>NC_090658.1:28393553-29663553 GCF_013368605.1 Nyctibius grandis | reverse complement strand
CAGATAAGTGCTTTTGACCTAAATCTTGTAGCGCCTCGATCTGACATATAACCCCACAACTGTGAAATTCTGTATGAGATTTAGCAGTTTGAAGCTGCCAACTGACCCAGCCATAAAGCAGCCAGAGATAAGGATTTAAGGTACGATATGATACAATTAGACATTCACCTCCTATTTATTTCAGCCCATTTCAGTATTTAACCTACTTAAAAGTTGCAAGCTTTTTATTAAAATGTAAGTAAGTGCCAGTGTGCCATATATTTATAGGCAGCTAACAACAACAAGAAAGGACTCTTATAAATTAGATTTCTATGAATGAAAAGGGTAAACAGGAGATGCTTCTGCAAAACTCTTCTAGACGTGCAGAGATAAAGGATGGTTCTACCACACAAAATAATCAGATACAAAAATAGCTGTTCAGAAACAGCACACCTAAGGAGTACTTTAATCAAACATTTAGGTTACCTGCCAAAAGGACCATGATCTCTTCAAAATGCAATGCGGATTAAAGTGTTATCTAACACAAGCAGAAAACTAACCTTGGAGTGGAAGTTCGAAATGTGTTCATCATAATTTTCATGTCTTTGGATAGAGAAACCAGCTTTTTCAGCTAGATTGCAAAACTGGTTTAAAGTATTCCCTCGGAGTGGAGCAAATACCATTGCTTTTCCCTGGAATGTTAAAAAGAGAATTTATACATTTTTAAAACTGGAAGGGAACCAGATATAACATACGCCTGACTAAGCTCTTAATATACTCAAGCTGGAAAAGTCAATTGTTCTCTTGGTAAAATACTAATATAGGGTAATACAAATAATTGTTCAAAATATGCAAGATTTCTGTGATTAAACAAATGCAAAATAGAAAGTAATAAATGAATGTTTTCTTTAGAAAACGGCCAACTGCCATACATCTGCTCCTTTTTATATAATAATGGTGGCTATGAAGTACCAAAATAGAACACAGAAAAAGCATACAAAACATACACTCAATGCAAAATCCATTTGTTAGCTCATAACCATGCAAAGACTGTAAATAATGATTTTATTCTTTCACTCTCTCACACAGAAGAGTACCTCCCATCTGCTGTCAGTGGAATTACGACAGTGCAAAATGGGAGGCAAATCAGACCCAGTCATTACTTTTTAAAAGATATTTTAAACTACCTGAGCAGTGCAACCAAATTTGACCTTAAATTGGTAAACTGCATTTAAAGCAGGACTTAATGTTCTTGCATAGTAATTCTCTATCTTTCAAGCCGATCAGGCCATTTATGATGCTCAGGCAATAAATTACGGTTCATTAGCTAATTTTTTGTTCATTGTTCTGTATTTAAGAAAACAAAAATGACTGTACCTTGAACGGATAGATTTTAGACATTCTGTGCAAAGTACTAGCCCAAAACCTAACCTACTTGATATTGCATCTCTTGAAATCTTATTTGCGAAATTAATTCTAATTGGCTGAATACTGTGTTCTGTCACACGGAATGAAAACTGGTTGAAGAGCTGTAAATAAAGGTTAACATCAGCCAACAGCATATCACACCAAGGGGAGCCACAAAGTTTACTGTGAGTTCTTGTATTTAACTTCTATATTAATGAGATCTAAGACTAATTTGTGAGGTGATGTAATCAACCAAAGAGACAAAAAAATATTTTTAGGGATCTGAAGAAGTTATAAAATGATTAGACCCTGTAGAAAAATATTTGGCTTGAGAAAATGCAATGTTGTGTACCACAGAAAAAAGTGATGAGAAGAGAGAATTTAAATGACAACTCTGGAAGTTATAATGCTGACACAGATACATAGACAGGAGGACAGGGAACAAATCTGTATGTTACAGTTCATGCACACATATGCTGAGACAATGCACAGTGAGGCAGCAATAAAAACTCTCCGTCAGTGTCTGTGGTACTAACGTGCACTTAAAAGACTCCAATCATTAATACCACAGCACTGTATTTATTCTCACAATGCCTCTGTGAGATAGGGAAACACTGTTATACTGCTATCCTCATCTTCCTCATGGGAAAATTAGGCACAAGTTAGGATCTAGGGCACTATCCAAAGCAACTCACTTCTGTTCATTTGTGTAGCTCTAACTTTAATTCTGTGGCTAAATATGAGGTGCAAAGGGGTGTAACTCTCACCGAAGGCACTGGAATTGCTTATGTAAATGTTAGGTCTGAATATAGACTCAGCTCAGGATGAAAAACATTAAACACAGGAAATTCACAATCAGTTCCCTCACATCCTTGGCATGCTTTAATGTCATCAGACAGAAGCGGGCAGCAAAGGGAGCCTTCAGCTGAGGATACTCCTCCTCCTGCTGCCATCTCACGCCCCCCAGAATGTTGATCTGCAGGGACCCTTCCTGGCATAAGAAGGATGAGACTCCTCTGGAGTCCCTCATCTTCATGGGCAGCTTCACAGAGAGGTCATTGTAACAGAAAACATGTCCCCCACCCAAGGCTTACTGGCCACACAATTCACACGAGGACTTCAGGAATGGCTAAACCTCGTGAAGGGAGACTGCTGGAAGCTGCATGCCCTACATTGGCCACTGATCCAGCAGCTTTGATGAGGAAGCAATGCTCACGCAACAACAACCCCTTACAGATTTCCATTTGAAGTCAGCAGTCCGTGCAGCCATTCCTTCTCATACTCTCTGTAGACTACTTCAAATTTAAATTGAAAGAGAAATACAGTAAAATAGAATGTAACATGGTATGAAATATCTCTTAAAATGAGACTGAAAATCTTGAAATAACTTTGAAAAAGGGGAATGGCCTTTTATGGAAATCACCACACACTTACTTTTGGCCAGCTCCTTAGTTGGTGTAAAAACCCATTCATCTATTGAATTCAGTGTGCATCTAAAACACCTGAGGATCTTGTCCTCGCTGATAAAAATGAAGAAATCATGATTAAGTTTAATACTACAATAATCTCCTCAAAACTGGCAGGTGCTGTGGAGGCATTGTGGTCAGTTCTGGTCTATCATCATCTGGGTTTAAGGCACTTCCTTGTCAACTTCCTGATCTCTGTCATTCTGCTACCTGTTGTGGGGCTGCGTTCACATTTCTAATTTTAAATTTTTCTCATTTCTTAGTTTCTGTAGAATAAAAAAATTAGACCAGTGGCCTGGATCTACATTTGATGGACTACTCCAAGGCTGTTTAATTCTAATTCAAAAGTGCCTTCCAGTTCAGGATGATGTTTGAAGTTCCAAATGTCCTTTCCTCAGCTGGGAAAATACTTTGAGTAAGCTTGTGAACAAAACACAGAGGAAAATGTAATTTACAATATTTTGAAGTGTCACTAAAATGCTGCAGTAAGATAATGGGACGGATGTTCACATTTTGGACATGACTATGACTAAGTTTACTCATCAATCATTATTAAATGCAATCTTATTTGCTAGTACTAATCATGGCTCAACAGCATCCCATTGATTTCATTGGGATTTTGAATGGATAGGCCACAGAAGAATCAAAGCCTTCATAAAAAACCTCTTAATTAGGGAAATAGCAAACAAGCAACTGCTTATTCTGAGTTTGAAATTAAAAGTACATTTTAATGATACGAAAAAACAAAACTAGATGTTGGCAAATCAAATAGCTTGCTTATAAGAGGAATAAAATATAGCCATTCAAGATAAACTTGTTTGATGTAAAATTTCAGTGCCTAACTCTTGGAATTGGGTACAGGTGACATTTGCCTTTGTAACAAATTCAGACAGAAATTTCAGCCCCCAGTAGCTCTGTGGGCTGCTCATTTCTGCCTGCATGCACTTCTGGTCCTCTCTTCCTGTGCCAATACAACTGTCCATGGGGCCACACTATGAATCAGTTGACTGAACTGACCAGAGTCTTGTTTCCAGGAAGACAAAAAGTTACCAAAACCAGATCATTCTGTGCCATAAGAATTCTAATAGCCACAAATAACATCCTTAATGAAAAAGGAAATACTGCAGATAAATTCACCCCTTTTTAAACTAACAGTAAGAATAGATTACCTGTTCTGATTTTCTCCTTTAAGACAGTTTTGCAAGATACCCATTATTTTCTGTTTACTCCACTTTTCCTTTTGGTTTTGCTGGCTATCATTTCCCCTGAACTCTTCTGTCCTAGTTGTATCCTAGTTGCTCTTGAAAGATATCTTACATTTAGATGTGTCTTCAAATTGAGATTGTTCCTCTTATCAGTTTGGCAAAGTATTACCAATAAGACAATGTAACTTCTAAATTTGAGACAAAATAATTCATGTAGAAGAGTGAACTTAATCAAAGTAGTTTATGTCTTAGCTTGGGCATAAACTAATGCCCATAAACTATTCTTAATTATTGCAGCTGGCAAATGAGTTCACTATTAATTTATTTTGCCATTAAAGGCCAAAGTATAGTGCCATTTAGTGAAGTTTCCTCTGATGTTATCCTTAGATTTATACAGGTTAACAAGAACAGTAAAAATAATAACTATTTTGTATTTGTGATTGTATCTTCTCTTGGGATCTCAAATGACTATATGCTTTTGTTTGAGTCTTTCAAACCATGAAAGCATCTGCTTGAAGGCATCTCTGTTCAACATGTCCTTTTTGGACAACAGAGCTCATTTAAGGTGCCTGTACTCCCAGCTTCCACCCCACACAACAGTTTGTTGTTCTCTTAGTTATGAATTACAATAATTTGCAAGGCCATGCCATAACTGGATATCCATCCATATAACCACCCATAAAGTGGATTAGGAAAATTACTTTAGTTAAAAAATACAGTTCAAATAGTGGTCCAAAACTCTGCCACAGAAATTCCTGCAAGGAGCAAGAATTTCTTAAGCTAGCTTTGCTGGTAAGAAACAGGAAGCATGGCCTAAAATGCAGAGCAAATAAGTACAGGCTGTGCTATTAATCACAATGTGCAGAGGTGAGCCAGGCTAGGAAGACAGGCAACAAAAAACCATCTCCCTTTACTCCACCTACATTCACAACGGGCTGTAGTTCATCTGCTCTGAAAAACGAAGGCGTGTTCTGAATTTGAATTAACTGACTGGAGTTAAAAAGCAACAAAGTCAGGCCAGTTTTGGTTTAAAGTCAGGTTAACAGTCCTAAATTGTCTATAGATAGGAACTTGAGCTATGAACACTTCTTAAAATTCAGGCTGCCTTATTGTCATTGTTTTTTAAATCAAATTCTCTGGTTGGGCTAATCAGCCCAGGTAAAGAATGTGTGTGTGTTTGTGCATATACACATGCATGTGTGTACTCATGTTTTTGGCAATACAGACCATCAGACCATGATTAGCTATGAGCAGGAGACAAAGTAACTACCAGCTGTTCTTCCACTCCAGCTAGAGGCTCTAGCCAGGCCTCAGTTACCAGGGCACTTCTTATACACTTCTTTTCCTACCACTCATACTCTTCTCCCTCAGTGTCCTTTCATGGAGCCAGTACAGTGGCCTATGGGGCTACCTGAAGAACCACCTGCAGACATTGATCTGGGCTGAAAAACAATACTTTTTGCATTTTTTTTACACTGGGATCAGCTTTGTGTTCCAGATCATCTCTGGTCCCAAAAATTGTCGCACTCTGACAACTGATGCTACATCATGGAAGACAGAATGCATCACTCTGGGCAGGAGCTGCTCAGCCTCCTCTTGCTGCCACTGACAGAAATATCTGGGTAACCTTTTCCTCAGGGTGGCTGCCTTTCTCCTGTCTTCCTGGCAGCCTTGCCCCACAGCTCATTAAAATAATTCAGTCTTAAGTAACTTGCCTTAGGGCACTCAGGAAAGTCTATGATAGAACCAAGAATAGAAACCTGATCACTCTTAGCAAAGAATGGGATTACTTACATGACTAAAATGACTTGGTTTCTTAAGCCTTTAAACGTTTGGGTCTTCTGTTCCTTTTACAGAGAAAATCTCTTGTACAAAAAGTACAATACAATTTTAAAATAAAGTTTGGAGAATGCACTGTTAATATGAAATACTTTTGTTTTGAAATGGAAAGTTTACCTTACTGGAAGATTTGTATGTCAAGTATGAAAGGTAAAATTACTGTTTCAAATTCCTACTTACAGCAATTACTTCGCATGTTGTCTCATATCTTCTTTTTAAAAAATTTTTTTTGAGATCCAAGATTATTTGTTGGGTATAAGTATATGCATATGACAGCTTTTTTTTTTTTTGGCCTGTAAGTCTCTCTGATTTAACAGCCTAATAGATTGAGATTGGTAAAATATTTCCTCAGTGAAACTCATGTAGAACATACAAGCATTTTATGAAGAGCTTAATTTCGTTATGTTCTAAGGTATAAAACACAGGGCTTATTTAATGGAAAAGAGTTTAAGCTACAATACATGCATAACGGTTTTATTCATTTTATATAAACAGAAATGAAAAGAAAAAAATATTCTTTCATAATAAATAAATACACAATGACAAAGGTTACAATTTAAGGGATTATAAATGACAGAAGCCAACATAAAAACTTTCAATATCATACTTCTACTTTAATATGAAGACATTATTATCAAAGGAAAATACTTGAGAAACGCTTTGATAAAAATAATCTCATGCTATCTTTGAAGCGGTTTCATTTATTTTACTACCCACTGTGCTCCTTATCAGAAGGCCAAGTATAAGAAGTTTCCTAGTTTATGATTAGGAAAGAATCTGATAGATTAGAAGACTCAATTGAAGTTGGACATAATAAGTATTAAAGTATTACATGACATTAATCCTGCCATTCCATTACTCTCTCAATCATTGTGCACAGACTAATTATTCTGAAGCCAGTGTTCAGGAGAAAATAGAAACATACTTACACTGGGTTGGAGTAATCTCTTTATTGCATCAACAAGGCTAGCTCTGTACCGGTCCAGAAACAGGCTGACATTGAGAAGAGAACAGAATCCAGATTAAAATGGGTTTTCAATTCTAATGATACTAATGCAGATAAGTACAAGGCTAATTACATATGTTTACACAACGCTGTAAAAGAGAAACTGTGGTCTACATTTCTGTCCAGTTCAGGTACTTCTAAATATTAAAAAATACATAAAACCAAATATAAACTAAACCAATGCTAAAATATCAGCATGAAACAGACCTTTATATAGCTGAAATTCACAGATCACATATGCTAGCTATTAAAATACCACCATATCAGAAATCAGTATCAATATACAAAGTTAACATTTTATGTGTTTTTTTTATAAAAGGGGGGGTGGAGTTTTTTAAAGCATTTTCTATTGTATTTCAGGTGTTACTGTTAAGGATTTTTTAATTCCTTTTACCTTCACAGTTGTAGCATTAATTAATTATTATCTATTATGCATATTTGTTCTATTTATACATCTATCTCTATCTATCCCTGTAAAGATTTACAAGCCCCCATCTCCTCTCTTCCTCAAACACTGTTCAAATACAATGACCCAGATCATACAGAGTTGTCCCCTCTCAAGAGTGAAATCCTTCAGCTCCAGCATGGGTCCCTCAAGGATAGCAGCAGAGTCAATTTTCCCATGCAATGTTGCCAACATGCTCAGCCCTACTTTGCCGTGATTACCTCATGATTTGAGGGGATAATTCATTCTTCATGCCCCCCAGTACCTTAATGTATATACTAATAGTGGCAACCAGGGTGCCAATCACTCTTGACTAGGTATTTGTGGACATGCAGTTACTGTGGATGAGAGTGCATTTACAATGGTTAGTGAACAACCATCGGATAGCAACTGATGCCTTTCAGTCCTTACTCCTGTGGGCTGCACTTATATCGGTGATTCAGATAAGAAAGTCTATCAAGCAGGTCACAAATAATGTGATTCTTTCTTGATTATTTTTCATGCTTTCTCTATAATAAAACTGCTTCCCAGCCTGTGTCAAGCTCAAGTTCCATACTACATGGCATTTTGTCCATTCTTTATGATTCTTCTCTGTACTCCCCTTTCTTTTATTCTCAAACATCTCTTTCTGAAGAGATGTGGGTAATTTTTTGCCAGGATTGAAATATCTGAAAGAATATAAAGAATCTATGAAAACACTGAAGAGAAAAAAGTGGTCTGCAAACCACATGCCAGTCATCAAGAACAGAATATGTGTGGATACTCAGGTAAGTACACTCCACAGCTACTAAGGAGAATACAGTATTACATACCGTAGGGTCAAGCAGCTGTGTAAGAGCTGTGAATTTTTGCTACTCAGGAAAAAAAAAACCAACCTATTAGAAAACTTGTCAGTGATGAAATTTCATCAGTAAGAACTGATGACAGAACCTCACATTGTTGAGAATATATGGTAGACTGGGTATCCATACATTTCTTAAAGAACATTTCATATAGAAGTATGACCTTTTGAATTTCTTCTTAAGGTATCGAAGTACTAGCTAACAATTTCTCTGATAGCCTGCCCACAAGAAAATTTAAACTTCAGAAATTGCCATGATGGCTGCCCCTCAGCTTTGATTAATCTTGCTGGAAGAGCCTTACTGAAAAAATGCTTGCTTAAATTTACTTCATTGAAACAGCAGCTGGTATCTCTAATGTCTCCTGAGAGTTTTAATCACATTTACCTTAGGTAGATCCCTATGCAGACAGATACCATAAGACACTACTTCACCAGGAACTTAGCCACCTGCAGAAGAGGTGGAATACAGTGCATGAGTCCTCTTCCAAAAGAATCACTAAAAAAAATTAATTTTCTTCAACATGAAACATCACAAGCATGCACACTTTAAAGACTTGCTGAGATGCTGTGTAGACAGAAGTACATTCCAAATGAAAAATTCACTTACAATATTTTTATTTTTGAAAGCACTGTAATGGAAACACAATTTTGAGGCACCTTACCAGTGCTGAAATTCCTTCTTCATGGACCTGCATACCATTCTCTCTTTTTACAATAAGACAGGGGCACAACTGCTGCTACCAATCTTGTTCCTTTACAATGAGAGAACTACAGGCCTTTGTTCACCAGAAACTGAGTGTCTGAGAACTTAAAATGGTTACATGACCTTCCAAGAGATTAGACAACTTCAATAATACCTTTTCTGTCCAACTCCCACTTGATGTTTTGGTGGTATGGGAGGAGGACTCTCAGCCCTCTTAGCTTAGGAAACACAGATAACCCAGGACAGTTGCCCTGGCTTTGCTCCCAAGTTGTCCCTGCCCTTCAAAAGGTCTGTCCCTGGGAACAGGACCTACTTCAATTGAAAATAGTCTCCAATATTGCGATTTCCAGTCTGTTGCTCCATGAACCACATACTCTTGACTAAAGGGAGCAGAGAAGGCTGGAAGGAATGTTAATGCAATGCAGTGACTCCAGGGAACACCTCTACCCTCCCTCTGAGTCGGGGGATGCCTTGAATGAGGAAAATCCTGAAGAAGTCGTTAGATAATCTGTGCTGCAGACAGGGCCAGCACAGGATTTGGCCCACGCAAGGAGATTTAGTCACGCAATTTCTCTTACCAGTAGAATTTGTATGACTAAATATTACCACAGGATACTAAAAATATACCCGAGGGAATCCTTCAAAGCTCACAACAGCCCAGCAAAACAAAATAATGTATTGCTCTAAACCATTCTCACTCAGTTCTCATACCTCTATTCAAATTTGGCTTAGCTTGCCATTACTTTAGTGGTCATGTCTCATGTTTACGCACTAAGGGTGCTGTAAAAGCAGTAGCTCAGGAAGGAATAGCAAGGGTTTCTCAGGTCAGCAAGGAAGTTTCGGAGCACAGCAGCAGAGAGGCAAGAACACAGTTTATGATGTGGCCTTTGTTTAGGCAGTGCTCTTATCCTGGGAAACCTGGATAAACAGTCAGGCACCCTTGTCACCTCTCTCTTCTTGTTTGTTTTTTTTTTTTTACATTTTAAATTACCATGAAAACTAAAGTGAAAGTTTATACCAAAATTGTACGGAAGTAACAATAAGTCACAAAGTAACAAATTAAAAAAACAAGTAGATTCTCAGTTTGCTTTATGCTTATATCCTTTTATCTTGTGCCTTGCAATAAGGGGCATATGGAACCACAGAATATGATTATATATCATATGCATCATATGCATATGAATATGGCATATAAAATATATTTTATAGACTATGATGTGAATTTATTTTTCTTTTTGCATACTTTGCAATTGGTAAAAGAGCTTAGTTTACAGATGTACTTCAGACATCATTACATTCATGTATAGTGCCTAGTGTATAGAGCCATTTATCTTTTTGTTCACCTTCAACTACATGGCTGACACAAACTGAAAAAAAGGCATACTTCCATGTCATCAGATTCCAATGTACTTGAAAGTGTGTGCAAGAAATCAGGCTTAAAATGACTAATGAATTTAAACTGAAGAAGGACAGAGATCTTGCTGTATTTCTGCAAAAAGAATTACTTACATTAAATGAAATACTAATGGAGAAAAAATTGACATATTTTAAAATATTTAAAGAATACTTTCAGTTCAGTTCTACGTTCCTGGTGAACTCACAACTCACCATGACTTCAGCAAAAATCTCAGCAGTGAAAGTAACGTGGGATAGTCCCCCCTGGCCTCTGTTGTGCATATATTTATGCATGTCCTAAACCTTAAGAATATAATCAGTCTAAGTAAGTAAAGTGGTATATTACGCATTTCCAAAATGATATGGGGATCTAGACCTTATACTGTCTCTACATTAAAAGTATTTGTGACAACTTGTTTTACAAGAATGTGAAAGACAAAGATTTTCCTATTGGCTCAGTCCTACTGGCCTTGACTCTCTCCTTGGATTAAAAATCTCAGCAACGTTTTTCTTAATAAAGAAAAGGATATATGCTTTCTTTTAAATAATCAGAAATCTGAGGCTCTCAAGAGCTTTGGAAGAGTCTTGTTTTTGGCCTGCCCATACAAGCACTTGCTACTTCTCCTCCTCTATTTGTACTCACTGTTACAATTCCATCACCTGCCTGACTTTATATACAAAAGTGTAGGTCAAATTAAAGTCTAAAATTCTGGTAGCTCCCCCTCAAAAGTATGAAGTGGGTGGATATGCTTTAAAAATTCTATTATTTCAGCATTTTTTTCCAGTATATACTTCTTCCAGGTTTGACCTCACCAAGATTTTTTTTCCTTATTTTTATCTCATAGTTGACATTTTACAAGTTATTTCGGAACTGCTGAACCATGAAACTATTTTTATTGTCAAAATCCTGAATGGTTAAATAATGACTAGCTTCTGCAGTTTGCCTCTTATTTATTTTATAATCTAGTTGAGATACTAAATTTAGCTGTTAACTAATAGAATGTCTGTTCTGGGAAATAACTTATTTTCCACCCCTGCACACAAGGTTTATGAATGTAAATATATGAATATAAACATATCGCTGCTTGTTGTAATCATGTACATTTTTACTTGAATGTCCATGTGGATTTGGAATATGTTTATGAATAGAGTTTGTTTTCATGTAAATGGGATCAAGCAGTACCACTGGTAAGCTATTCAGAGAATCAGACAATATCACCCTTGTTGGAAATACTTCAATAAAAATTTATCCATGTACCTAATATTTGAACTCAGATTTTTTGCTTTCTAGTTCTCCGTTCTAATCCCAGATTTTATTGACTGACTATGAGCTATACAATGGTGTTAAACTAAATGCAATCTATTCTATCTGTTTTTATCGCTGCATACTTCAGGTTTCATCTGAGGAGCTATAAGAAAAGAGATTTTTTTTTTCCTCTTCAATGTCAGCCCAAAAAATTCAGAAAGCAAAAATCCTGCCAACAGTGCTCAAGCCAATTCTGTATCTTGGAAGAAAAATACATGAAAGTGAAAAGAAGATTTGAGTTTGATAAAGCATGGAACATTTTTTTCCCCAGCCATTTAATGTGTCAGGAAATCTAGTGTCCCTAACTAAAGGAACGATTTCTAAAAGAAACAAACAATAAAGAGATTTTTCATGCTTGTTAAACTATAGATATGGGCACTTCCAGTAAAAAAATAGAGACAAATCGTGAATAAAACCACGTACTTTAAACTAACCTGCACATTTCTATTTATTTTTTAGAAATCTATAAATATTTATACACTTACCTGCATCTTAAGTGCTTCAAAATAAATGTACAAAATGCAGGCATTGCAAATGCATTACGTATTTTACCTGTCATGTTTGATTCTTTATTTCCTAAAGAAACTACGCTATTTCCAAACAGACTGGGAGGAGTATTAGGGAAGAATATTACTGAATAAAACAACTTAAGTCTTGCTCCACTCTGCTGTACTCCCAGCACAAATAGGATGACATGGTGTGAGTATCAAGAATACAAGAGATGGCACAGCCAGGTTGTTTTGATATTTGTGTGAAGAACAAATTTAACTCTAAATCTCTTGGCAAGACCTTGCTTCACCCACATAATCTGGAGAACATCCATATGTGAGCCTTGTCTAAGCCTCTGAGAAGACTGCTGCCCTCCTGCTCATGTCCGCCAGCACTCTGATCTGACTTTCATACTTAATCTGATCTAATCCTGTCCAGCATTAACTTCATCCGTGCAATGAAACCTGGAGTATCCATTCTAATATTTGGCGAGGAAGGCATTTACTAAATTACTCGCTGAAATCATATGGTGGTGTTTAGCTCCTTATTTTAATCAGATGATGCATCTCTGAGGTACATTATCAGCGATTAGTTACAAGCCCTTCTCTGTCCTTTTTGGGAACAAAGAACTTTTCTGAAATTAAATGCTAAGAGAAAAGAAGCACTGTTGTATTCTGTCAACAAATAGGTATTAGAAAAAGGAAAAAACATGACTAAACACACTTTCTCCAGCGCTATAAAAACCCAGCAACTTTTCTGAAATAAGAAGAGTTTGCTTAAATAGCAAAATATCAAAGCAAAAAAAAAAAAGCTTTAGAGGAATATTTTGTCAGAAGCCACTTAAAAAGAACATTGTTCAAAAAGACAATAGATGGCTTCGTACTTCCCTTTGCCTTTTTCCTTTAACTATCTCTTAGTAAGGTACAGAAATCTGCTGAACTGAGCTGTTCTAGGAAGTACCTGTTTTCAGAACTCGGTCTCTCACAACAGTTATGTGCAACAAAACAAACAGCATTTTCTGGTTTGGACATTTAAAGGGTCAAGAGCAAATATCCATGAAGGAAAGACAGATTCATTTAAAAATATCTACTCTCCTAAATGAAATTTGCACATCTCTTTTTACACTGTCTCCATTTATATAACACAAATAATTAATAAACCATTTTTAAAGTTAGCATGCAGCAAACATAGCATAGCACAATTCCGCAAACCCAGTATCAGAAAAGGGTTGTGTCAATAATCAAATCTATTTGTATAAATTATTAAACAATATACCATATTGTAACATGTATATACCTTTTCATAAATTAAGTGCTGTACTCTCATTTTTTTACTAAGAATTCTCTTACAATTAACATGTGCCTGTGTAAATAATATAAAGCCTATGTCTACAAATATTGCTGTCAAATTGATTTAAGAAACAGAATGTGATGGGGGAAAAAAGGTTTTGAAAATCTTTTCTTCCTCGGAAAGATCTTCTGGGGAGCAAAAAATATATCCCCTTATATCAATAGTCAGATCTTTCCTAAGAAGTAAGCTAATTGAGCTGTTTGTGTTGATAAACTCCCTTTTCTCCAGACTGTTCCTCACTGAGCCATAATTATTTGCAATTTGCCTAAGTCGTCCATTTACTGATACGTCAAGCATGAAACAGAGGCAATTCCAGAAAATGGAAATGCTTCTCAAAATCAATCTTTGGGAAATAATGTGGTAGAAGTTACTGTGTGATAGAAGACTACCTTATAACTGTCACATGGAGATGAATATTAATTTGTTGAGGTTAAGGTGGCTTTGTGCTTCATTTGTTGACTTTGCTTAGCCATCAGCAAGCAGCACAGTACAATTACTCCAGCAAAGCTATTTTTCTAACACGAGTTTTATGATTTTTATGTACTTACCAGTCAGCACACATAACAATGTCAAAATGTCCTTCCAGTTGAGAGACATCTGTCTCATTATCCCATCGTAAAATGCTAGAGGAAAAAAAAGATTTTTTTAAAAAAAAAAGAAAAGAAAAAGGGACTTACATTTTTCATCTTGGGATTTTTAAAGTACTAATGTTATTCTTATGTGACACAAAAGTGTTTTAAAAAGTACACACTCATTACTTTCAAAGATGAATGTAAAAATATTATTCTGTACATTTTTTAAGGTTTTAAATCTCAAAGCTAAAGAGCTCTTTTTTTATTATAACAGAAAGGCAACCCACACAGCTTCTGGTGAGTGGATCACCAACAAATATGCATTTCTGAATTAGTGGCACACGTATTGCTTCAGATTTTTACCCCTTAACACTACTGCACGAAGAAGTGAAGTCAAAGTACCAATAATCTGAATGAAACACAAATTTGCAGAATAAATGTGAATTCATGGATCTCCGCTACATCTGGCAGGCAAGTCAGTTGTGTTTCTCATTGATGAAGTGAACATTCACTTGGGCTGGAGGGAGGAGGGACAGGGTGAAAGAATGCCAAGCTTAACTTCAATGCCAGCTACGTTGCCTCAGGCAAGCTGAAAAATACAGCGGTGCTGATTCTGTCAACACCTATTCTCTCATAGGTGATAAGTTATTTAATTCTAAGGTACCCAATAGCAGGCAAAAACACATGTGTACAAAGTTCTTCGTTGTTTATACATGCTGCTGATTTATGTAGCTGCCACGAAGAATTTCAGTACTTTGCACCCATTTAAAAAACAGCAACTAGTATTGGAATTTACTGCATACTTAAAATATCATTACCCTGCAGATGTGAAGCTGCATTTCTATTTCCAGTCTATTAAAAAAAAATCTATCCTTCTTTTTCATTTCCTGGTTATTTATAATAGAAAGTAGATAAATATTTATGGGAAAAGCACTTGTGGGGGAAGGGTCTAATCTGATTTTGTCAGGTTGTGCATGCTTATCTCAGTTTTGTATGAGTCTTGACCAAATAGACCCTTTAGTCTTCCTGCAGCTATAATCTACTTCTGGTTAAAAGCCATCTCCATTCACATCCTACTCCTAATATTTAACTGAGGATCAGTTATAATGTGTTCATTCACAAATGTTCCCTAAGTGTACAGGAAAAAAGGAAGTTTTATACATCGACTATAATATATACAAAAAAGGTTTGTAAATATGTAGATAGATAGATATAGAGCCACGAAGAATTAAAGTACATGTGCAGAGACACAAAATTTGAGAGAGAATGCTTTTAAAACATGGAAATTATGAAAGGAGAGGCCCAGTTGGTTGGGAAAGCCTTGATTACGTGGGGCTCGGTGTAACTGAACAGATCAGGACTCATTAGCCCATTTGCCCTCCTGGAATTTACTGTGACAATCCAAAGAGAGAAAAAAGTAGATTAATTTAATTTTTTCCTCTCAAATTGAAAGTATTCCAGATTTTAGAAGCCTAGGTAGCTTTGCACACTGGCACGCAGCAGGCATCCAGTAGTGGAAAGTGACAAAGGAGCGTTCTCACTCTCAGCTGCTGGCTGCCTGCTGGCTACCAGCAGCTTTTTCAACCCTGTTTCCGTGGAAACTTAGGTTAGAATGGTGAAAATTAGGTAAAGGTAAGTTTTGTGGGTTTAAAGCACGCACTCTAATACTTTAAGAATCCTGAAGCAGAACTGGAAATTGGTAGATGAACTGTGAGCCTTGAAAGGCCACCTTTGGTTCTCATTGCTACAGAAACAGAGATCTGATCAGTACCACTACAGGGATTTGAATTATGATTTTTTTAACCCATATATTTACTATACTTCACACATGCAGTTCGGAAGGCAGCACAGGTGCCTCCTCCTGAAAAAAAAACCTCTCACAAGTTACCATCAGGTTCCCGCCGAGCATCCAAAATACAGCATTTTCTGTGCACACCTACTGTAGGCACAAAGGAGTTTGTGTATGTAGGTAAAAGCTCAGAAAGCATAATGCTGAGCAAAATATGGAACCGACGAGTTGCCAGGAGCATGAGCAGTGGTGCGACCTGACTGGCATGTGTGCTGTTAGAAGGAGTGAGCTAAGGGCCCCACATCCAGCCATAAGCCAGTCTTCCTCCATTTTCCTGATCTAGCACCAGGGCTGCTCGTGGTCTCTAGCTTCAGTGCAGTTGCATTCCCGAAGACGTGATAATTATGCAAAGGCCAATGATAAATTTACAGGCAAGATTTTCAAAATCAACTTTGCTATAAATTTTCAAAAGGTACAGGAAAATCTTTACTCCTGTGGGGAAATAACTATGTAAACTAAAGATAATTTCTATAAAATGAATACCAACAGGACTAATTCTGATCTCACTCAGGACGTATGCACACTGGTGGGAGAGATGCAGCTACCAGCTGTATGTATTTATCCACGCTATCTTTAGACAAGTGCAAGTACGACTAGTAAGGGAAGTGCAGCTACGATACGTGAAGCTCAGTACTGGCTGCAATCTCTGGAACTGTTTCGGTAGCTAACTCTGGGCTACCATACCTACACCGTTATCTGTTTAATGCTTCCACAAATTTGCATGAGCTGCAATCAAACATCTACACCTGCACCTGTAAAGCAGACATGCCCCCGCATATCAGGGAATCCAAAACAATCCTGCTCAGAGTCAGCATTATTACATCATTAACAGTGATGTCAGAATCAGCCTGATTCTGAATCAGAACCAGCTATTTTGAATTCTAGTGCTAATGAAAATAGTGAATCAGAGTCAGGATGTATTTAAATACCATCAACTAGCCATACAAATTATTGTAATGCAAACACAATTCCTGAGCGTGAAGTACAGAAAAATCCACTGATATTGCAAAACAACTCTGAGAAGGGTAAAGACATGTATATATGTATCTAAATGCATGTATCCCTACGTAGTAAGGGAGTGAGGAACAATAATTTTTTCAGGTATTATTGAGGATGTGACTCTTGGACTTAGTGGTCAGAACTGAAAGAAATATCGAAGGCACCATGAAGTAAGGGCTGATTGCATTTCCATTTAAAGAAAAGCACTGCTAGGAAACCCAGAAAAGTGTTAGCAACAGAAATCCGAAAATCTCAGTCTTTATGAAGTTTCCTTTAAAAAAAGTAGACATAACTGTAGAAATACCATACCATAAAAAGTCTTTTAAATTGTCAGTATCATGTTGAGTGCCAACATGAAAAAAATGCAAGCCTTGTTAATATTTTTCTCTTGCTCCCTTTCCAATGACGCTAAATCAGTGGACATAAACCATTTTTTTCTAAAGGCACTTTTCTTCCAGCAAAATAAGTTTTAAAGCTATAATATTTTTATGTCTTTTTTTTGAGGGAAGACGCTACAGTACTAACAGCTGAAATTATTTCATAAATTTGAAAAAAATGTGCTTTACTCTGTATTTCTGTCCAAGCCACACCTTCAATGGCTTTTTTTGTAAAAAGAAAAAAAAAACACAAAACCAACATATTTAAGGCTGTGTAAAGCCCACTCTTGACATTATTTTGTGCTGGCTTATTTAACTCATGCGGGTTTAGTTTCTTGCAATTGAAAAACAGGCAATTCAGTTTCAGCAGAAAAGGGTCTGAAACCCACGGGAAATATAAAACAGTTCAGGAGCCTTTTTTGGCTACAAGAAGAACATTAAAAAATGAAATAGGATGTGAGGGAAAAATACTACTGCACTGTTCAACTACGACTTAGGTCAAACTGATGGTGGCTGAAACTTGGTACCCGTTAATGGCTGCTTTATGGCCTGTATCAAATGAATTTGACCAGTTTTCAGAGGAAAAGTACCCACGTCACAAACCTATTACTATAATTAGCAATCTTGATGGCAGTCCTAGCAAAAAGGACAAGGACTGAATGAGCTATGGAGAATGAACTATCCTCTCACATGCAGAGGTGGCTTTTCCAGGTCAGGGATAAAGCATGCTATCGAAATAGTCTGAGAAAATATGTACTGATGTTTTAGTTTCCTAGGCTGTCAACCTTACACCATGCTAAAGCAACAAATTCATTAAAAAAAAACCCAAACGACACACAACACAAACAATTAAAGCATTTTTTTCTTTTTTTTTTCCTGATTTATCTTTTAAATTGACAAACAAGCCAGAAAATGTGATTAGGTCAAGATAAAAAGAACTGTAATGATAACAGAACAAAAAGATCAACTAAGAAAAGAGAGACTTTAAGTACTACCAACGTATCCCCAAATATCCCCTTGTATTTTAAAGAAAAAAAAAACACAACAAAATAGCAAATGTTGCAGGGGTGGTTATGGCAGCCAAGGCTGCACTTCCCCTGTACAGTATTTCTAATTTATGGAGGATAGCCTGACAAATGTCGACACTCTCTTTCTTACACTGGTAAAGTATCTCAGCAATCTACAACAAAAGACCTGATTTTACCAGGTTTTTATTTCTCATGCAGAATTCCTCATTACTACTATTATTCAACTTCTGTTATTCAGTGTTTGTCTTCCTAGTGTGTCTAGGCAGGTAACTCACATGAGAAAAAGCAGGTTAAGTCTCTGCTTGTTAAAACTTGAAACCTTTCCAAGTCCCTCTGAGATGTTCTTGCAATGATTGGCATAGACTAGAGTAGCTCTCAAGTTAGCAGAAAAGTAGTTGTGCAGATAAAGGCAAAAAAAAATCAAAATTAGAAGAAAGGACAAAAGACACAAAAGCTTTACTTGTTTCAAAATGTATTAGTAGTTTTAATAAAGACAAAAATATTTGTCCCACTTAGCAGATGAACAGCTATCAAGAACCCCTATCTACTCACCTCTTCACATTTTAATGTAGGCTTCAGTCTCTGAAAAGCATTATCATTGGTAAGTATACAGGTTCAGGTAAAAGATTTTGTCTGGGGGTTTATATGACTTTTTCTATGACATTAACCAAGCAAGTTCATTAACACATTAACAAAAGGCATCATTAGGATGTTCCTCTACACTTTGATCTTTGTTTGAGATTCCTCAGTTTTGTATGAAGATGAAGATGGATTTTAATTTAGCGACAGTCGATGCGTACACCTATCATTATGATTCCTCTGAGGAGTCTTGCAAATTTGCCTACTATCATTTCTCCATCTTTCTCATTAGATTCTCATTAGGTTGCTCTTATTTCTCCACCTTCTTTCACCTTCTGCCTTTCTTACCTTCACTGCTTCACTTTGCTTTGTATTCTTATCCATTACCTCATTCCCTACAGTGATATTTACAATTGCTGATGGACATTTCCTTCTAACAATCTCCTTGCAGGTTTCGGCAACTTCCACGTCATTTAGCTACACTTGTCAAAGTATACTGATGATTTTTTCTCAACTAGGCTCAGAATCTGCACTTTATCCTCATTCTCCTGGACCTTTCTTCTCTCTTCAGCCCAGTAAAATCTTTCTATTCATTAGAATTTTTAATTTCATTATTTTCTGTTTGGGTTTTTTTAATTGTCTCTTACTGTTTTTTCAATGTGCTCTTCTAAAGATTATCTTCAAACCTTTCCCACATTTCAGATAATTTCACCTCAACCTCTTCTTTCTCTGAATTTTACTTCTGGGCTATCCCATCCATAAAAGCTAAACCCAACTACCCACTTCCCTACTTCACACTGTGTATCCAGACTCACAACTCAGTATTTTTCACAGCCTCAGTGAATGAGAAGCTCATCACCGCTAAAGTACAAGGCATTGTTGTTACCACCTTTTCTTGATCCCTTTGGATGTAACCATTAATTCCAGCCTGTAATCTAGACTTAGCTTAGACCTTCCTCTATATTTGCATACCTCAGCTCTGTTCAGATTTTGCTTATTCTCTCTGCAATAGCATCTCTAAGAAGTTTCTTATTTACCCATCCAACTTAAGCTCTTGAGCATGTAATCATCACTTATGTCTTAACATCACAATATTGTTCTCCCTGCTCTTGGAAAATGCAGTCTTCCCTTATTAATATTTATTCCGTAGGCTGCTGTAAAGATTGTTTGTCTTGCCTACAACCCCGATCTTGTCACCTTTCTCTTTGTACTCCTCCAGGTAAGTTCACAGAATCACAGAATGTTAGGGATTGGAAGGGACCTCGAAAGATCATCTAGTCCAATCCCCCTGCCGGAGCAGGATTACCTAGACCATATCACACAGGAACGTGTCCAGGCGGGTTTTGAATGTCTCCAGAGAAGGACACTCCACAACCTCTCTGGGCGGCCTGTTCCAGTGTTCAGTCACCCTCACCGTAAAGAAGTTTTTCCTCATATTTCTGTGGAACCTCCTGTGTTCCAGCTTGCACCCATTGCCCCTTGTCCTGTCAAGGGATGTCACTGAGAAGAGCCTGGCTCCATCCTCATGACACTTGCCCTTTACATATTTATAAACATTAATGAGGTCACCCCTCAGTCTCCTCTTCTCTAAGCTAAAGAGACCCAGCTCCCTCAGCCTCTCCTCATAAGGGAGATGTTCCACTCCCTTAATCATCTTCGTGGCTCTGCACTGGACTCGCTCTAGCAGTTCCCTGTCCTTCTTGAACTGAGGGGCCCAGAACTGGACACAATATTCCAGATGCGGCCTCACCAGGGCAGAGTAGAGGGGGAGGAGAACCTCTCTCGACCTGCTAACCACACCCCTTCTAATACACCCCAGGATGCCATTGGCCTTCTTGGCCACAAGGGCACACTGCTGGCTCATGGTCATCCTGTTGTCCACTAGGACCCCCAGGTCCCTTTCCCCTACGCTGCTCTCCAACAGCTCTGCCCTCAACTTGTACTGGTACATGGGGTTGTTCTTGCCCAGATGCAGGACTCTACACTTGCCCTTGTTATATTTCATTACATTTCTCCCCACCCAACTCTCCAGCCTGTCTAGGTCCCTCTGAATGGCTACGCAGCCTTCCGTTGTGTCAGCCACTCCTCACAATTTTGTGTCATCAGCAAACTTGCTGACAGTGCACTCTATTCCCTCATCCAAGTCATTAATGAATATATTGAATAGTACTGGTCCCAGTACTGACCCTTGAGGGACTCCACTAGATACAGGCCTCCAACTGGACTCTGTCCCATTGACCACCACTCTCTGGCTTCTTTCCTTCAGCCAGTTCACAATCCACCTCACTACCCGATCATCCAGACCACACTTCCTCAGTTTAGCTGTGAGGATGCTGTGGGAGACCGTGTCAAACGCTTTACTGAAATCAAGATAGACCACATCCACTGCTTTACCATCATCTATCCACCGGATTATGTCCTGATAAAAGGCTATCAAGTTGGTTAAGCATGACTTCCCCTTGGTGAAGCCATGTTGAGTGCCCCTAATGATCCCCCTATCCTTTATGTGCCTAGAGACAGCACCAAGGACAAGTTGTTCCATCACCTTTCCGGGGATGGAGGTGAGGCTGACCGGTCTATAGTTACCCGGGTCCTCCTTCTTGCCCTTTTTGAAGACTGGAGTGACATTCGCTTTCCTCCAGTCCTCAGGCACCTCTCCCGTTGCCCACGACTTAGCAAGTTGCAAGTCTTCTTTTCCAAATGCTTCACAACAGTTCACTTCCCTATTTTTTCTCTCTCATTCAATATTGAAAAGACAACTCCCTTCTTTAATCAGCCCTAATGTCAGTCTACATCTTCTACTTAACTTCTCAAGCAAGCACCTTTACAATTTTCTTCCACTAAGTTATCCATGAACAGTCACAAACTTACTCCATTATCCTTGAAACTCTCCTTTAAAATAGCATCTACAAAAACTGAAAGGAGGCTAGGCTGCTCTTGTGCCTCCAACTCTGTCTATCATGCTGACTACAGTTACCCTCGTTATCCTTCCTCACCATGTCTATCTCTGGTCTTAGACCATAGGTTCTCTAATACAAAGTGCCTTTTTGCTCTGTGTTTATACAATGCCTGGTACAACAATTCATGATGAAACCTCATCACATTAATGTGGTAATACAAAAGAAAAAAACCCCACCAAAACCAACTATGGGTCCTTTCTAACTTGAGATATTCTACAATTCTATCTAGGTTTTCCTGCCTAAAAGTTCATTTTTAGAAGTGTATGATAAAGATGCATGCTTCCCTTATTCCTTATTCTGAGAACATATTTTCTCTCTCTTATTCTGTACAACATATTCTGCTAAAATTCAGATGGGAACATTACAGTTTTGTCTTCAAAAATAACAGTCCTAACACTTACACATTTGCTGCATATCAAAAGCTACTAAATTTTTGGGACACTAATACACTGCATGTAAATACAACTGTTGCAGAATAAAGTTTTCCATTTTGTAGACACATCACAGCCCAACATTCAGCACAAGTGTGGCTATTTTTTTAAAAGAAGTGAGAATATCTTGTATAAAAATGTTATTAATAAAAAAATACCACTGTTGTTTGTGAATTTGCCTTTTTCCATCCCTCCTCTACATCAATACATTCTAAATCAGTCTTTATTTAGGAGATTGACTACTGTTTTTAGTAAGGCTCATATAGTACATTATGCACAAAATGGATGGTTCTCACATTCTAATTCAGACTGATATGGTATAAAAAAATACATAATTTCAAAATGCAAGACAGCATAAGCACATGTGGCACAATCGTACTGGTAGGATCAGTGAATGAAAGCTTTGTAAAAGTTAGTTTTGTGTAAAAATATGAAGAAAAAGAAGACAGTTTCTTGCTCTGTGGAAAATAGTCTATCCATGAATACAGGGAGGACGATCAAGGGAATAAGAAGAAAAAAATAAAGAATGTGAAGTGAACCCGGCAGGTCCAGAAGAACTGAATGGGAGGAAAAATTAAAAACAGCAGAGGAGATGTAATTCACAGGTGCTTAAATTCTGAGGGCAGAAGGGACCACAATAAACACCCATTCCGTAGCAAGCCCATATATCTCAGGAAATTAATACACATGTTTCAGAAAGATATCCAACTTGATTTAAACACATTCACTGCTTAGGAAACTACCACTTCCCATGGAAAGACATTCTAATATATTAACATTCTCTCCGTCAAACCTCATTTTTTTCTACACTGAATTTGTCTAGCTTCAATTTCTACATCTTGTTAGGTACTTGTAAGTTAGATTAAAGAGTGATCTTCTATTAAAGATTTTTTTCCCCACATGAGACTTTCAGATCAAAATCAAGTCATTTAGTTGACAAGTTAAGTAAACAGAGCTCTTTAACTCTCTCATTTCCAGACTCTGATTCACTCTTCTGCCTCTTTCCTGAACCCCATTCTTTTTCAGTATCCTTGGTTAACGTTTGAATAACTGAATATTAATTGTATATTAATGAAATAAACAAAGATAACACTGTAAGCACCATTTCATCAAAATTTAAAGTTTGTCTCAACTTTCCTATGTCTGTGGCAAAGATTAGCCAAGAGTGGCTATGAAGAAGGGAGCCTACTGAAAGCGTGTAAAATGTCCTTGATGACTGCCTATTAATATAGAGCCAAGGCAGACAAGGAAGGGTAGACAAAGGTACAATGGTAACAACAGGAACTAGGAAACAATGTAAATGTTAGCTAAAAAGATGGATACACAAAAGAGCATAGGAATAAAACAAATAATCTTCGATTCTAACACCTCGTGGACATTTTCCTTTAAAGCCCTGGGAAGAAAGATGTAAGTTTTCTCATATCAGTGATCTCCACCTAGTCTTTCTGTCCAGTCCAAGGGAGTACAAGAGGAATAGTTTTACCGAAAGCACGTTTTTTAAGCTGAGACCATCATAAAACAGCCAAAGATTTGAGCAAGAATTATTTAAAATAATGCAGTGCTATACTTTTACCTAGCACCTAGCTTTTCTCCGTGTTCTTCCAAACACACAGAAATTTCTTTACAAAGCTTGCTAACTTTTCAGTTTTTTCTCTTTATATATTTTTATCTGGTCACATAAAGAAGACAGAGAAAACTACAATGCAATTTAAAATAAATTGCAGCTTTATTAAGTCAACACAGCTGCATGAAATACACAAATAGGAGAGGCTTGGAAGTTGGTGAAAGTCGGCTGGTATGGCCAAATGGTAAAGAAGGTTATTAGAAACAAGATGTCATTCCTCCAAAAGTTGAAGGCACACTGAAACAAAGAATGGATCACAAACTTGGAAAATTAAATAACATAATAAAATTAGGCAGGCCAAAAATGAGTGTACTCTTTCTTTTGTTCTAAATCTTCCTGCCAACTGATAATCAGGATATAGAATGAGCACTCACAGAGGATAACAACATTTCAGAGAGGTGAAATTAATTCTTTACATCAGCGTTCACTGAAGAAGAAACTGAAGACAATGTCACCACAGAAGCCCTTTTTGATATGTCTTCTGTGAAAGGAAGTCCTACTTTCTAAACCTTGAGCTCTTCAAAGGTGTCAACAAGTATTTAGATAAGGGTGATCTGGGTAACACAGGCTGCTTCTGATTCCAAAAGGCTATTGGCAAAGACCCTCATGAACAATATTTAAGGAAAGCAGACAGCCACTGGAGAAGAGTCCTGGCATGGCCAAACAACAGAACAAAAGATGGGGAACCGGGTAGTAGTAAATGGTCCATTCTCACAATGGAGGGAGATAATCAGTGGAGTTCCCCTGTGACCTGTTCTATTCAACATGTTTACAAGAGATGAGCACTGAAGTGGCAAAATTTGCTGATGTTAAGAAGTTATTCAAGTTAGTAAGGAAAAGAGCAGGCTGTGAAGAATTGCAGAAGGATGAAACTGAGTAATTGGACAATAAAATGACAGATGAAATTCAGTGTGGATAAATGAAAAGAGCACAACAGGAAAAACAATTCTAGCTTGATAAAAGAACATGAAGGTCTCCAAACTGACCACCACTGGAAAGCTCCTGATGTTGTGACAGACAGTGTCATGAAAATATCAGCTCAGTGCTCAACTGCAGTCAAAAAAGCAAATCACTGTTAGACATTTTTAGAAGAGGAACAGAAGGCATAATTATTCCACTACATATATCTATCATTTATGGACACTTTGAATGCAGTACTGATCACCCTCATCTGAAAATGAGTAGTATGAAACTGCAAAAGATATAGAGAGCAGGGCAAGTATGATCAGAGGTATGGAACGGTTTCCACCTGAGTTGAGTTTTCTGTGATAGAGAGCTACAAATTCACAATGGGCATGAACAGACATTGTTTCTTCCCACACATACATAAAGCGATCAAATTAGAGCAGAGACCAGGAGCCTTTTCTTTCTAACCAAAGAGCAGGAAATGTTCCTTTTGGCAGCTTCCTCCTTGCCAATAGATGCTGTCATGCAAGAGTGTTACATCAGGAGACTGGAAAAGTAGTTGGACGAAAGGGATTCCTTTAGGGTTGCTAAGCTGACAAACACAACAAGTTCAATAAATATGTTTTCAAAAAGTTTGAATTTAGCAACACTCAGGCCATTTGGATGAATGAAAACAGAGAGAGTGTCTTTATTAAGACTGTCCTACATTGATGGAACCTGTTACATGACCAGTTGAAATCAGTAAAGTTAGAAACTTGGCATATTTGAAGAACATTGCAGTAAGATAAAATATTCACACATTGGCAGTTACAGAGAAAGAGGTAATTAACGTTTAAGGAGAAGGAATTGTCTTTTTTGGTCACATGGTCATTCATTCTTGATGTGGGTTCTAATGTTGCCTATAGAATGAACAAAGAGTATACGATACATTATTACTAATCAAATCAAAGGGTGCATCACGCCAAAAGCATTTCTCTCACTGACCTGATGTTATGTGTACTTCTATACACTCTTATGTGGAATGTAATCTCTCTGAGGCAACTCTTAGCAAAACAATAAATAGACTTGTCCAGAGCTAAAACTCACAGGTCCCATATCAGCAATAAGTATACAAATTTTGTTTTTAACAGATTTGGCCTTCTCCAACACAGGAATCTGATGGATGAACAAATTTCCAGGTAGGTAAGACAGACAGAGCCTGTTAACCTTTAGAATATACTGCAAGCCTTCCTCTTAGATAAAGCTTTTCCATTATGACATTTGTAATAACAACAATTTTTCAAAATTCTACTACCCAAGGAAGATTTCCACATTAAAATAAAGAGAAAAAAAAGAGCAGAGATTCCTTGACTGTGTTATTGCTAATTTAATCATTGGTGGACACGTTCAAAACAATGATATAATGCATGTCAAACTAATAACAGTTGATGGTACTATCAGGATAACTCATATGCTAAGTTATGAGGTAAACAACATGATTCATGGATAATCTCTGAACTGCGAAAAAAATAAAATCATCAAACCCATACACGGTATTAATAATTCACCTTACTATGGCAAGTCATTATTAGTAACTTGGTGGCATTACTGTACTGATTTCCAGTAAGTATAAGCAAGAAATTCTGAACATATTCATGGAAGCTAAAAATAAAAAGAACTGTATATTCACTGCTGAAGTAAACTGTTTACTAAGTATCTATTTTTACATTATAACACATAATACGACAAACTGCCAGTTTGGCTTACATTACTGTACTTTTAAACAATAATCAAGAGTTGGCAGAGACCTAGATAAGTGCTCATTTACTGCATTTTGTATAAATCTAAATAAATAACTGTATGGCAGGTTGTCCTAATCTAACTTCTCTTGGCTGATACTGGATTGTTCCTTTTTGCGCCATACTTTTTTGGCATATTTTCCAAGTCTAGACTTAAATGTCTGGAACAGTTAGAAACTGACTCTCATACTGATAATTTCTGTTCTGTGTGCAAGAAAAAGAGTACCGAGATCCCGACATGAGATGAAGGTGTAGTGAGAAGGGCCTATTCTGAATTATCTTTTATATGGAAAGAATCTTGTAACTTTGCATTGGACACTGTGCAAAGTTGCCAGACTGGACACTGTTTAAATGATACGTTAGAGTGAGGAACATGCCTTCTCCAGATTCAATTAATGTTGCAGTAAGTCACTTAAATACATCACTGTATTCATTTGCCTGCAAGCTCTGATCAGCGTAAAGGATGTCACCTAATGTCACTTTGCATGCCAGTGTTGCATTCTTCCCTAGAAAACACTACATTTTCTCGTGGGTTTTTTCCCACCATTATCATTATATAACTAAGGTTTTCAGTTATAGGAAAAGTGAATCGGAGTTATGGTACTATTTCAGATTTTACATCGGCCTTTTAGTTTCTTCAAGGCCCTGAGAAGTGATCAAATAACTTTGTTACTGCCTTCATCACGTCATTACTGAATCTGAAGGACTGATCCATCCATTAGCACTTCTCAAATAACTAACCAAAGCATAACCTTAATTTTGACAGAAGAAATCAACTATTAATATGTATAAGAGAAATGCAAGATGATAATTATTTTGGAGATGAGAGAGTCATTTGAATACTAATTTTATAAAACTTAAGCTGTTACATCAAATCTGCAAAAGCAAAAGCCTTAAGAACATAGAACTAAAAATCAAATTATGTTTTTATTATAGTGAGCCTTATGTTTTGATATAGTACTTCACTTTATTTTGTAATTTAATTATTTTATTTATGCAAATAAGGCCCCAAATGTTATTGCACTCAAGAAGTTAAACACTTGACATTTTTACTCCTTAAAATGCAACATTTTATGATGTCTAGATATGTTTATTAATTAGTGATTATTAACACCCAGTAAACAACATCATGTCTTGTAAAAACACAATCTTTCTTCACAGCGTGAGGCTGAAATCTATTATTCACTGATTCCATATGCTGAAATACACTCAAATGATCACAAATGACCTTAAGCATTAGACAAATGTAAATGAGGACAGGGTAGCAAATGTGCTTTTGATTGATATCTAAAAGACCAGGTTTGAAGTCCTGACAAGGGATGAAATCTGAAATCTCATACAAAGTAGATGGCAACTGGAAATCTACAAAACCTAAGCTTCCGGATGGACATACCACACAGCCTCTCCTCGAAAGGGATGAGTGTCTGAGGGTGCTCACAAGAAGTGTTCAGCATGTTGAACCTGAAAGACCATTCCTGGGGCCCGTGTGGCCTTTGTCTACTTGGCAGGCACTTACTAGGGTGCAGAGATATATCTCTGAGTTATATGCACATATACCCTAATGAAGGCAGAACTCTAAGTGCTCACTTAAAAGAACTTCTCTACACAGAACGGCTACATAAGCATAGGAATAAATGGTGTGAATGATAGCCATTAAAATTGTACAGCTTTAACCCTCTATGTTAATAAGCTTATTCTGCTGTAACAGCTTGCCTTTCTCAGCCCTTTTTCATCTTTACTTTTGTCACTTTGAGAAGAACTGAGAGCCCTTCTGGAATGAGAATCATCAAAAAAAAAAAGAAGATTTAGACACACAAATAAGAGCCCACTATTTGCTCTAAGGTAGCCATCTCTAAGCACATTCTAATTTATAACCCTATACCACAAATATGAAGTACTTTACAATTTACTTTTTAAACACTACGAGAGACGAACACACTTCAAATTTTCAGGTGCTTCCAGGCCCTACTGTACCTGGAGATGCCTCAGTGAAACAGATAGTTAAACAGCTAACTTCATGGCATCTATTACAGGGTGGGCCAGGAAAGGCTCTGGAGACGATCTGAAACCAAATTCTCTGAACTTCTACACTGCTCACCCTCCGGAGCACGCCTTCAGGGCTAACTCAGAGACAACAGAGCTGGTGTACTTTGAGAAAAGCGCGAGGTGCTCCCTGCCCCACAGGACATAGTCAAGGAGAGTGGAGAAGGGCCCCAGCAAGCTGTGCCTGGCTCCCATGCTCCACATCTGCCCTTGCAGCAACAACACATGATACTGATTGCACAGACAGGATGACCAAAAAACCTTCCATGGATGCTCTGGCAACATCTGTCTCAGGGGCAAATGGGATTTGTTGCCACCCTGAATTCTCAGAGCTATTTAAAATGAAACCTGCCAGTGATTTAGGTACATTCATTCCAAGCCTCATATTCAGTACAATGGGTAATGGTTACTCTCAAGCAGCCAAATTTCCAACCATGCGATGAAACACAGCTTGAAGAGACATACTGTATGTTAAAAAAAAGGTAAAAGAGGTACTGTCACCAAGATTAATCATACTGTATTTTCTAGGCTAAAAAGCAATTAAATTTTTTTTTAATTAAACCATGACTCACCTACTTACATTGTATATACATCTGTGTCAGCATCAGTAATATAGGTTGCACTTCCACACTTCTGCATACATTTCACATTTACATTAAATGTACAATTACATGCAAGAATCTGTAAAAGAGTTTAGTAGAATCTTACCAGCTTGACACTTTCTGAGCCTTAAATACTCCTGCACCTTGGTTTCTTGTGATGATGTCACTTACATCTGTAGCATATTTGTTAAGAATTTTCTACAAAATTAGAGCAGTAATAAAAATAATAAAAAATACTTTTTTCTATTGTTAATACTGTCATAATGTCTTTTATCTGTTTGGTCTTCTTTAATGTGTGCTAAGAGTCAGTCTTTTTTCAGAAGCATACATTTTACATTGCTACTCCAGCACATCAGCCACTTGTCTATGCAGCAACTTGCTCTTGTTGCCTACCTCTATTTACTGTTTCATTTAAGAAATTGCTAGCCTGGTAGCTATAGAGGGAACTGCAAAAGACTTCCCATACCTTATATACATTTAAAGGCAACTATCAATTACAAATATAAGAATTATAACCATGGTGAACAGAAATTTTTTAGCACGGTCGCTTAATGTCCAGTTTAGTTTGTGCTGCTTTTGACTGTATCACCAGATCACAGTGCTGAGATTTTGGAGGCTTATGGGTTTTAAGTACCTGCCCTGCCACAGGACACATACCTTTGTTCCTGGCTTTGTCTCGGTGAAATCCAACACACCATGGGAGCACCTTAACCTATAGGCAATGGAGCTTCTAGTCCATTTGCTTTCTTGAGAATTATTTGGAACCGCCGCAAAAGATAGCCCAAAGTAATAAATGCCTTTTCTTCCCCACAGGCACCACAACAGTGCCTCAGCCTCGTGTCCCAGTGCCTCAGCCTCATGTCTCAGCTTCTTTCAGTTTGGAAAATCAGGTCACAAATTTGGGTAGCCATTCAGGCAGGCCAAAGCAAGGGCTGTCAATGAAAAGTTTCAAGGGAAGCTGTGCCCAGTCATCTATGCCTAGAAACGTAAGCTTCATAATCAATCATTTGTGGTTAGTGAGAAGCCATCAGAAGGAAAAGGTGTAGCAAGCAACAGAAAACTATGAGAATACTAAATGTCACCCAGTGTGAATCCATACATATTTGAATGATTCACTTTGAAACATAAAAAATGATCTTAAGCAGATATTTTTGGTAAAGATGTCAATGATCATTCTTTCGTACTTAAGGTACAGGAAATCTGATGCTAATTAGGAGGATGTTTCTAGGTACACAAAATATGCTGAATTCTTTGCAAGTGCTCTTATAAGAAAACCGGACACTAGTGTCAGGTTAATTTAAAATATTACTGATGTATCTTTTTATTTGCTTTGCTGAAATCACATAATTGGCTATTTAAGAAAAGTTATTTTAGGAAAGCCTCTATCCAAACAATGTAAAAGAAAAGACAACTGCTATTTCGTGAAGGCAAAAACTGGAAATGGAATGACAGAAAACTGGTTTAAACAAATCTCTGTAGTTTGGACATGCCTTTTAAATCTTTTCCACGATATGCAATGAGAAGTAGTAATGAATGATCTATACCTGTGAAGCAAAACGAAAGCATCAATAATTCCATAAGCAAAGCATGCTATTTTGAAGTGAGGCAGAAGTAACATTGTTGATAAATTAGTTACACTGCACTTAAATTATATAACTGAGCGAAACTATTAATAATTGTTGTAAACATATTAACACTAGCTTTTTTAAATAATTTGTGAGCCCATGTCTTCAGGCATTCAGGCTGAACATGTCCTTTCTAATCTAAATTTCCCAGGACTGTTGGAAGATCCATACACTATATTTTAATGGCCATTACAGTGCACTGCAACAATGTTTTGTATTATTGATGCTTTCAGACAGTAGTTCAAGTCACTAGTGCATGGTGTGAAACAGAGCTAAGGCAGAAGGTACATAGCCTCTCTGAAACAGGAGACAATTTTTACTAAAAATGAACCTCATCCTTGGATTTTGACAAGTTGAACCGAGTATAGATGCTTCCAGTGTTCTGGGGAAATATAATCTGATGTTCATGACTGACTATGTCACAGATATTACCTACATTGGAAAATTTTTATCTGAATGCATATCACCCAAAATTACAAAGAGGGATGAATCTGATAATTTTGCCTATGTATATTTTTATTATTCACTTGAAATATCTATATTTTTCTTTTCAATACTTTCTTTATTTAAATGATCCTGAAAGAACTTAGATAAAGCACACTAAACCAACAATAAAGTTTTGAACAAAGCTGAAAAAGCAGTAACATCTGTCTTTATTTTATTGATTTTGTAATATAAATGATCTGTTAATCAATTAAAATCTGTCCATGATAAGGAAAAGGACTAAGTTAGAGCGAAGTCTTTTAAATGGACTAGTCACTCAAATCATATCCTTTTAAAAACCTCCACAAACCTCATGCATAAGACCATTGATTAGTATAAAATATTGCTATATATTTCACAGTGAAATGGCTAAAATCACAACCATGATTTGAGATTAACATATTCGTAAATTGTTTTAATTTGTAGCATTTCAATAACATATCCCAATATAGATATTGAAAACATACATAGTGCATACTTCATGTGCCCATATGAAATGGAGAATAACATGAAGAATGTCAAAAATTAAAAGAAAAATCAAATCCTCAAAAGCTAGAGACTTCACAAAGCAAAGCTGTTAGTTACGCTCACTGAATAGCGATAACAACAACAAAACCAACAATAATTATGATGATGATGATAATACAAAAGCAGATTCTCAGATGCAATGCACTATTGCCAGGTCGATTTTCAATTACATTTCACTGATGTATTCATTTGTTTCTTAATGTGCTCATCTTGCCCATTAAGAATAATTAGCAGGCTTGCTCGGTGATTTCCTGGCTTCTGACAGTGATTTTTTTTCTTTCTTGTTGACAACCATTTTTACTTTTTGGAAAGTAATTTTTGGATATTATAGTATGACTGGCATGTAATTTAAGCTTCCTAAGAAATTTAAAGGGAAGATGTAAACAGTAATTTTTAAACAAGATTATTTTAATCTATAATACCTACATATAAAGCACAATACTAGGCATTAACTGTTCCTGAAGAGCAGAATCTAGAAAAGAAAACGGTATTTTATCCCACATTAATTTAATTTGGTATGCTAAACAATTAAAAAATACCATCAGCAATTATAAAAATTAGCAGAAATACATCATTTGTAGTCTGTGGCACTTGGGGTCAAATACTATTTCCAATTACACTAAAAATTCTTACTGATTTCAGTGAGTCTGGTGTGGCTGAAACAGACCTAAATTTAGCCTAAACTTCTGTTATAGATACTTGCTACAGAAAAGAATGCAAAAGAAAATTACCATAAGACATCATAAAATTACTACCGAAGTCTATAAAACACATAAAATGCAACATAAATTTTATTACGTGCACTTTTAAGAATACATTCCACCCACACTGTAAAGTTCTTAGTCTGCTGCACTTTGGCACCCTGCTAATATTAAGCCCATTGTAAAATCCAACACAATAAAAGCACTTTGAATGCGGAGCCTTCAGAGCACCAAATGTTAAAAAAGAAAAATAAATTCCTGTTAGAGCCTTCCACCAATTGCTTCTCTGAAAGGGATTCACTGAGTGAATACAGATGAAGACCTTGTGTAAGACTTCTGAAAATAAAAGATATTTCTAAAATATATTGTGAAAAACTAAGGTGTGCTAACTAGATGACATTAACAGTATCTTTTTCAGCAATAAAACCACTTTGATTTGTTTAATTCCAGAGACTGAGTGAATACTTTTAGCACTCGCCAATTTTCCTTGCTGTAGAAGACTTCTAAATTTCAACAAAGTTCAGGTATGTTTATGAAATCTGCTATGCAAGATATTTGCTGACTTGATGATTACTGAGCTCACTTGAAGCTTTCTGTGGGTAAAATGACCTTTTGTTAAATACCTGTGCTTCTATAAAACACCAGTTTGTTTTGTGAGGCTAGTTTTGAAACACTTTTTTTCTCCCACATTTTTTATCTTCATAATGACATAGAAGAAAGATTGGAAGAGCTGATGCTGATTAAAATACACAGAATAATGAATACTTCCTTCTCAAGACGTGAGTATAACAAACTAGAATTTAACAAAATAAGAATCCCCAGAACACAACTGAGAACTTGCATTTACACGAAAAAGGAGACTTTTATAAGGCTTCCTTCAAGTTTTAAAAGATATGATGCAGGATTGGCTGTTTTTTCCATGAAATTGTTAGTGTAAGCAATTATAGTTACCTCAGTTATGTCCGAAAAAGTCTTTTTAAAGGTAGTAGCTAATATTATTGCACTGCAATGTCTCCTGTTTTAACAATCACCAGCAACTGCAATTTTTTTAAACCACAAATTAGTTTAACTTTTTTTTTTCACTAAGTACTCATTATGTTAGCTCTCAAATAAATACAAAACTCAAATCTAAATAATTCTGATGATGCAGTGGTCAAAATCTGAAAAACTAGTCTGCCTTAAAATGCAAATGGAAAGATTAGCAAGGAACAAAAGCAAATAGATATCTTCCTTTTTTTCGTCTCAATTTCTAAGGGCTATTAGTATTCACTGTATATATCTGCTCTTGTTCTGTGCTGATATTTAATGTGGCCACAAATTATGCTCACTCATTCTCTCTCTTAGTCAAAGTCCAGTTCAATTTTCTGAACTATGTGTTCATATTAGAAGGGCATAATAGCAATTTATTCTAATATAAGAAAAACAATAAAATACTTTCTACAAGTGACAGAGGAGTTTTGCCATCTTTCATCAAGAGAAATAATGATAAATTGATAACTGATTAAGCACACTAAATGGGTAATTTGTAGGCAGTTATAATTTAGCAGCAACAATGAAACCATGCATTTCAAAAGACACTGTAAAAGCTACGACAATATACAAATATTGGGTATATTTTAAGAGGCTAGTATCCAAAAGTAAAAAAAAAAAATCTAGTTCTGCAAAACGAATACATGAAGGGGAGCTAATGATTTGATTCACTGCTACACCTCCTGTAACGTGCAGCAGACACACAAGGAGCCTTTCAGCACTCAACCGTAAAACAATATTTACTACTGTACTTTCTCTATACCAATACGTACATTTTTAATTAAAGAAGAAAACGTGGCATTTATTGTGGGAGAAGCTGTAGCTCTGTTCAAGATATTCTACATCTATTTTTTAATTACTTATGTGGGGACTTTTTCTTAATATACCCCTTGCTGCCTGTCTTTATATCAATTGTTACTCAGCCAGTAAAAAGGAACAAGCACAACAAACCAGTTTTCTATCTGAATAAGGATACTTTTGATGGCCTTTTCATTTCCATCAGTTAACAGAACTTCTTTGACATCTGCAGAAATAGCAACCTGAAAAAAAAGAGCACAGCAAACAATGAGCAAATATGCTTGTCTGTGTGGAAGTGAAGACAGGAGTGACAAGCCTTCAGTATCATGCTTCCTCACCTATTTCTCTGTAACAATCTTCAATCTTTTTTCATTTTATGTCTGCATTATTTTAATCATTCAATCAAATCAGTCAATACTTTTATCATTCCATTTGCGGGAGCCTCTATCTTGCTATCATTCTGTTCCGTAATTGCATTGTGACAGCGGATGATGGTATTCTGAGAGGCTTTCATTTGCGGGCTTCTGTTTATCTAGTAGAGCCATCATACAAGGCTGTCACTCTGCCTTTCAGCTTGCTTCTGTCTGACTGCCTGATGCCCTTCATATAACTTTGCATTGCAGGCAGATGGCTTTGTAAGGGTAATTTTTTTGTGAGCTTTGACATGCTCGCACATTGGGCTGTAACCTCGACACATTGTATAAGAGCGACAGGTTTGTCAAATGCCAATCAGTGTAACAATATGCTTTTATTTGTAGAGACATAAAAACTTGTCTAATGCACTGCACTGCTACATAATATCTCCTGAATACATGACTCAGAACCCAGAGAATGGTGAACGACTCTCCTGAATGGCCAATCTAATTCAAAAGAATCTAATTACCGAGAGCTCTGGATCATGTTTGTTGGTGTAATAATGCAGGCAAAACATTAGCAGCTATATCATGGTGCTCCAACTGTGATTCGCCAGGCTATTCCTGTATCTTAGCAAATGGGACTATAATCTGAAAAAAAAAAAAGCTTTGGCTATGGCAATGAAAGACAGACCGTACGTGGCCTGGAATGTCACAACAAGAGATATTGACTACACGGAGGTAAAATGTTTCTGCTCATCGAGGCAACCATAAAATCAATATGATACGAAAGCAAGTCAATCTAGAAGGTCTCTCAAGACTCTGCAGCTTGACCACAGCTGAGGCTGTTGACAGTTCTCTGACCCAGCAGTTGGAGGCACTGGAACATTTTTCCTTTTGTTTCTTCCTCTGAATGGGACTGGAATTGAGAAAAGACCTACCATGAGCCCAGCCAAGCATGTCATGCCACCCCCTAGCTCACACACAGCAAGGTCCCTGAAAGAGAGAAAGGAAATGGTAGAACCCATACAAATTAGATGAAAATGGTCAGAGAGACATATATGTTACAAGAACAAATTGCCATCTGCAGTAAGAACTGAGCTACCAGGAAGTTGCAGAGACATGACTAGGCTACCTCATGTCGTTTTGCATTTTAAAAATAATTATGAAATAGAAAAGTCACAAAGCAGGCAAATCAGTGGGGGTTCCCTCATTAGTGTTCAGTGCAACATTACCACCGCTGAGCTGAAAAATCTGAGAAGGTTCCCTTTTTTCCCTTGTCAATGGCTCTGTCTTTTAGAACTAAACTAGCTAGAGTAGCGAAAGATAATTGTTAGGAAAGGATAACAATGTTAATCCACATTCATTCTTGCAAAAACAGTTAGAGAAGTAAGTGGGGAAATTAATATTATTTATATATCTCTCCATATAGTTATGTCTAAAAGCCTTTTTATATTAAAAAGAGAGAAGTTTTAAAACAAGCCATATGCCACAAAAGAATTACACATGAAGAAATCCGATCCTTCAATTAGCACTTAAAACTGCAAGTGACCTACAAACAATGCTGTTATGAACAACGATGGGGACAGCAAACAGTTAAGCCACAGAAAACTAAACTAAGTTAGTGTCAAGAACCTAAACTGAGCCTGAGCAGAGGGTTGAATACATGGTCTAAAAGGCTGCTTTTAACTTAGACCACACTGCGCTGTTATTAAGGTGTGCATGTGAAATATAATTTGGGGCAGAGAGCGTGCCGGATGGGAGTTTGCAGGGGGAGCCATAAAGAACGTCCTCCAGAGCCATGGCCTGCCCCAGGAGGGGAGGAGGAGGGATGCTGACCCCGCGCCGAAACTGCGTCTGGGGCAAGGCCGGGCCTCGGTTTAGGAACATGCTGCTTTACAGCTAAGTCTGCGGCAACTGTTACAGCTGGCAGAAATGTTCCCATTGAGACATTTTTGACAGGCAGAAAATGGAATTTCAGCTAGACAGATATTTTTTTTTTGGTGCACCTTTTCTTCTCCCCTAAAATACCAACATTTGAAAATCTATTTTTACGTGAAAGTATTACCTCCCTACTCACTCGACACTGATATTTAGGAAGAGCATCTAGGATGCCGCATCAGTATCAGTATAGAGATGCTGATATTTTGTTCACCAATGCCAGCAGACTAGGCTGTATGGCTGTATACTAGTGCTCGCTGTCTGGATGGCATAGATATATTTTTCTTAGACTCCACAAATTTTATTTGAAAAAAGTCTAGTTGTCCTATTTAATGGAAATGAGACAAAAGGCAGACATAGTTCAGAGGAACAAGCTGCACACAAACCCAATGAGAATATAAAACAGGTGGGAAATTTGCAGTTTGCGGTTTAAATAGAATGATTACAGGTTTTTCCTCACATAAGTATTTTTCTAAACCATATGTCATATATATTAAAAGTATATACATATGGTTATATATATAAAATTTACAAGACAATTAATCCTTTATAAGAGTCATGCTTATTGAAGTAAACACAGGAAGTATCTAGTGTGGGGTTTTTAGTGCATTTTGAACCAAATTTGTATGTAGATAATATACAAACATATACGTACACACATATACACATACACATTTATGCATATAAATAATTGATTTCAGTGCAAAGTTCCCTTATTAGTAAATTTTAAAAATCGTATCTGTCTCTCAGTCAATATTTAGTGACATTTATCAACAAGAATTAAAATCTGAAACTCTACTCTGAGCATACTGTTGAGAGGGCATAATCCTGAGAAATCAGGATGTGAAACTGCCTGTCTCCTCCATGGAAGTTTGACTGATCACTGTCTCCGAGTATCCAGGCTTGCACACCCAAACTAGGAAAACACTCTTTTAATGAGCAGCACAGGGAGGTTTGCTGGGAAGAGCCTCTGAGAACAAGCAGGGTGTACGAGCCATGGCGTGGGGCCGGATGGCAAAGTGCTACAGGGGCAGCACTACAGCAGCAAAATCACACAACGCAGTGCCCAGCTAAACTCGGAGGAAGGAGCAGCGGCTGCCAGATCAGATGTGTTAGCTGCCTCCTCTAATGCGGTGGGCTTCGTTCAGGTGGCGGACAGAGTAGAGATGAGGCTTTACGAACCAGGGCATGCTTTGGTGCCAGGTCTTTGTTTTCAGACAGGAGTCTGAGCAAGCTGCAGGAACCAGCTCACAGCTGATACCCTTTCAGCTTTGGTACAAGGGGCAGGGACTTACAGCTTGGTCTTCTCTATTTTACCAACACCATATGTACACAGATTGAGGGATTTTGTATACTCCAAGCTGGTTTACTTCGTATTAGCCTTGCACCTCTGAACACAATTTATGTCTGCAAATGCATTGTTAGAATGGCTTTTCTTGCACCCCATTCATCCTCTGGACAATGAAACTTCAAGGACTTCCAAGAGGAAGGCTCTATACTCAAGGGAAAAGAGAGAGGATGCAGGGTGGATTTTATTTTTAGGTGTTCCTATTGGAGCCTTGACAACTGTCTTCTACAACTTTAGAAAATGTGAAAAAATCAAAACCGAATAAAAGTGTAGGATGTCGCAAAAGTGTTTCACAACACTTAAATACAGGTGCAAATTCCTCCATCGCTACATGCAGTGATTATTATGTATTTTATCAGGTAATATTTTGCTTGCTTTTGCAACAGATGTCAGTTTAAAGAATGTCTTTTATTTTTCCTGACCTTCACAATCAGTACTGATCGATTGGAGCTTCACTTTTGTTTCCCAAAAATCAAAGTGAAATAAAACGCCTTGAGTGGAAATCAAAAGTCTTTGACATATAGCAGAAAGCTTGCTGTGCAATATTAGTACCCAAAGGCGGCTCAGAATTCTTTGTTAAGAGCAACATGGTTTCACCTTGAACATTTTAAATTTAATCTGAAGACTTAAATCATAGCAATCTACCATGCAGATACAATAAAACTAACAGATTGGAAAAGATCTTTTTATGTTTAACTCTGTACCTGAACATTTCATTGTGCTTTAGGCAGTAGTAAGCCAGCACTTCTTCAGATGGCCAGAGACCTATAAAACAAAGATATTCGCCTTATTAGAACAGACTTTTTTTTGGTCTAAAATAATATTTGAATACATATTACCACTTGCAGACCTCTACCAACTGTTTCATTTTCTAAATTTGCCATAGTACCATGCAATACAGAAACAAATAAGACTTTTAATGGAAGACTTCTGATTTAAGCATTGGAACTGAATATTTCATAGATTTCATCCTGACTAATGAAATTTACTTTAGATACACGCACACACACATACGCATATATCTATACATATACGTACAATTGTCAAGACTTTAAAAGTTATATAAAATTTAATTCTATGAAACTTCTGACATTTGGGCATTCACATGAACATCAAACTGTTTGGACTGGGCCAGACGCGAGGCCCACCTTGCCTTGTAGCCTGTTTCTAACAGTGGACAGGAGCCCCCTCATTTTTCATTAGCTGTCCTCTACAGTAATTTCATTTCTTCCCAGTTTCTTTTTATTTAGCTCCTTTTCTCTTAGGTTTTGTTATGCCAGGCATCAGTCTGCCTGTAAGGGACACTGACCAGCAAAACATGCTAAGGACAAGTACAGGACTAGGGCAATAACGCAGTGTGATTTCTAGTTGTGGCTCAAGAAGTTCCTGAGAAGGAGAAGAGATACAAGTGGTAAGTTCTCTTTACCAGTCACCAAAGGATTTTTCTAATTGTTCTGTGGACTGTGGTAAACTTTCCACAGCTGCAGTGTCCTGAGGCAGGAAGCGCCACGGTTTTACCATACTGTATAAAGAAACATCTCCTCTCTCTTATTTTGTGTTGCCTCCCTGTCATTTTCATTTGAGGTCCTCTAGTTCTCATATGGGAATAGACAGGAGCAATCACACGTCCAAGCTTCCATCATAAAACTTAACACTGGTCATTGTCAACAGTGGCAAATACTCAGAGGCATCCATACAAATTTACCCCTTCAACACCATTCACTCATGAAACTCTCTGTTTGTCAGACCAGTTTCCCACCTCACTTGAACATCTAACTGAAGCTCTGTGGCCCACGGAGAGGGCAGCACAGGTCCTGCGTGGCTTGCACACTCTCCTGCAGGCACCAGTCTCCATTGCTGGAGGGAGCCTGGGGAAAACAGACTCGTATTCAAGCACTTGAGGTAGGTTCCCAAAGTTAAGGGAGGATGAATCAAAGGCATATGCGACTAAATTACGGTTGTATGTGTTTTCCATCTGTTGTTGCTTAGCAATGAGAAAACACACTTACATGTCTATCCACAGGTAAAAACCCGGGTTAACCTCCCCCTACAATACACAGCATTATGAATTAACATGGCAGATACTTAATATTATGAACTACAGACACTTCAACAGTTTCAGCAAACTTAAAAACAGTCATGTGGGAGCATCATTTAGATGTTTCTAGACAGGTAAACTGAATTCCATGCAGCTTACTATGTGTGTGGATCCTTTACACCATTTTTTATAATTTTTATTCTTGAGACTTTAAAAATGTCACAACATATTTAATAGAAGTAGAAGTTTGGGAGAAAAACTGTCTTGCTTTCAAATCACTTAGAGCCTGATTGTAACCATCAAGTATATAACTCTTCCTATCCGTACAGTAAGTATTCTGAACTACTCTTACTCATAGTGATAAATAATGAAAATTTATGAATGTGTTGTCTGCATGCAGATCAAGCAAAAGCCTAGACAGTATCTGGCCAAAACTTTGCCTTTAACTTCTGTATGACAAAGATCTTAAAGGTGAAAAAAAATAGAGTGACGATTCATATGTATGACAAAAACGCTAAACCAATATTGGTGTTTGTCCTGTTTACGACAGTTTAGGCTGATTAGATGTTTGCGAATATGCTATTTTGCTTAGACTTGCTAAGGGTTAAAATATAATATTCACACACGACTACCCATTCTTCAGTAAAACATACACAAAGAATTGTACAGGATTTTCCATCTCCCTTTTGAGCATTTCAATGCTTTTGAACATTGAAATATGCTAAAATGACAGATTTTGCAATAAATATAATAATGGTTTAAATATTTTTGTGTATAATATAAAGAATGTTTCAGTTTGCAGTGACTGGTGTATACTCAAGCAATAAAAGCTATTTTTAATATTTAGTGAAGACATGGCTAACTTAATACCATTTATAATACTTATTTCTCACTTACAAAAAAACCCCCACACCCACAAACACAAAAAATGTAAACCCTTTTATAGCAAACTTTTAGCCTAAGTGAGTTTTAAAAATACTTGTCAGTTGTGGCAAAACCCTTCAACATCTGAGTTTTCAGTACGCTCAGCCAAATGTCTCTCACTTTTCTACAGTTATTATCGAAAGGGCACTTTGAATGGTGTCACTAAATCTTTTATGAGGAGTCATTGTTCTTTCCCCTGCTACCATTACAATGTTGATACCGGCTGAAACTGCAGGTGTATCAGATAGATCTGTGCTGAGAGAAGGGTAGAGCACCTTTGGAAAGACAATGCTCTTCTTTAGGCAGATGCTAGCGATGCACACAACTCTCCTCCCCGCTCCTTTCCCCCATAGGGAAGGAAGTATCATCTCAGCAATGATCTAAGTGGCTGGCAGCTAAAGAAGCAGGAGTCAGGAGATCTTTCAAGAACACAGGTCTCAAGTGTGGAAGCACACGGTGCTTCCAGCTAAGCCAAGAAGCCAGAATACCTGCATTAATTTTAGTAAAAGGAAAAGCTTCTCGTGCTTGAACAGGCAGGTAAGCCTCTTTACCTTCAAAACAGGGATAAGCTTAAAGATCCGTGTGGAGGAGTTTGCATTCTATCTTCTTCCCCTTCACTCTGACCTACATTCACCAACACAATGACCTACATTTTGAAGTTGCAAGTGTAAGATAGTTCTGCTTCTGTTAGAAAACATGCAGCAATTCCTATGAGTTAACAACTACCACCAGGATGTGAAAAGCGTAATTTATTTCCTGCAAACATACATATGGATATGGATTAAGTTTCCCATGAACACACTTAAAATAATTCTTTCATATTTAAAATAAAATTATTGTATTATGAATTTGATTATAAGCCCATAACATCGGATGGGTACCTATTTGCATGTGCAATTACTTACACACGATAGTCAATTATTTACACATGTATAGGCAAAAGAATATCAAAAGGCCCCCAAATGGTGCTTGTATTTAGAAGGCTATAAATATACTACAAGTCCTAGACAGAGTGGCTAAAAATCTCACTGTACAAGGAAACAGAGAGAAACAAGAGTCACTTTTTTTTGCAAAAATAAATATTTTGCGACATTTCCTGGAGGTTTTAAAACTCTTTATCACCTTGATAACTATAATGTGAAAATGGAGAACAGTTACTAGACAACATCGGAATCTCTACTGAAACAAATAAAAAAATTAAGTTGTTTTGGTGTTTAAAGGAGAGCCTCAAGAAGGACTATGATTTGGCATGTCTGAAGATATGGGAAAGAGACAGTGCTGACAGAGCAACGCCTGCCCTCATTTCAACTCTTGGCAGGTATCCTTTCACCATGAGGATGGAGCAGGAGATCCACTACAAATGTGCCAGAAGAGCGATGATGTCTACAGCTTCGTGTTACTTACTACAGTAGCAGGGGTAGAAAAACATTATCACTAAACAGTACGATGATGGATGGAGAAATGCTACATATGCAGAGACATACCACATGCAGGCATTACTACAGCACTTATCACCATACCATCTCACCACAGTAATGGAGTCTACCTCACAAGAACTTGATGACATCATGAATTTCTATTGTCCCAGTTTTGCACATTAGGAACCACACTAGGAGACAGAGACAGATTAAGTTACTTAAACACACAGAATGAAATTATGGGAAGGCTAAGAAGAAAAACCTGAGTCATCCCAACACCTTGAAGTATGATATAACCAAAAAAGACACCCAAACTTTTCCTATAGAGGAACACTAACAAAAAATCACAATAATGCTAAGAACACACAAATTAAATTGGTTTTACTACTCTCATAGTGCTTGCTGATGGAAAGTGCCAGGTCCTGCTGCATTAGCCATGGCACAACGGTTTTTTAAAGCAACCTTCAACCCACGTGAACTAAATTATGCGTAGACAGCCTTCTGAGGATGTTTTGTTTCAACCATCAGGTGAAGCACCACTAGTCCAAAGCAACACAAAACCTGTGTTTCTTCTGCGTTGAATCTAAAAGTGCTGAATCCTGTATGATAGAACAGAAAATTTTCTACTAGAAATAAATTATCCAGTATTAAAAAAAAATTAAAAATTATTTTTTCTCCTCTGTGGCTTTTTACCACTTATTGTAAAGAACACTGTCACACATCTGGATAACAAATATTGAGGTCTGATGTGAAGTTCTTAAGGAACAGCATGCTATTAGAAAAGTCTCAGGACAGAGTGCTGAGAATTTTGAGATGTGTCTTTTTAAAGAAGGCATTTGATTATTGGAGCCATTATGTCTGCACACTGCTCCATAGGTACAAAGAAGTTGCAGTAGCTACTGATTACTTCAACTGGGATAATGCAAGATTAGTGGAACTCTGCTCTACTGCCTGCCAACACTACACACAAGAAACAAAGATGCAACTGGAGGTGACAGGTGAACCGTCCCTTGAAGCTCTGAGTAAGAGGTCTAAATCTGTCCTACAACTGCTTCACTTAATGCTAGGAGATCAAGAAGTTGCTTTCCAAACCAAGCCAAATGAAAGTTCTGTGGCTTTTTCCTAGCAATTCACATGGCCACATGTACAGATGTCTGATCTCAAAATTCAAATTTTGTCTTTTATTTGCACTATTAAACTATGAGATGTCTTCCTATTCATTTGAAGTTTCAAGTACATTTTGCACAATTCCTATCTTAACCGTCAAAAGCAAAGACAATTTAAATTTGAAAAGTCAGTCATTTTCCCCAGGTGAATATACTCAAAAAGATCATCTTTTTCTAGTATGTCCCAATTGTGAGCTACATAAAATCACCTTATTTGCTTTAATACTCATCAAAGCAGTAGGGAAAAAAGCATTATGGGCAAAGAGATGAATAATGTCTCAAAAGAAGTACCAACAATTGCACTGAGCAATGATGAATTGTTTTCTGACCCTAAGAAAAGTGTTTTTTATCCTTTCTGACACCAAGACACATTGTTGGTGAAAAGCAGAAATACCTTAGGCACCACAACAGACCATGCAGAGGTGTTCAATAAAGTACCTACCCAGAGTAGCAACTATTCCCCATCTCCTCTGCTAAAACACTGCAGAGTGGATGGAAAATCCCTCAAACTAAGACATCTACTGGAACAGGTTCTTCTAGGAATTTAACATAAGGAATTCTAGGAATTTAAAATAAGGTTCTTCCACCCTTACTGTAGCATCATTACTTTTTACAGTATGAAACCTTACTTTCTACTGACTATGCCTTAGATTCAAGTCACAAGGGAAGGTAAGTTTGACAATTTTATCCTGGTTAGTTTTTGTGTGGATCACCACCACTGTGCACAGCAAGAAGCACGGTACACCTGTTGAAGGTCCTGGAGAAGTAAGAGAGCAGGTAAAAATCAAGGTTCAACAGCACAGTAATTTGGAGAAAACTACAAAATTAGGCTCTAACCAATACTATGAGCCTTTCTGTCAGTGGAGCACTAAAATTCACTTCCAAGTCAAAGAAAAAAATTGAAATTATGAATAGCACAATTAAGACTAAGTACAAAGTGGATGTACAATGTACATCTGCCAAATGCACCTTGGTAGTAACATATAACATGGTTGTTCTAATTTGAGTAATTGCTTGAGTAAAGACTCCTTGTAATTAATCGTACTGCTGTAGTTAGTTAGTTTGCATGGATAGTTGTCAAAAATACTTCTAGCTCTCAACTTTCTTCAAACTCCATACCCTCAAGACCCTTTTTGATATAATTTTATCATAAAAAGAGTTGCTGAGTATAGACAGGAAGTAAAGATTTTATTTTCATTCACTTGTTCACACAGCATGCAAAATGTGACACAGATGAAAGGATAATCAGTAATCCAGGTTACCCAAGTTCTCACCTAAGGTGTATTGAATCTAAAAAAAATAAACATATGTAATAAGGCACTCTTACCACATATATTCAAATTTTTAGCTGCCATAAAATGCATGTATAGAAGAGTGGAAAGCTTCCATAGAAAATGACTTTCATAATAATCTAAAGACAAGTCTGGTCAGTTTAGTAAAATGAAGAAATAGACGGAATTGCTAAGTGAGAAAAAACCCACTGAAAACAACTCTTGTTACTTCTTTCTGTTTGCAGTAGTACACAAACCCACTATTTTCAAACTTACATCCTCAAGTTTAAGTTTACACTCATCTACAGCAGAAGAAGATAAAAGAGGAGTCATCGTCACGAAGTTGGCTGCAGATGTTGTGCCTGGAATTGTAAAACTATTTTCCTATAAAATTTAATTTCAGAGCAGATTTTCAAAAGGAGAACAGCTACAGAGTACAGTGCCCTTCTGGACATTTGATCACCTCAAGTGTCAACATAAGAGCTAACCTGTTCTGAAAGTCCAATTGTCTAATCTGAGGCTCTGCATTCTGAAATTTACCCCAAGTGTACTTGCAAGCGAGCAACTTCAGTGATAAATGCACACAGTGTAAAAAAAGAAAAGTACTTAATAGCCTTTACAGTAGCACCTTACACCCGAGCCCTGCTGCACCTGACTTTTGCACATGGCAAACCACCTTTTAAGTCCAGTGAAGAGGAGTAATTTCAGGCAGAGAGAATGGCTAGCTTACTTTTCCAGAACAGGAATGCTATAAGTGAGTTTGAAAAGGTACAAGAACACCAGAAGAAACAGAAGATCTAAAGAGAAACACATCTCACCACTTTTCCCTATGCACATACATTTTATAGAAACTCTTGTCTCTCTTTTCAATCTAAAGCAGAATTCATGATATTCAGATCACTGAAAAATATGTATAAGCACCGGCTGAGATCTTTAGCCTAGGCAAAAATGGCCTCAGCACTGTATCTCTCACTTTCTTTCACATTATTATTCATGACTATGACGGAAACATGATGGTCTGCAATCTGCAAATTTCTTTTAGAGCACAAACTTAAGAAGCGCAGTGGAGCTGATGTAGAAATACAGTAACAAGTCAAAGTTGTAAATGTACGCAGATCTCTTCCAAAAGAAAAATCGGCAAACTGTACAAATCTACTTGTATGATTGTCTTTAACATCCTTTTTTCAAACGAATGAATTTGATTGTGTTGTGTGGTAGGGTTTTTTTACCGAGTTTTCAAATAGTTATTAAAAATTAAACAACACTGGAACAAACCTTTTGTGATTATAGCCTTCATTCTCTTGCATAAAACTGGATCTATAAATTTATGTACCATTGTAGATGTAAATTACAAAATTTTATATTCAACTATATTAAAACATCTATTCCAAAAATGATTACCAGTTGTGAAAAGCAGACAGGCTTATCACTTGCTGTCAGTTGTTCATGTCTAGTTAAGCAATAATGTGCTAAAACTGCTCTTTTGTTTTGTGTAAGAATTTTGGCAATAGAAGAAATGAACACTCGTTTAATAAAAACTCAGGCTGCTTTTTGCTTTGATGGAGGAAGCAGCTGCCTGTTTTCATTTGCTGCAGAGCAGCAAAACCCATCAATATAATAAGCAGCTTAGATGCATCCATCCACAGCATCTGTAAGGATATAGGGCTATTCGCTCAAAACCAATCCTTGGTTTAATTTTAACAAAGATGTGTCTGACATATTTGAAAATGTATTATAATAGAGTGTTGAAATACTAACGTTTTCTCTTTTCTTTTTAAATACTTTTCACAAATTTTGAAAGGCAAGTATACATATTGGAATGATAGAAATGATAAAACAAATATTGCTACAGCAAACAGCAGAACTAGCCTAAAAATGCAAAGATGGAACATTAAGAGATGCCTTCTGGTTCACAGGCTCTCCTGTTTCTCGAAAATACAGAAAAATAGTATTTCAGTCTTTTCTATAAAGGGTTTTTTCACCATAACCAAGAGAAGAGAAAGATACTAGAAATAAGTATCACAGAAAAAAAAAACCTGCAAAGATCATAGATACATTATACAGCTATGCTTCCTGAGACACACTTTTCTTTCCCTCCCTCATGCTTTGTTAAAAGTAGATAGATAAATATTAATGCTCATTTCCAAAGATACTTATCAAATTGTTTTCTGCTATTGCCTGAAAGTAACATAATTTTTTACTAAGTTTCAGCAGTGTCAGTTTGTCCCAAGTGACAACTTCTAATTGCAATAAAAATTTTTAATTAAAAATTGAGTTATAGGACTTTCATATAAAATTACAAAAACAGGGAGAGAGAGATAAAAGACCATCTGAGATATAAACCACAAAACTATTTTCACTCTAAAAATGTGATATGGCACATTTACATTATTAAAAATTCTTAAGACATTATTATTATTTTAGTGCTGTTCGGCTTTCTAAGACCTTTCTAAGCTGAGCTTTCAGATGATTTGCACATTAACTGAGAAGTCAGATAATTCTTAATCCTCCTCTTTTTCAGATCCAATAACAGATAAGGGAGCATCTTAGCATGATCAACTAGCAATCTGCCTAGCCTGAGTGGTAGTACACCTGAATTTAGGATTAGTCATTGCGTTTTCATAATATCTGATTTAAATGAGCACTCATTCTGGGAAGTGTAGAAAAAGAATATTCAATGATATTTGAACTGTACTATTTAAATACGTAACAATAACTTTTGAGTGCATGCATATTTATTTGCTTCACAAACAAAAAGCTATATAGAAAGGAAGATTTTAGAGAACCATGTCCAGACAAATAGTTGGATAGTCCAATTAAATAACTGCTTTTTTGATCAGGATTCACGATAGCTTATAGGTATAATCAACCATATCTCAGCTGTAGCCTTGTATCTCTATCTAGCCAATTCCAATATCCTAATTTCACTTTTGTCTATAGATGAAGTGAGGAAACTAGGTGGTTTAGAGGGGTTTTTTGTGTGTTTTTTTCATAGGGTTTTGGGTTGCTTTGTTTTCTGGGTTTTGTTTTGTTTTATTTGATATTTTGTTTTGTGATTTATTTGTTTATATGATATCATCGATAGAGAAGGTAACAAACCTGTAAATTAACCCTGGTTACTAATATTGCTTATCTTCCTCGAATATTTCATACTGAACATGGAAGTTTGGGTAACTGATCTATGCACCCCTATGTAGTGTTCAAGATAAAGTGGAATTTATTTGGGGGATTCTGATTGTCTTCAGAAGTGGTGTCTAGAGCTTGGATTTCTCATGTTTGTGTGTTTGTTTTTTTCTCATCAAATTAACTAAACAAAGATGATACCTTTTTGGTCCTCGCAGCTTCTGATTCAGTATTTTTCTCCTTTTTCAAACTCTGCCGTTCTACATAGTTTACCCAACTATTAGAAAAGTATCTGCTCTGTGCTGCCAGGAGATGTTAATTGCATGCAAGTGGAAATAATAATTGTGTGCACAGTTCAGTTTGAAGGCTTTGGACCATCTCTCTCTAACAAAACAGTATATCTCAGTACTTGGAACTTCATATACCGGCAAAAGGTGATCACGCATCCTACATATTCTTAAATGAAATCGTTAGATCGCTATACTCAGTAAGCCTTGATTCTTCCTCTGGGATATCTTCAACTGGTGCTAAATGTGCTATTTTAAAAAGTCTGCACTACTGGTAACCATCTTGCAGCAGGTGCCCAAAATCTCCTTACATGACTAAACCTTGTTTTCATCTCTCACGTGTGATTAGATTTGTAATGAGTTCTTTAAGTGAGAACACTGCACAAGCATGAACCACTTTCAGACATCTCATCTATTTATATATCCACATGGATCTATGTTCCGTAAGAATTTAGACTTTAAGAGTTAAGGCAAATGCAATCATTTATAGTGAGGGAAAATATTTAAAGTTTTTTTCTGAAAGGCCAAGCACTGAACAAGCACGAAGATCCTTCAGATCCTTCCAGGTCAGGTTTGACATACATTCATAGAACAACACAAGAGAGCTTACACTACCATTGCTCATGGCTGGTTTTTGCCTGAATAGGTTTCAAGAACCATAGCTGTTGATGTGGCAATTTTCATGACCACTAAACACAACGAGCCAGATCTTCAGCTGGTATTATGTGGTATTATGCCAGTGTATCCCAGCTAATGAACCAGCCTTGAATTTGAAATATGCATGGTCTTTCTGAGAAACTAAGTAGCCTTTATTTTATTAGTATATGCTAGTAATACCACTTTGAATCATTTTGCAGAGTCAAATCCAAGGGTGTCCTTCCCAGGAAATCAATGTTTCAGTGGGTTATATTAAGGGAGGATACAAAAGTAATACGAATACAATTTAGTCTCCAAAGTGGCCTGAAATATTAACAACCAATTTTCCCTGATTACTTTCACATTTCCCGTGTAACTGTAATAAACTATGACCTAACTGACCACATTCTTACTTCACAAGGCATAAATAATGCAAAAGAGCAACACAGGTGCTACAAGAATTCTGCTGAAAAACGTTTTAGAGCTGTATAAACACTTACTCTCTTATACTCTGACACAGAAGTGCTCTTAGGTCAAGAATAATGTGCTTTGACTAAGATATATAGCTTAGGGACTTAGGATATTTTTCAGTGTTGAAATAATATATTTCAGAGCATCTAGTGGACTGAGTCTCAAAAACAAAGGAACAAACCCAAAGCAAATCATTACACCCAATTTAATTAAATGAAAGCATGAAAGAGCCTATGAGCTAACCTTGTAACAACATGTTTAGGTTTAGCATTGGTAGGTCTTGAAAGAAAGTTGATCAAAATCTTAATTAAAGTGTGCACACATTCTCTGACTTCTGGAATTGCTCAGTCACATGCCAGCACAGAAATTGGGCCCCATCTTTTCACACTGCAATTTGAGTAGGAGACTTTTCCCTTGTGTGCTCCATTCCATGGTGACCACAGACCCTTGGGCAACCCTAGGATTGTCCCTAGGAAGCAGCAAGGTTTTACAGTATGTAACCTAGGCCACTTCATTTTTTGAGGCAGATTTTTACTAATGGCAAAGCCAACACAGTAAGTCATCAGTTTCTACAGCATTTCTTGCACAGATAGACCTTGAAGCACGACGTTAAACCTGAACGCCGAACTCCCATATTAGCAGGTAGACTCTTCAATACCTAGATTATGTTTTTTCTTAATAAGTTTTGAGCTCAGACTTTAAAAATGGAGAGGCAGGTGTATAATCTTCTGAAATTCAAACTTTTTCCTTAAGGATTAAATGTGTTGTGACACTGTTTTCATATAGCTCTCTATCAATAAAGTAATAACACTCTAATAACGAGGAAAAACACTTTTTTAAAAAAGTAGTTGTATGTCACCATTGTAATAATTAGCAGTTAACAACAACTTTTAGCACTTTCTTGTTGTTCTCTTTTCCTGTTAAGAGTTTGAGTCACAATAAAAGAGTAATTGCCTGTTACTTCTGGGGAAGGGGGGGGGCATGGATGAAGAAGGGATCATGAAATATATGCAATTTTCACATACAACACACTGTTGCAAATGTAATTCTCTATGTGTTCTTTTCTGAAAATATGTTCTATATTCCTGGATTGTATTTGCTATCAGGAGCAGGATTGAAATCTCCACTTTAGTATTTATCTGAGGCTGTGATAGCTCAGTTGTCTGCCTCCAAATGCCAAGATAGGGGGAATCTCATCAACTGGAGACCAGCTGCATGATGGGCAGTTAATAGATATATCAAACCTTAGGATATATGCTAAGCTGAGGAGATGATTGGTCGGTTGATATACTGATTGATTAGCATAGGGAGAATGGGTTTCTTCTTGACAACCTAAGATTATGCTTCAGCTAAGCTCAAATTGCTTACACCTCTTCTATTGGGTTTAAAATTACAGTCCTGTCATCTAAAATCTCTCTTCAATGAAATTTTTACCATATATAAAAATTAAAGGGAAAAAGAAAGTAGGTGCAATGGATAAGAGTAAATGGAGTAGATATATTTCACACCACTGCTGTTGGCACCACTAGAAAAAGTTGATAAGTAAATCCACTTGAAATATGTTATATATTCTGTACACTACTAGAGAGCACTTTACAATAATTTAGAAGGGGGGGAAAGTTCAAAATACTAAAAGGAATCAGTGCTGATACTATTGCTTTAAAAAAACTACAGTAGTTATTAAGCAAAGTAATTATACAGTTGTGATGCTACTAATACATTTTTGTCCTCTTTACAAGCATTTCCTAGGTTTCTTAGAAATGTATTTGAATTATATTCTAGCTATCAGAGAAATAGCATACAATTGCAACAGAATGCATCACCTCACAGAGAAAAGCTTACATTGTGCAAGCTAGAGAAGTAACATACATACTTTTGTATTTTTCCTTGAGAAGTCCAGAATTTGTTTTCCCAAGAAACCAGATGAAATTAAATTTTATTTACAAAATATTTTAGACTGTGTCATCAGTAGGGCACAGAGACTTAAAGAAAACGCAATATTTTAAAAAATCACTATACTATGTAATTATATGTTGCCAAAACAAATGCATTTCTTAGACATATCATCCATTTAATTCCCAGCATTATGTGTTCTTCATAATACTGGGCTTTACCAGTTGAGAAAGATACAAACGCTATTAAATAAAACATTAAAAAAACAAACAAACTTTTTGTTATCTTTAATTTGATACTTTGAAACACTTCCCTGCTTGGGCAAACAAGAATTTAGTAGCCATTTAACAAAAGGAAAGTGTCTCACTGAGAATGTTGCAATCTGCATTAATAAATAAGACTGGGTTTCTCAGATTTTTTTCTTCCCTTTCATATCTGCTATGAGCGGTAGGGGATCAGCTGCAACTCAAATCCCCAGCTGAACAACCCAAATACAACTGAGTGAGCAGACTTAAAACAAGGCCATTTATTGGTGCCTGTTATGCAAACAAAGCATCCAAGTCTTAGAAACAGATGTCAACTGAAGCATATGCTTACTGTAAACTGGAATTTGATTCTCTTTATAAAAATAGACTTAAATGGGCCTTCAGAGACTCGGCTGCCTCTTGTTGTATACCATTGCCTAACTTGATTCAGCCTTAAGCTTTTTAAAAGATGAATAGACTGATATCCAAGGGCAAAAAAAATAAAAGTAACAAAAAATTAAATGGGAAACAAATGATAACACGTTGGAGCAGTTCCCAGAAGCAATTTTACAGATTTTCTCTAAAAACACAAGACAGGAAGTTCGAAGCGCAGTGCAGGTCACCTATGGCATGTCAAGTTATCATTTTTATACCACGTAGGGTGAAAAAGGGACTTTATGTTCAAGTGGCAAGTTTAGTACTCTGCTTTTACTTCTCCTCCCCCCCCCCTTTTTTTTTACCTCTTCTCACATCTTGATGCCTTTTAAATGTCACTTATTTTACATGAGGCAGTTGGTGGAGACATGAGTCAACAGCAATCAGAACCATTATCCCCTGCAGCGAGCCCTGGTCCTAATGCATTATGACACCTTAGCTGGCCAGCCACCGATTTACCTTTCTGCTTCTTAGGGAATTAAGTGGCATCATGTGAAAATGGTTGTGATATGAACAGCATGGGCATAACTGGTATTAAATTTACCTCTCAGCCTAAGTGAATTTTCCTCACATGTGACTAATCAAAATGAAAGCTGTGGACATGGGCAGATCTGGCCAGCACTTCTCCACCCCTGGGATTGGGGCTATTTTGTTTTATCTCTTTGTACAAGCTGGCAGAAGTTTAAAGTGAAGGGGATAATCCAGTGCTGGTGTCTTTATGAAATAACATCCTTACATGAAGAGGCTTTTAACTGTCTGTCGCTGTCCTCTCAAAAAAAAAAAGAGCGTGACAATCTCATTTTGCTGAGCACCCTCCCATGAAAGGAGAAAATAATAGCCATAACAGCTATGGCTAGTACTGACCTTACATGATCCATTATCCACTAAACACTTTAAAAGTCAGTTTTACATACACTGTGGGGGAAATTAGAGAACTATCACAATCATTTTCACTTTAGTGAATTTGTCTTCTGTTTGAAGTCAGTTACTTGATATCCTCATACATAACTCTCGGTATCGCTCAAAAAAAGAAAGAGGAAGTCTTTAAAAATCGATCTTGTGCAAAAAGGTGGGAAGCACACCATACTTTTCCTATTCTGATTAATAAAGATACCAACAGCAGTGAAACTCAGTTTAGCATGAACTTTCTTCAGAGTAAATGTGAAATAATACAAAAATCATTATATAATTTAGAAGTGTTCAACATCAGTACAAAAATATTTTTATCAATCATTTCAACTGAGATAAGTAGGTGCCGAAGAAAGTGCAGGCAGAGCAATTAGCATCCTGTGCAGTCAGAAAGATATTTATTCACAGACTAGAGTGACTTGCATTTTACTACAAACCAACTGTGAATGTTACCGATAATAACAGCAGTGCTAGATTTTCCCAAAGTATTGTAGTCCCTTTCTAACAACTTAATTGTACAGGACAAAAACGCCTGGGGTATGAAGTCCTCTCCTACTCGCAAGATTGCTCAACCTTCTGTGACTGTAAGAATTAATTTCTAACATATGAATTTTAGGCATTCACTGTTTGCTGTAAGTTAAAGTCAGTAGTAACCCATAGCTCAACTTAGAAGTATTTCTTCTAATTTTATTCAAATAAGTATTGATTATAAGCTATGACTCAGAGGCTTGAATTTTAAGATTAACCCAGTCTGTCTGAACACCAGTTTTAGGTTCAAGTTGTGCAAGTTGTCCTCTCTAAGCATGATATTTGGCTAGACATTAGTCTATTTTTTTTCCTATGATGCTTTTATTCTGCTTCACACACCGGTGTTTGCTAAGCCCAGACAGTGCTAGAAGACTTTCAACTTTCAACAGTCCATCACTGTATGTAATGCATGTTTGACTGGAGAAAAAGAATTTAAAAAAAAAAGCAGAAGAAACCTATCAAAACTAAATAATGACATTTACAATATCAAAGAATACTTTTCTTACAGAGAGGCATACAAATACACAGATTTACATCAAAGTATCTCTCTCACATATAATACTCATTTTTTAAGAACCTAAACAAGCACCAACAAACAACATAAATGTTCTTTACACTCATTTTTAGAAATGATTGAAGATAAAGATTAGGAAGAGGAACCAGATTTTTAATTGTAACAAACACAGGAAAAAATATTAATCAGGCATAGAGCTTGCCTGGGTAACCTTCATTTTATCAATGAGGTCACATAATTAAGGTCAAGTTAATGTACAGATTGAAATTTAGGGAACACGTCAATTAAGATAAACAGGAAAATTACCTCTTCCCAAACAGATTAGCCTCAAGTGGAAAGGTTGGTTCAGAAAATTACAGTCCATTTGGTAAGGAAGACGAATTGACAGCAAAGTTAAATCTGAAGTGCACAGGCTGGCATATTTTACCCACAAGAGTTGCAGAAAAAAAATTAGATAGAATAATTTTTCTTTTCCTTTTATTATTTTCCCTAAAAAAAAAATTATTTGCACAGCAAAAATGGTTGCAATAGGTATGACATATGTCTTCCCTTTTTTTTTCTTTCTTAGTTTCAGACTTAATTGGACCTTGAAATCTTAACACCCACAGAAAAGCAGAAGGTACCCTGTTTTCAGTGACATTATACGTTAGCATCACTGTTGTTGTCAGAGGATGTATGGAGGCAACTAGGAAAGCTAAGGCCTCCTTGGAATTAAACCTTGCAAGAGAGGTCAAGGACAACAGAAAGGGCTTCTTCAAATACATTGCAGGTAAAGCCAACACTAGAGGCAATGTAGGCCCACTGATGAATGAGGTGGGGGCCCTGGAGACAGAGGATAAAAAGAAGGCGGAGTTACTGAATGCCTTCTTTGCCTCTGTCTATACTGTTGGAGGCTGTCCTGGGGAGCCCCGGACCCCTGAGGCCCCAGAAGAAGTCAGGATAGAGGAGAAGTCTGTCTTGGTTGATGAGGGCTGGGTCAGGGACCAATTAAGCAATCTGGACGTCCATAAATCCATGGGCCCTGATGGGATGCACCCGCGGGTGCTGAGGGAGCTGGCAGAAGTCATTGCTAGGCCACTCTCCATCATCTTTGCTAAGTCGTGGGCAACGGGAGAGATGCCTGAGGACTGGAGGAAAGCGAATGCCACTCCAGTCTTCAAAAAGGACAAGAAGGAGGACCCGGGTAACTATAGACCATTCAGCCTCACCTCCATCCCTGGAAAGGTAATGGAACAACTTGTCCTTGGTGCTGTCTCTAGGCATATCAAGGATAAGAGGATCATTAGGGGAAGTCAACATGGCTTCACCAAGGGGAAGTCATGCTTAACCAACTTGATAGCCTTTTATGAGGACATAATCCGGTGGATAGATGATGGTAAAGCAGTGGATGTGGTCTATCTTGATTTCAGTAAAGCGTTTGACACGGTCTCCCACAGCATCCTCGCAGCTAAACTGAGGAAGTGTGGTCTGGATGATCGAGTAGTGAGGTGGATTGTGAACTGGCTGAAGGAAAGAAGCCAGAGAGTGGTGGTCAATGGGATAGAGTCCAGTTGGAGGCCTGTATCTAGTGGAGTCCCTCAAGGGTCAGTACTGGGACCAGTACTATTCAATATATTCATTAATGACTTGGATGAGGGAATAGAGTGCACTGTCAGCAAGTTTGCTGATGACACAAAACTGTGAGGAGTGGCTGACACAACGGAAGGCTGCGTAGCCATTCAGAGGGACCTAGACAGGCTGGAGAGTTGGGTGGGGAGAAATGTAATGAAATATAACAAGGGCAAGTGTAGAGTCCTGCATCTGGGCAAGAACAACCCCATGTATGAGTATAAGTTGGGGACAGACCTGTTGGAAAGCAGCGTAGGGGAAAGGGACCTGCGGGTCCTAGTGGACAGCAGGATGACCATGAGCCAGCAATGTGCCCTTGTGGCCAAGTGTCATGAGGATGGAGCCAGGCTCTTCTCAGTGACATCCCTTGACAGGACAAGGCGCAACGGGTGCAAGCTGGAACACAGGAGGTTCCACAGAAATATGAGGAAAAACTTCTTTACGGTGAGGGTGACTGAACACTGGAACAGGCTGCCCAGAGAGGTTGTGGAGTCTCCTCTGGAGACATTCAAAACCTGTCTAGATGCGTTCCTGTGTGATATGATCTAGGTAATCCTGCTCCAGCAGGGGGATTGGACTAGATGATCTTTTGAGGTCCCTTCCAATCCCTAACATTCTGTGATGCTGTGATTCTGTAAAAGCACCTGGACCAAGTAGATATTTGTAAATATCCACTTAAGATTACCATGTTTTGTACCCTAAACAACAAGAATTATTATTCCACAGTTTGACAAGAAACAGAAGAGTGACAAAACACAAGCAAAAGTGATATTCTCCATTGTCTAGAGGGTCCTGTCATTTCCCATTTAGTCATGCCCACCTCAATGTCTCAAAAATGACCTAAAAATTAAAAAATTTCCATAATTGTATTCCCTTTTTGTTTTATTGCTTTTGTGACAATACATCAAAGAAATTAAGAAAAGTTTGAATAGAACATGGAAGCCTTTAGTAAGATGAGAAGACTGATAAGTGTTTGAGACATGGAGACTTACAATGACACTCCCTCGATATCCTCCGCCAGAAATTCTGTACCTAATTGCATGTAACTTCCCTGCTTATCCAAACACAGAATAACACAGTAAACAAAACAAAAGTGGCAAATTTGATAGAGCCAAGGCTCCACTGACTTGAGTAAAACGGTTAACAATGAAAACGTGGCACTGGGATATTGGTTTTTCAAATGCTTATCTTGAATGCTTTCCATTTATTACCTAGAAATACATCTGGGAAGCTGGGTTTTTGAATATATATATAAAACCACCAAAGTATGCATGGATTTGTTTCCATCCTAGAGTCCTTACAGGAAGCAATGGCTTACAGAATTATTAGTACTAGCTTCTCTTTCAACAGCTATACCTCCGAAGTAACTTCCAGAGCATCCAGCAGAATTTGCCTCATTAAACCTCCTTGGGGGCAGTCATTGTTCTGACAGGTCTGCCAGTACCAAAATGCCCAGGACCAGCCTGACACGACCAATGCAGTCACTGCTCACCTCTGTCCTCTCTGGCTTCTCTTTCCACAATAGTGGCTCGAAAGCATTACACTGCCCTGACTGCTGCAGTGCCAGGTATGTTCACTTCATCTCATAGTCACAGCACACGAATGAAGCTAGCATGTCTATTTACAGATTTGCCATCTGACTTAAGTTTCAATGGACAACAGAATGTTTTTATGCCATCCTTTCTTTAACAATATTCTGGGACTTACATTCCGGGAATCCATGCCAGCTTGTCTGTATAAATGTGGTGTTCTTATTTAATAACAATTCCAAAGGTTCAGCTTGGGTTTTCTCTTTTTTTTTTTTCCTTTATTAAATAGATACTGTAAGATAAACTATGCTTTCTACTGAATTGACATGCATACTGCACACTATAGGAATTTCAAACTATCCTATCCTATAGAGGGCAATACATTATGAGAGCCTCTACATAACAATGAGATTTTTAAATTCAAAATAAAGACTAATACAAGTATTTAATCTCAGCAAAGCAGCAATATCACATTTCAATATCACATTTTTTTTAATTCAGCTGTAAACTGTTGAAACAAACCGTTGCAATAAAAAATACAAATCTGGGAACATATACGCCAGAGAACACATTAACATTGCTGCAATATTGCTTATTAGGGCAACAAAACTTTCCTTTCTTTTAGGAAAGAAAGATTAAATATCAAAACCTATGAAAGGCAAACGTATGTATCTATATATCTATTGCTAAAATGGCTGAACAGGATAATAGGAAAAAATACACAAACACAGCTTAAAGGCACCATTCCAATTATCCCCTGGGTATTGTTGTACACCTTAGTTTTGTTAGGCAGGATAAAGAGGAGAAATATTAGAGCAACCAAGCAGATGGTCTGTGGAACTAGATTACACACTTCAGAAATGAGAGAAGCAAAGCATTCAACCCTTCTGTTTGGACAGAAGAGCCGTCTTAGCCTGTCTGACCTATTAGCTAGTAAACTGGAGCATACCGCCAAGTGCTATCATGCTGTTCCTTTAAAAAGCAAACAACCTCACTTTTTATGATAGGCACTGGATCATTTTAAGAGAATTGTAGGTAATGTCTGCTGCATTAGACAGATGGTCATATCATGAAACCATATACAAGTCACCATGACTAAAACTCATGCTCACTATCTTGTTAATCTGCATAAACTGCAATACAAAGTAAACCTATGCTGAATGCTCTCCTTAGTACCTAACAGTTCATATATACGCACATACAACTCACAACTTAAACACGTAATAAGGTTCACTGTTTTATTTGACATGCTTTTTCATAACCTAGTAGTAATTTGGTATATATAATTTTGCAGTGTGAAAATTCTGGTTCTAATCTCTCCTTGATTTAACCTCTGCATAACTCCAATGACTTCCAAGGAGCCAATGATAAAGTAGATAACAGACAATTTAGATCCAAGAATAGTATGTATCTTCTCTATCCATAAATGAGCTAAATACCAACAGTGAGTATACTAGTACTCTACCAAGGCCAGGTTTTACTGTACATTTTCAAAATACCTGAGTTTTTTTCTGTGCATGCTTCAGAGCAGCTAACATTATAATTGCAGAATGTTGTGACTGCCTTTGACAGTATGTTTGCATCTCCCATTCATGCTTACACAAGGAAACAAGGGAGATGTAGCCAGTCTCCTTGGGAGTGGTCAATAAAAGCATACCACTCCACAAAATTGTGTGTCAAAAGATCTATATGGTAAATATTCCCCCCACCAGGGCTGCCATGGAATTGGAAGAAATATTAAAAAAACTAGATTTCTGTATCTTGCTTATTTCTGATGAACATTAGACATATTATTTGGTAATAAATTATAATTACTTGGTAATTCAATCTACATTTTTAGACAACTAACAATTAGTTATTTTTTCTTTAAAACAGTAAAATAAAAATGTTTCCAGCAACCAAGCCTTTTCAAGATGAGTTTTCTCTACATATATGCACATGGAGAACCGCTCAAGGCTAGAGACGGTTTCCCCTTCCCACAACTACAGACATCATATACAAGCCCCACCTAACCTCCTGCTCAGTTGAAGAATATGTAAGATAGCACATTTCCTATCCACTAGGCTGCTCTCAGCCACAGAACTGCAACCAAACCCAGCAGACCAGGAACCATTTCAAATCGTACCTGAAGACTTGCTGGTAAGCAACTACCGCCTCTTCCCTGCCTGGTGCACATTCCCCATCAAGCTGACCCCAGGCAGTACTGTAAACACAGTGACATATGCCAGGAGACAGGTCTGAAAAACTTCCAAATGAACAATTCCAGTTCTGCTGCACTAAACACAACAGAGTTCCTGGATACTTTCCCGGATGGTTTAACATTTGGAAAAACTACAGAAACAGCACATGTGTCTGGGGTGAAGATGTCCGTAAGTGAAGTCAGAGATACAGACACTGCTGTGCTGCAGCACATTCTGACTAGCAGAGATCAGCTTTGTCTTTTGACCCCTCACCTCCTAACAGAAAGCGTTGGACCCTGTGCAGGTAATGAGTGGCACAGCCCAGCAAAGTCCCATTGTGTGTCTAAATGGTTCAGCATTCTTCTGACCGACAATATCCCTTGAACTAAAGCTGGAGGGAGAGGGGGAAAGGGAGAGCAGAAGGAAAGGTTTTAGAGAAGAAAGCAAATGGAATAGATGAGGGTGCTTATGGATCATGCCTTGAATATCAACTGATCAGTCACAACGGTGGTCCTGGCTGGGTTAAAATGCAGAAAACAAGAGAAAGGAAGAATACAAGAACATAAGAAGGAGAATATATTGCGATTCTTGATTACATCTTCAAACCTGGTGGATTAGGTGTGCTAGAGGGTTCAAACCCATGGAAATGCTAGTATTTCTCTCTGATACCTGACCAACAACTTGCTGCTGAAGTCTATGGAATCTGTATTTCAGAGTGTACGACTAGTCGTAGAGCCTGTTCCTTGGTGCCAAGGAGAAAATTCCCAGTGTTTTGCATAACTCTTGAGTCCTTCAGAGAGCTGAGTTTGAAAGAGCTCCTCTTTCTAAGGCAAGATCACCAGCCACAGGAAAATCTTGCGTTGGCCCTTTCTTTAGCACTCTAAATAACATACAGGCCTCGTACCTTTGGCACATCTGTGGATTGGAAAGTTGTATCTGCTATGAAGTGAAGGCCAGCTGACCCTTTGGATGTCTACCAACTTCTCTAAGTTCAATTTTTGAATAACAGCTTCCAAAGAACTCAAGAGAAATTAAACAAAAGTTGGATTTGAATATCCAATTCTCAAGAGTTATCATGTACAAATGTAAAATTAAGAGTTCTGCAAATATTTTTTAAATTATAAGCAAAATGTTCTTTCAAGGTGTGAAATATAATTTGGCTTCTTGCACAAAAACATCAGCATTGAAACATAATCAATTAAAGTGGATGGTTGCCATAAAAGATCTGACTAGCTAACTGTGTATGAATATAGTTATTAAGAGAAAACATTTTGCTAAGATCATCTCAAAGGCCACTATAATTACAGCAGTCACTCAGGGACTACAGAAGAACCATTTTAAAGATTACAGGAAGCATTCTCTATTAACTTTATATAGATTTGCCTAAGAATTTACAAAAACTGGATTGTAATTAAGACAACACTGCTGCAGTTCTTGCAAATCATATTTTACTACATGATGACTTATTTCCTCATCTATCTACAAAATTTTATAGGAGAAACTAAGTCTTATTTTAAAGTGACTGCAACACTGAACTCCATCAATTAAAACTGAACCTCCTTGTTCACACAAAGATTAAGACAATTTGTCAAGCATAAGCATTCTTGGGATCCTTTTGGTCCTTTCCATTGCATAGCAAATGACCTCACTGGTACACAAATTATATTCCTTCAAAGAACTTCAGAGGGCAGTTGATTAGATTCCATGGTATAAAATAGCTTCTAAAATATGCATATGCAAAACTGAGTTTTAGTAAGTTATTACACATATAATTTCTTTAGGCTTCACTTTACATGTGTCATTATTACCATGAAAGAAAAAACTTGGTGCAAGTAATGACAGAAAAACAGCTGTTTCTATAATAAGTTTATGATCAAATTGATGATTGTCTTAATGAGGAAAGTCTGGCTCTAAACTTAAATCTATATACAAATCTGAATTTTCCCAAAATTCAAAAGAAGCTAGACCCAGAATGTTTATTTCATTACACTAAAATCATCAAGTATCATTACACAAGCTGAACACAATGCATTATAACATCGTTATTTTCTATTCTTCATACAAGTAGTACACCATATTAAGCAGACTTTTAACTTCTTAATACATCAGTTTTGCCTCACTTTTACTCACGCTGTTCGTAAAGTCAGTAGTGACAGTAGTAACAGATTACATTGTACTTTTGAAAAATGCACATGAAACTGGGTTACCTGATTTAAAATAGAAATCACAAATGTGACTCAGTTCATTGTAATCAGCCAAAAGGGGCTAATTCATAGGATTTTTCATAGCATATTTCCTCAGTGTGCATTACATTTCCCTAGAATTACTAATGTGTGGACATTGCAAAATAGGAATTGTACAATTTGGTATAGTAATAACAGTCTGGACAGATCTTACTATGCAAAATTTACACAGCATAATTTAACACGTCATTGAGGAAATTCTTATAGTCAAAAAGTATCTGCTTATAAGTAGTATGGGAAAAGAAGCGCAAAACAAACCTCAGAGGTTCTGGCATCCAAGAGGTGCTCTTGACAAGGTACATTAATCAAGGATTATGGATTTCTGCACTTTGTATTAGCAGCAGTTTAAAATGTAATTCATGCAATGGCATTCTCAAAATACAGTGTCCCAAGTGTGATTTTCTGCAGAACAGTCCCCTCTTGAGGAGAATATTCTCAAACAAAAAAATTCTGGGTAACTTACATAATCCAAAAATATTTTCAGAGGTCTTACTATTGCTTGTGGGAACATCCAGTTACCGCAATAGGGTGCCACTCTTGGGAAGCACCAAAGTAGTGTCTTGATACAACAAAGTTGGTTGCTGGAAGAAACATAAATGAGTGGTTCCTTCCCATATCCTCAAGGAAGTAGTCTTTAAAAGTTATTTTGTAAAAAAAAAATTCATCCTATTATGTAATCCTAAATATCTATGACATAATAGACAGCATACCATTAAAGACAAAAATACGAATTACTGACTGAACAATGGATTACTTAGATACATAACTTTTTCTACGTTTAGGCAATAAGCAATTCTAGTACAACATCCAGGAAACTGTGCATGCCTTGACACGTGATTGCGTCAAGCACTAATGGAACGTACACCATTGAACAGTTTCGCTAATATGCCAGCAAAATGTCACTGATCTGGCCATGGATCTTGACTACGTACTTTCATTTTTTCCTCTTACTTAGGTCTTTGGTTAAATAAGTACCATAAAAAAGTAAAAAAAAAAAAAGTAAAAAGAATGAAGTCAGTATTAAACTTAGGGATACATTACGACAATATGGTTTACTCTGAAGTAAATTAGTTGGCTTAAATTCATTCTGTTTCTGAGTTGTGTATTTCCTAAATAGAAAGGCAGAATTATTAACATTACTTAAATGAAAATTAAAATCAGTTTGAGTCAGAGTTCCATACTACGTGCACATGCACATACCCATATATGAAAGGAAATACAATATTTCTTTACTACTGCCTATGAGTTCCTTATGCTAATGCAAAGATAAAAATAAAGACGCATTGTTATACCAAAGCAACCTGTTCTGAATTTTGTGTCACTGTGCAAATTAGATGAGTCACCTACCCTTCTCTCTGATCCTCATGGCGAGAACTAGATAAATAATTTTGCTTTACTCCATTCATCTATGCTGAATGCAATGAAGATGATATAACAAGCAAAACACAAATAAAAATTATGGCTAAAATTATTAGAAAGGATTTCAAAGGCAGGAAACATAAAATAATTTTTCTTTCTTTCTTTTTTCTATCTCCCTGCACCTTTTTTATTTTTATTTTTGGTATTCAGTATTCCAAGGTAATGGAACACAGAACAGTACGCACTATTCCAATACTATCACTTGCCTGAAAAAGCTCAAACTAAATAACAATTAGTAATTTTAGAAAGGAATGCAATTGAAGAAGAAAGTAAATACTATATAGAATTATCTGTAAAGACCTGGAAAAATAACAATGCAACAAGCTACAGTGTTCTTAAATAGTAAACGGATTCTCACCTACACACACATGAGAGAACTATTTCCAGGGAAACCACATGTGAAGTTACTTCATTATATCCAACACTGTAGCTCAGTTTTGAAATTATATACACACACTTACGATCAACTAGACATTGGCTTGAACCAAAAAATTCTAGTCTAAATTTACATATATATATGAATCAAAAAAATTCAAACCATCTAAAACAGGTAAGACAAAGAAGCCTTTCGATTCATTGATAGTGTTTATAATTATGCACGCTAAATAAGATCATTCTGTATCATGTGTCAGACTATGCACTGACTTCTGCGGTTCAGAGAAATAATGTTTTCACATTAAGTACTGCATGAATGGATAGAATATAGTAGAAGAGATTCCTACGTTTCTGCAACATGAAGAATGGTCACTACTGAATTTGACATGTTCTTTCTGATAGGGTATGACAAATCTTGTTTTACAAAAAAGCATACAGCCAAATTCTGTGATTCCTATTTATCAGTTCACAAGAACTCTAGATGCATCAGAAAACTCAGTTTAATAGAGCAAGAGTAAAACGTGTCTTGGATAAATTTGCACTAAAGTCAAAGTAGAACAGCAAATATGACCTGGGAATGTAAGAAAACCTAGTGTAATTCTTGAATCTGCTACACGCTGGCCATGTTACCATGAACAAGTCACACCTTACTTTCCTCATTTTCATCTATATGAAAAGCAGAGCTTGTCATACTCAATAGTTTCATGCAGTTCAAGGTGTGAATCTACATTCTATTCCCAGAATAAATATGGACTTTCTGTATGGCCTTCAAAAAGTAATTTCATTGCTTTGTGATGGACTCTGCTTCACCTCCTCTTTCTCTTTTTCACTTATTGCTTTTCATGGTAATATCTCTTACTATATGCTCAAGTACTGGAAACTGTTTTTACACCCTAAGTTTAGCCACGTTACTTAAGCAGCAATGTTAGGAAATTCTTTTAGCCTTGGCTTCCTAGATAATCCATGGAGAAAGAAGGGGCTCATCAGAGCAGAGATCTAAGACAGGTTTTCTGAACTGCTCTCCAGAAATGTCTGCCTTTTCCACTGACTATAATGGAAACACAAAAGCCATTAGATCTCTAACCTTGGCACCTAAGTTTTAACAGTGGTGGTCTCTAAAAACGATTACAATTCAAATAAATAACAACAAACTGTTTGGATTTGGTGTATCCTTTTAACTACCTAGAATTTGGACCCTGTGATCACAATGCTATTTCGGGACACGATCATCCTAATAGACTGTCCTTCAGGTGTGCATGAAAAACACCCTGTGTATGTTCTCTTAGTCTGAAATTCCTTTCTTAATGGGTCTGTAGTTTATCAGTGTATGGCAGCTGCCCTATGTTGAAAACTGTGCTTTTAACTCAGGGATTCCACTTTTGTGTTGTATGCTTCACTTCCCAGCCCAGAAATATTTGCTCTTTTCTCTAGCAAGGCCTTGTAGAAAAAGACCATGCTCTCAAGAGAGTTATGCCTCCAGAGACCATAAATCAACCCATCTGATTGTCACATATGCAAAGTTTTTAAACACTATTGTTTCTTAACACTACTCTGATCAAATTAACAGGAACACATGCTTCTCCAGGAGAAATCCACATGCAGGATTTATAAAGAGTTTTTCAAAACAATCTATTTTACAGAAATCTTTTCACAAAGAGTACTCAAACGCTACTTCATCTGGTCCTGTACTGTCACATTCAAATACACCTAAGAGACTAGTGGAATATACTTTTCCTTGCAAGAGCTCATGCAAGTTTTGACTCTATCATAATGTGATCTTTCAGGTGTTAGTGTTCTGCTTTGCTTATTGGTTTACCAAGCTGAGCAAGGAAAAAGGTAAAACCCTCTGTCTGAAATTCTCCTGATCAGTTCAAGAAGCCTGAGAAATTGATTAAATTAAGGTACAACATTTTCTATCCACCAGTCTGCTATGACTACTTCGAAGAAGGGATTTCTTTTTGTTAGGAGCTTGATTCTTTCATAGATAACCTGCCTCAAAATTCCTGAAGATGTACCACCTAGGCTTAATGACTTAGTTCTTTCTTAATACCTCCACCTTTGTTCAGTCTCTCAGCAACATTATTTTCTGTCTTAATTACTCCCCATTATTACTGGTAACCCATTAGATCCATTTACTCTTTCAAAAATATCCTATATCCCATGCACTGATTTTACCTAAGTTTCACCTTAGAAACTTACTCTGATTCTCCAGTTCCCCTTTTACTTTCAGCCTGCTGCAATTTATGTTTCTAGCTACTGGTTTTAGCAGGGTCAGCTTCAAAAGTTTGAAGGGCTTCTTCATGGTTGAAATAGCTTCCTTGCCATTTCATAGCAGTTGCTTATTCTTGCTTCCTAGTTCCATTCTGCTGAGTGGTATGAATGTTTTATGAAAATCAACAATTTTTTTTTAATCGGTAAAAACCTGAACTATCTCTAAAGTTCTTACTCCCTTTAATCTTCAAATCTTTTTGTCTAAGCAGTCCTACTTATTGCTGAAGTTTAGTATCCACTGAATTTTTCTTCTTTCTTTTTTTTTCGCTCACACAAACAAATGCTAAATTTAGTTATGCTATGGTCAGTAAACATTATCATCTTTTTGAAAGAGCTTGTGTTACAGAACAAACCAGTCTTCTACCCTTTGTCCCTCCGTTCGTTCTTTGGGCTGATTGTTCGATTAACCCAGCACAGGAAAGACAACACACTTCTTGGCCTGGGACATCCCTTTCCATTCCAATCTATAAACCAAGGATTTAAAAATCCTTAGTGAAGTAATTTTGGGTTTTTTTTGGTATTCTTTTACTGTAATTATATAAAAAGAGGTCACAAATTACAGATGGTGAGCTGGGTCTGTTCAGCTTGGAGAAGAGAAGACTGAGAGGAGATCTTATCATCACTTACAAATACGTTAGGGGTGGGTGTCAAGAGGAGGGGACCAGACTCTTCTCAGTGGTGCCCAGTGACAGGACAAGGGGCAATGGGTGCAAGCTGAAACATGGGAAGTTCCATCTGAATATGAGGAAAAACTTCTTTACTGTGAGGGTGACAGAGAACTGGAACAGGCTGCCCAGGGAGGTTGTGGAGTCTCCTTCTCTGGAGATATTCAAAACCCACCTGGACGCGTTCCTGTGTGACATGCTCTAGGTGAACCTGCTTTGGCAGGGGGTTGGACTAGATGATCTCCAGAGGTCCCTTCCAACCCTTAACCATTCTGTGATTCTGTGATTCTGTGATTTTACGGCTATGAGATCTTAAAGCTGCTGTGTTATTGGAATCATAAAAATCACCAATGTGAACAAAGAAATTAAACAGACAGGAGATAATTCTGATCTTTTCATCACTAAAAAACAGGGAAGAGTTCACTGCGGTCTATTAAATTGTACTAATGAGAATGACAGGGAATGCAAGCATTGTTTCTTCATTCCTTGTTTTTACAACTCTTACATTTCTTCTTTTGTGATCATGTCATAGTCCTTTTTTGAGAATACTCTATATGCTTTGAAGTTATCAGTACAAGTTTCACTAGCAAAATATCCTACTAAAAGAAAAAAATCCCTTCTGTTTTTCTCTTTAAAAAGAATACATGGCCTTAGCTTTGTAATTGTTATTTAAAAATATGTGTATTCCCCGTTTATGCTAACAAATGGCATGAAAAAGGGTGAAATAGAAGAAAACAAGGTCAAAACGCTTTACTGGTACTGTTGCCTCCAGCAAGAACCAGTTTGACGTCAAGAGATCAAACAGCAGCAAAGACTCTATTTTCAGATATCTGAAAGCAGTAATAAATGCATACAAAAGAGTGTAATACTCTGTATTGCATTTTTCCTCTTTATAAGCATTGCTATTAACTACTTAATCATTTTAAGTAATGACTTGTGTTCTTACAATTTGCCAGATATACAGTAAATCTTGAAAAAATTTGGAAAAGAAAAAGGTACTTTCAGTAACTAAAATGCAGAGGACCACTTTAAGTGCCAAAACACTTAAGTCTCACAGCAGTAAGTGAAACTTTGCTGAACTACAGATATTACTGACTCAAAACACAATCAAATATACTAAATATCTATTAATAAAACAAAATGTGGGTTAAGTTCTTCTCATTTTATTTATAATTACTAATTCATGTCAGTGAGCTACATTTTGGTTTTACTTGATCATAATTGTCATGAGTATAGTATATATATATATTTTATATATATATTATATATATATATTAGTAGAATATAATAATTTGTTCCTTACATTTCTACATAATTAAGACTAGCATCTAATTTGCTGTCCTGAACATTTGTGCTCTCTTTTTTTTTAAAAGACTCCCTCAACAAGTATTAAACAATGGAAAAAGTAAGGTCAAATGATGATGAAAGGTAAAACCAGTATAAGTCTGTTATCACCACTGAAAATAAAAAATAAAGAATAACAATTATAAACCCAAGAAACTGTCAGAATTAAATGTATCACTGCATTCAGCTACATCTCCCACAACTTTTTAGTTTTGCCTATCTTGCAACTCCATACAATTCTCATATAACAGTATCTGCAATTTTAGATTAAATAAAAGTAATTTTTAAAGACAAATTAACATCTTAATCCTGCATCTCTGAGATAGTCACTGTTAATCTGGCTAAACTTTTTTGCTGTTTCCTGTGCTTCAGGGACAGTTATTCTATCTAGGAGCAGTTCCACTTATATTGGAAACAATGGGAAGCATTAGTCATTTTGCAGAAGTGCATCTTTGCTGAGGGCAACTGTGGCTTCAATCCCATTGAGAGCAATAGGAGGTAATAGCAATTTTGAAAGAAGGAAGTTGTCTATGGAATACTCCATAGGAGAACATTATTCATCAGCTCTTGCTGAATGAGAAAACTTCAGTTCTGAAGAGTAACAGCAAAAGAAAATCTCCAAGCCTTTAAAAATCTTTTAAACACAAGATTTTTGTATAGAGTGTACGGAATAGGTATTATTCTGTTAGTAAGTTCTTCAGTAAATACTCCAGTCAAGAAATCACATCTTTTAGTAATCTACTGAAATTCCTAACAGATTCCTTTACACTTTAAGTCAAACTGCTCAACATTTATGCATTGGAAATCTGGAACAACTATTTTTGTGCCCCAAACTACGTGTGCAAATTTTAGAGTGCTTTGTTTTGTTTGTTCTCTAGGTAGCACTTTCTAAAGCAAATAGTGAATGAAGAATCCTGCAAAACTACAGGGCAAAATGATGTTCTTACAATGGTGCTATCATTTGCTTTAATATCTACTTAATATATCTGCAATTAATAACCTAAGTGAGGTTAATATAAAATGTTTTAAATAAATTATATTAGACTGAATTATTACTGGTATTTCTACCTTCTCCTGCCATTGTTTTAAGATTTCTCCTTCCTGCTGCTGCAGACAAACTACAAAAAGAAAAAGCAGATAAAATCCTTCAGCTGCTGCTAATTGTTGAAGAACTAGAAGACATGTATATTGATTTAACCGACCGACCTAAAATAGAGGCAGAGTCTTCATTCTTTTAAAAATGCATACGTATGTGACTTTTCAACAATGCTGCTGAATAAGATAATTTTTAAGCATTCCTGATTCATGCAAAAAATTTACATCAAAATCACTGAAATTTCAGATTTACAATTGTTTTAATGGAACCTAATGAATCCATTTAACCTCAACCAAAAGTTGTCACTAGGAAACAGCATGAAAGCACTTACAAAGTGTTGTCATTTTTCTACATTACACACAGTAGGTTATTATTTCCAATAGCTCACATAACAAAATATCACCAGCAGCACTGCATACACACTTCACTCTTAAAAAGAATTACCTGTAGAAGCTCCTCTACTAATATGCTATAGTGGGATATTGACTATATGTTTCAGTATCTCCCTTGCTCTTTGTGCAAGAAAATGGTCGTACTAACTCTAGGCAACAGGGTGGGTTTTTTTATTTTCTCTGACTTGGCACAACCATTAGATATTCAGATCCGGGAGGACAATTGTATCTGAATGGTATCCGTGCACTGCAAAGACTTTAAAGAAGCAACGGTGATGCACAATTTCACTTACATATCATTTTAATGATGTAAAAATGTATCCTAACTTTAGAATCCAGGGTGTGTTTGGAAAGACATGTAGCTTTCATAAGAAACATTATTAACAGAAACTGCAAACCTGAAGCTGGAGATAGTAAGACAGAATACAACCCCCCCAGAGTACTATTTTAAGAGAGATAGGTTTAAGATCAATGCACTTGAAAGAGTTTTTTGACCTACCAACTTTCCATTTTATTAAATAATTCACATAACGATAAATAAAATAGTCACAAATAATCAGCGGAATACAAATGGCTAGCCTAAATTTTGTTGAAAAAGTCAAAAATTAATTATACATAATCTCAAATAAAAGAGAAATCTGTGAGGAACATGCAGATGAACAGCTTATGTTAAATACCAACATTTCCATAACAGGGGTGTGAAAAGAGATTATGGCACAAAAATATAAAATAGTAGAAAAAATGTGGATCAGAAGGAAAATAATTTTTTTACATGTATTCGGAAAAGAAATACAATCCCAAAAGGATATTATCCATTATAATGTTTTACCTTAGTATTTTCTATAAAATCACCAAAAGAAAAATGAAGGAAGACAGCCCTACTGTACAACTTCCGTGACAGAAGCTGATGAAGGCTGACTTTTCTCCATCTGCCTAGGATCTAGTGGGATCATATGTAAACACACCTCTCTTCCCTGCTTATGAACTAGGTACTCTTTACAAGCCCTGTACCTCAATTATTAGAGAAACACCAAAAGTGTCAATGTTTGGTGGGGGGTTTTTTAACCTTAGGACAGGCTTTTTAAGTTAAGCAATTGCATGCTAACAATCATCATGTGCATTAATTTGAAATAAGTGCAAAATTTTGATTAAGTTACCTTTTCAGACATGTGAATGCTAAATAAGCTCATATTCCTTTTAATACAAAGTAGATAAAAGAATACCAGTGTAGAAAATAGTGTTTTCTGACTGTATTAGGAGATACGGTTGAGAGTTCAACAACAGCCAACCTCTTCTATCAGAGAAGGAATCAAGCAATGACTTTTAAACACTACAATATAAAATTAAAATCAACTCTATAAAGGGAAAATGTGATATAACATGAAGCTCAACATAAAGTTGTTCAGTGCATATAATTACACCAATTACATTTAGAAATTGTATTTACTTGCCAAGAAAGGAATAAGATTAAAAGGCAATTGTACAAAGTGACACCACACAACTTTCTCATTCAATCTTACTGAATACGGAATTATAGCAAGATAATATTTTAACTACTTCAAAAGAAAGGCCATCAAGTTCTAATTCAAAACACCAACAAAATAAAGCATGCAATTTTCATACTCTGTGCTTTTCAGTGTGCAAGAAAAACATTTAACTATTATAAGAAGCCTTTTTAGTTATGATATATTGGTTTCAGATTGATCTAGAAAGGAAGGTCAACTACACCTTCCTGATACAGTCACTAAAATTAATTTCTTTTGCAAATTTTCAAAGAGAAACACATTATGGATTGTGGATCAAATTAGTTTCTCAGCAATGTCTGAAGAATTACAATATCCTCACTTCAGATTCACTCAAGGGTGGCATTTCAATAGATCAGAGAGGGAGATGAGAGAGGGATACATCATGGCTCTATAGGATCAGCTTTTCAAAGCTTTGTGGATGTTTAGCACTTCTTGAGATAGGTTGTCAATGATCTTAATCTTTTAAAGTCTGAAACTATGAAGGTAAAGACAGAAGAAAAAGCATCCAAATATATATTTGAGAATGAAAAAAAAAATATATTTGAGAATGAAAAAAATTTATATTTGAGAATGAAAAATTTGCTTCTCCATACCAAAGCATGTTTTGCTTATTTATCTTCTGTTTAAGAACTGCATTTTCAGAAGCATCTCAATTCTTAGATGCCTATATCTTGATACACATAAATGTAGGTATTTATTTATGAATGGCTACCCAATAAAGCTCAAAACCAAATCTAAAGTATCTCAAATTGCATGCATCTGATGTAAGACATCTAAACCAAAGCATATAGAAATGTAAACCTGTATTATAGCAGACATGACAAGCGATTTTGACAGAAAATTATCTGGACAGAACCATCAGGAAACAACATTTTTTTAAAGTTCTCTAGTGTACCAGTGACCTTTTCCACCTTAAATTCTCTGTCAGCCTTTGGATATTTTTCAAATTATGGAAAACATTCCAATATAGATCCTGGTCTAAAATTGTCAGAGATTGACAATCTAAAGAAAGAAAACAACAACTAAAGGAATTCACCTAAAGGAAATACTTTATTTAAATATTCTAAAACATGTAACAGTGATTTTAATCTTTAATTTTTGCTTATAAAGTTAAATTTCTAGGTAAAGGTTGGTTTTGAAGACCAAATTTTGAAGTTTCAAAAATTCTCAAAGGAGACTTTTTGATGTAAAACCAAACAGAAATCTTTTTCTTTCCTCCAAACCAGAAAATGCATAAAACTAACATTTTCTACAGAGAATTCCATTTGTGTCATTTCTGCAATTTCCAATGCAGATATTTTGATAAAAAAATGCTGAGTTCTCAATTTAGGGCTTCCTCCCTGTTTAGATTGCTCTTCTTCAGAAATACAACTGAGAGTAGACTAGACTGGTCAAATTAGCACATGAACCAGAAATCCTTCTTTGTGCCACGGACAGGTAACAAGAAACATTTTTGATTTTCCCCTCCAAAAATAAAAGAAGTCCCAGGAATAACACCACCTGCATTTTTCAAAAAAAATGCTCTTTCTGTCAGCAGTAAGTCATGAAGCAGGGAAGAATAACAATACAAAAAAGGAGTAGATGCCATCGCCATATTCCCCGGAGGTGATATTAAGGTAATGGGGATAGATTAGATGACCTTTGGAGCTCACTTCTAACCTTATTTCCTACAGACTATGATATCTTCACCAAGTTCCAGAGAGAAGGCAGATAAGAGCTGATTTCTTTGGGAAGGTATTAGTTAGACTACAACCACAACAGAATCGCTGCAAGAGTAAATGGATATATCATTCCCAATAACAAAAGTACTGACATTTCAAGGGAGACACACAAAGCCCAACGTCCTAGTTTGGCCTAAACCAGGCCGATTTTCCTTTCAGTGATTTTTGCTTTCAGCTAAGTCTCCTCTAAGTAACTGCACTTTCTGAAACTAACTGCATGTTTTGCAGACAGTGTCTGCTTCTAGGACTGATAACACTCGAAGTTTGTAGTTATCACTGAGGCACCGGTAGGGATGTTGTGCAGAAAGGCTCTTGCTGTACTTATTCTTAGAGAAACCAAGGTCACTGCTAAATTCCTCACTGCTTACGAGTGAAGAGCCGAAGGGGAGCTGCACCTGCAGGGAGGAGTGGACAGGGCAGGTGACCCAAAATTGACCAACGAAGGTATTCCATCCCATACACGTCATTCTCAGTATAAAGCGGGGGGATCACGAGGGTCTCGGCCTGTTTTGGGGGGCTTCTGCTTGAGGCTTGGGCTGCTTCTGCTGCTTGAGCCTTCGGGCGGCTTGAAGCCTTCGTTCCTTTCTTCTCCCATCTCGCCCTTCTGGTATGGCTGGTGTCCAAAGAGGACTCTGTCCGTTTTCCTGCTGCCCATGATCCCGATCCGTTCATCCCTGAATCCAGCTCTCGACCGTCGCTGGGCCCAGCCTGGGCCTTCCCGAAGCCTGCCCTGCAGTGCCAGTGGTGACGTGACAGACATCGGGGGAGCTCGATATTGGTTTTGTATATATTTGTACATATTTGATTATTTTTATTATCATTATTATACTCTTTTTCATTATTATAGTTTATTAAACCTGTTTTAACTTTCCAACCCATAAGTCTCTCTCCCTTTTCCCTTCGGGGGGGGTTAACAGAGAGCGTCTGCCACAGGTTTAACAGCCAGCCCAGCTTTAAACTGTGACACCGAAGTAAGGCATTTCAGAGAATAATAGAAAGTATCCAGTGATGTCAGTTATGAATACCCGAAATTTTGTGTTGCATTCAAGTTGATTAAATGTTATTGGTTATTAACTTTTGGCTGAGAGACTGATGTGGTTTTGGGATTTGCAACTTTTCAGCGGCTTAGTTTTCAGACACACCAAGACTACTGAAAAGGCTTGGAAAAGTTCATGTTTTACCAAACAGAATAATTACGCATTCCAGTATAGCAGACACCGGGTATGTCACTGATATATCCCTAGCGTTGATGTGGACTCTGTGTAAGCTCCCTCCCAAGGTTGCTGTGGAAGGATTTTGTCTATTGAGCAAAAGAAGTATTACTTCTGTCTTTAGAAGTTTAACAGACTTTAGTGATCTGACTTTGGCTAGCCACCCTCTGGACACTCCTTACACCTCTTGCCTTCAAAACCCCTGATCCTGGAAACTTACTTGAATGTAATTCTCTGTGAAGACATATTTTCTCTCTCCAGGCTGATATATCAGTCTTACCCAAATTGGAATGACTTTCTTCTCCTGATATTAGAGAGTCCTTGTGAAGGTATGGCCAAGCATGGAAAATAGCTCCAGAGGCTGTCACTTCTAGGAAGAGGCAATGCAATTGAATTTATATACACCTCTGAAATTGTTCTTAAAGTGGGAAGCCTGTAGGCAATTTAACTGTTCCTTATTTAAATCACAATTGAATACAGAAAAACTACATTGCCCCAAAAGATTTAAGTTGGTTTTGCTGCAGTTTGTTCACTGGAAAATGTATTATAGTTCCTGTTTAGTAATTTTGCGCTAGCCATTCATAAGATTGATACGGTCTGGAAATATTTGTGGTTTTGAACAGCTTTATGACACTTTAATGGTAACACCTTTTTCTATAAGCCTGAGTAGATAAGCTAACACCTCTGTATTGTACTGATATGATTGATATTAATACAATATGATAAGATAGAAAAACTGCAAATGGTGATAAGGCTTTTGTATGGCAGTAAAGAGAAATGCCATTTCTGCCCACTCCAGCACAGCCACGTCAACTGTTGCCAGAAATGTAGCTTGCGTGCTTTTGTAGCTAATAACTTGCATGCTGCTTAGGCCATCAGTGACCATATTTTACTATTATGGAGATGTTTTATTAGTACATCAAACTTTCTAAAAGGTGACTTGATTGCTTACAAAGATCAGCTACTACCCATGCATGCCAAAGAAAACTTAAAGCCTTATTCAGGCATTTATCATTCTATTTCAGTGAATCATGACCATATAATACCTTCACTTAAGACATTAAATAGGGCAAAATAAATACAGCATGAAATAAAGACTGGTGCTTTCTTCTGTGTGAAGCATTTACAGGGTATGGTTGTTGTCACGGTTTAAAGCTGGGCTGGCGATTAAACCTGCGGTAGATGCCCTCTGTTATCCCCCCCCCCTCCCCCCAGAGGGAAAGGGAAAGGGAAAAGGGAGAGAGACTTCTGGGTTGGAAAATTAAAACAGTTTTAATAAACTATAATAATGAAAAAAAAGTATAATAATAATAATAGAAATAATCAAATATATACAAATATATATACAAAACCAAGATTGAGCTCCCCTGAACTCAGCCACGTCACCACCGGCACTGCAGGGCAGGCTCCGGGAAGGCCCAGCCTGGGCCTAGCGATGGTCGAGAGCTGGATTCAGGAACGCACGGATCGGGATCGGGGGCAGCAGGAAAACAGACGGAGTCCTCCTTGGACACCGGCCATAGCAGAAAGAGGAGCGAGACCCTCGTGATCCCCCCACTTTATACCGAGAATGACGTGTATGGGATGGAATACCCTCGTTGGTCAATTTTGGGTCACCTGCCCTGTCTGCTTCCCACTGCAGCTGCGACCCCCCCCTTCGGCTCTTCACTCGTAAGCAATGAGGAATTCAGCAGTGACCTTGGTTTCTCTCAAGAATAAGTACAGCAAGAGCCTTTCTGCACAACATCCCTACCAGTGCCTCAGTGATAACTACAAACTTCGAGCGTTATCAGTCCTGGAAGCAGACACTGTCTGCAAAAACATGCAGTTAGTTAGAGGAGACTTAGCTGAAAGTAAAAATCACTGAAAGGAAAATCGGTCTGGTTTAGGCCAAACCAGGACATTCCACCCCTTATTCCATACCATTCACGTCATACTCAGATCACCACTAACTTTTCATTTTAAAATATATACAGATAATATTAGTTTATGATTCATCTCTATACAAAAAAAAAGTTCATCAAGTTCATTTAGTTCAGGATTGTGGGTTTCCATCTGGCTAGGAGTCTCCCAGGGTAGGAGAGATGATATGAGCTTTGTCACAGTTCGTGCCCACGGGTTGCAGGTTAAAGATGTCAGTCTCGAGGAGGTTACTGGACGCCACTTGCAGCTAGCTCCGGTCTCATCACCACTGCTTCAACCTGAAAGACACTTATGAACACTGTTAGTATTATGCAGCAATTAACATCATGCAGTTCAGAATTAAGTATTCTCACCCAAGATCAGATCACCTTCAGGGACACATCGGACTCCACCATCCTGCAGCATCACCCACCAAGTACATCCAGGTCCTTGAGCAAAAGCAATCCCATGAATGGGTTTACCTTTGCCCGTAGCAGGAAGAACCCAGACAGTTTTTCCCAACAGATTCCTTTCATGCACCACAGGGACTTTATCCCCTTCTATTGTATGTAAAAGGTCTGACTGAGCAGGGCCAGCTCGGTTGATAGATCCTCTGGTGTTAACTAGCCAGGTAGCTTGTGCCAAATGCTTATCCCAGTTTTTAAAGGTTCCACCCCCCATTGCTTTTAGGGTAGTTTTTAACAGCCCATTATACCGTTCAACTTTCCCAGAGGCTGGTGCATGATAGGGGATGTGATATACCCATTCGATGCCATGCTCTTTGGCCCAGTTATCTATGAGACTGTTTTTGAAATGAGTACCGTTATCCGACTCAATTCTCTCTGGTGTGCCGTGTCGCCACAAGATTTGCTTTTCGAGGCCCAGGATAGTGTTCCGGGCAGTGGCATGGGGCACAGAGTATGTTTCCAACCATCCGGTGGTCGCCTCCACCATGGTAAGTACATAACGTTTACCCTGGCGGGTCTGAGGGAGTGTGATGTAGTCAATTTGCCAGGCCTCCCCATATTTATATTTCAACCACCGCCCCCCATACCACAAAGGTTTTAACCGTTTGGCTTGCTTAATTGCGGCGCATGTTTCACAATCATGGATAACCTGTGCAATAGAGTCCATAGTTAAGTCCACCCCTCGGTCACGAGCCCATCTGTATGTTGCATCTCTCCCTTGATGACCTGAAGTGTCATGAGCCCACCGAGCTAAAAATAGTTCACCTTTATGTTCCCAGTCCAAATCTATTTGGAACACTTTAGCAGCCTGATCTGCTTGTTGGTTGTTTCGATGTTCCTCAGTTGCCCGACTTTTAGGTACGTGAGCATCTACATGACGTACCTTCACGACTAGTTTCTCCAGCCGAGCAGCAATATCTTGCCACAGTTCAACAGCCCAAATAGGTTTACCTTTACGCTGCCAGTTGCTTCGCTTCCACTGCTTTAACCACCCCCACAAGGCATTTGCCACCATCCATGAGTCAGTATAAAGATACAGCCTTGGCCACTTTTCTCGTTCAGCAATGTCTAAAGCCAGCTGGATGGCTTTTACCTCTGCAAATTGACTTGATTCACCTTGTCCTTCTGTGGCTTCTGTGACTCGTCGTATGGGACTCCATACAGCAGCTTTCCACTTCCGATGCTTTCCTACAAGACGGCAGGATCCATCGGTGAACAGGGCATACTGCTTCTCATCCTCTGGTAGTTCATTATATGGTGGGGCTTCTTCAGCACGTGTCACCTCCTTTTCTGGTGGCATTCCGAAGTCTTTGCCTTCTGGCCAGTCCATGATCACTTCTAAGATTCCTGGGCGATTAGGGTTTCCTATTCGAGCCCTCTGTGTAATTAATGCAATCCATTTACTCCATGTAGCATCAGTTGCATGATGAGTAGTAGGAACCTTACCCTTGAACATCCAGCCTAGTACTGGTAATCGGGGTGCCAGGAGAAGCTGTGCTTCAGTACCGATTACCTCTGAGGCAGCTCTAACTCCTTCATATGCTGCCAGTATCTCTTTTTCAGTTGGGGTGTAATTGGCCTCAGAGCCCTTGTATCCTCGACTCCAAAATCCTAGGGGTCGACCTCGAGTCTCCCCTGGCACTTTCTGCCAGAGGCTCCAGGTAGGACCATTGTCCCCAGCTGAGGTGTAGAGCACATTTTTAACATCTTGTCCCATACGGACTGGTCCAAGGGCTACTGCATGCACAATTTCTTGTTTAATCTGTTCAAAAGCCTGTTGTTGTTCAGGGCCCCACTGAAAATCATTTTTCTTTCTGGTCACCTGATAAAGAGGGCGTACAATCTGGCTGTAATCTGGAATATGCATTCTCCAGAAACCCACAACGCCTAAGAAGGCTTGTGTTTCCTTTTTGTTAGTTGGTGGGGACATGGCTGTTATTTTGTTGATCACCTCTATCGGGATCTGGCGACGCCCATCTTGCCATTTAATCCCTAAAAACTGGATCTCCCGGGCAGGCCCCTTGACCTTGCCTCTTTTTATGGCAAAACCAGCTTGCAGAAGAATTTGAATTATTTTCTCCCCTTTGTCAAAAACTTCTGCTGCTGTATCACCCCATACAATGATGTCATCAATATATTGCAAATGTTCTGGAGCTCCACCCTCTTCTAGTGCAGTCTGGATCAGTCCGTGGCAAATAGTAGGACTGTGTTTCCACCCCTGGGGCAGTCGATTCCAGGTGTACTGGATACCTCTCCAGGTAAAAGCAAACTGTGGCCTGCACTTTGGTGCCAAGGGAATAGAGAAAAATGCATTAGCAATGTCTATGGTGGCATACCACTTGGCTGCCTTTGACTCCAGTTCGTATTGAAGTTCTAGCATGTCTGGCACAGCAGCACTCAGAGGTGGTGTAACTTCATTTAGGCCACGATAGTCCACAGTTAATCTCCATTCTCCATTAGACTTTTGCACTGGCCATATAGGACTATTAAAGGGTGAGCGAGTCTTGCTAATCACTCCTTGATTTTCTAATTGTCTAATCAGTTTATGAATGGGGATCAGGGAGTCTCGATTGGTGCGATATTGTCGTCGGTGCACCGTGGCAGTAGCAATTGGCACCTGTTGTTCTTCAACTTTCAGCAACCCCACAACAGAAGGATCCTCTGAGAGGCCAGGCAAGGTAGACAGCTGTTTAATGTCCTCAGTCTCTACAGCTGCTACACCAAAGGCCCATCTATATCCTTTTGGGTCCTTAAAATACCCTTTCTTAAGGTAGTCTATGCCAAGGATGCACGGAGCATCTGGACCAGTCACAATGGGGTGCTTTTTCCATTCATTTTCAGTTAGGCTCACTTCGGCCTCCAATACAGATAACTCTTGAGATCCCCCTGTTATTCCCGAGATACTGACAGATTCTGTCCCTTTATGATTCGATGGCATGAGGGTGCACTGTGCACCAGTGTCTACCAGGGCTCGATACTTTTGTGGTTCTAATGTGCCAGGCCATCGAATCCACACAGTCCAATAAATCCGGTTATCCCTCTCCTCCTCCTGGCTAGAGGCAGGGCCCCTCTAATTAAAGATTGGATTCGTGCTGCTCACGGGGATTGGACCTTCATTTCCTCTATTCACTCTTGGAAAAAAAGGATTTGAGGCCCATCTACCCTGACTGGGGTCCTGCTCATTGGTAACTGGAGCAGCCATCCTCCTAGAAAAATTCTCTCTGGTATTTCTGTTAGCTTGCAACTCACGTACTCGTGCCTGTAGGGTACTGGTAGGTTGTCCATGCCATCTGTTCATGTCCTCCCCATAATCACGCAGGGCAAACCACAGGATACCTCGTGACGTGTTCCGTTTCCTTTGAGCCGGTCCAGTAGGAGGGCGTTGCCTCCTAAAGGCTGCAACGCGGGCCTGTGTAGGTAGAGAGTCAAGTTTATTCTCGATCCTGGACAGTTTGTCTGACAGTTGTTTCAATGTGTCTTTGTTTTCCTTAGTCAGTTTTTCCACAGCCGAGACACGGGCCTGCAGTGGGGAAGAAATACTATCTTCATACTGTCGCATATAGTTAGCCATTTCGCCCACACTAGGTCGTGCCATAGCATCTTCTCCCCAGACTAATATTGACAATGTAGGGGCATGTGTTGGTGGAGCACTCTTCACAACCTTCCGGAACATGGATCGGTTGCATTCCACTTCATCAGGATTTACAGGATCTACAATGTCCTGAGGGTGTTTATAAATGATCTCTTGCACAGCTAGTTCTCTAAGGTAGTTAATACCTTTTTCTATAGTGGTCCATTTGCTTAGGTGGCTCATAACATCATCTTTATAGGGATACCTGCTCTTTACAGCTGACAAGAGTCGCCTCCAGAGACTGATACTGTTCGACCTTCTTGGAAGCATCTTATCAATACCACCATCTCTGGACAGGGATCCCAACTGTCTGGCTTCTCTGCCATCCAATTCTATGCTCTCTGCCCCATTATCCCAGCATCGGAGCAACCAGGTAATTATTGGCTCACCGTCATAACGACTAAAATCTTTTCTTATATTTCGCAGTTCTTTCAGGGATAAGGAGTGGTAGGTTATCTCTACTTCCGAGTCCGAGTCCTCCTGTGATTGTTCTGCTTTAGAAGGACCTTTCTTGTCCTTCTTGTGTAATGGGCCTTCTTTAAAAAGACGATCAAGGAAACCCCCCTCTGTGTCAGGCCCTGACTCTGACTGAGAAGGGCCCTCACCTGGGTCCCGTGCTGGCTCTGCCTTAGAAGCCTCTGAATCATCATCCTTCACTTTACTAGTTGATTTCTTTCGGTGTTTTCTCCTGGTTACAGGGGCAGCATGATACCTCCCACTGTTGCTGCACCGACATCTAATCACATAGCACACCAGTAACACATTCAGGACACCCAAAAATAACAACATGCCCTGTTCGAATTTTGCAGGAATCAGCTTGGCAAAAAAGGAGCAGATACTATCAAAATCAGTTAAAAGACGCCCGGTGTGCGCAGCTACGGATTCGCGATCAAAGCTGCCCATCATTGTATCATAGAGATAAGAGATCGGAATAATAACTGCCCGGTTTATCATGACATAAATCAGTATCAAAACCCATACCAAAAAGACACATTTCGACCAGCACGCCCTGTTAAACCACATGAAAGCACTAACACACAGCGCATACGGCAAGTAAGGTATCATTACACATAACTCTAAAACAAGCTTTATAAAGAAAAGAGGTAACACAAGGCTCACAAATAACATTATCATCTTAGCTATCTGTTTTAATTTCCAACCCCTCGTAAATCTCAAAGGAAGAAATCTGATACTCTCTTGGCTGAGCTCTCCGGGTCTCCTCCCACGGGAGCTGGGATTCGACTTATCAGAGCAACCTGTCGGAGCTTCTCTCGAGCCCCACGTTGGGCGCCAATAAATCTGTCACGGTTTAAAGCTGGGCTGGCGATTAAACCTGCGGTAGATGCCCTCTGTTATCCCCCCCCCCTCCCCCCAGAGGGAAAGGGAAAGGGAAAAGGGAGAGAGACTTCTGGGTTGGAAAATTAAAACAGTTTTAATAAACTATAATAATGAAAAAAAAAGTATAATAATAATAATAGAAATAATCAAATATATACAAATATATATACAAAACCAAGATTGAGCTCCCCTGAAGTCAGCCACGTCACCACCGGCACTGCAGGGCAGGCTCCGGGAAGGCCCAGCCTGGGCCTAGCGATGGTCGAGAGCTGGATTCAGGAACGCACGGATCGGGATCGGGGGCAGCAGGAAAACAGACGGAGTCCTCCTTGGACACCGGCCATAGCAGAAAGAGGAGCGAGACCCTCGTGATCCCCCCACTTTATACCGAGAATGACGTGTATGGGATGGAATACCCTCGTTGGTCAATTTTGGGTCACCTGCCCTGTCTGCTTCCCACTGCAGCTGCGACCCCCCCCTTCGGCTCTTCACTCGTAAGCAATGAGGAATTCAGCAGTGACCTTGGTTTCTCTCAAGAATAAGTACAGCAAGAGCCTTTCTGCACAACATCCCTACCAGTGCCTCAGTGATAACTACAAACTTCGAGCGTTATCAGTCCTGGAAGCAGACACTGTCTGCAAAAACATGCAGTTAGTTAGAGGAGACTTAGCTGAAAGTAAAAATCACTGAAAGGAAAATCGGTCTGGTTTAGGCCAAACCAGGACAGTTGTCTACACGTTAACTGTGAACTGCTGTGATTAAAGTAGAACCTTCTCCAGCAATACTGAAGGAGATAGCTTTTGCTGACATCACCTTGATATAAAAGTAGGAGGATAGGAGGAAAATTGCTCAGGGCAGAAAGCTCACAAAACACCCTGGTTTAGAGCAAATACACTGGCCAGCCTGATGTAAAGGCAGACTGATGAGGAGGGATGGTACAGATTGAAGCAAGGAGCTGCTGTGCAATGGTTTTACCTTGCAGTGCATACCACCCCCTATACAAAAGTAATGTAGTGTCTGTATGTTTGAACCTGACTCTTCAGAACCAGATCAGTTCCCAGTCTTCAGGCCTTCATGCTGCTGTGTGTTGTGCAATCCATTTCCCTGATTTTCCTTTCTGTTTTGCTCCTCCTACTACAGACCTTGGATGTGCACTCATATTCCATACCCACAGGCAGCAGGACTCTATTCATTGCAAGTATCACCACACGCTGATATTTTTAAGTTATGATCTTTAAACCCTGAAACTACCTTGTTATCTTATTTAATCTCAGCCAGACAAATAAACTTCTAGTACTTATTCTTTCACTATTGCTCCCAGGGAAAAAAACACCTGCCCACTTCCTCTGTTATAACTCTTCAAACCCCAACAGAAGAAACTCTTCCCACACATATGTTGGACAACTTCATGTAAAAAAAGCACATCTTGCATCACTCCGCAGCTATTTTCAACCATTTACTTCCATCCGTCTCATGAAGAAATGGCAGTTCCCATGACCCCAAATCATCTGTTGATCATTACACATTGCCACACTTGCTTCGCTACAAGTATGGAACTAAGTAGCTCCTCTAATACCATTTTATAACTTTGTTTTTAATCTTCTTTGAAACAATGTTAACAGGTTGCAAATTGTCTCATAAATGTCAACTTTGTAATTCACCAGTTTTAAGTAGCGATCAGAGTCTAATTCCTTGCCCTTTTTCCAATAGTCACTTTATCATTTTACTGTTGTATTCCACAACCCTTTGGACAAAGCACACAGGAAGGGGAGACGTAAACCCAGTCTACAAGTTACTCAAACTCATGCCTGCTAAGCTGAAGCCTTTGTCTGACATTAATAACCCTACTGAAAAAAAATCTTTGGTATGCACAAATATTTGCTTAGCTATGTTATCTTCTGGTAAACTGTCTCAGGGAAGCCTAGCACAAGTCCAACAAGCAGTCTACTTTTCTTCTGGCAAACATATGCAAGTGCATGCATACCCCTCTTCTGGGGGCAAGAGTGGGGACAACAGCAATTTCTCGTGTTAAAAATCTGTCCTTGTTGGCAATTTGGATGGTAGTTTCAGCATTTGTGCCAAGTATTGACAACTACTTTACAGTTACTGTTATTGTGAAAACAGAATAAAATGTCTCTAGATAATCTCTTAGATTTGTCTACTTGTGGATAATTTTCAGATATTAGTTGAACACTTCAGAGAAAGCTAGTTGCCTATAAACAAAATTTCATTTAGGTCAAGCACTTTTCAAGGCACTGAATGGAAGGCCACACCACTACGAGCTCATAGCCTTAATCATCCCCCATTGGGTCCTACCTTATGTTGCTGTTCCAGCATATAGCCCATATTTTATCAGTGATCAGAAAATAGTATTTTAATTAAAATAACATGCATAGTGTAATATGTATATTGCATGTTATTTTGCTTACATACACTAAAAATGTACACAAAAACCTCTCAATTTACCTTAGTAATTTTTCTGAAATGCTATACAAACATGACTAAAACCAAGAAATCTTCTATAAATGCATATTAAATGTGCATATGAAACAGCGATTTAAAAGTGGTTTCTCTATGCTCACAGATTTAACAGTGTATTGCCAGCCTTAGATAACAGTGACGTAAGCTCAGTAGTTAGTCCAAGCTAATGCCAACTCACACGGACAGGAATTCAGAGCAATCATCCAGCCCCAAAGAAGGATAGATGTGGAAGAGCTTTGCCTGCCAAATTAGTAATGTCCCTGATATGAGCATATGAAGTGACAGAACTGGTACCCGATGACATGCATCACCTTTACTCTGGTAAAGAACTACTCTGTCAATAAAATTCTCTCTGCCAGTTATTTATGCTGCATTTTATACAGCTATGCAGCACAAATTAACAAAAGTAGAGGAGAAAAACCACAAGCCAGTGTTTTTAACTTTCAAAACAGAACAAAATTTCTACATAATAAGGGACATCAATAACTTTCTATATGATGTAACCCCTTCCTCTGACTCCTAAAGCTGAATGTTCCTGGAGCTAAGGAGCGGGGCTTTTTTTTTCTGTTTGAAAAGTGTTACCAAATTCATTGTTCTGTTTTTAAGTAACAGATATTTTAATAATATACAGAGAATTTTACTTCCATGCTCATTTACTGAGGCCACTGTGCAAACAGTGAAGCAAAATGCAAGTATATTGTTTCAGAAGTAGATTTATGACATATCCTCTACGTATCAAAAAACTGCACAAGAACAGCTTTACACAATCTTTTCCTGCATGTCAAAAATAATCCAGCCAAGATTATGACTAATTTTTATACAAGATGTTACTAAAAGATTAAAACTGTTGTGATATCCAGGGTGTGAAAGTTAACTTAGTTCACTCACAACAAATATGCTTTAAGATGATGTAATCCAGTACTGATTCTCCTAATTGCTTAGCTTTTGCCACAGGCCATAAATGTGTCAGTTCTCTCTTCTTGATTGCTACTGTAGTACCGTGATAAAACAAGTAGAACACAAGTGACTGTCTAATGCTGTGGTTACTAGTCACAAGTGTTAAAGCAGATTAAAAGTTGTTGAAAGGTCATATTTGCAATTGAAGTGAACCAAAGAAGGATGATACCAGTCTTTACTTCATCCCTTCACATAATATAGCTCAAACTTTAGAAGGTTAATATGCAGGAGGATACTATTATATCCTCCACTTTAAGAAATGCACTTATTTAATACCCATTAACCTCTTTCCTCCAATACACATAAACTGATACAAACAATCAAGGAAAACTTTAAATAGACAGAAATGTCTGGGCAGAAGGTACACAACTTCAGCACTCACCACAAATGAAAAAATTATTAGTCTTAATGTACGTTTGGTGAGGACTATGATCTCTGAACCTCTGTTTTTCTGAAAACATGCTCATTTCTTTTCCTTGCAGTTCTCTCTTTTACAATAGACTCCCAGAACTGAACAAACCTGTCTGCTGGAACCAAGGTTTTATAGCCTTGAGGCAAAATCCTGGTCCATTGGTATCAGTGTTCCAATCTGATAGTGCTAGACCCATGTCTTTCAGTTAAGGTGCTCGAGTGCATTCCCACTCCGGACCACTGTTACCTGTAAAACCATTCTATGATAAATCCACGGTGAGAAAACTGTGATTTCCAATGTACTACTACACTGCTATTCTATATGTTATGCCCAATCTTTTTAGATTAGTGATGTTCCATGAATAAGAGGTACGGGTTTTTCTTTGAAATAAAAACCAGCATTACCTACATCACTGCCAAGTTGGAAGTAAATGATCCTGACTGAGTAGTCACGGATAGTAAGTGGTATGGATCAAAGTCCTAATGGGTTCCGTACTGTTGTGCGCAACAGACAACTCAAGTCACACTGGAGAACAGGATTACTAACCCCCATAAGCTCCTATCACTAAGGTGGAGAAAAAAATTCTGTCTTCTCATTAAGGACTGACATCATGTAACATATGTCAACAATATGAAACTGCTAGTTCTAAAAATTCATGGAATTTCTAAAACCATATTAAAATGTCTTATCAGAAAAATCATTAAGAGAGTCAACATAGGGAAATGACACATTAACCTCATCTTGAAAGAGAGAGAGTGATTGTGGAACTAAAAGTCAGAGAGTTTAGTGTCAAGATATCATGAGTTGACACATTTGTTACAAAAAAGATGGCATACAACCGAAACTCAAATACAAATTTGATGTTTTTAGAAGACCAATTTCACAATATGAAAATAATTCTAAGCCAAATCAGAGTGAGAAAAGAATTTGAACACAGAAATGTTCACAGGAGATGAAAGCTGTTGAGAATTCTTGTTTCTAATGCCTATAAAACCATTTTTCCAAATCTAAGAAAAATCTACATTAGATTTAAAAAAATGGTTAAAAAAATCTAATATTCAAAGTAGAAGATACTGAAGCTAGGAAATGTATCAAGTTTATGTAAGAAACAAATAGATGCAAAAAGTAATCAATTGTTCGAAAATATAAGGATAATTTAAATGAGTTTCAAGACATACTAGGAACAACACAGGATCTATAAATTGTATCCATCACAAATCATGCAGAAGAGGTTGAAAAGTTCAATAAATAATTACTTTCTGCATTTGGGAAACAAAGCAGGATAACCTGCTCTGCTCAAATGATCAGGATATAGTTCCTTTTCAACAGTATCTCAGGAAGATGTTCAACAACAGCTACTATGGTGAGGTATTTTTCGATCAGTATACATAGGGCTAACTTGTAGCTAAGAGTTTTATGATAGCCTAGCAGTTCCTTGCACAATTAATGCTGATTTTTAACATACCTCAGAACTACAGAGATGTTCCAGAAGACTGGGTGAAAACCAGTACTATATCAGTATTCAACAATTGGCAAATGAAATAACCCAGGTAGCTCTGACAACTTGATACTGGTCCTGGATACAGTAATGGAATGGCCATTACAAAATTTTGATTAATAAGAAGTTAAAGGAGGACAACATAATTAATGCCAGTCAATATAGGTTTATGGCTGATAAAGATTGTGCTGATGAAGCTTCTGTAAAGCAACAAATATATGGATTCTAAAGTCATACTGACAGAAATTCAGCGTGGCACAAACAACTAAGGTCTCAAAATGGAAGTTAAAGCATATATTTCTCTTGAGATCCTTGGGTGGTACATTTTTGACTATATGTCATTTAACATCTTAATCTGGAAATATAAAATCATTACAGACACAATTTGCAGATAGCATAAAAGCTGATGTAGGGGATAATCGTGAAGAAGACAGCTCAATGGTAGAGTGTGGTCTGGATTTCTTGATATTCTGGATGCATGCAAGCATCTGTGGTTCAATATCACCAAATGTAAACTCACACACATAGGAAAAAAGAATTCTGTAAATGCTTCTGCGATGGGAGTCTCAGTTCTCCAAAGGGTTAATGTATTCCTATTTGTGGGCAGAGAATATTGCCTGCAAAAAAGACATTACATTTCCTTCCTAGCTAACATGGCTGCTAGCAAATACTAGCATCAGTGCTGATGTCTGCAATTCAAGAGGTTTCAGAGAAGAATTACGAAATTTATTAAAGCACCGTTTAAAGGGAAATGTAAAAGGAGATCTGTTAATTTTGCTTATAAAACAGAAGGCAAGGAGGGAGCCCACTGAGAACGTACAAACACCTACATGGGGAAAAAACTGATAACAGAGGTCCTTAATTGAAAAGGCAAAGCTTTAACCAGATTCATCGGCTGGAAGCTGAAACTAATAAACAAAAAAATCAAATATGAATTTGTCAATAGTGAGACAGTAACTGCCAATTATTTTGGTGGCTTGTATATCACTGAAAATTTCATTAACATTTTTGAAGATGCTTTGATTTTCTTCAAAGGAAACTCAGGAAATATGTGTATTTTTCTCAGTAATATCTGTTGTCTATCCACTAAATCTGCCCTGGTGAGGCCGCATCTGGAATACTGTGTCCAGTTCTGGGCACCTCAGTTCAAGAAGGACAGGGAACTGCTAGAGAGAGTCCAGCGCAGAGCCACGAAGATGATTAAGGGGGTGGAACATCTCCCTTATGAGGAGAGGCTGAGGGAGCTGGGTCTCTTTAGCTTAGAGAAGAGGAGACTGAGGGGTGACCTCATTAATGTTTATAAATATGTAAAGGGCAAGTGTCATGAGGATGGAGCCAGGCTCTTCTCAGTGACATCCCTTGACAGGACAAGGGGCAATGGGTGCAAGCTGGAACACAGGAGGTTCCACAGAAATATGAGGAAAAACTTCTTTACGGTGAGGGTGACCGAACACTGGAACAGGCTGCCCAGAGAGGTTGTGGAGTCTCCTTCTCTGGAGATATTCAAAACCCGCCTGGACACGTTCCTGTGTGATATGGTCTAGGTAATCCTGCTCCGGCAGGGGGATTGGACTAGATGATCTTTCGAGGTGCCTTCCAATCCCTGACATTCTGTGATTCTGTGTAAACTGGGAAATACCTTACACACACACAGAACTCTTACTGCATATTAGATAAATGATCTTCAGATCACCTTTCATTTTAAAGGTTTACAACTCATTTACACCTGTTTAAAACAGGAAAACTAAGTCACTGATCTTCAACACTGCACTCATCATGGGCTGCCTGCCTCTGACTATGGTCACATCAATTTGGGGTTAATGTTTATTAGAGCTTGGCATAAAATATTTCAAATATCAGATTAGGACAAGGAATGGATGATATTAATTGTAAATATTATCACTCAGAAACATGGAACACTTAAAATCTAATTTTACCATGGTAGGTAGATGTTCCAAATCCTTTGTTGGCTTTTTTTTTGCTGATCTGGGTATGATCACTTTTTGCTGCTACGACAAACAGAAATATTTCCTATGAAAAAATAATATTGTTGCTTGGAGTATTAGTTGATATACTTTAAATGGCAGTCAATCTCCTGTGTGTTATCCTGCTTGTTGTGCTTAGAATAATGTCTAAAAACTGTAGGTGATTGCTCATTTATTTTTTTTAAATCACCGTCCTTAAAAAAGATGAAGAATTCTTACTGAGAGAAAATAGTAGTTGAGAATTTAAATTTCAAAGAAATAGCACCAACATTTTTAAAATGAATGTCTGACATCAGCTTCTAAATACAGGTTAAGTACCTAATCTGGTGAATAAACATGGATTTAGATGTAGGAGTTTAACCTTAGATATTCAGAAGGAAAAATTCTAGCCATAACCTTTAAATGCTAAGTATTTAATATTAAGAAATATTACAAGTTACAGGCATGCTAATTTTAACACCTACATGTTGACAGCTTCAGTTTATTTCTACTAACAGTTAGGATTTTGTTTACATTAAGGTACAAACTTAAAGTCAGCTAGCTTTTATTTCTTTAGCTCCTTTTACAACAGACTAGCAGCCAATCCACTACAGCAAAATGTCTTTAAAGTATCACATAGTTTTAAAAGAACAGCCTCATCATGATATCCTGCTCACTTGCTTCAATAGCCTAGGGCAATTTAATTATGGCAGACTTCATCTTAATTCCTACCCCTTTCTCCTCTTCCCTTTTTTCCACATCTATCACAACTCATTTGGATTAGAATCAAAGATTACAAAATGTTTACAAGACTGTACAAGCTGAATACAACTTTCCTAATCTGAAATAGTCTCAATACCATTGTAATGTTTGTACAGGTGGGATTGGAACTTGCCAACCAGAGCTTTGGAAATCAAATGCTGAATAAATTCTTAAACTTCCTAAGTGCTTTATGTTCTCAATAGCCACAAGAAACAATGTCACTTCATACAGATCAAACATAGTTAAAGACATTTTTTAGCAACAACTGCTTAGAGCAGCAAAAAAAAAAAGCGGTAGAAAAAGCAGGCAGAATCACTGAGAGCCGTACTGCTGAAGTCTGCAGAAGGCTCCTTCAAATAAATATTTCAAACCTTTATATGAATATTTTAAGCATGACAACTACACATAAACACACAGCCAAAGTGCTCAAATCCACTCAAGAAAGACTATTAAGTCATCAACCTGCTCCTGACAGGATCCACTGAATATGGCAACAGTGAGAAGTCAGGAGACAGTTGGAATCATTTCAAGACTGCTAATTTAACTTGTCTTAAAACCAACCAATGCTCAACGTGTCATCATCAATGTCATCTCATTGCAGTCTGAAAAGCCTTCGACCTAAAGCAAAAAGGTCCCCAAGTGCCACCCTTCTTGTCTACTGGTTGAAAATCTAATTGGTTCTGCTGACAGGCTTGGGAATTGGTAGGAAGGCTGTTCAGTTAATCTCCAAGGGCCAGCAAAGAGCTCAGTATCCATCTCTGAGCTTTGCTCCCTGGCTGTCGTAAAATGACTCTGATGGTAGTGCAAGCTCTTATGCTTCAGCTGTCTTCTGACTTCCGTTAAGTCAAATTCAATAAAGTTTGTCACTCAATAATCTGAGAGCTACCCAACAAAACCTCTTTGATCAATAACAGCTTGGCTGCTTGCACTGAGGAAGGTGACCTATTAAAGATTAAAAACACACCTGCTGCTTGCAGCACAGAACATCTTTTTTTACTTTTAAATAAAAATTCATCCATTAAAATGAGTTTAACTGCTACAACTATATATAAATATTACATGCCAGAAACCTAAAATAAGATTAAAAGAAACATTTTAGCTATAGTACAGTGCTTTTATTAAACTTAAATTTGAGTCATTGCTGTTCTTAGAATCAAAAAGACCTCATCCAGAAAGGCCTTTCACCACCCACATGTAACTTCTACTTTAGTCTTCTCTGTATGCTCTACATTTTTTCAAATTTTCTGCCTGCTAATAGCATACAGGTCTGCTTTAGTAACAGTCCAGTAATCTAATTTGTTTCTGCCTATTTGCTTATGCCAGAACACAAATATTCCGGTTGCCAGGAAACACAATTTAAAATTTGAAGTATAAACATCATCTCCTCTGTTCGAGAAATTTTCTTGAACTGCAGATCCACTTTATCAGAGGCTATGACCAACGAGTGCTTGACAAAGCCCCCAAATAAAAAACTATAGGCAAACTGAATTGCACTGGGTAAAGACCTATGAGTGAACCTTTATCCATGTGTTCATTTTAAATAGCTCATATGTTCTGCACTTGTAAGGCACAACTACTGCAAATACCTTAAATCAAACTTTATGAATTTAGAAACATTTGATAATTGTACAATATGATAAAAACTCTTTTTTTTTATTCTATAGGGAGTAATGCAGTTAAAAGTAGATCTCCATGTAGTTTTCCAAACTGCACAGAACTTTCTGATTAAGTCACATGGAACAGGCTGTTTTTCTGTTGCATTTATTCTGAATGATCAAGTATTAGTTGAGATACCTTACCTAGATGTTTTACAAAAAACAGGAGAAGGATATCGGTAAACAAAGCATGTAATTAAAGGTGTAGTACTTATTAATAAATCACTGAAGGAGAAATCACACGTAAGTAAATTTAACTGACTGAACCATCAGCGCCTGTTTGGAATGGGTTATCAGTCTCCCAGAGATTGATATCACAATCACAGAGCCCCTCAAAGCAGTAAATTCAAGATACATGAAGTAAGCAGTACTCTTGATTGTCATGCTTTGTTTAACCTAGTGTCCTTCATGCATCCATTTAATGAAGTAAAAAAGCAGCTAGAGGATGACACGATATTTCAAAGCAGCTAGGAGATACGGATCTGTATCTTCAATTAAAATTAAATAAATATATGCCCCTAAATTCTCTGAATTGTTTAAGAAAACCCAAGACAGCAACTCTGGAAAAGATTTGGATGGGGTTTACACTGACATTAGTTATTACTTCCTGAGAAAGTAAAATAGCAGTCTATGGATGCTGAGGCTAGATGAACATAAAACAAGAATTCCATGTTAGGTAAAGCTACTTCAGTAACTGAAAAGAAGTCTGAATTTACTAACTTACACTATCAGACACCAAACAATTACCATAAATAAATCCCCTACTGTGAACACCAGAGAGGCTCAGTAATGACTATCTGTGAAGAGTAAAGTGCTTCTGCAGTTTTGCAAGGTTCCTCTCCTTCCTCCTCCCGAAGGGGCCCAACAGGTAGGTATCACACTGTATGGGGCTTTGCTGTCAGTTTAGACACTTTTTTGTAACAATACGGCTACAGGCTCTGAGCTGTCAGGCTTCCCTGACCAGAAACACTGAACACACTCTAATAAGGACAATGCCTGGGGTGTGAGTAGAGGATGGCCATTCAACAGTAGCTTAAAAAAAAGTCAACTACACAGACTAAATTTTTTTGAGTAGTAAAATCCCAGCAAACCCAACCCAAAACACCAAAACCAAGGCATAGATAAAGGCAAGTGACAACGAAAACAATCTCTTGATCACTTCAGTTGTGAAGTCTCTTGTAGAAAAAGATTCTGTTTGAGGTATGTTCACATCTGACTGTTACAAGTTCTACAGGACATAATTAAGACAAATGCTTTTATTATACATTATAAAATGTATGCATTTTCTACAGATTTCTCCTAAAAATTACATATATTAGACTCTAACAAGTACTGCACAGAAAGTTCAGTTCAATAACCCCTGCCAGTTACATGCCCATTCAGTGGGTGCAGTCAACTAAACTTGTTCTGCTGGGCTTTCAGCGGGAGACACCAGAGAATCTCTTCACCTTTTCCAACTACCCAAAATTGCCAGCAGCCTACACCAAAAATCACTCGTCTTCTGAATGACCCTTTAACTATCCGAGAGGGAAGCAGTAAGAGGCATCTGAAGACTGATATGGGAAAGAAACAAAAGATCTGTATAACTCTTCCTGTTGCACTGAGGTTTTCCGTCTCACACATCTATTTCTAGCAGCCACAAGTGTCCAGCCTGACTCCTGTCTTTGAGAAAGTGTCGATATTTATCAGTAAACACATACCATTTTCATGCTGTTAATTAATCGGTGTTTTCTTTTCCATGTTGGAAAGTTAGAATTGTGTTAGGCTTCTAACGTATAACAACACTGGGGAATTTATTTATGCCCTGGGGACTCATCACGAGTCTGTGCAGAGGATCACTAATGTCCACGGGATCTCTTTCTGAAGAAGTCTGATGGTGTGTAGTTATCGAAGGAAACTATAATAAGAAAATGGAAGGTTAAGGTAGCTAGATGCCATTTTTGAACACTGGATGGTCTCAGTGCCTGTGTGATATGATAGTTGGTAAATGATATTACTTAATGTTCTGCTTCACAGCGAGTAACTGTTATTCATAAAGTACCTATCTGTGGCCTGATTTGCAAAGTTGCTTGGCACTTGTAGCTAAATAAGAGGAAGCCAGACAAAGAACAAATAAAGTCTTGTGGAACGCTAAGTAGCTTAAAAAAAACACACCTTACACATGTCAACTTGGGCATTCAAAATATAGGCTGGCACTTTTCTCTGTGGCTTATTCCTCTTTTAATAATGTCATCTCACCTCACAGGGGCTTTGTGAAAATTAATTAATTACGGTTTGTGAGGCATTCAGATGCTAATGATAGCTACAATGGAAAGAAAGCCTACGGAGAAATTAATAGTTTTGAATTCAATGTAATGATTGAATGTGAACACCACATGTGGGTCAGATATTGGCCAATAGGAATAACAGAAAACATGAATAGCTGCTCATTCACTGATCTCTGTTAGTATGTACACTGAATGAGAGGAGTCCTGTGGTAAAAGACATAATACATGTGTAGATAAATAAAAATAGTACTCTAATATATAAACCTGAAATGTTGAGATGACATCTAACAAGCAAATGGAATTGCCTCATTTCTCAGCTTTTAAACACTAGATTTTGTAAACACTTAGATTCTCAAAAAAAGAGCAAATATAAAACCACTGAAAGACAATTTTTTTTTGTTTCACAACCTAGTACTGCCTCTGCAACATAAAAACCTGTAATAAGTTCTGGGCTAGTCAGTGAATTTCAGACAATTGCTGAGAGCAGAGGAATGCTGACACACAGGCACCCAAAGTTCTGACTGATGTTCTGAGAGGACAACAGCCCAGCAGTTGCCTTCCCAGGAAAGCTCCTATCTTCATCTCAGACTCCTACCCTCTTTAATAGCTAGTATATAAAGAGGTAGATTTTGCTACTTAGTACAATCTCTTCCAGTGTCTCACTCAAACAATTAATTGAGCCTTCTTCCCTGGTATTCAAAACCCTCCCTCTTTTCTAATAAGGCTCTTGACCCTGAATTTTGATTAGTATGCAACATGGAAGTGTTCTAACACCCAGATCCTTATCTGAGAAACTGGCCTTTCCACGAACAGCTAGAGAAGTCTCCCTCCACAGCACAGAAGTACTACAACTCTTTAATGAAATGACTAGGGAACAATAAATCAAAACCGCCTAGTGGGCAAAAAGAAAAAAAAAAAAACAAACAGGTTTTCCTTTAACTCATTCTGAAACAACTCAGCCACTGTAAAACTTCCAAAAACCGTTACCCTTTGGTAGTCACATACCATGGAAAATGCCAGAGGAAACAATAATTATGTAGTGAAGTATACCACTTAAAATTGTTTTGAGATTAAATCCTCATCCTGTTTCTATCTTCTTAGTATTTTACATTTAAAGGGCTCCTCAAAGTCCAAATTCCAGCAGTAGGAAAATTCTCTCAGCAGAACACAGGCAGCTCTGTGATTATTCCTTAAATGGTCTTGCCACATGTGATTCAAGCTGGCGTTGGGACTGAGGAGAAAAAATCAGGAACAAGGCGCTAAACTGCATCATGTGAAGCTTGAGCCGGTGAAGTGACATGAGGTGTCCACAATTGTCTGAATCTATCTCAGTGCAGGACAGTGCCATAGACAGACGTGAGAGCTCCCCCATCTCACTGGAAATATGGTTCAACATAGCAGCACATTTAGACCCATTTAAATAAAGCTTCCACGTAGTTTACATGAGCAAATATTAGAAATTGTTTTGTAGATTACTACATGCTTTGTATTTCAAACAAACTAGTCTATGAGGCCAACTTGTGCAATCAGTAATGCCAGTGCAGAGATGGAGTATCTCCACAGTAGATAATTCCTTACACAGGAACTTGTTTAGCAGCAACTGGAAGCAGAATTTGGCCTTATTTGATTCACTGAAAAACCTTATTAAAAATTAACAAAATATTTTCAAAATGGGTATGCCTGTGTAGAACCAAGACATAGACATGTTGAAGCAAGCACTTCAGAGTCTGGACTTCTTTGATATGACTTAATATTGTTATTGTCCTGATGTTACCTCTGTTATGATTGCAGTAAAACTAAAAAAACAAACCAAACCAAACCAAACCAAGTGATTCCTAATATCCTGCTTTAAGAAAATGCCCATTTAACACTCTCAATATACCCAGTTTGGTACGTGCAGGTCAGGGTTCTTATTTGCACAAGCTCCCTATTCCACCTCCACAGATGCCTTCCTATTGAGAATACTTCAGTCCAGAACTGAGTTTTCTATTTCTTGTATATAATATGGACATAATAATTCACACAGTCCTCTGGCTGATATTTTTGTAATCTACTTTGACTTCAGTATCATAAATAATTCCTTCTGAGCCATGTATTCTTAAGGCAGTATAATTTCAAAGGTACTTCACAGTTTATCATATTTTAGTATTGTATATTTGTTCTTCTAGATTCTTCTGTCTTTCATCAAGGTTAACTACCCTCGTAATATTTTCAAAGTTTCCTTTTGTGAAGTGTGTATTCGTAAACATTTAATTAAAATAATTAGAAGAGGTTAGGACATGACAATAAGAAATATCAGAAACAAAAACCTCTCACAAAGAGAGAGTGAAAAGACTGAGGGTGCGTATTTGAAAGATGAAAGAAACAAGTGGGGACCTGATAAAAGTGCACAACATAATGAATTTATACAGATAATGTTTATCATAAGTTTTCATTCATCATTTCTACTAATAAAAGAACAAAAGGATGTGCAATGAAATTGAGAGATAATAAAATTTAAATCTGATATCAAAGGAACACATTTCTAGGAAGAAAAAAAACACCAAACACAAACCATGCAATTGTTATATGAAATACAGGTTTATAGGACAGAAAGAATCCTTCCGAGTTGTTCCAGACCACTGTTATAAAAATATATAATGTATACAATACACAAAAAAACATCTGGACTGGGTTAGACCAAAGACTCATCTAGGCTATCTAGTCTGTGATACTAGCCAATACTAGATATCAGTGGAATAGTACAAAACCAGAACGAGTACACACTGATATTCACTCCTACACCAGGCCAAAGTTGCAATTAACTGGCATAGGGTCTTCCTGATCCACAGCTTGTATTCACGTCTTTAACTAGTGATTCCTGATGGACTTTTCTTCTATGGATTTACCTATCACATTTTGAATCGATACACACTTTCAGGCTTCAAAAATATCTTCTGTCAATAAATTCCAAGGCTTCATTCTGTGCTGCCCGCTGGCTTCATTTGGGATGTCTCCCTGTTCTTGATTTACAAAAACCAAGTGCTTCCTGTTCTTCTCATCCATGATTTACGTTCCTACACCACGTCCTTCCATTCAGATTTTTTTTGAACTGTGGCATCCTTACTCTAACTGCTCTCACACCCCATGGAAACTGTTCTGTTACTCTGGTCATCCACATTTTTCCCCTCCGTGCTTTTTCTCATTCTGTTATGCCCCTTCTGATATGAGAGAACCAGAATGCATGAAGTACTTACGAGACACGCTTACCATGCACAACAATAACTTGATTCCTAGCATTGTTTGCTCTTTCCAAAACCATCAAGCACTCTGCTGATGTTTTCCTCATGTTAGTTTTAACTATTCCAAGCTAAGTTAGAGCCTACCAATACGTATACACACTCTGGCCTGTATTTTCCATGGATGCTCCTTTGTATTTATGGATATTTAATTTAATCCACAATTTTATCAACCAATCGTTCAGCACCATGAGCTTCCACTCATGACAGTGTAGCTCTTAGTACTGATTTCTGGTGGATTCTGCTAGCATTCCCCCTCACTGTGAAAACTGCTCATTTTATTCTAGTCCTTTGCTTCCTGTCTATCAGTTATGAATTCAAAAGATCTTTTTTTTGCATCATGGCAATTGGTTAATGGGCCTGTAATTCTTCAGATCCTTCTCAAATATAAATATTGTATTTGCTACTCTCTGATCATATAGTACTACCTAGTAACTTTGTAGATTTGTTTAAAATACTGATCAGGCCTCCAACTTCGTGTGTCACTTCTTTCAAGAGTTCTGTGATGGAGCATATCTGGTCATGAATAACAGAGCTCTTTGAATTTCACTTTGGCAAAGATTTGGACCTGAAATTTATCATTATATTAGTTATCTCCACTGGGTTTTTTGCCTTCATAGCCAGCAGCATTGTATTGCTGAAAAATGCACCAAACTCCTCCTCTTTTCATCTTGATTTGTGCTACAAATTCCAAATAGGTTTTGCAAGTTCAACCTAGAAAAATTCCACAACTCCTCTACTCTCAAGTCACAACTGACTTCATTAAATAGCTCTGTTTACCCAAGTTTGCAATTTTAAATCAATGACTTAGGAACCAAATTATTTTTGTCTCCCCATTTAATCTCAACTGAATGAATGAGATTATTTTCCATAATCAGCTCTTCTATGATAGACTTAGAGTAAACAAGTCTCAAACGGCATCAGCTCTTGCTGAGCCAGTGACAGCGTGAAGTAGTCTGTTAACTATCACATTCAGACACAGGGAGAACAAATGCTAGGGATTCTGATAAAAGGGAAGGCAAGATATACAATAACAGCAAAACTCACCACAGCATTGAGCTCTCCAATCATACCCACCATACTCACAAATGACATAGGAAGTCATCACATAGTAGATTTACAGTGCTACCTGAATGGAACTTCTTTTACCATTTTTCCCAAAATTTATTTGGCTAAAACAGATTTTTGTAAGTACACACTCTGTCTATTTCTGTAAAATGTAGAATTTTCAGGAGGAGGATCTGCATCATCACACATGAAAAATGCAAGAATATATCTTAAAGACTCTTGTAAAACATATTATTCTACATTAGCTCATTTTCATCATTGAAATTCACCTTTTAGGTTAGTCTTTTAAATAACTACATTGTCCACTTTATTACTGTTATAACATTCTCTTGTCTATTTTTCTAAGATATTATATCCATTGCTGTATACCATTCAGATGAACTTGTGTGTTCTTTCAGTGTTTAAAATCAGTCATGGAGACTGTACAAGCCTCTGTCAGTCACTTTCATTTCACTGTCTGAAGCTCTTCCTTATTTGTAACCTCAACTCTAAAAGGAGATTATTCCAGACAATCAAGTGGGCTCAGTCCATCGAAAAAAATCCTCATTTTTCCAAAAGCTGGGTTTTACATACTTGCAGAACATTCCAAGTTCTTCTCATGCCTCCGACACTTACCTCATTGTACCTCATTCTCCTTTTCTGTGGACCGAAATAAATCCACTGAAAATCAAACGAGCCCAGCACCTTGTTTTCCCAGCTTTGTTTAAGCAGCTTTTATCTACTCTATCAAGAATATAATAGCTGCTGCTTAGATGTGATGTCTAGGAATCTCTTCTATTCTTATCAAGACCTTATGTAAAATAATCTGCGGATCAATTTAGCCTAACACGGAGTCTTGACCAGGTCCTGTCAGCCACTGCTAGAGCCCTGAACCTTTCTGGTGTGCAGCTCATTGCCACATTATACAATAAAGAGCTTTCACAGTGGTGCTCTCTGCAATCATGGGAAGGATTAAGCAGTTACAGGAAAAAGGGGAAATGATCCTTCAGCTTTCAGTCAGTATGATGTACTAATAGGTGAAAAGATGAGTAAAGCTGAAATCTTTCAACTTGATAGTGACACTCTTTGAAAACCTTTAGGTTGAAATTCATAAAAATAAACAACTCACAATAGTAAAATCTTTGCTTATAGAGTGTCATAAAGAAAGGCATTAGCTACATTTAGAAGGCTTTAGAATATTGTCACTGGTCACACTATGTTCACAGGTCAGATGGACTGCTGCCATTGTCATCTTTTTGCTGCCATGCCAATAAAAACCTCAGTAAAACAGGTCTTGTGCAAAGTAGGAAAAACAGTTACAAAACTACTTATGTTCTTCTATTACAAAGGATTCAGTGTTTAGGTCCTTCTTATATAAGAAAATGAAAGAGAGCAGGTGATACTCAAGACTTTGAAGTTCACATTTCAGCTATAATTTAGAAATGCTTTATGAAGATTTTTTCTCAAAAATGCCAGTTATCTTCCCAAGTACTAATGCACTCTCTTCAATCAGATGAAACCCTGATCTGTCCCATACTAGAAGTAAATGCAGTGATGGATATGGGCCTGTTAAAGTACATCAAAACCAAACTGGTCCATCCAGCAAAAGCATCCAAACATCCCAGGGTAAGTGAAAAATGGATGTTCACAGGAAAAAAATAAACCAAACAACCAAAAAACCAAACCCATAAAAAACACCATGAACAAGAAAAGTATGTCACTCACTAGAATCAGATATTTAAGTAGACAGTTCATGTCCCAGAATAAGCATGTTATTGCCTTCTTGTTTATTCCTCTCTCTCTGAATACTTATGCTCATAAACCAAGCCTGTGTATAAATAACACTATGATATACTCACATGTTTTGTTACACATGTATAATAAGTACCTGTTTGTATCTTCTTATAACTACAGTGGTCTTATATACTACATGTAAGCTTCTTTAAGTCATGCTAAACTCTTACGGCATTATTAGATTGAAACAGAAGGAAGCTCTAAAGATGCACATGGTTTGTGTTCGACCTTTACATTTTATCAGGAGAAATTAAATTGATTTGAAAGAAAACACTGGGAAAAAAAATAGCAAAGGAGTTACTACAGTATCCTTAATGATTAATTATTTTGCATACTTTCATCATGTCAGCTTCTGGTTTTCTCTGACCCAGTGGTCACTCTGGGTCAGATCAAAGGTCCATCCAGACCAGCAGCATGTTTCCAATAGTGGCAAAAAAAAAAAAATCCCAAGAGAAGAATAAATGATAAAAGCAGGCATTTCCTAAAACATAGCCCCAACCTCCAACAAAATGCAGCTCAGCAACCTCCTGAGACAACCATGCTTTCTTATCGTGATGCCTTTTATAGACTCTTTTTATTTATAAAAATGCCCTTTTTTGGGAGAAGGTGACCAGAATGCAGTACAGGTGGAATAATTACTAAGTGAGAAAAACAAACCCAAACCAATAAAAAATCCCCAAACAAAACCCCCTAATTTTGTATGATTTGTTTTGTTAGGTAATCAAATAATGGGTGCTTAATTCAATCTGCTCAGACTGACTATCCACAGCAGATTTAACTTTCTGTCATGTCACAGATCTACAAAAGACTTGATTTAGTATTGCAATGAGCTGCAATAGCCACGGCTAAAGATACCTTTGTAAGACAATATATCTGAGTTAAAAATACAGTAGAACTTGGGAATATGTCAAAAGGCATACAAATAAAGGTTAGAAAAATTCCACAAGTACTCTGAGTGGATTTGAGGGCTTTTTTCCCCCCCTGCTTCAGTACTATCAAGAGATTAGTTATATGACTTACATCTTGTCAAACCTAAAACCTTTAAATAGACTTCTGAAATCAAAATATTTGACAATGGACTCCATCAAAACATGAGAGAACGTTCTACTTGCTTTACATCCATCAAAAAGTAATCTAATAGACCAATATGAGCAACTCACTCCAAGAATATTTTAATTGATACATCTCTCTGGTGCCAAGAAAACGCAAAACTCGGCCTGAAGACTTTTTTGATTGTAGTTTTACCACCACCTTTTTTTTTCCCCCTCTAATTTTCTTGATACCCATCATGTTAATGTCACAGTGAATGATCTCCTGGATAAAATGACCCAGCAAGAACTAGCAGAAATGAGAACTCGTAGAAACTAGTAGAAAAAGAGCTAGTAAAAAAATCTGGTTTTTATTATAATTAGTCTAGATGAAATGCTTACAGTATAAGAAAGGTAACAAAGCTTTGAATAATATCAATGTAGCACATGATCTCATCAATTATTTCTGTATTATTTCTATTTCATATATACTGGATTTACACAAAGAACTATGAGATCATGGCTTCATGCTAAACCTTATTCAGAGTAACTGAGCTACTGGGAAAGTTGCATCCTGTTCTGCCCTTCTCTACCTGCATGGCCTCCTTGCATTACATAAAGCAACCAGGCAGTCACAAGATGAAACCATTGAGCCTGTTAATGAAATATAATGTTAATTAAATTGCAAAGGTGGAGGAAAAGAAATGAGATTAACTGATTCACTCAACAGTTACAGTACTCTTTCACTAAGAGCTGCAATGGCAACAACCGTTACTTTGAACAAGGATCTGCAGACCATCAAAAAGTCAAATGATGAAACTCTGAACTAAAGAGGACTTGATTGTTTTTTGTGACACCATCGATTTTTCATTAAGTATATTAACGTTATAGAAACTAGATAATATAATTGAAAAAAGGAGATTAGAGTATCTTCAAAGTTGCTACTTTTAATATTCAAATTGAGATACCTGAACTCTAGTACTGCTTCCGTTCTACCATACATCTTTAGAGGGTACTGAGTTTCCTAATACTTTCCTAGCAATGAAGAGGTGGTCATCGTTACTTTTATTCTCTTTTCTAAGAGAAGTTTCTTAGGAGATCATTCAGTATACCAACCAACCTGTGACAGTATTTTGTTGCACTTGCTTAAGAAATTTGGCATTTATTCCTATATGGAGAAGACAAATAATATAGTAAAACAGGCTGATGTTCTGACTTGCTTGGTACCATATTGGTGATATTGAAACAGTAGCCTCTTCACATTTTTTATGGTCTGCCACAAGCAAACACTTTAGTTATATCTTTTGCTACTATTAATTTTTTTCAGAGCGGAAACAACTAATCATCCTTTCCAAACTGCTTATCTTCATAAAAATACAAGAGAGATTAAAAACAGCTTTGCAATAAGAATTATCACGTTAAGATTTTTTTTTTCCAGTGCTATCATATCTGAAGAGCCCCACTCAGAGTCTTACCACAGTTTTACTGCCAGGTCTGCAAATAAGATCTTTCCACAAGATGATTTGGATTTGTAAATCTAGAAACAGCCGAAATATCAACATATCAAAATCAATGTAAATAACATGAATCTGTATGAGATTATAGAGGCCTCTAAAATATTCCATGAAAATACTGTAACTTTTCCATGTTCCAAATTCTTGGAAAATATCTTCTGAGAGGATTTCCATCTCCTGTCAAAAATGAGACAAAAATTGTTATGCTTTTGCACTGAATACAGCTACCTCATGTTACTTTGGACTCTGAAGATTCGTGTGAAAAATAGAATGTTTTGCCATATTCAAAAGCAGTCTTCACAGAACGAAGCAGACCAAATCTCAATTTGAAGACTAAATACAGTAATAAACCAAAAATCAGGGTTTCGGGTACTTGCCTTCTAGAGTAGCAAATGGTGGTTAAGTCTGGCAGACAGTCTTGGAAAGGACTGAACACTATTGAACACACAGTGGCACCACCACTGCCTTTACACATGGAATGCCTGGAAATCTCCCCTTTTGGAACACTTTGTTCAGGCAATTTTTACCGTCTACAAAAGACTACAAGCAGGATATACACAACTGAAAGCACAAGTCAATTATTTATTGGCTAATATATACAACAGATAACAAGGACTTACAAGCTAGCATTATATGAATTAATTTGCTCACCACCCTCTTTGAGACCCCTGTTGGACCTTTGCTAGCCAGGCAAACATCAAGTCTGGCAGGAAACCCTCAGTGCTCCTCGAATCCTTGATCCTACTGAGTCATGGTCTCCTCCTCTTGAATCCTTCAGCTGTTTCAGCAATTTTACCTGTCTCTGATTTTACCTTTCGTATCTCATGATTCTACAGACTTTCTCAAAGCTCTTTCTCACAACCTGGTTTTCACATAGGTCTGAGCCAATGTGACAGAGCTGTGCTGTATCAAAATATGCCTTCATTCACAGAAAGATGAACCCCTGGCAGAAGAGTTACAAGAATATGCTGCAGAAATATATCTTAGTCAGTTACATCACTAAAGAAGAGAATTAAGAGATATATAAGACTGCTGCTCTTCCCTCTAATTAGTCTGCTAAGTTACCAGCTAAGAATTACCCTTTTCTTGTATAATGATTTATAATAGCCACATCTTGAAAAATAAACTTCATTTTTCCTAATAAGCCACTGGCTACCATTATTACTCTTGCAAATAATGTATGTTTTTATTTTCTTGAAAGAATTGTATATTTATCAAAAATGACATTCAAAAACATACAGAAACCTCTATGTGTGGATGACGACCATATTTACTTTCTTCACTCCATACCATAGTTTATAAATATTTTAAAGTAGTTTCTGAAACACGGATTTTCTCTTTACTAGACAAACCATTCTTCCCCAGAGATGCTTACTTTTCTTCTTTCTACATTTTGCTTTATTTCTCATTTGGCATATGATCTAATTTCTCTGTCCACAGTATATTTGTACTGGATATACATCTACAGAGCAAGTCACATGAGTTCCACATTGTCTTTTTTCTTATATTTTAATTTCAAAAACATGATTTAATCTAGTTTAAACACAATGCTGCTTTGCAAAGGCTCCCTTTCATGGGTAATTATTCTAGAGATTACAGTAGTACCCTCATTGTGCACCTCCACCAAGCCATTTGCATGCTTTCATTTTTTTTAAAGGTAGTTCCATTGTTTCTGGCAATTAAATTAAAGTCATGCAATGTATATTCAGAGCTATATAGAACCATCTATAGATTTTCCAGCATAACAATAATTAGCTAATGTTTTTACAGCACTTTGAAGTTGTAAATTGCTGTGCAAGTGCTCAGTATTCTTATCATTGCTTCAGCAGGATTCAGGGCAATTAATATTATAAAACTGCTGGTCATCCAAATACAATTACTTGCTGTGAGCAGGTGGTTTAAATACAATGCACAGGTAATGACTGACCTTTACAATATAATGGTACAGTCACCACCAGAGAGCAGAGTACATTAGCCAAACACAGCTGGCTTTACTGAGGGATGTAAAAGTATTCATGGTTTCTACAGCACCTCTTGTCATTTAAGTCAGGAGGGCTTTCCCTCTGGTAATAACTGTAATGCCAATCTTCTCAAATGCTGTGTGCACCAATAACCTTTACTGTTATAAAAGTCCTAATATGAACACCATATAGGAGATTTACTAAACCGATACCTCATAAAGTTCTGTGGACTAATAACTTGTGTCACTCGCACATTTACACACATGATTAGTTAGTTTCCTCATAGTGATGCTAGAGGTAAAGAAAACAAAACTAATGAGAGAAGAGTTTGCATAATTACTCAACACAGGAGGGGTGTATTTGCCTGAGGTTTACAAGTATGTATTTAGAAGTAGTGATTAGTTTGGTCGTTCTTGTTATCAGACGTCAATAACCAAAAGTTGTGTTTGAATTATATCAATATCTTACAGTCTGGTAAGTAGAATTCTTGAATGACCAATATAAACCACCATGCTTATGCATCATATTCCTATAAATATATGTCATATATGACATGAAATGTGTCGCAACTCTACTATATTTTTACCTATATTTAAAAAGGAAAAAAACCTGAAGGCAAGTCAAGGAACACTGATGCACAAGATTTTCGGTTTCACTACACACTGACACCTGCATTCAACCATGTCCACAGCAAAGAAGGATGCCATTTATCTTTTATAATAATATGGAGTTCTCTGTCAGAGTAGGGTCACTGAAATGAGTAATAATCCCACCACTGTCTAAGGTACAACCAGCAGGGTCCAGGTCAACAGGCAAGCAGACAATAATTTGCCCAACAACACTGAATTTCATCTGCCCGCAGCCTCTATCTACTGATTATACAATCAATACACCTCAGACGAGAAGAGCTAACAACTGACCGGGGCAGATCAATGCTAGCAAATAAGCGCTTCATGACAAAAAGTTTGATAATTACCATTCTGAAGCCGTGTAAATGTTGTTTCTATTGTAACGACATTCATGATGATACTGCTATGATTGCACTGTTATTATAGGTTTAATGTTAGGCAATCAAGCTGCAGTGGTCTAGATATCAACAAACAGCATCAAAAGAAAACATCAAATTGTCCCTATTCTTCTGACATTGTAGCTGCAACATTTTTCTATGTTAGTGGCCACAAATGAACAATAATAAGTGACAATTTAGTGAAAAATACTATTTTCACAGCTTACAAAAGTCATACAATATAGATTGATACAAGTATGATTATTTCTAGACCCAGAAGTAGAAGGCACACCCACTCAAACCAGAGGATTAAAATGAATTCAGCATTGTGCTCTTTGTTTCACATGCATTGGTTCAGAGCTTTTAATCTGCACTTCAACTAGTCATAACCCAAAAGTATACGCAGTTTTGCTCAATTTATTTGTTATCACTTTTGATACTGCACATCTCATTTTTTTTCATTCCTGAAGTACTGGTTCATTCTCAATACATTAACTTTTAAGAGAACTAGTCCTGACTGACTGTCAATGGCTACACTGACTCCGGTTAGCCTCTCGCACCCTCAGCACAGAGAAATGCTACCAGGACACGCTATTGAAACGTGAAGAAAATTGAGACTTCATAAAACGAGAACATGTAGAGCTATGGCACCCTCAACTCTGAAGCTACATAAGATAAATACTACGTTTAATATTTTATGTTTAAGCCTGCAAGAAGACATCTCAGTAGCAAAACATGTTCTCCCAATGGCCACTTTAAAAGTAGAAGCACACTCACTCAAGAGCTGCATAGCTCTTCAAAAACATTTCAGTCAGAGCAAATCGTAACTATGATATCTGCAAAGATTTCTCTGATGTTGGCATTTCATGAATTAAAGTTTTAATCAGGTCTTTCACAGACAAAACACAGATGTCTCCGAAAGTCTGCAAGTTACCTGTCTAAAACTTTTAGTTTTAGTGATTGGCCAGTGATTGGCCATAGCCTAAGGAAAATTACCCGTCTATCCAAGGAGTTAGAGATACCAAACAATAAGGGTAAACCAGTCAGCAATACGTGTGTGATTTAAAGTAGCCTGAACCGAGATTTCCCTTTCAGCATTCCCTCCTCAGAACATCTTCTACCTCACAAGAGATTCAAAGAATTTGATGTATATTAAAATCCTTTCCCTCTCAGATGGGCTCATTTTTATTCAGGGACAATTTTGCTGACTGACAGGTAAGCATTTGGTGGTGAAATTGGACCTGCACAAGAGCTTTGCATTTCATTTGCTCCATTACACCAGTGCATGGATTACTGGGCTTTTACTTTGGCATCTTTCCATTATTTTCAGGTATCTGACATGAACAAAATGACTCATCTGACATTCTGTGTAACAAATTTGTTCCAAAAACGTTATTATACTATTTTGTGCATGTGGGTACTACAACCTTCCACAGTAATCTGGCCAGAAATTCTGAGTGTATAAATAGTAGCTGATATTGTTAAAAAAAAAAAAAAGGCAGCAGTGACAGCAGAGAAGTATCATACTGAAAAATGAGATTTAGTTTTAACACTACTGCCTTCAGTGTCATTTCAGTTTCTGAATCACTTCAGACATGACACAAAATTTAATTTTATTTCTGTTAGGGAAAAAAATGTATAAAAATTGCCATAAGCCTTCTAAATTATCTGATATAACACAGCTGTTGACTAACAAGTGTTGTCACATTCTGGCACCAAAGAGTTAATAGTCCTCACACTTGATCCTTTTGGTTAGTTGATTAATACTGTTACTCCTTCTGCCCCGCTTCAACCTCAGATCTGTTTTTATCCATCACTTTCTCAATCTGATTTGCAGAACAAAAAAGGAAGTTTGTTTTGCCTATCACTCATGTAAACAGGGACAGGTACTTTTCTCTGTATCCCTTGATCTTCCATCATAGAAGCATACCCAAATACCATATTTAGCTGACTTTCTCAATAAGTTGTTCAGTCTTTTTCTGGTAGCTGTTGCCATCATAGCACCTTATTTCCAGCTCAAAGAGCAGGTAGAAAAATCTTTCTTGAGCGCTGTGATTTGCCCAATGACTGTACAGCATCACCATGCCAGAAATATGAGATGTGCAGCAGTCCCCGTGTCTTGAGTTTAGGATACAAGGTCTGCTCTCTAACCATGCCAATTAACAGTACAATAACTTACAGTCAAACCTTCCTGCTAACACAAGATGGAGAGAGGCTGAGGAGGAGCCAGGACTCTCATCTGCTGGTACAAAGTCCAAGTGAAACAACTGTGATATAATTTATGCTTGAATTCAGTAGTCTCACAGCTAGATAAAAGTATGTAAGATAAAGTGCTCTCTTTTCAAAGTCGATAATACTTTATGAATCCAGGTAAACAACTTCAACTGCACTTTTAGAAATTATTTTAAAAAATGCAAGTGAAAATGTACTAATTGACATCATGAGGTGTCATTCTTCATGTCTGTCAACATTATGAATACCTTTTTCTTCAAGCAGAACCACTTGGGTGGACTATCATACAAATCATTCAGAGATGAGAAAACAAGGGAGTAAAGGGTGAAAACAAACCAGAAAAGGATGATTTACATTTTTCCCTTTAACAAGACAATTATCTGAATGAATTGTATTAATGTCTCTAGAGATGACATATTCCTTTTCACAATTATTTTCACAATTTAGGTGAAAACAAATTTTTAGAGATACATTGGACTGTTTCTCTTTACTTACAACATCAGTCCATGGCATTTGAAACAAATTCCATGATATGTGCAGAATAATTTAAAATTCAGGTGTAGTTTTCCAGAATTTCCATTGCTTACTTGTGAAACAATTAAAAATTCTCTAATACTTTGAAGTTAAATTACCAACGTATTTAATTTATTTAAGATTAAGCCTTAACTTTTATGTGGAAATGTCTTTATTCAGATTTTCTGAAAATTAAAATTGCAGCAATTCTGAACTATCGTGAACTCCCCAAATCATGCTGTTTCGAAACCGCTTAATCTTAAAAACTTTACTTCAAATAATAATTTATATTGTCAGAATGACCAGTGACTTAGCATATAGAAATAGAAAACAATGGAAGCAGCAAGGAAGGAATGAGTTCTTAATCCTTGGAACAGATGCAATTGCATAGTTCATCTGGTTGTAACTTTAGGTCTGCAACGCAATCTGTATTTAGGGGTTACACTGCGGCCTACAGTACACGAATGCTAGAAACTCTACTACGTGGTACCCAATTAGAAGTCTCAATCATTATCATAGAATCATAGAATGGTTTGGGTTGGAAGGGACCTTGAAGATCATCTAGTTCCAACCCCCCTGCCACGGGCAGGGACACCTTCTACTAGACCAGGCTGCTCAAAGCCTCAACCAACCTGGCCTTGAACACTGCCAGGGAGGGGGCACCCACAACTTCTCTGGGCAACCTGTTCCAGTGTCTCACTACCCTCAGAGTCAAGAATTTCTTCCTAATATCTAATATAAATCTACCCTCTTTCAGTTTAAAACCATTCCCCCTTGTCCTATCACTACTTGTCCTTGTAAAAAGCCCCTCTCCTGCTTTCCTGTAGGCCCCCTTCAGATACTGGAAGGCTGCTATGAGGTCTCCCCAGAGCCTTCTCTTCTCCAGGCTGAAAAGTCCAACTCTCTCAGCCTGTCTTCACAGGAGAGGTGCTCCAGCCCTCCGATCATCTTCGTGGCCATCCTCTGGACTCGCTCCAACAGCTCCATGTCCTTCTTATGTTGGGGGCCCCAGAGCTGACCGCAGTATTCCAGGTGGGTCTCACCAGAGCAGAGGGGCAGAATCACCTCTCTCGACCTGCTGGCCACACTTCTTTTGATGCAGCCCAGGATACGGTTGGCCTTCTGAGCTGCAAGCACGCGCTGCTGGCTCATGTTGAGCTTCTCATCAACCATCACCCCCAAGTCCTTGTCCTCGGGGCTGCTCTCAATCCATTCTCCGCCCAGCCTGTATTTGTGCTTGGGATTGCCCCAACCCACATGCAGGACCTTGCACTTGGCCTTGTTGAACTTCATGCGGTTCGCCTAGGCTAACCTCTCAAGCCTGTCAAGGTCCCTCTGGATGGCATCCCTTCCCTCCAGCGTGTCGACCACACCGCACAGCTTGGTGTCGTTGGCAAACTTGCTGAGGGCGCACTCAATCCCACTGTCCATGTCGTCAACAAAGATGTTAAACAGCAACGGTCCCAATAACAACTCCTGAGGAACGCCACTCATCACTGGTGTCCACTTGGACATTGAGCTGCTGACCATAGCTCTTTGAGTGCGACCATCCAGCCAATTCTTTATCCACCGAGTGGTCCATCCATCAAGTCCATGTGTCTCCAATTTAGAGACAATGATGTCATGCGGGACAGTGTCAAATGCTTTGCACAAGTCCAGGTAGATGACATCTGTTGCTCTTCCCCCATCCACCAGTGCTGTAACCCCATCGTAGAAGGCCACCAAATTTGTCAGACATGATTTGCCCTTGGTGAAGCCATGTTGGCTGTCACCAATCACCTCCTTGATTTGTGCCTCAGTATAGTTTCCAAGAGGATCTGCTCCATGATCTTGCCAGGCACAGAGGTGAGACTGACTGGCCTGTAGTTCCCCGGGTCTTCCTTTTTCCCCTTCTTGAAGATGGGGGTTATGTTTCCCCTTTTCTAGTCAGTGGGAACTTCACCAGACTGCCACGACTTCTCAAAAATGATGGATAGCGGCTTAGCAACTTCATCCGCCAGTTCCCTCTGGACCCGTGGATGCACCTCATCAGGTCCCATGGACTTGTGCACCTTCAGGTTCCTTAGATGGTCTCAAACCTGATCTTCTCCTACAGTCGGAGGTTCTTCATCCTTCCAGTCCCTGCCTCTGCCTTCTGTGACTTGGGTGGTGAGGCCAGAGCTCTTGCCGGTGAAGACCGAGGAAAAAAGTCATTGAGTACCTCAGCTTTCTCCATATCTTGGGTAATCAGGTCTCCCGTTTCCTTCCGGAGAGGGCCCACGTTTTCTCTAGTCTTCCTTTTATCACTGACATACCTACAGAAGCATTTCTTGTAGGAAGTGTTTAAACATCAGCTCGTTGGTTAGGTCACCAGGAACGAACAAAAGGGAAATCTTTCCCTTTTGACCAAGGACAAAGAGTGGAACAGCAGAAGTGAATTCTCATCCATGGACATTTCCTCCTAAATCCTGACCTAGATTTGCAAGGGCTGAGGCTTTCACGTGATCTGTGGGGAATGACTGACTGATTTGGTAATGTCTTTTCCACAGAAGTCACGTTAAGGTGGAGATTATGATATACAAATACATTTTAAAAAAACATAGCAAAGGCCAACAGATCTCTGCACATTTGTTGACTGGGAACAGGACACCGAGTGATCTCAAACTGGTGCAAGGGAGAGTCAGACAGAAATCAGGAAAGCATTTCTAGTGATGAAGATAAGGAAGGACTGGAATATGTTAGCTGGAGAATCTCCATCAATGTAGAACTTTAAGAACAGTCCAGAAAAATACCTGCCAGGAATCGTTTACACAGAGTTAAATCTCCTTCGGTTCATCCTGACATGATCTCTTCAGATCCCTTTCAGCACTGTTTTCTATGATCTGTAATTTTTTTGGTCACCGTTCACAGTGTACATCAAGTCAGTGAAGTTCTCCATCACTAAAATAAACAATACAGACCCTGAAGGATAAACTTAGAAAACCAAAGGCAATAGTCTTAATGACTGTGTACATAAAACGAGTGAGCAGACAAAGTCAGAAATAGTTGTGCATGTAAAGGTTAAAAGAAAATAGTTTCAGCAAGTCTAGTTAATGTATTAATTGCTGCTGGTTTTCTTGCTAAATGACTATGATCATTAGAACACTTTCATCTGAACTTCCTAATTATAGTAACAGTCCGGGTTTATATCTGATGGGATAAGCTTTTGATAATGCCACTCTCCATTTACACGACAAATTAATATTACCTTCTAACTCCTCCATTGCTAATAGTGAATGAAAGGAGAATTCCAACAAGATTATTGAAGATGACTAGGTTAAATTACTTATGCCAAGTTTTTCAGAAGAAGCCCAAGGTAATAAATATCAATGTTTCTTCAGGCTATCTTAAAAATTCCAGTTCTAGTTACTAGACTTGTGAGTACATTCATTCCCCTAAATAATCACATTGTTTCCCAGGTTTTAAAATTATAATTTCTTAAAGAGCTTGTCATAATGTCCACCATACTACAGAAGTTATCTTTTACAATAAAATAGAAGATGATGTAAGACCATAGGAAGGTAATGTAACAATCAATACCTGGTATACTGTATTGATCTGGTATCAGGTTCAAACAGCAAGTATCAAAGCGGACAGAGGAAAATCGGTGATAATCACAAATGTAGTCCAAATAATTCTGGAAATGAAGTGGAAATTAATAGAAATAATTTTTTCCCTTATTCCTATGCACAATCAAAATTAATTTCCTTGCTTGTATTTTCTCCATTCATAAAACAAACAGTACAAGACTTATAACAGAATCACAGAATCACAGAATCAATCAGGTTGGAAGAGACCTCTGGGATCATCGAGTCCAACCGTTGCCCTGACACCACCATGTCAACTAGACCATGGCACTAAGTGCCATGTCCAGTCTTTTCTTAAACACATCCAGAGATGGTGACTCCACCACCTCCCTGGGCAGCCCATTCCAATGTCTAATAACCCTTTCTGAAAAGAAATTCTTCCTGATGTCCAACCTGAACCTCCCCTGCCGAAGCTTGAGGCTGTGCCCTCTTGTCCTATCGCTAGCTGCCCGGAAGAAGAGGCCAACTCCCACTTCACTACAACCTCCCTTCAGGTAGTTGTAGACTGCAATAAGGTCACCTCTGAGCCTCCTCTTCTCCAGGCTAAACAACCCCAGCTCCCTCAGCCGTTCCTCGGAGGTCAGACCCTCCAGACCCTTCACCAGCTTGGTTGCCCTCTGCTGGACTCGCTCCAACACCTCAACATCTTTCTTAAAGTGCGGGGCCCAGAACTGAACACAGTACTCAAGGTGCGGCCTCACCAGTGCCAAGTACAGAGGGACGATCACTTCCCTAGACCGGCTGGCTACACTATTCCTAATAGAGGCCAGGATGCCATTGGCTTTCTTGGCCACCTGGGCACACTGCTGGCTCATGTTTAGCCGGCTGTCAATCAGCACCCCCAGGTTTCTTTCCGCCAGGCCGCTTTCTAACCACTCTTCCCCCAGCCTGTAGAGCTGCATGGGGTTGCTGTGGCCAAAGTGTAAGACCCGGCACTTAAATAGTCCAAATAGAAGAAAAGCTGAGATGAAAACTTTAAGAACCAAGGGAAATTCAGGAAGTCCATAAATCAACTAGTAGTGAAAGAACTTTTCCTGCAGCCAATGAGACAGACATTTCTAGCCAGAGCTGTAGAAATGTCCTTTTCTACCCTCATGTACAGAGAGCAAGAAGTCTGCCTTTTGCCTAATTTCCATTTAGTTATGATGACCTTCAGACTTAAAATCTATACTACTTTGTTTCCAAGAATCAAGTCATTGCCCTTAAAAAGCTAACTTACCTTAGAGGCAGTTTATGCTTAGTTTTTATGTATTGACACATTCATGGAGAAAGGGCTGAGATTATACTCTATGTATTCTAGCATGAAATCTTTTGTTTGTTTTAAAAAAAAGTAAAATAGAAACATTTTTGAACAACAAAAGAAAGAAAAATCTTTATTGGAGAAGAAAAAATGAATTACATGTTAAAACTATGATTTTAATAAGCCTAACTATAAACTGCATTTCCATCTGAAAACAAGGCATATTTGGATCACTTCTTTGCAGATAGAACCATCTTTCTTTGTACTTTCTTCTACTTTAAAAAGCCTTGTTAATGAAGACATCTTTAAAAGTAAATCAAGTGGCAGTTCTACATCATTATGCAAATCCACCTTTCTACTTATTCAGATTTTATCTCTTAAGTATCTTTACATATGTAAAAGAGACTAATGATTGTAAATATTAAAACTGGTCTTCAGGAAAGGACAATATGGTCATTCCAATGAGGTCAAGTAACAAAAGGAAGATGTAACTAAAGCTTTAACCTTTTTTCTGTTCTTAAATCTGGAGTCACACTGGCCCTCGATAGCTCTAGATTTCTAGAGGCTGATAGTCTAATTGCTTCCCCAATAAAGTAGCTCAAAGATAATCCGAAGGCATCCAAAACCTTCTCACTTCTCAGTACCAAACACAATCTGACCACTGCATTATGTTTTATTCATTTTTTAGGTCTTCATTTGGTGTCTTTTTGTGAACAACTGCCACGTGAGGAATGTTATGTCAGTGAGACACTTGGCTCCGTCCAGCAGGAGTATTGCCGCAAAAGCTATTTACACTCATATGTTCTTACTGGCACAGGCTCTTCTTTTATTAGTTTATTTTGGTTTGATCTATTTTAACAAGCTTTCACAACTAACGATTTGTTAGCTTGTTCGTGGACTCTTTCATATATATGAAATAGATTTTTTAAAAATAAATACTCTTTTTTTGATAGGAAAAACTCCCACACTAAATCCCAAGAGAATAAAAGACACTACAATATGTCCTTTAAGGAGTGAACAAGATTTCTAATATGCATTAGAATACCTATGCTTGTTTAAAGAATTTCAAGCTAAATGATCTAACTTCATGTAACGTATTTTGGGTAAAAGGTAATTGCTAGGAAATTTTTTTTTAGGATGACATGAAACCAAAAATGTGCTAAAATTTTTAAAAGTCAGATGCAATGAAATGGAAATAACAAAAAATTCCATTTTAAAATACTAGTGCTTTACTACCATACAAGTATGTCCACTTATTTCTTATGAGTATTTCCATTATTACATGACATGGATATAAATCCTTTTAATGTATTTAAAAAAAAAAATCATTGAAACTGCTCCTATAAAAGACTTATTGTTATCAAAGAAAAGAGGATATCGTCATGCTTTGTCATAAATTATCAGCCCAGAAGATTTATTCATCTGTAACCTTCCTATAACAAGTTTGACCATGATTGTAATTTACTTCTCTTTTTAGCACACAATTTTTATTCATTTAACAGGATTATTCATTATCAAGTATTTATCAGTCAGGGTCTTACAGAACTCTGAGAGACTGGTGTAGAGTTCATTTGTTCAGTTTTAACAGGATTATTTTTATATCAGGTATTTATTTAAGTGGGCTTCATTATACTGGGGAAACAAACATTACTTATAAGGCTGATACTTGTTTCTCAATACACTGATTTCTACCAAATACCTGATACAGGAGTAATCCAGTTAAAAAAAATAACTTAACCGTGAAGCATCTCTGTGGTCTCGATTTTACAGTACAATCCATCAGAATTAATACTTTATAAAGGAATAATCCTGAACAAACTAAAATCCCCAGATAAACAGTGACCTATAACAAAAAAGAAAAACTTTCATTACACAGAGAAACTCAGTGAGCAAAGACAAAAATTATCAATTATTTGGCAGGCTGGAATAGCTATGAATTAGGATATTTTATTAATTTACCTTTTTATTAAAATTTAATTTTTTTAAAAAAACCTTTTTTGCTTCCTTTCTTTCAACAGTAGTTCCTCACTAGCAACTTATGTACATTGCAGAGTGAAAGCTGACCAGTATTTGCAAATTATGTAGACAACTGAAACCGTAACGGTCCCCATTATCTTTATAGTGGTACATGAAAACTGGTGTTAGAAGTTTGGCTGTTCTAATTATGGGAAAACTAATTATGGTAATTCTAAATTTTAGGTTTATTCTTACCAGTCAAGCTCACTAGGCAGGTACTCAGGACATTTTACAGCTCTCAGAAGAAGGAGACCTATCGAACAGGAGGATATATCTTATTTTACTTCAGTTTTCATTGTCCTCTACTGTTTGGAAGGGAGGTGGGAAGCCTTGATGATTTGCCTGTGACCTTGAACCAATATGTCAGACAAAGCTTTCACTGACTTCTAGAGTGTAACTTTTCATGTTCTACTTCTCCACAAAACCAGTTTTGTTTCAAACACGTAGTTGGAAAAGATGGAACAACTTGTTCTTGGTGCTGTCTCTAGGCACATCAAGGATAGGGGGATCATTAGGGGCACTCAGCATGGCTTCACCAAGGGGAAGTCATGCTTAACCAACTTAATAGCCTTTTATGAGGACGTAACCCGGTGGATAGATGGTGGTAAAGCTGTGGATGTGGTCTATCTCGATTTCAGTAAAGCATTTGATACGGTCTCCCACAGCATCCTCGCAGCTAAACTGAGGAAGTGTGGTCTGGATGATCGGGTAGTGAGGTGGATTGTGAACTGGCTGAAGGAAAGAAGCCAGAGAGTGGTAGTCAATGGGACAGAGTCCAGTTGGAGGCCCGTGTCTAGCGGAGTCCCTCAAGGGTCGGTACTGGGACCAGTTCTACTCAATATATTCATTAATGACTTGGATGAGGGAATAGAGTGCGCCGTCAGCAAGTTCGCTGATGACACAAAACTGGGACGAGTGGCTGACGCGCCAGAAGGCTGCGCAGCCATTCAGAGAGACCTGGACAGGCTGGAGAGTTGGGCGGGGAGAAATTTAATGAAATATAACAAGGGCAAGTGTAGAGTCCTGCATCTGGGCAAGAACAACCCCATGTACCAGTACAAGTTGGGGGCAGACCTGTTGGAGACCAGCGGAGGGGAAAGGGACCTGGGGGTCCTAGTGGACAGCAGGATGACCATGAGCCAGCAGTGTGCCCTTGTGGCCAAGAAGGTCAATGGCATCCTGGGCTGTATTAGAAGGGGTGTGGTTAGCAGGTCAAGAGAGGTTCTCCTCCCCCTCTACTCTGCCCTGGTGAGGCCGCATCTGGAATATTGTGTTCTGGGCCCCTCAGTTCAAGAAGGACAGGGAACTGCTAGAGAGAGTCCAGCGCAGAGCCACGAAGATGATTAAGGGAGTGGAACATCTCCCTTATGAGGAGAGGCTGAGGGAGCTGGGTCTCTTTAGCTTAGAGAAGAGGAGACTGAGGGGTGACCTCATTAATGTTTATAAATATGTAAAGGGCAAGTGTCACGAGGATGGAGCCAGGCTCTTCTCAGTGACATCCCTTGACAGGACAAGGGGCAATGGGTGCAAGTTGGAACACAGGAGGTTCCGCATAAATATGAGGAAAAACTTCTTTACGGTGAGGGTGACCGAACACTGGAACAGGCTGCCCAGAGAGGTTGTGGAGTCTCCTTCTCTGGAGACATTCAAAACCCGCCTGGACGCGTTCCTGTGTGATATGGTCTAGGCAATCCTGCTCCGGCAGGGGGATTGGACTAGATGATCTTTCGAGGTCCCTTCCAATCCCTAACATTCTGTGATTCTGTGATTTCTCAACAACTGATATAATACAGAACATGAGCCAGCAATGTGCCCTTGCAGCAAAGGTGGCTAATGTTATCATGGGCTGCATTAGGAGGAGTATTGTCAGCAGGTCAAGGGAGGTGACCCTTCTCCTCTACGCAGCACTGGTGAGGCCACACCTGGAGTACTGTTGTCCACCTGTGGTACTGTTCTGGGCTCCCCAGTACGAGAGAGACATGAACATACTGGAGAGATTCCAGCAAAAGGCCACTAAGACCATTAAGGGACTGAAGCACCTCTCCTATGAGGAAAGGCTGAGAGAGGTGGGACTGTTTATCCTGGAGAAGAAAAGGCTCAGGGTAGGAATCTCATCAATGTATACAAGTATCTGAATGGAGGGTGTAAAGAAGATGGAACCAGGCTCTTTTCAGTGGCGCCCAGTAACAGGACAAGAGGTGATGGGTGCCAACTGAAACACAGGACGTTCCTCCTGAACATCAGGAAACCCTTTTTTACTGTGAGGGAGACCAAACACTGGAACAGGTTGTCAGGCAAGTTGTGGAGTCTCCACCCTTGGAGATGTTCAAAAGCCATCTGGACATGGTCCTGGGCTACTGGCTCTAAGTGGCCCTGATGAGTGAACAATTGCCTAATAGGTCAGAGAGTTGTACTAAATGGGGTTACATCAGGCTGGTGGCCAGTCACCAGTGGGGTTCCCCAGGGCCCAATTTTGGGGTCAGTGTTCTTTAATGTTTTTATAAACAATCTGGACTCAGGAATCAAATGTACATTAAGTAAATTTGCCAGTGATACTAAATTAGGAGGAGCTGTGGACTCCCTCAAGGGTAGAGAGGCCTTACAGAGAGATCTGGATGGACTAGGAGAGCTGGGCAGTCACCCACCTTATGAAATAACCAGGATTTTTTAAATTTCATAAGGTGGGTGACTGCCCAGCTCTCCTAGTTTAACAAGAGCAAGTGCCGGATTCTCCACCTGGGATGGGGTAATCCTGGTTATACACACAAATTGGGGGTACAAGAAGTTGGAGAGCAGCCCTGTAGAAAGAGATCTAGGAGTCTGGGTTGATGGCAAGTTGAATATGAGTTTACAGTGTGCCCTGGCAGCCAAAATGGTCAACCGTGTCCTGGGGTGCATCAAGCACAGCATAGCTAGCCGGTCAAGGGAGGTGATCATCCCACTCTACACTGCACTGGTGCAGCCCCACCTCGAGTACTGTGTGCAGTTTTGGGCACCTCGATATAAGGACATCAAACTGTTAGAGTGTGTCCAGAGGAGGCCAGTCAAGATGGTGAAAGGTCTCAAGGGCAAGACTTACGAGGAACGGCTGAGGTCACTTAGTTTGTTCAGCTTAGGGAAGAGAAGGCTGAAGGGTGACCTCATGGCAGTCTACAACTTCCTCAAGGAGGGCAGCGGAGGAGGATGTGCTGATCTCTCTCCGGTGAGCAGCAATAGGACATGAAAAACTGAATGAAGCTGCATCAAGGGAAGTTCAGATTGGACATTAGGAAAAGGTTCTTCACTGAGAGAGCAGCTGGTCACTGAAACAGGCTCCCCAGGGAAGCGGTCATGGCATCAGGCCTGTCAGAGTTCAAGAAGCGTGTGGACAACACTCTTAGTCATATGGTTTAGTTTTAGGTATTCCTGCGAGGAGCAGGGAGTTTGACGTGATGATTCTTATGAGTCCCTTCTGTTCTATGATGAGCAGGGGGGTTGGATCAGGTGACCTCCAGGGGTCCCTTCCAACCTCAACCATTCTGTGACTGTGATTCCATGACAATGCCCAATTAATCTAATCCATACTACTTAAGTATGCAATTGTGTAACAAGGGAAATATTTTAACCTAACCCACACGTTTACTTCCCCTCAAGAAGGGCTATATCTTCTCCAACACAAAAATTATAATGTGGCACTTATATATCCTGCTTCGTAGGTAAGAGTCATGTTTCCTTTCATTTTTTAAATGTTTTTATTATACATATGTGTATATAAATTCATATTAAAAACATATACACAACCTTCAATATAGAAAAATGCATGGTTTCATGAAAAATGATATAAAGTGAGCAACACATTGTGTGCTTTTCAGACACACAGAGAAGCACGTTAGTGAGACAGTTGTCTTGTTGAACAAAGCCTAACATGACTGCCTTCATGTACCTTTCTGTTGGACGCAGATATCTACAGCTAATTACAACCACCACATGATATTTACAGAGACAGCATAAAGGTCCCAGCTCCTCCATCAAGCTCAGCAGAAAAGAGATTACTTTATCTGCTTTGGTCTTTGGAAAAGGCTCAGCTTTAGGTGTAGAATAAAGAAAAAGGCAAAATTAAGGTTGGCTATGATGACAGAATGAAGAAGACAAGATATATGAGGGAAGAATTTGGAACAGTTGAACACAAATATATTTTTAGTGAAATCTATAAGGTCTCAAGAGTCCTTTCTACTTCATTTGCTGTACAGCATAAGCCTAAATGAAAAACAAACAAACTAATAAACAAAACCCCACAACAAAAGCCAAAACCATGCCCTAATCTACCTCTGTAGGGCAACAAGTTATCACACAGTCTGAATACGTGAAAACTCCACGTGACTACACATGCAAACCTGTTTTCTTGGATTAAAATCTAGTAATGGAATTCAGCAAACATCAAGGAAGCAGGGAATAAATAACGTAAAGAATGGACTTTTTCAAACTGAAAACAAAGATGAGAGAATTGATTCAAGTGGAACAGAAAAGATATATTAAAATATGCTCAATTTGTATTCAATGTGATTTTCTTATTGTTTGGCTCATTTTAAGTAATTTAAAATAGTTAGTAAAACTAATTAGTTTTAACAATTTTAAATACTGGAAATTAATATTTCCAAAAACAATTCTGGGAAAGGTACATTGGATTATACCACTCATTAAACTCGATAAGAATAATCTAATAGGTTCCTCAGAAACCTAAATTTTCAATGGGATTCATATTTATCAGGAAAAAAAAAATCATTGAATTTCATGCTAACTTGTTATACCAAGTATCTTTCTGCCCTTTCTGAAATGAAGATGATCAAGGTCTCTCACACCCAAGAAAGGTACAAGAAATGTTCTTTGACACAATGCTCTTTAGAAGAAATATGCATTTGTCAGAGCAACTATTTTCAGTTTGGGATCAATCACATTCAATCTGTTTTTATACAGACAGCTGCCACCATTCACAAAAGTCAGTATTTTCTACAAAATGCCATATTGCTGTGCTCATGTATGTCTTTATACATATATATACACAGACACTTGCTTGCTGGGAAATGTGTAATTTTTCAGATATCACCCAATGGAATAATGGCATTAAAAAAAAAAAGCACTCATGAATATGACCAAATATACAGAAGTGGTTGGGGATTTAGAACATAGAGACTTTAACAGAGGAGTGAGAAATGGAGATTTCAAATCAATTGGTTGATTGATTAGGAAGATTCCTAATCAGTAGCTTGCACTGGAATTGAACCTTAGCCACCTGACAAATCTAAGATTATTGCAATCCATAAGTAAGGAATCCAGAGAGAACAGACATGTATGAAACTCACTGAAGGAATCATTATAGAAGTTTTCAATGTAATGTTCTCTGTAGATCTGCCCATGAGAAGGCACATGATAATAGTAAATACTTATCTTTGAAGGCTGATTAATATATTTCACAGCCTCTATCATCCATGAAGTTGCTTCATAATTCTACATACACTAATGTATGTTGATGTCCCATGTTTTCAAAAAAGGCTTCCAAATAGACAATGTAAAGCTTCAGCATTTCTTGAGAAAACTGTAGGTATCATGGATGCTGAGACATTTCAGCTGCTCAGGTATTCAAATTTCATTATTGTGTATCAAAAATGTGATTAACACATGGAAGTTCAGTGTGGCAATCCTGTCACAGAATAAGGGAAATTTTACAGAACAGATGGTATTTTCAGCATTATGCTAGTTCCTTATTTAAATATTGTTTGGCATCTATATCCTATTGAAACTGGCATAGTACCTAGTGAGAGAGGCATGCTGCCATCTCAACATATGGGTACAAATGTTGGTTGGTAAGAGAGGGTAAACAAATCCTATGGGCTTACTGAGGGCAGGATTCCTAAAAGAAATGTTACAATTACTCTTCTTTGATCATTCATATTATGGTGACAGCAATGAGATTTTTTTTTTTCAGAAATTGAATAAACAGCCTTTAATAATGATAATGAAATTTGGAGGTTTGGATTTACATTAAAATGAAGCTTGAACTTAACTAACTGAAAAACATCACAAAAGAAGATTAAAGCTGCTAGAGCTGCACAAGTCTTTTTGCTTTTTTGCTCTCTTTCCCTTAAAAAGTAAGTATTAAAATTAGTCCTATTCTGATTTCAATTCTACTGTAAATTAAAAGCAAGATCAAAAGAAAGGTAGATTAGTACTGACTCCAACAATTACAATCAAATTTCATCAATTTAAGAAAATCAACCAAAATGAACCAACTTTAACTTTTCACAAAGTATGGGTCATACCTTGCAACAGATCCCTGTACGGACTAGAATAAAATCTAAAGCACAAAATACTAAGGAACAGTTACAGCCTATGAAGATAATTACTGATTCTAGCATGATGAACTCACAGGCCTGAGGAGAAAGTGAATTTGAAGTACTCTTCACAAAATTCATTCTTTAATGCCTGCTAATTTTTGCATGTAAGAAGACACAGCTTTAAAGGAGCAAGTCTTAAGCAAAATTATGCTATCATGAATTGTAAACTTCCAAGGGATTAAAACATTTAAGGTTATTTAAGGTTTAGTTATACATGGCATAATTCTAGAAGTTTACACAGCCAGTGGCCTGAATGTCAGCTTAGAACTATTTCCTAGTAAAAAGGCAAGAAATTAATAAGGTTTAGTGAATTTAGACTTGTCTAAAATTAATTTATTGAAATGTTGCCAATACAATGTATGTGAGAAATATGGGTGAAACTGCTAATAAAATACGAAGATTATTCATAAAGCTGATGTAAGCTATCTTTTCCTGTATCAGTATTAAAGTTAGATGCAGGCTTCCTGTCATTTTAAGCTACAAAAGCCTCGTTCACTCGTTTTAACATAATTTATTACATCATATCTAATCTTTCAGAATAACTTTCTTCCTGAACAATTCAGAACGCTGATGTACTGTCAGGTGCATGGAGCTGATGAAGTAATATGTTTTTTCTACCTCTAATTTCTCATACTTCTATTAGCAGTTCTATTTCATGTTATAACTGCAGGGTGGCATTCAGGGAGGCATTCTGCATAGCAATGCATCACCTCAATCCAGAAGGAAAAATGAAAAAAAAAGAAGACAAAGACAAAGGTTCAACCCATCTTGTCATTCATCCATGTAGCAAGATGTAGCTGTGAAATACAATTCCAATCGTGTATTTGTAACTTAAAAAAAAATCTAATCATGCAATACTCTGAACAAAAGCAAGACACATCTTGAAGTTAATGGGTAATACTGTATACAATACAGACCTTTCTAGAGGGTTAGATTTCTGGATGTATTTTTTAAGAAGTCAGTTATCTGTGGTTTAGCCTCATGTCACAGCCATTCCAGTTACTAGAGAAAGCTTTAAATAAGGATTTCATGTACTACCTACCCACATAACCTTCCAGGTCATTCAGTCAACTGTGTGTCAGATGTCAACTGCTGCATTGGTCAATTACAGGCACTTGAATATCATGTCTGCCACTTGCTGAAGTCAGAGACTTCAGAATGTCACGAAGTTCACAATTTCAGCATATATCTAATATTTTCTTTCCATGAAAATTATCACACACAAAGACACTCTTTCTTTACAAAGATTTCTTAAGCGGCACATAGGTTTTAGGTGCTCTGGGAATGCATGAAGAAAGGTGCTCCAAATAATGAGATAAAATTTTAAAACCTTGACAGATGAAGTAAGGATGAAGAAGGACCAGTATGTTGTTGAAAATGGAAAATGTTGAAAATGTTTAATTTTAATTTTTGTAATTTTCATGACGTTGTTTGCACTATAGGATTTTAACGCTTGACCCCACTTGCCTTTTCCATGACTGCTCCATCTCATCTATTTCACATCTAAGATCAGTGAACACATTAGGCAAAATTATTGCCTAGGATTTCCTTCCTCTGACACTTTTCAAATTACAGTCTTCCATCTTGACCACACTGAAGTGATTCGCATTAGTTTCCAGTAACCTTCCTGCCAAAGCTTAAACCCAACACTCTTTCCTCAACCTTTTTAACTTGCCAGTCACACTCAACACCAAACACCAGAATCCCTTAAAAATATTTTTCCCTGTCAGCCTTTGTGAGCTAGCTCTCTACAGCTCCTTTTCTTACCACACTATTTACTCTTTTATTTTGTCAAGTGTCTTCCTCAGTGTCCTCTTAACTTTTGGAGAAATTTAACAGTAGTCCATCTCAGCCCCTCATTTTATTCCTGTGTGCTTAGAACCTGGACAACATTCATTGACACAAAACTTATCATCCTTATGCAGCTATATCACACACCTATTTGTCTACTTGCCTCCATTTTTTCCAAGTAGATTTCTGGATTTGTCTTTCTTGAGCAGTCAGTTATAGTAGAACAACCTCATGTCACAGCCATTACAAATCTATTTTTGGCCAGTCATTCCAGTATCTTGCTATGGCTGCATTCCCACACGGCCTAGACAAAGACCTGGGTCTTCCTCTCAAAGCCCATTCAATCTCCTTTTCTCAGCCATGATGGGCAGCACTGCCATCCTCCTGGTTTCTCACTATTAGTAATGGGGTATCATCTCTGATCCAACCTAACTCCTACAGATTAAGTCTTTGTAACTTCTCTTTCAAGTGAGCTTTTCCCACCTCTAACACATTCTGAATTCCTTTCTTATAGTGTAAGATTTCAGCATGTTTTCCTTCCATGAAAATGGCCACAGAAAAGACACTTCCTGCCAACATTTCTTGTGAAGCTAGATTTTTTGTTTGACTGCATGAGTAGCTAATGCCGCATTATCCTAAATTAACACAGAATCATAGTATACTTCAATTACTTTGTAAGTGAAAGAGTTCAAATGAATAATTAGGCTAAAACCACAAGAACCTCACAGTGCATGTTGTTCCTCTAGTATTACATTCATAATGGTGGGAAGGGTTCACAAAGACCCTCTTCAGGGTTTACAACTTACTTGCAATTTCTGTATATCCTCTGTGCAAATGTCATGTTCATAAAACTTGCATTCTTACTGAAATTGTGTAAACATATGAAAACAAGGTGAAACTACAGAATAAGCTCTTACAGCTATAGGAGCTTTTAGAGTTACTATAAAATACGTTGTGAAGAATGAACCGATCAGAAGGCCTGAGTAAGGTCTATGAAGAGGTAGATATCATCTCATAAAAACAGAGAGGAAAAATATAAAAAATGCAAAACTTAAAATGGCTACCAACTGCAAACAGTAGATGTTATAATGCAATTTAAGAATTTCTTACTTTGTTTTCACTTGGCTCTTATTCAGACAGAATCCCCCTGAAATCAATGGGAAAACATTATCATAAATGCCAGATGAATAATCCACGCTCAATAATTTTGCCTGCAATTCTGTTCATCCTCATTCTAGTATATCTCATTCTCAAACATAACTAGTTTTCAAAAAATACATAAATATTTGGGGTTTACATGATATCTTCCTCCCATCTGCTCAAAATAAACTTGGAAGTAAAAAATATCTATGACAACATTGTGATAATAACTAATGACACTCACAGTCTTAAGGGAAAAGTTTCCTGTTTTCTCTGTTAACCAGACAAGTAAAATCCTATTATTAAATATGTACTGCTAAAAAATGGGAACAATCTTGTCATAAAGAAGAGCATTAAAGAATATTATAGTTACAAAACAAAGCAATGCTTTATTAAATTATTGAAAGGTTTGAAATCAGAGGGCAACTCTCAGGGCTCATTATTTTACCATGAAACCTTTGCAATATTTGCTGGGCAAAACAATTTCTATGGCTGTATGATGCTAAACTTAAAATATCACATGAAACCATGCACTGATGTCCACTTATGTTTGAAAGCAGATTGTATAACTACAGACATCTTACTTTGGTATCATACAATAAGTTAAGGAAGTCTGTAATTCTAAAGATAATATGCAAAATTGAATACATTAATGAATAATCAGATTTTTCCACCAAATGATTGATGAAATGAATATAGCCTTCTTGAACTATAAGATGCTATTCAATCTAGATAAGGACATGTCTGCATAAGAACTTAATTCAAACTAACTGAAGGTAGGAAATAAAGGTATGCTACTTAAAGCACATTTAAGCCCCTCTGCAGACACTCTTCCTAAGAAGCTGAATGACCTTAACTTACAAACTAAAGCAAACTACAACCAGTCCACTTCTGAATAAAAGTAAGTACAATGGAATTTAGTACACTGTAACTAATGCAGTTAAAATTTACATCATCATTTGACTGACTTGCCACAGGGACTATCCATAATGTCCAACACTTCTTCAGAGAGAGTACTATACAGAGTTTTTTCATGGGACAAAAAAAATGAATGTTGGGTTGCGTCAGCAAGAACTCTTACTGGGAACAGGAAGTAATTTTTAATTGTGACTTTTTGGCAACACAGTGCAAGATTTCTGCCTCTTCTTGCAAGCAGATGCACACTTGATACGTACCACAATGCTGGCAAAGACATAAGAACATACCGATGAAGAATGCTGCACTTACATAGATGCAGCACATGAAGAAAATGTTTTAAATTGCTAAAGATGCTTGATCACTTAGTGACTACTAGAATTGTCCTGGAGATAAGCAAGTCCTTAGTCTAAGTTTATGGACTACTGAACTCCTACTTTTAGCAGGAAATGTTTAATGAAAAAAGTTACATCACGCCAAAAAGAAATTACGTGCTCTAGATACTAATATATTAATATAATTCTAAAAATGTTTCCTGTGAAATAGAATTAGCAGTAAATCACACTATTTGGCATGACTAGCAAGAAAATTTAAAATACAATCAAATAGACATGGAGTATTTACAAAGGCACATGCACAAACGCACTACTTAATTGCATCTTCTTAAACCCATCTATAAGCAAAAGAACTCAAAAACTAAAAGGGAAAAAGTATAATAGACCGAAAAAAAAAAGCCAAAGCATAGCAACCCTAAATTTAAGAAGGAAAACTTAAAATTCTGAAAGTAACACAAACCCTCATCTCAATCAAGCATTCGTATTTAGAAATATTTAGCATGAATAAGTTCTCTTGATCCACAGCATTATAAAGTTAACTGCAATTGAGACTCCTGCCGACTTCAAGAACCATTAGAACAGTTTATACATCACCAAAGAATGACTACCAAAATTTAGTTCATATCTTACAGCTTATGAATATGCATCATCTGCTGAAATCTGTCTCTAATTTACAAAAGAGAAAGGATTCCGATATTAATATTGACACAGTTTTTACTCCTAGGAAATGAGTAAATATCAATTATTAAATTAACAAAGTTGTCTGAATAGGGAACATCTCAGCACTTGATATAAGGAGATAGCCTCTAGCTTTCTTGTTGCTTAAGGATTCAAGGAAATAACTCCAAAATTAAAAGTTTGACCTGCTACAGTTTTAGCTTAGGAGAGAGATCTCTGTACAGCAACTATAGCATTTGCAGCTCCAGAAGATGAGACATAAGTGTGACATGTAATACTAACTGGCAGCAGAATTACCCGGTAAATAACATTTGGAAAATTTACAGCGTTCTGTAAAGAACGCTCTGGTAAATGTAGCGTATTCATCTGAGAGGGCTGTTTCCAGTGATCAGTTCTTGAAAAGGTTAGCAGGCAGAGAGTACTTTACTCATCTAGAGAAAGTAAAGAATAAATTGCTACTGTTGACTCTGAGATACTAATAGAAGCAACTTCACACTGATAGCCATTTTAAAAAATTTCTTTGTTATGATTAATGTCAGAGTGACTAGTGAGTGAATTGGAATTGCCTGAAAAGGCTTTCCCCCATCATAAGACTCCTCAGTCAGATTCATCAACACTCAAGTTTTTCTGCAATGTATTGATTTTGAAACTTTTTTTAACCAAATTGCAGTCTCCTATCCCTCCACCAGGGCTCTGATCCTGATGATTATTACTGCTAGTAGCAAATTTGCATGCAATACTGAAGGTAACATTTGGAAAAATACCGTGAAAGACAATATTCTACCATAGAAGAGCAGATATTCTACACAAGGGGAATGCACAAAATCTATCTGGATATATGGGAAAGAAGTTTTTAAATGTGCTTTAACATATCCCAGAACAAAGCTGCTCATAAAATAGCCTTCCTCATCTTAAATTACCGACAGAATCAGTGCACATCTTGGAGCTATATTGTAAATAAACTTCATACAATCATTCTGAAAGTCAAAGCCTCAGCCTCACTATTACACACGAGGAAACAACTACTATAGAACAGATAAGAACATCAGCTTTGCTCCTTAAAGCACTGTAAAGATTGACTGGGAAGTACTACTGGAGAAGCAGTCTTCAGAAAAGGAGAGGATGGCGACGCAAACTCTTACACTATAAAATGCCTCAGGATATTGCAAGATGGACACAGGGAAACTCAGAGATAAACAGAGTGAAATTTTCTACCAATCATTCACAATACTTGTAGATAAAAGAGAAAGAGAAAAGGGAAGTTTCATACTGAAGCAAGCTTGTTTGTACTTCACACACTGAAGACATTTTTCCAGACCAGATCACCTACTGACATGAAAATGCAAGTGTTACAACACTGCCAAGTTCAGCAAGACCTGTGGTGAACTCCTCTGGTAAAGCAGTCACAGAAAACTAAGCTGCCCAAAGACAGATCCTATTTACTGCACCCATATTTTCAATATTTCTAAAAGATTAGAAGAGAAGGTCTGGGACAGTTCCTCCTCCTTTTCAAACACGTGGAAACGCCTCATCCCCACACAATGTTCTCATAGCAAAATAGTCACCATGGTCAAATGGAAGGGGTCTTGAGACAAATTTTGAAATACCATTTTCTTCTTTAATATCACCACACTCACCTCCCATAAAAACCCTACACTCAGACACACGGGGAGTAAGACAGAAGAGCAAAAAGGACTTTAAACACAGATTTTTTATTTGGTCAGCCTTCTAGTGCACCATATCAACTTCAGAGAAAATTAAATGAGGAAAACATTACAACAGCCCAGGGACATGTCTCCTTAAATTTTGTGATTACATTTTAAGTGTTCTTTGTCACAGATATCATAAACTGATTAAATCATTTTATGGCTGACCCCTACTGACTATGCTAAGCAAAAAGAGAGGGCTATTAATAACTACCCATTTCTGACAGCTGCCCGGGGGCAATGTAGCCTTTTGCAGCAATAAAATGACTCCCCAGCTCACTTACTGAATGCTAAATATTGATTTATATTATGAGGGTTGTCAAACACAGACTGCAGTTCTGAAGATCCGTACTGGCAGGTCATCAGGAATAGCATTAGCAAATGTCAGGTCAGGAATCAAAGGGCTGCTGGACTCTTTAGGGATGAAATTTATCGATTTCATAAAACGTGAAACAGATCAAGTACTTGTGATGATGGAAATGGTCATGGCAGAATGAGGCTGAGCCTAGCACGATGTATATCTCAGAAGAGAAGCATTACACAAAAATGTTGACGACTGAAAATAAGTTTTACAGGTTTGGATGTCCATGACAAGGAAAACCAAAGCTGCAGGCCCACAAAAGACCTTTTTGGGGCTAAAAGTCAGACTTTGAACATGCATTTGGCCAAAGCCATATATCTAGCTTGCACACATAGTAGATCACACTGCTGGTCTTAAGGATCTGTTTAAATTAATATTGGTGTTGTTCAGATCACATAAGAAGCTAATGAATACTATAATCAAAAGCTAAAAAAACAATAAAACTTTAAGAGGTCTATGGCAATTAGATGTTCTGAATAAGATAAGGTAATATTCTGTGTCTATGATTGTTAGAAACAGGTCTTGAATTCCAAATAATGCCAAAATTATTTAAATTCTTTTATTTCACACTTTGACACCACAAGCAGCATTTTATTTAATGAAAATATATTTCTGGACTTTATTTTCATAAGACTGTGATTTCACATAGGCTAACATTTTTAAATTTTTCCTCAGCTAGGAAAAAATCTGGCATGAAGGCATGGAAAGCTGACTGTGGAATGTTGCAAATGGGTTGAGGAGAGACAAGGCAAGATGCTTCAGGTTTAGTTAAATACTGACATTTCTTCCCTCTTTCTCCTTTCACAGGACTTTCTCTTAAGTGAAACACTAGTACTAGGTAATGATTATATCAGTTTAAAATTTGACAGAATTACTTTTAACAGAAAATCTAACTAAAAGAACTAACAATGATATATTCCATGTAGCCAGGAATCTTACTAAGGGAACTTGTATTCAGGGAGTCCCAGCCACTGGACAGTCAAAGCAATTAAGCCTATTCTAAAATTGAACACTATGATTTGGATGGAGGAACTACTATGCCAAATTCTAACCACGTAATATCAAATTTTATGTTTTCTTAATGTTGCTTTGACCATGTTGGTTGAACAGAATATTTTTAACGAATGAATACATATTCAAATATGTTTTCAATAATTCGAAACTACTTCACCTCAGCTATACACGATTTTTTCTGTATGTTACAATTTTTTTTGTTGCAAAGTTAGAATAGACAATTTATCAATACCCAGGACTCTATTAAAATAATCTCTATAAAGAAAAATCTCAATTTAACTTTTACTTTGGCTATTTGAAGGGTAATTAGGATGTCTGTAAAAAGAAAAGTGTTCCTAGCTACCTAGGGAAATAATATCCCGGTATACTGTATTCGCTGCATTGTATGTTCTCTTTCAGAAATCAGAAATCAAATCACAAATCTGAATATACCATTTGATGCTTACACAGGACACAAGAACTCAATAAAAGATGATAATTACAAATAATAGACTTGAAAATGAATGGCTTCAACAAATCACAATTTCATATAGAAAAGATAAACACTGATGATTTAAAATTATAAAGAAACTATTTGGGAACCTAAGATACAGCTATTAAAGGATAAATAGTTTCAAAAGAAGGCACAGAAGTACACAAACCAAGGCAAGGCAAACAAGATCCTCCTTTTGGAATTGCTTAAAATCTAAATAGGATGACAACGTAAATCCATTTTAAAATTAATAACATAATTACATCCATAAAATTTAAGGGTAGAAACAAACCTTAAATAAATTAATCAAAAACTGTTGAGCACAGTTGTAGCTTCTACGATAACTATGGACATCTTGATGCTAAATTCAACAGAGAAGTTTTTACCTGCTGTGTCCTGAAATTCTGACTACAATGTATGTATAAGAATTGGATAAAGAAATAAGAAATGTCTAGAATTGACTTCTGACAAAAATAATCTCAATATTTTCATAAGAAGACTCTAAGGATAACGTCTTCTGTAAGAGATACATATCTTCTAATTAGAATGCCCTCCCATCAAGAAAGCTCTTTAGGAAGTCAATTTAGTCTAGTGACAGTAACTATTCTGGAAAATATCCAGTGTTTAATTTCATCATTGGCTTCAACTAATCCAAGACAATACCACCACATAAACAGCAGTGCTGGTTCTCTCTCCTTTCTAACAGACATTTCTGCCCATACAGCCACACACTCAGCTAGGGCAGGCTGAAAGTTGTTTATGGTGGTGTTGGGACTAATTAATTCTTCTGCACATTGAGTTTCCTGAACTTACTCCCTTTGGTTTTAAATCAGGGAGGAAGGGAGAGAGGGCACATGCTGACAGTATGAGGAGCAGGAACAACGCCCTTTTAGGAAAAACCCATAGAGCAGTTTAGTTGTATTGTGAAATAGCTCTCTCAAGGTGCAGTTCTGTAATATGGGATGAGTAGTAGTAGATCACTGCTACTTATGAAGGGTGGTCTTCTCCCCTTCAAACCCATCCTTCAGTTTTTCTCCTTCCCTGTTCCCAGCTGCCATTACCTTATGCTGGCTCTGGAGCTCATCATGTTCATCCCACTGTAAACCAACTAAATTAACTAACAGAGAGCAAATCCATACAAAAAAAAGCGCGAGTAATTTTTCTGCCAGGTAGATTAATTGGCTCACAGGAGGATCAAGCCAGCACAGAGACAGCACAGAGGAAGGACTACTGGAGAGGGGCAGGAGGTGGCAAGCCTTAGATCAGATCAGTTCTCAAGGAACCACAGTCTCAGACTACTGCAGTACTAGACATGTAGGACAGGACAGAAAACCTACTGAAGACGTGGAGATATTTGGGGGATTACTTAGCAACCAGCTCCTTACGGCTGTAAGGCTATCATTTCCCAAGTTAGCCAGCCAGTGCTGTACTGACACAGTCCAAGTAAGCATAAGCAGCTATGCAAGCCTCTGTTGTGCACTGAAGTAGGCCAAGCACAAATATAAATGAGGCAAAAGTCCTTGGTCTAGATTTTAGCACATTCGCCACTTAAACTCCATAGAAATATCTGCGTTCTCCTCTTCAATCTCAGAAGTCTTATCTAAAAGTAAATTTCCAAGTTGCTTCCAGGAATCACAGAATTCTCGAGTTGGAAGGGACCTATAAGGATCATCAAACATTCATGAAATCTTACTTGTTTTCAGTTGAGTAAACAAGCTCTTGGCAAGCACTACCTTGACGACATTAACATTTGAAAAACAGAAATCTGTAGATAGATTGCAGCACTTAATTAATCCATCCCTTCAACTGTATTAAAAAAAAAAAAATCTGGGCTTGAAGCAAACCTTACAAACTGAAGTGAAATATTCTAACCTAGAGTTGTTCACCAACATTACTTGCTGATTTATGTTAAAAACATAGTTATCATCCTGACAAAGCTTGAACTTTCAGAAGCCAGTATGTGAAACAAAAGTATGCATATGCGGATTTTATCATAGATCTGATTCAACAGGGAGAAATGCATACTGTCTCAATTTAGCAAAATATTTAACAAATAATTTGAAATATTTGCACATTTAATATTTACCTCATTATATTCAGACTGTTTTTTATTTAAGATTAAAAGTCAATACGCTTAATAAAGCATGAACGGTTATTAAAGGACGTAAATGGTAACATATATTTAAATTCAAAGGTTTGCAAAAATGGATGTCTACTAAAATACCACATATTTATTTAGACTTATTTTATATACTTGCAACATTAATTCAAATTGATGTTTCCCATGAAATAATTTATTCACAAATGCTTTTTTTTTCAATTTTCATAAGCAGAATTTTTTTTTAACAACTTTCATATTCATGAAAGAATTCTGCGCTTTCCACTTTCCCCATAAGTTTTTTGGGGGGTTATTTTTATATTCTATGAATATGAGAGAAGACATACAATCTACTCGGGCATATTCTCAGACACTGGTTCATGCACTTTGCAGTTTCTTGGACATTTTCAAGCTGCATGCAATATCCCAGAGAAGAAAGGTATCCAAACCATTTTTTCCTTTTAAGTAAGTGGCTCAAAGAATGTGTAAGTTAAGTCACACAGGCTGAATTTTGACATGAAGATATAGCTACCAAGCTTTAGTTCATACAGAACACCTACATTAACATTTTTTAAGAATTAAGTATGACCAAAGTCCAGAAAGGAAGGAATTTTGTTCAATGGACTCTTATTTGCGAAATAATTAAAATAGTAAGAAATTCTGTAATACAGTGAAAGCCCTTTAACTGCTGTATAGACTCAGGCGTGTCTTTTGTTCATTCTCTGCAGACAGTAAGTAAAATATGAGTCAGTTTGCCTACAGTTTGAGGTTTTTTTAATTTAGAAGCTGAAAAATAAGGTCATATATATTTACTGTTTACTCTACAAAGGCAAAATACACCATTTCTTTTACCAGTTATATGAACTACCTTTTAAGAAAATAAAAAAAAATATTTTAATATTCTCTGAATTCTGATCTCTGGCAGTCGTGGAGCAGTACATGCAAGTACACTGTGTAAAAAGTAGTGCAGTAACAATTCATCATTCAGGTTTAACTTGTTTAGCAGCAATTTTATGTGATCAGTTTTCAGATAATGGAAAACTAAGCAATAATGAATATTTACTCTATACTCCCTGGTGTCCAACTACTTTATATCAACAGAATAAATATTTTTATTTCAAAACACTGGCCACATTCAGATGGTTTTGTATTTGCATGAGAGAAGCAAACAAGAAATAAAGAGGCTACAACTGTGTTTGCATTGTCAGACAATGTTCAAAAATATAAAGGCTAAACCCACCATTTTAATAATTCTTTCCAAAGACAAAAATCCATTAACAAGCAAAACATGTCAAGAACTTAATTAAATATTTCATAGCAAATGTAAAGTTATGCAGTGTTAAATTTTATTTTTTATGGTATCACATTCACTACTGATATGCTACACAACAGATAATACATTCTGAATTTTTCTTTGTTTATTAACAAGCCCTTGTAATTAACTTCCTTTTAAATCATAAGTATGATACTATTTTAATTTCCCTCACATTCTCTACCCTATCATTTGGAATCACATTAAGCTGACTCTTAGCAGGCCACCTGGTGTAATTCTATGACATTGAAGTGAGCTGTTCTGGTATGCAGGAACACTGATAGTCTTCTGTGCTGAAATCCATTTCTCTAACTGATGACAGAACTGAGGGAAATTAATTTTTGCTATTCATAAATACCTGACAGGTTTAATGTAAATGTTTTGAAACAGACCTCAGCATATGCTGCACATACATTATATATGCAGCAGTGCACTAGAATATTGTATTTCCAGCCCATTCAATTTCTAGATCACTATTGCTGAAACTGTTGAAATTTCTCAAATTACTTCCATATTGTAATTTTCTCCATATACATATAAACAACAACAGAGGCCTCCATGAAGCCTTTCAGTCACTAAAAAAGTTAGACATTTAGGGCAATTTGTTTGATACAAATGCTACAAAGAAATATGTACGGTACCTCACCCGATAAATTAATGAGGAATGAGTTGCTTATGCATATGTGATCAGAGACCAGGGGGAATTCTATTACAAACCTACATGACCAAGAACAATTTCTCATGAAATACAGAATATTTCATATTCCTAAAGCCATACCATCAGCCTTAATGTTATTGCCAACCCCCCATCCCCACCCCTCTCTACAAAAAAGAACAAAAGTGACTCTAATCTTACCAGTGAAAGCAGATCTGCAAAGGTCTCCTCAATATACAAATTTATTTGAATGTCTGGAATCTAAACAAAGAACTGCCACACAGAACAGCTGGGAAAACTGAGACTCCTTGTTTTTCATATATATGCAAACAACATGGACATCAATGAAAATAAAGGATCCAGAAGTCAGGAAAGAACAAAATGGGGCATTGCAGGAGAGGGACTCAACTACTTAACTGGTTTTATGTCAAAATATAGACTTTTTCACCACACATTGTGAGACCTACTGGATTTCCTTTTAAACCCTATATGCCAAAATATTTACAAATAATTTACAAATACTGAATACAAAACAATGAAGTTTTCCTAAAACTAAAGCAAACAGTTCTTTTTAATGATACAAACTTTCATTATAATTTTGTACAAAAAAAAAAAGAATTTTACTGAGTGCGAAAATTCATTACCAGTGTATCTTTGTGGGTATGCTTGTATGTCAGTGTCTGTTTTCAATTTGGACACATCTGCTACCTGGTACCAAACAAAACAGCAGCAGTGCCCAAAAAAATCAATACATGACCATGATTAACAAATTATAGTCACACAAAAATAAGAAATATATTAATTGGCCAGCAAATAGGATTTATGACTAGAGACCTAAAAATCTAATGCAATCCTTATTATAAGGTGAAGACTCCATACATATTAAACGTGTTTAATATAAAAAAAAAATACCCTATTTCTGTATTTTGTCTAAACTCTAAATAATTGTTGGATATATCCAAAACCCTGAAACAGCAAATATCAGTACAACTAAAGATAAGGTAGAAGATAAGAATACATGGATAAAACCCACATATTTTGATTTAATAGAAAGAAAAGTCCTATAAGCAAGATAAAGTATTACTTTACAGAATAATTTCTCAACATAACATCCAGTACATGGAATATTTAAAAATTTACTTTAGTAGTCTATTTTAATAGACCACAGCCTAATAGTCCCACAGTATTAAAGTATAACAAGAATACGAGATTCTTAGTTTTCTATCCCATTACCGTTGTGAACACTCTCCTGTTTACAAGGAAAGTTATAAAATACTTTAGGATTTGAAGAAAATTCTGGATTATTTCACAAGTGCTTTATCTAGAGGAATAAACGCCTCTGGAGATGAAGATGCTGCTTTCCTAATTCAGATCCTATGAAAATGCTATTAAACCTGTAAACTAATTTACATTTATGTTGAGTACCGAAGTAACTGAAGTACAATTTCAGACCAAGAGTTTTTGGAGAAAATAATATAGCTTCCCTTAAATGCAATTTATACCCATGTTTTGAGGAAGAGATAAAATAATGTCATTTCACTCACTCCATAGCAGTTTTGTGATACTTGCAATTGGTTGTCAGTCAAAAAGAGTCTAAAGACAGGACAGTTTCTGGTGATAATAATCTGTGTAAGTGGCTTAATAAAGGTTTGTGTCACACAGAGTGTACTTTGAATCACCCAAAGCCCAATGTTATTTTATAACACATTTTGTACAACTTTTTAATTACTTAAACATAGGTACATGTATTTTTAATAATATTTTTTCTCTGCTTCACTTGCAAAACCGTGAAAAAAGATTTAAACTCTAAATATTCAAACACTTAGAAAAACCACAGAGAAACCAATTTTCTTGTATCATATTTGTATCACATAGCTTGAAGAATTTGTCTCTAAAGCAATTAAATCAGGTCAAGGAGAATCAGCCCACACTTATTCTTCAACAGACAAAACTGCAACCAAGGCTAACAATGGCTGAAAAAAAAAAAGTCAGCAACTTGGTCTTATCATTGGAAAATAACAAGTTGTTGGCCAGGCAAAAGGAGGCTCAACCTGGCTTCCCTTGAAGGGATTTGTCCTAAGCTATTTGTGCAAAATTGCCCTATTGCCTGTGGCGTATTAGGAGGTCCAATGCCTCTCAGAAAAGCAGGACTCTTTATCCCTGCACACTAACTAGGTCCAGTCAGAGCAGGCAGAAGGAACAGGCGTAGCAAATCCAGGAAAAGCTTGATATTCTCAGGTTTTACCACAATCTCTCTCCTAGGCAGAAAAAGAGGACTGTTCAAAGGAAGGCTAGAATATCCCAGCAATCCACGTTCCCAGGAATATGTGTACCTGCAGTAAACTCTAACAGTCCCCACTGGCTGCTGTAGGGCAATGGTGCAAAAATGCCATTCTTGTGCAAAGCTTGCAATAGAGCACAGCATGCTAGTAGGGAACCAGGTGTCGAATTGGCACATACATTTCTGATTTTCACTGAGGAAAAGTAATCTTCAGCATGGGAATATATTCTCACAACCATGTAAATAATACAGTGAACTTTTTACTGTATGATTTCATATTGTTTTAATAAATATTTTGAAATTTTATTAATTAGTCATGAAGAAGAAAATCACCAAAGAACTCCACAACTGTCATCAAGGCAAGTAAGCATTATCAGATCTACTCTACAGGACAGTTAATTGAACTATACAAATGATTGTAAAAAAAGGAAAAGCTACCTTTCAGAAAGAAGCTTTCTATTTAAGTTAGCTTTTTTTTTTCCTGCACACAAACATTATATCTGAACTAGTGCTATTGGCCAATAAACCAATTCAACTAATTAAACCTGCAGAAATCTATTACTAAACCAAAACAGTGTATCATAGGGTCAGGAGAACAGGAGAATACTACTCAAGTCTTTGCAGTAGAAGCAAGGTCTTACTGAATTTTACAGTTATCAAATCTTCAACAGGTTCAACAGCCAAAGTTCATGTAGATTTCACTCTGACCTCAGAAGCTGAGGGAGGTCCTTTTTATTACTCCCCCTCCCCGACAATCGTAAAGAGTCTTCATGTGTAACTTTTCCACTTGTAACATCCACACCGTTTTTCTTGGCTCTGTTTTCTCTTTTGGTTTCTCATTTGGCTTGGAATCACTAGCTCCTTGGAAACCCACCCACTAGGGAAAGATAAATACTTGATTGCTTAACAATTATATCCACTGGCTTATCTGATACAGGTTAATAATGTGGCATGAATGTCTACAAGCTTTCAGCCAGCTGATTTAAATCATAGACAACTTAATCATCCTAACTATTTAATACCATTAAAAGTTTTTCATATTCATCCATGTTATATTATCAATAAAATTACTACACATAGGAAAAAATAGCATACTGTTATTTACAAAAATATTCAAAACAATAATAAAACATTCTTCTTAAATAAAAGAAAAATACTAATGACAGTGCATTTCCCCAGGTATTATATAACACTATTTGCATTTCCATTCAGTGTTCTACACAAAAAACCTCTGGGTTTTTTCTTCTGAACTACCATGTTCTAGGACTGTATCCCTGTTCGCACAGTCTCTGTATAGACTTACTTGATATATTTCATCTGAGCATATTTGAGGTAGCTAAGTATTATATATCAGGAATAAAACAACCCAATCAGGCAGATGAGGATACATATCCCTTACATTTTGTTATATGTTACTGTTAAAAGAAAAAAACCCCACCCAAATCCATACCCTGAGGTCTACAAGATTATGAAAAGGGACCTAATTGTATTTTTTTAAGTTTGTTTTAAACACAAGATCATAAATGTTAGTGATGTTTATAATTAAAGCACTAGTGGAGAACCGGATTTCTGATATCATAACAGTAATTCTGGAAATAACCTTTAGCAACTATAATCCATTTTTCAAGAATTTCTGAAAATAGCAGCATCATTTCTTTAAAGCATGTTATATAGCAACTGCAGAGAAGACTTATATGCCACAAATTTCAAAAAAGCAATGCAAATAAGTGCATGCCCTGACCAAGTCTGAGAGCAAAACAAACAAACAAAAAAATCCCAAAATAAAAATCAACTGGTAGTATGTAGGTAAATTATTAAAATAAAAATAACTTCAGTTTAAAAAAAAATAGCATAACGTTACGTGCATGTTTTATGACAAACATCATCTTTTCATTACCAAACTAATCCCATCAATTCTATTAACTCCTAGGCAAGTCATGATAAATACCTTTTCTTTTTAGTTGATTAAGGTATTCTATCACAACAGTGTTCTTCAGAAAAGGTGCGCTGAAATGAAGATTCCTGTTCTGCTTTTCCCACCAACTGATTCAACAACATGTAGAATCATGGTCCTCAAACAAGAGATAAGAAAGCAACATCATTGACTTCTCTAGAAATCATCCAGCAATGCAATGAGTAACAATCTCATTAACTCATTTCTCATTAACTTTCACCTGTCTGCAGACATATGCCAGAAGTGTCTACTCAAAACTGATTTCAGTCCATTCTCGTGTTGTGCCTTTTTGTACTTCACATGATACTCTATCCCCAATTCTCTTTGGAAGCTCCCTTCTCTTCAAAGACTGAGTATAGTTCATTTGGGCTTTCAAAAGCCATCCAGCATGGTCCCTTATCAAACAAGCTAACTTATCATCAGAAAAGAGTAAATGCCTTCGTATACATTGTAGCTGATGAAAGAAAGAAAGAAAGGGTATGAACTCGTAATAAATTTTATCAATGGAAAGTTACTATTGGCATCCAAGAAGGACCTGAGTTAGGGCTAGGCAGTCCAAGATCCTCATGACATGAAGTTTCAATATAGCAATGAACCACATACTATGACATACCTTAGGGTCTCTCCCAAAAATGGCTTCATGATGTATCCCCAGAGAGGTATTCCACAGAGCTCTCAGATACCTCTCTAGTATTAGTCAAAATATCTGTTTAGTCAGACAAATACACTCCACTTAATTCAAGTGTTCTCCATTTATTTTTTAAGCCGATTCACTCCATCAATGCAAACTGCATCTTCAACTCCTGACAACTGCAAAGACCTGATGATTGTCTGTCACAGCATTTCAAACTGATCTTCTGGGAAGGTCAGTTTCCCGGCTCTGGCTTTGACCTCTGTGCCTCACAGTCATCATGCAGACATGTAATAACTAATCATCCCAGATAACTGTTTTTGACTGTTTCTTTTGCCAAGCATGATCAGATTTTCTTAACCACAGAAGCTTTGCAGGAGTAGTACCTGCCTACTTGTATGCCACGTGCTTAAACCACCAACCATTAGCTCATCTGAGCCTCCCTTCCTCTGGGCACTTCAGTTTTGAGCTCTCAAAACTGACGATCAATAATGCCCTTCTAGGATGATCTGACAACTCACAGTGTCTGACAACTCACAACTGCCCAGTATTTTGCCTGCACAAACACCCTCAACTTTTGTGATTCATTCACTTGATTCTAAAGAAAGGAGTAAAGAATTGCAAACCAGAGGTGGGCTCTCTACTCTAATATCGGTATGGAAAGGCTCTATTTACTGCTATTGATGGTCATCAAACATAGCACCAAACAAGCATAGATGGAATGACCTCCCTACCACAAAGCCTCAACATTGTGGGCTCTTTGAATATTTTCTACATTTAGCCAAACACGTGTACTTTCTACTTAGTCAAATAAAATCTAGTATATTGGAAACTTCGTGGAACAAAAATAGTATAAATTACAAAAAAGCCTACACAGTAACTCTCGTCTGAGGTTTGGCAGCACCTTTCCAATACAAATAATAATACGCTCAATACTTTTTTCATTTCCAACTATTACAAAGAATTGTTATGTAACTTCAAAAACCTGCTCACAAAACCACAGAAGAATGTTTCTGCCTTATCATTGGCCATAAATAACTGGGGGGAAAAAAAGACAACCTATGAAAAAACACAGAAAATCTAGAGAAAGAGAAAAGATAATATTCTTCTCATAATGGACTCTTAAACTGTATATTTTTTTAAAACCTTGCTAGAAAAGCACAAAGCTTTCACCCGGAAAAAGCATGGTATTCTCCTTTTCTCTCTTGTACATACGTATGTCCTGACACAGAGAAATAGGTGAAACCTTAACTCTAGATGTAGCTGATGCAGGTGTAGAAGTTTATTTGAATGCAACTATTATGTATATCTCCATAATAGCAAAAATTCAAAACCATGACCTCCTTAAATTCATATAATATCTAAAAATTCATGGGTTAACATTTCTATAATGTTTTACTGCTCTAGCTGGTTTAGAACACTAGAGCTATAATATCTCACTCTTACAGTACCAGGACCCCAAAGAAAATTTCATGGTAAGATAAGAGCATTGTATATATAATAAAATTGATAACATCCAATCATATTTGCTTGCATTACTGAATATCTCTCAAGTGATTGATTACTTTATAATAAAAGGTACACCTGATTCTCAGTAGCTGTGTATGTTTACCCTCACAAAACAAATTTTTTTTGAGAATTGACTGTGCTGTGTTGTTGGTGCCTTGAACAAAACAAGCAGAAAGGATATTCTGCATTGCTGTAGAACAGAGGATCAATTCATTTAGACAACTGAATTACTCTTCCACAAAAGAGAAACTGCACTCTCTCTTTGAGAAGAAAAGTGGTTCTAGGAGGTTTTACTAAAAACTTGCAAGACATCACTTCTAAAAATGTTTGCCATAAAAGGCATATTGGAAACATGATGGTAAAGAGGTGAGACAATTGGTCTCGTTAACACCAGAGTACAAGCTATCGAGGAATATTATAAAGTAGGCTATGCCACTATTGGACAAACTGTAAAAGGAAAGCAAAAACTTTTTAACAAATCAGAAGCTTTGCCAAGAGATTGCAACACCAACAGACAACCAGCATAGAAAGCCATTAGTAAAGGGAAATAAGACCATATGTAAAAACTACATGAAGTAGCTGCAGGACACATGAGCAACACCAATAGCAACAAGTCCCAAGGAGCAAACAGTATTCACTCAGAAGTGCTAAAGGAATTCAAGGATGAAACAGTGGAACTGTGGTGTGTAACCTTTCACTTAAATCTTTCTTTGTATGTGAGGATGGGTAACACAGACATGTGCCTAAATATGAGACTAGGAAAGAACCAGCGCTCTTCTACAAAGAGAAGTCCTGCCTCACAAACCTCTATTGGAGACAGGCAGCCTGGGAATGAGAGAGATTCAGTTGATATAGTCTAGCTGCATTTCCAAAAGATATTTTATAATATTTCTGAAATAAGAGCTACAGTTCTCATGTGGATTAAAAGACAAAAGTATTATGAGATATAAAATACAAAATGAAGTAAATTATCAGTTTCCAGAGTCATGGGAAGTCACCAATATAATACTTCAATAGTCTGCCCTAGGACACTGGAAAAGTTGTTGAAAATGCAGGTGAAGCTAGATTAATCACAGTAATACACACAATGTCCAGCTGAAAAATAGTAGAATGACTAGAGGGGACTGATGAAACTGAGACATTAACAGACATTAAAATGAAAGTCAAGAATACAATGCAGGCAAACGTAAAGCAACCCACAAAGCACGAACAGTCCTAAACTCACAAATAAACAACGGGCACAGAGCTGGCCATTGCCAGATCAAGAGGTTAAAATAGCCAGTTCTGTGAAAGACTCCACACGACACTGAGTAGCAGGCAAAAAAGCAAACAGAAAAGAAACAATTATTAGGAAAGGAAAAGAGAAAATACAGAGTACCATTATGACACTGTGTAAACCCCTAATGAGCTCACATCTTGATTACTACCTGCAATTCTGCGCAACCCTTTCAGAAAAGTATATGGAAGAATCAGAAAAACAAAAGGGCAACAAGAATGACCAAAGGTCTTGATATGAGAAACAAATAAGTAGACTAAGACAGTTATTGTGATGTCCCCACAATTATATTCTAGGGTACTAGAATAGTGTTGCTACAATTAACTTAGTGTTACTGTGTTGCTGTAAATATCTTACGCTCTTAGAAACAGTCTAGTCAGAAGAATGGGGTTAGAGTATCAAAATACCATGCTCTATTAGATAGGAAGATGAGAAAAAAATTGTAGACTCATGAAAAATACATTAAGATTTGACATCATAAATAGAAAATCCAAACTGGTCCTAGTACTTAAATAGTGTTCTTCAAGGAAATCTAGATACTCGTGACGTGGATGATAGAGAATTTATCAATTACCAAAATATGACTGATCAAAAAATTATTTTTTATTTTCTCCTTGCAGTACCACAAAGGCATTTCAGAAACTAATCAGTGCCTACACCAGGTGTTTTACATACACATGACAAAAAGACAGGCCATACCCAAGGAGCTAAATTTACAGTATTCTACTAGTAAAGAAGCCCAAAGAGTCAATCTATATCAATAGCCACATTACAGACTTAAAATGTGTTAACATAAAACACTAAAACCTACTTCTGTATAAAAATAAAAGACTTAAAGATTTCATCTCTTTTACCAGATTTGGTCTATCCAACTCTTATTTTGTTTCAAAAAAAAAAAAAAAAGATTCTGTATTAAACAAGCTTAGTAACTGGTTTTGGATCACTCAGCCTATAATTCAGACAGATAATTTTAAATATTTTAGAATGAAGAATACTGGCAAAACATGGAAGTCTCCAGGTCACATCCTTTTTTAATGGACGTAGTATTCAATCTAATTTACTGCCTCTAAGCTATTTTTAACAGGGACCCAAGAGCAGAAATGGCAGTGGCAGTGATAGTCTGCAGGATAGTATTTGTAGTACAGTTAGACATAAGGATAAAACAAAACAAAATCGCATATCTGAACAGCTTATACATTGCATTGTGACCAAGATCAAAATGATACCCACAAGTCATTTACTTGCTAACTGGTTTGCACTTCTCCTAGCCAAAGCCATGATGCTAATACATCAGCAGTAACAAAATGTTTTTATTGCTCTTTCAGCTACATATATATCTAGCTGCAATCCTTAGATTTTGATAATCTTGCACTGTAACTAAGCATCTGTTTGCCCAATAAACTTCTGGTCACAGCCAGGTAGCATAGTGTGTGGTGAACTGGGATACAGTAAAAGGAAAAAAAAAAAAACCAACAAACAAAAAATTCCAAAATCTACAAGTAAGAAGAAAAGTATGTCCATACCTGTGTTCTAAGCCTAATATAAAAAAACCTCACCTAATTACACATCCAGGATTTCAAAGAAACAGAGAACAATAACACATGTAAGTGACTGAAAGTTTACGTTTTTATGACCTGTTCTTGTTGTACACAACAACTCTTGCTCACGCTACTGACATGCAGGAGCGAGCCCTAAGGGAGTTGTTCAAAGTGAGGGTTCTGTATGTCTTGTTGAATAGGAATACAAACTGACAGAAAAATAACTCAAAATTGCTATAAAATGACTGGTGCCTCCAAAGGCAAAAGCAAATGACATGCACTTTACTGTAACACATTTCTTCTCATTTTGTAGTAAGGTAAAACATACTTAAGGTTTGTATAAAAAGTATGAAAAAATGCTGCTTGTGTTAAGAACGAAATGAAATTATAAAGTTTAAAATCTTTGATCTTTATTAATCAAATGCAGCTAGTCTGAAACCATGTCATTTGGCTTGTTAAAAATTTTTTGATTGAAGTCATTTATTTTTTTTATTGAAGGATCAGATGAAAATATTAAAATTATTTGTTTAGGACTTGTGTCTTCTTGGCACAGAATTCCACCGGAAAGCTGTCTCAATGGGATTTGACTACTCCCCATATTCTTCATGTGGTATGCAATTTTCTACATGGTAGCTGCTACGCTGAGAGCTAGACCCAGAGCCCATCCACCACATGACTTCACCAGTAGCTACACATTCTTTACAAGGTAAAAACACTGCACAGCTCCAAGACACAGGAACTCTTCTACTCTCCAGTGCATGGGGTGGAGTGGAAGAGTAGAGCAGTCCTTCTCCAGGAAAACCTGCCATCTGCAACTGTGAGCAATCATTTGAAAACTAGCAAGATTCCATCCTTGGTTTCTACAATTCCACCCATCTTCTCTGAAGTGTTACAAAAATTACTGACACTTATTCTAAAAAACCAAGTACAACCTCTGTTTTTATATAAATTGATTTTTCCTATACAGTCAAGCACAGCCAGCCACCCAGATGACTGGTGAGTAGTCACACCACAGCACTGTAAATGGAGAACATACAGGGCTAGGAGCACAGGAGTGTGAGAAGAAAGCCAACTACCTAAGACTCGGCAAGTATGAACCTCATCTGCAGACAACAGGACTAACGCATCCCACTGACTACAAGCCAAAAAAGTTTTGATGTAGCAATGGTTTTGTAAGCGTATAACAGAAAAGCACATAGATCATGTCATACTGGAATATCAATGAATGATAGCACAGACATGAAGCCTAGTTATTTCCTTCTCTCATGCTTTCTCGAACAGAACCGACTGCCTCATGTTAGAGGCTCCCTGAGTCTGTTCAAATCATTTTATTCCTGTTAGCCCCTGTTTTGAGTTTCTGAAAACCCTGCCAACTCACTTGTGTGGGGCAACTGATCCAGAGAAAGTAGAAGCAGAGGCAGAGAAAAGTAACAGTCTTCTAGAATAAAGGAAAGACTCTAAACACGAGGCAGGAAGCAGATTAGGTTGACCCAGTGTAAATAACATTTCTTTTGTAGAATGGCATCAACAGAGATGATCTTTCAGCAGTGAGTGCATGTTTTTTGCCTGAAGGGAGCGAGTGTTTGATTCCAGGCTTGTGACCAGTCCTGTCAATAGAACTTCTGCCTCCTCCAATTTCATAATTTAATTCCCTCACAAATTTAACCCCAGAGAATTCTGTCATAATGAAATTCACTTCTTAGTGGAATAACTGGACTGCTACAGACAGGCACCTTCAGCTGTAACTAAGTTTTCCACCAATCACCACTGCTTTCCATCTTATATTTGCCTAACAATGAGGAAAAGGATGCCATATAGGCTCTGGAAACACAACATTCACAGTTATTCAAGCATTCACAGTTATTGCATTCAGAAACAAAAATGCTGTTTACTGAATCACCAGCAACACAACTACAGCATGCACTGGAACTTTGCTGGACCATCATCTAACATATGCCAGCCTCTTCTAAGTCCCCCTAAGGAAGAGATTCTTGATAACTGTAAATAGGTACTTCTGCTGTATTTTATACACATGAATTTTCACCATCTATAATTGCACCACAAATCATTTACACACAGCTCCTTTGAAAGCCTAAAACCACAATCTGTTTTGCGATGTCTTTAGAGAAATTATATGTGGCAGATGCTGAAAAATCTCTCAACGCATTATACCTCTGTATACAGCTAAGTAGAACTCAAGACGTGGCTTGTATTAGTCAATAATATAGCTGTCTATACGACCTTTATTTTAGGCACAGATTGGTTACAGAATCACAGAATGACAGAATCAATCAGGTTGGAAGAGACCTCTGGGATCATCGAGTTCAACCATTGCCCTGACACCACCATGTCAACTAGACCATGGCACTAAGTGCCATGTCCAGTCTTTTCTTAAACACATCCAGAGATGGTGACGCCACTACCTCCCTGGGCAGCCCATTCCAATGTCTAATGACCCTTTCTGTAAAGAAATTCTTCCTAATATCTAACCTGAACCTCCCCTGCCGAAGCTTGAGGCTATGTCCTCTTGTCCTATCGCTAGTTGCCTGGGAGAAGAGGCCAACTCCCACTCCGCTACAACCTCCCTTCAGGTAGTTGTAGACTGCAATAAGGTCACCTCTGAGCCTCCTCTTCTCCAGGCTAAACAACCCCAGCTCCCTCAGCCGTTCCTCGGAGGTCAGACCCTCCAGACACTTCACCAGCTTGGTTGCCCTCTGCTGGACTCGCTCCAACACTTCAACATCTTTCTTGAAGTGCGGGGCCCAGAACTGGACACAGTATTCAAGGTGCAGCCTCACCAGTGCCGAGTACAGAGGGACGATCACTTCTCTAGATCGGCTGGCTACACTATTCTTAATAGAGGCCAGGATGCCATTGGCCTTCTTGGCCACCTCGGCACACTGCTGGCTCATGTTCAGCCAGCTGTCGATCATCACCTCCAGGTTTCTTTCCACCAGGCCGCTTTCTAACCACTCTTCCCCCAGCCTGTAGCACTGTATGGGGTTGTTGTTGCCGAAGTGTAAGACCTGGCACTTGTTCTTGTTGAACCTCATGCTGTTGGTCTCGGCCCATCTATCTAACCTGTCCAGATCCCTCTGTAGGGCCTTCCTACCCTCCAGCAGATTGACACTCCCACCCAGCTTGGTGTCATCTGCAAATTTACAGAGGGTGGACTCAATCCCTACGTCTAGATCATCTATAAAGATATTGAACAACACCGGCCCCAAAACTGAGCCCTGGGGAACACCGCTAGTGACCGGCCGCCAGTTGGACTTTGCCCCATTCACCACCACTCTCTGGGCTCGGCCATCCAGCCAGTTTTTAACCCATTGAAGAGTCCACCCATCCAAGCCCCGGGCAGCTAGTTTGTCTAGGAGGATGCTGTGGGAGACAGTGTCAAATGCCTTACTGAAGTCTAGATAGACTACATCCACAGCCCTGCACTCATCTACTAAGCGGGTCACTTGGTCATAGAAGGAGACCAGGTTGGTCAAGCAGGACCTGCCTTTCATGAATCCATGTTGGCTGGCCCCGATGCCCCGATTGTCCTGCATGTGCCGTGTAATGGCACTCAGGATGATCTGTTCCATCACCTTGCCTGGCACCGAGGTCAGGCTGACAGGCCTATAGTTCCCTGGATCATCCTTCTGACCCTTCTTGTAGATGGGTGTTACATTTTCTAATTTCCAGTCAGCTGGAACTTCTCCAGTTAACCAGGACTGCCAGTAGATAATCGAGAGTGGTTTGGCAAGTTCATCTGCCAGTTCCTTCATTACTCTGGGGTGAATCCCATCAGGGCCCATAGCCTTGTGGGTGTCCAACTGGCACAGCAGGTCACTAACCGTCTCCTCCTGGATTACGGGGGCTTCACACAGCCCCCTGTCCCCAACTTCAGGCTCTGGGGGCTGAGTCTCCTGGGGACAACTGGTCCTGACATTAAAGACCGAGGCAAAGAAGGCATTGAGCACCTCTGCCTTTTCCTCATCCCCTGACGCTACACTACCCTCCTCATTCAGCAAGCGGTGGAGGCTCTCCTTGACCCTCCTTTTGCTGTTAACGTATTTGTAGAAGCTTTTTTTGTTATCTTTGACCGTAAACAAACAATAAAATAAATTTTCCCGTTAATAAAATAAATTTTTCCGTTAGTTTAATCCCATTAAACTAACAATAAAATAAATTTAGGATTAGGAAAATTCATATCATGTGAACTATGGTAAGCAAAATGGAATGGAAAATTAATGAGAAAGGCTATGAAAAGTTTTTTTAGAAACGTCTTGCACATGCACAAGCTGCTCAGTAGCAAAAAGGTGAAATACAAACAAAAGATGATCAGATTGCAACCTGGAAATGGAAGAGAAGATACAGAACACAGAAAACATCCTTTCCTTCAGAGCCACCAGATGATTTATTGGCTGTTTAACAACAATGGAATTAACTCCACTGCAGGCTAAGTGAACCCACAACTTCCAGAACATTTCTACACCAATTTAAACTTTACAGACCCTATGATCACTCTATAATTGGCAACCTTCAATCCATTACATATGGGAATTCTGGAAACCAACACATCTACATCTTCAAAACCTGGCATTCTTCAAAATAAAGCAAAAGGTCTATGACCCATAGCCCCAAGAGATCACTAAATTTGCTCAGAGGATTGAATCCAGCTAACCTAAAGAGAACTTATAGCCAAAAGGGATGCTTCTTTGAGAGCAGATCAATTCTTTGATCAAGCCACCAAGTGTCCTCTTCTTTCTTACCACAAAAAGAAAGTCTTGCTGAACTTACACTCGTCCTCATTCTGTGATACTTATTGAAACCTATTTGGCAAATCATTTAAAAATAAGAACTTAAACTGGAGGAAGATGACATCTTCCAAATTTTCCCAGTATTAACTGCAAAACTTTACACAGAGTGATAAATTTTCCCTACAACAGAATCATCAGAAGTCACTTATTCTTCACCGTACTTCTTGCAATGCACCAAATTCCAATAACAATTGATTGAAACATGTAAAATATGTCAAAGAAATCACAGTATATCCGAGTAAACTCACACTGACAACTGATAAAACCCATTTACCATCAGGAAAACACTTTTCATGAAGAAAAAAATAAATCTTTCCTCTCAGTCCTGATTATCAAGGAATTCCTGTACATTATCTTGGAAGAAGAGGCTACGATCTAAACTTCATGACTTTCCTGGATAACAGAAATAAGGAATTTGGTAAAGATGTTGATTTTATAGTATATTGCAGTTTTCCTTATGGCTGACTTCCTTCAAATCCCTCAGAATCTCAGAGGCTTAATTACCAGTCTATCTCTGTATCCCAAAGGTCTAATGACCCTATCACCTTGCTAGGTTCTCCCTCCCATTTTTCCTTTTTCCTTTCAGATTGCCTCACTGATTTACATAATTATGTTAAATTCAGAGTAACTATTTATTCTAGTTTGTATCTGTTTGAATTTTGCTGCTGCTTCTTTATCAGAAGGTGGCTGGTGTTCCCAAAAGCTTGTCTATTTTCTCCAAATGCATCAGTTGGTCTAATGAAAGTTATTAACTTCTACCAACAAACCTTTTGGTAAGCATGTTAGGAATATTATATTGTGATATAATAATAGATTCATAACAATGTTATACAAATACGCCTGCCTGCCCCCCAACTGATTAAAATAGGTCTGCCACTCAGAGGGACCTAGACAAGTTGGAAAAATGGATCAGCAGGAACCTCATGACATTCAGTGAGGACAACTGCCAAGTCCAGCACCTGGGAAGCAAGAGCCTCCTGCAACAACACAGGTAGGGGACTGAGAGGCTGGCAAGCTGCTCTGCTGGAAAGGACCTAATGGGTGTTTGTGAACAGGAAGGCGGACGTGAGCCAGCAGTGTGCCCTTGAAGCAAAGGAGGCCAACTGCATCCTGGCCTGTCTGACCAGAAACGCAGACAGTAGATAGAGGGAAGCGGTTGTCCACTTTTTCTTGGCACCTGTTAGACTACATCTGGCATACTGCATCCAGTGTTGGGCAATGCCAGAAAGACACTGAGGAACAGGAGCGAGTTCAGTAGAGAGCCACAAAGCTAATCAGGCAGCTGGAGCAGAAACCCTGTGAGGAGAAGCTGAGGGAATGGGGTTTGTTCAGCCTGGAGAAGACAAGGGCAAGGGGACATCCGGTACCTACAAGGTCATTATCGAGAAGATGGAGCCAAGCTCTTTACAGCAGTGCATGGCAGGAAGATAAGAGACAATGGACATAAATTGAAACATGAACAGCTTCAAATAGAAGAAAAGGAAAAGCTTTTTCACTATGAGGACAGTCAAGCACTGGACCAAGTTGCCCTAGGAAGCTGTGGAGTCTTCATTCTTGTAGGTTTTCAAGAACAGACAGGATAAAGCTGAGAGTAATCTGGTCTGACCTCCATAGTCAGACCCTGCTTTGAGAAAGTGGGTTGGGCTACATTCATCTCCTGTCTGAGAGAATATAAGTATAAAACAGTTATTAACTGTTACTTGTCTTTTGGGTATGCAACTTGAAAGCCCCTAATTTCTAGATTTGCAGAAACACTGAATACGACGTCACGCAACTGAGTGTAAACTGGTGTTAAAGAGATCACAGGGTGCTGGATGATTAGAAAAAATGTGTTAGAAATAGGACAGCCAATATTACAAGGAACTTTGGATTTTAATCTCTCTCTGCCTAAGTTTTGAAGCTTTAAAAAAAAAAAGCATCACTGACCACAAAAATACTGTAAAATAAATGAACGTAAGTTTAGAGAGTACTCAGGAGACTGAGTGTCCGTACAAACCCCATTTGAAATTAACAATTCTATAAATAGGGGAGAGTCTGAATAACTATCAATAAACAAAGCATGAGTCCATGCTCCAGAAACTAGCGTTTTATCAAGTGTTTTGCTTCATAAGGAAACAAAGTGTCAAAACAAAGAAAACAAAACAACGCTTCATGATTTAAGAACATCTAAAAAGTGAATACCATAAAACTAAACCAACACAAGCTATCACAACATCCCAAGCTGCAAAAAATATTCACAGCACAGTATTCCATTTGGTACAGGCAAAGCAAAACCAACTCTGAGCATTTCCTTTCTGCTTAAAATGCAAGAGTAAGCTACCACTGTACTTTTTAAATACGATTGAAAATAGAAAGTTAGAGATGAAAAAAGTACAAATATTATGCTTGATCCTCAAATATAGTACACAATAATTTCCTTGGAGTACAAGTTTAACAAGCTATTTTGGTTTTGCATTTTTTACAAGGCAGTTCTGAAAAAGATCAGACTACAGAGTGAACAGTTGAAGGGTTATTAACCTGGGAGAGAATTTACTCTGAATACCCTTTAACAGTATGTAGATCACTATTCCAGTTCAGGCAGAGATCACAAGTACACTCTTGTGTACATGGCTTTTGAGGGATAAGAGTATTCAATAAGCAAGCCACTTCACCTCAGGCTGGAGGGAAGGAAAGTAGACAGTCACTTTTCCAAAGAGCACCATCTTTAATTGCAGCATCAACATTCATTACAAAAGCAGAGGCCCCATCTACATCTTTCTGTTTTTTAAATTACAAAAACATATAGCAAAGGGCAGTCCCTACAACAGAGTTTAAAGTTTAATATGAAAAATGAGAGGGGGGAGAGAAAGGAATACAACTCCAAAAGAGATTTGAAAATGGAGCTCAACAAAAAGAGTAAAGTATTCATACAAACCCAGTCTAACACAAATAGAAGTCCTACTACTAACCTCATTGGCCTCTGGATCTGCCTCCAAGTGACCCAAAGTCACAAAAGCACACAATAGCAGAGTCAAGAAATAAACTCCAGTCTTCAGAGTCTGAAGCCAGTGCTTCACTTATAAGATCATTCATCCCCGTTAATTTACCTGCTGGAAAATGTTTGGAGTCAGAGGAAAGCAACCTACAGACTGAGTCATTGCTAGACCCAAAGACATCGCCTAGAGAAGAGCAAATATTGGTAAAGCATCAATTTTAGGTTTGTGTATTATGAGGCAAATCAATTTCTTGGGGAGATTTCAAACTTAGAGCCCTTCCTCAAAGACAACTACATGAGACAAAGCAGTGAATACTCTTAATTTTGCAAACAGTAATTTTACTTCTGTCAAGTCAAACAGCGGTTATTTTTTCCAAGTTTATTTATGTCTACTTTATATAAAACTACTAGCCCTGGAGTCACTTGATTTCCCATGCCATATTGTTAAATTTTATACTTACAGGGTTCTGACGGTTCATAACTAATATACAGACTACATTATTTTTAAAATAGTGTCTACTTCAGCAACAACTAACCCAGATCAACCCAAATCAATATAGTTTTAATAGTTTAATATTGATAATGTTATATATAACTCTCAGATATCACTGTTCATATCTAATGCCCATTTAAAACTGGTCCTTCTGCTTTCAATGACAAAATGGAATTACTAACCTTTCCAACTGTTGCCAGTTGTTCTAGTTACAAAAGACAGGTTTCTAAACCAGAAAATTATTGCCATGGTCTAATGAAAAAAAAAGGATAAATATTTAGTGGAAATCAAATTCAGAAGATGACTCAATATAGCATATGGATTGGTATAATTGAGGAACCACCAACTGAAAGAGAAGGGAGATATATTTGACCTTAATGTACTGCACACCACCCTTCATCTGTCAGAAATTTTCCATTATCTAGTATGGACACAACAAAGAAAACACATGCATATGAAAAACGAAGTTTGTTACAGCAATAAAATATAATAAATTAATGAACAAATATGTTGTGCAATATTTAGCTGGTCAAAGCTTTACTGAAGTTAAGACAATAAATGTTTGTTGTCAGTGGCAATGAGCAGGTTCTACATTCATTTATGTTCTCCTGGTCTTTAAAATAACTGATTCCTTAATTACCAGGAAAAAAAAGCCATATAATACATTTTCCCTGGGAACGTATTAATGGGCTTAGCTTTTACTTAATACTAGTTACTGTAGCACGTGCTCCTACCTGCTATGATATGGTCACAGCCCTCTTATTGCACAGTCTTCCTAAAGAGAACATGACTGATTACTGCATCCACTGCTAAACTCAACTCTGTTCAGGAAAACCAGAAGGTAGCAAAGAAAATCACTATTATCATCATTAAAGATACATATATGAAGTGCCGTGATAAACACGATAAAGTTGTATCACGGCAGATTTTAAGAGAAAAGCACATCTCCTCAGTCTACGAGAACTCTTTAGGTAGTTTAGCAAGAATGTGCAAAAGAAAAATGATAGACCTATGTGGAATTTAAAGCCCCATAAGTAAAGTTAAAAAGATAAATTTAAAGATTAAGTTAATCACAGCAAGCAGTGAAGAACATAACTAGCAATAGTATAACAGATAAAAGTCACATTAAGAACTTAAGATTTCAAACTATACAGAGCCAATTCCAGGAAAAGGACATAGGATACAGAATTATAACAAATCATCTGTTTTACAATGTGGAAGATACAATGCAGCCAGCTTCCCAGTCTGTATAAAAAATATTATAGATTTCTTCGTTTTATGCAAAACAGAAGAAACATCACATTTGCAAGCAGCAGACTGGTTCAGATCAGAGTGAGCTAGGGAAAACTTTGAAAAATCCCAAAAGAATCCAACAACAAAAAACTCATGTTGGCACATACATACTAATTTAGACATATTCAACATTATTCCTGTTAAAACAAGTTGTGCTGAGATACACACAGTAATTACATTAACAACACTACTTTCAGGAAAAAATTTCTTCTTGTATATAGCTCAGTAAAAATACCTAATAAAACACAAAGCAGTGGTCAAAAGAACAAATGAGATGTTGTTTTTTAATAACAGTAATATATGATGAAATAAATTCTCAAATACTCTCTCTACTTGAACACAAGTAACTCACACTACTGACAGGAGAGGTCCCCAAGGGCAATGCAAATTCTAAGACAAAAGGAATGGGATTTGAACCAGAGCTGTTAAAGCATTTCCACTGTGTCTGGAAAGGAAAAAAAAAAATAGAACTGATGTACATAAAGCAGTCAGTAATACAGAGGTTTGTTCGGGCAACTTAGATTTGAAAAAATATGAAAAAATGGAAAAAATATGGAAAAAATAAAAACAAGATATGTCTTAAAATGAAATAAAGTGAAAAATCTTTGGAAGTAAGTGTAACAATGTTTTATTAGGATGCAAAATAGAGTATTTTTTACAAAACAAGAAATAGATCTCCACCGTATGTATAGGTTACAAACTAAATAAAAACATAAACAGCATAAACACCCTTATATTTCTTTTCGGACATTCCCAAATTAGTAGTCACTACCCTAACCAATGTCAGCTTGGGTTGAACCCTATGAACCATTCCTTTCAGAACCTGCTGTGCTGAAGGAGGAAGAAGAAAAGGAAAAAGAGTAAAGCAGAGCAGCACTTACTGGAATTCTGAAAAGCAGATCCCCACCCATCCCATCCTATCCCATCCCATCCCATCCCGGGATCTGTCCGTGGTACAAAGAGAAGATAATAAGCACCAAGTTCTGGGGGATGCTGTTGCTGTGTCCCAGTAATTGCAATTTACAGGACTGAAGAAACACAACATTCTCGGGCAAATTAATGTTTCTTTCTGTGGTCATACACACTGTCTCAGCACAGTGAGAAATAAATACTTGTGATTGTCAGAATTTCTCATCCGAATAAGGTGCACACAGCCTGGTATTTTTTTGTAGGGGCTTCACTTTAGTATGATTTTACTATTAATCTGTATTTTAGGAATACACTTATATAGCAGCAATGTAAAACAACGTGGAAAACTACTCTTTTACAAAATTCATGGTTAAATGAGTTAAATGAGGAATGCTCAGCCACTAGATGTGTAAATAAGTCCAGCGAATGTTTTGACAATTTATGGAAGATACATCATTAAAACTATTTAAAAAAATAACACAGGCGCCATCTTTAACTGAAGAAGGTCCTAAATCACAGATTCACACAAGCCAGGGGAATGCCTCAGAGAAACAGCACTCTGTACCTTTTTTCCTTCCTGGAGAATCACCAATAACCTCTCTACAAAAGGAGACTGTTTATGATCTTTGATCTGATACAGTACAGAGCTTCTTGTTCTTATACTGACCACTGCCCAAACAAATATGAAGATATAGGGTCTGCATTACAGGCATTAATGGGTATTTAGCATTAACTGTAAAGGTAGAGGAAGAGAGGCATAAAAACATATATTTTATAGTGAAATATATTCTTCCAAATAAACAAACATCCCAATTTTATTCCTTAGTCCCATTAAGCTAATTTCTTAGGAGCAGAACTGAAAGAAAAGATCATTCAAGAGACATCCGCTCTGGGTGACAATGTAGAAGCAGCTGTACGAGGACAAGAAGTAGTTACTTTTTCACAGTGAAAGCACTAACACTAGAGAACTGTCTTACTATTGGTAACAAGATACAGTTACTGGAGCATAGTTCAGAGAAACTATACTCATACCCCTTTGCTGATGTCCTTGTCCAGCTTCCTATTTCCACCAGCATTCTACACAAGGTAATAATTCACATCAGCTCTCTTGCAATAAAAGCACCCTTGGTGCATCAAGATAGAGTCAAAGACAACAATGAGGGATACATGAAACCCATGAAAGGTGCTGATGGTGAAAAAGAAGGGGTGAAGGAGGAAGGGGCCTTATGAAACCACAACAGAGGCAGTGAAAAGTTGCTAAATTAGCTTACAGTGATATTCCAAATAGTACTTCATGCATTCTTGCAAAGTGTTTGGAGCCTTCCCTGGATTTACACATTAAAAATATATCAAATGCAATCATAGCGCTTAACCGTAATTATGTAACATCCCCCCCATGGCACTCTGTACAAATTTTCAGAAATCTACCAGTTAAATTCAAAAGTAATGTTAGCATCTTGTGCTTTTTCCCCAAAATATATCTTGATTTCAATGATCACTTAGCAGAGGTAACAGTTCTTTCCTTCCAACACTTTCCAAAGTACCAAGTCTTTCTGTCCTCTGGAGCACCCTGAAGGCACTGGGAATTCTGAGGCTGCACCTGTGTACACGCTCTGATTCAAGTGAACTGAGCCTCCCAGCTGTCCTCACTCAGCACATTTGTGTCACCTTTATGGAGGCATTTTGGTGCATCAACTTGGATTCTTTTCAGAGGATACTCTAGGTGTGCATCATATGTACTGTAATAGGAACACAGGGGTCCAAACCAATGACTGGTCCCTTGAACAACTTCAAGTCACATCTATGGTGAGAGTATTTAATCCAACGGTCCAAACTATGACTAGTCTGAGGTAGAATCCCTAAACTGCTATAGCGCAAACACTGCACGTAGTGCAGTGCAAGCCTTAGCACCAACTGCTTCGACCTAATGATCTGCTTCCACTTGCCAAATTGCTTGCTTACACTGACATAAGCTGAGTGCTTATCACCTCTCAGAAATGGTTTTAATGCTCTACAGAATTCCAGTAATATGCTATAGTTCTCAAAACTAGAACCCTCCTAGGTGCAGAAAAGCAAGTGACTGACATTCACATAAAGAACAAAGCACACAGCAACAACTGTTTTGTTTCCTGTCACTGATTACATTGAAGAATTAAAATAAAACAGATTTTTGTGGGAAATTCTGAATCAATTTGTTATTAACATAATGTTGCTTACTTGAGTAATTACTGGATAATATTTAGCAAAGAACAACTGACAACATGAAGAATAATTAAGAAAATAATCAATTCTATTCTATATAAAGGTGTCCCTGCCTGTGGCAGGGAGGGTTGGAACCAGACGATCTTTAAGATCCCTTCCAACCCAAACCATTCTATGATTCTATGAATGAGAATTAAGGAAATAACCCTAAAATATTGTCAGTTATAGTCACTGTCAACATGGAAGAAAAGCTGTGCAGCAATTAATTAATGTTTTGAGTATTTGGAAAGTCTTATTCACCATTTCAAACATTTAAAAATGTATTTTTCTTTTGCCTCTCAGTAAGAGAGGAATGCTATGTATGCACAGCTACAGTTTGTAAGAAGACAAAAACATGGAGAGGTCCTGATTCTGCTCACCTGATTCATGCAACAGGCCCACAGAGTCGGCCAAACAGAGTTACTGCCACAAATATGTCAAACAAGATTTGACTAATAAATTGTTTTGGTGCTGTCTCATTCTGTAAAACATTTTTCAGAGGTTTTAAGGACTATTTCAAAGCAATATATTAATTCTGCCCCTTATTGATGAATGATTGATGAATGATTCTATTTAGACAGTTTACTGAAAACAGCTGAACTTCAAAGGCCATATGAAATAATTTATTATCTCACTTGTGATTTAGAAATACACCAGCTGAGAGTCTCGGTGCATATGGTAATAAGCCGTACTTCCCTATTAAAAAAACGTACTTTTATCTAAAGGAAAAAAAAATTGCTTCTATAGACTTAACATAGGACTATCAGACATAAAAAAACAAAATGCAAAATCTGCAGTTACATTTTAAGCTGTTAATTTTATTACATTGTAAGCATCCATTAAAGCACAGTAAGACAGTTAAACACAGAACAAAATAGATTTATTTTTACTTTCTTACCTGTAAAAGGGATTTAATGATACCTGTTTTTGAAATTTTATCTTCCAGTGATATTGTACAAGCTACTAATATGAAGAAGTTTCCCCCATTATATAGCACCTACATGAAAGTATGTCCTAGAGAACAGGTGAAGGCTTTAACAGTGAAAAATGCTAGCTAGGCAAATGTTCCGTCTAAGGAGAATGTATTTATATACGTAGGAGGGTACAATAATGCATTCACCCAGAAAAGAGGATCCGCACTAATACAGAAGTAAACCGTTTTTATTTATTGTTTCATTGTCATACTAGAAAGCCCACTTCTTACTACTTTATTTGAAATGATATGAGTGAGGTGATTGTACTCTTTTCTTCCTAAAACAAGTAAGAGATGAGCTTCAATGATTTTCAACACGATTAGAAAAAATTACTGGGTAAAATACTTAGCATGATAAAAACATAAAGAAAAAAGCCCTAGTTTTTCAGCAGCAGGACATGACATTTCCTGTGCTGTGGTGGTACTTCTGAAGAAAAGAGATCAAATTCAATTCACCTGTCACTTATAAAAGGTGGGGTTTTCAGGTTAAAAATGAAAACAGTGGGCTACTTGCCCAATGGCACATACAATAAAATATATTTACAAGCAGCACATAATTAATTCAGTTGGGGTAATTTAACTAAGCTTTTATGTTTATGAAGTTCAAATGGTAAGCTTCTCTCCTTCACTCTAGAGAGCAAAAATGATTCAATAAATATGCTACCTCAGTCCGGAGGGTTCTTCATGCAGAGAATTTGAAGTATAGCAACTGTGTTATTAAAGATTGCACCAAATATGCATTTAGTTCAGAAAAACAACCTGGTTTCAGCCAGGCTTCTCAAAAGTAAAGCAATATTGTTTACTTTGCACCATTAAATCTTCTGATGATCAGACAAAAGCTTAAACAGTAACACAGAATTTGTAATCCCAGCATCAGAATTAACAAGAGTTTGTCCTTTTTTTTTTTTTTTTTTAAATTCCCATCAGGTCCTTCCCTCTGGCTGTTCAAAGAATTGTATCTCATAGCATGGCACTATAAAATTCTGGCTCCCTTAAAACCTGTCTAGGAACGATATTAAAAACATAACTTAATAGACAAAGAACTAGCCAAACCTTAAAAAGCAAACTAAAAAATTAAGTGGCATTCTTCTCCCTCCTCCTGTTTCAAGCAGTTTTTCCCCAGAAAGATCCCACGAGCTTAACTCTGACATCTTTATTCTCGTACGTATAGATGAGCCCATTGTTACCCTCCCAAAGCGCAGCGGCTGCTGCCACCTATGGATGTCCCCCGGCGCGGGCAGGAGGGGCTCGGCGGGTCCCTCTGCCGGGGATGTCAGCCCGAAGAACGTGCAGGCACTTGTATTAACAGCAGGTGTCCCCACTTTTGCTGATGTTTTACCTCAAAGTCATTCCTCTAAAAGCATTTTCGTGTTTCCTAAAACAAACTCCGACTTCTGCCTGGAGTCTAAGTAGTAGCGAGGTGATTTGGGATAGGAAATTGCAGCCCCCGAACTCTAAATTCAGTTCAATAAATGCAATTTCGCAGAAAAAAACACAAAAATTCCCTTGCTGTTAACACAATGTTATCTGCTATGATGTATTAGCAGGCCCACAGCCAAACAAATTTCCTTCTAAAGCGTAAGCTGAAATAAAAACAAGAAACTTTTAAGTAGGATAAGATCAGTTCTATTCAGGCAATAGTTTTGTCAAACGCATCGGTGTTGCATCAGAATAACCTCACAAAGAAGATGATGAAAAACATTAAAATACATTCAACTTGAAAGTCCCAAGAAGTATCAGACTGAGTAATATATGCACAAACACACGCACATACCTACCCATGGAAAAATACTAATGTTCACTGTTTAGATTTCTCAAATCAATACATCTGACTTAATTAAAAAGCAAGCAATTGTGCAGAAAGTCAGTGTAGTTTTGTTGACTAATCAAGACGACAAAAGTAAGTTTCTTTACTCTTTAAGTAGAAAGACTAGAAATATCTGCTTTTATAAAAATGTCACCTTTCTCTCTACCCCTCTACATTTAATCCTAGGGATCATAATTCTATTTGAATACATAAAGACATTATTCTTTAATGTCTGAGAGACTGGCATGGGTAACGAAATGACGCCAGAGCAAAAGGGCAAATCTAAACTAGACTTAATGTATTTAGAGGCCTAGGTAAAGTAACATTACAGCAAAGAGACTCTCATAACAGAGATTCACTCTGTCAAGTAGCACACATCATCAAAATAAATAAGGGTACTGAGCACAGTTCTCCAAGAGGAACAGCGTTAACAGGGAGATTAAAGCTAAGCAGACACTGAATACCATATACCACTCTGCTATCGGTCTGATTAGAGCAAATTAAAAAGAACATGATATAAGAGCAAGGTCTTAAAACAGGGACATTATTAAAGTCAGAGTTTTGCAAAGCATAGATGTATTTATTGAGGTTTGATATAGAAATAAATATTATTCAGAACACTCAGTACCCAAAAGAAATTACAAAAGCAGGAAAGAAACATGAGAAAATACCTGAGAGATATTCCTAAAACACCAGTATCTCTTCGATTGGGCACAAACAATAGCACAATTTGTTCTCTACATATCCCCTCCAGGTCTTAATGATGACAGAGCTACAAGGAAACTGAGATATTGTAAAAAGGCAGACATGAGCATATATTTGGCCATTCACCACTGCTTGAAAATCTAGAAGCAGTATTAGAAATACTCAGAGCCTTTCTTCCAGTGGTGGGGGAGAGTTATCCTTCCATCTTGCTTTCCAATTTTGTTTTTTAATTAATAAAAAAAGACTACTTTAGTGCCACAATTCAAGTCACTTCATAGGCTGACACTTTTTTTTTCCCCCCACCCCTTTGGAAGAAAAGCATGCCATGACTGACTCTCCTCTTACTAGGTTTAGAAAGCTAGACCTACAAAAAAAATTAACAGTCCCCATCCGGACTCTGCCCCAGTATAGTTTGATGTGGAGTCATAACAGTGCCCGTGCTGGTGGCTAGTGAAGTGGTGGAAATGCAGTCAGGACGGGAGTTTGGAGAAAGCAGTGCAGAAGCTCCCTTTGGGCACAGTTTGACATTAGATCGGCTTGACTGCACTGTCAAATCTCACCAGCTCTGAGTCTTTTCTCTACCTGAATCAGAGCAAATATGAACCTGGGTCTGCTGTCTTAAGTAGGCCTTCCACTTTGAGGGATATAAACTATTTTGAGATGCAATTTTATGTGATGTAATCCAATCTAATAGTGGTTCACTGCCCAAAGAAGAGGCCTCTCCTCTTCTTACCCTCCTTGTTCCTGGTCCCAACAACACATTCCCACTGTCACTCCTGCACTGGATTTGGTGATACTGGGTTGTACAGCCAGATCAAATCCACAAAAAAAAAAAAAAAAAGAAAAGAATTATTTTTCCTTTCAGTTAATATACTAACTCCACAGACACATAGCTGTTTTATCCAACACAAGACAGAGGACAGCAGCAGAAAGCCAGGAAATGGGGCAGGAGAGCAGTGGGCAGTTAGACCAAGCACTGCATGAAGCTTATACACATGCTACCACTAAAAGGGGAGATACTACTCTTCTCTCCTTTCCTCCACTAGGCTAACATCATGGAACCACTCCCTGGCCTCTCCAGCTTGCATTAAAATACACATACCCTCCCCAAAAAGTAATAAAAAAAAGTAACTCACTTGGTCAAATAAATAATTTTTTTAAAAAAGGAAAAGAAAGGCTGGGACACCACAGCCTAATGTTCTCTCCTTTCTCCCACAGGTATTTTATTTTGTTTTAATCATCATTATTGGATTAATTCCCTTCCAGGCTGGAAAATAAACAAATTGAAAACTCTGGTTTTAAATTTAATTTTCAAAGTAAAGGAGATCTGTTCCCCAACCTGCTACCTATTTAGGCAGAGCAGAGAAATCTAGCAAACAAATCAAGGCTTTTCTGCGAGTAATACCCATAATTTTACAAAAGCTCCTATTCGCCTGTGTTTTAGGAATGAAGATTGCTTTAAAATAGTATGTGACTGTAGTAACTCATGGTTTGGACCTGTCATCTTGATGTCTGTCTAATTTTGGAGACCAAAAACCCATTCCAGATATTACTCAACCAAAACCAAGTGTTTTGTAAGAACAATCTCACAAGCCTTAAAAACAGGTGTTCCTACTGATTTGAAACACCTTTTTACAATCATATGTGGACTAGGAAATTTCTTTCCTTTCAAAAAACAGATGGTTATACTTAACTATATAGGAAGTGTTCCTACCTCTGATAACCTTGTATCAAGTCACCCAATCACATTCAGCCTTTTTTTCATTCTCTAGTTGTTTTGATCATCTAAATCTTCTTCATACCTGCCCTATGTGTTTTCCCTGGGATGTTTCTTACAGAGATCAGTAAGTTTACTATACAATCATCTCCAGCTTGCTGTTCACCATCTGCCTACTACTTATGCTAGGAGAATAAATAGGCAGGTAATTATGCTATTGTACTCATTGCTGCTGTACAAGCAAGAAAAGAAAAAAAAAAAAAGAAAGAGAGAAAGTGCACGCTGAAGAGATTACTACCAAAACCAAAGGACCCTAAACTTGATTTGCCTTGGTACCTAATCATTGAAGGTGGGGAAACTGCAAAAGCAGCAGCTCTCTGCTTCATTCTAGTCTGCTCACGCCCAGGAAAAGTGTTTGGCTACGTAGATAACGCTCTGTATTTGAAGTAGCTTGCATATCACTAATCATACATAGCTCAAAGCATGGGGGACCTGGCGCTTAAGCATTCAGTACCAGGGTATGTCATGAACATTACAACCTATAATGATTTCTATGCCCTTAAGTGAATTACCATATAGGTATGAACTACTTAATCACCTTCAGCAGAGCCTGAATAATCTCTCTCACTCTCAAAATCTTGCCTGTCTCACTTTTATGGTCCAGGCAGACCAAACCTGGACCTCTTCAAATCAAATTTAACAATTCTGCAAAATTACATAGCAGTTCTGCATATGTCCTAAAATCCTGTCAACCTGATATTTTTAAACATTAATTTTTTTCTGATTGAACTTGATTTCAATCCAGTCTTCAAGAAACAGAAAGCTATTGTATTTCCCTTTCTGTTATATATCTCCCATAGCCATTGTAGTCTCTTATTTTTCTATTGAAATCATGTAATTAAATAATGTGGATATGACGACTTGACTTACTTTATAAGAATAGGTCATCACTAATAGTTTGATGTGATTATGAAGCCCTGTATCTTCAAAGGGACAAAACAATAAAAGAAATACAATACGCAAAGTCAATTATTTCCTATAATCTCTCCATTTACTTAACATAAGGACATTACACAATGCACATTAAAAGTAAACTACATCTATTAACATACCACACAAAATTAGTAAAAGAACAAATGGATTGAAAATACACATTGTTAACATTATACTCACATGCTGCAGGTCCCTTTAACTGGCTTTAGAATATAAACAGCTGAATGAGAACCACATTGATCATGATGTATATAATTTCAATTTTCAAAATTCTTGAGCTTCAGAGAATTATTAAACCCCTGTACTTCCACTTTACAGCACTATAATTCTAGAATCTTGTAGTGTCATCATTTTAAAGGTACTTGGTATAAACAATTTTAAAACTGTATTTTTCTTTGAAGGTAGAGTATTACATTACAATATCAACACAGGCACTGCAGATCTACAGTACTATTTTAAAAAGAACATTTTAAATGTCTTACGAAGAGACTTTTTCATAAAAACATAATGAATTGTAAACTTACACTATTTTTAAATCCCATTTTAAACATCAATTACATGCCACAATTCATATTCAGTATAACTTGTCCTCCTCTTTAGAAATACTCTCTTCCAAAGAGAAACAACTAGTTTCCCAAATTTTTACCAAAATATTCCAAATTCCTGTTAAATAAAGAAGTTCTGAATTTATGATGCAATGTTTCTATGTAACTATTCACAAGTTTCAATTAAATTTGTTTCCCCATCACAATTTGCAGTAGCTACTTTTATTATTTCTATATGTATCACAGATGGTCTAACTTATTTTGCCCCCCCCCTTTTTTTTTTTAATTCTTCTGTTAATTCAAACAAACTAAAAGTGGAAAAAGACTGCCTTTTAACCTGGGTTTCTTATAGGTACGTAGAGGTCCCACATGAAAACTTTCACTCCTCCCAAAACCACTCTAATTTTCATTAAAACCAGATTATTAGGACGTCATAGACATCAGAGTAAGTGGTGGGAATTAATCTACATTTCCTTGCACAGTTTCAAAATCTGTTAATACTGCAGTTCAACACAAAAAAACCTAACACCTTAATGAAAGCTCTTCCTATTCTCTAACCTCTTTTCTTCCACAGCAATATCCAATGCATTCTCACTTTCTTTTCCTTTCTGTGGGCAATTCAGGATGCAATTTCCAAAGTTCTATGTCACTCCTAAAAGTCTTAGTCGCCTTCAAGTCTGTTCCCAGCCAATCATCAAGACAACAGGTCATGATGATGAATGAGAGATCTGACCCAGAGTCAATTCACTCAGTCACCGATTTATATTGGAATGACAAGTTAGGTATATGCCTGGAATTCCCCATCAGTACATATAATCTTAATAAGCTTTGTCACCTGTAGTATCTCAGCCCTTTTCCTAGGCAAGTTGTCCCCCTGCTCAGGTTTATAAGAACTGATATCATTAGTGGTTTTAGCTCACCTGCTATCATCTCCCCCTTAGAATGACTGCATCTCTCTTCATAGCAGATGTTTTGTAGTCCTGTTCCACAAAGGGTCTGATTTAAATTCTTTTTAAGTAAGTTGATTCCTTACTCAGAAATAAAATGTGAATATGACAGCAGATCTGACCTGAGCCAGGAAAAGCATCTTTGTTCAGAGCAATTTCTTTCTTAATTTTCAAATAGCTCCAGTAAATGTTTGGGACCTACCCAAATGAGGAAACTGTGGACTTCCAGTTCCTCTGTTTCTTGTGATGGTAGTTCTCACCCTTAAAGTCTATCAATTCTACAACATGGCTGCAGTCTTGGCAGTTACTTAAGACAGCAGAGTATGTAGGTAATTCTCCAAACTGTCTCTGACATTGCAGACAGTAAGTTCAGACTCATCTAAATTTGTGTCATCTTGAGAAAATGGTCCTGCGCTTAGTATGCTGATTTTACTAACTACTGTCAAGGTAGCTGATTTAAGCTGAAAAGTCAAGCCAAAAAGTCAATCCATGAGGGACCAAGTGAAGAAGCATAAGCACAGCCTGAGAGGATAAAGGATCATGTGAAGTTTCCGCCAACAATTCTCCTGAGATGATAAAAAAGTCCAAAATGGTCTTCTCCCTTTTTTGCTATAAGCTTCTTCAAAGATTAACTCAGTGTTTGCCAAGCTGCTTTAGTTAGAACAGGACAAAGCCAATAATCTACATTTTCTCCTTTCACTAAACTCTCACAGAAATCTACTCAAGATCGATGCTCTCTTCTGATGCTAATTTGGACAGGAAATACTGAGGTCTGATCTTCCCTTTAGTTAAATGGGCATGAAACACTTTCTGAAACTTGCTGTTTGCTGCTGTTATGCTTCAGAAAATGCAAAAAGGCCTATAGTTGTGGTACAGACCAATCCCTTACACATATTCCTTTCATTTTCATCTTTCATCTAAGAATACCTGAAATTTTTCCACTGACAATAGATTAGATCCTCCACAAAAAACATCTGTAGATCCTGCAATATCACAGACAGGCTGTCCAACTCGTCAGTATATATTACTCTTTTCCCTTTCTTAGTACCCTAGAAACCATCGGAAATCATAAGCTTTGGGTTTTGGTTTTTTTCTCTTGAAATTTTGTCAAAATATCTGATTTCTGGACTTTTACTCCCATTCTGTAATGAGTTACTCTCACCTTTTTACACATAGTACAAGAGTACTACCCCTGCTACAAGAAGATATCGGCAATTAACAGGCATCTATCTCAGTATAGCATTTTTCCTTTAAAGTCCCAAAACAGAAAATACCTAACTACCCTTCAATGTTCTCTACTCTATGAATTGAGATGTGGTTTATAACTCTAATTTTTCACAAACACTCTTTTAATTAAGTGGAAGCTAAATAATAAATTCCTATTGCCATTGTCAGGAAAGTAAACACATTTCAATCAATAAGATTATGCTACATCAAACCAACTTCTAACAATGCCCCTACATAAAACATCAAGGCTAGCCAGGCACTGCAGAAAAAAAAACTCCAAACATAAATTTTGACTGGAGTAAAAGAAATATTGCTGATTTAGTTTTATCTTCTCAATATGTGCTGAATTTCAAACAAGTTTATGACACAGCCAAAAATAATTCACACACACAAAAGCATCATGAAGGAAAAAAGCTGTTAAACTTAATCATAATACGTAAAAACTAGAAAAAAATTGCTAAAGGAAAGGCTAACAGTCCAAAGCGAGATATACTTACAGCTAACTTCTTTCCTTTGTAAGCTTCAATTTCGGTATTACACAGATAACATGAAGATGATTTGAAGGCCAGATAATCTGGAACCATGTCTTCTTACTCAGATACATTAAAAATCCCCGTCTTCAGCCCACACATTTCTTTAGCCGTCATTTGGGTTAACCAGTGGACTAGGCAATATTACAGTATTTCTGTTATGTGAGAGGGCTCCCTAGTTCCTGACAAACAAAAGCAGTCTCCTAAATTTGTTTTACTGTATGTGTAGTAAACTATGGGTTACTATAGTGGACCACTTCATCTTCCCCCACCAAGCTGTGCTGTACTAGCAAGGAGGAAAAATATTTTCCCCATAGAAGTCAGACTAAGGGCAACATGCACCACAAACTGTGGCCCTGACAGCATAAATTGTGAATAGGCCTTGAGAAAGCTAAGCTGAGGGTGCATAAGGCCACACCACTGAAGCAAAAAGATCAAAGCCTAAACCAGCTACAGCCTAGTTTCTCAGTACGCCTTTGAAATGTAACAGTGATATACCTTATTCAACACATGATATTGATTTTTGTTAATATTCATCAGCATTGCCAATGTGATTTGGGTTATCAAAAGCTCTACACACAGCAGTTCCACACATACAATAAAATCTGAAAAAAATTGTGAATAAAAATATTTTAAAGAACAGATTGAAAACAAATAACTCTTCTAAATTTAGATGTATGTTCAGCTAAATCTGGCCACCTACTTTAACAGTGTCTGTATCTGAGGCAACAGTGTGGTATAAGCAAAACAGAATAAAGATAATGCTTTATTAGCATCTTCTTGTGAGGTCAAGGAAAAAATTCTCTTCAGAGTCAGATCTACATAAATCGTGGTATTTTTTCTAATTTCCCTTCAGAATATTTCTATAACTCAGTCATTTGACTTTTATTTTAATACTTTCAGGGCTATAAAGAAAATTTAGGAGCAATGAATTGTATTTAATTTGAAATACAATAATACATAATATATTTCAATTATTCAATATTATCCTATGAGAATTTCCTTACATTTTTTGAAAATCGTATGCAATGCTTTGATGTTCTGTAACATACAATAATACATTAACTGTTTCCAAAAGAACTGCTCAATGCTTTTTTCATATTTGCATCTTAGTGGGTTTTTTTCCAAAATGAATCGAGTTTACAAAAGAAAATTAAACAAAGAAGTAGTATCCTTTCTCTGATCTTTGTTCTGATCCTGAAGATTTTAAACAATATTAGTCTCACACATAGCAAATTACTGCTTGTTAACTACTGTTGCCATCCATTCAGGTACGTCTGCCTTACTATATCAGTTTGACCCAGCTTCTAGTGCTTAATGGTCCTCTAGGCTAAAAGCGAAAGCTGATCCATCAGGCTTACATTAGCATAGAATAACACTCAATGCTTATTGATGTGCATGCAGTGTAACTACCACCCCCGGCACCTAGCTCAGTCCATTATTTTCATTTTATCTCAAGTCATTTGTATGGTTGTCTGCCCCAGTTAAAGCTATGGCAAGACTGGTACTTAAATGAATTTGTGAGAAAGGAGACAAATGCCCCCTGAACTTCAAGCACTTTTCTATCATTACTTGCTAACATAAAATATACTAGTACTGTTAGGTCCACTTAGCAAGCATATCTAGAATGGCCTTAAGTAGGAAAGAAAAATCACTTAGGACTCTATCAGCTAAAAAGACTGCTGATTAAATGTTGGGGGTGGTGGAGAGCAGGCTGTTACTGGTTTGGGTGTTATTTTTTCAGTGTGATCTTCTTAAAATGCTGTTTTGATTCTGCTCAGAAGACATTCAGGGAAACTTCAGCATCATAACATTCAAAACAAACTGGTTTAAGTATCTTACTTTAATTAAACACTATGCATTAAGGTCAAAAATACTGTTTTAATCACACAGTGAAATCATCACATCATAACAGAAAAAAATTTCAAACTTAAAGGCACGCATTGTACAACCATCTTAATAGAAAAATCTTTTGAAACAAAGCAAACTGTCACAAACTTCAGGGTATGGCAAACTACTTGGCCGTAAAACACAACCATTGCAACAAACATACATGAATATTCAACATTCACGAAACAGTATAAAGACAACTACAAAACAGTTTCTAAAATTTCACTTCATGTTATTTCACGAAATGTAGATAAACAATTGTCTCGATTTTTGCACTTTCCAAGAAACTTATAGTTGGACATAAGATGTTAAGATAAGCATAGTGCTCTTTCTGCAGCCTCTCTTTCTGCATGGACAGGAAAGCATAGGAATTAAAGAGAAAAATTTTGGTCAAGGAACAGTAATGTCAACCGCTTTATAACATATGGTCAGTCAGTAAGACTGGCCAGAGTCCAACATATTTCCACTTCCACCAAAAAAAAAGCATTTATATCCATACTTGTAATATTGACCTAAATACATACATAATTTTATAGTTTTAAAAAGAATCAACCTGAAAAATAAATATGCTATGATGCCAAAAATTATCAAGGAACAATCCTCAGAATAATGCCTCAGTCCTTCTACCCTCCCATCCAATATTAATGAATGGCAGAATGGTTACCCAAAAGTGCAACTGAAATCTAGTTAACAGGTTGTTGCTTCTTACTAAAAAGAGAGAGAGTTGATGCACTGGTAATTCAGGCAGTGGCAAGGAAGAAAAGGTAAGTGTGAGGAAATGGCAGTAAGCTTTCAAAACGGACGTACATTAAGAGAACATTTGTGTTGAGGAGAGGACAACATCTTCCTTTTTGCAGTGCTCCTGCAGCACAGGGAAACCTGTGAAGCTGGCTGGTCTCCAACGAAACGGGGCGATTCTCCTTTTACTCCAGTGAGCCTCCAGGACATGTATGTAAGCAGGAGGTTTGTTAGTACTCGCTCCTGCTCTCAGGCAGGGTAGAAATATGAGAATTACATTTTGTTGCTTTGAGTTTGAAACCTGATGTGTTATGAGCAGCTCTAAGTTAGCGTCTTTACCAGTTTAAGGATATTTAAGAAATTTTTCTAACTTATCCAGAGATGAAAGCATGAGGAAAACCGAAACTGCTTGTGACTTACAATGCTTTTATAAGGGTCCCCTCACTCCTCTCTTTCGGGTAAAATTAAAATATACACATGCAGTCAGGGTAACTAAAATAACTGTTCCTCAGAATTTCATGGTATTTCAAGACATACACTCTGCTTTCAAAAGTGTTTCATGACTGTTGTTATTCATGGATAAGAAAACAAGGTGAATTAATAAAATGAAAAGCAGAAAAGAACTGAACTACACCAAGCCAAGTACATGTCTGTAAGCACTCCTTAGGGCAAAACTCTATTGTAAATACACATATAAAATATTTCGCGAATAGGGACTTCCCTGTACTGACAATACTTGCTTCAGAATATGACACTGTTCTGAATAACTACAATCAGCCATAGGTTTTTAAAATATTTTTCTTAACAGAGGGCAAACACTTCTACTTTTGCAGAGTAACAACCACACTTGGTCTACAAAATAGAAAAGTCAAAGGAGTAAAGTTACTTTATGGTAGATTGGTAGAAGTACAGCGTAAGGCAGACTGACAGCAGTCCTCCAGCATAACTGTTTGTTGAGCTATCAAGCAGTGTTGGTATTTGCTCTTTAAAGAGAGACAGAAAGTGAGTTATGTGCCCATCATAATACGGATTTGTGCTGTGATTACAGTGGATGCTGAAAAGAATGATTGAGAAGCTGTTTCACAAGAGCAGACATAACCGGAGTATTAGTTTTTGAAGAGTAAGAGCACAAGCTCTACTTAGAAAGGCAGAGTTCACAAGAAAGAGGAAATAAGTTCCAAAAATGCTTTTGCACATTTGATAGCTTAGGAGATATTATACCACCAACCTAATTTAGGAGCTTTCATTTCTGATTCTTTACTCACTTGTCCTTTCTTTAGATTCTTCCCTTCACACACCGCTTGAGAGTAAATTACTACTCAGCCCTTCACACCCTGAGATGGACTCCATGAACGTGTTGGTATTTGGCATGGAAGGGTGGAGGGGAAGAGCTAGGCCACTCAGTCAAGGTACTGCCTATTAAGGAGTACAGAATTCATTGGCTACTTTCCTCTGATCACAGCCTCCTACAAGCATGTGGTGTTATTACACGTTGTCTCAGATGAGAGGGCAGAACTAAAATGCAATCAGAATACTTTCAGTCATTGACCATGAGGCATTTCTGCTCAGCACCATGAAAACACCCCGTTGTCTTGCTCTAGGAGTTGACCACATCATCCATTACTCAATCTTGGTCAATCTTTGTTGGCTTTGAAAGAAAGATATACTTGTTTAAGTCATACTAACACAACCTTAAGAAACTGTTCATGTAGTTTAAGGATATACTTAAGAATTCTACTACACTAGGAGCCACAGTGTGTGAAGTATTTTACTAGGTGGCCTCTAAACCCTAAATAAGCTATAACTCTCAAGGCGAAAACCTCTACAGTTCTCCTGTGAAAAGGGTTCAGCAGGATTTACAGGTATGTAGAACTATCTCCCCCACAGTGTCATTTAAACTCTGATGAAAGGAAGAATCATTTTAAGAATGAGGTTCAGTGAACTACCTATTCAGCTATATATTGAAATACTTCTGCACTTATGAGTCTCTCAGAGATAAAGTAGTTTCATTCCCAGGTACTCTGTTCTATGCATTCCTGACTAAACACTGTATATTCATGTCTTCAATTGGAAAATGGATGAGTATATGTTTCATTCCTCTGAGAACCTCAGACAAATGCAGGAAGTCAACAGAGCTTTCCAGTTAACTATTATTTTTAAAAATTTTCTTCAGGGAGGTTGCAATTTGGTTCTTAATTCTTGCTCCTTCAATTGAGGTTATCAACAAGCAGTTGATAACCAATTAGTACATACTGTAGTACTCCACATGATGTAGAAACCTAACCCACAGAGAACCACAGGGAGATGCATCGCAAATATGCCCTTCACTTTTTTTTCAAGCACTAACATGGGGATTTCATTATATTATGGGGTCAGAGAGATCTCCAAATATTTAGAAGAAAAATGAGTATGAGCTCTAAAATAGGCAGAGTCAAGGAAGGAAAACTATCACACATTTGTTTTGTCTTGTCATCATTTCTATACAATAATGCCCTTGGGTCAGCCAACCTGCACGCACAAATAAATGAGAAATTAAAATCTGGCCTTCCTTGAATTTCAGATGGTGCAAAATCTTTCAAAACAAATTTCTATTAAAAAAAAAAAAGAATACAGACCAGTTGGTGATGATTGGGCATTTCACAGAAGGATCATTTAAATGACTATCCTATTAAATCATCCCCACACACCACCTTAATTATTATATAGCTCTGTAACAGTCTGCTTTCTTCCCAAACCCTGTGAGAACTGATAAACTGTAACTCTGCAGAAAGCTTTCTGGCTGTGTTGCAGGCTCCTTCTCACCAAGCATTCCTCAGCATTCTTTTCCAACAAACCATGTGGGTGTTTCTCATGAAAAGTAATGTTGGACAAATGAACGGTCTTCTGCAGGTTTGTCACAGCAGTGTGAAAACACCGTGAGATCATCAGGCAAAATTGCCTATGAAAAAAAAACTTACCAGCACCTCTCAAAAATAACTTAAATGAAGGAGTTGCATGGTATCTTGGAAAATCATTGGGAACTCTGTATCTTGCTGTTACTGCTTCACCCCATGTAACTAGTACCAAAGTCTTCAAAATAAGAAAAGACCGGATATATCCCACTCATTCTGATACGAGGCAGCACATTCTGAATGATAATTCACAAAAATAAATAGTTAAGGATAACAATCCATAAATTAAAACACCATTAGCATTTCCAAGCCCCAATTTGGTCAAGGATACTTCAGCATTCATACAAGCTATCCACTTGCACTAGAGAATTTGCTACAACACAAAGCATTAACGGACTTATCAGGTATGTCAGAGAGAGATAGATACAGATATCATCCTAACAAGATATAGTCACACCACTTTCATAAACAAGCCTCTTAAACCCAAATAACATGAAAACCAGCAGACCTAAACATGAAAATGCAATATATTGTGTGTTCTCCAGGATACAGAGGCAGACCCAAGACAGAAATAGGAAGATGGAAAACAAGGGTCATAGCATGTAGCAAGAATTGTTTCAGAATAAGGATAGATTTAAGAAAGGGATTATTCCAGAGGGATTGGATGTAATGTGGAATGCAGAAGGAAAAGTGTTAGCAAGGCATAAGAACTCGACCAGAGATTACTGGGAACAGAGAAATAGATTTAAGAGTTGGTAGTGAGATGGAAGTCAGCAGAAAAAGAAGTCATTTAGAAGATTCACTTCACTTGAGGTATCAGAGGAGGACTTATGTCCGTTTACTGTAATAATTTTGGAAAGGAAGCAAGACATGGGATGATTTTTAGAACTAGTTAGAATCAGAGTTACGTATTTTTAATCAGGTATGATTAAAATCACTATATGTGGGATCGTATCTTTTTTCCTAAAAACTGCAGTGTATTTACAGAACATGGAAGACAAATACAGCTTCTAAAGAGAAATCTGTATGGTGCTCTGGAAAGATGGCTAACGGGTATATGAAGAAGCTGGAAGAAAAAAGTAAATGGCAACATGAAACTAATGAAAAGGGTGACATGGCACTCAGTCCAGCAGGGTTTGAGTAAGCCTGATAGGGAAGCAGGAGGGGCCTGGTCAGAGTTGCTAGGTGTGCCAAGAATCCCATCATAGCACTGCAGTATCCCAGCAATCCAGCAGGAAGGAACAGCAGGAGCACAAGAGTTACTCCCTGCAAAACGAGTGTTCTCCTCAGTGCCCAAAGTCTTCCTCACTAATGATGCCAAGAGGTACCCTTTGGATTTCTTGTTTCTTTTTGTTAATCTCAACTGAAAAGAGTCAGAAACAGACAGGCTTTAAACTTGTGTCTTACTGTAACACATAGGGAAGTCCAGGGAAGGCAGATCAGGCCAGAAGAGTCCCTTTCCTTTTCTCAAACACAAGAACTGGGAATGGGGGCATGGGATGGCTGCAAAAATCACTGCTTAATTTTCCTAGTCCATCCATCAGTGTTGGCTTAGTGTTGTTACCACGGGCTGTTTAAGAAAGCCCTGAGCAAACAACACTTCACACATACAGAAAGAAACCATAATCTTACTTGCTTCCCAATGCAGGAGCCAACTGAGATAAGGAAAATGATAGACGGGAGCCTGGCCTGAATTTATAGATTTCTACCACAAAATATGTGCAATTTGACAGCTACTTTCTCTGTCTCTTCTCTTAGTTTCCTATTGACTCATACTTAAATCCCTCTTGAAGAGCTTACAGAGCTACAGTTTTCACTTACTAAACTAAAAGCTAAAAAAGTCAGTTTGTGATTATAAATCCAGTTCCAGTACATTCTCTTCCTTAAGATTTCAACCTATTTTTATTAATCACTGACTTCTCATAGAGTGTCTTCTACTCTGACAGGAGTGCAGGTTTCAGGATTTGACAAAATGCAGCTTTAGTTCAGGCACTTCAAAAAGTATTTAGTAAACTGAAGCAAAAAAAATGCTTGCTCCATAAAGTCCATGATACAAATTTCTTTAAACTAAACTGAAATCCACTCTCCATACCAAGGATGACAAAAATTATGCCACTAGCTGAATTTCATTGCCAAGCTGTCAACTTGAATTTCTTCTGTTTAAAAATAGCTGTTCATTACATTCAGTAATGGGCTGTCAAAGCATTACAGCACTAAACCTATATCATATACAGAAGCAATTGGGCAATGTGCATTATTATGCTTAGATTACTAGCATTTTTACAAGACCTCTGGGCTAATTTTCAATGAGATGGTTGACTTGAACTAAATCAAAACCGATTTTATTTTACTTTAAAGCTACTACAGATTTTCCATTTGTATCTGACTAATTCAGGCCTTAATGGAAGTAAAACAAAAGATTTACCAAATGTGAACACACAGTATATTCAGCCTTGTTTTTGCTTTCACGGCTATATTTACTCTAAACAACATATGAATAATAAAAATACTCTATTTGCCAAATTAAATAATATTCCCAATGGTATGAATTGGTATTGTTGCTCCTATGAATACATAATAGGTTGTTAGCAAAAAAATCATGCCTGAAGCGTATATGCAGTAATATTTTAGCACAGTGAAATAATTAGAGATGTTTTTAAACTAACAAATGCATAACCTGTTTTAATAGCTCATGATATAATTTAGCATACTATGAAAAAAAAAAGCTATAAAAAGGTATCTAGAAACCACAGTTGAAACATCCTTACGCAGCAGGATGTCATAAACCTAAAGGCATGCCAGAATGGCTCACAGCCATGAAAAAAAACAGACTAAAACAAGATCTGATGACTTGCAAATATAAAAAATGAATTCTAGGGCCAGATTACTGACTTCTTTATTTTCATTAACAAAACAGCAGAATAAAGGAAAAAAACACACAGAACATGTAAAAAGGTTGATAACTTCCTTGTTTTGTGGGAAAACAAATTCTTTTTCTAGATTAGGAAGACAAGAACACTACTGATACAACTCAGTGGTTACGTAGCAACATTGGGCTTTATGGTTCCTCAGTTTCCAGTACAATACTTCATTTTTCAGAATTTGTAGTTCAGCTGCAAAACATTTGCTATGTGATGAAGTTTGTCAGGCTGGGTTTCAGCATCAGAGGAAAAAAAAAAAGTTTATTAATTTTAATTATGACCATATTTAATATCTTCAGTGACCATATTTAATGTCTTCATCAATGACATAGACTGTGGGATTGAGTGCGCCCTCAGCAAGTTTGCCGATGACACCAAGCTGTGTGGTGCAGTCGACACACTGGAGGGAAGGGATGCCATCCAGAGGGACCTTGACAGGCTTGCAAGGTTGTCCCATGCAAAATGCATGAGGTTCAAACAAGGCCAAGTGCAAGGTCCTGCACATGGGTCAGGGCAATCCCCAGTATCAATACAGGCTGGAGGATGAAGGGATTGAAAGCTGTCCTGAGGAGAAGGACTTGGGGGTGTTGGTTGATGAGAAGCTCAACATGAGCTGCCAATGTGCGCTTGCAGCCCAGAAAGCCAACCGTATCCTGGGCTGCATCAAAAGCAGCGTGGCCAGCAGGTCGAGAGAGGGGATTCTCCTCCTCTACTCTGCTCTCGTGAAACCCCAGCTGCAGTACTGCGTCCAGCTCTGGGGCCCCCAACAGAAGAAGGACATGGAGCTGCTGGAGAGAGTCCAGAGGAGGGCCATGAAGATAGGAGAGGTGCTCCAGCTCTCTGATCATGAAGACAGGCTGACAGAGTTAGGGTTGTTCAGCCTGGAGAAGAGAAGGCTCTGGGGAGACCTTATTGCAGCCTTTCAATACCTGGAAGTGACTTATAAGAAAGATGGGGACAGACTTTTTAGCAGGGCCTGTTGCGATAGGACAAGGGGTAATGGTTTTAAACTAACAGAGGGTAGATTTAGACTAGATATAAGGAAGACATTTTTTACTATGAGGGTGGTGAAACACGTCAACAGGTTGCCCAGAGAGGTGGTAGATGCCATCCCTGGAAACATTCAAGGTCAGACTGGACAGGGCTCTGAGCAACCTGATCTAGTGGAAAGGTGTCCCTGATCACTGCAGGGGGGTTGGACTAGGTGACCTTTAAAGGTCCCTTCCAACCCAAACTATTGTATGATTCTATGTAAATAAAGAAGTCTGCTAACAAAAGACTTGAGAGATTTTCAGCACCAAGACAATCAAAAGCAAGCAAAAGCAGTTCAGATATACTAGTAAGTGTCCACACAAAAAGCACTATGCAAAAACAATATAATCCTTTGGATAAAACTAACTAATAACAGAACTTTTAGTTAATAATAGAGACTTGCAGCCCGAAGACGATATCCTACAGAACATAAATGAGGATCAAGACTACTCAAATGCAGTGAGTTTCACAAGTACAGACATCAGTACATCCTCAATCCTCCCCATTGTGCCAGTGTCAGTAAAATAATCTTTGCAATGCTTAGGGTGATAAAGTGACCTTTCAATAGCACTAATCCCTAATTTTCACTTATTTTTCTCTTTAAATTAAATTAACATGAAATTATAATGGACTTAAATTTTCTTTGTATACATGGCTTAAATATGCTTCTGCACTGTCCTTGGCAGTGTTTTTTTTGGTGCCAGGCCTCTGAATAAAGCCAAAAATGAGTCAGAGTTTTTTTTCAAAGACCGGTTTGTAATACAGAAGGATGAGCAAGGTAAAATGTTAAACAAACCCTTTTTTCTCCAGATGAGAAAGAAATGCAGAGAGAAGTGGTCTTTCCAAATAAGAGGTGCCCTATGGCAGCAACAGTGCTTCCCTACTTTCTAGTTCAAACTGCAAAAGTTCTCTAAAGAGTCTACCAGAGGCAACAGTGTAACTAATACTGAAGGTATGAGAAGCAGCATCACTCAAAGACAACTGGGTTTGGCCTAAGTTGAGTCCCCTAAGTTGGGTCCCTCCCCCCTCATTTGTTTTACTGTTTGTTTTTAGTTTAAATGCCCACCAAAAATTATAAAGTAATATTTTCAAAGAATAATTTAAAAACAAAATGTACAGTGAACAATAAATTATATATGAGAACCATTACTGCTAACTTTTATCACTTTGCAAATAATCAACTCTTACCTCATTTATTTACCATAAATGACAATTCCTCTTCCTCTGAAAACCTGTTCCTGGCCAATTCATATACACATTATGTGCCTTCCTCACTGAGTACTTAAGAATTGTCACAACTTTTGAACACTGGAATGACTATTTCAAATAAATTCAATTAATTAAGCACCACTACCTTCCCAAGAAAAAAGACATTTTGGCAATGATATCAACAAATAAGACTTCCAGAGAAAGAAGCTCGGAGGCTTTTTTCCCCATTCACTACCACAGGTAATGTGGGATTCTTACGTTCCTCAATAACCTGAAAAGTTCAGTTGGAGAGCTCAGTGCATTTTGTACATCCTTCTACGTCTGCTACATGTTTGTTTATGAGCTGCCTAGACTTACAGTCATGAAAAAGAACAAAAGCCAAACGCATGAAAACAAGAGCTATACACAGCCTAATGCCCAACAGAGGTTAGGAGCATTACATGAAAGACAGAAGGGAGTCTGCACTCAGCAGAATTCAGGACACTAAAATTTGTGTGAGCGGAATAGAAGACATAAAACTCTCTTTTCCAATAGCTGGGCCTTTCTTACTGACTAATGTAGAAATTCCTCATTGGAATTTTGTTGTCTACAATTTGTTGAGACTTAGTGAAACGTCTTATATTTTACTTCAATACTATTACTTTTGCTTGAAACAAGTATGAAGTCCTCATTCCTGATTCACCTGAAAGAATTCACAAAGCCAAGTATATTCATTACCTACTTTTATTATATTACATTTATTATCATTATTTGTTTATGCCAAAGTTACATAATATTTGAAATATACAGTATTTTCAGCCTGACAGTTTTAAAAGCTTCTCATTCAGACCCTCCTCTTCTCTTATCACCATTTACTAAAAACTGGCAAAACCCAGTAAGTTCATTCAATGGCTGCAGAATAAATAAAAGATTCAGTTTTAACTGTTTTGCAGTTTAAAAACATTATAATTAAGTACATATGCATATAAACCCCATTTGTCACCAGTCAAGTCCGTTCTGTTTAAGGGTTGCCTAATGATTGCCATATTTTTCTTCTGGAAAAACAAATTTCTAATAACACAAGAGACATCACTATTCATCCCTTCTTACTTGATACTATCACACAATGATGACAGAGCCATCTAAAATATACGTCAAATTTATTACCCTTCGAAAAATACTGTCAGTGTTCTTGGTAAGAAGCATTAACAAGCACGACAGACTGCACTAGTCTTTTAATGTCAAAATTATGCAAATTCTCTTAAATACTCATGATAATCAGTCTAGAATCCACCATGATATTGAAGGCATAATACTAAAACTCTCATCCGGCATAACATAAGGATTGTATGATAGCAAATATTTCTGTACTATGTGGTATATCATCAGTTGAGAATCCTAGAGTATCTAGTGTCAAATATCTGTTAACAGCTCCACAGTAAAACATGACACAATATATTATAAACACCTCCAAAGAGGCAGCTGTGATCTACTGTGCCAAAAATTTCATTCAAGTAGGTTGTCAAGGTGTACAAGGGCTCTGATCTTTGATACATCTGAAAGTGTTATCAAAGCTTCTCGTCTGTGAAGATAGAAATTAGCTTAAAAACCAGAAAACTTCTACTATGTTGTTAAATCACTATGCTGATGATAAACAATGGTGGAAGACATGAATATCCAAAAGTTTGCAGAAAAATAATACAGAAAGGTATGACTATAGAAAAAATGTAATGGTATGTACAACAAAAGTATCTTTGTGATACTTTTGATGCATCTTCTTTAGTCATTTTGGAAAAAGCAGAATACAAGGAAAACAAAGGATGAATTTGCCATAAAGTCAAGGCATCCCCAAACACAAAAAAAATACTTTTCTCCCAAGTAATCTGTAGTTTAGGAAGGTAAGTGATGTCTAATGCTGTCATACTGTACAGTATAGCCATTCTTGAGTGACTGATAACGAAAGGGATTTCTGATGGATTAGCTAGGTATGCTATGCCTTGATAGAATGAAAAGATAAAATGAAAGATTATATATTGTGGGACATAGCACTGAGTAAGAAGATTTACTAAGAACAAGGTAACACAGAAAAGCACTTACATTTGTAGAACACAGCATAAAATTGTTTATGAATTATTTCCTGTTTTCTTTTTTGACATTTGAAAGAATATCGTATATAATTCTGTCTTAAGTTGGTCTTCATCTTTCAGTAAATGCTGTCTTTCAATTACAGTAATGTTTTTGCACAGAAGAGTTCTTAATAAGAAAATTTAAGGACTAATCTTAATTCTAACATTATCAGTTTGTGACATGAAGCAAAAATTTTTAATACCTTCTCCTTTTTTCCGATATACCCTGGAAAGGGACTGCATCCATACATACCTCTCAGGCTCTGAGATGCTATCCATTCACTTGCTGTAATACTTTCTGTGATTATACATAGCTCTTTTCAAAGCAGCAGCACATGTTCACGGGGGAATTCTATTCGCTATTGAAAACACCGTGAACACATCTGTTCTCACAGTGTACTCAGTGAAATAACACGGAAGCCTTTGGAAACTGATATTAAGATATTTCAAATGACAACCAGCAAAAACAAACAAACACCAACTGTGGAAAGGAAAGAACACAGTGAGAAAAAAGAGCCATATTTTAAACACAGAGGAGTTAGAAACTAAGTATTGGCAACTATGAGCAAAGAGAAACAATACTTACATGGAAGAAGGAAAAAAGAGGAGGGAAAAGTCAAGTAAAGGGATATTTTGTAACTTAAGATCTGAGTTTCTCAAACACAGCAAATGCAAGTACAATTACTGCTCTTGCTCTGTGCCCTACCATACCATTCTACTTGCCCCACCTCTTGCTACGACTCCATCCATCTTCTTTTTTGGATCAAGTCACTCTGTTTATCCTATTCAAATTACTTTTGCTGCTTCATCAATTACCTGTTTCAAGTATTTTCCATACTACAGGAACAGCATTTGCCAAGATGCTAATAACTTTCTTTTGCTTACATTAAAAGGAATTTTTTCTTCATTTTCACCCTTTGATCTCTCCATAGACTTTTGTACCATAGGTCAAGCCTCTTCTCTCTCCCTCTCCCTCTTTCTCTCTCTTTTCTGAGTTCATAAGAACTTCCATGAAAAATGCTCTTCCCCATAGTGAAGTATTCTTCATTTCTCATTACATCACCAGGTTCTTTTTGGAGATTTCCACAGAATCCTTCACATCTTTCTTGTTAATATTCTTTACAGTCTTCTCCAAATTTCTCTCTCTCAATACTTCCATCTGCAAACTCATATGAACTTCTCTATGAGAAAATTCTAAGCTCTCTACATCTCCTGAGTCCTACTTTGTCATTGACTTATTCTCCCCCATGCCGGCTAGCACTTTATAATAAAAAAAGCTTTTTGCCCATTATTTCTGTATTCTTACACTTGATAAATTTGTTAGTGACTCAGTTGTTAAACACCACACTCTCAGTGTCCAATTTGTAATCCCGACACTGGTTTTCACTCATCATCCAGGATTTTTAAAATTCTACCAGCTGATAAATTTCTTCCTCATAACTTAGTCTTCTCCCATTTTCAGTATTAATAACTACACTGTTTTTATTGCTAATTCTGTTAGCACTGTTCTTCCTCATTTCTGAGCACAGATACTGTGATGTTCAGTGATCGCACAATGATTTGAAAAGTAGGTCCATCTTTCTCATCATCATTACACAGAAAAGTTATACACGACACAGGTGCTGGTTTTGTTACACACAAAGAGAGACAGTACCTCTACAAAACCAAAAGTTAAAATGGCATATAATATACAACAGCATACAGAAAAATACTCCCATTTTGTCAAATAGGGACATTTATGCTATTACTTAGTTGAATAGTTAAGAATAAGGAAGAGGTTGTTAGCCATAATTCTCATGGTTTTGACAGCTAATATTATATTAAAATGTTCTTAATATATTAAGGATGATGCATAAGCACTAATATTTTAACATCTTCTCAAAACACCAGAGAACTATCATAACAGCCAAAATCTGCAATTTTTATTTTGAGTTATTGAAGCCATTGTGCTCTGTTTCTGTTCAGAAACAGTATTTTTTTCAAACATCATTTGTAGAAAATAAAAAAGAAATTTGATTTGATTACTTAACTTTTGTAATTGAATATTGATATCCCCCAACAAAGCAGCTGCAGAGACACAGCAAGAGGATAAAGTAATAGAGTATAATGAAGTGAAATCGTATGATGAGGACATCCTATTACAGTTATGTGAGATTTCCACAATGTTTATCTGCATTTTAATTACAATATTGCTTCCTTTAATACACATAGCAAGGATATAAACTAATTCCATATTTGATTCTAACTCTGATTGTTTCCTGTTAATCTGAGAAGGAGAATTGCCAAGAATATTCAAGGTCTATGTTTCCTAAACAACTGTAAAATCTACTTGAAAGGTTCTGTGATTTTTTGAACTGTATTTGAATCCTATAAATTAGGAGTTCCATTCAACAGCATGAAGCTCTATACAGGTATACAGCTGCATAGAAGTGGGAACAAATTTGCATATAGGTATTTTAGTAAATGCCAAGGGCATCAGTTTCGTAAAGTTTTAATCTTGTATACAAGGCTATCAACCAGTCCTACTGCTTGTTCTAACTCATACTAGTAGGAATGTCAAGGGGATGGGGCCAGACTCTTCTCAGTGCTACTCAGTGACAGGATGAGGGGCAACAGGCACAAACTGAAACATGGGAAGTTCCATCTCAATATGAGGAAAAGCTTTACTTTGATGGTGGTAGAGGACTGGAACAGGCTACCCAGGAAGGCTGTGGAGTCTGCTTCTCTGAAGATATTCAAAACCCGCCTCGACACAACCCTGTGCAATGTGCTCTAGGGGAACCTGCTTTGGCAGGGGGTTGGACTAGACGATCTCCAGAGGTCCCTTCCAACCCCAACCATTCTGTGATTCTGTAATGTCTGTGGTCCCTTCCTTACTGTTTAAGGGAAGGCTTGAGGAAAACAAAGGTTATATAGGAAGGTCATGGCAAGCCATTTCCATTATGCAAATCATACTATTTACACCAAATGACGGAATCAAGCTTAATTAATTATGATGAATACCTGATTGCTAATTACTTCATAAATGAAGAAGATTCACATATATTCACACACTACAGAAGATAAATGGTTTGCTTCAAAATTAATAATATGACATTCTATTATTATTTTCAGTCCACATTCTCAAGGAATGCACATATTTGTACATACTGTCTAATTCACACACACACACATATATATATATGTATAAATATATACACATGTACTTAGAATTAAATTATTGTATTTAAACACTCCTAAAAGTTCAGGTTAAAAAAATATTTTATATGAGTGTCATCATTATTAGATGTTAAACGCTAAGGCCAAAAGCATGTTAACTCTCGTTTTTTTTACTTTATAAGGATCACTGAACACACGTCCAAGCTCACAGACAATGCTGAATAGACCTTCTGCTGAATTTTATCTAAAAATTATTAACAAAGTTTAAACCACTTAATTACTATTAAGATTAAAGAAAACAGTCTCAACAAAGGCTTAAAAATCATTTAAAAATTAGCTTTTCCTCTCCCCTCCAAAAGAGGGAATTAGAGCTACTGTAGCATTGCTTAATTGACTGCAAATTTTACAGGACCTCTGCATGGTTCCGTTTTGTACTCACAGTAGACAAAGAATGAGTAAACATTTATCCAAAACAAAAGAAAATGTTTCACATGAGGAGCGATGTACCACTAGCAGGGAAGGGATATATGACTGAGATGTCCACTATTTACTTTCTTAAATAACATTACAGCTATTTTTCAGCTTGTGAATTTGCCATGTCATATAAAAATTGGTATTTACTCAACTAATGTTTTCAAAGGGAATATGCAATTAACGAGAAGAAATGAAAGTAAAAGCTAAGAAACAGAAAGTTATAATTGGGATACATTTGATCACCAAAAATATCAGTTCCCTCTCTCTTCTCTCTAACATTTCTAGTTTGTTGATGAACGAACCGTGTTTGGCATAATTAACACTAAGATCTTCAGAACTCAATGACTGAAAATAATTGCTTCTCTCCTTTCTTTCCTGAGTACGCTGAAGCCCAACCTAAAGATTTAGAGCTGACTGGACAAATATAAAGGATGTCAGAAACAGTGACCGCTGACATGCCATTCAAGGCACATGGAAGAGAGTTCAGGCTTGAATGCCTCTAAACTGCTCATTGGTAAGATCAGCTATCAGTGAGACACAGTGTAAGTCAGCACAATTCACTGAGCCTGCTATGACCTTAAAATCATTGCTCCTGGGGCATGTTCATCCACCAATTAGTTTATACGCTCACTGGAAATCCATTGCTCAGTAAATGCACTGGTCTCTCATTCCACAGTGTTGATGAAGTGTGTGTGATGGCTTTCTCTTCACAACTTGACCCCTAAAGCTGACCCATCTGGAACTGAAGTATTCATGCCACTTGAGCAGATCCTTGGTTAGCACAGAGTCTGATATTTTCTTTAAAAACACCATTACTCACATTTTTTTCCTCTTCGTTAAAAATGTTTTGCAACCAATAAAACAAGAGAACTTTTTAGGGGGAAGAAATTTAGTACACAGTATGCTGAAGTACATCTGTAAAGGGAAATTAACTTATGTAAAACATGATTTCTGATAAAACTGGTATGAAAACTGTAAAATATTGTTCTGCTCAGAGAACGGCTGTTGAATCCAAATATTAATTCATTGCAGTATATGTCTTTTGCTATGAATGCCATAAACATTAAAAAAAAAAAACAAAACCAAAACCAAAAAAAACCCTAAACCCCAAAAAACCCACAGCCACAGCAGGGTTATAGCTATCATCACAGCATGGTAAGAGAGAATTGCCTCTTAGGCATTTAAAGAAGAGACTTATTACATCTATTTAAATATTACATAGTTAAAAGTACAGTGTATATTGTGTGCTTCTCTCTATAGAATACTCTTACCTTACTCCAGCTCTCCAAGCGCTTATGACCCCACTTCCACCAAATTTCAAACCACAAATTAACGAATATATTTGTAAAAGATAAGCAAATAAAACTAAGCAAATTCCTTCACTATGCTTATTCTGCAATCTGGGATTTATTTTCATATCGGGTACTATCAGTGCTTATTACTAATAAGAAGAAGAATAACAGCTCATCTAATAGAACACAGTAAAAGAAAAAAAAAAGCTACTGGGTTACTCGCTGTGTTCCTTCTGGATGTTCTCCAGTCAAAGAAAAAAAAAAGAATATGAATACATTTTGTCAAAAAGTGACTGTTCTGACTTTTTTTTTTTTAAAAAAAGTTACATTTTTCAGCTTTTGATGAAATTCAGAAATCATTCTGCCTTCTCTTCTTCTATAAAAATGGGGTTTTTGTGGGTGGAGGTAAGGATATCTCTTCTTTCCTTTTATATGTCCCTCATTTCCTTTAGTGAGAAAATGGAAAAGGAAGAAAGGAAGAGACAAAACAAATACTGTATTTACAAATATTTTTTAAAAAGAAAAATAAAACCAAAGCTGTTAGTTAATTTATTATCTGGAAAATTAGAACAATTAGCAGTAAGACTTGTTAAGCAACCTGAACGTAACTTTTCTTGTTCTTCTTAATGAGAGTTTAAGTTCAGCCCCAAAAGGAACCTCTGCTGTGGTAATACAAAGTGCTGTGAGACTTTGCAAAAATTATAGCTCAACTTTAAAACTGTATTAATAAAAAGAATTAATGATGGATATATTATACAGGTGAAGGTTAAGCTATCTTGCTAAATTTCAAATGCTAAGCGTAAACAGAATCAGCTGTGATGGAAAAGGTTTGTAATAAGATCTATTCTTACTTAAATACCTGACAAAAATATAAAATGATTAATGGTAAAACTATGCCAATGAAAACTAAAAAAGGTAAAACAGTCTGTAATCTAGAAACAAAGTAATAAAAAATCCAAAGGCAAAAGACAGAGCTAGAAAAATCCAGATTAGAAAGCAAAAGCTAATTTTAATTAGATGGTTAACTATTTGAAATATTTGTATGGCGAGATAGTTGATTATCCATCTCTTTGAGCCTTTAAATAAAAATGATGCATCTTTCTAAAAACTATGCCAATTCATCAGGAAGTTATGTATTTAATAAAGGCACTATTAAGGGCTCAAACTCTCAAATTACTGCATCACAGCCAGTTACCTAACATCATCTGAGTCACTGTAACTTAGCCTGTGACAAAGTAAAATTTGTCTGACCATAGTATCATGCGTTATCACAGGTTTGAAACTTAAGTCAAATTCTCTGACTTGTGTAAGACAAGTGAGAATAGCTGATCATGATGGTCTTCAGTACTTTAGGGGGAAATTTTGGTCCTATGCAGACAAGAGAAATGTTACTCTGAATACATGAGAAATTGTACAGCTGTAAACTTAGTCCTTCACTTGCTACCAATGTCATGCTACGTAAAGCTTTATAACCCTTTTATAGCCCCTTCCTATATTTAGAACCAAAGAACATTTGCTTTTTCTTGCATCTCTTCTGGATACTGTAAATAATAAACAGTAATAAATTTTAAAGAAGTAAAATCTGAATTTTGAATACAATCTGTCGTAACTTTTTGTTTTTTTTAAGGAAAAACTTTTCATATACTTTTCCATAAAAGGGAGTGGTTGGAACCCTCTCAAGTAGTTTTCTATCTATAAATTAAGATTATTAATTACTTCAAAATAACTACAATACATTGCAGTTATTCATGAGACATATTCATAGGTTTTGTGCCACTTTATTGCAATAGATAGGAAGGGTAAGATACCTGATCTTTAGGAAAACACAACACACAAAACACCCAGAATTCTGCAATATACACAAATTAAGTGTTCTGAATTAACAACAATCACAGTGGCCTGATTGAGTGGTCTGATTAAGTAACACAGCACCATCAAAGACAGAAAGTCCATCCTTCCCTTTCTCCCCTACCCTTCTCTTGGCCACGTGGTCCTGTAAGACACATACTCTGTTCATGCGAGCTGGTACTTGTTGGACATCTCCTTTAATTAATTTATTAAATTTGCAGAAAACTGTACAATTTTCTATGGTGTTAGTAAACTCATGAAAGAACATGTTTCAGCACATGAGTTGCTGTGCTGCTGGAAACAGGAAAAGGACTGAGGATAAGGGTGCTCAGAAGAAGAGATACACAATGTGAAAGCCATTAGCAGCAGCAAGTTATCAAACAATCTCAGCTGTTCATAAATGTATACACCTGAAAAAGCAGGCTAGCTTATTTCTTTCGTCCAGAAAGAAGAGGTATCATAATGATCGCCAAAAAAGTTTATGGATTCAAGATCATTCTGAGAGGAAGAAACCTGCTCATCCACAATGAAAAAATAGCCAAAATAGTATGAACAGATAAATTGCATAAGCATGAAGTGTACTGCTGCAATCAAATAATTTGTATCTCACTGATAAAAGTACATCAGAGAATTTTGTGCAGAGTTAAAGTACATTAAAAACCCCTACATACTGAGTTTGGGTTTATCTGCTTTTTAAAAAAAACAGCAAAACTTTAATGAAAATATTTATAATTAAAGCAGTAAACACAAATCTGAAGAACAAGTAATGGCACAAACTGCTTCCCACTCAAAAATTTCAGGTCCAAATTATCTGTTATTTCTGAATTTTCCACAATTAAGGATGGAGTTTCAAAGCTTTATTTGTACTTAATTTGAGTTAACCATGGCCTGCTCTTAACACAGGGCAGTCCTGTTCTCTCCTTCTCCTGGCATACTTCAACATTTCCCATGCAACTACACAGCAAGTTGGATTAGGGAGCTGATTCAGTTGAAAATTAACCCTACCAAAACAAAAATCAGATTAACCAGATCATCTGGCACTAACTGCAGTCTCATAGTTACTATATTTGACACCGAGATGAGGGTGAAGCCATAAAACAGATGCAGGTGGAAAATGAACCATCGGATCAGCTGCAATTTAGACTTACAGGACGTTTAGTATATAATGAAGTAGTATATAACACTACCTATACTTATATGCTGTACTACTTCAATCTAGTTTTTTAGTTTTACTTCCATTTTCCGGTTTAAGTCATATTGCTGTTTTCTTACTTTAGGTTTTGGCTTTTTTTTTCCTGTTATTCTTCTTGCATCTTTCATGGGCATGTGATTTCTTGTCCTTAGTCACTGTTGATAGGTGATTGCAAAAGCTGATGCTGGTATATACTGAAGAATCATTTCTCTTAAAATTAGCTTCTTCCATTGTTAAAGAACCGTGCAGCACAAATGCTTCATTTCAAGCTTGTGCAAGTTTTAGCCTGAAAACTATGTGCTTCATTGTCCCAGAGAAATAGAGCTGTCTTCAGTTGTTATGAACAAGGGCAGGCTCAGAAGCATTGACACTTGACCCAGTAAAGATCTTGCAGTGTAACAGGTTGACAAATGGGACAACTATTCGTGAAAATAAATGTCAAAACTGCATCTGCTTCAGCAGGTTTGAAATTCTGACCAATTTAAAATTATTCTAAGTATTCAACTAGATTTTCCCACTGAAAACCAGTTAAAAATTTTCCAAAGATCATTAAATTTTTCATATTAAAAATGCTTAAATTTTGTGCAGTCATTCTTCTAAAGCAATATAGAAAAAAATATTTTTTGGGATACCTAAATCGCATATTCCTCAGCAATAATGAAAATCTTGAGGAAGGGACTGAAATAATGTAGTTTTTAGCACAGGGGTGATGTTCAATTCACACTAATGTGTGTGTATATATATATATATATATATAGGTAAGACATATAAAAGATCTAGGTAAGATATATAAAGAAAGGTAAGATTTTGCATCTCCATCAAAACACTCTTCATGAAAACTCACCTTCAAGTACAGCAGATATTGTCCTATCTTCCATAAATACAGTCGTTAACAAAATACTAAGCATTGGACTTCAGTTCTAGCAAGGTGGAGCTCTGAACAGAAAGATCCAACGGAGCATTTCAGAAGATCAACAATTCACCATTCATTACCTCTCATAAAACAAAATCCTCTACAGCAGTGGGCACAGAGAACCTGACACAGAAGAGGAAGGAATGCTGAACCTCAAGCTATTCACAGGCCAGGATTACAATAGGCTTTTATTTAGTACTGGGCAGGAAGTCACTGCTATGAGAAAGAAAAAAAAAAGTTTTAAGATGTAGCAAAAATAAATTATCAAATGTAATTTTCCAAGTAGTAGCTACTGGTAGGTTCAGTTTTGATATGCAATGGAACCTCAGAATGAGCACATTCTGTCTGTAAAACTAAGTTATTAGACAAGAGGTGCCCTAGAAACTGGTTTCTTTAATTAGATTTCTAACACACAGCTGCAGAGAAACCAAGTTTTATTACAAAAAGTTAGAAGTAGGCCACAGCACCTAACATTGATGAGACACTTAGAATTATAATACCAGAATCAAACATGTGTTTCCTTTATAACTGATAGAATTTCACTGCAAAGTACATAGCTTTTCAAACACAAAACTCCTTCTGACCCAGGAGAAACAACTATCATTCTGCTGTCTGCACTACACGCCTGCTTACTGTGCATTCAACAAACAAATCATACTATCTTATGTTGGCTTAAACATTGTTTCATTTTTTAAAGTTGTGTCTGTAATTTTACTGCGTAATACAAAATTCACAAAATAATAATTCTGCTGTCATTTGCATAATCTGTGAGGCTATGCTGGAGATGAGCCATTATAAAATTGTTTTATGGCAATTTTGTTCTATGTATCTAAGAAAATATTACTGGAAAGAAAATATAGGCTCTAGGAACTAAACTGAATGGCAAGCTAGAAAGTTTTATTGTTCACTGTCATAGCCAGCCTGCTCTGCGTGAGCAACCTTTTATTCTTATCTGACCTCAGTGCGAAGGTGATGTCTTTCAAGTGTGGTGACTAAACCTGTTAAACTACAAGTCAAGACATGTACAGAATTGTTATAGAAGTAACAAAGAGCAATTTCATGCAAAACCTACAATTAAATTCCCAAACTAAGAACCTCGCTCCAGGAAAATGTTAAATTGCTCTTCTTCAATACAGCCGATTTACATAATCAGAAAGAAACCGCACCTACATGCTTATACATTTGCTATCATTTTGAGCATTTCCTTCTCATATTCAATTTGTGAGAAACTATTGAAAACCAATATATTGTAGCATCAAAGCTGTGCACTTTAAAGTGTCCCTTAGGTTTTAATGATTAATGTGCCAATTTTGTGTAAGTTCAAACTTAGAAGAGTTACAGTATACATCCATATAACTCATGCAATCTTCCAATCCAGAGTTTAATCGATACGACAGTTCTGGGGAACATTTGGAGCCCCAAAAAATGTCAAAAGGTTTAGTATCACCAGAAGTTTTGGGGAAGATTTCATATTGTCTTCTCTAACAGAGACTTCCACATAATTCTGGATCTAGTCGTTAAGAGGGAAAAAAACCGCAACATAACCGCAACACAACAACACAGCCTGTAAAAAAATCTCACATTGCAAGTCATTAACAAGCAGAAAGAACTGGTGCTAAGCCAAGAGCTGCTCAATAGATCTTCAAGAGACAGTTGTTAGAGTTACAGAAGGCAATACTCTTTCCTACAAAAAAGAAACACCACTTTCATTTGACAAGATCTCTTGTAGAACTATACATCCCCATTGTCCTACATGTTAATTTTTGCAAATCAAGTAGAACTTAGCGATAAAATCTTCATAAAATAGCAGCTCCGACACTGTCCCTAAAGTGCTTACTTTGGTAGTTTATCTCAAGTAACTCTTCCATTTCTTGTTTATTAACTCCCCATCTTATTAAAAACAAATTTTAACAAGTGAGTCATGATAAAATATTTACAAAGTACTACAAAGTAGTTAACATTCATCACATTGCAAGAGAGCAAAGAAAGAATAAAGTGTGAGTACATTCCAATAGGTCAGAGGACATGACAAAGCAAGTAAGATATTCACTTAGCTTGTTTTCCAAAAATATATGAGAGATTAGGAAGGAAGGAACTTGCTTTGTTCCATTTGAGCTTTTTGCATATTGTTCCCTGAGAGTGTGTCAATTAAGGAATTTGCTTAGAATAATCGTAGCTATTTCGTACTAGCTCTCTGCACAGACAGACTTACCTACTGCTAAGCATTCATATTGCAGACTACCTTAACTCCGAAGGCAATTTTCTATGGAACAGTAATGTCCACAGAAAAAGTTACTGTAAAATTATTATTTCATTTTTAATTCTGCAATAACATATTCAAAGAAACAAGCTCTAAACTTGTTAATTAAGGGCAAAAAATGATAGAAATTACAAAAAGAAGGAAGGGGGCTCAAATCTTTGGTGGTAGTCAGCCATACTGTTAAAATTAATCCTCAGATCAAAGTGCAGGTATTATGGTTTTAAAGAGATGCTTTGAGCACAATCAGTAAGTGATAGCCAACTAAAAATAGACACGGTCTGAAATGGCACACTTGAAAAGCCTAAATTAGTTCACACTTCTGAAAAGACTCTACTTGCCAGAGGTATGAATCCTCCAAAACAACCCAAGAAGGGCAGATGTAACCTTGGTGCTGTCACGCCTTCTACCAGGGGGAAAGGAACTTCATTTGCTGCTGCTTCAGTGGGTACCAGTGGGAAAAGCCTTGAGGCTTCCTTTGACTGTGTGGGAGCACAAGAAACCCGCTTCAACCAGTGACTGCTCAAGTGGAAGATGGTCCATACAGAAGAGAACATGGTACTACAGCAAACTGGAGAAGATGTGAATGCCTCAGAGCCTAAAAGCTTTTGTTTTTCTTTTTTGTAGACACTAAAAAAATCTTTCAGTCACAAAACTGAGATCTGCAGGCAAAAATCCATAGGCTTTAGTAGAGATCTAAGAACTACTTGTTCCATTAATTAACATTTTTATTACTTCATATTCCTTCTATTCACGTCTTTTTGGTTCACCCATCTAAAAGACCTCTATTTCTATCTTAAAATATAATATATATATTTATCTATGCTGAACTGACACTTTCTCTAAGATCACAATGGAAAAATGATTTGATATGTTTCAAATCATAAATATTTCAGTCTAAGAATAAAATTTTATAAAGCACTCACCCTGGGCCAGAACATCCTTTTAATCTACAGTGACACTGTGACATTGAATTATGTGCAGTACTGCACCTACATCAGTGAGAAATATTTAATATCATAATAGTGCTTAAAATATTATAAGCTGTAGTCCTAGTTTTAAAATAGTCTCAAAGACAAAATGCAGCAAATTGAAATATTAAATGTCCCCTGAACCAATTCTTAGAAGATTAACCATTTGGAAGACATTTTTAGCTACAAAAATTTGTAAGTAGCTTCATTAGTCAATCCTCTCATTACACAGAACTAAAAGGAGATTTTAGTATTTTTAATTAAAAAAAAGATAATGTACAGGTGTAACAGAAAGCACATTTAATTTTTTTTATTTTTAAAGAAGAGCTAGCTACTCTAACATATAGGTTCTATTTCCAAGTGCATGTATTCCCAGACCTGGGTTAATTTTGTTGGCAAACACCAAATTTACAAATTATTGTTGTCACATTTTAGAAAATGTGAATGATCCTTAGGCCTGCAGTTTGTAAGATGATTACAGTTTTTCCTGTATGATTTCAGTACTGCTGATGTAATTGCCTGAATATTTGAAATAAATATGGAACTTACCCTCCACTTGAAACCTGAAGTCTCTCGTGTCCCTCACATAAAAAATTAAATGGTAAATCTTCCTTTAATGATAAAAAGTATTCTTGTTTCAAGTCTATATAAACAGTTTTGCTATATATCTTTTGCAGAACATGGAAGGTTTTGTTTTCAGTGTGGAAATAGAACAGTGACTGAAACACTGTTCCTTTTTATCCACCAAACCACTCTGTTTTCAGAGTTGCATCCATTTGTTCTACTGATAAAGACATTACGACTGTTATTCTGTTGAAAGAAATTCACCTAAAAACTTTTAAAAGTGTATTTCTTCTTGTGTAACAACATCACCAATTCTTATTTTCTAAACTTATTCTCTTTAAAGCAGCCCTCGGAATCCCATGAAGTTGCACAACTACCGCTAAATGCAATCAGATTTCATGCCTCTACCAAAGGTATTAGAGCACACATAAATGGGGCTCCTTTTTAATAGACTTCGCATTAGGAAAACAGACGAACCCAATCGTCTAGTAATTTTAAAAAGCATTACAATCTGATCCGATGTTGAACAATGTAATTCTAACAGCAGTGATTAGAAAATACCAAGTAGTCATGAACTCACCACAGGTCAAAACTTGTCATTTTTTTTTTCCAACACATTTTCACAAGAACACACACAAAATTTGTATTCTTGTTAACTGTTTCTTGTGGGCATTCAAGATGATCTGAAGTTATCTGTTAACATGAAAGCCACAGCCAACTTCAGGGTTCAGAAAAAAGGGGTCTGCAGCTGTACAGTGGTTAGTGCTGCTGGCAGAATGTGTCTCATGGTGACCAACACACTTCAATAATGACAGGGTTTAGGATACGCTAAGCTCACTTTATTATATGATGCTCTTAAAATGCATCAAAGAACATTATTTCTAAGCTCTGAATTATTATCAGTGAGCTGCAGTTAAGGATAAGAAGTGTTGCTAAGTTTTGCATAATGCTTGCCATTACAAGTAAGCACTGCTTTTCCATTCTTCTAAAAATGCCATTTAAGGGTTTCAACAGTTCTGCTAAACCTAGACTGTAAGTGCCATGCTTGAATCTATTTTTTTGGATGTATGCCCAACAATAAATGATCCACAATGATCTGAGGACAGCACTCTCATCCAAGAACTTAATCAGATTAATGATGTATTTGTTTTATAAAAAATGAATAACATTAAGCTTGAGAATACCTAATTTACATATTAAATGGTTGAAGGGGACAAAAAAATACTAGTGGTTTTATAAAATTAAGATTACAAAATTGACTATTGTCTTGAAAATCTGTTAGTAAATTGCAGAGATGCAAAATAATAAATAAGTGTTCATTAGCAGTGTTTATGTAAATTCATGAGTCGATGTTTAGTTGTACAAAAGACTTAATGATGTTTACATTTACAAAGAATTTATTAAGAGCAATGTTGATATCACAACATAGCAATGGCAATAACACCAACATTACATACAGAACTTTCCAGCTCTTCTGACCTAAAGAATATAATTAATACTTAAAAAAATTTTCCATAAACTTAAGAATGCTGAAGGGAGCACTGAGAATGAGAGGTGTGAAAGCAGCAGTGACACTGTTTGCATTGGATTTAGTTTTATATAAAGTAAACAGAGACACCTAACAGAATGAATTAAACTATACAAAACCGGCAGATCTTACAGGGTTAAGGAGAAAAAAAAAGTTAGTTAATATTCTTTATTGATTTCTTCTATGTTCCAGATACTTAGTGTTTCTCTACCAACTTCATTATTTCATAAAAATATTACAATTATTAACCAGATTTTCAAGAAATAGAAAACTAGCTCCCATAACAATGGATTAGTCTGGAAGTGAGTCAGTTACTTAGGTAAATTATTGAAGACTATGATTTATCAGCACCAAATATAGCATTTACATTTTGTCACAGCAGGTGTAAGTTAACTCTTTGAATCATGTACTGGTAGAGCTGTATATACTGTCTATTTCCAAATCCCAATGGGTTAAACTCTGCACATGGAAAAGCAATGTGAAAAAATAAGCAGTAGATGGAACAGTGAAGATCAGGCTGGCATTTGCCATCTGGCACGGTAGATCTGGGGTCTATCGTCACACAATAATTTAACAACTATTATGTCCCATTCTAAAGACTTCAAGAGCAATTCCCTCTGCCTTTATGCAATAAATACTTTAATTTGATAAAACAGACTCTTGCCTGGGCAAACAGAGCTTTTGTAATGAACCAAGATGGTTCATAAGCATACCTATGATTCAGGACACCCCTGGAAACATTCCTAGGCCAAGCAAAGGACATTGGGTTGCCGTTGCGTATCTACTATCTGAAGTATCAGGCAGTAGTTTCTAACAGACTGTTAGTAGAGCAAGAAATATCATCTTCCTGTTAGCAACAGCATCACCCATAGCACTTTAATATGTCTCATTAAAGATATTAGAATAGGAATGCTTCTGAGCATTGCCTCCAAAAAGCAGGACCTCAGAAACTAAAGACAATAAAACAACCCTTCCTTCCTTTGCTGGGAGGGAATGGGGGGAATATTCATGAAAGATGATGCTAGTACAATAGCTCTTTCAATGCCAGACCATATCTTCACACCCAGAAGAAAAAAACAAGATGAAAGCTTGGGGGTGGGAAATCTGCGACTTATATGAAGATTTCAACAAACTTGCTTCCCCACTGATGTACAAAACTCAAATTGTTTGGCACTTCTATTGAAAATCCAGGGCTACAACTGAGTAGTATAGGAACAGCAATTGCTGGCAGACTTGTATCAACAGAGCCCAGCAGTTGGCTCTATTTCAGCTCCTATCTAATCCTTGTATAATACTGCACTCATCACCACGGTATGTGAATTCCCACTAATGCGACGTTATAGCTAAAAAACAAAGCCCACAGCAAAATACGTGCAACTCAGGAAATCTGCAATTAATATTCCAGTACAGACTTCACTGTGTTCCAATACCCCCCACCATTCTTCATCCGTGAGTTCACGCTACTTATATTTCTGATTTAGGCCATAATGTGATATTAATCCATATGTTCTGACTGATAAATCGACAGCATACCATAAATCGGACAAAAAATTCACTATAGCTTCTACACGTCAGAGTAACATTTGTATATGTTTGTCGGTTAATGTGGTTGTTGTATAGCACTCTCAGCCTAGGAAAATTTTTCACAATAACATTAAAAAAAACCCCATGTACTTTTTAACTCAATACTGCCTACAATCCTGCCTATGACAGAGTCTTGTGTTCTTTTATCTAGATTTTAATTTCCCTCTTCAGATACAAAAAACTAATCCAACTTGCTAAGGCAAAACTTCAACATCAACCTCATAATGACTTATATCAATAGATCAACACAAGTCTATTGCACATGCAGCTGTTCCATAAAGTGTGCAAATACACAAAAAAGAAACATGGCAATTACACAGGCACTTGTCCCAATAATAAATGTTTTTCAAACTATTTTCACCGTACCAGTTTTGTAACACAATCCTATGATGCAACTACCACTAAAATAGGTAGGTGACACACAGTGATCTTAAACAACTTCTGCTTTCACCTCCCCTCTAGCTAGACAATATCCTCCAGAATCTGTTTCCCTGGAAGTGCTGGAAAATCTACTATGCTCGATAGACTGGAATGGTGCCATGTACTGGGCATAAAGGGCAGGGTCTGGTAACAGGGGGCTCTAGGAAAGAACTGTGTGGGACAAGGCCATGAACTGTCCTGTGCCAGGCAGTTAGAGCAGCCTCCGAAACCAGTGGGAGCAACCCATTCGCCCCCAAGAATTCAACCAAAGGAGCACACAGCACTTCTGGTCAGACATCTTTTAAGAAAGAGTGGCAGCCACTGGGGGAGGAGAAATGGAGGAGACACATGGAAGAAAATGTTGTAGACAGGTGCTTAGAAGAAGGCTACATGAGGTACACCCCCAGAAGAAGGATGGTGCATGGGTAAGCCACACTGAAGCCAGTACACCCCCATAGTAGTAGACATTTTTAATAAAGCTGTTACAACTTAACTTGCAAAGTGAGAGGAACATACATGTCATGTCTAAAAAGCAGCAGTAATCATGCTTCTTGATGTGGTCTTCATGTGGTTTACTTATTTGCACATACAACTGGCCTCCAGTGAAAAGCATTGAACCCAAAACATTAACTCACGATGATAGGTGAGTATCTTGCTTCAATTCGCTGACAATGTGAACTATTCACTGAGGATCTACATCCATGTTTCTGACTTGAATTTTCAAAAAAAATCCTAATATTCTGAAGTTACAATTCCTGTTAAATGTTCTATTTGTTTTGTATGTGGGATGGAAGATAAAGCAATAAATAGCATAAATTTTATCTATGATTTTGACTGATATAATAAAGAATGTTTTCTTTTTAGTGAAGACATACTTACTAAAAATTCTGAGGAGAAAAAAAAAACTATCCTTTTTTCTTTTTGGTAGGTTCATGCCATTTCACAATGCTCTAGTACCAGACTTCAGGGTGTTGTTCAGATTAGCCATGACTTGAATAGAAATCCATTCTTTTTCTTTGCTGAATGAATGCCATTATTTGGCTGTGGGTTATAAGTACAGTTTTATTTCTAAGAATTTTATTTCTGTCTATAACAGCTCAGGAATAGGAATATTACTTATGTTCCATTTCATAGTTCTGAAAGTGTTTTGACCCCACATAGAAATTTGAAGACCTTTTCTGAATAGGGCCTTCTATTCATGTAATGATTTTTTCTGTATTATTTTATTAATATAAATACACTTCACCTAGTGAAAGCAGGTCTTACATAATATACAAGAGGCATCTTATTACATTGTGATAACTTTAAATAGAGCCTTTTGACTATGAAACTTTTTTTCTACTTAAGTGGATATAAACTATCTGGACAATGAGAAACAACACCTTTTAAAATGACCGTCTGGTGATATTTAAATAAAAAGAAATTATGTAAATAATTTCAAATGCAAGTAAAATACCCACAAAAAATAGGCTTGAGTAACAAAGCAGTGAAATAGATTATCTTGTTTCACAGGATTCTGTAAGTGTTTTGATAGCTGAATTTTTTTTTTATAAGTGTCCATTTAGAATTAAGTCCAAGGCTGGTACTCTGTCAGAAAGGTGAGTGCTATCACCTTCCTATGGCTAGAATACATCTGTGACTCAGCATCTCTCTTTCTTCCAGTGGTTTCAGAAAAGCATTAAACCAGTAGCAGCCTTACAATTCCTGTAACAGCAGCAGCTGTTTGCTGTGACTTGGGACAACTTTTCCAAAACAAAATATTATTTTGCCGTCAGCCAGTTGATGAAACTAATAACTGAGATGCTGTATTTTAGGTTAGCCCTTGGTTAGTTTGCTAAATATTTAGAATTCATTTTCCCAGGCCTTCAACAGCATAATTCTTCTTCAAATCTGCTTGCATCCAGGTTCATTGTTTCACACAGACGTTGCCATGAATTCACCTGACCCTCACCTATTTCAGCGCTGCTAGTGACAGGATGCCAAGGGGAATTTGTCTGATTTAGCAGCTGTTAACAGTCTGCTCTCCATTTTGTCTCCATGGAAGTTACAAACCCAGGCTGATGGTTTAGCCATACCAACACTTACCATGCTCAAGAATAAAATAACTTCACTCATGGGAAATTTAATGTACCATTAAAAAAAGGACAACTCCTTACGAGTATCACCGATATGCCCATTGCCACCAGAAGGAACAATTCCACTGATAACATTGCAGGGGCAGGTCTGCCCTCCTGCTTGTACTGGCTCTCCAAAAGGAGCTCCCTGAGTGGCCTCATCACAGGATGAGACATGAGTGAGAGCATGAAACCATGAGCCAAAAAAGGAGGACATGAGCGTACATCAGCAGTCCTGCCCAAAGTATTATTTCTGCCATCCCCCTTGATTTAAACTTTTAGTCCTGCCCCTTCCCTTGCTGTTCATATTCTTTTACTGCCTGAGCCTGGTGACAGGGCAGAATGGAAATGAGAGTCTGGGGGGAAGGACAGGAAGGGTGATCTTCACCTTCAGCACCAGAGCCATTTTAGACGGGCTTAAAATGTTTGTGAAATCCAACTCAAACTGTTACGGAGTTTCATTCTTTTCCACCAGCTGCTCTGAGTGATCCTGTGATACTAATGCTACAGAGCCAGGTGCGTGAATAAGCCATGTCCCATACGGCTGTTCTCGAGACAGCAAAGCCTGAATAAAGACAGAAGCATCATGGATGATAAGATGCCTTTTCTCTGAGCACTGTGGGAAGGAAAAAAGACGACTTGGATGTAAGAGTGATTAAATGCTGAAAGTGAAGATACTGATAAATGTAAAATTTTCAAAGTTATCTTTAGGACAGTAGCAGAGGGACTTTCACAACATAAATTGTTAAGGCTATTTGCTATCTCTAAACAATTAAATACACTGCATATGCACTTACACATAACATGTTACTTGTAAACAGAATAAAACCTCCCCTTTAAAAAAAGCATTTAAATATTTTAATTTTTAAATCCAAAATGGAGTAATATAATGATGCAGACCAAATATTATATTATTGTCAGTTAGAAAAACATGCTAAATATTTTCCTAAAGTCAATTTTTGCTGCCTGATGCATTTGTTATTTAAAATATTACCTTACATTAATAAAAATACACAAGCCATTTAATCATAAACTTGAAAAAAGTAACCCTCAAAATATATTAGTGCACCAATGGCAATCCTATTAATTGAAGCATCATTTAAAAGTGTCAATGGCTCTTACAACACCAGTTCAAATCCCTTACTAATTTAACATTACAGCTTCATTTCTTGTTCTAATCTCATCTAATTTACCCTTCTTATTTCCTTGCTTCTGGATACGCTAGGTTTGCCACCCAATGAGTTTATTTCGCTAGTCATTCACTTTTAACAGTAAAACCAAACTATTTAAGGGGAATAATCTCCCTGCAAATCCAACACAGGATAAAGAGCTCTTATTTATCGAGCATTTTGTGCCTTGAATTGAAGCATTATTGCGAAGAGTGAGCAATAAACAAAAACACCTCAGGGGCCTGGGAGGAGCAATGTAACCAATTACATTTAATTAAATCAAAGGATGGGAGCCCTAGGGTTGAATGAGCTGAAGAACAAATTTGCATTAACACCTAGCAGCCAAACAAGTAGTTCTTGGTTTAGTCTGGAAGTACAATTGTTGCCATCTATTCTCTGCACTGAAGGGGGGCCATTAGCTAAATTCTTAGGAATTGTTTGTCCACTGATGAGGGGCTGCCTTCTCAACATTTCACCTTGTCACACATGAAAATTGCCTGCTAAAATAAACAGCTTCTTCTGAAACCTAACAAACAAACATTAGTACAGGACTCACAAGTTTGCAATTCTGTGACACCTTTGTTCAGAGTCAACAAAGAGAACAATGCCAGGGCTCACACACCTGAGAGAAGTGGAGACCCTCCAAGCCCTGGGTGGGTGGGTGGGGGGAGAAGAAGTGGGAAGAATTAAAGTTAATCTGACCACAATGAATTCTATAAATTGAAACATGCAGGATAATGATTACCTACAGCACTTTAAGAATTGGATGCAAACATTGAGCCTTTGGTGTAATGAGAAGACTTCCTAACACCAAAGTAATTACCGGTGCAATGCACCTCAAGCCTTCCTCTCCACTGTTCAGAAGCAGGGGGGAAAGATCACATGAGTCTGAGAAGAGCAGGGTATGGAAATGAACAAACACGAGTATGAAAATGATAGAGAAGTTAAGAGCCATGAAATACAGAAATGTCAAGAGTCCACAACTCTGCATTTTTCAAACTATGATTCTGTGGGACAAAGCAGGAGGGAAAGACTACAAATGTGTAATCAGTTATAAACTACTCTTTCATGAATGTTCATTGCACAGTCATGCTAAAAGAGAGAGTTTATATGCAAAGAGGGTGATTTTTTGAAGGTGTCTATGAGGCATTTTATAGAGTAGCAATGGCCAGAACTCTTTTTTCATTATTTTAAAGACATATTTTCAGGGATTTATAAGTATAATAATTTCAAATAATTAGAGATTTAAACTTATTGTCCCACACCTCATCCCAAACACAAAATATACCTTAATCTACATCCCCCAAAAGCATACATTAGTTTATCCATTTTAGGTTATACAACAAATGAAAAGGAATGTAATGGTTTCAAAACACTTTGCCCTAAACCTCAAGCTAAAAGGTTGAATTACTACACTAATTTTTTAGGCAATCAGTGTTCATTGTGCCCTAAAACTGCAACAGCCAAGATTCTCATTTTGACAAATACTGAACATGCGTACATAATATTTTCTTAGCTCTTGTTCCTTGAATATTCAGATGGGGAGTACAGAGAACAATAAAAGACTTTTGTAGAGGCCTACATGCTCTGATCTCAAGTCTTTTCAGAAAGTTAGCTGTTCCCTCTTGACCTATTAATTTTCTTGCTTTGGAAGAAATTTAACTGCAGTCTTACTCTGCGAAGTGACCATATAAAAATATAGTTTTATTCTTACCACACAAACTTGCTGCCTTTATTTACTCATAGCTACTTTTGCCTCTCATAATGACAAAGAAAAATACACTTTAGTGCCCTTTTATACACTGTTAGACCCAAAAACCTAAAAGAGATCTAATAGGTTGCTTTTAACGGGGTGAGAAGTTGGCTAATGTTCTCATCTTGCGTACTGAGGTAGTAACCAGCCTAAAGTAAATCAGAAAACTCTGTTCCAGAACAAACATCTATGATAGATGTGCTTTCAGACTACACCTGCTTCAGTCTAATCAATTCAACAACTGAAATAAGCGGTTCCTCCCTCTTCTGGACTTAAACGGTGACCTTCTTTGTGTCAGATCTTGTAATAATGAGGATATATGCAGTGTGAGATAGGTTTGTTAATATGAAAGAAAAAAAAAACAAACCAAACACAACAATCATTCTCAAGGTGGGCTAGTTTTTCCATTAGATCATCCAACTGATCCAGCTGACTGATGAGTATCAAAAGCTTTAGAGCCAAAATAAGGCATAGCAATGGGAGCAGATGATCAGCATCAGGAGTGACACAAGAGATAAAACAGGACTACCTCCTCTAAGCAGCAGCAAGCTGCTAAATCAGCATAGAGTATGGTTGAACAATACCAGTGTTTAGCTTACCATTTACAAGCACCTTAACTTACACATGTTTCTCAACAGATCAGAAGTCATCTATCTCAAATCTGAAGTTAATTGAGTAGAGAAGCACCAATATGTTCTGGAGGTTGCTTTCCTATTTTGTTTTAGAATGTGCTTAGCTAACAAATTTTAAAACCATACCAAGACAAAGCACAGACTCTAGTTTCACGTGTATAGTCCTCACTTGCATTAATCCACATTCCTTAAAAAAATTACCCTCTTACTCTAAATATGTACTTGCACCTTTATGGATAAGCTGCTCTGAACATCACTGTTACTGCTTTCTCCTTCTCAAGGTAACCACAAGCCTGATACATTTCCCAACTCTTGGCCATGACCCCCGTGACAAGTATAAGGGGAGGCAGACTGAGAGTTATTGTAGAAAAGCAAGTAGACTGTGGGAGAGTAGAGGCAATGGGGCAATGAAAGAGGGTGCTCTTGAATAAAATCCTGTAGGTTACATACTACCCACATCTTCCAGTGTGTTTAAAAAGAAAAAGATCAAACAATGCTATATGCACATGAAAATAGTTGTGTTTGTGTTGGTTTTCTTTTAAAGCTCAGGGATGGCATGTTAATCAAAATGAATACAGCTGGGTTTGAGGTGTGACATTTAGAAAAAAATCCTTTAGTGGTGAATTCTCTAATTATTCATTACGAATGAAATTATTCATTTACGAATCTCTAATTATTCATTTACGAATGAAACTGCACAATGGTAAGAACCTGTGAAATAACCATTTCTGGATGTTCAAACATGCTCAGACATGGAGCCTACTGCAGCCATCCACTACTGCAGGGTTGAATCTTGGGATTTATCTACACACGGAAAGCACCATTCCAGAACTAAGTCTTGATACATATGTGTAACAGTGAGTACATGTTTTCTGGATGACTATAGTGTGCTCTCTGAACATGGCTCTTGCTCAGTTAAGCAATTTTCTGGAGCGTGAGGCAAGTCAGGATTTCTTTTAGATTGAAGGAATGAAAGCAGAATAGCAAAGCAGACAGAAGTGCCGCAAAAACAGTGCGACAGTGATTGCAGGCTTAAGAAATGGTGGAACAAATGAAGAAAATGATACATGGTCTACATGAAAAAATCAGAACATATCATAATTATGACACACGAGACATAACAATTCACCTCCAGCATTACTCTGCCATGTGAACTGCAAAACAAGAAGTCCTCATAGTGGTCAATCTGATGATGCAATAGCTGTATGAAATCACAGCACAGAGCATATACATACCAACTACCTTTCTAAATACTTACTTTCTCACAAGATCTAAAAGGAATCACACTGTGACAGAACATTCCAGATGCATGGAGGAATTAACTTACCTGCTGATGAGCAGTACAAATTCAATCTGCATCCTGAGCCCCCACATATCAGAGAGCTGCTGCTAGCAGCACAATTAAGGTTTTACATTAGTCCAGGCACAAGGTTGGGAGAAGTGATGCCAAGACCGTTTCCAAACAATTGCTAACTAGTTTTGAAGATCCGCTATAAAAGATATTTTTCTAAACAAATACATGTTAAATTTGAAGCATGCTCTTTAAGACTAGATTAGTTTTACAATTTCAAATGTTACTCCCATTTCTCTTCTTTGAAGACATATAACTTGAAAACATATGACTTGTTTTAGTGTACTTCCACTTATTGAAAATACATTTTTCTCAAAAGCATTCAGTATTGGGGAGGCTTTTTCATTCTGTTTTTGAGGTCAACATACTTCTCATCTGCAGCGATATTTTCTGGTTTTCCTGTCTCAATCTTACCCATTCTATACTATTTTCAAGTCTGTTGTGTTCAAAGGTTCCTAAAAAAAAGTTATTTCAATTTGAATTCATTATGTCCTTTTTGATATGCTTCTGTTTACCTCAGTGGAAAACTCAAATGTGCTGCCTAATTACATGTTTGCTTTATCATTCTAATTAAATTGCTAATTAATTGATCTCAGCATCCTTTAAACAAGATTCATAGCAGTGACATAAGTAACATAGAAAGGCATTTTACACAGAGCAGGAGACAATACTCTGAAACTCCACTGTGCAAAATATAGTTGGAACGGATAACTAAAATTTTCCACTCCAAACCACTTTGTACTGGCATTCAGCTGTGTCTACCACTGCATGTTTGATGCTGCGCTCTTGATGTGTTTAAATCAGGAAAAAAAATAAATTTAACAGTGCAATTTCAAAACAACATAGAGATCTTTAGTTAAATTAATATAAATTTTCTATGTCTTTACACACAGTAAATGATAGTAAATACTGACAAACTAAACCAAAGCACTTTAATTCAAAATAACAAAAAAACATACATTTAAAAAGATGTTAATTAACCCTGCAGGGTACATGCAGGGTTTGAAATGAGTCCAAACAATGTCCAGCTTAATGCTAAGAACTTATAAAATGAGCTATCAGGGCCCATTAGTGCATTGCAATGGTTTAGATACTTGAAGAAGTGACCCTAAAATCTCTATTCTGACCCGACTTTCAGAAATGGGGCAGAAGATTGACCTTCACACAATATAATCAGCAGAGGATCTAAAAAATGTATCTCTCTGTTATGTGAAACCACAGTTTTATTTACTCAGGCATGTTCACTTAGGAGTTAAGGTCCACTCAAGCATCATTTCAGGGTTAAAGGTTATAGTATAAAGCCATTATGTTTTCAAGCAGAGTAGCATGCCACCATTTGTCCTGCTGTAATATCACAATCAGACGCTACCTTTTTAGCTTGGGCCAGTGGTGAGTTTAAGACCCTGGCATATACATTGTAAAATAGACCAGCACTTTCTACAAGTCATTCAAACTGCATTTACTAAACTTTAGATTGCTGTATATTTTGTCTATGCTATTATCTATAGACACATAAAGAGTTTCAAAAAGGTTTATGATCTGTGACCCTGTAGAAGATCTATTTATATAATAATTAGGTTGATTCTATGTTCAATGTACAATCAATGTACAGAAAAAAAATCAATAGTTTGGTTTTCATGTTCAGTTTCACAAGAGTCAATGTCAACCAACTTGACAGCCTTTTATGAGGACATAACCAGGTGGATAGATGATGGTAAAGCTGTGGATGTGGTCCATCTTGATTTCAGTAAAGCGTTTGACACGGTCTCCCACAGCATCCTCGCAGCTAAACTGAGGAAGTGTGGTCTGGATGATCGGGTAGTGAGGTGGATTGTGAACTGGCTGAAGGAAAGAAGCCAGAGAGTGGTGGTCAATGGGATAGAGTCCAGTTGGAGGCCCGTGTCTAGCGGAGTCCCTCAAGGGTCGGTACTGGGACCAGTACTATTCAATATATTCATTAATGATTTGGATGAGGGATTAGAGGGCGCTGTCAGCAAGTTCGCTGATGACACAAAACTGGGACGAGTGGCTGACGCGCCAGAAGGCTGCGCAGCCATTCAGAGAGACCTGGACAGGCTGGAGAGTTGGGCGGGGAGAAATTTAATGAAATATAACAAGGGCAAGTGTAGAGTCCTGCATCTGGGCAAGAACAACCCCATGTACCAGTACAAGTTGGGGGCAGACCTGTTGGAGACCAGCGGAGGGGAAAGGGACCTGGGGGTCCTAGTGGACAACAGGATGACCATGAGCCAGCCAGTGTGCCCTTGTGGCCAAGAAGGCCAATGGCATCCTGGGGTGTATTAGAAGGGGTGTGGTCAGCAGGTCGAGAGAGGTTCTCCTCCCCCTCTACTCTGCCCTGGTGAGGCCGCATCTGGAATATTGTGTCCAGTTCTGGGCCCCTCAGTTCAAGAAGGACAGGGAACTGCTAGAGAGAGTCCAGCGCAGAGCCACGAAGATGATTAAGGGAGTGGAACATCTCCCTTATGAGGAGAGGCTGAGGGAGCTGGGTCTCTTTAGCTTAGAGAAGAGGAGACTGAGGGGTGACCTCATTAATGTTTATAAATATGTAAAGGGCAAGTGTCATGAGGATGGAGCCAGGCTCTTCTCAGTGACATCCCTTGACAGGACAAGGGGCAATGGGTGCAAGCTGGAACACAGGAGGTTCCACTTAAATATGAGGAAAAACTTCTTTACGGTGAGGGTAACCGAACACTGGAACAGGCTGCCCAGAGAGGTTGTGGAGTCTCCTTCTCTGGAGACATTCAAAACCCACCTGGACGCATTCCTGTGTGATATGGTCTAGGCAATTCTGCTCCAGCAGGGGGATTGGACTAGATGATCTTTCGAGGTCCCTTCCAATCCCTAACATTCTGTGATTCTGTGATTCTTTGTTTCAGAAGACTGAATAAAGGAACTTTAAAAGTAAGTACAAGGACAATAAGGATTTCTAAAATTCTCATTCAACACTAATTTAAAATTGCTATTGTTTACCAGTTCCTAGTATTCATTACATACCTATTCCAAATTAAGAACACTTCTTAATGAAGAGCTTACTAAAGGAAGGCTCTGTGCAACAATAAAATCTAAGTTTGATCGTAAGAGAAGAAGCGTTTATAAGACTATTCACAACAACAAACTAAAAGTTTGTTAAACTGACAACAGTTACACTAGATACAATAAATCAGAAAATGCTCACAGCGCCAGCAATGTGTACTGAATGTGCTAACAAGGTGGAGTTTTAAATATTTGTATTTCATGCCTCTTAGAGAGATGGCATAGGCTGTACATAATTTATTTTCTCAAGTGCAATACACAACCTATGCATGCTTTGAGGTAGGTCTTGAGGAAAACAGCAACACCACATTTTGCTACTCTTCATAATTTAATTCTTATATGAATAAGTCAAAAGTTAGAAGGCGACAATTTTTTTTTAAACCATAGTTTTTTTGTAACTTTGTAACAGAAGGTACAAAAACTAGATGCTTCCTGAAACAACAGAATCTTGATTTTATATATTCTTTGGGCTCACACAGGAATATTGAAATCTACCACCAACTGCTATATTACTGTATGCAATTTGAGCACCATACACTAGTAATGTCTAACAAAACATAAATATATATATTTTAAAACATAATAGCATTATGAATCATAGGATGATTCAGAGTGTAAGGGTTAGACATACATATGAAGATGCAGAGTACTTTCAAAAAATATGATTGTTTCTCGGTGTATTTTCTACAAAAGAATTCCAATGTTATCTCAGCAAGTGGTACTTCACAACATGATGGATCCTTGCTTTTGTGATCTGAAGCCTGTGCATAAAATTGTTATAGCACAGATTTGTATACAAAATTACAATAAGCATTTCCATTAAATATCAAGGTTGTCAAATAAAATACTTGATTTGGGAAATGACAAAATTAGTTAGGAAATGCCACTGTACTCCTAGAACAGCTGTCTTGCATGTATGTCTTAGGAAGCAACATGTAATTAAATACCACCACATACTATACTTCACACAGGACCACTGCTTCCTTTTAGTTCACAGAACTAAAGGCCAATGTTCATTTAATGATCAAATAATCAACATTTACACGTCAGTTAAACACAACCTATTCCTTACTTTCTGAGTTTTAATAAAGCAGGCCTCTCCAGCCTCTGTCCTGAAAGCTGTATGCAGGCCTACCAGAATTCATTGCCTGTTTTTCAGTGTCTCACTTGCTTTGAAAGATACCCAGACAGTTCTCCCTAATGGAACAATTCCTCCACCTCACAGTCCTTCCTGACTATGTGCCTTACCACACCAGCAATGTGGAGGTGTTCCTGGGGACAGACTGAAGTCGTAAAGAGACTGTTCTTTAGATGAAGCCCTGAGGCACAGAAAGAGGAAAAACATCCACTAACTCTTGAGAGTCCAAAGCACCTAGAACCTTTTTTGAGTATTTTACATTTCTGCTTTAGCTGTTGAAATCAGTTTCAGCTCTGATTAGCTTCTGCAGGTCAGACCCTAGGCTTCCAGAAAAACAACATACTAGCCTACCATCACAGAGAACACTCTGGCAGACAGAGGAAGAGAATCTGCTTTCCAAGCAACAAGCAACCATGAAATCCCCATTTACACAGGCAGCTCTAAAATAACAGTGTATTTTGTAAAGCCGAGAACTCAAAGTTAAAATTCTTTTAACGTACATCTGTGGGTATTTTTTGAGTTAGGAAATGAACATCAAAAATCCCATTGTCTGGAATATCAGCTCTTCCATAGGTCGTTAGCAGGACTGCAACTTTCAGACTAGCTCAACTTCTTGTGCTTGAGCAAATAAAGAGCAGTTAAAAAGAACGAAAGACATATTTCACCTGAGCTGTCACAGGAAGGCGATGCACACAGAGATCCCTGGAAATGTGGTTCTCTTGCTGGCCCTGTGGGAAACATTTTCTGGTGCACCTACCATTTCTTCCTAGCCCTCTTGAAGCTGAGCTAGCATAGCTTCCTTTCCATCTTTGACTTCTTTTCTCGGTCCAGTTATTCTTAGGATAAAAACCTGCCTGCATTCACTGTGGTTTCATCCCAGGCTCCTTTCCGGGCAATCCGGTTTCTCTCTTTTAAAAAACCCTCATCAAATACATCTTTATTTCCAATTCCCCTTCTTGCCCAGCCTCTATTGTTTTACTTGTTCTTCTCTCCCACATGCTACCTGTTGTAAGACTCTTCCTGACTAGGCTTACTGTCTGTTCCACTCCCCCCTCTGATCATCTGATCTTAGCCTCAGAAAGCAATATGGATCCTTTTCCCATATTTAGCCTGTAAGTCGTACGGAAGAAAAAAAAGAATGATTTAAAGATTAAGAGCAAGCAATTGTACCAGTATCTGCCACTGTCCTTCAAATTGTTAAATATATGAGTGAAATTTACAAAATCTACAAAATATGAAAAATATGAATATGAAAGAGGTAATATATATTAAGCATTAATTGTATTACTTAAGTATTCCTTTTTTGGAATGGTACTTTTGGAATATCAAGTACTAATTTTGTTTTGTTGTGTACTTCAATGCTATACAACATTCAAATTCCCCATTTAAAAAGAGGAAGAGCAAAATTTGCTACCCATTTCTATGCCAAGTTTCAATTATCATGCTCCTTATTATTCAGCACTGAAAACATTTCAATAGTTACCAGATTTTCACCTCAGTCAGATTAAAATAATTTTTGGTTTGTTTTTTTTTTTTTTTAATGAATTTTAGGGAGAAGACAATGTTTCTTATTCATTTGACAAGCCCTGATGAAGACAATGAGATTCTTTGTATGACTAAGGCAAGTCAAATTTGACTTGTACTAAAAACAATCTAAAAAAATATGACAGTAATTCAAAAGCTGACAATGCTTTCAAACATTTGGGGAAAGATGGCACATTGCAGTTCTAGTTTCATCATCCTACAATATTTATGTCACCAATAAGATCCTGTTTCAGGCAGGGTCAAAGTAAACTGTCAGGTAAAATAAATCTTCGACAATACCTTAATAAAAAACCCTGTTAAAAATCCAGTTTTTCTTCTTCCATATATATAATATGAATATACATAATATATAGAGTTATATATGTATGTAATACTTATGTATATATATGCAATAGTTATACGTGTAATAATTATATATACCTATATATTAAAAAAAATTTAAAAGCTCATGCCAATTAGACTGATTTACTTTAAAATCACAGGATAATCTCTTCTGAGCAGTACATGCATATTTCTCATTTTGGAATAAGAAACATTTTGCAATTACAAATCACATCCTTACATTTAAAAGCTCAAATTTGTAAAAAGATCTTGAAGGACATAATTGGACTCATCATTTCCAGGAATCTGCCTATTTCTTTTTGACAGTTCACACTCCACTTTTACAAGTTGTACAGAGCTCTTTAAATGCCAAGCGTAGACAATTCTTTCTAAAAAAAAAAAACTAAAAAAAAAAAAAAAAAACACAAAACAATTCATATATGAAAACACTGAAGTGTGGCTGTGTACTTTAATACCAAATATTTACCATAACGTTTTCTGAAGAGCACATAAATAGAATCTGCAAAAGAAAAGGCTATAGTAATTATGAGGAAATACGTATTTGAAATAATGAGAATCACGACAGATTTAAAGCACTTAGATTATCTCTATCACTTTTTATTTGTCTGAAATCATCTGTATCGTGCTGCATGTACTGTCAACAAAACAAAATATTTGAAATTCTATATTATATATGTTGATTGTTATCATACTTACTTTTGCCTGCCAAAGGAAAGTGCGAGGTACTATAACATCTGGAGGTTAACACAGGAGACATGCAACTGGCTGCTACATTATGGAAACATTTACATTATAAAGCATTTATCAGTTAGAACAAAGATTGCAATGAACGAAGTCTCTTCAAGGTAGTTGATCTTGAATATGTATTTAATATCACTATCATAATTTAAGTTTTTTTCAATGCTAGGTATGACAGTGTGTTTCTAATTCTGGAACTGGAAAATCCAATGGGAATGGGAAGGATGAAGGCTTCTTTTTAACAAGTGCTTTGAAAATAAGGAAAAGAATTCAAGAGGAAGTTTATCTGAGCAAACAGTTAGCAGGTATTATTTGAAGAGCTTCCAAAAGCTGTCCATCTCTCCCTTGGATTCATATGATTCTAGTTTCTTAGTGTATACCTGTTTTTTTCCCTTAAAATTATGATAAATTCAAAGACAGTATATTTTACTGTCCATTTAGAAACTAGTGTAGAGATCTTCGCTTTTAATTAACAAACCTGTATGACCATTTTATTCCTGTGTATCATTAAGCATTTTGTTGTTCCTACTGCCTTTTTGAGTAGCTATAGAACTTTAAAAGGCAGCTTAAAATCATTGGAGAATGCTGCCTTTTGCTACTACTACCATTTAAGTGTAATTACTTTTAAGTCAAAGCTTACAAAGCTGTTCTCATTTTCACGCCCAACTTTTACACTAAGTAAAAAGTCTGCTTCTTCATCAGAGAAGTCTCAAATTCTTTAAGAAGCATCCCGTATACAACATGGGATAATTAAACTGCTGTGTGCATTTGTTCCTAAACATTCATAAGTTCTTTAACTTGATGGCTATATGTAAGAGTTTCTTTATAAAAAACAATATAAACTGTGTTTTACCAAATCTAAATACAGATAAAGAAAGTGACAAATGTCTTACCACTTTAAAAAAAAAAAAAAATTGAACACAAGCTTTAGCTCATACCTTAGACCCATGGATTTTCACTTTTTCAAAGATTATTATTAAACTAAAAACAAATGCAACAAAACCAGTCCTTGTCATTAATTCCCCCCAGCCCCCGTAAGTTATTTTATATAAATAGTTGATTTTGGGTTTCGACACTCTCACAGATCTACATTTGAAAGCAACATCTACTAATCTCAGCTGCCAAACAAAACATTACAGTTCATAAATACTGATAGTTCACTGCTGCTTACTAAATAACTGCACTAGTCCAATCAAAACCAACCAAACAAAAACCACCCACATAAAAATATCTTCTGAGACAATCTATGATTAAAACATCTTCCTCTGTTACTTTAACCTAGGAAAATATGTTAGAATTGACTCACATTCACCTGTCAGTAACTAAGCCTCTCCCACAGCAGATGTGCAGCTGAACACCCTTTCCTCATAGGGAGGTTATATTGGTTAGTTTTCAATCGAAAATATAATGCATGATTTTAAAAGCAGCCTATGGTTGTGGACAAAATTATCAAACTAATTCTTAGTAATAATAAACAAACTCTGTTTATCTGGCTAAACTCATTTTTAGCAGAGTCTTTAACCACACAAACAAAAGGAAATAATATTTTCTACTTCAGGAATGTCCAATTAAAAATAAATACATCTACAAATTGTCTCAAATTGCCACAATTTCAAAATGAGAACCGATATACAGCAAAGATAAGGACCCTGTACACAAGCTGCTTGTCTGTATTATGTTTTATTTTGAAGACATTCCAGTATTTTTAGCCTGACAAAATTTATGCTAGGGTGCTGATTGGTCAAATGGCTTAAGAGTGTACAGTGTTTTAGCTGGGTGAACAGGTAAACTACATGGAACTGGATATGTGCTTACATTGAGACATGCATAAAGCTGCCGTTTTCACATTCTGAATTCATATCTACTGGCAGACTGCAGTGGTTTTTTTCCTGACATACTGTCATGAGGGATTACCCCACACGTTTAGTAATATCATTTCTTGTCTTACTGTCCAAAAGGAGCTCCAGTAAGTGAGCACATAAAAGCTATGAGCCCATTCCCTTTGCTAATTCAGGTGTGCTGGCCTCCCCTACTTTCATGAAACCACCTGGTGAGTGTTATAACCATCAGACTCATGTCTGAAACCAAATAAATTATACATAAAATCCACAGCTGCCACATGGGAGGTTAAAAAAAAAAGCTTCCTTCCATACTTTTTGATGGACACAGTTGAAGCACCTAAATAAAGGAAAGGATTTAAGACTGTGAATGCATCAGGTTAGGAACTGCAACTCCAAAGAGAGGGAGAGTTAATGACACACAAATCTTGGAGTGCCACCTGTGGTGAATTCCAGCCCATGCCACTATGTCTGTAGAAATGCCTCCTTACCTGAAGAAGGATTAAATTTTATTGTCATGGCATCTAAAGTTCAGTTCAGCAATACCCAAGTCTTTCTTCTGACACAGCTCTAAGTCCTTCACCTTAGATAACACAAACGGGTGGCATTTTAAATGAGCAGGCACTCCTGAAAATGTAGTACTGCACAATTTAACAAAGCCTACAATAAACCTACATGTGGGAGAGGTTAGAAGTCAGGTCTGACAGTGGCCCTCAGCATACCACCACTTGTAAGTTGTCTTGGTTCTGTCTCCCATTTCTACCCCACGAACAGCTCTGTAACAAATCCAGAGGCTTATGAGACTTCCTACCTGTAAAATGGATCTAATATTTATTTCACAGCTGTGATACTGTACAGATTTGTTAATACCAAAAAAGTGCTTTGGGGAGTATAGTGTGATAGTTACCTTCTTCTAAGCTGATAAAACCACACATTTAAACAAGACAACAAAACACTGCCTTAAAATACTGGAATTGGCCTAAATATAAGGGGAAACCTAAAAAAGAAATTGGAAAAAAAAAAATCTAGATAGTGAAAAGCACATTCAGCCATCACTAGCATAGATGGAAAGAAAGTAAATTTAATTCACAAAGCACAGGTTCAACAATAAATATCAATAGACAAGGAGTTGGTATTAAAAGGTATAACAGGCTCAAATCACTTTCTTTTTAGTCCTGAATCATAGAATCATTTTGGTTAGAAAGGACCTTTAAGATCATCAAGTCCAACCATTAACCCAGCACTGCCAAGTCCACCACTAAACCATGTCCCTAAGCACCACATTTATGTGTCTTTTAAATGCCTCCAGGGATGATGACTCCACCACTTCCCTGGGCAGCCTGTTCCAACATTTATAACCCTTTCAGTGAATACATTTTTCCTGATATCCAATCTAAACCTCCCCTGGCACAACTTGAGGCCATTTCCTCTCATCCTATCACTTGTTACTTGGAAGAAGAGACCAACACCCGCCTCGCTACAACCTCCTTTCAGGTAGTTGTGGAGAGCAATAAGGTCTCCCCTCAGCCTCCTTTTCTCCAAACTAAACCACCCCTCAGCCACTCCTCATAAGACTTGTGCTCTAGACCCTTCACCAGCTTCGTTGCCCATGGATATGACCTGCAGAATTCCATTTCTGAGGTGCAAGAAGCACAAACACATTTGAGTACTTCCAAATTACCAAAAAAGCCCCAAACAACAACAAAAAACCCCATCTTGCATTATTTTACATTCCATCACATTTATGGAACGTCAGAAGATGGGAGGTAGAGGGTATTAGGGTACAGGGCTATTACAATCCTCTTCCAGTTTTTACTATGCTAGTAAACATGTTACAAAAGCAGTACACATCTCAGTTTAGCTGGAGTTCTCCTTCAGGACACCAAAGAACTACAAGACAAAACCATGCATAGTGTCCTGGTTTGGCCTAAACCAGGCCGATTTTCCTTTCAGTGATTTTTACTTTCAGCTAAGTCTCCTCTAAATAACTGCACTTTCTGAAACTAACTGCATGTTTTTGCAGACAGTGTCTGCTTCCAGGACTGATAACGCTCGAAGTTTGTAGTTATCGCTGAGGCACCGGTAGGGATGTTGTGCAGTAAGGCTCTTGCTGTACTTTTTCTTAGAGAAACCAAGGTCACTGCTGATTCCTCACTGCTTACAAGTGAAAAGCCGAAGGGGGGTCGCAGCTGCAGCGGGGAGCAGACAGGGCAGGTGACCCAAAATTGACCAACGAGGGTATTCCATCCCACACACGTCATTCTCGGTATAAAGCGGGGGGATCACGAGGGTCTCGCGCCTCTTGCTCGCTCTTGCTCTTTCTGCTATGGCCGGTGTCCAAGGAGGACTCTGTCTGTTTTCCTGCTGCCCCCGATCCTGATCTGTGCATCCCTGAATCCAGCTCTCGACCGTCGCTAGGCCCAGCCTGGGCCTTCCCGGAGCCTGCCCTGCAGTGCCGGTGGTGACGTTGCCGACATCGGGGGAGCTCGATCTTGGTTTTGTATATACATATTTGTATATATTTGATTATTCCAATATTATTATTATACTCTTTTTCATTATTATAGGTTTATTAAAACTGTTTTAACTTTCCAACCCGTAAGTCTCTCTCCCTTTTCCCTTTCCCTTTCCCTTCGGGTGGCGGGGGGAGGGTTAACAGAGAGCGTCTGCTGCAGGTTTAATCGCCAGCCCAGCTTTAAACCGTGACACATAGAAGCTTAGCTAGGATACATCTGTAGTACAAATGATTAAAACAATGACTTTCAGGAACTGAGTGAAATTATAAGAAAGAAGATCTTCACGTGACTTTCAGTGCAGAAGACAATAATGCATTCTATAATTAAGTATAATGTTTCATTCAATTCATCCTCTCACTCATCTTCACATAATTAAAAACTCAAAACAGATTCATGTTTTTCATTCTTTTGTTGCTTATTCCATGATAAACAACAAAAAATAAATTACAGATTTTAATTAAAAAACCATTCACCTGAGCAACAAGATAAGAGGCTTGTGTACAGGGCAGAAGCAGTGGATGTCTTATATAAAAACTTTAGAAAGTCTTTTGACAATTTCATTGAAACACAGTCTAAATAAAATTTGGTTAAGACAGGTGCAGAGCTGATCAAGAAAACTGACTAGAGAATAATTCTCAATGGTTTACTGTAAAAGCAGGTGATTTTATCAGGTGGAGTTTCATAAATGCCTACACCAGATGGTGCTCTGTTCAGTGTTTTCATTAATCATCTAGATGATGGAAGGAATATGCTTATTAAATTAGCAATATATCAACTTAGGAAGTCCAGTATGTTGAAATACAGGCTTCAAAGGACAAAAGCAATGAATTGGGAGAAGTCTGGAAAGAGAGGAAAAAGTTCAACAGGGACAAGTACCAAGTATTGCACTTGGGTAAGAATAATCTGCTACATAAATACACAATCAGGAATAACTGATCCCTTTTGAAGAGGACCAGGATCTTATGGCAGGTCAAAAGCTCAACATGTGTCAAAGTCATGCTGTTGTAAGAGATGAAAATACAACACTGGGATTACAGGCTGTAAAATACTAAATCATCTGGTTTACTTAGCATTATGAAGGTCTCAACTGGACTATTGAGCCCAGTTTTGACAAACACTCTTCAAGAAAGATATAAACCAATGTGCAGAGCCTAAAGAAAAGTCAGAACCTAGCAAAAAAAGTAGCTTACGAAAAATGATAGAATTTGTCTTGCTTAACATAAGGAAAAGACGATATGACGTGATGACTTAAAATACCTAAAAAACTATTACAAAAGAAAATTTCATTTTTGCTAATGAGCAAAACAATAATAAGTTTAAGCTTTAGTAAAAAAGACTACCATTAGGTATCCGGAGATATTTTCTACCAGTCAGGAGACTAGATGTGAAATCACCATCGCTAGAACCAGGATATTCTGAATCTTTGTTTTATGAGCTAGTCACTCAAGTCTTTTGCAGGTAGGCTGCAGCCTTAATTAAAAACCACAAGGCTGGGCCTCCAGTAATTGATACAAAACATGCAGTTGTAGACATATTCCTCATACATTTTCCATTTACCAAACCACTTGTATAGGGGGGCTCTTTTAATCCACCAGGCTTACCAAAAATTAGTTCTTTAAATTTCTGGAATAATGCCGTGTCCATTTCTTTCCATATCATTGAAAATACTTTGAAAAATTATTTAAAAACATAGAATTTTATTTAACTCAATAAGATTATTTAATTTGTCAAGCTAGGTACATGAATAGTAGTTCTACATTGGATTTTCATCTGGTCACTGCTATGTAGATTAGTTTTCATTGTACTTTTCAGTCAGAACTATCATTAGACAAAAAATTTCAAATGGATATATTATTCACCAACAGTTTCAAACTCTCATTTCCAGAAATATTTTATGCAAAATAGTTTTGTTTGAATGTAATTCTGTGAATTGATGCTGAATTAATTTGAAACTTTTCACCTCAACATTTTCAAAAGAAGACATGAGTTCACCCATTTGAACATGATTTTTTAAATTTAAATACAATGTAACTTTTAAAAAGTTCTCTAAAAATCTCGAAACAAAACCAAAACAAGGTGCAAATTATGTACAACATTTCAGTTACATTTGTATGGAGAAAATGAAGAACAGGGACTGTCCTTGCTACCTCCACACTACAGCCACTGATGAAACTATATTATAATACAGAGAAATGCCCCATCTGACATGTAAGTCAGATCCCATCAGCAGCTTTGTGTGGTACGGAACAGAAGGTAGCTACTCAAGGATGTATTCCAAGCACGGCACTTCCTGAGCATGTTTTGCACCTCATGCCTGTACTTTTGTGAAGAGCAACACTGAAAGCATGGCTAGAACACGGCAAGTAAAAGGAACGGTGAAAACAAAAAGAATGATTACAAAGAAACATGCAAGTTCCACCTAAACTGCAACAACCTACAGCACATCAAGCTAAATGAAAATAATTTGAAACTATTTATTTCAATTATTCTCAAATTTGAAATATTTTAAGAGAAAACTTTACAATGCATTAAAAGACTAAGCTTAATTAATAACATAGTACATCTTAAAGGGATGCTTACCATTGTTATCCTACCCTATCTCAATTAAAAAGGTGATTAAGATAAATTGTCAAATGTAAAAGTAAAATCCATGAAATTAATTAAAATAATTCATACTCTTTTCCTTCTACCAATCTAATTTAAGGTGTTATACCCGATCTTCAAATTCTTTTGAATTTGATCCAACTTCTCATGATAATCCATTTAGAATACACAGAATACTTTCAAAATGCTTCAGATTATAGAAGGTCAAAACCAGTGCGCAAAGTCAGACTAGCACGAGTAGTACACTTAGAAACATACTTATGCCAACAATTTTTATAAAGAATAAGACAACAGATCTGATGCAAAAACCCAGCTAATCAGAGTGCCAAGGTACAAAAACACTGCTCAGCAATACAGAAGAATAACTGCAGTTGCTCTAATAGCTTCATATATTTTTACCAAAAGGTTCTCATTGGAATATCTTGAACAGGAGAACCAATTATTACAAAAACTGACCAAGGAAGAAAGAGGGTACTCAGAAGAGCTCAGCTGGGCTTCTTCACCTCCCATTTCTCTGAGCTGGTGCTATGTTTGAAAGTATAGGCACAGAGTCAGGTTATGTTGGAATATGTAGTAGAAAAAAAAATCCTTTAGAGGAAGCAGATCCCTGATCACAATTATGATTATTCTTTTCACATACAGGCTCCTGATAAAGAGAAGATTTTAGCGAGCAGGGAAAAGCAGAAGATTGCAGGACAGTACTTAGACAAATCACTGACGTTCCATCAGAGAACAGTTTCATAAAAACAATTCTGGCAGCAAGAGTAATTTAAAAGGTACCTGCTTCTCCCCATATACTTATTTTCTGCTCCATTCCATAAGCTTTATGCTGGTTATGTCAATGTGACTGCTTGGGATGATGCTGTAAACTGAATCAGTGAAGTAGATTGGATGGGGGAAGGAGGAAACAGCTGGTTTTCCTTAACCCTGATCATGAAATGTTTTATTTACAAGGAAGCTGCATAGTGAATAGTAAATTGTAGGTATCATAAATATGATATTTCATTGAAAACAACATATACTGTTGCTATCCAAACACTCTTCCAGTAAATTTATTTTTTGTTGAAGACTTTTTTCAAGAGGGTGTGAGGTTCTGACACAGTAAACAATTTCAAACTGCCACACTGGTGGAATGAGGGAAGGCTCAAAAGACAATGAGTGGCAGTTTCTTCAGGTGAAGATACTTACTGAGGCACAGCAAGGCAGGCAGCAAGTTGGTATGCTTTTTACCACAGAATACATTTCCTCTAAAAAAAGGGGGTGAAACTTCCACAGCAGCACCTGAAAAATGCAGTCTGCTCCCTTGTTGATTCTAGGTAATGTTACATGAAATACAGGAGCACCTCTGCTGCCATAAAGGATGCCATCCTATGCTTTTCCTCAGGGAGCATGATGGCATCTATCCTTCCAGGCATGATAAATCAGTAGCTGCCACGATCTCTCCATAAAGGAGCTCAGATACCTTTGAGTCACGCAGTGAGAGCTCTGAAGAAACAAGTAGCTCTCTGAACACATCTTCATATACTACTACAAGAAAAGAAGACCCCCCCCTCCTCATTCTAGTTATTTGAGAGGAAGGAAGAAAGAAGGAAAGGTACTTTGTTTTAAAGTAGATTTTACATTTTTTTTAAGTAAATAAAAAGAAGTTACACAATTACCAGTTTTAAACAAGCGTAATTTTAAAATTAATACAATCTGAAAAAAAATAAGTGAAAACTAAAAGGAGAAAATTAATTTATTTCTGTTTTTTTCCTCGATATGCATTTCCAAAAAAAACCCGGTGAACTTAAAATTTAAGAAAAATCCTTCTCTCATTATTTTAATGAAAAATATTATATGAAGGGGCAAAAAAAAAATTCTCCATTTTAGCTAGCTCATTTATTTGGGGGCGGTGGGGAGAACACATTAAAAAAAACCCCGTATTTTTCCATTATAAAACTTGTTGCACAGACTGGAATTTCTAAACATAAGATTAGCACAAACAAAAACAGTTCTAAGGATGGTGAGTAGGTGTTCTGTAACAGTAGCTGTGTCTAGACACTATGCTTTCAGGAAACCATGCAACGTTTTCCAGCAATAAAACTTTTTTTTTTTTTTTAAATTCAAGAAAACAAGTGAATATGTAATTCTACTTTTCTAGATTTCATATAGATTACCTGTTTCCCTGTATAAACAGAGGCAACAGAATTTAAAGCCATCCTATTTACGTCTACCCCAAACTGAAAGCTGAAGTCTTTGCAGGATCTACTGGCCTACAAGAGCAACAACTTTGGAATACGTGGCTGGGTAGCTCTGTAACTGTAGCACCCTCTGCTGCTTTTTTAGTTCCAAAACATGTAATTGGACACATCCAAGTAGAAAATAAAATTAATATATATTGGACATTTTGTTTCTTGACAATGGTTACATTATTAACTAATGCTATGTGCAGTTTACAAGAAAATGTTTTGCTACTACATATAGTATATTTGCAATTTTATACTACTAGAGCACTCTGGAATATCTTGTTTCTGTGTTAATATCAGGTAGATTCTAGATGAAAATCCCAAAACATGCTGTATTTCACTGCATAAAATTCTCCTTTACAGACACTGTAGCTTGCTTAGACTGATGGCAATTAGTAAAGAGGTTTATATTTTGGCCCTTGATCATTTCACTTAATTTAAATGTATATATAGTTTGAAATTATTACTGCAGGGATATAATTATACAAGCATTTCAGTCATAACTGCTTTCTCCCACTAGGAACGACAGGCGAAGGTGATACTCTCAAAAGCTCATTCCTGCAGAGTTTTCCTTGCTTTTTGGACGGTCTGTTGCAGAAGAGATTTTTCTTCTGCAAGGATGAGCATGGCATGTGGCTCCTGGAGCCAGCTGATGCTGTTCCACAATGCCACCACTGAACCTTCTGCCTGGGATCCATCAGTGCTTTTAAAGGACTATGTTAGGACTAGAGATGGTCTCAGGATGTACCATCTTTTTAACAGATGGCATACTGTTGTCTAAAATGAACAGACTGTTCCTGTCCTTCATTCTGGTCCTGATTTGCCTGCCTCCTGTTTATGCATAGAATTAAAGCTGAATGAAGTGCATTTAGCGTTTCATCCTGTCTGTGTGGAGAATTCATTTAGAGTTTTCACATGGAAACTGCTCTCTCCCAAAGGCTGAAAAGGAGAGAAAAAACTTTCACATTCTTCTCAGGAAGTGAAAACCAATTGTAATTTTTAGTGTGAGTTTTCATTCACAGTAGCAATCCTACAATGAAAATGCATGTTCAGAAATATTTTTGAAAAAGAGAGAATACAGGTGTAGGTACCAAGTTTGAACAAGATATTGTGCAGAGGCAATTTCCAGAGTTAACACCTGGGACTCTGCAATCCACCATTTACAGCTACTGCAGCTGGCTCCACTTTTGTCCTGAAGTCTTACTGGCATAAGGCAGCATTTTTGGAAGCAGTCACAAGTATTCCTCAAAAGCTGCTTATTGATATTTTATATAATGCTGCCAGCTAGTGGCACATCTTGTACTGAGTTGATATCTACTGAGAGTGTAGAGAAAGTGGTGTTAACGAGAGTCTGCTCTACCACTCTTCTTTTGATGGTGTATGGTGATGTGGCTGTTAAAGATCATAAGCAGAAAGATCAAAAAGTGAAACAAAAAGACCACAGAAATGCTCCCTGAAAGAGCTTGTTTTAACACAAGGAACTTAGGAACATTACTAGAAGAAACAAAAAACCTCCCCCTAAAACCACAAAAACCATGTTACTTGAAACAAATGATTATGTTTAAAAAGGATGTTAATATGCAACACATGTCAGTTTTTACGAAATCTAATCTGTTTAATACACAATTATTTCATAATCTAATAATCTCTAGCAAAACATTAATCTTCCTGATAAATACTCAGTACGGCAGTCAAAACAAACACACAGAACACTAAAATATCCAACTGTTTTCTGATAACTTGGTCCAAATCATTTAAGTGAAGTTTAGTGCCCAGTATATAAATGCTGACTATGCAGTGCGTCCTAAAAGAACACTAAAGTCTGTAATTATTCAATGGGTCCCCTCATAGAGCACGCTACTGTAGATGGGACTGATAGTATGTTCAATGCAGGCTAGGTCCATTAGTATTAGATGAAATAACCTAATCCCATTTAAGACCATTTTAGAAATGTTTGGCCTTTTTTTTAGGGTAGACTATCATTTGATAATATGAAGCTCTTAAAGAACACCAGAGCAATTGTAAAAAATAGTTGACCTAATTTTAGAAATACTACAACTGTAGTTACCTTTGGGGGCAAGAGGAAGCAGGATTACTACCTACCATTTCCACTGGGGGTTAACACAACCAGAGTCAAGAAATACACAGAAAAAGGTCAAAGAAAGAGACGATTCAAATCAAGGGATAATGGGAGGGCACACAAATTCAGTCAGGTATGATCCAGGTAGAGCAGCTCAGTAAACACACGGTTGGGGGAACTTTACTATGATGGTGTGACAGACCCATAGTTACTCTCGCTTGGGCACTGGAGACATTTACTCCATATAGGTGGTAGCAAAAAGTACAGTGATTATACTCCAAGCCAGTACTGCATGCTGCCAGAAGACAACTATTTTACAGTTACCCTAACAGAGTGTAATCTAGAGTGCTTAGTAAAATGGGCATAAATCAGTACTATGTACATCAATACAGACAGACACAGATATTTAAAAATGGGGAAGCACCAAATCTGGAAATGACTTGGCAAACACTATATATAATAGCACAGCATGAGCCCTCAAAGCAATACTGAATCCAAAAGGACAAATGTGAATCTTTGTACATACAAACAGTAAGAAGAACTACAAATGTCATATTACTTCTGTGTTAGCACTGGTGTTGTGCTTATTAGAGTGTAAGTCTTGTCCTACTATCTGCAATCTATAAGTAGCTGAAATATTGGAAAAAGTTAACAGAAGAGCCAAGAGCACATCTAACAATAGGAAAACATACAAAAACTTTAGCAGAGTAATTTATTTGTGTTAATAAGGAAATTTGTGTAGATGTATCACAATCTTAATCTTTGTTCTTTGTGTGAGTACTTAAGAAATCACGTTACCATGTTTAACAGAGTAAGGCACACTGTCTTGATCCAGTATGCGAAGGTTAGTATGCAAGCACTTTCAGACATAAAAAAAAAAGATTTTCTCTGCTGATCAAAATAAATACCCGAGTTGTTACATAATGAACGAATATAACAATATTTTTTCTGGATCCAAAACTCCATTTTGGATTTTTTTTTTCCTAATTTTCTCCCTTATTGAGAACAGTTGTTGAGAATAAAGTAACTTGTTATAAAAGTCCCTCTAGCTTCCTATTCTGAGAATCTATAACACCAAATCTCTCTAAATGCCTCCCATAATTTAAGCAAAGCATTTTCTTCCAGATCCTAAAAGTCTTAAATCTAAATGTTTTTATCATCTAGCTCATAATGTCTACATCTGTAGCTGATGTCAACCATAATTACAAATGAGAATTTTCTTTCTCAGCCTTAATATAATTAATTTAGATATTCATATATCCCTTAGAAATAATTTTCATTCAGAAATGAGAGAACAAATTTCTCTTTGGCAACAGTTAAAGAATATATCCGGAAGTTGTGTGGTCCTGCCACAGAATAGTCTTCAATGTTCTGAATGGAATGAAAGCTAGCAAATTTTAAAAAGGAGAGCACACAGTTTATGATTATTTTTTCCTTTTGAAGAAAGAAGTTTATTAAATAAATTGACCTTTTTGCTAATGAAAAGCCAATGTTTATTGAAACATAGCTTTGGAATACTAAGACTGGAGTTTTGAGATGATACACATATATATCAGAACACTTTCTATACCATTGCTTTGATAAGGAAGAAGAGATATGCGCACATTTCTTGAATATCTGGCAAACTTACAGAGATCCCCCCCAACTTTATTCTATCAGTTTGCTTGTTTGAAAACAAACAAACCAACTTGAGAAATAAGGTAGAACAATCAAACAAGAATTATATCTGTAAACGTTAATTATATAATAGTAATTACTCATTACATCAAAAACATTTAAATATTTTTGCTCAGCTTCTTTTCCATGATCTACCATGGTTTTATAATTCAAGTCCATTAATAGCACAGATAATTTTATTAATAAGTATACTGAAGCAGAGCCATACTGGGTCAGACATTGAAGGTCTACTGACAGCTCATCTTGTTGTGGGTTAATGCGGCCAGTAACTGATGCTTAGACAAGAGTGAAAGATCAGGACAAAGATATCATCGTATTGCCCCATTAATCCTCCTAACATCCACCACTTCCTAAGCCATAAGGGGTGTCTTTATATTTAATAGCCACAGTGAACTTTTCTTGCACAATTTTTTTCCCTTTGCTTTTTCAATTCATGTCATGTTCTAGGTTCCAAAACATTCTGTGGGGAGGAATTTCACAACTTGACTGTGTGCTTTTTTTTTTTTTTTTTTCCTAGTTTGAGTTTGCCCTCTCCAAGCTAGAAGTATCACTGTTTGCTTCCTGTGTCCTTGCACTGCTGTTCCTCAGACAGTCACTGCTGGCCGCTGGCCAACACAAATCAACGGGCTAAACCAATTTTTTGTCCAACCCAGTTCAGCTGCTCTAATGTTCCCACTGCAGTCACAGAACCAAAAATAACCTGCACTGGGATGACTTAAGGGTGTATCCACACAAACAACTGTGCTACATAAAACAGCGTAACACATAAAACACTATGGTAGGTAGATCCGTATCTCTGACCACAGTAATGGTGTTTCTCAGCTAAATGAAATGGTTATTGAGGGCTTATACAGAAATATTTTATATCGATACAATTAGATTTCTATCAACACAGTACTGTATTTCAATAAACAATGACTTACAGACATTCCCCGTGTTGTCGAAACTTGTAAGAACATCTTTAACATTTAAGAGTCCGTTGTGAAATCTGGAAGAAAATATAGTGACTTTAATAACATATAAACAATCAAAAAACCCACCATCTTGCCTCTTCAGAAAAGAGGTTCACTGCACACGTTCTCTTCTCACAAACCCCTTTCACAGCCAGAAGGCAAACAGGCATTACTGTGGCCACCAGGGGGAAAACAAGGGGACAATCACTAGTCTTCAAAGTTCCATCACTGAAATCCATGAACCAGAAACATATTTCTCAGAAACTACTACTTTATCAAAATGAAAACATTTTCAAAGAGCATCAATTTTTGTTTAGTTGTGGAAGTCACATATAGGAAAGGAAGAATTTTGGTAAAGCGATTTCTTTGAAGAGGAAAAACAAAAGACTATTTTTGAACAGCAGCCGTACGCACATTCCTTACTTTCTCCCACAAAATCAAGAACGCTTCATTTAATTAATGTGAACAATGAAACTGATTAATGTGTTCAGTGAACTGCATTTTCTTTGGTTTTACATTTGCATAACCCAACTGAAACAAACATTCAAAACTAGGGATAATAAATTAATTAACTGAATTTCACATACCAACTGCAAATTTTAGAACACAGTGAGCAAAACACTGATGGTAGCAGAAAGAACATGCACCAAAGTTGAAAAAAAATTTGCCTAAGAAGCTTCCTCTAAATGTTTATAGATGTCAGGCTAGCTGGATTCACACACACAAAAAAAAAAGAGCAACTAAAATTTTTTTAACTATTGAGCTAATCTAGGCCCAAAATGAACAAAAGAAAAAAATCTTACACTTTACAACAATTGGATCACATAGCTGTTTCACAAATGCATTAAAAAAATCTAAAAAGAATTCAGCAAGGCAGTAAAATATGAAAATACAGTCTTTTAATAACATTTCAAATATAGCTTCGAGGCTGCTTAGGAACATACTAATTTGAAACACTGAAAAAAAGAAAATCAAAGAAATCAACAACTCGAGCACCTACAAAATTAGTTCTCATTCTCTCAGCTTTTATTTCCCAAAGATTGTTGTAGAAGTAACAAAAAAAAACTCCAACCTTTTTGCAAATACAAAACTGTATATTTACAGAGCAAAAAAAGCTATTTATAGCTTCTGATAAGCATAAGCATTAAATAAAGAAACATTTACAGTTAAATTCTGAGAAGTGCAAAACAGGAACTAGACTAATTATTAAAAAAAATATCAAATGAAAATCAAGTTAACAGAAACTGAAAGGAGGTCATAAACAGAGGCAACAAAATATATTAAAGATGTTATGAAAGATTCGACTGGACTTTAGAGCTCTTCTCCCAGCTACATAAAAACATGAAAAATACATTCCTCAGCTGCAGTAGAAGCCTACAAGAATTCTGACAGATCATCAGGACTAGAAGTGTACTTTTTTTTTTCCCAGTTTGTTTTCAATCAGATTGGCTAATCAATGCAACAGAGTTAATTCAAGGGAAATGACAAGAAAGTGGACAGGATCAGTAGTTCTGCCAGCCACAGACTGTCCCCTGCTGATTCAGCATCCTACAAACGCCACAAATGTGCATATGTCTGACACAGTTAGGGTCTCTCAGACAGCTGTGAATGTCTCATCTTTTAAATGAATGTAAGATGGGGGGAGGAGATGCTGAGACAGTAAAGAAATATTTTAATCTTTGTTGGCATGCAAATTAGTCCTGGAATAACATGTTTTGGTTTGTTTTTCTCTCCCCTCAACTTCTTTATGTACATAGTCCATATACAAAGGAGATTTATCCTGCAAATCTCCAAGTGAAGCAAACAAAGGTGAGGATGAACAATTTAGCAATTAAGTACCTGTAGTTCAACAGAATGCTACGAACAAAGAAAAACAGAAGTAAGGGGAGTGTCCTGGTCTTGAGAAGAATACAATTTATATACTTCAAGGTCAAAAGGTAGAAAAAGGCAAAAAAGGGAAATGAAACAACCACAGCACTGGCCTTAAAATTATCACTAAATCAAATTTCAGGCTGTTTCCAAAATAATGGTTTATAACTGGAGATGCGAAGTGGGCAAATCCGAGTACCTCAGACTGAAGAATAAGCTAAGATTCCACAACAGATGCATGCCACACACTTACCATTTTTAAGGTTGTCCTGAAATTTGGGGATGTTTTATTTAACTCAACGAATGTTCATCTACATTATTATTTTTGGTACACTAAAGTTTTCATTAAAGATCAGTTCTTCCTCTGATTATAAAACATTCTTTCCATAATTAAAATCAATGCACACAAATTTCAAACATATTCTTACATTTATTATTCAGTGACCAAAAGCTTGTGGTGTCCAAGTACAAACACAACACACCCCAACGTTTGCTCTCTTGGCCAGCAGAGGCATTTTGCACAGGCACCCTTTTCTGGCTGCCTGCAACATTCAAAGTCTCTAATTCTGTCTCAGCAATCTCTGTCTTGCTTTCACAAATATTGTTCATGGCAAGCACATAAGTGAGCCATAATTTAATGATGAGAAGCACCCAGCTTTGCTATGAGGGACTTCCCTGCTTCTCCTTAATCTTCCAGATGCCTACTCCACACTCATCGTGAAACAGGGCAGGGTTTAACAGCTGCTTCCTTTAGTCTGATCAGCTTGTGAAACCTTCACTGAACAAAAGCAGGGAGCAAGCTCAATCTCCTAGAATGAGAGGAGGAGCCATTATCTCAACAGTGATCTGGACAGCAAAGCCACTCTCATTAACTCCAAAATCACGTCTCAGGTCTTAACTATATTACCATTATTGACTCTTTTAAGAGTACTCCACATTAGTAATGATGAATCTTCCAAAGTCCATTAGCATGACAGGAAAATATCTCTTCCTGATGATAAAGTTTTTTCTCCCTATAACAGGCTAAAGAAGAGGCACTTAAATTCCACTGGTAACCACTTAACAGTTATGGAACCCAAACAGTGAAGAATTGAGCATAACTCCTATTGCAGACAAGTTTTAGGACTGAGGAAAGCAACATGCCAACAGCTGATCTACCTGTGAAAGGGAGAGCTCAGGGAGATGCACTTCCAAACAGCAACAGCCACATGTTTCTCCATTTGGAGGACTGTATTTGTAGACCCTGCAAACTCTGCACCAGCTACTCCCCAATCCTTTTCCATCACAGATCTGACTTGCAGACTAAAAGTTACATGCACCTGTAAATTCTCTAACCCCAAATTCTGCCATAAATTTCATGCTACTCAGTCCTGCACCTAAAAACCACTGCTTCTAGTTTGGGATCCACTGCTCTGCATATACCTCCCTAGTAGTTCTGTAAGAGCTGCTGCTTTACTGTCCCATCCCATCAGCTGCTCCTCCATTACCTAGTCCAGAGAAAACTGCCAATACACGTCACATCTTGTTGTTGTCATAATCACAGCTTTCCACAGTACGTCTTACAAACTGCCCATAAAGAGTTTGTAAGTGTCATGCACACTGAATTATGAAAGTCAAGGAAAGGAACCACAGAAGCTTGTGGTTAAATCCCCATAAATTTCCACAGGCATCTCAAAATACAAAAGAACGTGAGTATTTAGTGCTTTGGCATATGTCACGAATGTTGTACAGTTCAAAGAACTTCTTTGAAGTTCAAAGCTGTGATTGCCGAGATCAGCAAAGTACTTCAAACAAGCATAGGTAAGCATCATGGAGAAAGTGAATCTCAGGCCGGCGTGCTTAATCTGATCTACAGTGTTCTTATAAGTCTTCAAGGTACAATATGTAAAAATTTCTATGGCTGAGGTAGTGAGTTGAGTTATAGAAGACAAATCTATGAATGATACAATATTTTAACTCATGTTTCTCCTGATATGAAGCAAAGCAAAATTCCTTACTCTGGACTATGAATAAGTCAGCTTTGGATGTATAAATAAAGTCAGAGAGAGCGATCTTTAAAATATATTAATGTTCCTTCCTCTCCAATTCAGGCAACACAAGTGGCAGACTTTTACATGTATTTATAAATAGCTGCAGACAGTAGAATAAAAATAGCTCCCTATTAAGTTATGCTTCCCATCAACCATAATGAAACAAAACTAAGTTCCTTCTCTTCTTTTATATTATTCTTCAACTGAATGAGGAAAAATAATACAAATAACTAAACACATACTAAACTGAAAAAAACTACAAAAACTAAGATAGACTACGTTTCCATATAATACTCAAAAAAACCCCACAACACATTACCATACATTATTAACCTGGATACAAAAGAAAACTAGAATATTTGTGGAAAATGAAAGACAGGATAGGGGTAAAAAAGTTACTGTTAAGGGTACTTTACAAAAAGGCTTGGTGAGTGTCACCATCAATTGTCACTTGCCCAGTAAGAATCTTAGAGTTATCTGCAAACTTTGTTATCTGATCAGATGCTTTTCCTGGGCCAGAGTATAGCAAAACAAGGTAACTTCCCTTTCACTCCAGTTCAAGATCACAGCTTAATATGGTAAGAACCCAAAACAATGGTTTCTTTGACTACAAATTCTTTTTACAAATACACACATCTGGGGCAATGTCATGGAACAGTCTTAGCTTGATCAGTGAATGAAAGTAGTATGTTGCCAAATCACTTTTTACCTGGTTCCTCAATTTCCTCCTCCTGTGGCCAAGCTTTTATGCTGCTAAATCCACACATTGTCTCTTAGCGCGCAATAAATGGAAGAAAGCAAGTTTATCATATCCACACAAATTGTGGATACTCCATAAGGAGTAAGCAATGTCCCTTGGAATCTGTTTCCCTTCTTTTTTTTATGTCTATCCCTAAAATAAAAATCCATTAAAACTTCAAAATGTTATTAGCAGAAATATCCTATAGGAATAGCCAATAGAATTACTCCTGAACCATCTTCTAACACACTACTTGCCACAGACAAATAACATGCTTCTCATTTCTAAACCAAAGGTCTACAATAATCTAATAACTTCTTTCATATTTTTATCTAAAGGTTCATTCATATTCAGAATAAAGGCATGACATCTTGCAAAGAACACTTAACACTCTTTACAAAGATTTAACCCTTCCTGTAAGCTGCTGACATTGTTCTTTTCAGTTCCGCATTTTAGTATTTGAAACATCAAATGACTGATCAATGGAAAATATTTTACCACAGAAATAACTTATTTCTTCTCTAATTGCTTAAAATAAGCCTACAATTTTAAAGTAAATCCATATCCTGAAATAGAAAATTTGAAGATATTGATTGCTCCTTTTTTAACTCTAATAAAAGAGTAATTTTCCTGTCTAAAAGACAGACACCATCTCCACAGTGAGACACTGCATCTTTATGATCTATCATCACTTCATTGCTAAAACTATTAATACAAAATTTAAAAGCACATTCTTGACTAAGAATAGAAGGATTTAGAAATGCAATATTAAATAAACATTTAAATGGCTCTACTTACTTACTATATATCTTCCTATACCAAAAAAACATGTATGTAGCACATGCATAATTTTTAACAGCAAAATGAAATACCCCCAAAGTTAAAAAGGACTTGAACAAAGCTAACAAATAAACATGACAGTTTTATGGAAAAAAAAACAAACCATATTTTTAATAGAGAAAAGATCCAGAAGGCCAGATAATACCTGTAATGAAAAATATCTTTTTCCACTTCAAGATTTCAAGAAACTTCACTAAAAATTACACTCATTAGACACTCTTTTTCATACCCCAGAGCTACCATGAAGCACTGTAGTACCTATACAAACTTCAAGAGACCACCTTCCACCACGTATTGTGAATCTACATTTCATTAAGCACACTAGAGATCACTCTTTAACCAGAAGAGTTGTGGGGATTTTTAAAATGAGTCAATGATGTCACTTCAAGGATCTAGTCAAAATGGCATATAAATCCGGCTTAAATTTTTTAAGTAAAATTTGCCTTATATTGGTGCTTCTTACTTCCTGCTTTGGAAGATTTATTATTAAGAATGATTCTAAAAATAAGCTAGTGACAGAAAAACATGGCATAAGCTCTTCTTTCCCAAATGTGAATCCAACCTGAATTTGGTTAGAAAAATAGCAGCTTCTTAAAACAAGCTGCATTGAGAAGTTCAGAAAAGCATGCACGTGACTGGTAGCTCCTACTGAAGCTTCTATTTGCCTAACAAACTGGTCCCCACATCCCTCTAGAGCAGTAATTCCAGCTAGGTCATAGCATATCTGAATACACAATTTGATCAGTTTTGATAGCCCTTGAACTGATATAGCTTGACCTTTATACTTTTTGCCAAAAGCCAGTAACAACCTTATGAACTTTTTAAAGTATTTAGTCTTGTCAAGATATTAGCTGACAACCCTTTTAACATCCAACATATGCAATGAGCTTTCCCAAGAAGATGTTAATGCACAAGGAAAACATATGTAGATGAAAATTCAAAAGCACTTTTGTCAAGATTTTAGAGGGGCCATAGCAACAATTTTTTCCTGACGAAAAGATATATGAAAAGGCTCTCCTACTCAAGCACACTGTTCTGGGTTTACCTGACTGATGTTATTGTTAAAAATATGCTAATAATATGCTCTTGTTACCTTGTTAAAATTGTTTCTGATGATAATTAATTTTTGCCAATGGGAGGATAAAAATGAAAGGAAGACTGTCAGACATACAGAGGATCCTTAAGTTTCCAAGACATGATCAGTTCTCAAAGATCCAGGAATGCTTACTCCAATGCTTACTTTCTTCTCTTCTAGATACACAGTTTTCAGAGAGAAGAACTGTTGCTCAGTTATGTATGTTAAACTGTTATCTTTACCCTCTTAAATTACTGTTTCTGCAAAAACAGGGAAGAAACTTTATTTAATACAGACTTAAGGTAAAGCAGATTTTGTTGCAGGTATTTATACTTTGCCCCTGGCAAAATACACAGTGAGTATTTTCTCCTTCCCTTCATCATCCTGCAATATTCTGAAATAATAAGTATATGCTATATATTGCCACTGCTTTAATATGGAGAGAAAACATTTTAATACAGAAGTGTAATTTCTGATCATTATCCCTAAAATGATCTCAGTGATTACCATTTTTATAGACCACTGAGTATCTTCTAGAAAGGAACAAAATACAGGGGAAAAAATAAAAATAAAAATCCCCACCAGGAGACAATCTCCCTATTCTCCTCAATATACAGTTTTTGAAACCCAATGTGAGCCTGCTCCAGCACAGAAATTGGATGTTTCCATTGGCTAAACTCAGAGGAATATAAAAGGTAAACAAAAAATACCCATACTTAGAATACTATATAATGATCACCGATAATAAAATCATGCATGAACAAACAAGCTTGTTTGCAGTCTACAGTTTGAGCTGTGTCCTATTATTAATGAAGCTACTATTAGCCAAATAAAAAATATTAAATAAAATTACGACATGGGAAATGATGGAAACAGAAGTGCACAAATATCAAATGTCAGAGCAGGATCAGCCTGACATTCCCTTGGCTTCTGTACTGCTTGCACAGGTGAACCCTAGCTCGCCTCCTACCTTCCTTAAAACTCCTGTAACCAGTAAATCAAGTAAGTGACACCGACTGTTGCAAACCATGATAGTGAACTAAGGAGACTGAATGAAGAAGGTCAGGACTGCAGTGTAAAGGAGCTCAGCCTAAACTGCTCAGCCTAAATTCTACCTAAATGCCTTAAATTCTACCTAAATGCCTTACACTTCCTATTACCAGTGTGCCCCCAAAGACCTAAAACCAGGGAATAGAGACACTGCACAAAGAGATGAAGTAGACTGTGAGCATCTGGATGAATATGTAGCATTCGCTGGCAGTTCACTGGAAAAGTCCATACGCAGAAAAAACACTGTACCTACTTCTATTACAAATAGGCAACATTTTCAAATGGAAAAGTTTTCTTTTGAAGCCTTCTAATGTCAGTAAATATAAGCTTGGAAAATGGAAAATCAAGGCTTCATAAAGCCCTAAACAATTTCATATTTGACTTTTCACCCAGCTGCAAACTTAAGGCAACCAGCATGTAGTGTTGTGCGGTTGGTTTTTTCTTTGTCTTGGTTTGTTTTTCTCTCGTTGTTTTGTTTTACAACCTTTCAAAAATGTCACTTAATGATGGTCACTTGTTTGTGTTAGATCTTAGTTTCCAAGACTTATTTTAATTTAAAGGTCCCAGTTAAATAAAAATGCACTTTACAATTTCGATGACTCAGGGTCTCCAGAATATCCTCTACTGTGCACAGAACACAAAATCCTACACCCTCAGCAGGGCTAATTAGGGGCTGCAAAACAAGTATTGATTTAAAGATGCTTAAGTTACTGTTGCAATGATACCTGTTGAGGCAAAACCAAATTATAGATATGTATAAAACTGAACAAGGTAAAGGAAACCAAAGCAGGAGAAAGGGAGGAAAAAAAAAACCCAAACCCCCACATAGTAATGAAGGGGAGCTATAAACTTTTCTGTTTTGCTAAAGCTACCAAGAACTCATTAACAATCCTTCAGAAGGTTTTTTGGGGGGGTTTCAAGGGTTTTTTTTGGTTTTGGGTTTTTTTTGTTTGTTTGTTTTCTGTACCCTTTTTTTTTTTAAATGCAGATATCTTCATTTGTTTTACCTGCTCTAATATAAAACAGATTTCTTCATTAGCCATAAAGCACTTCTGTAGGAAGAGGAAATTTTTTATTCTTTTGTTTTGCAAATTGGCTTCCAAATTATCATTGAGTTTTACAAGAGCTATTAAGAAGAAAATTGAATAAAATATAAATCACTACCAAAAAGCTTTTAGAACTTCATGAATAACATCACGTCATTAAAATTTTTATTAAGACCACAAGTAAATGTGTTCATTTTTTTCACATCTTATTTATATCTGAAGAATGTCAAAACAGAAAGTTATTAGAAATATAAAATAAATGTTCACATTTGCATAGGTACAATCATCAGTATTTTCACCCAAGCTCTGCCACTTCAGTGAAATGTACTGAAAAAAAATCATACAAGCTGCTTACCGTAACCAACAACTAAAAATAACACCTAACAGTTTATTTGTAAACTATGCCCAGTTATACAAAACACTGGAAGAATGACTAATGAGTTTTATATTTGAGGCCTGCCTGTATAAGATCTCAGGAAGTACTTGAAACTTAAATGATGGTTACCTTAAGGACACATTATATTCAGGATAAAAGATGCTTTTATACTGAACCCAGGTCCCAGTTTCCTCTTCTGTATTCTGGTCTTCTATTGAAAAGAGATTGAACGATGCAAACCTTCTTACAGACACTTGTTGCAGATGCACATCTTTCAAGTGCTTTTTCTTCAGAACCTTTGAAATTAAGAACAAATTAAAGTTTAAGAATAAAATTTCCAAGAAAATAACAAACACAGGCTTATCTAACTGAAGAGGCAAGCCTGGAATCAGCCATAATAGATATGCTATCAGCCAATAGTTATGAGTAACCAGTCCGAGTATGTCAAGCCTGAGAAAAATAACAGTGGTATTGATGGTAAGGGTCAAGAGAATGGGTTATGAATTTATTATGTCTCAATAACTGTAAAGCAAATGTACTGCGTTCAGAAGTACACAAAGTTGCTTTTTTAACTCCCACTCCAGCAAACCCACACCAGAATTACAGAGGCAAACTGGGTTCTCCCCTATCCTCCCATCACCACCACAATGAAAGTTTCACAGACCAAGCAGTGCCCTCACCAAGCAATTTCTGTGCCACTCACTGTCCCTATAGATGAAAAAAGAAAAAAATAAGCAAGGGGATCTTCTGTAGAAATGACTAAACCCAGAACATGATCCTCGGGGCCTGAGTGATACATGTTTGCCAGGTAGACTATTTCCTAGCCTAGAAGTCCACTGCCGCACACTTGCAGAATTGCTGCTGGACTTGCCTGAGTTGAGAAACTTGCTACCTGTCCCAGGCCTCAGACTTTCAGATGCCACAACTGCATATTCCCCTACCAGGCCCCCATAAGGGGACTGATGCATTAGCCAACCTTTACGTGAGCCCCAAAATACATTGACAGCACCAAGTTCCATGCTAAGAGACTGAAGAACTCAAGGCAGTGGCAGAGACAGAACATGGCCGTTCACATTTTTTAAATGGCCAAAACACTTGTTCAGGAAAGTGAAAACATGGGCTTGCTGTCCTGCATAGTCCACCGCACTCAGCTGTCTTCTGGGAGTGAGATATCAGCTCCTGCATACAGGAAAACTTGGCACCCAGCCTGTTAGAGCTGTATCATCGCACAGAAGACAACTGGCATTTCCCTGCCAGACAAAAAGGCTTATTCTTTAGGTCAGTGATGTGGAAGGAGAGATGTCCTGGGTTTAACTTCTTTCTCTTGACATTGGACAAAATACATAAATATTTGCCATTGCATTTTTAAAATGAAGGTGCATAAGCAGTCCACAGTGACGAAAAAAAAACAGAGCAATAAATAACTCATCACTATAAATAGACAGAGTTACAAGGAATAGCTCTACTGAGTAGGAGAGCATCACAATTTAGTTTTTCGCCAACCAATCTGAAGTCAAATGAGAAGTAGCTCTCCAGAATTATGAAAACTTGAAATGGCAGCTTTGCCTACGGGATGCGTAAAACAAAACAATGGGACAGTGATTTTTTTGCTGCACCCAACCTTTGTCGACCATGCTTTAACTGGAAATGCACGCACATCCAACAGCCTTACAGTTTGGTGCCATGACCTATTATTTTGCAGGATACTTGGAAATACTACATATGTGAGCAGAGCAATTGTATTTGCTATGCTGATAGTTTCTAACAGCAGGTCTGATGCATCAGGCTTATTGCTTTTGGATCTATTTTCATTGGCAGGTCTCAGCATATGAAAGGCACAGGCATTTTCATCAAAGTATTAAAAACGGCTGTGTTCTGTCCACACTATTTCTTCTACTTTTGTAACACATGGGAAAAATACACGCATGAAGAAAATCGCAAAAATATCAAAACAGAAGAACCAAATTAAAAGACCAGCAGAGTTAAGACCTTCGTATAATAGTGGCATGCCTGGAAACAAAACGGACCATCTTGACAACTAAAGAAACCCAAGACATAATTTTCAGAACAGCACGTTGTTTTGGGGCTCTTTTCCCAAGCAAAGGCGAGCCATTACTAACAGGAAAAGAAATCCAGCAGCAATAACACTTTTCTGTTTTCATTTTTTTGTTCTACAGAGACATCTTCTAGCCGCTCTGTAAAATGCATTTGCTGGGTTGGCAGAAAATCTCATGAGCATTGTGATATTTTTTAAAAAGCATCGTCAAACTGTCTCCTGTTCTAGAAAGATTCTAGGAAAATATTACCACAGATCTCAATCACAGGGCCCTTGGTATTTAATGACAATATTAGGACCATATTTAGGACTCACTATAAAACCTAAAGATGTTCAATCTCTCTTTAAAAAAAAACAAAAAACAAACAAACAAACAAAAAAGAGGCCACTGCCCTGCCCTCACTTTAGCTTTTATTTTTCAATTCTAGAAGCTAATGTACATTAACAGGTGAGTGAGACTTCTGTGAGAAGAAGAGCGAGAGGAAGGTAACAGGCAGAATAAATATAGAAAGCTTACAGATTTCAGGGAAGTTTTCATAAAACTTTCTATAGGAAGCAAGCGTATGTATAAGGCGCAACTTAATTTACACCTATTTGTCTAACTTCCCTGCTAAAGACTACAGACAGGATAATTTCATTAATTGCACAGACTGGCAGAGCTCAAAACACAGCCTTAGAGAATTTACTCCAGTCATTTATAAACGCACATGTGTAACGTACTTACCTTAGCACTTTTTTTTTTAAGCAAAAAATATTTTCCATGATTATGACACGCTCAGTTTAAAAATATTGCCCAACTTCAAACTCAGTACATACATAAAACGTTTTATTGATAAAGAACACATATGTAATTATGCAAACCCCTGGTTCTTTATGCCAGCTTCATAGGATACCTGATAAAAGGGCTTTTTTTCTTAATTAAATCAGCGAGCATGCACTCAAGGATCCTTACCATAGCAAATCAATTTGTGTATGCATTGAATGAAAGCAAATTCAATATATAAACACACCACAGAACTGATTTCACGTAAGGCATTATTATAAGCAGCATGAAAAGCATTTTTAAAAGCACTGTAAGAAAAACTTTGACAGTGCTCCTTTAAAGATGGCTATAAAGGAAGGTTGCTACCTTCTTCCAATCCATAGATAGATCCGAGCAGCAGTGTAGTAAAGAGTGCAGAACTGATTTTTACTTCAGATGTACCAGTAAGATTAAATTGATCCTTGCTCATCGTACCACAGAAAAATCAACAGAAAAGCTACAGAACATGGAAAAACCCAGGGCATCTCCAGAGGAAAAGGTCACAGATACATGTAGTTTGAGGAAGAGATGGAAGCCTTCTCCCCAAATACCTACATGCACCCCTCACACCCATTCCATTGTTATGAAAAGTTCCTTATGATTTTAAGAGACAGAGACATGCCAAAGGCAGTATGTTGAAAAGAAACAACAACTAGTAGAGCCGCAGAGTGCAGCTTGCACAGTCTGCTAGAACAGAAACCTACAAAGACAAACCTGATATTCCTACCAATAACTTTGACATTTCCTGCTTTACAGTATAATAAAACAGCAGCTTGTCCTCTTGAACAGGACCAGAAAATTTACAAACTGAAAACACACCCAAAGAAAAGGTCAATATTAACCTCCCCACACCTCCCGCTCTGTTACCCAGCTGCAGCCAGGTGCCTCTTTCAACCCAGCTGCTGCCATCGGACCCACTGCTGCCACTCTGCTTTCCCAGGGAGAGCTCCCGATGGGCAGCTCCAGGCATCCATTTGCACAAAACTAAACATTTAAGTTAGGACCGTAAATATCACGTCCAATAACAATAACAACTAATGAAACTGATTCGGGTTTTTAAGCCTTTACGCATATGCTCATCTGCAGAGGAATCCTTGCCAATCTTGCACTGCTCCTAAAGGGTCCAAAAAAGTACCGAAGGCCGGAGCTGACAAGGTGCTGTTCACCTGCAGCGCAGGTGTAATCGCTTGCTGCTGCTTCCTTCTCACCCTCTTCCAAGCAGGACCCCACCGCTCACCACACCGCCAGCAGCTGCAGGTAAAGCGCAGTTTTCGCTGCCAGGTGAGTGGGGCCTCACCCCAGCTCCCCATGAAAGGCAGTTTGGGGTGGGGGCAAAGGGCAGGAATCAGGTAGCAGCTACGATATAACCGACTCCAGCGACATCGACAGAAGGTACGAAACCACAGCCTGAAAATACCACGCTAGTGCCCTTAGGCTGCAGGGTACCAAGGCGTTGCTGGCCCTCCTCCCGTTAACACCGTAAGACCACAGACTGCTTTTGGGATCGACTGAGGGCACACTTAAAAGAGCCGTGTGTGTCTATATATATATATGTATATATTTTTTATTATTACTATTTTTTCCCGGAACTGGGCTGCAAAGCCCTTTGCAAGCCCCGGCGTACTATTCCTCACAATCCTCCTGTCAGGGGTGCGGGCAGCTCTCCGCACGCCTCCAGCGCAGGCAGGATTCCCCGCCGGCACCGGCACCCCCGTTCCCGCCCGGGGCAGAGCCCGGCCCCTCAGCCGCTGCGAGCAACCGGCCACACGGACCCGTGACCGCCCGCCGCACCCGAGCGCGGTAGCCCAGCGCGGAGGGCACACGAACGACCCTGGCCCGAGGCGTCGCCGCGTCACGGGGCGGCAGCGCCGTTCTGCCGAGGCGCGCACCCCTCAGGCTGCGCCGCCGGCCCGCCCCGCCATCCCGGCAGCCCCTCCCGCCCGCGGGCTCCCCCTACCTGTCCGAGCAGCCGCCAGCGGGCTCTCGCCGCTCCCGCACCGCTCGCCTCGCACCTGCCCGCGGCGGGGCGGCGCGGAGAGCCGGCAGCTTCGGCCATGCGGTGGCGGGGAGCGCCTGGAGCTGAAGCGGTGGGAGCGCCTGGAGCTGAAGCGGTGGGAGCGCGCAGACCCCCCCTCCGCGGGCGGGGAGCGCTGCCCTGGCCGGCGGGGACTTGCCGCCGAGCCTCCGGTGGCTGCCAGGACCAGCCGGACTAGGGCTTAAGGGGGAGGAAGTGAGTGGCCATCTTTGTTAAGGGCAGCGCTGAGAAGACAGCTACGCCCGGCTCTTCAGGCGCACCGGAGGGCCGGGAACGCGCCTCAAAACGTCTGTAGCCTCCGCGCCCGGGGGCGAAACTGTGCGTGAAACGGGAGCGACTTAAGTCGCGCCAGGGATCGTGCCGGCCTGCCCGCCCCTCTGCCGCCGCCGCTCCGCGACCCCGCACTGACATCAACGGTGCTCGTCCGCCGCGGGTTGCTGAAGCCGCCCTGTCGCCATGTTGGGTACGGGCAGTCCCGCGAGGGAGCCGGGAGCTGCTCGGGCTGGCCTGCCATCTTATCCCGGGCGGCCCCGCCGGAGGGAGAGCGCGTCCAGCCCCGCCTGCCACGGCGAGTCCTTGCGCGGGCCGCAGGCGCTGCCCGGCGTTGGCACGGGCTTGCCGCGGCGGTGAGGGGCAGGGCTAGCGGGGAGCGGGGCCGGGACGGCTTCTCTGGCCCTCGCCCGGGCGGGACGGGGGAGCGGGCCCGCGGGCGGTGAAACGCGTGGGGCCTCACCCCGCGGAGCTGCAGACCTGTCAGTTTTCCTGCGAGGGGCTTCAGCTCTTGCTGCAAACTTACCCTCTTGAGAGAAAGTGATTTTATTGTTATGTAATGCTCCTGAAGGGGGAAAAAACTTCACAAAACCTTCCCGGCTTTTGGGTCTTCAACATTTAAACGTGCACAGTTGCATCCTCCTTCCTCTTTATTGGTAGTTTCACTAGAGCTGAATTTTCAACCACCAGGAACCATGTTTTGGAGTAAAGTAGCAGGTTAATATGCAAGCTAAGCTGCGTGTACCAGCTGTTAAGAAACAGCTCAAGTTTTACTGTTTCTTCTCATCTAATTTACCTAATGAATCAGTCTAATGCCTTTGAAAGAGACAAAGTTTTGCTTTCAGTTTATGTAATGTATATTCACATACACAGTGTAAATGATCAGCAGTTTGGGATTTTTAGAAATTTCAGGTTGACTATCAAGAAATGAAGGTTAGGACATCATGTGTTGGACTGCGAAATCTTCTCCAAAGGCTGAGCTTCAGTGTCAGATACTACTCTAAGCATAACCATCTACAAACAATATGTCTTTATAGTAAAATAAAACCAAAAAAATGCCACATCCTGGACTGCTCAGGAAGTGCGTGCACACACAGGACTGTGCCACCTGGAAGCATCCTGCCATGGAGATTCTTTTCCTGCAAGGTATGCTGTTTAAGTATGGACTTAATGTCAACAACCACCTTGGCACATCTGTTAAGGAAGCCAGCCATGTTTTTCAAACGTCAAGGAAACACATTTTTCCTAAATGGTTTGAAGCAGGGGGATAAATACTAGGATTTCACTTATGTTCAAAAACATATACTGTTGTTCAACTTTTCTGTACTGCTTTGATGTAAAGCTGGATTTTTGTTGATTTTCCTGCTGTAGCAATTTGTTTAAAATTGGTATCTTCCAGAAAGATTCAGATAAAGTGTCAGGAGAACACTACAGGGAGAGACCAGCTAGTGTAGAGGCAAAGTGTCCAAACTGATGTCACCAGACTTAACTACTGTCAGCTGGCTCAACAAAACTAGACCTTTTATGTGCTGACCAGTAAGTCATGGTTTGCACCATATTAAATATGAAAATATTCTATTGACTTCTCATAATCGTAGTCACATATGATAAACTATACTTTAAAAGGTACTTGGATTTATTTCCGTAAGTAAAGATTGTGTAAATGAGTGGCAATGTAGCACAGAGTCCGAAAATGGTCTGAAATAACTTCAGGTCTTCTGTTTCTGTGTTTCTAATACAGAGTTTGCTAAAGGTATTATATAAAAGCTTAGTGCAGTATGACAGCCTGTAAACTGATTTATATGCATAATGTGTAAATGCTGTTTAAAAAGATTGGTGTTTTGGTTTATTTTATCATAGAAGGGACCTTAAAGATCATCTAGTTCCAACCCCCCTGCCATGGGGGTTTAACATGTTATGTTAAACGTGTTTTCAGATGGATGTGTGGTTTTCCTAAAATTGTTTAAAGTTGACAGTGTTTCTTCAAAGGTGACCCAAAGATCATCTTGTTGTAACCCTCTTATTTGTAACCATAATATAAACAGTTCCTAAGTCTGTGTCTGAAATGTAAGCAAATGTTTCAAGGAGAACATAAGAAGTCTTGATGGATGAGCATGTGTGGTTCTGTCTATTCATTGTCAGTTCACTAACACAGAAAAGCTGTCTGTGACAAAACAAGTGGTTTTCACCTGAAAGGAAGCTGTGCCTGTTTGCTTTGGAGCAAATGTTTGCAAACTGTCACTGAGATCCTCTGCTATCCTCAAAGTCTTTCTAGATGCTTTTCTAGATGCCTCATTTTTCCTCAGGCAGGGAGATGTATAGTAACTAATATACACCTACACTATGGCCACCAGCTTTATGTAGTATTTCCAGATAAACACAATGGAAACTGTTGAAAACAAACAACAGAGGGGAATCATTAAAAGATTCATAAAGCGTGGAAGTTGCCAAAATAAGTTTATGGAGGTACAAGGGGAGATAATACATGTACATGAAAGAGACTTTTTAAATATCCAGAAATCATATTCAGCTCAGGAAATTCCTGAGATAAAAATCATTGAAGGCTGGGGGAATACCTGTTGGGGAATACCTGTGGTTGTCCCGTGTTTATGCTTCCCTAAGTATCCATTTGTGGCCACTGCGGGTTTTTGGTTTGCTTGCTTCTGGTTTGGGGAACGGTGTTTTCTTACAGCAATTTTTCCAGTGGCTCTGGTACAACTAACACATCCTGCAGTTTCTTTACCTTGACCAATTACACAGTTGCTCCAGAGCTTCTCTAAGGGCTTTCATGGTTCATTTGACTTGTGCTTCTGATTTGATGTACTAGGCTAGAGGGACTGTTGGTCTGAACCAGTAACAAACACCAATATGCTCTGATGAATGATGTGGTTTACGTTCATAGGGAGTTTGGTAACTGGAGCAGATAGATAGATAGTTTCTTCTCTTTTCCAAGTCTGCTCATACATTCAAATTTTAGATTGCATGCATTTGTAAAGAGAAACCAGGAACAAACCATCAGTTCTTGATGCAAAGTAGAAAGTATATGCTGCATTTTAAGTTTAGACACGTTTACATAATACAGTGAATGTTATAAAATGCTACTTTGTGTGACCTGTGCAGTTATGTACTGTAATACATGTTGCTAAGCTTATTATTTGATCAAACAAGATTTTACAGGAAGAAAAAGAAGTAGCATTGTGCTAGCAATTTTAACATTTTTAACAGTTTTACAAGAGAAGACAGCTTTGTTGGCAGTGAGGTAGCAGTAGTCTGCTCATGGATCATGGAAAACCAGATCCTTAAGCTTATTCCTGATAAAATTGTTGAGAACCTATATCAGGTAGCTGCCTCACTTCATTCTGTGCCTTATGAACATTTATACTAACACTTTTGAGGAGGTGGAGCAAGGAGCTGAACAAGCTGCTAGAACTCGTAGGTACCAAGACAGAGGTGTGTGTGGCATTGTTGTCTAGGAAAGGAAATGAGAAATGATACTTCTAAAGATACAGGAAAATTATGAGAAAACACCTCTGAAGAAGGAAAAATAACAGAATACCATAAAAATTAACTAAAAACTAGTTCTAGAACAAGAACAAACATATTTACATATAATCGATTAAGAGCATACATTAATGGTACCCTAAATCTTGAACAGAAGACCTCAATAAATGTGTCAAGTGGCACAAGCACATTTGACAATGCCTCTCTAAAACATCAGGAAGAATTGAAAAGAAAAACTTATTCCAACTGTGGTTTTTCTTTTTAATGGCACGTACTATTGTAATAATGCAAATTTGGTTTTGGGTCTGTAGCTCAGGAAATATAATTATTGCCTCAATATATTTATATTGGAATACAGAGTGCTAGCTTGTAGCCATTGTTGTCTTTCCTTACTTAGCAGGAAGGAACAAAAATCCCTTCCAAAAGGAAGCAAAATACATCCATAACAACATCAGAGCTTCTGTACAAGAATCTTCTGAAATCAGAGCAGGAAAACTGGAGCGACATTTCAGCAAAGTACAAAGCTATGACAAAACGAATCAAGGAAAAATTAGAAGAATTGCACAAGTATACATTCAATTCAGGAAGCCCAAGGGTAAGTGGCAAAAAATACATTTCTTATCATTGAGTACAAATAAAAGGCAGTGAAGCCATTTTTGCTATAAAATGATGTTTTACTGATTATTTTATGGTGGTAGTTTTGAGTTTTGAATATTTTAACAATTGTGGATAGTAACAGCATGTGTTTAGAACAGCTTATACCTGTTACAATAGTATATTTACCTTAATTTCTCCATAGGCAAAAGCAAGTTAGTTACAATAATCATCTGACTTTTTGATAAAGAATTCAAGATGTTGTAAGTTACAAGAGCAATTGCAAGTGATCTGAGCCTTTTGTTAAATTTAGAGCAGGTATAGGTAGCTTAAGTACCCTAACTTTGAACGAACCTTTCTGAGGGGTGCAATTGCTTCTTTAGTATCAAATACATGTGCTGTATTCTGTCATTTCTCTATGTTACAGTTGTGTTCTACAAAACAATGACTGAATATAGGGATTCTAAGGAGACAGATAGTCTTAACTATATGTTGGACTTGAAGCATGTTTGTTTTGTATTGAACAGATCAGGTTCGGAGAGAATGTGTACTTTGAAGAGAATGGCTGCATATTTCTTTCAAAAGTAGATGATGGTAAGGGATTTCTCTTCACAATATGGTGCAAGTGTTAAAAATGTACATGTATCACAATGTACTTTTCATACATTAAAGCTTAATTGCTCTGTTTCTTAAAATAATGAAACAAAAACCACTTCAATAAAATTCTTTAATGATTCTGGAATCCTGAATCTGAAAAGATGAGGTGAAGAGAGTTAGGGAATAGTATATATTAATACTAAGGCAAGTTTCTGGAGAGGAAAGAGAGAAGTAATTTCTTTTTCAGAGCCCTAACTTAACATTTTGAAAAAGGAAAAGCACTTTCATGCTTTTTTATTTCTGAGGGTGTGGAAAAAAATTGTATTTAGTAAAAACAACTGTGCTTTAGGTATATGAACTTTAAAATTTAATACATTTACTAGAAGCCAAGATCCACACTTTTAAAATACTTTTAATAATAACTACAAGACCTTTTTTTTTCCCCTGGACCTGTAGTTTCTTGTTTATTTTTGCAAAGTGCATTTGCAAATATCTTGCAAGACAAATATTTGGTGTTAATAAATTCCAGTAATATGCTTGTGAATATTGCAGGCAGACTTGTTAAATAAAGGCATTAACAACCACTGTTCATTTTGACAGTGCCTTAATTAGAGGATTTTTTTTGCTCTTTTTTTATGTAGTAGATGAAGGAAATGTTGACATTTTATTCAGTACTGAAGAACTTGGCTTTTCTGATGCCTTTATTCAACGGATCAGAATTTCACCAGATCAGAGATACATGGCTATCAGCTTAAAAAATGAAAATTCTGAAGAGGCAACCTGCGTTATTATGAAACTTGGTAATTTTCCTGCAGTGGAAAAAGTAATTCCAAATGTATTTAGTTTTGGTAAGTTGTTTATAAATATCCTGTGGATCACAGCAGCTTTCAACACAACATTTTCGTTAGTCTACAAATAATATTAAAATACTAAAAAAAATAAGGAAGCAATATTTTTATATTTAATCCTTATAGCTTTTGAATTGTTTCTTTTTTAAGATTTCTTCCATACTGCACAATTACAAGTTATCTGATTTGGGTGAAAGTGACTGCTTTCTGATACAAGTTTTCCTGCACTGTAAAAGCAAGCATTTATACATGTTCAAACAGTCATGCATATCATTCTTTTTATTTAATTCAATACACTTCTTTAAAAATTCACTGACATAACTATTTGTAATATAAAGATCTATTTGAGAGATGTTCTAGTTATTAAACCCTTACAGCTACAACTGAAGTCACCGATAGCTGTAAGGCACTTGGCTTCGCTGAAAAGTGTGCAGGTGCTACCTACTATTAAGTATTGGCTGGAATTCCAGTTGGACTCTAGGATGTGGGTCACAATTTAGAGCCCAAAGAAGTCAGTCAGGCCTTGAGTCAATTCTTGCAGAATAGATTACAGAGCTTTACACTGCTGTTAAAATAAGGAGAGGTAAACTGAAGTGAATGGGAAATCTTTATTTTTTTATAGTATGTTAAAGAATATAGCAAAAAGAGTGCAATAGTGTGTATACAAGTTCCACACCTTGTATTTTGGATTATATCATTAGATGTCATCAAGTGTATATAGTACAGTAAGCAATTTGCCTGGGCAGGGCAAGAATTTAAAACTCTAGGTAAAACTTCCTAGTCAGAAAAATGAAGAGTAGCAAGAATTTAATGTTGTGTTTGCACAATGGAAGTTTATAATGCCTGTTGAAAACCAGGCCTGAAAATTTGCCACTGACATTTTTCACTGTGCTTGATTGGAACACATATCTAGGTTTGTCTGGAAGAATCAATAAATTTAAGAAACCAACTCCCTGTTGCCTATATAGGTGTGACAGATTATGGTAGATAAATAAGGGTACAAAAAATGACTATCAGAATGGAAGAGATTACAGCCACGTTGTAAACTTAATCAGGTGTAAGTGAGGTACAGAGGTATCATGAAGTACAGAGGCACCTCAATCATGAGCAAGATAATTGGGTCTTATGACCACTTGCAAAGTATATGCTTGTATTGCATGATACGCAATAGCAGGCAGACAAATGAAAAGTCCTTGAAAATTTAGATCTGTGTTTTTTTAAATGCTAGGCTATAGAAGAACTTGGATTTCCCTTCTAAAGGCTTGTCTTCATAGTGAACCTTCAACTACCTGTGCACTTTGGAGCCACATTGCTGTTCAGATAGCACATTGTTTGCATTACTTCATTGTTGTACTTCCTCGGGTTTTGTACTGAAAATTAGTATTTATGCATAAGACAGCATACAATAACTTTTTAAAGCGAACATATTCAACATCATTCTGGTGGCTGTAGGAGCAGCAGAGATAGCAGTAATTCAGCTGGATCAGTCAGATTACTAAACTTCAGAATAGCACAGTTCCTGTATTTATACATTTCTAATGCTGGTGAACACATACAAGCATAGAAAACTGGAGAATTTTTATCTCAGCAGTACCCATGGGGCACATGCATCATCTCTTTTCTCTAAACGGTTTGCATGCAGTCACATGCAGTGGTGCAGAGCTCATACTATCTGTATTATCTTGCTGACTCCATGTAAACCTCTGTTTCTCTGCTCGGTTTAAACAGTCACATATCTTCTATTTTCCTGTTACCTCCAGAACCCCCACAGGTCAAGAGCTTCCTCTTCCTGGGCCCTGGAACATCGTCTTCTGCCTTTTTTTTTTTTTTTTTTTAAATATATTACAAGATTCTTGTTCTGTGGGATTCAGAGAAAACATGGAAAAATCTTTTTGTGGCTTACCCAGCCTCTGGGATGTAGAAGTGCTGTCCTCAGTTCCACGTCAGCTGCAACCCACCTTTTTCAGCTTTGGGTCCAGTGTTCATGGAGCTCCGTTTTCTCTCAACAATAGTATATACTGTTCCAAATTTGATATGCATTTGTCTTTTTTCCAGAATGGGCTACAAATGATGTTCTGTATTACACAAGTCAGAAGAACCTTAAATGCCAGAATGTGTTTATGACCACTTTCACTAATCAGAAACATACTAAGTTAGTTTATACAGAACAAGACGCAAGGTAATACTTACCGAAATATAACAAATCCTTTACATATTCTAGAGTATTTTATATGTAAAATATAACTGGTTTGGAAAACAAATTCTTCTGTATCATATTCCAGACAGTGAAAGGCATTTTTAAGTTGTGTTCTGCTGTCAGGAGTGTCTTATGCAGTCTGAGAATGTGCTCCATTCTCCTCTTGATATGTGATCAACAGAGATTTAACTTTCCTCTCTTGCCTCACGAGTTCAGCTGAGTTTATAAATGTCAAGGTCAGTCTCAGGTCAGGGTGTCCTTTAATGAATGTGTGACAGTTTCATGCAGGGTAAATCAGACTGTGGATTTCACTTTGTTTTCTCTGCTATTGATGTCTGATACATCTTTTAAAAAACATAGAAGTTCAGGCTACTCCTTGCTCTGGGTAATGGATGAGCAAAATCATTACAGCATTCCCAGAGATAGAACTATTGTTGACTGAATACCCTCTCAATAACCTTTCTTTAAGCAGTGGTTTACGAAGACAACAAGGCTCTTGCTAAATTGAGTGCAGAACTAGTTTTTCAACCATGTAGCATGTGGTAGATTTATACAGCATTCCATAAATGTTTGTGATTATTCTTAATTCAAGTTACATATGCAGTAAAGATATTACAATTATACTTTCATCTAAAAAAACCCAGAAAAAATCTGCAATTGAGATGGAGTAAATAAGATCCTTTTGTTCCAGCTGCATTTGATGCATACTTTTGGAAAATCAAGTTGCACTGACCTGACACTTCCCCACAGGGAAACTGTTGGCATAATTCTGAAGGTCATAGTCATTACAGTAAATCTACTAGAAACTTACTCTAAAGGTTCATGTGCTATTGCAGCTCATAACTGAACTAACTTGTTCATCGGAGATGGCAGAACATCTTTTTTTATTGCCATTGAGCAGTTCTGTTCTACATCTCACCAGCTCTTCTAGGTGCAATCAAATTTTTTTTTTTAGAAGCTGAAAATTCTTGACTTCCTTAAAAAAAAAAGCTACAAAGACAAAAAAAAATTGGTAATACCAAGGCCAGAGTCCTTGGGGAGAGGTGCAACCTGCATTTCAGCTTGACTTTCTTAGAGGTAAGGTCAGCAGAGCTGAACTGTTGGAATCTCTGCTGAATGCAGTGCTGCAGTCTCGTCAAATTTGTGTGTATTAGAGAGGCAAGAGGCTGATTCCTTGCAGAATTTAGATCCCCTGCTGTGCCTGTCCTCCTAAAGATGTCAAGAGGGTGCAATTAGAAAAAACAATAGTACCAAACAAAATAAAAAGTTCCTCCACCTGCAAATAATTAAAGGCACTGAAAATGCATCTAAAGCATCCTTTCCTTCACCAGACAAATATTTTGAAGTCTAGAGGGATCATTATTGCAGTCATGTATTTGATCTGTATAATGCAGATTGCAGTACTTAACCCTGCAATTTCTTGCTGAAATCTTCTGGATCTTTGTGTTGGACATAGTTTTGCTTTTAGAGACATCCAGTCTTAAAGATTCAAAATGGCAAAGAAACTGCTATGTCCCAAGTTGTGACATTCCAATTAATTAGAATGATTCGTTAGAAATTTGAATCTGAATTTCAGCCTGAACTTGTCTAATATTAGCATCCAGCCACTGTTATCATTCTGTTTTCTTTTTCTGGATTTTAGAAGCATTTAAAACCAGTAGATAGTTTCTAATTTCTTAGATAGTTCCAAAACCAGTTCCTATAGGGTTCCAGTTTTATCACTGCAGCATTGTCCATCTTGTCTCATATAGGCCTGTTTTTTAAAAAATAGTCTTTTTTGTCTTACTTGCTTCAGACAAAGTTAGGTCAGTAACTTAGGCTTTTTATCAATTTATAATAGCTCCTACTTTTCTTTTGTTATTGCTGTTCCTATATGATGTCCTTTGTTAATTTTACTTTAATTATCCATTATTACTTTTTTTTTTTTAAATAGAGTTATGAGCTCAATAAAAAGTTCTATGTTTTGCCTGAATTTTAAAGCCTGTATACATCAATGAGCTTCCAGTCTATCTCAATGATGCAAAAAACCTGGATTCAGTTGGGCAACAACTGAACAGCTTTCCTTGCAGATTTCAGGTTCCACACACAAGACTGGGGGTTTTTGAATCCCAGGATAAATGCAGCAGGAGTGGGTTTGGGAACCAAGTAGTCTGGAATTTCTCCAGCCTACTTACAGGCATGCTGTTTCTTACCTTGCAGATGGAAGCCCATGATTCTGAAACAACCAATGTATTTTTTAAATGCTAATGAAGTTTAAGCTTTTTTTTTTTTCTAAATTATTCCTTACAGATTCTTTGTGGACATACATTGCACAAAAGATAGGCGTTTTCTCACAATCAACAGCAACAGCAAGACAACCTCGGAAGTTTGGCTGGTTGACTGTAGATATCCTTTTAAGTTACCCACTCTTGTACAAGCACGAACAAAAGGGGTCGTTTACCACATTGAGCACAGAAATGACAAGTTATATATTCTTACTACATATGGAGAGCCTGCAGAATATAAGGTAATTTTAACAGTCATTTCTGCTACATTAAAATTTAAGTCAGTGATCTCAGTCTGTATAACCCCATGCCACCTACAGTTCTGCTGGCTATACCAAAAGCACTTATTGCATGAAAATCTTCTATAGATTAATCTATGAAAATTGAACTTACTTTCCCAAATGCTACTGAATTGTTCTTCCATTTTGCCCAAGTAAAGGGAGTTTAAAACCCTCCCGTTTTAGTCAGGCAAAACCCTCCAATACAAACCAATAATTTTTTGCAATAAAAATGTTGCATGAGATCACCTGTATGTCTATATATCTCATTTGTAACTCTTAACTACATCTTAGTAATGCAAGGTTGTTTTTTTGTTTTTATAGTTGATGAAGGCACCAGTAGCTTCCAGTGGCATGGAGAACTGGCAGTTAGTTTATGCACTGGAAGAGAAAACCAAGCTAGTAGACTTGGAGATGTTTAGCGATCACTGTATTATGTTCCTGAAGAATGTTGGTCATCTTTACTTAAATGTGATTTCTTTTGTTTCACATTCAGTTCAGTCAATAAAGGTACGTTTTAGCTTGGCTTAAGCACCATAGTATTTTTCCAGTGCTATTTATTTTTTTTTTAGCATAACACTATAACAAAAGCAAAGATAAATTCCAAGAGTAGAAGTGGTTTGGAAACTATAATACTGCCAAGTTTGTCATTAGGAGTAACTGTATTACCTGTGGCTGTTCTTCAGGATTTCATGTGGTGGCTTATTGTAGCACTTAGAAAGCTAGAGAGCCTATGAGTCAGTTCCTTCCTCAACTTACTACTGTCAAGCTCTTGACAATACAGCTGATTTCTAATGTAAAATAGGACTAAACACTCTTACTTACTTTTACTGGGCCTATTTTTGGTTACAGTCATCAGTATAAGGAAGGAAATAAGCCTGGCCCTCCCACAGAAGAAAGATTAGAACATTCAGAATACAAATATGGACACTGTCCCATAATAAATGGGAAGAGTTGATATTGCAGTACAATTTGTGCAAAGTATTTCTTCCCTTCTCTAGTTATTGCTAAATACTTTTGGATTAAAAACAAAGTGACTCAATTCAAAACCATGATTTCTGGAGACCATTCAGACAAAATAATTGATTTGTTTGCCTGAAAAATACAGTCTGAAGAACTCACAAGTTTATTGCAACAAGGTACCAATGCTGCATTCTATAAAAATGCTACAGAAAAAGGTTTTCAACAAAGTACACTGTATGGTCTCTGAAACCTTTCGTTTTTGAAAATGGTCTTAGTTTATTTATTCAGAAAGGGTCTGTAGTTACTCTGGAGAACTTGGACTTCTGCTGCCATTTCAGAATTCTCTAGCAACCTAACCCAAGTAAGCAGTGGCCTGGCAGAGGGTTTGACTACGTCCCTGCTGCTCTCAAAGAATGAATCTTGATTTCTTTTATTCTTAGCAGAGTTAAAAATCTTAAATATAATAGCAGTAAGTGTCTGAGGGTGAATGTGCCAGGAAAAGGTTTTGTTCTTCACAATGGCTGGCACTAGGAACAAAGTTAAGAGGCAGGGGTTTTCAGTGGCTTAGCATTACTGAGCTAACTCACAGAAAAAGCATAACAACTGACATGGACTTGGCTGTATAACGCGTTGAAGTAGGACTGGAAATCAGAGGGGAAATAGGATCTAAAAAATAAAAACAATGCAGAATCCTTTCAAAGAATGTTTTAATTTAAAGAAAAAAATCTGCACTAATGCCCATTGTAAACTGGCTTTGGATTTATTTTTCTTTTTTGTTTCATTGTTGAACTTTATCCAGTGGCCTTAGAAGAAAAGTTTGCCAAAGTCTTTTACTTTTTGACTGTTTCATGACTGAATTTAAAAGGAATACAAATTGTGCTACATACAAACTGAAGATAATTAGCTTCATATTCAAAATCCTTTCCTCTGAAGGACACACTAGGCAAAATTTACAGAAGCAGTGTAAAGGTCTCACTTGAAATGCCGTGTTTTCTCAGCTACCTACGTGGGCCTGTGAATTTGAATTGGAATCTCATCCTGAACATACCACCAGCACTTGCTATTTTCAGCTCACCTCCCCAGTACACCCCCCTAAGCGTTTTGCATATTCATTTAAAGAAAATAATCTCATTGAACAAGCTGTGCAAGAGGTACCAATTATCACGAATTGTCACACTACACGTTTACTAGCTAAAAGCAAGGTAAGATTTTTTCAGTCCTTTTCGCATTCCCTTTATTCTTCCCTTCCTCCCCACCCATTTAAAGAAAATGCATTTGGCAGGGACTAGAGATTTAAAAAAATGTAAAGAGCAGTTGGTGCTATAGTTACTAAACAGTAGGTGTTTTCTTCAGTGCTGTAGAGAACAAGGAAGAGTCGTGATACAATTTTTTTTCCATTAACCTGGGTATGCTAGAGGAGATAGATAACAGTACATGATGAGTCAAGAATCTTAGTATAGTATAACTTAGAATTGCTAGTTATGTATGGTATCATGCTCTCCATGATAAATGAAAAAGATGCCAGCTGTTGAAAAGAACACCCCACAACCAGCTGCACAGTATAGATCAAGAAAGGAAAGTTTTAACAGCCTGAGTATAAAAAATTGGAGATGTTAATAAAGAGTTTGTGCTGCAGTAAGTGGTAAACTATTTTGTTAATAATAGATATTCTTGGTGTTAAAGGGGGAAGGAGACTTGGGTGCTTTGGTAGTTTAAAAACTCCTCAGGTGTTGCACTTAAATGAATTTTATACTCTGCATCCGTAAGCCTACACAGCAGAGGTTCAGTCTCTCGCTTTATTTTTCAAGAGTGCTTTGTACATTCTAAGTGAAAAAAATTACAGTAATCAAAAAAACACATTTTAAAATAAATAATTGGAGTTTTCATTGCCATGTGTCATTGAGATTTCTGAAATGTCCTTTATTGTAAAATACTCCTTCATTTCCAGGATGAAACTTTGGTGCCAATTACAGTTTTTCATAACATGAATTCTAAAGAGCTACACAGGAAACCACTTCTAGTTCATGTATATGGAGCTTATGGCATAGATTTGAACATGAGCTTTAAAGAAGAGAAGCTGATGTTAATTGAAGAGGGTTGGATATTAGCATATTGCCATGTTAGGTAAGTCAAATACAAAATGGAATTAAGATTTTAATCTGTAGGATATACAGATATTTCTTGATATGTAACTGAAGAGGTACAGAAATAATTTTTTCATGTAGCTATACCTAATCCTTCATGCTTTTCACTTCCATCTCTTTGTAGAATTTTTTTTAAGTAATTTTTAACAAAAAAAATTAATTTACCTCAGGAAAAAAAAACCTATGCTTTCAGGACCCCATACTGCATGTAGATTTCTTAAATCAACAGGATGGTTGTATGTAACTTTTAATCTTTTGAAGTCTCATTACTTGTCTCATCTTTGCTCAAGAAAAATTTTGATAACATGTTCAAATTGCAATGACATGCTACGTCCCTGTTCCGAAGGGCAGCGTGTACGAATGCTCAGTCTGCGTCTTCTGAAAGCCGTTTGCCTTCTGCAGCAACAACTAAGCATTCAACCTGCATCTCTTGTTCTTTTGTTGGCTAAATCCTCTGCCTCCAGTCTACAAACCCTCTGTCTACAGATCTACTAGTTTTATAAAACCACGAGGTACAATAGGCTTCACATTTTCATAGAGATAATAATTCAGTAGGTAAAGAAGATAAAAGAACCACTTCAGGGACAGAAAGAAAGGGGGAGAATGAGCAATTGTTTGAAATACCAGTTCCAAAACAAATTCAGCATACAAATATATTCAGTCTGCTAATGCAGTGGCAAGCATTGTGCTGTTCTTCCTCCCACCCCTTTAAGTATCTTAAGATGCAAGTCAGTCCTAGATGAAGATGGATTCTTCATCCAAAGATGAAGAATTTTGGCAAACTTATCAGTGATTTTCAAACTTGAAACATGAATAAGGAAACTTCAGGTGGCTTAGAACCAAAATTGTAGTTGCATGAAAAGGAATACAAATAAATTTTAAAATTCTGTGACTATTACAAAATGTAACATTTCAAGTAGTGTTTGAAATTCACAAACCAGAAAAAAAAAAACCAACCAACTTTCTAACAGTCACAAAATTTAAGCTACCAGGAGTCATCTTGAGAGTCTCAGTGTGGAGCTGAGAAACACTATTTTAATGTTTTTAAAACGCTAGTGTTAATGATAAGTATTGAAAATGTTTTAGTTACCTTTTTTAACGGTTTCCTGTATAAAAAGATAATATTAATGTCTGATTTGTATTGCCTACAGTGGCAGTATCATTTCCTAAAGTGGTGCTTTTCCTGTGAGTTCCCAGACACAAGCACACAAGGGCACGGAGGGCCCTTATGCAGTTAGGATTTTCACCAGTCATCGTGCATGAATTTTTTTTGTTTGCATGTTGTATATTTTAGCCATAAAGGACAAGAATAGAGAAAAGAAGAGTTAATTGGTAAGGCAAACTATGGTTTTGCAATTCTGTGGCTGCTCCTCTCCTTTCTTTATCTGAAGCTTTGCCTTGTAACGTTTTCCAAAGAGCCTCCAACTTGAAATTGCTTTCAATTTCAGGGGTGGAGGAGAGCTGGGCCTTAGCTGGCACAAAGATGGATGTCAGCATAATAAACTCAAAGGTCTCCATGACCTTAAGGCTTGCATCATGCTGCTGCACGAACTAGGATTTTCTCAGCCAAAATACACAGCACTAGCAGCTGCCAGTGCGGGAGGAGTTCTTGCAGGAGCCCTGTGCAACACTGATCCAGAACTTATCAGAGCCGTGGTTTTACAGGTGAGGTGCTGCAGATCTTTTATGGATTATGACACTAAACTGTATTTTCTGTTTCATTCTACCAGTTTCAGAATTGGAAACATTCCAATTCAGAATTCACTTTCTCATTTGTTTGAGAAAACCTTGACCTAGGCATCTGAGGTTCTGTGTCCTAATTGCCAACTTTTTTTTTTTTAAATATCTTCTAAGGCTCCTTTCGTAGATGTTCTAAATACAATGATGAAAACTTATCTCCCACTGACAATTGAAGAACAGGAAGAATGGGGAAATCCATTAGCAGATGAAAAATGTATGAAGTATATCAAAAGCTATTGTCCATACCAGAATATTAAGACACAGGTAAAATTATGCTTTCTGTGTGGAATACTACAGTAATAAAGCGTAGCAGTTTATAAGAAAACAAAAAGCAGATAACTGGAATTTTTAAAAAAAGTCTATTTTACCTTTTCAGTGCTTTAAACCCCAGTATTTTAGAATTGTCTTAGCTGCTGCTTTGTGTTAAAATGAATCATCAATACAAATATAAACTATTTCAGTAATAATCTTAGGAATATTTAGCATCATAAGTGACTACTGAAATCAACCAAACGCTTTCTCCTAAATAATCAACAGATTTTGAAAACTGATTTTGTTATAGGACTGCCAGGAAGTAATAGATTATTCTATCATGTAACAAACCTCAATATGTAAAATACCTTCTCCTTTTCTGGGGTGTTTCTGTTGTTCTAGTGGGTTTTGCAGAGTTTGTCGCAAGAGGAAGAAGGTATTTTCCAGTGATTAAATACCTTTTCAGAGGCAAACAGTGAAAAGGAAAAGGAGCTAGAGCTTTGACATTGTCATCTCAGAGGAAATCTTTCTATATTTGAAGTGTTAGCTGTGTTGCATAGCTTCATTAAGTAAAATCTTACTATATAAAAACAACTACTTCTTATGTGTAGAAAGATTACAAAAGTAAACCTCAACTACTGTTCTAGGGAGAACGATTCCATGATGATTACTCCCCTTTTTCTGTAATCCTCAGCAAGCAGGCATGTGTCAGACCTTTACCAGTGGGGAGAGGATGTTTTTGATTACCTTTTGCAAGTAGATGATCCCCTTATATAAAGTCATTTTTCAGACCAAAATACTTTTTGCAGTTAGAGTGATAAAAGTGCTTTTTTAAGAGCAGGTGATTATGTAATAGATGTGGTTTTAGATAAACCATAACAGGTAGTACAGTAAAATAAACAGAGAAGAATTTGTTACTTTATGAGAAAAATCAGTTGTCAAGTCTTTAACTGTTTTTGTTTTTTAATCTCAGTGTTATCCTTCAGTTTTTATCACGGCATATGAAAATGATCAACGGATACCACTAACAGGAGTTTTACAATATGTTCAGAAACTTAGGAAGGCTGCACTAGATCATGCCAGCAGAACAGGTAAGAAAGGTAAGCATAAGAGTATTACAGATGATACATGGAGTTAACTGAACCAGAATATTAGAAGTTATGTACTTACACACCATAGAGATTGACTCCTCCTTAAATGCATTCATTTGTACAATACAATCCAGTATCTAAAGCTCTGAAGTAATTTCTGTTACCTGCAAAGACGAGATGTGCAGTCATACGGACAAATAGATAAACCTCAGCTTCGAAGATGCACTCTACAGAGCCTTAAGAGGGACCAGATATCTCTGTATTGTAGACCTGCCTGAAAATAGTTAAACCCCTGTGTTAAATATTAATAGTGACAAACCACAACAGGCTCAGGAAACACTCCAAGATGAAAAAAAAATAAAGACTGGAAGAATATGAGTTGGGCTCACTCCTTCCTAGGCCTCAACATATGGTGACTGTTGGACAGGGCTAGGTGAACCCATACTGTCCAGTGCAGCTACTAATAAGGCCAGACTGCAGTTCTCAACAACACAAGGATAAAAATCTTATTTTTGCCGCTCTATAAAAACCTACTTTTCCCACTTTGCTAAAACTGCAGGTGTTAGTCTTGAGTTAGAATGACAACAATGCTGAGGCATAGACGCTTTTATACCTGAAGCTCTGGCTTTGGGACTGTTTCCAGCAAAAGGTACATTCAAGCCTTATTATTGTCTAGTACCATCTAATCTGGGGAGAGGCTTTTACCATCAGTACCAAAATAGATCTTGAATTAGCTTGTCTAAATTTCATTATGCCCCTTCTCTGCTAGCAGCACAACTGCAGTGGATGAAAAAGGACAGCAGATGCTGCAACTCCTGTTGTGGCCTTTGATCAGAAAGAAAAAAGCACATCTTTCCAAAAAGACTCAGAGAGAGAACAAACACACTAAATATATAATCATTTTTCAAATATGTAGTTAATAGAAATACAAAAAGTTCATCCAGCAAGCCCCTATATGATTCTTTTTTTTCCTTAAGGAATAACAGAAATTCTATCAGGGCAGAAGGCAGAATTTTCTACCCCTAAACAACTCCCATCCCCACTTACCTTTTTTCCTTGTTCATTCAATGTCAAGTGATCACTAGCTTCATTGTTCCAGGAAATTGGATCCCTAATATCATCTTAGACATCCAGGCAACTGGCAGTCATTGTCATTCATCTTGGGAGGATTCACTGAATGAGGTATGTTCCCTTTGTTGCACACATCCATAACATGTTGGGGGGAGGTGTCCCCTCGATTGATACTTCAACCTCAGTAATTCATGCAGTCATTGAATGTGTGTTTGAAGTATTAAAAGAAAAAAAACACTGCTGAAATTAAGGTTGTTCTCACAACCTTTTACACATATTGCAAGAGCAACTGCTGGTTTTATATATATAAAATTATATATCTATCTATATTTAGATATATTTTTTATATATATATGTAAAAGAGCCAGTGACAGAGCCAGATTATTGAACCTCATTGTGCCTTAAGCCTCAAAATAGTATTAAACTCCCACTGTAATGTGCTGAGAGCTTTGAATGAAAGGTTTGAAGTTGTGCAAAACATTGTTCCAGCAGGAAAAGTCTTGCACTGCAGAGTATTAAGTGCTTAAAATTGTCATACTGGCTATTTACTTCCATCTTCCTCATGAGTAAAACATATGATGGGTTTGATCTTTACATATTGAAATGCATGATCTGTACTATCAAAGGATGCTACTACAATTAGGTTTCAACATTTTGCACTTTCTACAAGCGTGCGTGCTAAAAGCAACATACTGCCAAGACCTGCCATATTGTTACCGATGTCTCAGACTATCGCAGGTGGATACAAATTTGATTACTGTTAATTTTAACAAATTCTAGCAAATACTATTTGGTTGTCGTGGCAGTTATTCCCAAAATGAACTCTTTCAGGAAAAGCTTCATTCTGTCTTAGGGCAAGGTATTGCTTAGCATTAGTATCGGAAAGGAAGAAGATTAGAATAGCTGTGCAAGAACCTGAAGGTTTATAGTGCAAAGAATTTTTTTATTTCGTAATAAAATATTTTCATTATTTTAGGTTGCAAGACACCTTGCTTTTCTGAACAAAGAACTTGAGGAAGCATGCCATCTCCAACATCATATCAAATCCTGCAAATAGCTAATAAACACACTGACCATCTGAAGAACTTTGGGTCAGATTTTTATTTATATGAAAAGCAAACACCTTCTCCAGAGGATCTCTCCTCTTGGATCCCTGCTTTATGGGCATAAGCAGACAAGAAATTCAAAGACAAAGTTGGGTGTGGCATTGTCTTATAAATATACAAACTAAGAGCTGAATTTCTCCCCTGCCAGAGTGTACAGAAGTAGCCGCCTGCATTAATCAGTTTGTTCAGTAGAGTTCTGCTCACATAAGCAAGCACTGCAGCACTATACAAGTGGAGCTGAAGCACAATGGTTGGTGCTTAAAGCCTAACATGTGAAGACACACACTTTGTACAGGCAGCCTTTCCAATCTAAGACCTTTCTTCCAAGATCAAATTTTACACAAGGCAGTAAAACTCCCAAGAAGTATTTAAAAGTCTCACTGGGGTCTTCTGAAACTAATTCCCATACGTAGGTGATGATGATTATTGTCCTTCCTAGCTACCCAGCAGCCATAGTGTACTGATCGTATGGTGGGAGCGAACAAACTGCAAAGAAGAAATGGACTCTCAAGAACAGGAATTTTAGCAGAACTTTCATCTGAGTAGATTCAAAATCTTGCAGTTACCTTAATTAGCATGGTAATCTTAAAAAGGAGGTGCCAAAGTTCCTCCAGAAGACAGCTTCATGTCTGGCCCAGCAAGGAGTCAGAAGCGGCATTCGTGGCCACCAGGCTAGGAGAGGAAGGGACAGGTCACACCGAACCAGGCTGGGCATAGGGTCAGCACACAGCCAAGGTGGGGGTGCTCCAGGACCCTCTTTGCTCGACCACAGCAAAGGCACAGGGACATGGCAGGGACTGCCATGGGACTCAGAGGGTTTGGCACAGCGGAGACAGATGTGGTCCCCAGTGGCTGGGGGACCAGAGCAGGACACATCTCTACCTGCCATAGTTGACCAGGCACAGCAACGTGGTTTCCAGATGAATGCCCCAGAATGAGATACCAGAGTCTTTCCAGAGGATAAAACAAAAATAATTCCCCCACTGAAGCAGCCCGATTCACAGCTTTGCCGACCTCTGAGTAAGGCACGAAACTGCTACACATTACTTCTTAAGACAGGTGCATGGTGCACACCTCGGGCCAGCAACTGGTACAAGCAGTTGGTGGAAAATACACTATGTGGCCATAAGGTCCGCAAACCAAAACAGAGTTCCCCAGAACACCCCCCATGTCCAAAACAGATTGCACCAAGTCAAATGCTTAGCCTTCCTTTGTGTCACATAGGCCACTGTAGGTGCAGCAAATGCAAATGAAAAAGGTGAACAAGTGTGACATTCAGTAGAGTTGTTTCAGTTGCTTACTCGGAACTGATGTATGCACGCCGCACCTCAACCTTAGAGTAGAAAAAGAAATAAGAGAACTTGGGGGGGTATCAATTGGAAATACAGTCCTGAGTGTAGAATTAGACGTATTAGCTATATTTTGTTCTTTTTCTTACTAACTTTGATGATAATTAGAGCTGTTGGAGTTGAGAGAAGAGGTAAGCCATCACAACTTTATGTTAGTCTTGCTTGCTTTTACCTGTTTTAACAAATACACCCCTTTCGAATAAGTTTTACAAATCTACAGACTTTTAGAAAATTACTGTGAACTGCCACAGGCTTTGGATTCCACGGGAGCTCTTAATGACCAGCAACTGTAAGGGGCAGCACCCGGAAAGCAACTGTTCTCTTTCCTCACAAAAATACACACACTTAAACAGGACAGTTTTTAAGGACAAGTTTACTTTTCTTCACCACAGACCCTAAGCGGGAGTTTATACCATACTTTTTCCTTTTCACCACCAATACAGATGCAAGACAATTGGGTATCTGTTTTATTTTTCACAACGTTTATTTTGTACACAGATAAAGTTTTAAAAGGCAAAGAAAACTTAAAATGTTTAGCATTTCCTCGAAACCAACATTTTCTAAATTAATATGAAAGCTTGGTTATTCTACTCCTGCACTTAACAGTTCACATAGAGTAAATTGAAGGCACTGGAATAACAAGCTTTTTCTGCCACAAAGCAATTTCCTTGAAAAGCTTCCATAGTATGAACAGGCTTTGCTGTTTTGTATTCGAGGACCAGGCCTTCTCCCATTTCAGTTTTAATTAGTTTGGTATTGACAGCTTTACCAGCATTGCTAAAATTAGTACTTAGTCTTATAACAGCTTCAGATGGAAGGCTAGGAACTATAGCTTTCAGGTCTATTGTCAATGCCTGCCCAAAATTGAGAACCATCATAAAGACTCTGTCTAACCCATCCAGTTCCCTCACATACACAAAAACATTACTGTCGTTCCAGATGTAGCACATCCACCCCCGATGAATGGGTAGCTCATTGTTGCGAAGTAAAGTTAGCTCCCTGTACAAATTCAGGGTTGAGTTGGACCAGGTCATCTGGATCTGCAACAGTCAGCATTAACAGGGTCATTTCTTCGCACTGAATGTAGGAAATATTACTTACCTCTCACACCCATGCAGTCTGCTGAGAACACACGTATTAGAAATCCTTTTTGACAATTGTCTGTCTTCAAATTTGCCTGCAAATTCCACGGAAAAACTGCTTTTCCTCATGCACTTCCTTGGCACTTGCGGAGTGTCAGAGACCAAGGTTATTATGCGGGACAGCATTTCCCCAGCACTACCACTATTTGTTCCTCCCACAGTGTCCTTATAGTACTGTTTACTCAGGAGAAAGCCATTCAAAGCTTGATACCGAACTTCTTTCCTTGAGTCTAATCTACTAAAGTCACAGGGTTTGTTTTGTGGTTTATTTTTCCTGTCTTTGATTCTTTTTTTTTTTTTCTGTCTTTAATTTTGGTCAGCACTGTAGATCAGCAAAATCTGTTTGATTCACTGCTGAACTGCCTTGAAAAAAATTTTTGTGTTAGAGATGGTCCATGTTAAGTTCTTGTTACAGGCCTAGTGCTTTCTATAGTAATAGAAGTGAAAAAAAGACCAGATTTCAATTTAATATTAACATCCTTTTAATAATTTTAAAGAGCCAAATTGCCACATCTACATTATAAGTACAGATGCCCTGCTTAAATTAATATAGATGAAGTAGACTCCTTGCTTGTGCAAGGATTTCCTGTTCTAATAAAATTTCTTAGGATTTAATGCCTTTTTATTTTCCTCCCTGGAGTTTGTTCTTACTAGCTACACTACCAATTCCCACTAAGTAAAAGAAGTCAGAGCAAAATAGATACATTAAAATATTTTTAAACCATTAGAGTTAGTCACACATATAGATACCTACTTCAACATTTACACTTTGGTAGTCAGAGTTAACAGGTAACCAGCTGCTGTTGCCTTCAGTAAAACCAGCATTAACTTTGCCGTCCCACTGCATGGGGGATTTCGCTGGAAAGGTCACCTAGAAAATAAAGTGGTGTCAGGGCCATTACCAAGAAGTTACTTGTTTCGATTAGTATATTAAAAAGTAATCCCTTGAACAGCATGTTCTCACATCTTCCAAGCGATCACCATTTCAGTATTGCTTTCTTTGGTTTAAGTTAAAATCTAATAAGGAGGATGTAATCCTGTTCCAAATCTAAAGAGAAAATAAGAATCAAGACAGTTCCTGAAATGGCAGAGAATGGATGGCCTCCTGGATACAGCATCACAGGGTGAAATGTGGAATTCCCAAATGACTCCACTGGAGTTGTCTCCCCTTGCAACAGATGGTTGGATAAGAGTTTGCTAGTGACAGCCAGGATATTCTGATAAACATCTAGACATGCAGTGAGTGAGCATATGAGGTAATGAGTCCTAAGAAGAGATGCTGTTAAAACAACACTAAACAACTAGTAAATGCTATTCAGTGTCTTTTTTTGTAACCATCACACTTGTCACCTTAGAACTCTTCAAGCTTATATTTGTAAGGGGTACAATTTGGACAGGATTGTGTTAGAAAGATAAAATTATTTCCAAGTGCAAAAACTTTATTGAAAACCAGCTTTTAGCTGATTAAAAAGTGTCAATGTAAAAAGTCGGAAGTTCTCATTTTGAAGAATTCAGAAAAATTCTGAAAAAGCTTCCTCATTGTTACTGAAGAGCTTGCCAAAAGATCTGACACTTAAATTTAATGATATAAGAGGGCATAAGCTATGTGCAAAATATTTTGAGTGTTTGTTTTCCATTAAAACTGTTTTTCATGTAAAGGGAACTTTTCAATACAATCTGTCAGAACAGCAGCTCAACAAAAGAAATTGTCACTTTGCTTTGTGACATTATAAATAATGGGTTTCTCCTTTTAGCATGTTCTGAAAAGCAGGGGGAAAAAAAAAATCCTGTTTTCAACACTGGTACCACTCCCTTTCGTCTTTACCTCTTTCAGCTTCTCCTGAAGTGTTTCAGATGCTGGGCCTAAAAACTATTCCCTGAGCAAATACTCTCCATCTTTCTAAGACACTCATTAATCAGGCTTTCTTCTTCTCTAGATTGAACGAAGAGTGGTTTTACATTGTTACAAAGCCATGAGCCACAGGGTAGCCACTAGAAGAGAGTAAACCCTGAGGAGCAAATGGCAAGCCACTTTTGTGAAGAGTATCATTCTCTCAGCAGTAATCAGCAGCAGGAAGAAAATGCAAGAGGTATTGTGACCTAGGTGTTCCTTGGAGGAAGTAAGATTTCCCCTTAAATCAGAGAATCATTTCCCCACATCCGAATCAGACAAACCTGGCGATGATCCTGTGCTTCTTCAAGTACCTCTTTCCCTTTGGTACAAAGACAGCCAACACCATCAGTAACATCATCAGAGACTGATTCCCTAACAGAGGCTTGCCACAGTGAAAACAGCATCTGCCATAGGACCATGTTCTCATGGTACTCAAAAGTGGTCTTGAGAGGCAGAGCTGAGCTGTTCCCTTTCGGGCGTGACCATTTCCAGTCATACCCATACATCTTGGACAACAACACACAACAGAAGTCAGGTATGATCATAGAAGAGACAAGGAATTACAGGGGCTGAATGTGAAAACTTTTAAGTTACGCAGGTCAGCACAGCGTGAAAGGCACAGACACTTAGTTTTAATCCCCTGACCTTGAATAAACTTACTTCTGAAAATTTCTGTAATCTAACAAGCACAAACATCCTATCATGCATTACTTGTAGCTATGATCAAGTGAGCTAGGCACCTGGTTCCCAGGCTCAGGTACCTAAATCCTTTATAGACAGGGATCTAAAGGACAAATCCAAAAACCCTGCATGACAAGTAAAAGCCACTTCTGCTTGCCACCAGGCAATGTTCAGCACAGGCCGTCTGTACACCCGCCACTTTCTGGAGACCCCTTCTTCAGAGCTTGGGCACACTGTAGAGGGCTGTGGCTTAGACAGGTGCCTTTGCAGAGTCACAGCAAAGCAGTCTGCAGAAGACGGTGACTGTAGCTACAGTCTCTCATAAACTCCAATTTCTTTTAAATGGAAGCCAGGAAATAATGGACTTTGAAACAGCAATTAGGGTACTTTTGTGGGAGGAAGGGGACAGCGACTCGGTTCCTCTTGCCTCAGATGACTGCAACACACCTCTCCTAACCACTAGCCCAGGCCCAGTCTTGGCACTTGCTGCCTTTTCTGCTGAAGTGAAGCAAAGCAACACTGCAGCAAACCATGCAAGACTGATCTGGCAGAGGACAGAAATCGGGGACCATGATGGCAGCCTAGCAGTTCAGACACACATCAAGGCCTTGGTTCTGGTCTGTAGCCTGGCCATTTCCATGTGCTGTCCAATCGTTTTGCCATGGGCAACACCAAAAACCATCTAATCAGCGAGAAAGACTGGGTTTGGTTAACTAAACAAAAGTTCCTGTATTTTTAAAAGTTCTTACTCCTAACTAAAGAACAACAGGATCAGAGTTTATACACTCTTCACTTACATTTTCTGATGCAATGTTCTCCATGCCTATTTCTTCACCATAGTAAGTTACAGGAGTACCAGGGAGGGTTAAAAGCAGCATGTTTATAACATTGACGTACTCCTTCCCAATCCGAGATGAAATCCGAGCAGCGTTAGGGCTTCCAACCTGAAGAAAATATCATTCTGTTAAACACACATTATAAAATACCATGCATATGTGAAATTGGTTAACTAATTTAACAAGGCAGTAGGGTTTTTTTCCTTTTTTTTCCTTTCCCCTCCAGGCCTGTGAGGGCAATTACCTTTTTTATCTCCGTGCCAGTACAAACTTCTGACCCAAATAATTTGGCACACAGAAGCCCTGCCAGCAGCACATGAGGCAGAAGGGAGGAGAGATGACAAATAACAACTCTCCATGATCACAGTTCTCTCAGATATCTGCCATTTTCTCTGCTGTGTGAAGGTGGTGCTTCTTTTGAAAAGATCTCTTGCACATCCCAAACATGCCTCCTAGCAAAGACCAGCAAGGTTTTAAGTTAACTGCCCTCAGCTGCCTGCTCTGTTCTTCCCTGGCCCTTGGAGGTTTCCAGAATCCATTGCACTGAGTCAGTTCACAGCCAAAGATAATTGTACCAATCCCATCCTCACTGGTGGTTTAAGCCAATGCCCCATACTACATTTGAGACACTGAGGGAGAGGCATGATCGTGAATTCCCTTCTGTCACCCTTGCAAAGGGGGTTAAGTGTTACCGAGGGGCAAGACAGCCAGCCGGTTGGCCAATGCCAACGACTTGGACTACAGCAGCTGAGAGTTTCATGTGGATATGTACTATAGCTCAGCCATGAGCTGAGGCTGCTGCTGATCCCACTGAAATCAGTGGTGGTAGGGAAGGTTTCTATCACCATAAAAGGAACCTATAGAAACAAGCCTTTCCTATAAGAGTTGGTCTAGAACTCTTACTGCCCAGTTTGGCCATTTTCCTGCAGGCATGTTTTTCATCCACAAGTTGACAGCTTCAAAAATACTGTTGCCTGATAGATTTTTCATGTTAATTAGGTTGAAATTGAAGGGAAAATCTGCTTCTTGGATAAAAGATGTTCCATAATACATCATTGTTGCTTCAATGTCTTCCTTTTCATCATCATCAGAACCCATAAACCTACAAAGAAGTACACAAGTAACTTTTTTAGCTCACTCTTGATTTTCACAAAGTGGAAGGAAGATAGGAATGGTGCTGGACATACTTAGAAAATAACACAGAATTAAGAATTACAGTTGCTTCCCTCCTCCCCATCAAAAAAGATTAATACAGAGAAACTATTTTGTAAAGCAGACAAGGAGAAATATTTCTAGGAAATTTCTGGAGAAAAATCTACAACAGTCAACAAAAGGCTGTAAATATCTGACTGAAGTCTTATCTTTCTGAATCCACATCCACATAACTCCATTCCATCAATTTCCATGCTTTCCTTCACCAAAAAGGACCTGGCGGTCCCCCAAGTTGAATGTGAGCCAGCGATGTGCCCTTGCAGCAAGATAGGCTAACGGTATCCTGGGCTGCATTAGGAGTGTTGTCAGCATGTCAAGGGAGGTGATCCTTCCCCTCTACTCAACACTGGTGAGGCCAGTACTCTGTCCAGTTCTGAGCTCCCCAGTACAAAAGACACATGGACATACTGGAGAGAGTCCAGCAAAAGGCCACCAATACCATTAAGGACTGGAGCATCTCTCCTATGAGGAGAGGCTGAGAGAGGTGGGACTGGAGAAGAGAAGTCTCGGGGGGGAATCACATCAGTGTATATAAATATCTGACGGGAGGGTGCAAAGACGACCGAGCCAGGTTCTTTTCAGTGGTGCCCAGTTACAGGACAAGAGGCGATGGGCACAAACGGAAACACAGGAGGTTCCCTCTGAACATCAGGAAACACTTTTTCACTGTGAGGGTGACTGAGCACTGGCACAGGTTGCCCAGGGAGGCTGTAGAGTCTCCCCTTTGGAGATGTTCAAAAGCTGTCTGGACACAGTCCTGAGCAATCAGCTCTAGCTGGCCCTCATGAGCAGGGCAGTTGGTCCAGATAGCCTGCACAGGTCCCTCCCAAACTCAACCATTCTGTGATTTTAATAATCTCTATGTGTCTGACATGAACTGCACTATTCACACTATACAGCAAATAAGCCACAGGGCTGACTAATTACAGTCTCTGTGGTCTGAATGGTTGCCCATTCTGCTTCCTTTTGTATAGCCCATAGATACAGCAGAGCTACCAGGGTCAATTCATTTCCTTTCCCTTACACATTGGGGAAGAGGTAATATAACCTAGGCACCACTATTTGCATTTGAGGAAGAAAACTTCTTATGACATGTTATGTTATTAAAAAAAACATTTTATTGCAAGAGGGTGACAAATATTAGAGAAAAATTCACTAGCTGTAATGATTACCTGTATCGGCCAGGTTCACTGCTGAACTGATTAATGGTTTGACGGAAGCTACGGATGATATCATGCATACCAACTTGTGTGGTCGTGTAGTCATGGTAGAGCTGGGAATAGGCTGTGATACTCTCCTTAAAGAAGAACGCAGTATTTCTCATTAGTTCACCAATCTTAGATTTCAGAACTCTCCAAATTCTTCCCATCCTTTCCTGAGACAATGTACCAGTCAAGATAAATTTTAACTGAAATGAGTTTGGCATGCCAACACTAACAGCACAGATCTGAACTGCACTTGGGGAACTCTGAAGATACAATATCAGAGGGATGATTATTTTGGATCCCATGTTTCAAGAGGGACAGTCACCTGCAGCACTAACCAACTGAGCCCATCTGGAGCAGCGAGCACAGCGGGTGCTGTGGCCACACACCAGGCTGGAAAGATGGACAACATTGTTGTTGTAACTTATAAGGGCAACGATACTGGTGGAGCTGACCAGTTTTATGCAATCCCCAACTCCGCAGGGGAACAGCGTCTTAGTGCTGGCACTCTCTGGGAACGTCCCCAAGCTCACTGCCTCAGCAAAAGCAAATGGCATAAATAACAGGGTGCATGCTTCTGAATGTGTCTGGCCACCTCTCAGTGTGACATACTGCCAACATCAGAGGGGTTTGTTTACTCCAGTTCCTACTAGCAATGTAGAAGAAATACACGCTAGTGACTGCCACGGGATCCCAAGCGAGCAAGAGCTCTGAGCTTACCTCCTGTAGTGGGCTCCCCAAAGATAACCAATCAACTATTAAAATCACAAGACTGGTCTTTTTAGAATATAAATTGAAAAGTACATCATTTTAAACAGGAAATTCAAAGCAACTGTGTCAGAACAGAAATACAAAGGGTCTGTGGACAATTCTCCTTACACCCACAGTGCTCCTGTTTGCGGGTATCTCACTGACCTACACCCTCAGCCCAGGGGCTTCTTGTTTGTATGTTCTCCTTCTGCAGAGAGCCCAGGAGCCACCTGCCTCCAAAGAACACGACTGACTCACTCTTCCTAAAGCCACAATTAAGACACAAAAGAGTAGAAACATACACTCCCTTGCCTCAGTGGGAAATACAGAAAAAAAGCAAAGACAGAACATATACGTTACTGGATTCTGGGTCCTGTTCACTTGAGGCTCATCCCGTAGATGCGTTGCTTCTAAAAGGAATTTAACAGCGCTGAAACTAAATCCATCGATTCCTTTGCCAAGCCAAAATTTGATAATATCCTAGACAAAGGTAAAAGTTGAGAATTCCAAGTGAGCCCATCCCATTCAAAACAGTACATACTTAAAAAGAAAGCTAAACCTGTTAGTAGGTATTAATATGTAACAATTTATTTAATTTGTACTTCAAATTTTACTGGAAGTTAAAGTGAATCATGTCGATCTAAATTCAAACTAAGATCTAAATAAAGCATGCCTTATTATTTCATCCAATACAAAAAAAGACTGCTTTGTAACTTCTCCCATACTTCACGCAACAAAAGCCATGCCTCACTACAAGCCGTTTCTAATCTCATCCATCAAAACAATTGGGCTCACGCTAAGAGCTGTTGTTGGTGAACAGCCGTCATGGCTGCACACAATTAGAACACATTGATTCAAATGTGCAAGAATATGTTGTTCTGCACAGACCTTGTGCCACCAATTTTCTTTTTAAACAATAGAGCTCTTAAAACTTTTGTTCTCTCTTATTTGACTGATGTGAAATTTTTTATTTTATTTTCAGGCTTATTTGTTGATTTGCAGGAACATGAAAAATTATTATCCAAGTTAACGGCTATCGATTTGTAATTTCACTATCAAATTCAGAAGTTAGTCACTATTAGCAAAATTATATCCTACTTCAGTAGCTACCAGTTTTAATTGCTCTAGTTATAACAAACAAACAACTCTAAAGTTCAGTCCCTCTTGGGTGGTTTCTGCAAACGTTCTTTTAGACCAGATACTTTTCTTCATCTGAGGACAAAAACTTTTTTTTTTTTTTAAAGACAGCTATTGAATTGCCTTTTTTTAAACATATGAAGTACACTTGCCTGAATAGCCTGGAGTAGAACTAGTCCACACTCAAGCTTTATGGACTTTTGTTTGCCAAACAAAGACTCCACCTTACTGAGTTGTACTTTCTCATAGAGCCATTCTGAAAGCAGCAGCTTTTGATATGGTGTCTGTCCAATACTGAATCCACCAAAAATTAATTCATGCTTATGCACGTGCTCATCACAAAAGCAACACTAGGTATCAGCAGTGCAAATATCAAGTACTCACTGAGACCAGTCTACTTCTATTTACGCAAGAAAGCTACAACATGCTGGCTGCTAAGTTTCATTGCTCTTGCATGCCCTGGGGCTAAACCAAAGACTTGAGCTTCTCCAGAAAAGTCTGTTTGCTTCCCGCTCAATCCTGCTAACCTGAAACAGGATCTTGAATTAAAATACTAGACAAAGATTATTCTTTAACATGCTGGAGCGATTAGTGATGTTGATAAGCATTTACCAAAGGCTGATGTTATCAGGCTAAACTTACTAGTTTTCATTTCATTTCTTTGCATAGGAAATGCAGCATCTATTTGCTACTGGAGCTTCAGTAATGTATTGGGTACCATTCAAAGAAATATTAGCCAGGACCATTCAAAAGTACATGCAATGCTAGGAAAAAGGTGCAAGTGACAAGACGTAGCGTTAAGGGAAGTATGAAGACACAGAGAGGTTACTAGTGGAGTTCTTCAAGGATCAGTCTCAAGAGCAGTCTCATTTCATGCTTTAGTTAACAAGTATGACCAGAAGTGTTCTGTTTCTTCATGCACATACAGTACCCACCATGAGGGGAGCAGTCCCAGAGAGACACTGAGACCATCACAGTAGAACTGGGCAGCTGTGAAGACTACCACCAAAGAAATGCACCAAAATTCAACAGTACAAAGTAGCAAACACTTAAGGACTAAATCAAAACACTTGAAGTAGCTGTACTACCCAGGGGGGTATAACTTTAGGGGGAAAAGAAAAAAAAAGAAAAAAAAAAAAGAAAAAAGCAGCAGTTGTCAGACTCCCCATGTTCAGGCCCACTTCCCCATATTTTAATGAATTCCACATTGCCTGCTGGGAGACGTGATGCAGACAGGCATGAGGTTTCATCAGAGCATCACCTGGCTTGGTGAAGCGCTCTTGCTGGGAGGGCTGTCCATCTGTCTCTCTCCCCTGTAAAGTCAACAGAGATGCAGACAGATCGAAACTCACTATCTCCCCCTTACCCACAAGCCCAGACATTCCTTGTCATTCGAATCAACATTGCCGCACTCTCTTGAAAATGCAAACATCTCTTTGCTAAAACAAGGTGCCATCCCCACATTTGACTGGCTAATTAACAGCTCCTTGTATCAACAGAGATAAAAACTTCTCTCCACTTGGGTGATTTAGCTCAGTTTCAGCACAGGGTTCAGTGCAAAAGCCGCTTTACCTTCCATGTCAACCCTTCCATTAACTGTTGTCCTTGACACAACATCCAAACGTGCCAAGTGCCTTCATCCTTGGCTCCTGATGGAGACTAGAGCTGAAAGCAGTTAACTGCTTCCAGACAGCCGTCATGTTGGATTATTTGACTAATAGCACCAACTTTGAAGCAAGTACCAGCAATCTTAAGACACAGGGGGAGAAGTACCTCTGCCACTGTACAAGATTCTGCCCAGACATCTTTTCTGTTCAATGTGTTTAATTCTGGCCATCCACACTTGAGAAAAACCTCAGGCTGGAAGTACTGTGAGGAAGAAGTAGCAGCTAAACAAAGAGATGGAGAGTCTTTCACTCAGGGAAGACTGGAAAAGTCTACCCCATTTAATCTAGCTTAACAAATGCTGAAGGGGGATGTTGTCAGAGCTGAAAAACAGATACACATAAACAAGGGTGGGAAAAGCTATTTCAGCTGAAGGACAGGTTTGGTTCATAGACAGCTAAGTATGAACAGTTTGCAAATAAGGCTAGGCTGAAAAGTCTAGGGCCTCTGACGCATCAAAGCAAAGAAATTTTAAGATAGCCTTCAGTGGGAAGAGAAAGCAAAAGCGAGGTCCTTTAAAAGTGCAATAGCCTGTTACAAAAACCCATCAAGATCTTGCCAGGCACTTGTGAAAGCAAGGAAGGGACTTCAACGAGCAAGAAAAGCAATAGTCATACCTTCTTAAAATCCAGAGGGCTGCAACACCACCCGCTGCCAGTACGTCCACCCAAGGACAATTTTATTTGGCATTTTTTTTTGGTTGCTTGTTTGCTTTTAAATTAAAAACACTTGAACAAAGTATCTCTGATATGAGAATCATTACAATATAAAGCTTGAATTCTGCTTATAAACTTACTGCTTGTCTAGACACCTTTTTGTTTCAATAGTTTACATAAACTGCAATCCTTGAATTACTTCCAACTAGATTGTAAATTGTGTAGCACAAATAATCAGAGAAATTAAGTTTAGAAATAGCTGCTTTGCTGTTGGCGCAGCAGCAGCGGGTTACATACTTACATGGATTTCTTGTTGGACAGCGAGGTTGCGAAAATTTAAGTCTGGCTGTTCTTTCCCAAACTGATGAAAATAACATTGCTTTCTCACATCGTCAAACTGCCAGCTAGAATTCCCAAAGACACTCACCTGCTCGTATAAGGGAGGATAATCAGAACTCTTATTTTAACGAACATTTACTCCTGTGCATACTTTAAAGACGTGGTGCATTACAAGCATATAATAAAGCCCAGAAAGCCTAATAAATTGATTAAATTTTGACTAGATTTTGGTACTCATGTTTTACATTTCCTTCTCCTGCTAGTTGCTCTCCCTTTAGTTGTGTTTCGCTATGTGTATTTCTTGTTCAATGTACTGTTTCATTGTTTGTAGTGGTGAGGGTTTTTTGTGTGTTGTTTTTTTTTTTTGTGTGTGTGTATTTGGTTTTTGGTTTGGTGGTTTGGGTTTTTTTTAAGTAGCGTTTCACTGGGAATTATTCAGAATGGAGTGGAAAACACGGGTGGGAACATTTCTTTTGGAATTGTTTTTCCTAAAGCTTATTAAAAATAGCTTAAGTTAACTTAGTGCTTTCTGCAATCTGGTATTATCTCTTTGAAGCGCCAACAACAGTCAGCACGTTAAAATGTTAATAATCTCTCTAATGAAAGATTCCAAAAGCTAAGATAGCTCTTAAGACTCTAAGTTTAAAAAAAAAATTACACTAGCTGGTACAAAATATTAATTCCACATTGAGTTTCTAGAATATATAAGTTGCTAATCATGCACCTATCAGTTCAGATTTCAAATAAATACATTTGAAATAGGTGACCCGCTTTCTGGCCTGATCACCTTCAGAAAAAAAAGAAAAAAACCAAGAACACGCTGTTTTGTTTCCCTCCCCACCAACTAAGATTTCAGAGGAGCCGAGATGAAGTTTCTCAAGTGGAGTACCTGGACACAGAAGGGGGCACGTGTGAACAACTTGTGCACAACTATCCCTTTTTTTGTTTGTTTAATGAGTGAAGATTTAACACCGAGGGAAAGAAACAAAAGTAATTTTTAAAATTCTGTTTGAAGTAGGAACCCCTCCACCCTGAGCTGGTCTAAATCTTAATCTGCACTAGCTCATTCAGTAACACCAGTTTGTACCTCTCAACAGTCATTTATAACCCAGTGTACGTTGGCACAGTTAATGTTACGGCTGCTTTTGCTCTGTGGCAGCCTGCATCCAGTTTGGGATTTGCACGTGTCCCTTCCCGTGTTTACCCAGTTGTTTGGAGGAGTGACCGAGCCAGCAGCCTGCGCACAGTCCTGCCAGACGTAGTAGTCTGTGTACTTCCCAGTCCGATTGCGACTCAGCTGAAACCATCGGTGTTTGTCACTTGTGTGGTTTGGTATTAAATCCATGATCACTTTTAGCCCTTAAAAATCAAATTATAAAAAAACCCATTAAATTCAGCCTTTTAAAACCAAGCTCACATTTTTTTCTTCATGCACTATCAGAAATGTTTGGGCTTTTTCCTTCCCAGAGGTCTGGCAAAAGAGAAGGGCTCCTGCTGAATGGGTTTAGGCTCGAGGGACCGGGGAGCACATTACATTGAGTCAGCACAGCCCTGTTGGCTGCTGATATGGGAATGCACAAGCACAAACAGAAAGCCCCAGGCTACTGATGAAGTTGGTCTAATGAGAGTCTCCAACTAGCTGCAACACATCTTGCTGGTACTGCTCCCCCCAGCCCATTGCTGGGGAGGAAAAGGAGGGGGAAGAAAAAAAAATCAGAACAGATTTCTGCTGTCATGAACCACTTCCACTAACTCTGACTTCAACATCTCTCTCCCACGTCCCAGGTGGGAAAGGCACTTCACCAGTCTAGCATCAGTGAACACATGTTCTTCCTCACCCTTTTTAAAAGCTAGAGGTTTTTTTGGAATCCCAAATGTTTTTTGGACTGGCAAACCATTTTCCATTCAGTCCAACAGCTTTAAGGGGAAACACCTGAGCAAACATTTGGTCTAATGCATAAATGCACCAACCAAGGATGCAATCACAGGAAGGAAGCGTATGTTCCCTCCCAACCCTTAATTGTTTTCCTGCTTTCTTCAGAAAGCAGCCATCAGTCAGAAAATTCACAGAATCACAGAATCACAGAATCACAGAATCACAGAATCACAGAATCACAGAATCACAGAATCACAGAATCACAGAATGTTAGGGATTGGAAGGGACCTCGAAAGATCATCTAGTCCAATCCCCCTGCCGGGGCAGGATTACCTAGACCATATCACACAGGAACACGTCCAGGCAGTTTTTGAATGTCTCCAGAGAAGGAGACTCCACAACCTCTCTGGGCAGCCTGTTCCAGTGTTCAGTCACCCTCACCGTAAAGAAGTTTTTCCTCATATTTAAGTGGAACCTCCTGTGTTCCAGCTTGCACCCATTGCCCCTTGTCCTGTCAAGGGATGTCACCGAGAAGAGCCTGGCTCCATCCTCTTGATACTTGCCCTTTACATATTTATAAACATTAATGAGGTCACCCCTCAGTCTCCTCTTCTCCAAGCTAAAGAGACCCAGCTCCCTCAGCCTCTCCTCATAAGGGAGATGTTCCACTCCCTTAATCATCTTCGTGGCTCTGCGCTAGACTCTCTCTAGCAGTTCCCTGTCCTTCTTGAACTGAGGGGCCCAGAACTGGACACAATACTCCAGATGCGGCCTCACCAGGGCAGAGTAGAGGGGGAGGAGAACCTCTCTCGACCTGCTGACCACACCCCTTCTAATACACCCCAGGATGCCATTGGCCTTCTTGGCCACAAGGGCACACTGGCTGGCTCATGGTCATCCTGTTGTCCACTAGGACCCCCAGGTCCCTTTCCCCTACGCTGGTCTCCAACAGCTCTGCCCCCAACTTGTACTGGTACATGGGGTTGTTCTTGCCCAGATGCAGGACTCTACACTTGCCCTTGTTATATTTCATTAAATTTCTCCCCGCCTAACTCTCCAGCCTGTCCAGGTCTCTCTGAATGGCTGCGCAGCCTTCCGGCGCGTCAGCCACTCCTCCCAGTTTTGTGTCATCAGCGAACTTGCTGACGGCGCACTCTAATCCCTCATCCAAGTCATTAATGAATATATTGAATAGAACTGGTCCCAGAACCGATCCTTGCGGAACTCCGCTAGACACAGACCTCCAACTGGACTCTGTCCCACTGACCACTACTCTCTGGCTTCTTTCCTTCAGCCAGTTCACAATCCACCTCACTACCCGATCATCCAGACCACACTTCCCCAGTTTAGCTGCGAGGATGCTGTGGGAGACTGTGTCAAACGCTTTACTGAAATCAAGATAGACCACATCCACAGCTTTACCATCATCTATCCACCGGGTAACATCCTCATAAAAGGCTATCAAGTTGGTTGAGCAAGACTTCCCGTTGGTGAAGCCATGCTGAGTGCCCCTAATGATCCCCCTGTCCTTGATGTGCCTAGAGACAGCACCAAGAACAAGTTGCTCCATCACCTTTCCGGGGATGGAGGTGAGGCTGACCGGTCTATAGTTACCCGGGTCCTCCTTCTTGCCCTTTTTAAAGACTGGAGTGACATTCGCTTTCCTCCAGTCCTCAGGCACCTCTCCCGTTGCCCACGACTTAGCAAAGATGATGGAGAGTGGCCTAGCAATGACTTCCGCAAATTCAGTCAGAAGCAACTGCATCTCAGCTTTGATCCCCCAGGCTACTGATGCCCATATCCATATGCACCAGGGAGCACGGACAGTATGTCAGCCCACCACCCACATCTCCAGAGGGGACCATGCCTTGCAGAGGACGTGCAGCAGCCTGACACTGCTGTTGTAGCTCCCCACGCCTTCGGTCCTGCTCCCAGCACTGTTGTTTTGCTCGGAGTTGCAGCTCACCTCTGTCATGTATGGCTGCAAGCAGATTCTCAAAATCGCTCATTGATCCAAACATGGGATCGATATCATAGAAGTCTTCAGCTCCATATCCAAGGTCTTTTAAGGGGGACTTACAGAAAGAGGTGATCCAGATGGTTTTTATATTCAAATATGTAATATGGTCCAGTTTTTCTTGGATACCTATTTAAAACAAAAGGAAATAATCTGTTTAAAAAAGACAAAATATTTTTGTTGAAATAAGATTGCCGTGGGCTCTCGGTCAAAGATGGTACACAGCTCCCTTTGATACATAACCATCCCCTGTTTTCACTGATCTCAGGTAGCAGGGCAACCTTGACATTTCTTCAGGGATAGCACGAGATCACAGAACGGAAACCATTCAAAGCCACTTTTACAAGGAAGATAAAGCAGGAATTAAAAAAAATTAGATCAAAACAAATTTCTATTCTGTATTATAAAAATATTTACAATTTCATTTAATAAATTTAACACTCACTTCTGAAAACGAGCTCCTATATTTTGTTAAAATGCAGCAACAGCATTGCTTTCCCATTTCATGGAACATCAATTAATCTTCAGACCACTCAAAGGGAAGAACAATTTTAAATGCAAAGGTACCAGGTTTTCCCTGCCTTAGGAAAAGCCTTTCACAGGGTTTTTCTGTTGTTTTCCGTAAGGACACCTCACTCCAGCCTCCCCTAGTATTTTTAAACCCAAATCTTTCCTATCTTCCTGACATATTAATACTGGCATGCAACAAGAAACCATTTCTTCTCTTCAATTGCCAGTAGAATATATTATAGCTAGTGCTTCTTGGTTAGAAATTTATTGTCCATTACGGTGTTGAGCCTTCCCGTTCTGAAACATAGTCTCAGCTAAGCTCAGATAAGTGGCATGGACTCTTAGTACCAGGTACCCCTTCCCAATGCATTCAAAAGAGCTCAAAAACACCTAGACCATGAACAAGAAGTAACACGTTTCTCTCCTCTTTGTCACTTCTGGTTTTCCTCACTTTTCCTTATGGAAAAGCAGCCAACCCAACATGACAAAGTTCTCAGCACCACCCGTCCTCCTGATTGACCTCAGTTTTGTGGAGATATTTTACTCTGATGGCAGTTGTGCTGCTGCTTGCACTCAGCCCCACCTCTACACATCCATTCTAACTCTAGGCTTAGACTTAGCAACTTGAGCAAGCAGCTCCTAGATTTATTCATGACAACAAGTGGCCATTAATGATTAGCCAGACAACTTTTCTTCCCTTCTCCATTAGGGTGGCTTTCTCTATTGGACTGTATAGTGATTTTTTATTTTTCTTTTTTAAATATATCTATATTAATATCTATTTTAATATATCTATATAGACACAGACAACTGCTGCAGAGCTTTGCACATACCTAGAATGGAAATTCACCCACCTTTCAGATCCCCATTCCCATCCATGTTGCTGTCCTTGAAGGAACGAGGATAGATCTGATAAATAGGACTGGCCTGCCACCAGTCAAGGCACTTTGGAGAAAGAGCAATGATCGCAATCGTAGCACACACAAGTATGACGGCAGCGGCAATTATGAGCCAGAAGAGAATCTCTCTGGTGACTCTGTACCGGGCTTGGCTGGAGAACTTCAGCAAGACTTCCTTCGGCATCCCTGCATAGGGCTTCAATGCTGGTTCCTCTGTAGCTGCTGAGTCCACATCAACAATGCACGTTTTTGGCATTTCCTCTTGGCTACTGGTATCGGTCTCCTTGTCAAAAGCCTCATTTTGAACAAATCCGTTGTTCTCCACACCTCCCTTCTCACTCAGCTCCATAGGTAAGCTCTTAGCTTCCTCCTTGACCATTTTACTTCACGGGTCTTGTCCTGGAGACTCTGGCCACAGCAAGGAAGTGTGCCAACACACCTTTGTTCAGTGAAATGAGAAGCAGTATAATTAGCATCTGGGTTTATAATCAATCCTGACCAACTGGTCAAAGTTCAGAAAGAGACAAAAAGGGCAAAGTGCTCCCACTCTTTCGTGTAACAAGCATCTTCAGCAAGATAAGAAAACACTGTAAGAAAGCGCAATCTTCCAGGGAGGCAAGCCTATTGCTTGTACCAGCTGAGCAGAGTTATGTTTACTGTTGCTCTCTCCAGTACATCAAACTTCTCTTCCTTTTGACAACAGGGGAAAATTTGTTGGTTTTTTTTTTTTTAACCAGTAAAAGATTTAGTAAATATGCAGGTTTCCAGACTGGTCATGGTCTCCCCCTGCCTACAGCAGTCTGAGCATTAATGAGTAATTTAACCAGGGACAGCAAGAGAACGAGGTGTTGACAACTTCTGGTCCAAAAGCAACAATACAAACTAACTAAGAAGAGAGATACAAAGGGCAGGTTGCACTTCATTTCTCACAGCTTAGAAAAACAAAACCCCCCCAAACTAACCCAACCCAGCCCACCCACAACTCTCAAACAGTAACACCAATAAGGCACATACCGATCCTGCAATTCACAGCATGTGACAGGTTGCTACACCCAGAGCTACCCCCAGGTCAGGACAGCATAGCTCTGCGCAGGCACAAGCAAGACTCAAGAGAAAAAAACCCGCTGCCCGCTATTAAAATCCCTTATTAAAAAAAATTATTTAAGGGAAAGCGACCTTTCCTTTTTCCCCGGTTTCTACTACTCTAGCCAGGAAAAAGCGTTGCCCAAAGTCTATGCAGGCGTGCACGGATGTACACATCTGTGTGCCGTAAGCCCCAGCTGCCCCGAAGCCAGCGAGCCTGCACCCCCCAAGACAGTCCCTCCAGCCAGTGCCCTCTGCCCAGGCACACCAAAGGAAACACAAGGCAATACACATTTGCCAAGGAGCTGCCTTATCACCTGTAAAAGCAAACACCTGCCCAGAACCATAGGGTCAGGGTCTCAGGGAAACTCCCATGGGCAACTGCAGTGGAGAAAAGGTTGGGTTTGGCCTCAAAAAAGTATTTATTATGTTTGCCTCAAACCATGAAATAAGTTTATAAACTAATGACTGAAAAAAATCCAGCACGCAATATTCAACTGATTCAAAAACACAGTATTTCTTCCATAGCTGAGCTAAGACGAGGTCTTTTTCTTTGACAGATTTAACCCTTTTCTTCCCCTTCCTCACAGCAGTGCCTGACAGCAACCTCAGCCTGTGCAGAGTCAGGCAGTTGCCAGAGCATGTCAGATAGCGGCAGTGGTTTCAGTGCCTGTAATTCAGTATTGCCAGGAAATTATTTGAAAGTCTCCCTTCTAATGACTCTGCAGTCTTAATCATGGTATCAGTAAGTTGTAAAAGCTTCCAGGCAGGCACAGACACTCAGGGCATAAACTTGTATTCGGTACCTGGTTTGAACGTGTTGGTCTGTTTGCTGTATACTTCACTCATCTGTTCCATGACACCAACCACCTTCCCCTCTTCCCCTCGCTTCATTTCAATTATTTCATTTCAGATTAAAAGAGCAAATGTGGAAATACAGAAAATTTTTAGATTGCATCACGTACACCTCAAGACCTTAGTACTTCCTTCCCTTGCTTTTTACCCAAACTCAAAAATTTTAAATGCGCCCGTGGCTTCCTTCCCAAAAGCTTTCAGGCACCCAAGCCCAGCAGGGAGCAAAGCAAGTCAGAGGCAAGAGGAAAGGACAACCAAAATGCAGCCCCCTGCCACGGATGTGTGGGTCAGCTGAGCCAATGGGGCTCAGGAGGGTCAGGTACACAGAGAGGGCTCGGTGCTGGTGCCAGGAGCATCCAGGAACAGACTCACAGCACCCTCGGTTGTGGGTTGTTGGGTTTTGTTTGGGGTTTTTTGATTGCTCATTTGTTTTGCATTCTTTGATATTTTTTTTTTGTTTGGTTTTCTTGACCATGAGCATGTTTCTAAACTGCAGGGCTGCCACAATACAGAATCAGAGTTGAGAATACAGATCTATATATGAATAGAAATAAAAATATAGGCACAGAATATCTATGTACACACACACCCCAGTGATGCCTATGACCCTCCAAAAACCTCGTCACTCACCACAGGAATAAAGCCAAGTCTCCCAGACCACGACACTGTGCAAGACCAATGCCTATCAGATGAAGCTTGGCTTCTGCTGCGGTATTTAAAAAGAGAGGTAAGTACTATGTAAAAAAAGTTAAAGTAGGACATTGACTGAAAAAAGTCAGCTAGGAGTAACACTGAGAAGCAGATTGTATGCTAGTTATCCAAGTAGCTATGCTGTTTTATTTGTTGATTTGCTTTTTGTTTATTTTTAAAATGCATTCCCAGCCACAGCATTGCATCTGACAGGAGCAGCCACCACCCTGCTCATTCCAAGTCTTTCCTACCAGGCTAACAGTAGAAAATACAAAGGATGTATTCAGGCTAGAAGACAACCGCATGACAAAACAGCAAAGTGTTAACAGTGACATCTGAATCAGAATTTAGTGCTTCTTTTTTCATTTCTCTCTGTAACATCACGCCTGACACGTGAGCCCACAGAGCCAAGGCCAGCCATGCTGTCAGTTTGCTTGGTGCCACATCATGACTGCGTCACACAGAACTTGCCTCCAGTCACGGTCAGCGTCTCTTTTCAAGAATGCAGCCAGAGTTCGAGGATCCTCACGTTTACCATTTTGCAGCATGGCCATACAACAAGAGAAGGCAGGTGTCAAAGCATTTACATACTAGAGATGCAGATCAGCACTGCTGCAAGTCCCAGAAAGCATCTCTGGCACATCACTGGGACACACATGCAATTTATCATAACAAATAGCTGCTCAATAGGCAATGCTCCATGACCATGACTTAAGATGCAGTTTTATGTCTAATTCACCAGCATTTAATGCTAATTTAATCAACTCTTATCCCTGACTGCTTGTTCCTGCCTTGCATTGCCCCCTGCCTCGTGCCAGGTGAAGTGTTTATGCAGATGTGCAGTGAACCATGCTAGGAAACAGATCTGACTGAAAAAAACATAATAATTTCATTCTTCAGACAGCTCTATTCCTAATCCACCTGGTCCCATGAAACCACACCAATGCTTCTGTCAGCACAGCACAGGGAGGAGGAGGAGGCAGACAGGCAGGGAGAGGGACCAGGACACAACAGATAACTACTCGACTGAGCAACTCTTCAGGCAAATCACAGCCTTCACATCTAACATTTGTTTTAGCATGTTCCTGTCTGTCCCTTAGAGAAAGTCAGGGAGTAGAAAGCAGTTAAGTCTCATAGCCACAAACGCTGCTGGAATCACAAACAGGGAGAGGGTTTAAATTCTGTTAATGGCTTACCCACAATCACGCATGAAAACTGCGGAGGATCAGGGACCTAACCCCACTTCACCCAAGTACTACATCACTGCTACCCAACACACTGTTGAAACTCTGGTTCCAAGTGAGTGTTTCAGCCTTCTCTCCTCTTTAAGCCAGTAAACTTAATGGTGGTAATTGCCTACATGCACACGTGCGCTTGATCTAAAGACATAGGGAGGTTACCCTTGGTATGTACACTTTTAAGACCTGCTAAAGGCCAATTTAATATTTCAGTAGTCAGAAGCTGCCCCTGCTCTCCGTACACGTGGTTGGGAAACTGTTACTTCCCCCTTATTCAAAGGTCTTGCAGGGGCATGATGGCCAAGGCTTGCTCTGCAAACCGTGCCACACGGGAACCGTGTCTTCAAAAGAGCCCCTCTTGTCCTAACGTAATCCCTAAGTAACATTAAAGGCTTATTTATACCTTAAGTAGGACAGATTGTGTCTTAATTGCCAAGTGTCCAGCTGAAAAGAGGATTATGGTGCTGTGACAGATAAACGCAGCACGCATGAACCAGAAGCCGTGTATAGATGAATCTGTGTGCATTGCCTCAACCTTCCTCCGGTGGCTATGGGGCATGCGAAGACACAGGGACACACTCAATTATTTTAAAGTTCAAACAGAACACAAACCATCTTGGAAACAACCAGGTCGCTGTCTTGGTGAACGTATGGTTTTTACAGCCAGACTGACCGTGCTTACAGCCAGACTTCAATCTCATTCCAGACCAACTCCACGTTGCTATGTAAGAAGAGCTGCAGCACAAGCAGGTCGCAGCGGAGCACAGGTACGCTTAGGCTGGACAACTGGGCCTTGAACACTGAAAGTTCTTCTAGAAAACCTAGAGGGAAAATACAGCTAAGGAGCTTAAAATAGGTCCGGACAATCACCTACCATGGATCCTGGAGAACAAGTCCAAGAATCTGGTACCTCCTCCTATATGTTTTTTCCTTATAGACTAAAAATAAAACCACACAGGTATTTTGTTTTTATTACAGACCTATTTTTTTTTTCCTCTCCTCGACTTGAGGAGTTGCTCGCCTTAAAATTATTTGATAAAGGGAAACAGTAAACTGCATCTTAAGAGAGGCAGATCACCAACAATTCCCACTGAGCTTTAACTTTTTCCTTTTAAAATATATTTTATGTATGCAGGCATTATGCTTCTGGCTTGCTCTTAAGCAATTCTGAAATGGTTCCCTCCTGAGCAATTTTATAGTTGAGCAGGAGTAACTAGCCAATGCAACTGTGTTAGCAGAATCCACTGAAAAGCATTAAACAGTAAAGAAAACACTTCACATTCTGTGCCAGTTATTCTGTTTACCTCAGGGTTAGATAGGGAAACAAAACCAATCGGTATGTGGGCAGTAACAGCTGCTATCTCCACACAGATTGCCATGTTTTTTTCTATAAGATGAAGAGGTTAATTTCCACAAGTATTTCTTATATATATAATTAGATGCATGGGCTGACTAAATAGTCTGCTGTTTGATGCTATATAAATGCCAAGTAGCTTGCTGGTTATTCGATACCATACACATTACACCAAAAACCACACAGAGGAGTGATTAAGCACCCTAACGTGCTAAGTGTAAGATGATGTTTATTGTTAGAAGTTCTCTTGCTTAATGCTTTTTCATTAAATGGTTTGTTACCACTGGAACTGGTCTGACATAAGACACTTTACCTCAAATATAACCTCATTATTTACAGAATCAGGGCCAGCTTTACATCCATGTAAAGAGGCAAACACTGTGGTTGTCACGTTTTTCCTCAGTGGCTCCCACAAGACTGATGGATAACCTGACCTTTAAAGCTACATTTCATTCCTCCCTAAGAAAGCCCTCCCTTGATGCGGAGGGCAGCCATCAAGAGAGAGATGCTCCCAAGGAACAAGTTTCTGATGCAGTATCTTTTACAAGTTTCACACAGCCTGCAGCCTGGAGAGTGGCAAAATGTAATTGTGCGGGATGCCGTGACATGGTTTGGTGAGGGTTTTTTGTTGTGTTTTTTTGTTTTTTTTTTTTTTTTTTAATGCTCTTAAGTCCACTAATGGACTATGCGATTAAAGGTTAATGGCATTCTAAACGCTGTAATTAGCCATTGCTTGGCTCACGTGACATTTCAGGGGTAGGTTTCGGGGGAAGGAGGCACCTGTCCCCTGCCCCCGTGGGTGATCAGCATGGCTGGCTTCTCCCACTATTTTTAATGAAAACAATTATCCTTCAATTCTTGCTGTTAGCATAGCTGCAAGAACAGCAGCATGCAGAGCTGACTCCTCCTGGATGCCCTATACTGATATGCATTTATAGAAAAACTTAAGCAAACTCCAGGTTTGTTGTCTCTCCAGCAGGAAGCTCACTCAGGTAACTGCACCCTTCTCAATGTACACTGTTACCAAATGTTACAGCATTTGTCCATCACATTTCTGTCCTAGAGAATGACAGCTTTCAAAGAATTTTGTTCTCCAGCCTAGTTCTTAACAGCATCGCCAGTGAGAGACCCAGACCTCGATTTTACCCTTGTATGAGCTGGGGATGTTCAGCCCAGTATTAAACCCTGAAAGACCATTGCTGAGGTTTTGATGGCTGTATGCTCAAGAGTGACTTGGTGTTAGTGAAAGATCTCTGAAATGGGAAATTCATAACAGCACAGCTAGACAGCCCAACAGCAAGCCATACAGCAGCTCAACGATAAGATGTGGCATTGCACTGCATCACTACCACATCTATCCTTTGTGTTACTACGAGACAGCACCCCATAGTAAACTACACCTATCCTTGCTAGAACTTAATCTCTGACAACGATTAACATTCACTGAATAGTAACTGAGGAGCAAGTTTTGGTCCCTCGAGCACTAAGCACTTCCTCATGTGGAAGGATGACAGGATTTTCAGGGAGGAACTGTCAGGTAAGGAATACTGTTCTGCAGGGCTGACACTGCATGACCACAACTATCACCAAATTATGCAAGCTGTACTGCTTTTCACAGTGCCTCAGTTTCCCCACCTGCAGGAATTGCACAGGTAGTATCACACAGTTATATACAGCACCCCACTCAGCCTCACCAGAGCTGAGAATAATGAGTTTAGCCCTTCCCTGTCTCTATCAGTGCATCTAGATGGGTCTCCCTGCAACTCATTTGCTCTTTTCACATACATCGAATTGGTGATACCACACTCAGGTTGTGCTCCCCTGAGATAATTTCCTGCTGAAAGAGCTCAGTTTAGATCAGAAATCTCCAGTCTTTGTACAGTTTCCCTCTGTACCACTGAATTGCGTCCCAAGGCTTTTACAATGGCCGTCTGTGACCAACAGTTAACTGGCTCCAGCAACAGGAACAGGAGTGTGTAAAATTAAGGCAAACACTGGGAGTGAATCCAAAGAATTGGAAGTACACGTTTTGGAAAACAAAGAAAAACACAGTTCTCCAACTGAGATGAACTGACCTAGCACACCTAGCCAGCAAGAGCTGACACATGCAAGGTTCTATATTCAAGGAAGGTGCTCCCTGGCCAGGACAAACTAGACCTCTGCATCAGAGAAACATTTCACAACTGTAAGAAGCCCTTTCCAAAGATCTTAAGAACTTAATCTTAAATTTCATGTTAGCCTGAAAATACAAAGACTAAAATTAAAGACAATCCTTACTTCCCACAAGTTAGAAGAATTGCTGAAAACCTAATTTTAAGTATTAACCTCTAAACACCACCCTACAAATGTCCCCCTGGCCCCTTCTTCAGCCGTGTAGCACAACTTCCCTCCAGTTCCTACAGGAGCATGCTGCTCTCCTTTTACATACGACCACAGCACATCCACACCTCCGACTTGCACCCTCACTCTCTTCCCTCTTGTTCCCACACCACTTCACAGGCATTAACTCCAGTTTCTGCACACTTACCACCACCACCACTTGGAAAACACCATCAATGCATGCAGTACATAAGCAAGTAGTGTTCACATGGTAGGCATGTCGACACACTGCTGTTTGAAAAGTGCTAGACAGCAGCACACAAAAAACCTTCCAAGAGGCATCTCCTATGTGATCCATAGATTCTAGGCTTTTATTACTATTAAAAACTGTGTTTAGTTCATAAAAGAAAATGTATTATTGCAATGTTGTGACAGTCACTAACCATACTTAATTCTCTATATTGTCTTCTTCAGGGTTAACTTTTTTGGGGGGGTATTTTTCTTAACTATACTGTTTCTATGTATGTACTAAAAAACTACAGAATTTACTGTGTTTACCATGGGAGGGTTGGTTTTTTTCATACACACGAAATAGCCTGATCAGGCACAAAACTCAGGGCAGACTCATTTCCACACAGATAAATACTACAGTTCTTCCCAGGTCTGTCTCGCTTTATGAACAGCACACTTCCTGCTAAACAACCCCATCCACATCAGATGCCTCAGTCATTCTATCACCTATATAAAGGTACTTATAGTGTGAGACAAACTATTGCATGTGACTCCATTTCTGCAAGGCCAAACTGAATCTGCAGTGTCATAACACCAGAACTGTGATTCCCTACAGCTTTCCAACACTGTCACAGATACTACCACCACAGGAAGGAAAAGAACACCAAAATAGTGGACTTCCTTAGTTTTAAGGGATTTCTCCTCTCACTGCTTTTGGAAAGGAGGAGTACGGCACCATTCCTGATTAACAGATAGGGAATGGAAGCCCAGGAGCCAGAAATACTCATGGAAGTGTTCCTAAGTTTCAGTTTGAAAACTGACTGTCCCTGGACAATTGTATTTACTTAGCCCAAGCCATACCGACTACCTCCCACCTACCACCTTTTTTCTTTGGAACTGTCTCAAGAACCATTCACGTAACATTTCCTATAGCAAAGCCCCTATGAGTCGAGTCTGCCTCTTCCTACGCTGGCTTAAAGGGACTCTTCTAAAAACAGTGGCAAACAAGTGTAGTCAAAGCAGGTTTTTTTCAAGAGTGGGTTTGGTCTTTGGCTTTCTTTGGGTGAAGTGGGGGTGGTGGTTTTATTTTAATTATTGTTGGTGCCAGCTTTCCTACAGCAAGGAATTTCAGTTAGGTCTTCACCATGGTATTCACCATTTAGGATTATGAACTATACTACAATCCTTTGAAGTGAAATCTTGAACTGAATCTCAGAAGCTTTTATCTGACAACACAGCAGTAACATTATATGCTGTTTGAATGCATAAGCACTCCTAACAGTTTGAAGTTTTGTTTCAGAGTCACCTGGCATTCAAAGATCCAGTTATCAGGGGGAAAGCAGTTTGGTGAAAGGTGAAGAAAGCATCGCCTGCAGTGAATACCAGGCTTTCCTGTTTGAACTTCATGAATCCACTGAATTGCGTGGGCTCTTCAGGTGCCATGTCTCACATTACATATCTGCATAAAATATTTTCAGGCACGTAGCTCGTCTATACTAGTGAAGCAGAGAAAAACATAATCCCACATTCAGCAAGTATTCACATAGTGCATTTAAATCCCCCTGCCCTCATCGCTCAAATAGTGGAGTGACAACTATCACACATACCCATTCCCCTGTCTGCCCTAAGGATAATTAAAGCAAATGTCTGTCTTTCATTATATAGAATCATAGAATCATTTAGGTTGGAAAAGACTTTTAAGATCACCGATGCACTCTCATAGTTCTCATGCTTTCAGCTCTGCTATGCTGTCTAGGTGTCTGTAGTACCAGGTACAGCGGGACTCTAATCCACTGAGAACAAAACCAGTTTGCATTTCAAAGACAGATCTTCCAAATGTTTCAGTACTGAAGAAAGAGACAGACATACAACATCTTTAAGTCAGCGGTAATACAATACCCATTTTGTACATTTTTTTCTCCTTTTCCTTAATTTCATCCAAAACCTTTTCTTTAATGCAGTTCTAGGCATAGGGGCTACTAAGACCATATTAGAAGTTATACCTACAAGATATAACTTTTGTTTTCATTCAGTTCACAGAAGCAGCACTTGCTATGATAACTGCATATAAAAAAAAGTTGCTGCAACTACGCACACACTTGGATCTCTGCATTTTTTCCCCTCTAATGAGTGGGAAGTTAAATGCAGTAATTGTAATCTCTGAAGCAAGAGTATGAAACTTGCTACATGTTTTTAAGGTGAAAATGAGTAGGAATGAAGAGATGAATGTAAAATATATTTCACCATTTTAAAATTTGTCACCCAGTACAACAAAAAAAGGTGTCCATGATTAAAAGTAGAGACTAAGAAGTTGTTGTAAAGCACCACACTTCTAATCACCTCGCACATCGTTTGCGTTAGCAGAGTATTTCCTACAACTATATCCTACCAAATTAAACACAGATTTAGGAGAGCTAGAAAAAGTATTTTGGTTTGATTTCACACATTGTGCTCCCAAAATGGAAACATTATTATTTTAAAACACACTAGAATAACACATCTGCTTTACATACCCAGCCCAAAATCCTTATTGCACCATTAAACTTAGATGTGTTTATGAACTGAAGACAACCATAGCATAAAGGATCAAAAAAAAAAAAAAACCTGAGTGCGTTCTCGTTTCTCCCAAAAAGAAATTAAATGTTGTAGATTATTTGTCCAAGATAAAACAGACATCCGCCTTTTTGCATGTGAGTAACCTGACAAAACAAAAACAATATTCACAGAATAAATTTGATGGGGATGGTGTTAAGAAGTTTCCTTACAAAAAGAATGGGAAATAGCTTTTCATTAATACAATTAGACCTTAACATGTATGCATTTACTTCAAAGTTTCCAACTAACTTCTAAATGTAGGATATTTACTAAGCTACATGTTCACCCCCTCAAAAAAAGTAGCCAAAATACATCAGTGTAGAGAGGTGTGTTTTCACCACAGCTTCTCTTTTAGCGTATTTTTTATAAAGACAGTTCAGATTTTCCAAGAAGAAATTAATACTCTTGGAATATAGCATATAGGAATATAACATACCCAAACATTTTTGGGTACCCTTTGCAAGTTCTGTACATGAACTCCTGAAAGTAGTGTTTTATCTCACAAGATGCAGAATGTTCATTCTACAAATTTCTGTCCAATTTCTTTCACTTAAGCTCTGCAGCTCTTTCAAAGTGAGAAAAATCAAATCTCATTTGGTCATTTTCTGATATAACTTTGTAGAGAAGTTCTCTAAAAAAAATACTTGTTTGAAAACATCCCGTAACTACCTAACAGAATCCAGAAGCTGCCTGAAAAAGGCCAGAAAAATCAGTATTTCTGTATTTATAGGCCAGATGAACTTCCAAGATGATCTCATAAATTGGATTGTTTCCAACTTTCTAAAGGTCAAAGGCAGGGTCCTTATACCACCACACAGTATTATGACATAAGCTCAACTTTCCTACAACTCACCTTAAATTCCAGAAGTCTGGGAAAGCAGAAAAACAGGGTAACAGTCATTTCCAAAAGAGACCTGACGCAACATGTGTACAAAAATTATTTCGAACAACACTGTTTCAATTAGTTGCCACAAGTCTTCAGAATGCATCTTCCTACTACACAGTGTTTTTCTTCCTTTATTAGCAAGGGCAACTGCTTTCACAGAAAGACTATCAAACTGATGGAGAATGGCAGTGGTCCCCCGCTCCTCCCCATGGAAGCTCATCCCCATGACTTGAATCCTTATCAGTCTTTGTTAAGTTTTAAAAGCAGGTGCTGAGGCAATCATTAGTTGATGTTAATTCACAGTTGCTAATCACAGTAACAGCACGCCAAAGCTGCTTCTTTTGGAAACTCCTAGTCAAGCTGCACATGGACAAATAAGGACAGCCAAGGACAGAAGCTGGAAGTACTAATCAATGGAGAAGGAAGTTCTCAATAATCTAAATCAGTCTTTAAATCCAGGCATCGCAGCAAAGGAGAGCTTTAAGAAGGTTTTTGAAGAAGGAAAAATAGGTATTTGGGGAAACGTGACCTTTCAGATGTAAAAAGAGCAAAGCACAGCAGCATCGATTAAGCATGTAATAAGATAAATGACGGAAATGAGAGATGACCTCAAGCAGTGAGCTAAACACAAAAAGGAGGCGCAGTCATGCTAAAATGCAAAAGCTACCTGTCTTTTAATCAACAGAGAAGCAGCTAGGTAGAAATGTAAGACGGTACAAGCAAAGCGTAACTAAGTCAGATCTACACAGCAGCAGTCCAAATAAACATGAGCAGGACAAGATCAGATTGGCACAGAGAGAGCGGTTACACAAAGACACGAGCCCCCATGTGGAGTTTCAACTGCATAAACTGCATACTTACTCGGATTGTACCACAAAAGTTCAGTGACTTGGGTACTTTCTTGTAGTTTTGTCAAATTGCCTTCACCTCTGGGAGCATCCCATGCAGTTGCTCACCTGCACCAGTGGAGCTACCTCCCTCTTTTTTTTTTAACCTCTAAAATAAAAATTAACAGCTACAAAAAGCTAAAAGCAACATGCCTTCAGCAGACAATCCTTAAATCTAAAATTTGCTTTTTAGCCCAACACAAACCCAAAGTAGTGAAAACTGCCCACTAAAGCTTGGTTCAATGCTGTAACCAATTTCGAGTTCCTATTGATTTTGATCTCCATCAAGAACCTTTAAATGCCAAAGAAAAATGAATGGTTTTCTGGGGCTAATTTTACTTTAAGATTTAAGCCAGTGATTACGGCTGATAGTATAAGACAGCACACAGATGAAGTGGCTGACTTAACTTCACTTTATATATGATACCAAGAAGCTACCTAGCCGCTAATAGCTAGCCTGTCATGTGTTAAAAGAACTGGCATCTTACCTATTTTGAGTGTATAGTTTGTTTGAGTACGGTTTTTTGTTTTAGTTTTGGTTTTGTGTGTTGGTTTTGTTTTTTTTTAAAAAAAAATAATAATTTTTTTTTTTTTAAGACTCCTTCACCTAAATAGCAACATCAGCATCAGATTCACGTAAGGGCCATGAAAAGTACAGTCATTTTGGCCAAGTCCTGCAAAGGTTTGCATGCAGGCTCAAATAAGCACATGAAGATCCAGTCTATTAAGAGGAGACTTTCCTTGTAGTTAACCTCTCATACAAGCCTTTTGAGAAGGTCAGGACGACACTACTTATATTTGCAACCATTTCTTTATTCCCTATTGTATTTAACATGTTAATGAGGATCAGTCAAAACAAATCTTTATTTTGCTCAAGATTATCAGAGAGCAGATTTGAGAACTGAGACGGACTACTTTGTCTCTGTTACAGGAGAAGTCATAAAAATGAAGAGAAGAAAAGAATCAAGCTGAATCTGACATGTCAGAACTGCCTGAGGTGGAAGAGACACTCCCCATTCTCAGTGCTCTGCAGAAGGATCTTTGTTAGTTAACAGGTGGCAATATAATTAAGAGAACATAATCTTAAAATAAATGTTAAATTGACAAGTTATGGCAAATACATGAACAAATTTTATCAAACATTTGGACTTCTCACTCTTAAGAATACAACATCAAAAAGCAAAGGCTTTTTTTCCAGGCTGCTGAAATCTGAACAGTATTTTGATTAAACTAAAAACATGATTAGAATTCAGAACCCAGTGGATGCGTGAATGGAAAGAAGTGCTAATTTAGAGGGGGAAAAAAAAGAGGTCTCGATTTACATTTTGCTGTAGCTGTGCAAGCTATGGTCCTTCTCTTTGGAAAAACATATGTACATGCTTCACTTCTATACAATAAAAGCATAAACCCTTTTACTTCAGGTAGACTATCCACATGATGTAAAAAACCTACACATATAAGTGTTTGTAGGACTGGAGCCTACAGAGTACAAGAACTCTTCTCAGTGGAACAAAGTATTAAAATTGCAGTTCATGAGGAAAGCAGGCAGGGGTTATGCTGTACAAGCAAATCCAACAAAAAAGTTCAAGGAACTTATAGACTTCTAGAGCTTATAGACTCAGAAATCTACAGGTTGTTCATAAATACACCCATTCCACAATGACACTAAGTATTCAGGTTATTACCATGCAGTATCAATAACACAGGATTTTGTTCTCCTTTTCCACCCGCTAAACAACTTCATTAATAAGTTTAAAAAAGAACAGTAAAAGTTTTAACGTGAGAGTGTTAACATGAGAGAAATTTCTATCCAAAACACTGTAGAAAAGTAAAACTCTATAGGTCTAACCTCAGATCTTTCAGAAACTTCAAGAAATTAGTTGACTAAAAAGTCAAATTTAGTCTGAATTTTTAGACTTTAAACAAACACTCTCCCAGACTCATTCCAGCTGAACTTGGGATGGATTTGCCTTAGGAGCTTTAAATGTTGTTTGTACTCTCCTGACTCCCACAGAGAAGCCCACTTGGAGACTTCTTATTGTGACAAAGAGACACATTCGCTGTAGAACAAACACAAATCCATCACCAAGAGACACCATGTAAACCCTATTTAATTATCTTTATACATAGAACACTTGCATCTTCTTGATGAACCCACCTCAAGAAAATATAAAGCATATCACACTGTTTTAGCAATCCTTTATTGAAGATAACAAGTTGGTTATGTTCACTGTATTGTATGAAACATCACAATATCATACTGGGAAGGTACTATCAGTACAGGGTTGGACCAGAGCGGACAGTCTGAACAATAAACCATTTTGCATTCTTCATTCCCTATCTTTTAACAACCCCCCAAAAAAAACCAGTAAAGGGACAAATACCTGTTAACATCATCATTTAGAACACTTTAACTTACAAGGCTAAAATCTAATGAATAAATAAAATATACTGTGGCAATAATCCTCTCTAGACCAAAAAAAAAAAAAATCAGATACACAGTGAATCAAAATGATTGGGAAAGCTGGCCTTCGGCACCAGTATGAGAGAGTGTGTGGTTTTTACAGACTCACCATGGGGATAAAGTTACAGAAAAATACCATGAATTCCATTTCACACAAAACCAGTTGATGACTGTCATTAGCTTAAAACTACACACAAGGGCAATTACATCCTCGCTGAAACACAGTTTAAACAAATAGGAAAATGTTTACAAGGCATCCACAGCATGTAAATCATGTACAGATGGATACATTCATTGTTTCCCCTCCCCAATAGCTTTTATTTTAGATAAATACTTTACTCTTCCCCATTTTCAGCATTTACTGGACTCATTACATGCACAACTTAAAGTCAGAAAAAAAGTCAAGGTTATTGCAAAAATAGAATTAAACTAAGAATCTTCAAGTACCTTACATGACAGCCACTCTGTACCATGCCCATTGCTTATAAAATGAAAGGTCATTGAACCCATGAAAATATCTCTAATATTTTCTTAATTTAAAATAGATAATTTTAAGTGTATTTATAGTAATCTCAAAGTGATAATTTGAACTTTGAAAATAATGCAAACAATTAAAAATTATACCCATATTACACAAGACTTCTGTCTGTATCTTAAGCTGAAAAAAAAAAATCAAAAAACTATAGAAAACCACATATAGAACAAAAAAATAATCACAATTTACATTATAATAAAGGCAAATTTTCAGCATTTTTTAAAAAACCTGCAGCTGTGAGAGATGTCAAAGCAAGTCACTACTAACTATAAATTCATCAGTTTGGTTTTAAAAGATTTTCTCTAGCAAGAGTTTAAGGGTGTGTTGTACACATGCGTAAAATTCTTACTGTTTTTAGATGCCTAGAATCTTCATATATTATTGCCAAATACACTTATCTTCAAGCAAGCAGTAGGCAACATATCACAATTTGGACACTGCAGGGAAACCTAACGGTCTGGTAATACAGGTAAAACTGGAAAATTAAAAAAAAAAAAATACACATCTGATAGCATATTGCCCAATTGAAATTACTTCCAAGCCACAGAGCTGCAAAGCCTCCCAACTCAGTCAAGTGAAATAAGTAACGCCTCAAACAATTACTTGTACTCTCTCACGCTTGTGTGTTGCACATTTCATTTAGCCATAGCGTATCTTCAGAGTACACCTACAATCCCACGCACCTCAGGTACATATACCGATCTGCTGAGAGAATCATTCCTGCCTTCCTTCTTAGGGCCAAGGTTCATTACAGATGTAATCAGTATGCCTGCGGCTGGTAAAAATACTGTAGTACAGGCAATGCTAAGAGTGGCAATATCAGAAAACACAAAAATGAACAAAGGATGGAAAATTCTAATATCTTTCTGCCCATTTCACAAAATGTTGGAAATCCACCAGAATTTTTCCCTTGTATTGAAGAAAACAGATTTAAAAGTTTTTTCCCCCTTTCAGAATCAAAAGCATTTTAGTAGATTTGTAAGGCTACCACGGATCTTCTAGATCTCCAGCACCCTACAGGAAAAGAAGAGGAGAAATATTACTACTCACCAATACAAATGAAAACATTTTGTTGCACTTTGGATTTAAGTGGCATAACGAAGTAGAATACTAGCGTAAGACAGATTACGTTTTCCTTTTTTTTTCCATACCTGCCCATTTCCACACACAAACATTCTCTGTTGCTCAACTTCATGAGGGAATTTACTTTTATAAAACATGAACCCAGTAAAGCTATTATAGCATAAAGACTTAAAAACAGGTATTACGTAAAATTGTACTAAACCATAGCAATCAGTAGATACTACATCAATGGACTACAGGAAAAAAAAAATCTATAAAATACTAAGGAACTCAGCTCTTCAAGTATTCTTGGTCTGTACGAAATTCCCACAAGCTCTTTTTCATTAAGGCAGTGAAATTTGTACCTATTTTGAACAAAGGTATTTTTGTGGAAGTGTTATAGTATGAAATGACCACTGACATAGGAATTCCAGATTTAACTTAGCAGATTAGGTACCACCACTGTAAATTCCCAGTATCATCACTGATTACCCAAATGCATGTACATACACGTGTCGTACACCAAAAGACACAGGAAAGATTTGGTAGAAGGTAAACTTAGGCAGAATAGCCAGTTTATTCATTCACATGTCTGATGTTTAGCTTTAACTTGAAGAAACATTGCCCAACTAGAGGATTATGATGAATGTGTCAAACCCAAAATTACTCAAATATTTGTAGAAACTAATGAACATCATGAGTTAATATCAGAAGCTATGAAAAGTTTCAAGTCATGTGAGAATTATAGCATTTCAAAGGAAGTTGATTACTTGCTTAAAAGAGTCAATATACATACAGGTATTATTCCACAGCATATTCTTTATTTTCACTTAAACACAAATTCTTAGAACTTGGCACTAGGTACTAGAGTCTACGTACATTTTCATTTCTGGATATATGTTATGCTACAACCTGCGAAGTAATAATACAGTCGTCTAGAAAATAGATATTTACGATGAACAGTGGATACAATCTAAATTGGAAAAAAAAGATCAAAACACTTCATGAAGAATAAGTGACAACTTAAAATGTAGTAGCTTTTGTAATTTAGTTGTAATATAAACTATACGCAATTCAAATACAAACATGCAGTATATGATGCTGGGGAAAAAGAAAGATTGAAGAATTTGTATAATTCAATTAATTTGCATAAAAGATACAATTAAGATGTGAATTACTTTACAATTGGCAAACATATACCATCAAAGTTATTATTTAAGAATGTACTTAAAAGTTTTAAAATTTATTTTTGCATTAGCATGTTAGATTCCTATTGTTGGTGTCACAGGATTTAAAAAAAAAAAAAGGCAAAATCTCAAATGGGAATTTAACTGCTTGCTGCACAACATAAGATGCAATTACTATAATATACAATAGTAGTTGAACTTCTAAAGAAAAAAGTTTTGTATAAACAATCTGTACAAATAACTGAAGTAAAACCAAACAGACTTCTAGGATAGAAGTGACAAATGCTGAGATATAAACAAAAGGAAAATATGGCAAGTGAAACGAAGCGTGAAATCCGCTATGTAACACATTACGTCTTTTTATTACTCATCTCATTCATCCCTGAATCTTCGTCTGAGCTCTGTATTTCAGTAAGGTGATTCCCAGATTCTGTGTGGGTGTCTGGTACGGGGTCACTGGGTCCAGCATGAGTATCTGAAGTAGATGCTGCAGCTGATTCAGCAGTGCACTCTTCTCCCTGCATCTTAGCTAGCCTGTAACTACTCAGCATCTCTTCCAGGAGGTGGCGGTAGTTCCCCCTATGAGTAATTCTCATTTGCCTGAGCGCTTCCACCAATTTTCCCTGCGTTCCACTTTCCTCGGCTTCACCAGGGTCCTTTTTTTAAGATTCAAGACCCCAAAAAAAAATCAGCAGTTAAACTAGGATATTTTCTAACGACATTTAAAAAAAACCCAACAATTTTTCCGACAGAGAAAACATCAGCTTTGCTCTATTTGAATCTAAAACGCCTTATTAGCAACATACCTCTTCAAACAACATTGCCCATGTTTATCTATTTTATACAACATAAAAAATTAAGAAATTATACCTATTACAACAGCATTTTTAATAATTTCAGTTTATTTTGAGCCAGACAGGTGTCAACATGATAACTCCTCCCAATTAACTCCATCTTGGTTCAAGTTGTCTTCCGATGAATATAGCTGATATTCCCCCCAACTGTGGTCAGTTGTCAGTGAAAAATTTGAAAATTCAAGCTTCTTTAGCCATTAGGTCAGTATTTTTAATTGTGAATTTCTGCACAGCCAATAGCAACACAGGTCTGTGAAAAACTTAGTGAAGAGAATACATAACTCTACCACTAGCAGTTAAGTTTAAGCATCACATCAAAATAAATGCTCGAAGTGTTTTATAAAACAATTCCTCTACATTAAAGACTGGTTTTTGCATGCATGATGCTGCCATGAAAGAAACATGCAGCTACCTATCAGCACCAGGAACGGTGGTGGTTGAACAACCTAAGATGCTATTTTTGGCAGATGTATCTATTGGCTAGAAAAATTAACAGGTAGAAGTTAAATCTAACAGCCCACAGCACAAAACCCAAGTAACAAGCACTCATTAAGGAAGGGAGGTCTCTTCTGCAAACCATCTATTTGGCTACAAGCTTTCAGTTGAAAAAAAGTGGAGGGTTTTTTGTTGTTTTTGTTTTTTTTGTTGTTGTTTGTTTTTTTGGGGGGTTTTTTTTGCAATAGACTTGCACATCTGTTACAGTGCTCTGACACTGATACTAAGTATTTGAAATTTTAAGTGCTAAAGCAGTGCTGTTGCTTTAAGGGAATAGTACATTTTAAATTATTAATATCTAGCAAGTTATCAAGCTAGACAAATGGAACTATATCTCTGGAAGCTGGCAGATTTTGCAATACATTAGAGGCAAAATCCAGACTGCCGCCTTCTCATGCTGACCTCATTTTGTTGTCATCTAGTCCAAAAGCTTCATAAACTACAAGTATTGCAGTCACTCATTTACAAGCTTAATAGCAGCATTAAGACAATATCTTGGGTTCAGTAGGATTTTGGATGCTGTAATGTTCCTGGAATAGAAGCCCCAAGACTGATTACCGCAGTCTAAGTTAAAAAGGGGACAATTTTACCACAAAAATGAATGTTACCGCATATGATGCTATCCCTCTAAGCGTAATTTGTTGCACAAATAGAGACATACTTCCACTGTGGTTTGCTGGTCTTCGCTTAAGATGTTTTGACTCCCATGTCTAGCATTTTCATATTCAGATAGCTCTTCAAGAGCCCAGTGTGGAGAAGTAAGTTTAAAGGATGTAGTTTTAATGTATGAAGTGGGACTGTTTTAATGCCTCATGAACACAAAGTCAGTGAAAACTCAGGGCATCAAGATGAGGCTACAGATGTATCCTATTTCTTAAGTTTTGACCAAAAAAAAAAATGCTACTTGAGCTAACATTAAACAAGGCGGCATAACTGAAGCATTCCAGTTTTTTTAAAGTTCATAGAACATCAAAATTCCATAGTTCCTCCAGCCCATTAGTTTTGCTCTGAGGCTGACATTAGCAAACACACACCCTGAATCTCCACATTTCACAATATTCAGATCTTTAAAAATTATTTTGGCAGAATGAAGTGAAAACTTTTGCTCCCATGCAACACTGACGATTAAAAGAAATAAGCAATATAATAGCAGCTCTGAGACTCCTCAACAATTCAAATGCTAGTAGGAGTCAAAGTAACAGTGCTGTTAGCGTTTGATGTTTAAACTCACAACCTGCTTTGCATCCTGTTTGATGCTGGGGTGTTTTGTGCTTCCCTCCTCTCCCTCAGTGCTAGCAAGCAAGAAGCCTCACAGACAACAGTAGGACAAAAATGGCCTCTTTTATATACTCTTTTATATACACACACTGTAACACAGATTTCTCTCTAATGATGTATGGCTAGAACAGGTCCCTGAAAACTATGATTACTGTGCAAGTGAGCATTTGTCTTCCTTCATCTTCTATTTCAACTTAGTGCCACTGACCATAAAAACAAGAATAAAGTTTCGCTACCTATATTTAACATGAGCATTCACAATTTTTACACAAGTTCTGCTCTGTTAAATTATGTATATAAAAAGGGCTACTACATATTAGGGATAGGATTTACAATGTTTAAGGATGTAAGAAGTTTGTCCATTTACATTTTTTAAATTATCTGTAGCAGCCCTTAATGACATATGATTTGATTTAGCAACGTACCAGAGTATACTATTACTAAAAGCAAGAGAGAAACATGATTGGTTTCGAACCAGGTACTCAAACACAGCTTTAAATAAATGCCACTGAAGCCATTAACATAGCCACTGTAATTTTAACATTGTTCCTTGTGTTTAAGGATCCATACACACCCAAATAACCTAACTTGATAGTAGCTTCCTAGTCTTAAGAACACATTAAAAAAAATGGTCAAAGAAGTAGAGTCGTCAGAGTAATACTTTAACATGGTAACTAGAACAACGACTCAGTGGCATTATAAGAAACACTACAGTGGCAGCAGTTATTTAGCTACAGAGAAGTTCTTTTAAATTCCCTTTGAAGATCTGAAAGCACCAAGCCCCAATACACAGCAGATTTCTGTGATTTCACTCGCACTCGCAAGGGCACAAGCTACCACATTTATAGCAGAAGTTCCTCTGCTGAAACACTGGCAAAGCTGCTCTTTGTGAGCCCAATGCAGGGCTCTCTCCAGCCCCAGATTTATGAAATACTTGTACTCTGCTGAGATGACTAAAAGAAGAAAAAAAAAAACCACAACACTTATGACTGCTATCCCTGAAGCCACACTAGTGATCTCTGAATACTGCTCTAGTATTCAGTATTCAGTATTCGATTTCACTCCTCAGTCTCTCACTCTACACATCATCTCCGTATTTAGGCTATATGTTAAAGATTCTCAGAAAATGCACATGTGAAGAATTGGAAGAAGTTACTTTATAATCACTAGCTTGGATGACAAAAATTCTAAGCGCAACACTAACTGTTTACAGTGCTGAGTAAAAATGAAGCCAATCTAGGAAAAAGATACCACCTTGATTTTGATTTATGTACTTTCTAAGAACTTATTTGCAAAGCTATTATGATCCAGTTCATGGTAACTCAGGGTAACTAGTTTAAATTGTTCAACGCTAAAAAGTATAGTCTTTAGAAGTCATATTCTCAACTGCAAAAGTTAATCTGATTGCTTTGGGTTGTTGTTTTTGTGGGGTTTGTTCTTGTGTTTTTTAAACTTTTTACATATGTGCATTAATATTTTAGCAATTAATTACATTATTATTTTGTCAAGGTAAAAAAAATGGTTCTAGCCTTACATAAAATCATCAGATGAAGACGACTGCCAGAGGCAGACTTTCTAGTTAGTAACAGCAGTATTCTGCACTACACCCATGCTCTAACAGACACGTGTGCACTGTTAACTACACACGGGGAAAGATTATCAAGCGCAAGTCAGTGCACCTTTGTGCTCTGCAGACTCAGCATCTGTGTCTGCAGCTCATAATTTTTAGTATGAAGATCCGCTCTTGCTTCATAGTAGTTTATAACAGGGGCATTATTAGTTAGATTTCCGTCTCACTGGGAAGTGTCATCGTTGGGATGTACTGTATGTTTCCTTCCTACCTTTGCTTCCTGTTTAAATGTGAGATGTGTAGCAACATTATCAGTGTGTAGACATTGTGGAGAGTCTGATGTTGAGTAACTCAACAGCTTCCTTCCCTTTCACCCCTCTGTGCACTGAAGTACGCAGTTCAAAAGACTAAGATCACCCACCACATATATAGCTGGAACTGAGTAAGACTAGCAAGAAAGTCATGTTTTCATCACCTCAGAGATGAGGACCGCTGAATTCATCTACCTCAAGGACACTGAGATAACAATTCCTACTTGCTGGGAAAGTGCAAACAGGAATTGCATCCTTCACCTAGTGGCGCCTCCTCTTCTCAAACTGCTCTGGGTCAGAATCACTTAGGATGGAAAGAAGAAAAAGTACTGACTGGCAAATGACATCTTACAAGATCAAACTAAAATTTAATTCAGTTTATTTAAAACACATCATTATCAAGATGTGCACTAAATACCAACAGAAGGCAGAGTTTACAAAGTAGAGACTAGAGTGTACTGCTCACACTTCATATTAAAGAAGCCAAATTAAAAGGACTCAAAACAACTATGCAGGGATTCTAGTGGCAACAAAGGTCAAAGCTATTAATGGTAATAAGGGTTAAAGCTATATTTTTATGAGTAACTTGCATATCTAGTTCAGTTACCTCATTTTATTAAATTACAATGGATGATGTACAAAAATTTCCTGGAAGTAGCCAATACACAAGAGGATGCTGTACTGTATGTTAGGACTTTCAGCAAGCTTGCATGGCTACTGAAAAGTAAATTCAGACTTAGAGAAGTTGCATCATAAATGCAACTATGTCATATGATACTTCTAGAACGTTACCATTAGACAAATTGTTTTTCCTTAAAAAAAACAGCAACTTATAAAACCTATGCCATAATCTTCAAATAAACCACTTTCACCAATAACTTTACCCATAAAGGAGGAACAAAATTAAGGCTAAATATGAAAAGTACTAGCAGGCTGATAGAGGTGCAGTTTCCTGAAGGTCTAAAGCAGCCAAAAAGAAGAAAATTTTGTCTAGTTTGTTTTGGGGTCCTGTTGCACAATTTGTTGAAAATTAAATGAAAAAATGTATACTCTTATCATTTCTCAACTAAAAAGAGGAACAAATCCTAAACAATAGAAAAGTTAGATATTTCTTCTCTATTTGTACTCTAACAGAATAGTGGCCTCCTCCACCTACACAAGCTTTCTAACTTAAGAGAATAAACCAAATAAAGGCAGCCAAGAGAGGATGACAGTGGGAAAAACAATGATAATTGTGGTGAGACTGCATATTCACTATCTCAAGTTACACAACTGATCATTTCAAAGTACTTAGAATGAAAGCTAACATCTCCACAACACCTGACTGAGGACCTTGTAGCCATCTCAGAAGAGAAAAAAATATGACAAAGGATTTACTAGTAATGGTTTTTATCAGCTCTTCAGTTTCCCAAAGATTTTTTTTAACAAATTTAACCACAATTGATATGAACACCAGTTGTTGCTCTTTACACTATAATTAAGAACCACCTAATAATCAGGTGTAAAGTTAGAGTAAACCATATTTCAACGTACTATTTAAAATTCAGCTTCTAGGAACTGGGCAGAAGAATGTAAGCCATTTTAGAAATCAGAACTGAAGTAAACTAAAATCACTTTACACTTTCCTTAGACCACTGCATATGGGATATTTAAAGATAATGTAAACTCTAAAAAAGTAGTCAATATTAGTCTGGTTATCATCTTTTATATTCAGTGTATCAAGGTCTTCCGCACTCACAGAAGACAACAGGAAGTGTGTCTGACCCCTCTTCTACTAGATTTCTGGACAGTAGACATAGTCAAGTAATTAATATGCTGACCATAACTTTTTACAAGAATAAACTGTAATTTAGAAAAACCCTGCGCTGTTGCCTCACAGGTTTGACTGAAAAAGCAGCAGTCAATTAAATGTTTAAAAAGTCTTTCAGAATTGGGTGCCAGTTTGCTGTCTGAGGATGAAGTTCTATATCAGATCCATCCAAAACAAGGTCAAAATGAACTGTATGCTACAATACATATTTTGTGCTTATACTATTTTATTGGCAGTGATGTACACTTCTGCTTCATGTATGACACTATCTTGATGTTCTCGTTAACCAAGAGGCGAGGCAATCAAAACGGGAACTTACCCCCTCATTTTCTCTGTGTGGATTCAGCCTACTATACACAGCTTCAATAATATTACGCCTACAAAGAGAAGTTGTAAAAAAATTAAGCACGAAGTATTTCAAAACATTGAGAACTTTAAAAGTTTGAGCACAGTAATAATTTCAAAGTCTTTAAGATGTTTTGCCTTTAACCTGCCTCTTAAAAAGATTAAGCCCACTCTCAGTGTCTTTACTTACTTTGAATATGATGTTTGGGAATTTAGCGGTAAAGTCAGGATTTGTAAAGACTAAGCAAGACAAAACAATTTCTTACCTTACCCTCCCCACAGTTTACCCCTTTATACCTTTAGAAATTCCAGCTGCATAGTCAGATTTTGCCAAGAGTAATATTTAAGTCTGTGTTTTGCTTATTATAACAAAATTCTTCAAGTTAGCTGGTTTTCTTGCCTTATTTCTGGATGTGGAACTTGAAGACAGTTGTGGTTTTTTCCCATTTTTACTATATATGCACATGTTACTACTTGCCTACGAACTTCTGAAGTGTGGTGCTCAGAGTATACCACCTCTGAGGTGGGTTGTCTACTGTCTGTTCACACTGTAGATATTAAATGCCATTAGCTAGATTTTTTTTCCTGGCAATGCCATGTAAGGCCACACCTTCACAGGCAGGCAAAATAAGCACAAAAGCTTAAAAAAAATAAAACCCAAAGTATAAACAGACTTCTGAAAGGAAAAAGGTTATGTCCCTGCATCTTCAAATCATAGTAATAACTCGGAAAAGTTCAGACAAGTATAATAAATATGACCAAAGTTATTGACAGGTTCAATAGAAAAGAACTGCTATATGAAGTCTCAAGGCTGGAAGTGGCCAAGATCGATAAAAATTATGTCTTACAGAACGCGGATAAGCACCAGCTGTCGACTCTTCCAAACAAAGAGCACATGGGCATCAGATGAAGACAGTAGCAAATGTCTCAAAAATACACAGTGATGGCTCTTGATGCAACAGAACTTTTTCTGCCCCAGAATAATGAGGAAGCTAAGAGTTTGATGAGGCTCCTTCTGAACCTATTAAATTTCATGTAAGAGAAATTCTAAGTTGCTAAGTACATAAACGACCTCAAGATCAGGAAGCACCTCAGCTGTAAGAAGCTGAAAACCAAAATAACAATAGGGGAAGTATTTTACATATTTTCCAGGTTTTATATTCTTCCCTAGGCACCTTTCAGCTATCCTGAGGACAGGATACAGAGCTAGAACGATCCTTCGTCTGATCTAGTACAACGAGTTCTTACATTCATACCATGGAAGAAAAAGCACATTTAAAACAGAAGAATTTGGTTTTTGAATGGAATGTTGTAAGTTTGTGGACTTCTGAGACAAAGCAATAAATCAGGTAATCTCAGTATCTGGTGTCCAGCATTAGAATATATTTTTCTAGCCATGATCCAGCATTTAAAACAGTACCTACTAAAATACTCAGAACTCTGGGAGATGGTTTGTTGACTAGTGAATGCAAGGGATAGTGCATCAAATCTCAGGATGACCACTGATCTGCAACACTGAAAAGACATCCTGCTATCATGTGTTCAGAAACAATATATGTTGATGATGAAATCAGCATTTATCTAGACACACCATACCAAGACAATGAGAAGGCACAACAGATACACCTGACAACCCGAAGCCTCAAGACACTGGTGTATATGCAATTTGTGCTTGTTCACACACGAAGGTTTTGGGCTGTGTCTGAATGAGCTCCTGGAAGAAAGTTCAGAATTAAATTGGTAGTGACATTTTCAAAACTATGTCCAATATGAAAAGTCCACTGAAAAACACAACTTCAAGGGCACATCAGTTGAAGTCAATGCTATCAAAATTCTGGAAAGGCTGCATGGCTGAGCTAGCATGGGATCCATCAGCCCTGACTGAAGATTTTCTTAGAGAAGAGAAACTGAATCATCATGCAAATAATACAGGAAAGGGTTCTTTCCATTTAGTTCCACATTTAGTGAAGGCAGAATGGCACAATTTTGACCAAACATCTGTGCCATGGAGAGCAATGGTACCTCATAGAAATGCCTGTAACAGAAAACATCTGGACAGTCCAAGCAAGGCTGCCATAGAAGTAGCAGACAGCCATTGCAGAGCGTTTAAATTAAACTTAAAACTCAAGTCCTTGGAAACGCTCCTGTCTTCGCAATTCACTTTTCTTTCTTTGAACAGCATATTTCTTTGTACTTTCCCTTGAAGGGAAAATTCAGGAGCAGGATGTTGAGTGGAAGTACTAATGCCCAAGTGACAGGATGGCTCAGAACTTCTGTTTTCTTCAGCAACAAGTGACCATTCTTTTGACAGCATTTGAAGTCACAGGGGGATCGAAGTCAAGCCAGAAGCCAGTCTTTGAAGAGTAAGATTTTAAAGGATAAAACACCACCATTAAGTGACCACAGCAGAGTTGACACCTTTAGATCTCCTGCTTCAAAGAATAAGCCAGTACGGGCTTCTACACAAGTGAAATGCTTGAAGGAATTATACAATGCCAGTAGAAGTGGAGCTACTTCAGAGGTTCCTGAGGTTTACCAACACACACCAGTCAAGGTAACACCGCATTGCGTTTCTCCAGCTCAGATGTATTAAAAACCAGGAGCAACTATAACTGGTGCTAAAACCAAGGATGTCAGCCACAGACAAGCTCTTTCTGAAACCTGTTTGAGCCAGGTCTTGGAGTTCAAACAGAAGGACAAAGTGTGAATTCTTCATATTCTGGTAACATTACAGGATAAGGATCTCCAGACAAAGAATATTATCTTGTTAGGACAAAAGTTTTAAGTTACGTGGTATGTGGTTTTGGGTTGTGTAGTCATACTTTTTCCAAAGCTTCCATTCAGGAGCTCAATCCTGCAAGTAAACTGAATACATCACTGCCTGTCTTTGTCCTAAGTTTGAAGGCCAAGAAAATGCTACTCAATACTGTATGATATTCTCTTAAAAGAAGCTGCAGATAGACCTCCTGAAGTCAGTTTTCTGTAAAGCAGGACTTCAAAAGTCAAAATGGAGAGAAAGGCATCAAAAGGCAAATTCTGAACCTAAGCCCATTAAAAATGTAACCTGGGTCACAACAGATTAAAATAGAATTTATATGCAAAGGTTCCAAATATTGAAGCAGTACATGATGAGCAAAATGACAAAACACACCAACTCATTCAGCAGCTGGGAGGCACTAAGAAGAATGGGCATACCACAACTTCTATGAATGCCTGGAATGCATACAAGTGGAGAAAAAGGCCCAGAATGTACAGGTACTTTTAAGGCTGGAAAAAAAATAATCTTGGCAAACAGTGCTCATTAGTAAATACACACAGTGAAAACAGATTTATACAGAAATGCTCAGAGGACAGGATTTCATATTTTGAAAAATACGAAGATTCCATAAGCAACATAACCTATGCCAGAGAGCAATAATAGGTCCCACTGTTTAGAGAATTCTAGATGAACAATTGTTTATGCAATGCTAAATTCTGTTCATTAAAATCCTTAAATTATAGGTTGTTAGAACACCACGTTAGCCTCCCCAGAAAACCAATGTAATTTCTGAATGTTTATTCCAATTAAGTTTTAAAATGCCTATCCTAGTTCAATACTCCTGCTTATCTAACATTCAGTTTAAGACTAAACCAAGAAAAAACAATTTTCTTATGAGAATGTTTGCTGAGCAAACAAGCATTGACCCAAACTTATAACGGACAATAAGTGGTGGAGGGAACATGACATCAGGAAAATTGAGCTAGTATTTTGATATTCTGGTTACATTACTGATTTCTTAACAAATGTAAAGCATTAAAAAGCCAAGAATAATTATTTTTTATCTTTTAAAATGGTCATATGGAAATAGTAAACTAGTATGTTATGTACTAAAATATGATCTGTTTCCTCTTACCATTCCGGAAGAGGAACAGTGACACAAATGTCTATGTAGTGAAAAACGTAACATAGCTTAAAATACAAAAACCAACTTTTTTCTTTGAGTATAGCTGTTACAATAAGAAAGCTTTAAAACATTTAAATAAAAGTATTTGTTTCAGTGAACTAAACAGTTCAAGAAATTCCAGTACAATACTCACTTGCCAGCTAAACCACCTCCTGGTGGTAAATTAGGGATATTCTCCGCAGTTAAAATACGAATTACATGAGCAAGATCAGGCATTCCTTCTTCACCCGATTTTTCCATAATTTCTAATTCAAAAACAGAAGAAGTCCTTAGATTACTGAATTAATACCACCCATTCCTTAAGACACTAAAATATAAGATACTATCACTTTTTAGCAGAGATATTATGAAAAAGTTATATGTAAACAGGAAAACATTCTTTACATTTTAGGTAAACAGTCTTTGCATGGTGGAACAGAGCTATTCAAATCCATAGCCTGCCTTTCCAGTATGCTGCTAATCATTCTCTCTCTCAGAGAAACTCAGAAGTAAACTGCGAGCTGGATGAAATATCCTGGAGACAGCAGCCTGTTTTCTTCCAGAAAGAAGGCAGCTGGGAGTCTGTTTCAGTTACCTTCCCGCTGCATTGCAACACATACTCAGAACTTAAATGCCATAAAGCCAGCGCTTCCTAGGAATTCAGTCATACATCACTGTGAGTAATACCTTGTATTCTCAAAGTCCTGAATCTCTGGAACATAAACACTAAGACCATCATGCAAAAAAGAGGCATATATAATGGCCCATTATCACTCAAGTGGCCAGAACAGAATATAGAACTGAGGACTAATAATTAATAATACAATATTCCCTTTTCAAAGCAGAAGTATCACACTAGTCCAGTGGTAGTAAGTTCTTCTGACTTGGAATAGAATTGCCTAAACTGCCAGTCTTCACATGTTCTTATTCAACAAAGTTGTTGTAAAGTGAATGTGTAATATACATTCACATATGCATAACACTACCAGCTTCCAGTCATCAGCCTCTAGTCATTCAACTACTACCATGGCAGAAAAAGGTTCAGTAAGGTATCTCCAAATTGTAGTTGTATGCATGTGTCACGTATTTTTAAGAAAGATTTTTTTTTTCTGAAAATCAGCTAAATTAAGGAATGGAGTGCCATTTCCTGCAGACATTGTTCTAGATAAAAATTATTTTTTTGAGCCACAAAACAAAAGAATTAAGAAGAATGGATCCCCTCAAATATCATCCTAAGAAAACCTTCAGTCTGTATCTTGACTACTGTCCAACAATAAACAAATCACTTAAACTTCTTACAATCAATTGATTATATTCTGGATACCCGATTTGGAGCCTGCAACTAAAGCCAGAAGCAGCTACAATTTGAGTTTCTGAAGTTAGCAGAAAAGCACATCACCTACCTACTTTAAACACTGCATCCCAAGTTTTCGTGTATTTAAACCTCTCTTGGTGTCTATCACCTATCCAGAAAGCAAATGATGTGGAGGTTTCTCTCAGGGCTAGTAAAAACAATGAAGTGCTTGCAAGGTACTCACTTACTCTGTATCAGGGAGATCTGTAGGAAAGCCCCTCAAAAGCAATTTCACTTTTAGAATAGTTTTACTATGCTGTAACAAATAAGGCACTATGCTTCTAAGCCCCAATATTAAGTCAGCACCATACAACCTCTGCAATGAATAAGCTGGGTACACTACTACTAGAAGTGATTAAATATTCTTCCATGAAACTTTACGTATATTATCATACACCCATCCATTAAGAATGAGTCATGGTTAGCAAAGGAAATTACAGCTGAATATCTATACTTGAATCTCAGGACTTTGAAAATTTCTTCCATACACATTAACACAAATCAGCCCCAAGTTCTCTTTTTTTGCAGTTCTATCTAGTTAGAAGTAGATTGTACCCCTATAATATAATTTTGCTCAGTCACATCTTAGAGGAAATGTCTCTTATGCAGATACTGCTTTTTATACCAAGAGCATATACGGTTCTATACGTACTAAAAGTAGCAAACAGCAAGAAATAAGAAGAAAGACTACAGAAGTAAGCAACTACTAAATATTAATGCAAGCATAATATCTTTATAGCTCCTTAAAAAGGAATTAAAGCAAACAGAACTAAGGATTGCTGTATATTTCTTGGTACTGGAAACTAACTTTTACTGTATAACCACTTCTCAGGGAATGCTGAACTGAACCACAAGCATCTTCTCTCCATTTCTAGAAGGTACCAACCAGGAATTCTGGTGGAATTGACCATCTCCTTTTTCCTTCCCTGATATTAGGGTGAATAATTTCATCCAGAACATTTCCCCTCTCAAAAACAAAACAAAACAACAACTTCCTAATAGAAAATCCGAGAATAAAGCAAATGACCAAGCATGGCCTTTTTTCATTACACATCAGTTAGCAGATACACACTGCAGATTTGTTTAACAAAGGCCACTAGAGAAAGAAACCAAATGTTTTCAGAAACAGATTTATAGGCATTTACAAGATTTTTCACCCTCATCTCTATGATGTTAAGCATAACCCTGCAATTAATTTTTTTTTCCCTGAATGTGCAAAACAATTGCAGAAACTTTTACACTTGCATTGCTAATGTAATTCAGAGACTTAAAAGAATCATTTCCTGATATCATATGTGCAAATCCATAAAACTCCACTACAAAGTCTAGTCGTCTAGTACTTTAGTCCTAAAATACTTTTTGCTAAAAGCCTAACACTTAACTTGGAGATAATAATTTTGAAAATTCAGAAAAAATTATTTCAATTTTATATAATGCAAGCCCCCAACCAGACAGCATTACAAGTTTTCTGTGTTCCAGCATCTCCTCTGATCTCCAGCTATAAGATTATGACAATACAGTTTTATATACAATATATATTCCACGTATGCAAAATACACTATCCAACTCACTGTATTAACTGAGTATTCAACTACTATTAAGACTAAGTCTACACCAAACACATGCCCCTATTTATGATTTGGGGTTGGTTAGTTTTTAAATCTGCATGTGTGATACACCCTTTCAAATAAACTGAAACTTATCAGAGAACTGAACTGACTTCTGTGCCTAGTTTTCTCTTCCTGTGACCAAACTTCAGATCTCTTAAAAAAAACCAAAAAAAAAACAAATGAGAAAAACAGAACAGAAAGAAGCATCTGAAAGTGGCAGCAAGAAAAGACTGACCTAACATAACTTAACTACTGTCCAACACATCTGCATTACTTTGGAAATTAACCAGTTAAGTGACCCAAAACAGAAGCACGGCTGTGCTCACCACCACAAATGACTATCACAAGCTGTTGACTACAGCCTCAGAAGTATTTCAGAATACTCTTGAATGGGCAGCTTTGGAATGCAGTTGTACACATACTGTCAACCTCAAGACCCAAACTAGCAAAAGAGCTTTGGTATACAGTTGTTCCACTAGAAATCTCCGTAAGCTATCACTTGCTGAGTTTGTTTTTTTAATAACTCTGTTAAAACAAAAACTCTATTTTGGTATTAAAACAATAACTGTTTTGTTTTAATAACTCAGGAAAGATCTTATAGAACTCAACTCACTGTACAAACACATTGAATTAATTCAACTCGTTGTACAAATACACAGGATCTCAGCATCCTACTTAGGAATGTACAAAAACAGACAACCAATGTTATATGTGTAAGTATTGAACTGCTTTTGAACATAGACTTTTTTTTTAAAAAAAAAAAACAAACAAAAGCATGCCTCAAACAACACCCTTCTCTCCGAACCAAAGCTTAAAATGCCCAAGCATAACAGTGAAAAAACTTCTTGTCAAAAAGGTTTGATGGGTTAGTCCAGTCAGCTTGAAATTTAAGGTCCACAAGAGAACAGAAAAATATTCCAGTCTACATTCATGCAGAACAATTATTATTGATCAAACTAAAATTGCTTCAGGAATGCCCAAAGGATTTTATACTAAGTGTCAATGTTACCTTTATTTAAATTAGTCACTTACTGAAAGGTAAGATTATCTAAGAGAACTCATAGCTTGTATTTTGACATCTCCATCTTTGCAGCTTAGTAGTTTTAAGACAAGCCGATTTTTTCTCAGAATGCTTTTACTACATGTATAAATAAAATTGTTATTGGCTATCGACCAACTGCACATAACTTGTGAGCTGTTAATTCTTTAACAGAGAAAGAAACACTGTTGCACACAACAATTTAACATGAACAAAGTCCATTATTAGCCTTTTGAAAGGAACAGTCATCATCTAGTCTGGTATTTTAGACATCCGTAAATCTACTACGGATGCTCACTACAATCACTTGCTGTACCTGAACATATATTCTTGGACTTAGCTGCCTCACTTCCCACATTCAGAGCCTCAAAACACATCAGAGCTACAAATAAACTATAACGAATATACTTCCCTGAAGAAGACTGTTCTAAGGTGTAAACTATATTTAGAATATATCTAAAGAAATACAACTTCTGTCTTTTGAAAATAACTAGAAGAGATGACGAAATTCATACTATCAACATCACAGCTTATCTATCAGGCTTTAAGTTTTTAGAATTAAAGGCAGTTCAAACCTTTCAGGCACAGCTCTTTCATGCACTGTTCTCCAGATTACACTTAAGTCTAAAGATGAATACAAAACTGATTATGGCAGTTGTCCTTTCCTGATCAAAAACATGTTCCCACCTTCCAACACTTTTCCTTATTACTCCAACAGTTGAGACCATACTCTTGCCTCTCTTTTTTTTTTTTCTTAAAGTCAGAAGTATTTCTGCTCACTGCTTAAAACCTTAAAACTGGACCACTTTTTTTAAAGAATCCAACATTTTTCCAAACAATTCTCCCCATGCTGCTTAGCGGTTTGAAAAATACTTTGTTCAAGCTTCTCTGTATCATTTCTGAACTAATAATACTCAAGGCACAAACGTAAGGTAAAAGTTGCAGTCCAACAATTTTTTTAAATTAAGGAGACTGTGTCAACATGACAATTTCATAGAATGTACTATGAATGCAAAAATTTGTTAGAAAACAGGTAAATATTTCAAGTTCTTCTGAAGTCTGTTTCCTTTATTTTCTCCACTTCCGGACAGAATTTCCTCAAATTTGCTAACTCTCATTCCTTGCTAAATACTTGGCATTTAAAGGCCTTGCACTCTGTCCAATTAGCAGAACACATAATGACACAGGGAACTCATGCAGGGGAAGGCAGGGGGGGAGAGGGAGAAAAATCAAGAAGAGCTGAAGTCCAAGCATTGAAGCAACTCATTTCCCTGGAGCACTTCAGCTTAACAATCATTTTCAGCTACATTCGGAATGGTTCTGCACCAGTTCAGACTATAAACTCTCCACTTGTTTTTGGTGTGTGTAGTATTTGTTAAATATGATAATATAGCTAAAATACATTTCTGCTGAGAAGTTATTTTGCTACGTTATAGTAGTAACTCAGCTATGCTACAACACTGCATTGTTATTAGCAAATAGTGCTTTCTATGTCATTCTCAGTTAATCCAGTCACTCTGATCAGAAGTTATATGAAAGCTTTTCTATTAATCTTCTTAACATTCACTTATGAAAGTAATAAAATACACTGCAGTTCCATACATTTTTCACCTATCTGCTAATTGAGAGAGGAGCCATGAAGAAGCTGGGAATACTAACCAGTAACCACTGTGTGCACACCTGACTGCTGTCAGTGAAGGTAACTGCTCCTGGCTCTCTCCCAGAGCCTATTAACAGCTCATGTACTCTACTCAGACATAGGAAGATAATAGGTATTTATCTTAACTAGTGTCATCTAGGAAGCCTGGGATGTAAGCCAAGTTCTGAGACACATGCCTAGAGTCAGCATTTGAAGTGACCATTAGCGCTCTCTAATCTCCACAGAAACTAGAAATATGCAAGCCATTTCAATTCAGATCCCATTTAAACAAGAGGGAAAGACACCACACACACCACCAGGGCATTCAGAGATAACTTGTATCGTGGCCTGAAGGCCTTCTTATATATAAATTAAGGTTTGTAACATCAGCTATCTAGATTACTGGGACACTGATGCAAACACAAAAGAATTTTTAAGTTTACCTTATTTGCTTAAGTAAGAGTGCAATAAAAAAGATATCTAGAGAAAGAACATGAGTGATTTTCACAGCTGTTTCATACAAATGAAAAATTAAGTTATAAAGTATCTACAGTGTCATTTCTAGCATTAAAATAAGTTTCAGAATTTTTGATACTAAAGTGGCAAAACTAACAGTTGTCCACGGGTTACAGTGGCAGCACGTACATTTCCATGTCACTGTTGCATTTTACACTGAACGCAACACTGAATGTTAAGAAAAGTTACCACAGGTTAGCTGTGGGATTTTTGCTGTTGTACACTCTCAGAAGATTCCTGATCTCCTCGGATCTACAGATTACTTCTCATTTATACCTAATGCAACTTATTTGGATATGAGGTACTTCCTAAGAAAAACACGTCCCATCAGTCCTTTCAATATCCACTACAGCATCTTAAAAAGCCAGTGGATGTCTCGGATATTCAAATAAACCAAAATGGAACAAGGAAAACAGAAGTGGCATCTATCTCCTCCGTGACAGTGCTGGAGTTCTGTATTAGTAATTCTCAACAAATAGTCATAAGCAAGGAAATTAAGTATTTTACCTCTACAGATTATACACACCATGCTTGAGTGCCTGGAAAGTTTCTGGATCCATGTTGAGAAAATTTGGTCAGTCATACCTTCTTTCACAAAAAGATGCTCAAACTCAGGCCATCAGTGGCCAGAGGTGTGGTTTATGCCACTGAGACCTTGCTACAGTCTCAAGATGGTGGCTTCATGCTGGTTTTGACCTGCAAAGTCCCAAACATCCTGGCACCCAAATTTAAGATTACTTTCATGGAACTCTGCTGAACAGTTCTGCAGACTGCCAATATCACACAGTTTTCAACATGAACACAGAAAGTACTATCAAGACAGCAATACTATAGTATAAAGCTAAACCACTGGTCTCAGCACCTGGAACAAATAATCTAAGAAGGCTACAGAACTCATTATCCATCTACAAAGGGACCACCTCTCCACGAAGCACAGTTAAACTTGGATCTAGTGATCAGAATATTCTAGTCCAGGCCTGAAACAAGTCAAGAAAGGGTAGAAGCTATCTCAGCCAGCTTCCTCTTCAGTAAATCCCTTTCCTTCCTTGAATACTGTTGCTATAACTGATAGCTCCAACAAACGGGTTAATAAGCTGCATCACCATAAGTGGGTGACAGTGCTTCAGTACTCTTCTGATGAGATTACAGAAGTTGAAAGAATCATAACAGCAAGGCTTTCAAAACCTCTGATGACTGCTTCTCTCCAATAATGCTACTTCACAGCATTATCCTAGCAACATTTTTAACAGCAAGACTAACTGTTCCAAGAAATGAGTTATTTTCATGCCTGGGTTGCTTCTGCAAAAACCTGTTCCAACATAAGAACAATATTATAAAAAAAGGCAAACTTTCAATATCAGCCCTGAATTTCAGTCAATTCTACCAAAACTGAGCTATACCTGTCTCACTAGAATAACTGAGAAGATTGAAGAGACTGGGAGGCCACTACATAGAGCTGTTGTCAGACCTTAGAACAACCTTAACTGATGATAAAAGATTTTACATTAGAAGCAACAGTTTGAAAGCCTGCTTCAAACGTCAAGTTTTTCTGACATTAAGGACCTGCAAAAAAGCAATTCAAGCTAACTTTCCTTTCACTGTTTCTGCTTAAGGGAAGAAATTGCATTCAATATTTGGGATAAGTAAAGAGTTATAAAATCAGTCACTAAATGAAACTGGTTAGGAATTAAGTCCTTCATGAAAGTTCTAGATGATTATATAGGTTTTATTCACACATATACAGACACTTGGTAAGCATTCAGAATCCAGAGGGATGATTTAAGGCTCTTGTATTCATAGGTATTTTGATCATTTCTACTCTGTTAAGTTTTTGCAAAAGTGCATTTAAAAAAGTTGTCGGTGTGAAAAATAACTCACAGCTGTGTTAAAATAGAGGCAGTTAAAACAATCTGGATAATGAGATAAGTTGTCCCTTCATGAAAACCCCACACCAGTTTTTCTTTTTGCCAAAAACTTTCACAAAAAATAGGAGCATGTATCCCTTTCAATGATATTTTGTAAGCAAGACGTTAACAGTATCACAATTTACTTAGCTGATATAACACTCTGCAAGGTCAGTGGTTCTAATCTGACCTGTAAAGACGGAAGTAAAAACCTAAAGCTCACATTCAGAAAATGCTTAGGAAATATCAGGACAAACTAACCACATGGCTTAAAACATTCTTCCTGACACACAAAAATTCAGAGTTGTAACCAGGCCTGAATTTGACTCAACATATAGCAGCAGCAATGGCTTTCAGGATTTTTGTTTTCATGCTCAAGAAGGTTATGACAGCATTTCTAATGAACAAAACTGATTTCTTACCTTCAACCCGTGATTCCAAGTACTTATCCAATTCGGCATCTTTTTTCACTGCCTCATCTGAGACCTTAGGAGCATTTGAAAAACAAACTAGTACGATACTCATGTTATCACGACTCCCCTATATGACAAAGAAAAAAAGAGTTAGGATCTTTAGTCTTATTTTTCATTTTTCTATTCTAGTCAAATTAGTACCTGTTCCAAATACAGTACTAAAGATATACCTGAGAAAAAAGAAACCTTGCAATAAAACTGTATTTTGATTAATAAGAACCTCTAAACTACTTGCTAGAATTAATTTTACTGATTTTTATTGTACATTCTTAGTCTTAAAGTTTAAAATATTTAATAAGACTTATTTACATGTCAATCTTTTAAAAATAATATCAAGAAAACAGGTCAGAATTAGACTGCCGTTTAATCTTACCTTAAGCCAGGTTAAAAAACAATTCACATTGCAAAATGAAATGCAGAATACTTATCCTAGACTACTAGAATAGCTAGCTCCAGCTACTAATTTATTTCAGTTTGAGAGCATTCACGTAAGACATTACGTTCATTACAAATATGTTTATCAGAATGCCCCTCTGTCATACACAGCAACTTGAAGAAAATAAGTACAAAATACGAATTCATTTAGTATGACCAAGCTGACCTTACAGACTATCATGTGCTCAGCAACATCAGCCAACCACTTTTTCAGATACAAACTTTAATGCCAGTCCTTCACTAGTAAGCTTTCCTACCACTTTCCTGCTCATATTTAATTTTCAAAATTATAATCCACTGCCAAATTTAAAAACACAATTTAAAGTCTCGTACAAGGAGATCCAGTAGAACCATAATCTAAACTCCTTGTTTGAAATCAAGATCTTAATTTTTTTTTTTTAGTAGAAATTTAAGTGCAATTAGTCACTGCATATTGTTCTGCGTAAATCCAACCTACTGGAGAGTTCCTATCATCTATCACAACTCCCTCTCCTGAAGAAATGAAGTAGGAATCTGACATTAGAATAAATTCCTTCACAAGTACTCAGGAGTTACTCTACGTTCCCTTTCATACCAAGCATACGGGGACACCTATCTTTTGCAGCAGTTAATTTTATGTGGTACAACTCACATCCTAAAGACAGAAGACAACTTTCTAATATCATTACAAACTGCACAGATCCAGAATCTGACTTTATAAAACAAACATGAGGTCACGGTTCAGTTCTACTGAAAGTATACTAGAGTGACCATCCTTTAACAATGCTGGTCAAGTGCTTGGTCAGAAAAGCCACAGCATCTAAACCAATCATACAATGTATGGTATATACTGGAATACAACCCCATTTCTGAAAAAAATTAGTTATTCTTTAGTCTTAGAATTCTTAATTTTATTATTTTCCTCAAAATTGCATGTTTGGTCTGTGGCCTAACGAAGGAACTCTATTTAGACTAGGAGGAGTTGCACTTTTGAGGAAATACTGGAAATGGTATACTTATGAAACATTTGTAGACCAACCTGTAGTTGCTCTGAACACTCTAAATTTGAGGAGTACAAGCAAGCTCAGATGCAAAAGTAGTAATTCTCCATCTAAGCTACAACAATGAGCTGAAGACACCACTTCAGATGACAGACAAATCATGCCTTGAAGAGGAGATGGTGCAAACACTGATTTTATGCAAAGGAACCAACACTGCCCAACTTGAAAAAAACAAACAAACAAAAAAATCAAAATACCTTGCACAGAACTTATTAATTGCAAAAATTTTGTATTTGGAAACAAACTTTAGAGCTGGAACTATATGCAAGCATTACTTGAGAAAATAATAAACCTTTATTTTTGCAATTGCTATGACCTCTCCAGGCACAAAGGATAAGGCTGTATATTCTTCAGCAAGAATACACAGTGAAATGGGTACAGAAGTTTGAGGGAAGGAAGAGGGAAAAGGGGAAGGGTAGGCCAGGAACTGCTATTAACACTGTATCATCTAAACAGAAGGTCGTTTTAGAACAGCTGCTTGAGGAACACAGTTACATACCTTATGTAAACAAGTGTCCACTACCCAATTGCACACTTTTTCCAGGTCATCTGATACTTCAAGTCTAGACTTAACAAATTCACAGAGCTCTTCATTGCTCATTACATCCCAGATTCCATCACAAGCCAAGATGATAAACTCATCTTCTTCTGCCCTTAAAATTTCACAAACCTCAGGCTCTGGAGAAACAAGTTGTTCTGTAGGGCCTTTACCGTCAACACATTTGTAGTCATAGTCCCCCAGAGCTCGAGAAACTGCCAATGAACCATTAACACGCTGAATCATTACACTGCCTCCTGCGTTCTGGATTCGCTCTTTCTCTCTTGGGTTGCAAGGTTTGTGATCCTGTGTTGAAAAACAGACTTGTCCATTCCTATAGAGGACAGCACGTGAATCACCACAATTGATAAAGTATACATGCTCAGGTGAAATCATAACTCCCACTGCTGTTGAGCCACTTCTGTCCATCCCATTTCTGAGGTCTGAGAAATTGCGCATATACTCATCGATTTTCAAAAAGCCAGTTCTGATCCCACTCTTGACATTTTCCACTGAAGGTTCAAGAGCAGATCCAGGTTTTTCTGTCGCCCTAAAGTCTTCATTGTTAGTGATGTGTTCTAGTAAGTGCGTGGAGCAATAATTTGCAACACGAGATCCTGCATGACCATCATAGACAGCAAAAAAGGACCAGTCCTCTAAGCCGTGGGGAATACCTACAACAGCTGTGTGAGCATCTTCCATTTCCACTCTCCATCCCTGCATACTGCTGAGGCCATAACGCAAGCCATTCCCTGCACCGTGAGCATTATGTTTTTCAGTTTTTGGTTTATCCAAAAATGCACCCATGTTTATGCAATATTGAATCTGGAAAACAGAGAAGAAGAGTCTTATTTATAAAACCACCACTCTATACAACCTTTGTTCTCCCTTTCCTGTGTTTCATCTTTACAAAACAAGTCATAAAGCATGCACACGTGCAGAAGTCAGCAACTATAATGAGGGAAAAAAATAATTAATAAATGACTTGAATGAAGTGTGAACTTACATACCCCTGTTTGCATTTTTGGTGGGGTGTTTTGTTTTTTAAAAAGCTACTTCATCAAAATTAAAGGCTCTCCATATGAAGGCACAGTAATTCACATACCTTTGCAGCCCTGCCAGTTTTGTCATTCTCTGCAGAAACTAAGTCATGCTGGAAAAATAACAACCATATGACTCCTATTCTCTTTCCAGTTTTATCGTGGCATGAAAAACAGCTAATACTTCATAAATAAGAACCAACTGGTCTCACTAGCTTTGCATGTACTGTGCTACTTCTGTATTCTTGTAAAGCATGGCAAAAGTGACAATGGGGGAATGTAGACCATCTGCCAAAGGAAACAAGGCGGCAAATCCCACTTCAATCCAAGAAAACTTCTCACAGGATTCTTTTAATAAATTATACTTAGTCCTTTGTAAAACATTTCCATTTTTACCACCCCTAAAAGATGTTCATGTGTTTACATGTGACTTTAAGTTCAAAGATACATTGATCCTGATTTTAAAATGTATCCAGTTACAAGAGATATGAGCTGAGAAAATAATCCACAGAAAGTTAGTAGTTCTTCCATATTTGGAGACCTACTTCAAAATACATGAGAAAGAACCATGTCCGGAGAGCAAGCTTGCAGGTAAAATGTGAGTAATCTATGTTGAAGCTTTAGAGGACTTCTGACTTCCTCTCGTTTACTAGACTACCTTGCACTTTACAAAGTCAGCAGAGAATACATTCTTTAATCCACAGATCCCATTGTACTTTTCTGAGAACTTCAGAAACTCAGATACCACAACCTCGGACCATGCTAAAAATGACTGCCCCATGAAACCCTTAGTGACTGGATGTGAAAATTATAGCAACCTTCATCCAAAAAGAATTTGAGAGAATTCTGCCATGACTGGTCCTGAGCAGTCAAGTCACTAGTGTCTGACACACTAGTACCCACCAATCCTGTGAAGTCATGATAATCTAGTTCTGGTTTAAGAGTTTGTTACCAGGTCAGAAAAAGAGGTTAAGAAATCCTTACTTCTGCCATTCATCTCAGCTAAACACATTTTCAGCATACACAGCTTACTCTGACAGGAGAGATAAAAAGAATAGTATAACAAAATGAGGAAAAGATTACAGTTAGATTCTGCACCCCACCTCCCTTTTTAGGGTAAACTTTAGGACTTTCCTCCAGATAATCCAAACTTCATGCTACCTCTCTGCTACAGGGACCTCCATGATGTGCTGAGGATCTCCAATGTCCCACAGACCCCAACAGTTTGCTCACCAGTTATGCCTCTTTTGAAATGTATCTCCCACTCTTATTTTAATACAAATTTAGACAAACTTCCCCAAATACTGCAGCAACTCCTTATCTGGTTTACTTTTTAATCTAGTTTTACTGTCTGTCTTAATTCAGGTTTAGTGGCCTTTGCTTCAGGTGCTACTAACATTATGCAAAAGGAGCAATGTGGTTCTGTAAGAAACTGAACATCATGTAACTTGATGTACTTTTTCTTTTAGAAAAAAAGTAGAGAGAAAGCACCTGGCTAAGTAAAATCAACTGAGAAATGCCAGAATTGAAATAGCTCTTATGTTTGAGTACTATGCTATGTTCTAATTACAAGTCTTCAAGTAATCTGTTGCTAGACAAAATGCCTTCTTAAACAGTCAGCTAGAAACTGAGGTTTTGCATCGACAGTATAAATGCTAACACTGTGCAATTACCCCCCTAGTTCGGATACAAGACACTACCACGATTTTTGATCTTTTCTCATTTACTAGGGAACTCTACACTTGCGTAACAGTTAGTTGTCTCTATGTACAAACCTTCTCCTATCAAGAAGTCTGATGTTATAACACAAGTCTTGTACTTAGTAAATTGTCTTAAGTAGCCTTAAAAAAAAAAAAAAAGAATTATGTGACACAAAAAAGTGTCCTGAGTCTTTTATGCTCTCCAAAACAGGCACTCCATGTGCAAGGTATGCATCCTCAGCTGCAGAATCTATAGTAAAACCAAATTAAGAGAACACGTTCAAAAGTTGTCACCAATTTGATTTTACTCCATATAAACATCAAAATAATCCTCAAACTGGATTTTATAGAGCAAAACTAGATGTACAAATTTCACAGAAAATGGCACATCTAAAACAAAAAAGCAAGTTACAGAATGACTTCAAACCCACATCTAACGTTCTCAAAATACTTTCTGTATTTCTAACAACTTGAAAAGTCGTTAAGCCCTTTCAACACAAACTATCCATCCTAAACTTCCCCCACCTTCCCAATCAGTTCAATTTTATTATATTATCTAAAGAACTTCATGCACAAGAAACCACAAATACTATCTTTATCTCTGTTGTCACCATTCACTGGCCTCTAATTATATTACCTGGGAGAGCAAAGATGAAGATAAAATAAACTACACAACCTTGTTATGCATTGTAAGCTTCATGCTGTATGTAATTTTCAAGTGAAAGTAGTAAGTTACATTCTGCTCACAATTATTTGCATCATTATTTTCCCTTCTTTACCTGAAAAGAATATTTGCAACATTGCAACTCGGTGGAAGCAACACACAGCAATGGAAATGAGGTATTCAGTACTTAGTGAGATAAACAGCCAAAATGCTTTTCACAACCCTTTCTCTTGGAAGAGCTGATGTTGTTTTGAAAAAACAAATGAAAAAGAATCTATGTCAAATGGTGCAATAAACGCAAAGCAAGGCAGTGCTACGCACCACCACAAACAAGTGCTCTCAGTGCTCTCAGCAACTGATGTTCTCAGGTAAGAGCTGAACAAATTCCACATAGTTCAACAGTTCAACCAACATCAGTAAAGCAGATTCATGAAAGGATTTTAATAGCTGATGACCACTCATTCACAAGTTACACACAATATAAAGCTATTTTAAAAGCACACAAAAACATTCTTACCAGTAAAGTGTAATACAGGACTGAAATGCTGCCAAAATGATAGAAGTCCTCCAACACTTCAGACCTTGTATGAGATTCCTTAAATTAAGTATGTCCTTATGTTATTAAAATCTGTCATGGTTTAACCCCAGACAGCAACTAAGCCCCACACAGCCGCTCGCTCACTCCCCCACTGTGGGATGGGGAGGAGAATCAGAAGGCTAAAAGAGAGAAAACTGGTGGGTTGAGTTAAAGACAGTTTAATAGGTAAAGCAAAAACCGCACGCACAAGCAAAGCAAAACAAGGAATTCATTCACTCCTTCCCATGGACAGGCAGGTGTTCAGCCATCCCCAGGACAGCAGGGCTCCATCACGTGTAACAGTTACTTGGGAAGACGAACGCCATCACTCCAGACATCCCCCCTTCTCTTCCTCCTTCTTCCCCCAGCTTTATATGCTGAGCATGATGTCATATGGTATGGAATACCCCTTTGGTCAGTTGGGGTCAGCTGTCCTGGCTGTGCCCCCTCCCAGCTTCTTGTGCACCCCCAGCCTACTCGCTGGTGGGGGGGTGTGAGAAGCAGAAAAGGCCTTGGCTCTGTGTAAGCACTGCTCAGCAGTAACGAAAACATCTCTGCATTACCAACACTGTTTTCAGCACAAAGCCAAAACAAGGCCTCATATGAACTACTATGAAGAAAATTAACTCTATTCCAGCCAAAACCAGCACAAAATCAGACGTGTGGAAGAAATCATATGACCAAGTAAGGAAAAAGATAAAAACCTATCTAATTGCAAAAGCCTGTGAGCTCAATATTGAGTGCTGTGTTTTATATACATAAAATAAAAAGTACCATTTAAAAAAAAAAAACCCAAAACACCAAAAGCACATGTTCTACATCTTCACTCTACCTATTTCATAAGTACCTTCACTTTTTTACAGCACAGGAGTGAGAAACTGAAGAGAGTACTACTCAAGATTATTGATCTTCTAAATATCCTATTTAATATTACAAATCTTGAATAAAGGATGGAGAGATTGACTTGCTATCAGTGAGAAAACAGTAAGTTTAGAAATCAACTTATGGCTGGTCCTATAAAAGACACCAAACACGTAGAAGAAATCTTTCTTTCACTGTGTATATTATGGAGACTATATAAGGTAGCAACTGGTTTGAAGACCAGCTGAAAAAAATCAAGCCATTTCAGTAAGCACAGAAGAAAGAAACAGTAAATTCACTGACTCATCAAAACTCAGGTTTTAATCAAAATTATCAGTGACAGTAAGGCACAAAGAAGACTTAAAATGGATGGACGCCTGTTCTGTCAAAAATTAAGTTTAACAGTAACAACTTTTAGCATTTTAAAAATACTAGGAAGTTACAGAAAATAACAAGCAAATGACTCAGCAAGTTAGCTGATGACACCAAGCTGTGTGGTGCGGTCAACATGCTGGAGGGAAGGGATGCCATCCAGAGGGACCTTGACAGGCTTGAGAGCTGGGCCCGTGCAAACTGCACGAAGTTCAACAAGGCCAAGCGCAAGGTCCTGCATGTGGGTCGGGGCAATCGCAAGCACAAATACAGGCTGGGCGGAGAATGGTCTACCTTGATTTCAGTGAAGCGTTTGACACGGTCTCCCACAGCATCCTCGCAGCTAAACTGAGGAAGTGTGGTCTGGGTGATCAGGTAGTGAGGTGGATTGTGAACTGGCTGAAGGAAAGAAGCCCGAGAGTGGTGGTCAATGGGACAGAGTCCAGTTGGAGGCCTGTGTCTAGCGGAGTCCCGCAAGGGTCGGTACTGGGACCAGTACTATTCAATATATTCATTAATGACTTGGATGAGGGTATAGAGTGCACCGTCAGCAAGTTCGCTGATGACACAAAACTGGGAGGAGTGGCTGACGCGCCGGAAGGCTGCGCAGCCATTCAGAGAGACCTGGACAGGCTGGAGAGTTGGGCGGGGAGAAATTTATATTTCATTAACAAGGGCAAGTGTAGAGTCCTGCATCTGGGCAAGAACAACCCCATGTACCAGTACAAGTTGGGGACAGACCTGTTGGAGACCAGCGTAGGGGAAAGGGACCTGGGGGTCCTAGTGGACAACAGGATGACCATGAGCCAGCCAGTGTGCCCTTGTGGCCAAGAAGGCCAATGGCATCCTGGGGTGTATTAGAAGGGGTGTGGTTAGCAGGTCAAGAGAGGTTCTCCTCCCCCTCTACTCTGCCCTGGTGAGGCCGCATCTGGAATATTGTGTCCAGTTCTGGGCCCCTCAGTTCAAGAAGGACAGGGAACTGCTAGAGAGAGTCCAGCGCAGAGCCACGAAGATGATTAAGGGGGTGGAACATCTCCCTTATCAGGAGAGGCTGAGGGAGCTGGGTCTCTTTAGCTTGGAGAAGAGGAGACTGATGGGTGACCTCATTAATGTTTATAAATATGTAAAGGGCAAGTGTCATGAGGATGGAGCCAGGCTCTTCTCAGTGACGTCCCTTGACAGGACAAGGGGCAATGGGTGCAAGCTGGAACACAGGAGGTTCCGCATAAATATGAGGAAAAACTTCTTTACAGTGAGGGTGACCGAACACTGGAACAGGCTGCCCAGAGAGGTTGTGGAGTCTCCTTCTCTGGAGACATTCAAAACCCGCCTGGACGCGTTCCTGTGTGATATGGTCTAGGCAATCCTGCTCCGGCAGGGGGATTGGACTAGATGATCTTTCGAGGTCCCTTCCAATCCCTAACATTCTGTGATTCTGTGATTCTGTGTAATGGATTGAGAGCAGCCCTGAGGAGAAGGACTTGGGGGTGATGGTTGACGAGAAGCTCAACATGAGCCGGCAATGTGACCTTGCAGCCAGAAAAGCCAACCGTACCCTGGGCTGCATCAAAAGCAGTGTGGCCAGCAGGTCGAGGGAGGTGATTCTGCCCCTTTACTCCACTCTCGTGAGACCCCACCTGGAATACTGTGTCCAGCTCTGGGGCCCCCAACATAAGGAGGACATGGAGCTGTTGGAGTGAGTCCAGAGGAGGGCCATGAAGATGATCAGAGGGCTGGAGCACCTATCCTATGAAGACAGGCTGAGAGAGTTGGGGTTGTTCAGCCTGGAGAAGACAAGGCTCTGGGGAGACCTTATAGCGGCCTTCCACGACCTTAAAGGGGCCTACAGGAAAGCTGGAGAGGGACTTTTTACAAGTGCATGTAGTGACAGGACAAGGGGTAATGGCTTTTAAACTGAAAGAGTATGGTAGATTTAGATTAGATATTAGAAGAAATTCTTTACTGTGAAGGTGGTGAGACACTGGAACAGGTTGCCCAGAGAAGTTGTGGATGCCCCCTCCCTGGCAGTGTTTAAGGCCAGATTAGATGAGGCTTTGAGCAACCTGGTCTAGCGGGAGGGTGACCCTGCCCATGGAAGGGGGTTGGAACTAGATGATCTTTAAGGTCCCTTCCAACCCAAACCATATTGTGATTCTATGATTCTGTGACACGGCATACAGGTAAGTACAGAATATTCCTATCAGGTGTCACGCACAAATGTAATTTTAACTTTATGTCTACAGTGCCAACACGCACAACTATCCCTAGCAGTGTATTTACCTATGTAGAAATTAGTTAAGTAAATCAGAGATATTTTAATGAACTTTGTGGTATCATACCAAACTTTGCTTTGCTAAAAAAAAGTAGATTTTTTAAAAAAATAGAGCACAACACAACAAAAACACCACTTGTTTTCTCCAAAATGAAAGGTTACAAAAAGAAAACAGTTCAACCAGAAAAACAGTATGCTGGTACTCACATCTAGTTTTGTCCCTCTTAACATCTCAGGCTAGATCAGTAAACAGAATTGAGCACCTAAACACAGGACTCAGCCAAACTGACCTGCAAAAATCCTACAGAAGGCAAAGTCTATCATAAGTCTAACCTGGTGTTTCCATCTCTTATTTTAAGCACACTAGGCTAGATGCAAATCAATCTTGACACAAGCACCTAGATAACATTTAAGTCAGGTCAGAATTCACAAATTACAGAATCACAGAACAATTCATGTCGGAAGAGACCTCTAGAGCTTATCTAGTCCAAACCCCTATTCAAAGTTCAATCAATACGACATCCAACACCAAAGATGGCTCAGGCTGTTCAGATCTTTGTCACGTTTTTAACATCTCCACGGACAGAGATTCCATAGCCTTTGAGCAACCAGTTCATGTCTGACCATGTTCATAATGAAAACAAAACTCACATCAGTGCAACTTTTGTCCTTTGCCTCTTAAATCTTTCATTACACATCTCTGGGAAAAGCATAGCTCTACCTTCTCTACACTTCTCATCACACACAGCAACTGGATCCACCCCTTGGCCTTTTCTCCTCCAGACTGAAGAAACTCAGCTCTCATCTCTCCTCACACATCACATGCTCCAGCCCCTAAGTAACAGAGTGGTCCTCTGCTCAACTATGTCTATGGCTTTCTTGTACTGAGAGGCCAACACTCCACACTGTATTCCAGATGCAGTCTCATCAATTCCAAACAGAGGGAAATAATAACTTCTCCCAATATGCAGGATAAACGTTTTCTAGTATGGTCCAAACTTTCATCACTATGGACACACTGCTCCCTAATGTTCAACTCACTTGTCCTGGCTCTCCACCAGGACCCCATGGTTCTTTTTGTGCAAAGCTCATTCCTAGACAGCCATCACCCAGCCTGTGTTGAGGGACAAGGTTACTCTCTTCCAGGTACAACTTGATTAAACTTCCTGAGGTTACCATCAGACCATTTGTCCAACCTGTCAAGACCTTTCTATTCTACCCTTTGGCTTATTAACCGCTCCCCTCAATATGCTATTAAATGTGCTAAGAGTGAATACTCTTCCACTGTCCAAGCTGTTAATGAAGACTTCATTATGCTTCCTCCTCTCAACAGTCAAAACCTTTCAACATTTCTTGAGGGACTTAAGGCATTAAGTCCCAAACATCTTTATAGAGCAAGATTCAGTCTTAAGAGAAAACACAACCAGCAGAGCAACAGAAGTACCCACCTTCAGCTAGTAATTCAGTCATGGTTTTAATACATGTAAGCTCAAAAATTCAGCACCCCTTCACCCTTTGGAGATTTAATTTCCGAAGATCCCATTTTTAAATGAAATTTAACTGTGCAACACATTAGTTTGAGAAAACAATTTAATTTCCTTCTGGTGAAAATATTTATCCCACAAAAGATTATTAGCTGAAACTTTCAAAATCTGCAAGACCATGTCTACTGTAATTCCTAAAACTTCTTTGGAAATGGAGGTGGCCTTAGTTCTTATCCATGCTCCACAGACTATTCTTTAAAACCATATATATTCTTCAGATCAAAAATGGAAACCTAGGATTCCCTTCTTCCAGTAGTCTTCCCTTCTCTGGGAAAAATAAAAGAATAAGAATAATTTTTTAAAAAAAAAATATCAATCGTCTGGTAAGTGACAATAATCACCAAGGCTCAAAGGATTTTGGAAGGGCTTTAGAGGAAGAAAATACTGGCCTGCATCTGAGCAATAAGCTGCTAAAGCAGCGACTCTAGCTACGGCTCTACTGTACACTCTTCATCTCTAGTTTGAAATCAATGGCTAAGCCATTTCCAAGAGAGTTCAGGGCTGTGAGTCTCTTAACAAGAGCTGACATTCTGTTCCCAGGGCAAAAACCTAACCCAAGGCTTACTTCTCTGATGTTTCCTACCTGATACAAATCCTACATGAGGTCCTTATCTCATATAAAGGAACATAAGCAATAATTCAGGCTCAGGAAACCAAAGACATCTACCCTTTTGAGGTACGGAAGTACGAAGACAAAAGCCATGTCCTCTGACACGCAAGAAAAATCCATGATCAGTATCCTTTTCCCCACAGCTACACAGTGAAGACTTTCTTTGTTATTAGATCAGCCATATAGTAAAGGGTCTTAAAATCAGGCCTATGCGTTAAGTTTGAATTTCTCTGTTTAAAAGAAGAACAACCACCACACCCACTGATTTTTCTCCCAACCATTACCTGTAAAATGGCAAATGGTTCTTGCTCAGTTATCCATGATTTTCTACTACATCATGAAGGGGAAATAGGCAGCTACCTTAAACAAAAAACACGCTCCTTTCCATATAGATTTATATTTAACAGGCAGAAATATTTCCTTGCTGGTTGTCATGAAGGCAGCCAAAATGTAATAAGATTATAAAGGTCTAAAAGCCATAATTAAAGTTTTTGTAGATACTATAAAATAATTTTCAGATCACATGTCAGTTTCAACAAGAACATCAGAACTAGACTAATACCTTGATGGCCAATAGTCCCAAAGGCAATAACATATAACGAGAACAGTCTAACATCAATCTTTTGGGCTTAGGTCATGAAAGTGTACTGTAAAATGTCTCTTCCTCAGAAAGATTCACTCAATGTGCTAGTCATTTTTAATAAGTCAGTGCTGTGGAAAAGAAACATTGCCAGAGTTTTCTGTTACAAAGCACATGTGCTCCTGCTTTAAAAAAAAAGAATGACGCTTCAACAGAGAAAATGCTGCACTAGATATTAAAGATGTAAGTGACAAACAAATAATCCAAATACCTGTGACAAACAATTTCAAAGCTTATTGGAAGTGCAGGAAGAAATAACTTTTCTGGTTTAAGTAAAATATTCAAACTTAGCCTCGGTAGAAAGCTCCTCTGTCTTCATCTTGCACACTCTAGTGCGTATGTATGTGCATATATACACTCTACACATTACATGTGTCTACACACACCGTAGACAGTTTTGACATTCACGAAGATTCCCTGTACCCTTCAATTTACACAAGAAATAGTGACAGAATATTGCAAGTAATCTTTTACTAATCTTGTGCTTACTTACAATACACTATCATTATACTATCACCATAGTTACATTATACTATCTATTTATACTACATGTATACTAAACAAATTCATTTGATGAGTGAAACCAGCTCTAAAGATCTTTATTTTTGATCCCAGAAAACTTGGGATCGCTTTTGACTTACTGACCTTAGAAATGTTGGCACTACATAAATTTACATTAGGCAGATAGTTACTGAACTTTGGAGCAAGAGCTCTACTTGAAGCTTGGCTGTAACAGCTACTCTAACTAAGAGGCACAAGTACTGGCAGAGTCAAACAGCAATTATCAGAATCTAGAAATGAGATAGGAATATTTTACTTTGACTTAAAAATGAACTACATAAAAGGACAGTGATTATCATTCACGTCCACTCACTACGGGGTTTATTGGTTTTGAGGGGTTTTGTTTGTTTTTAAATAATCTGTGGCCTTGGGAGTCACCATCAGAAAGGATCTCAGCTGACCAAAAATACTGACACAAAGAAATTAAGTATCAATATCAACCTTTAATACAGAGCCCTACTATCAAAAACTTTTCCTGCCAGGATGGCATGAAAGAAGCCCAACAGGCTTTTACACCATGAATTTCAAAAATTTTGCAAATTATCCCCATCACCAGGGGATAATCACCATACACGCCAAAGCTACAGTGCTAACTTTGAAATGAATTTCTGCATCCCTATTGCTACAACAGTTGGGGGACAAGAAACAATAACAAAACCAAACAAAACACACAACATCCCCACACCACACTACTTTTAAACCAGCAAGTTAAAAGGGAGATGATGAAGATTTGAGAATGTGCTTCAGCTACTTTAAACTGGTCTGGAGGTACAAAACAATCACAGGCGTAATTTAACACTGTGGATTCACATCTGTTTTCAATGTCAGCAGCAATACCTGAAAACATTATCACTTCTGCTCTGCCTCAGCTACTCACCACTACACTGTGCTAGCAATTTCTTTTTCTTTCAGAACTGCTGGCTGAGATGTTTTTGCCCTTACTCTTTGAACTATTCCACTGAAGAGGTGCTAAGTCACCTTGTGACTTTTGACTGCAGTGGGTTTAGAAGCCAGCAGCTTATACAGCATATCCAAGGGGGCAGTAACCTTCAACATGGAAGATAGTGGGAGAGAACAGAAAGGAGCATCAGGAGCTAGATTAAGAGCTATAACATTTTTAGCTATGTTTTAACACCAGAAAAACACATATGCTCATGGTCTTTTCAGAGGTTCATTTCATATTCTGCTTTCTTGCACCTTATTAAAACATGGATGAAACTAGGTAATGGCAGATCTTCAAACTCAGCTTATATGGCAACTGTCTGCCTCTCATGGATGAGTTGCACATTTCCATGCTGTGGCTTCTTATTTTCCAGACTCAGTCTGGCAGGTGCAAAGTTAGAGATCATACAACAGATATTCAAGATGAACTTCACAGAAAACTTGAAAGTGGACTCTAATCTAGCTTTGCAATCACAGCATATAGTACAAAGCCCGACGTCAGTGCCCAGGTTGATGCATTTTTACAGTCATCAAAGCCTTTATCATGCAGCTTCACTCTTACATAAGTTGCAGAAGTTAACTTCACACAGTTCTGTGGCCAAATGAAAGCTTAAAAAAAATGCCGTGTTCCTCCTAGTTAGCTACACATAATTCTGTGCTTGCTAGTGTGACTTCTGACAGCGAGCAGCCCTTAGTTCGCTTTGGCACCACAGCTAGGGACTTAATGAAGAAGAGGAATGCAGTGCCATTCTCAGCAAGAAACACACTACTGTAAGTCAATCTCTTCTTTAATGTTACTCATCTTAGTTTTCCAAGTAACAACTTCAGGTTTTCTTTACCAAGATTTCCTCCAAACACTATGAAGTCTGGGAAATTCAGTCCCCCTTGTTATCTGCAAACAGTTTATCTGAGTTACAGATTAACCATACAAAAAAATCACATGTAAGATACATAAATACCCAAGCTAGCTCACCAAGTACAACATTAGGCCCAGACAGTGTAAAGCAGAGAGACTATTGCTTCTAGTACCTCCACAGGAACAGAATGAAGGCTAAAGTCTGTAAGAGCTAAGACAGCCCTGCACAAGCCAGCATTCATGCTCTTGTACCATTTTCTTGAAGTAGGAGTTTGCTGCAGTGGCACCTGAGTGAAATGGGCCTACTTGGTTAAATCAGATACTACCTGTTCAGGTTTATTAACGCTGAAGTCACATTTTGTCCTTAACTCAAACTCTGCAACTAGGTGTGACTTTATTATACCACACGGAAGACTAGGCTGTACTCTTTGTTTATCCCTACTGACCATACTATGACAAGATTTATATCCCATGATACTAACTGCAATTCCTTTTGTTTGCCTGCATCCGCTCATACTTGCTGTAGCCAATAAGCATGTCCTCACTTCTTTGCTGGGCTATTCAAAACAGATGCACATGTGGCACTTGGATACTACAAAGCATTGTCCTAGTATAAAAGTGATCCTTCCCTAATAAAGTTTATAGTTATTTCTATGCAGAATCATTTTTTTGGTTCTCTAAATTCAATAAGAGACCAACTATTTTGAGTTAAATTTAGTTTGCTCCTTTTCAATCATCAATCTAACCATCACCAGACAGGTTTTTATTAAAGAAATAGCACCTAAGATTTTGGAGAAAGAACCAATGTTTAGCCAACACACTATTGGTATTAAAATTGAAGAATTTATTTTACTCATTAGCATGAAGCAGTATGTCACTAAAAATGAGCTCTCCCTCATTCTAAACTCAGGCATTTAAGACAAATTCTTATCTTTTTCAATGTTTGTTTGCCAAAAGCTTCGACGCATTTTTGTGAGAATAGGGAAGCAATGAATCACCAATTCCTACCATCAATAAATGGTTCCTAAACAGGTCTGAAAGACCAGATTTAAGTGTTCTGCAGGAGGTCTGTGGAACAACAGTAAAACATTAAACCATTTATTTACATAATTGAGCAGCAGCTTGTTGATTCACATACAAATCTGAGGAAGTCAGACACAAGGGCTGGGCTAGATGAGTGCTAGAGGTCCATTCCAACATAAATTAGTCTATGACTTGCACAGTACAAGAGTTGTGCCTTTTTTCAACCTGTTACATCACTGTAAATTAAGTACAAATATTCAATCAAGACAACAGTAACAAAAAAAAACCCACCTCAAAACACAAACACATTTGAACACTTCTTTAATTGTAGCAGCAGAACAATCAATGCCACCTCCTCAACACAAACCTGTCACTGACCTATGCATCATGTAACTTCACAGTAAGACATATTAGACTGCTTGATATCAACAGTCCAGACTCTTGTACTGCCACTATTGACAAGTGCAGCCTAAGGCAAGCAACTCTTCCTGTCAAAGACACCAAAATGTGAAATTCAAGACTGGAAGGCCTTAACTTGATCATAATTCTGCAGATTCAGCGTATGCAACAAAGCTATTCCATGGATAGTCTTCAAAACACATACTCCCTGTTTAAAACCAGAAATAAATTATTCAGAAACTTACAAATCAAAATATGCAATCTCTATGACAGGTATTTCTGGTGGTGTGGGTTTTTTTTATTTACATGGTCTTGTAGCATTGAATTTATCATTTTTTTTTAAAGAAGTGATTAAAAGGATAACAATTTTTAGTTCTCTACACACAGGTTTAGAAGACAGAATCGAGTAGTGGGACAAGAGTTACCTGCATCACTGTCAGATAAAGTTATGATAGAAAACCAGCAGTCAAAACATTTTCACTGACCTGGAAGACGATATCAACCTTTCCCCTTGAAAAGGTCATTCAAGAGCTGAAGCTACAGTGGATTTGTAACAACAATTCAGAGATTTTCTGTGACTGATTAAAAAAGGTAACTTAAGCAGTACTGCTGCTATTAGCGCATTTAAGGAAGTACAGACCTTGAGGGGAAAAAAGCCACATACACAGAGGGCAAGCTGATCTCAACACATGGTGGCAAAACACTTCACTTTCACTGACACTATACAGTCTTTTGTTTGAGAAAATACCTTCCTCAAAATCTGGGTCATCACATACTTAAGTGTTGAGAAATTACATTTTTTCCCATTTATTAACAGTGCTTTGTACTATAGCAGAGAAAAGCTATTCTTTAAGTTATATCTGCTCCCTATTAAAAACAAGATTAAGCAAAATTCAAATGGATTTAAAGAAGAAAAAATACATCCTTTTATCCAATCTGTTCTGAAACTTCTCTTAAATTCTTGGTCAACTACAAATTAAAACACAGTCAAAGTAAAAGCAATTATACCTTCCCAAAACTTCCAAGTGGCAGAATTTGTTCTTACCTGTAACTGCAACCTTGTCAAGGTTCTAGTTCAGTGCTGGAAGAATTAGTTTACATTCCTGCTGCCAAGAAGCACACAACAATGACTTGCAAAACCTTGAGATAACTGTACAGGACACAACATCTGCTTTATTTTGGTGTTTCCTAGAAAGAAACAAAGAAAGTAGTTAGCTACTCCAGATGGTTTACAACAGATTTGTACATGAACTTTTCCATGAATACAAGTTTTTCCTAAATAAAAGTGCTTGAACTAAAACTACGCCTGGATGCCAAAAGACCTTTCAGTACACTCTCTAAACATCATACTAAAGATTCATGCTAACAAAGAATCAGATTCCTGCCCCCCCAACCCTTTCCTTCACCATACAGACTAGCACTTCAGTCATCTAGCCTATTACCTGGCATTCAAGTCCCTACATTCAGTAGCAGGACAGCTTCTGCATGCCTGCTAACATAGCAGTGCTATTTCCTTAATTTTATTGACCTGCTCAAATGACAGAGTACACTCCTTGAGTGTTTGACAAGACTTAGACCCACCAAGTGCAACATGTATAGCTTGTCAGCTCTTTATTCTGCTTGCTTAGATATAAAAATGCACGAGTTTAAAACAAAAGCAGTAACTTCAGTTGTAGAAGTATTTCAGCTCCTCTGAAATAAGAATCATTATGTTTCTTTAAAAGTAGTTGCTATAACATTAACCATAAATTCCACTTAAAATGTAGAAGTAGCAGATAAACGCATCTGAATGTCAGTTATCTACAAAAACAGGGCTCTACCCATTGTTTTGAACAGGATGCAAACGCCCAAATTCCTTCATGGATCAGAGACTACATACTTAATGTTATAAACCACAGCATCTTACAGAAGTTACCATGACAGTACACTGGTAGAAGGAACTACCACAAGAAGAATTCTGGATAACAGCCAGCTTTGTCTGGGGGAAGTACAAGCCTTATTGTAACACTGATGATTTTAAATTGATTACAGCACTCTGATGAGCTGAATGAGTGATAAAAGGGACACACTGCAGACCCTGGCTTTAAGCCCACTGATTGGAGAATGAAGCTATGGCATTTCATTATGGCTTGCCTCTTCCAAACACTAACTAGTATTTTTCAACTATCAAAGTGTCGTAAGCAAGAAATTGCTCAAAAGAGGAATACTTTGCTACTGTTGGAATAAGAAATGTACGGGTTCAGTAAGTTTTATGCCTGTAATGTTACACTGCTGCAAGCCTTGTATTTTCCCCAATATTCTCTCTTCTTAGGCACCACAAAAGGATGGATTGTTCAAGGAATCAAACTAACCCAGAAAAAGTCAATTATTTTCTGCCACTTGAGCTCTCTGAACCATTTCTTAGGAAATGCAGAATCAGACAAGTGCCAGTGTCAGAAATGCAGAACCAGCAGCTGCTGCCGATTCAGGTTTGCTCAGAGTACTGTGAAACTACACCTTAAACAGCATCCACTAAATCATTAATGAACTCTGAAGAAGTATTTTGAAAGAACTAGACAGCAAGTATCCTAAATCATTGTATTGGACTACATGGCAAAAGCCCTCCCAAAAGTTAAAAAAGTTTATCAGTAAGAAACAAGTTGTTTCCACTTCCAAGAACTTCAGGAAAAAAAAAAAAACAAAAACACAAGCAGTACAGATTCACAAAGTTGCACAAAATAGCTTAATTCCCTCTTCTTAAATACACCAGTGACTAGGGCATGAACACAGAATGCGTGACCAGAATGCAACTCCCTTCCATCACTGTCTCCCACCTTCAGAAGATCTCCTTAACTAGGAGGGGTAGAGGGTGCTTGCACGATGGAAGTGCTCAAGAGCCTCAGTTCTTCTGATACTACTCCAGCAGCCTTTAGAAGTGGCTGACTCACAAAAAGCAGACCAGAAGACAAGCATTATGCTTTCCAGAAGCAAGAGGCTTGATCACTCCCAAATTCTTCTACTCTACACAGGATGTGAGAGCGTTCATTAGACAAGGGTGACTTTTAGCCTGGAGACAGGTTGCTTACAGTAGGGCAGATACAAAGATATTTCGCGCTAAGAGCATCTTACCTCAGAATATGCTCCTATTTACACAAATTGTATCCACACCAATTCTCAGAAGTGAGACATACAGTATTCAGTCTCCAAACCACAAACATATCTAAAGATATATACTCCACCACTGAACGTTGCACGAAGAGGGGACACTACTCCTACTTACTACTGCACAGTAATGACTCTTACTTCTCCAAATAAGCCACACAATTTTTCTTCCATGTGAAAAGACACTTAGATTCATGATACAGCTTTGGGATAACAAGCTATTATATCCAGCCCCCAACAATTCGTGTGCAGAAAATGCTCACATACACAAATGAAATTGTCTCATCCAGATTGCTAATCATAAATTACATCACAAGAATAAAGCCGAATGCTCCCTATTAAAGGCTTACAAGATGTGTTAAGCATTTTATTTGGGCTCCTTAGATCTCTGAAGTATGTAAACGCTTAATATTGGAGTAGGACTAAGTTAGCTCAGTAAACTTTTGTAATTTTTGCTACTAGGACACCAGTAACCTAAACTAGAAGTTTTTAATTGAGCACAACTTAAATATTCCTTGGCTAATAAAGAATTTGATTTTCACCATATTTACAGTATTTTCTTCAGAAGGGAAAGACTATGCAGCCAAAGGCATCATAAGTAAATCACTGCTAAAGAACCAAACCCAATATTAAAAAGTGAGCACACACACAAAAAAAATTATGCAATCTAGAGAAATTTGAAGAACACTTCCATGTTATTTTGCAGAAGGGTAGGCATCAAATGCTGGACTTCGTGATGATTAAATACATACTTAATAACCCTGGTGGCAAAGCACTAATGATCCCCAAGCTGAATCCTAATGTTTAAAACAAACAAAACCCACTACAACATCCAGTCCTTTGCACGTTTCCAGACCCTGGTCAGAGAAGCACCAGAAAAACACTGGTTTTATTCTGCTCCACAACCAGCTACAACTCCGACCTTTTACAGATAACCAAATCATTGCTGCTTTAAAACAAATAAACAAACCAACCCACTTGCTGAACATGAACAGAAAAAGCTATAATCTAATGTGTCATAATTGACTTTATGACATCACAATACCACCACTGCCAATATACTCCCCCCAGAACTGTAAACTGGTTCACACAGAAGATGGGAAAAGATTTTGCAGAACTAAAAGATGCTAGGAGGGAGAAGGAAAAGAGCAATAGTATAAGCTCACCACAGGTTAGCTACTATACTGCAACCTCCAAATTGCATGTCCCCACATACAGTAAATGTAAGATAACGCGTCCCTCTCCTGAAAAGCATTCATTAGCTTGCTTGATTTTTCCAGGAACATAAGAGCGCACACCAAGGGAGCGCACTAGTTGTGCTGCAAGTTCACGCAGTAGTTCTTCCTTAGTCTACATATATGACAAAGCCCAAACTAAACTTAGTTAATTTCTGTGCAATTACTTGAGACAATGTACAACTTCCATCCTAAAGAGAAAGTTGTTCATCCTTTGTAATAAAAGGATAATGAATTCTCTCTGCATTTGCTAAACGGTTCTCAGTTCTATACAAAAACATCGTGAATCAACCAAGACTGGGCAAAGCCTTCATTTGTGTTTTTGTGGGTGTGGGGTCTTTTTGTTGCTTTTTTTCCCCACTCTTCAAATGTGGAAGCTACATTAAAGTGTTCATTATTACAACAGTAAAGGAAGGAGAATGAACAGAAGTTCTAAACTAAGCACTCTATGAAGCAATTTAAGTGCTTTATCCTTTTTGAAGCAGTTGAACTAATATCACAGTTTTGTAAAAAGTACAGCGGTATCTTTCCACCGCATTTTAGAAGAAACATCCAGCGTTCCTTAAAAAACTAAATGCCTTGAAATAAATTTACTTGGGGTTCTGTTGAAAATTTACTTCAGCAGTTGGAAGTCTGCATTTCAAACTTTTATTGCCAGTTAGTCATTTGATCTATTCAAGGCTGAATTTCCAACAGGAACACACTATTACACTAGTATTTTACATTAGTCTAAAAGCTTGATAATAGTATGGACTTAGCATTCTAATTAGGTCCATACTTTTACTTATTACCTCACAAATGGTGGACTTAAGCTACAGCATCGGAAAGCTGCCTTTTGATACATCTAGAAAGCAGTTACAAAAGCTATTCTGAACTTCTTCCTGCATACCTATCTTTAATACATATTTGTAAGGCACCTCTTTAATTCCTAAATTCTCTGTAATTCTCTTTTAGGTAAGTTTTAGATCACTAAATTCGCATTATGGCTATGTAGATGTCTTGGCAACAGTGGTAGCTTAAGCAATATTTGCTCTCAGCAGCTCGTTCCTGTTTCCACGCTGATGCCTGTTGCTCAGCCACACAGATAGCTATGCTGGTACAAGTGAATGCCTGAAGCACAGACTGCTCATCTAGCTGATGAGTAACTTGAACTCTGTTGAATTATACAAGCAGAAGATGAAGGAATACCAAAAGCCAGCCTTACTAGAATTCAGAATGCACATATGCAATCTACATTTGCCTACTAGATCATCACTGGCAAGCACTTACTCCTTCCTCTGTTCTCCTGTAACAGATCAGAGTTATGCTTAGCATAACTCAAGCACAGAAATATGGAATCACCTCTCTATCAAGTTATGCTGGACAGCTTTTCAGATATCCAGTTTCAGGAACGCTGAAGAGAAAGGCCACCTAACATGCTTCAATAAAAATAACCAAGTACAAAACTTTTTCATTTTCAGTTACCTGATCTTCAGCTGAACTAAGGAGAAGAGAGTATCTCCAAGAGTTAAACATATTGCATTTACATGTTAGCATTCTTTCACAAAAAAAATTTCTCAAAACTACAAAGAAGGATTGTAAGCAGAGGACTTTACTTTGAACAAACATGCAATCCAGGAGTTGTAGATTGAGAAAGATGTGTTCCTAATCTGCACGGGCTTGTGTTTCTTTTTTCCTAATGCAGTCTGCAAACATCCATCTTCCTGATGGGGATTCAAAGTTCCAGCTCAGACACGCCAGAGTGATTTGCATGGGCAACATAAGATCATGTTTACTATTACTCAGTGCCTATCTTTTGAGCATACTCCTATGGTGTTTCCCCATGAGGTAAATTTATTATCATCTTACTAGTTAGAATACCTAGGTAGCAACAGCTAATGAGTCAGTTTGAAACCATCTGTCCATTTGTTGCCTCTGTGAACATCTGGCCTTCAAATCAATGTTTAAAAAAATACAGTCACTCCAGGTGGATTACTTCCATTTTAATATCCATCTGCTTAAAACAAGCACAAATCACAGCCTGAGCACTGGTTAAATGTTCTGAGAAAGAATCCGCTACACCTGTCATCTGATAACATTACAAGGCACATCTATTCAGAAGTCCTTTGGGCCAAAACGGCATGTCCCTAAACCACACCCCACTTTACACAGAAGTGAACTTTCTCATCCACTCTAGCTACTATAGCAGTATTAAAGAGCATCCAGAGTTTGTCATTCCTTTCCCCAGAAGAGCAAGGTGTTAGCAAACTATCGTATTATTCAAATTCAGAAGTAATCTTGCAAATAAAAACTTTCTCTGTTGATTATGCAGTAGAAAGGGTAGAAAGGGCTTAGCCCTTTCTTGCTAAGCCTTTCAAGAAAATATCTTAAGTATGAGACCATAAAGAGCTCTTACAGAAGTAGTTGTCAGTAAAATCAGAGAAAGCATCAGATTTCAGATCAGTCAATTTGGTAGCACGTATGCGCATTTGGACAACAAAGAAACTCCATTGTTACAGACTTGAAAATATTGTAGGATAAAGAAGAAGTAAGAAACCCAACATAATTGTCTACTTTTATTGTTAAGACAGCAAAGGTGACTGCGCTCCAAAATTTTCAGATGCTCTAGCTGTAGGATATAGTCAGAAGTTTGACAGTTTTCAAAAGACTGGTATCATTTTGAGTCTCTCATAGGAAATGCTCACAAAGGGGAAGAACAGCCTTCTGCAGAGAACCTATCTCGAGTAATTCTTCTCTGAACAGTCTTCAGTGATTTTTAAGCCTGCTAACAGCTAGAGTTCCCAAAAGTTAATTTTTATCTGGGTGGAGAATCTCACCCTAGCATCCAGTACCTAGCAATGCATTTAGAACAAGTCAGCTTTTGAATGAAGTCTGGCTACTACCATTGAAGCCAATAAGGAGTTTCTTATCTTCAATACCACATCTTATATTTCTGCTGCTCCTGACAAAAATAAAAGCTTAAACCTTGTTTCTACAATAAGTCATTCTGTACAGATCCTGTATTTAGAACAAATATCCCACAAAGGATTCGCAAAGGCACAATAGGATCCCATTTTGTCTAACAGGGGAATTAAGCCACTACCATATATGCATGTCAACTCATCACATTTTTCCCTCTCTTACACATATAATACATACAACCCTAAGTGGGATCATGAGTATATCAAAAATCTAGAAGGCATTTAAACTGCACAAAGTGGAGTGCAAAAACAAGCAAAAAGATCAAAATTACAGTATTTCAGTTAGCACCAGGCACAGAAAATAGAGCAAGAATTCCCTACTGTTGCTATGTTTGACTGACAGAAACCAAGTCGCACCAAATTTATAAGGGATAGCAAGACTGGTTTTTTATTTCTTTATATATGATACTGATGATTAGGGGAAGGACTTCCCCTCTCTCCAAGAATGCAAGTAAGGTTTTTATTCTTCCCTCATCTTCTAAGTGTAAGTCTTCAGACACAAATGAACTAAAACTGAGCCGTCACAGCAGATTAAAGAAAAGCTTGGACATTACTGATGATCCTGTGCAGACAGTTACAGGAGGCATAGATTCTCTGCCACACTACTGAACCCCTTGGATCTATTTGTGGCTTTTTTAGCCATGTTACCACTTGCTAGGTTTATACAAAAAAGGAGCCAAATTAAATGTGAAAAAGGTCATTCAAAACCATAATAAAATCACCAGTACATTCAAGTCAGTAACATAAGAATACCGGTACTACAAGCTGCCAAATATTAACACTTACTATGCTATAGGCATTTTAATGTTTACTGCAAAGCACACAACTTGGAAAGAGATAATTCAAGCATCTGTTATGTCAACTAACAGCCTACACACACACAATCTTCCAAAAGAACTCAATTACAGTTTTAGAATACCTTTTTTTTCTTAGTCTCTTCCATGTTAAGAATTTTTTTCTACCTATCGATAATGTTACTTCAGTAACAGTACTGTATTAGTATAAAGAGAATCAGCACTTAGAATTGTAAAGACATCTTAAAATTTTAAGATAGTCTATTTGCATAGAAAATTGCTCCCTTATTGCTAACACAGATTTATCATCTTCCTAAATCAACCCAGTTGAACTGATTTGGTTCATCTCAAATAAGGCATATCTCAAAGCATTAAGGCAATTATAAACAAATACTTAAGAGAAGCAGCTGACCCTACATAATATGTAACTATATACTCCCATACTGTAACAGGATCAATATACCTGTAGCCACATGACACATACTATTCAATCCACAGTATGTTATAGGAAGTAAGGTTTCAGATCACAAATGGCTTGTCAGACTACTTCAGAGAACACGGTACTCCCCCTTGCACTTTTATAGCATGCTCTACTTTTCCATCAGGCTAGAGAAACCTTTTAAGAAAAAGTCTGAAGTCTAATTTTAAAAAACACTATCTCTAGGAACTGCAGAGTGAAGCAAATTTCCATTACCTTTTTTTCTGGCAGCAGTCTCCAGTATCGTTGCCTGGACACATGGAATCTTTTTCAGGTGTCTGCATTGAGGCTATCTGAACTGCTTCACTTGTCACCTAAACAGAGGAGTACTTGGCAAGAAGCAGCCATCTGGCAACTTGCAAGCTTAAATACTCAAAGTTTTGTCCAATTAATACTGCAACTTCAGTTTCACAATAGATCAGTTTGACTCACTTCTAATCAGTACAGTTTAACCTCTCTTTATTTGCAATATATATTTCAATGCTGAAGTTTCAAATATATCTATTGAGTAAAAACTGTTTTAATTTTGCCACCATGCAAGTATCTCAATACTTGTCAAACTATACCTGCAAAAATTCAAAGTGCAATTTTATCAGTAAGACTGTTAAAACTAACATGCAAAAAGACCATGCCAGTTTTCAAGAAATCAATATTAGATAGGGTGCTTAAGGGCATTACAGGCAGTCAGTGTAGTAATGATAGGTCTACATGGACTTGACAGCAAAAAGGATTCCAGGAAGCAAGCATGTTAATAATTCAACGTTCATTTTATGCTATTCATCAGGTCAGACATCAGCTGCAGGCAAGTTTGGGTAGGACAGATTAAGACACTATCTCCAGCTCCATCAAAGGTTACTGCTCCTGTACACCACTGGCTGCAAGACATGCCCTTGCCGGACTGAATGATGATGGGAACATCTTAGCACAAAGACGCACAAAAACACATTAACTGTAGCAAGAGGGCAGACACCCTACTCTGTCATCCCACTTATAGAGGCAACACATCAAGATATTTTAAAACTATTTCTGTCTTTCAAAGCTCACATTTCAGTCTTACCACTTTACTACATGTAAAGCTTAACCTTCATGTATTCTATACTACGTTTAGCAAACTGCCTGGATTAAACTAGGTATCCATTAAAAAAAGATACTATCAAGGCTCACAAAGGAATACTCAAGTATTCAGGCTTTTGCAGAACGACAACTGAAAGAATCTGATGAATTTAGCAGTTTAAAAAGAAAAGTAGACATTCAGCTTGGGGATTACACAGATAATTCAGTAAAACCTACTATATAAAAAACAGAACCATACAGTCACAACAAATTAGAAATAGGTACATGAATAGAAGACTGCTGATCTGAGCCTTCAAATAGGTGCTGAATTCAGCACAATGAGTGCCAATTTTAGTAGGTCTCCACCCCCCCAAAACTGAAGAGCTAGCATTAGGCAACCAGCTGCCTACATTAAGTGCTACTTGTACTTCCCAGTCCCCAAAACATCTCCTACATCCTCCTCAGTGACTCCAGTGATTGTCTCCACCATCTGTTCTATGGATGGATACTATGGCCTTGTATTCCCCTTCTTACACAAACTACTGCCTCTGCAAGGGATAGCTATGTGCCTCTCTGTTCTTCTGAACCACTTTTTCCCATTCCTCCCTTTGAGTGCTACAAACACAATGTTAGCCCAGTTAACAGGACAGTCCATCAACATTCTCGACAAAACTGGTCCCACTGGAGGGAATTCCACTTTGTCTGCTACAGGCTTTATCCCCCTAGTCCCTGTTATATCCTCCACTCTTCCCTGAGGGTGGTGTGGAAATGACACAACAAACATTATTAAACATTTTGTTAAACTGTGCATGGAAGCTGAAGGCAACGCTATCAACTCTGCTGAATTATGGCAATGGCTCCTACTTGCTCTAGGATTGGCGCTCGAACTTGCAGACATGACAACTGTATAGGTGCTTGAAGCTATGGCTTTATTGAAAGAAATGCATCTACAGTTCCTTCCAAAATGCAGCAAAACTATCCTCTGACTCCCAGTTATTTCCTGATATTTTGAAGTTAGCCTGGAGATAATCTGATATTTTGAAGTTAGCCTGGAGAAGAGGAGGCTCAGAGGTGACCTTATTGCAATCTACAACTACCTGAAGGGAGGTTGTAGTGGAGTGGGAGTCGGCCTCTTCTCCCAGGCAACTAGCGATAAGACAAGAGGACATAGCCTCAAGCTTTGCCAGGGGAGGTTCAGACTGGACATTAGGAAACATTTCTTCTCAGAAAGGGTCATTAGACTTTGAAATGGGCTGCCCAGGGAGGAGGTGGAGTCACCATCTCTGGATGTGTTTAGGAAAAGACTGGACATGGCACTTAGTGCCATGGTCTAGTTGACATGGTGGTGTCAGGGCAATGGTTGGACTCAATGATCCCAGAGGTCTCTTCCAACCTGATTGATTCTGCGATTCTGGAAATGTCACTTCAAGAGCTATAATATTGCATTCACAGAAAAATGACAACAAGCTCAGTACAGGACCTTAAAGTAAACCAAAAAGAGTTACTAAGACACTGCCAAGTGTAGTCAATGTTGAACTCAGTCCCAGTTGCTATGGGGGATCTTTATCCACTCAGGTCTTGAAAACCTCCACAGAGGCTTACAGGTTACCTCCTATAACCTCTTAATAATCCTTACAGTAAAACTTTTTCAACATATATCCACCCATTTCAACTGATGACCACTGCCCCTTGTTTTCCCACTGTGCACCTCAGTAAAGAGACTGGCTCCATCTTCTTGGTATCCATCCTTGTATATACCAAAAAGTTGTTACTGGGTCCCTCCTAAGCATCTCTTCTCCAGGGTAAGCAAGGCCACAAAAGGCACTCAGCATGCCCTCACAGGTCACATACTCCAGCTCCCTGACCATCTTGGTGGACCTGCCCTAAGTTTATCAACATGGTTCTTGTTGGGGGTAGGAAGAACAGGAGCAAAGCTAGACACAGTATTACAGATGCAGTCTGGGAACATCTGGAACAAATGCCAACTAAAGAGCAATAAAGTTGTTTGTTTTCATCACTACCAGGGTGAACTGCTAACTTGTATTCAGCCTACTGTTCACCAGAACCAGGTCTTTGTCAGTAGAGCTACAAACCAACCAGACTGTAGCACTGCAGGAGGGCTACCGATCCTGGAAGCAGGACTTGGCATGTGCCCTTGTTGAACTTCCTAAGATTCCTATGGGCCCCCTCCTCTAGCCTTTCCAAGTACTTCGGGATGGCCACCCTTGCCTTTGAGTCACCCAGTTCTGTGTCTACCACATAGCTCATGAAGGTACATTCCACCTCCTCCTCCAGGTAACTGACAAAGACATTAAAAAAAAAAAAAGAGTAGGTCACAACAGACCCTTGAGGAGCTTCAGTTGTAACTGCTGTCCAGGCAGAGCATGAACCATCAGCTGCCCTTTGAGATGACTCTTCAATCAGTTTTCACTTCTCTAGTCACCCTCCCGTTCAGACTGTAAATAGGAGTATGCTGTGGGACACTGTAAAAAGCCTTGCTAAGGTCAAAGTAAAAAAACATCCACTGCACTTCCCTCAGCTGAAGGCCTGGTCATTTGACAGAAGTCAGTCAAGCATGACTGACCCTTAGTAGGGCCATGCTGACTACCTCCAGTCACCTTCTTTTTCAAGGGCCCCAGAAATGTTTTGCTACATGTTGATATAACCTGTTATTGATAGTGCTATCCAAGTAAAGCAGTATCTAATGCTTTAAGCAAGTGAAATAGAAAGCTTTATTATATAATATAGCAAGGATGCCTGAAACAGTGAACAGGAACCACCTCTAGGCTTCAACAATTTGCAGAATCGAAATGTTCCGAAGCCTAAGTATTCTGTGCATAAAAATATGCAGCTTTCAACAAGTGAACATAGGCATCCAGCTAATTTTCAAGGTATCTGACAAGAAGACAGTAATAGCAGAGGTTATAAAAGGAAAACCTTGGTGTTCACAAGTCTACCTAAAATTTATTATAGAAACTGGTGGCAGAGAAAGGGATGGCCAAGAAAACTTAAACATGTTTCATTATGCACATTAGAAAGAATATCTGAAATTCAGATCACTTACATCTTTTCAGACAGTTTGATTTTCCCCCAGACTGTATTGAAAGAAAATCCACTTTACTGAGACCTCTGAACTTCAACAAATTCAGGAACTCCTGGACACAAAAACAGTCAGTGCCTGACAGACAACTGCAACCTCTAGTCTCTACCAGTAATATTTCAGTGTCTTTGCAGTTCCCCAAAACTTATGCTTGAAGCAGGGAGGAGATAACATACTCTAGCTCCACATTAAGCCGTGAACAATGCCAACACCACAGCAGTTGAGCAGAGGCAGTCCTCTTATCCCCTAAGGAAATTTGCAAACGTGACAAAAAGCACAAAAAAAAACCAGCTTGACTCACTCAGGAACTTTCTGACAAACTCCTTACCACGACCTTTGCTATGTAAAGTTTTGGTTTCTGCTGTATTCTCATGTGCCTACAGAATAAAGATATGCTTGTCAGCAAATGCCAATATTTAATTAAACTGGAATGACTGCTGTGAAGGGAGTCATATCAACATCTGTAGCAGGCTATGCATTTGGGGAAAATCCAAAGAGATGGGCATTTTTAATTTAGCTATAATACAAGTTTCAATGTCAACATTTAATTGCATGTTCTTTTACTTTAGGACTGCAACACAGCTGGTGACACTGCTAATGCTGTCACAATTACGTGACTTCCAGTATCATCTTCTCTTCATCAGCAGTAAAATTCCAAGTAAATTTAGGACTTTCACTCGCAAGATAGGTCATCAGGTATCCACATCATTAGTGTTAAAAACCAAAGTTAATAACTACACCTTAAAAGAATCTCCTTTGAAACATCTCAGGGTGCAGCCTTACAGGAAGTCAGGCTAAGCTACACTGGTAACTGCTGTAAGCCTGCCATGTGTACTTTCTACTCCAATTTTTTTAATCAGTAGTTCCTCTAATGTCCTCATGTAGCAAGCTGATTCAAGAAGCTAAACTAAAAGAAAATTAAACTCAGCAACAGATACCCAACATACACATATCACATAACTCTCTCTCACCATGAGATGAGACACAGCCAAGTATCAGCATGAGTAGGAAGGGGAGCACATGGCCAGAGGCAGAAGACTGCAGAAATACAGCAGCACTAACATACTTAGGTAATTATACAAGAAACACTTCCTTAATGAAATAGTCAGGATTATGAGTAGGTTCCAGAAGCAAATGCCTGAGTGCATGCAGAGACCTAACAAGAACTCTTTTCTGTACCGTATCAACATTGAAAAGTGGTGAAAAAAACAAACAATTCTAAGGACCTTTAACTAAAAAGAGGAATACTAGATGCTCACCAACAAGGCAGCATGTAGCAGAAAGCTGTTTGGATAGAGGGGATGAACTCCCCATAACGAAGAGACAAAAACAAAGCTATATTGTGTACATTAAGTGAGCCAGCTTCCAAGATGTTACATCCATTGTTTTTAAACAGCCGCAAAGAAATAACAACAGTGCCTGGCTGACAAAGGAAGCAGATATATCTAGTGCCCAGCACTCTCACTGCAGTAGCGTAAGATTTTATGACTAGAAACCAACATGGAAGAAATTCAGAATTAAAAAACTCAGCTTCAATTGAATTACACGCTAGCTACTTCTTTAACTGTGCTGGGTTTACCTTTGTCCTTTCTCCAGGGTTTTGAATGCACTACCCTTTGGCAGTTGAACCAAACAGACTTTATTGCTTTTTCCCCTCTTAATGGAAAAATTATTCTGGGTCACATCACCCCACTCTAACTTACTTTTCCTTCTCTGAATGTGGCAGTTTAGTCCAAGTACATCCTTTCAGTCACCCAAAGACCTTCTAGGAATCTTTGCTTCCTCAGAGACACTGATGCGAGTCTACCAATTCCACGACACCTTAAATCCGTAATAAGACTAGACTGTGCCATGCACTAAGTTTTCCTCTATCTGCAGGTTTTTTTACACAGTTCAGGGCGAGAAAAAAAAAAAACAACAACTTTTACACGGTTCAGGGAAAAGCACTATAGACTGAAGCTTCTCCCGTTCTCCTCCAGCCCATCTCAAGAAGGGATACAACAGGAGGAAGTGAGCTCAAAGAAATCACACATCAACAAAATTAAGGAGAGAGAATGAAGAGTAATACAAAGAAGCTCCTCCCCATCCCACCCAGCAATACAGATGTCAGTGGTCAACTTCTACTTGTTGGTTTTTACCCATGCCAGTATCAGAGAGTCATGATACCTCTGAAAGGCAAATAATTCCAGCAGGCTAGTGGCAGACAGCAGAACTTGGTAATAAGAGGTTGCACATCTGCTGATAAAAAAATGTTTCACATGATGAAGAGATGAACAGAAAACAGAACCTTGTGATAAGAGAATACGGAAGAATACTCCTCGATGAATAGTGTGCTCTGCCTACTCAAGTATTCTCTGGATCAGCTTAAGTTCTCAGTGAATTTATTACTTCAGTTCTTTAGAAAGCATTGTAGTTTTCTTCCCCACTAGGAACACTACTTTTCCTCTCCTGCCTCTTTTCAGTTTCCTTCCTGCAGTAACAGTATCAGACTTTGACCCAAGGAAAGAAGAGGATAAACACTAAGCAGAAAGAATCAACATTTCTGAAACCAGAACAAAATAAACTGTGCAGAAGAAAGTTTGCTCACAGGTAGTCCAGGTTCATCAATTCTTTTTGTACTAGTGATAGCTTAAAATGATGACTAAAAAGAAGATAAATAGCACAAAAGGATGATGGAGATTCCAGTACAGTGTTCTAGGACCATGACTTACTTTAGAAAGGCTTCAAGCACAAAGCTGACAATTCATGACAGATCTAAGCTCTCATGTCTGCTTTGTATGCAAGAGCTTCTGTTTTAATCATTGCTTCAATAAACAAACAAGACCTATGGAGGAAGGGACAACGTGGAGAGACATATTAAGAAGTTTGCCACATTACCTCTTTATTCTTTGTGAAACTGTCAACATAACCAGGTTTCAAGTCTGGACAAAATTTAAGACACCTTTCAAAAAAATGAGCGAGATAGTTATGAAATTACTATTTCAAGTTTTTGTTTATACAAAATACATTTGAATCTGGTAACCCCAAACAAAACAACAGTGAAAAAAGATCACTTACAGTAGTAACTGCCTAGTACTTTTCCTAGATGGAGCCCTCTTTCCCTCTGTACAGATTCAGAAATATAGAAAACTTTAGATTGAAAACAGCATGATCATTAAATATATCTAAGAATACCCAGTATTTTTCAAGGAAAGTATTTTCCAAATATAAATTAATAAAGGGTTTTAAAAATACAATTTCAGAGTACTTTCCCCAGCGGCATTTTTCTGACCATGTTAAATCCTATTCCCTGACATTGGCAACAGCAGCGCACAAGCTCATTTGAAGAATTCTGACCTATACTGGGATTTTATTTCTTCCCCTCTAAGTCAAGCCCCATGTCGCTTGATGTTAAAAAAAAAAAAAAAAAAAATCAGAAATTGTTTTGACAGTCTGTAAGTTTATCCCCTTCCCTCCAGAAGTCAGATATTCTAAGTTGTTAGCATTCCTTTTTTTCTTTAAATTAAAACAATACTGCAACAGTAGTCAAAACCACATAGTAAGCTGTTATGGTTAACAACAGCTACTATTTTGAGTTCATTAAATATTTTAGACAAGTTCTCTGGCCTGGAATTGCTTGTGTTTGGTGCATTACAGTTGAAGTGAAAAGTCACCCTATTGGATTTAATGCTACAAGCTAGATATTGATCTTCAACAGCTCTTAACCTCCATCACTCTCACACTCAAATATAGCAATAAAACATATAGAAGCATAGACATGGTTCAGCATAAGGCAAACCAAAGGGGAAAAACAAGTGAAATAAATTCTATTGTTTATTATGACATAAAAGTTGTATGCAAAACACCAATGTCACTATGACAATGCTTTTCTTCACACCACACACAAGCCTAATTATTATTTCAATTTTAAAACACAGGAATATGTTAAACTATAGCTTTTACCATTTATAAAAAACAGATGAGCTCTCAAGGCCTGCCCACAGAGGAGACTGCACAGCTATTTGACTCTAGCAAACACTGTGAAACATTCTCTTTCCAATGTAATCACCCACAAAGGTGGTATGCTTGTCTTTTCCTTGATCCTACAAATGACTATTAAAAGACAAAGTCACCTTAAACTGCTGCCAGTTTCTTTACATTGTAAGAGACAGGCAGAATCTAAGGGAGGGTTGGTTGGAAAACCTCCCACAAAACAAGCAATTGCTATTATTAAATCATCTTTTAAGTGACTGAATGCCTGTGAACTTCTAGGTTATCTTCTAAACAGCAGTTCGATTGCAGTGCACTTACAGAACAAGTTTCACACCCTCCCCTCCCCCCAGTATTAGCTCTAGCTATTGTTTTCACAACACTTCTCATTTTGCTTATGTATAAAACCCGTACTATTTGAAGTTTTATGTGTAACCTTCTACTAGTTTAGAAAAAGTGTTCCTCAGAAACTTAATCAGCCACAACCTAGACTTTGGATGATTCCAATAAATTCATCCACCAGCCTAAGCAAACAGTAAGGGAAAGAGCAGGAAATAACAAATCCAGATCAAGTATTGGATACTTTAATACTATCACTAGTAGTACAATAGTATTTTTCACACTTACACCCCATAAAAGAACATTTAAAAAAGACATCATCTCAGAGAAAAGGAAAAGTGAAACAAAAAATTCCTTGCTGTAACACGCCCCCTGGAAAAGTGGTAAAGATGCAGAAGACATGACAAGCTAGTAAATGGATAAACATCACATCTGAGGAGTCAGTTTGGTACACCTATAGGTAGTGGTCCCACAATTCCTGGATAACACTCACTAAAGATGCCTCTAAATCCCACCTGCAATTAGACATTGTTAATAACCTCCTTAGAGGTGTCACTTCAGTTCTTACTGATAACACCCAAAGTGAGACATTCACGAGACTTAACAGACTGCATTGTGCGCTGGGGCTCTATTGAGGTAGATGGAGCTTCTTTGTCTTCTAAGATGTAGGACTGATCACTACCTAGAGGAGTCAATGGACTACCTCTGTTAGGTCTGGATTCAAGTTTTACTACAGCTGAAACAAGAAAAGCACTTCAAGTTTGTCTTGAATATGTACACTGAAGAAGACCACCCTTTTCTTGAAAAATCAGCTATAAACAATTTTTCTCAAATGCCCCACAGAGAATCAAACTCAATGTTAGACAGTAGAAACCAGTGCCTGCAGCTAGTAACATATCTGAGGTGACGTCTTGTGCACAAACTGTACACAGAGTACCTTTTGACTAGGATGAGATCTTCCTGCTGGGAACTACAACAAATAAGACAAGTATTTTATTACTGTACTAGGGAAACGGAGAGCAGGAGCAGAAAGGACAAAGACACTAACATCTGTGCTAGATTCACCTTTCATACCTTTACAGAAGCTCTCTAAAGCCAGTGCTTTGAGTATAGGCCCACTTAAAATAGAAGTAAAAGGAACAATTTCTTTAGCTTTATACGCTGAAGACAGAACTCTCAGAACTCAGCCTGCAGTACCACATAGCTTCAGTACAGCACCTCTCATCTGGAAAGTTTCACCGCACATTATGAGTTTCAGCAGCTTTTCAAGGTCACAAGGGCGATCATAAACACAAGTCCTTGCTCCCTCCAATTTCTAATCCACCACTCTCAAAATCCAATCTAGCCATACTCCAGAGGCTTCAATACATCATTCATTTTCAAAACCTCTATTCACTTCTCTCCTAGACTCATGGTCCAAAACTACCATATGCGGTACCAGTGTGTATTACAAAAGGCTACAATATACATCAAATGCAACTTTAGACCTGTCTATATTTAGTTGGAGGTGGTTTAATAAGCATGTTAAGAATTTTATCTATCCTATGGAGAAGGATTTTTAACATCCCTTAAGAAGCTGCCATTAGGAACATAATTTCCTACTTCTAGATACGTTGCCTGAAATGTAAGGTGGGGGAAATACTTTTAACTCTTCTGAAGGAAATTTAAAATAGTGGTAAATATAAAAAGACAGTGAAACAAGAGAGAGCATTAGTGGAAAATAAATAAAATACAACCTTAGGAAGCTAAACTACAGTATGTGTTGTTCCCTGCCTCCCCAAGTTTTATTGAAACTGGCCACAATTCAGAAGATAACACAAGGGTAAATACTTCAGAGACAATCAGGTCCTATCAATTTTGGGGAAATAAACAGTCAGACCAACGAGAGACATCCAAACTAGTGCCCCTTGAGGACAAGTTGAGCAGGAGCTCAGCTATGTTACCAAAACCAACTTCCCATACAGAACAGCAGGACAGATAGTGCCCCAAACACAGGAAAATACTTTCAGAGCTCACAATAGAGTACACCCAGAAAAATCCAGCCACAAGACACAAAGCCACAGGAAGTCAGGCTTCATAACCTGTTGCTCACACAGCTAGTTTCATTCTTGATTAACTGAAGTAAAACCACGAAAAAAATACGTTCCAGAATTTATTGTAGTTTTAACACCAGTCATTGTCACGCACCATTTCAAAACTAGGGACAATAATTTGGAAACAGAGATTCAGTTACCAGTCAAGATAAACAATCCGTACTCAGAGAGCAAAAGGACAATTTCTGCAGTCCTGACAACAGCTCTTATGGGGCAGAAGGCGGCAAAACCCATTCCCCCACGTAGCTCAACGCCCTCTGCAATGCTCCAAGGTGCCTTTTAGAGACCCAGCTGGTACATCTACATTAGCACTTTAGTTTGGAACAGAATCGTACTTTTTAAGTAAATCTGAGTCACACCACTTAGTGTGCTTTGGTTCACATCTCAGAAGAGTTTCTGAGCACATAATCTGGACACCTCTCAGATTAACCTAAACCAAAACTCTGGGGAAACACCTAACACACAGTAATGTTTGAAGTATACTTGGTCCACAGAACCAGACTACAACTAGCCTAAAATAAAGTCCCATGAAGTACACACACTGTGGACACTGGGTCTGCCTAACTTACTGCTTCACTCTACAATCTTCTTCAATTGCAGCATACTGCTTGCTAATGTAAATATAATCAACGTGGCAGATACTGCCCATTCATTTAAGAGAGCCTCAAGCAGCAGTAACTAGACCCACAGACTTAAGATGCCAGCCCACACCTCATTAGCCCTAAAAAGGAGGGCTGCACTGTGAATTTGAGTGTTCCTTTTCCTGGAGTAACTATAGCAGCAGTGTCTCACCACTCGTCTACTTTTGCTTCCACCCCTTTACAGTTAGAAGTATCAAAAGCCAGTGGGATACATCTAGGAAAGTTCCCTGAATAAAGTTTAAAAGAAACCCCAAGATCTACACACTTCATGCATCACTTACATCTACTGTTTCACAAAACTTTCAAAATAACACTGAAAACACAACCCAATAACCTACATCAATGGCTCCACTGTAGCTGGTGATAGGAAAGGAAGAGCAGCATGTGCTCGATAATGCTTTATATTACTTGCACATCAGCTTAACCAACAAAGTTGCCCAGATAAGAGTTTTTTTTTTTGTTTTTGAATAAGCTGACCAACATAATATTCATTGTTTCAGTTTTCCACTTGACTCAAATAGTTCCATCATTTGAGATTTGTTCTCTCCAGTCACCAATTTTTCTCTTGCTATACAAAATTTTAAATACAAGATCGTGAGTTTTGAACAAATAATACCTGGCTTTAGCAGGACAGATGAGCTGGTGAGAACAGGCCAAAGCAATATTGTATTACTAAATCACAATAAAACTTTACCTCATCTACCCAACAAATCATCATCATTATCTTACTTCATTACCTCCTTGATAAAAACAATCCGTACAATAACAATGCAGAGCCATGTTTGCTCTACATTCAGTAAAGGTCAACTTCCTACATACGGGTGCAGACACAGAAGTAGGACTACTGAAGACAACATTTTCTGTTAACACGCTAGTCCTCTGAAAATTGCAGAGAAAGACCGATGCTTTCCTCTGTGATTTAACTGGAAGTCTGTGGTCATTGACTTGTCATTACCATACACACTAAAGAACGACCTTAAGCTCTCCAGTAGCCTAGTCTGAAACATCCTTAAGCAAGCCGGCAGTTTTTCTGAGCTGAATTCCTGTTAACTCTTGTGAAAACAGACTTCAGCGCCTAGTTGTATAATTTATTCGAAAGACAACTCAACGAAAAGGTTATTTCCCAAAGATGTAGAGAATCTATGCCATGAGACAGTAATGTAGTAACATCATAAAATGATACACTGAAGTAATGTTAATGAGAAACAAATGGTGCATGGGGAAAGAGCTGTCGGTGACTTATTCCTCCTAGCAGAACAATACTTGGGCCTGAATAATTTCCTATGAAATTATGAGAAAGGCTGTTGTCCGTTGAGATATGGGGTTTTCCCTTCTACTATTTCCTACATTAAAACATCTTTGTCCCTTTTCTCCCAATGTAAGTTTTTCTAAGAGCCAGAAGACTAATTTAACCTGCACTCATTGGCAACCCCTATATTTCATCATGCCAATAATGTCTCAAGAAGTTGAGATGAGCTGGACTGCTCATTTCAAGAAACCAAGATGAGCTATACCAGCTCAGTTATCTCTTACCATCCCATGCAAAGTTTTTCAGAACAGTTTTCTTTTGGATTGACACTCATTAATTCTTTTGAATTTTTATTTGGCCTTAGCACATGATACAGATATAAATCTGTGTAAGATTTATTTGACAAATTTTAAGCAATTTGACCAAAATTTCCCGTGCTAGATATCTGCCTGAGATTGAAAGGTGTCTGCCAAACAGCTGAGGAGTTTGCAAGACTGTCTGTTTAAAAAAAAAAAACAAACCAAACAGTTTTGATTATCTTTTGGAAACTCAACATCCTTGTTCCTCCATCAGGGATGCATCTTTCACTGTCCATGCAAACAATTTATTTTTTCTGGACTTTTACAGTCTGATGTTAATTGAATTTGGGTGGCCCTTTTCTTTTTTAGATTAAGACCCTGCAATGACTTGTCCAGATTCTGAAATTAAATTCCCTGAAGATTATATGCATACTAGATATGCTGAAGATCAGGGCTAAACCTGACCTCTCCTGACATTTCATAAAACATTTATCCTGCATTCACACTGCTAACAGTGAGAAGGAAGAAGCCACAGTTCACATCCTGTACATCTATAAGCCAAATCTTGAAGATGACCAAGCATAAAAAGCTGAAGCATAGAATGAAAAGAGTGACAAAGAGGAAGAAGCCAAGGTAGCAAAAATTTTTACTTCAACAGTTTTCCAAAGAAATCACCATTGCTCTCCTCCAATTTACTGAGAATATCAATATTCAGATCAAATCACTTGGGTTGCTTTTTGGGGAAAAAAAAAAAACACACCCACAAAACACCCACACACGCACCCCTAGGAACACTATGGTAGCATTTCGCTAAGCGTGCTGCAGTTTGCTTCGTTCAAGACGGAAAGTACTCTCTGAACAACCTTGTTCTATGTACAATCCTATCCCTTGCTGCAGTCCAAATAAACCTGGCTCCAAAGAATGATATTCATTACTATAATACAAATATTTCACAGACAGAAGTTTTTACATCCAATATCAAGACCGGATTTTTACTGCCTTTCCCTTTTTGTAATATGGAGGCAACACATTCATGTAAGAAATACTCACTACTCTCAGTCGCCCACTCTGAGAGTGGTAGTTCCTGACATTGAGCACCTTAAAAGACTATGGTCACCACACAGATTTCACAAGCTTTAATTTCAATTGTGATAGCTTTATATTTCTGCAAGACAGGGTCTCAAGTTTAATAAGTCAGAAGCACACATTAGTGATCACCATTGGAAAACTTTAAGTGAACAATGAGAATTCCACACCAGAGACAAGAAGGGAACTGGATTATCCAGGATAACTACTATGAGTCTACTCTTTTCTTTCTCTAGTTCCCTATCTCACTAACTGACCACCTCACAGCTACCGCAATAAAAGAAAAATGGGATCTATGCACTCCACATACTACATTAATTCTGTTTCCCTCATCTTGATGTTATGTGCCTTAATTAAAGCACATATCCTATACAACAACATCCTCTAAATATCTGTGCAGAACAAGAGACAAGGGGCTATGTAAACAAATAATACATACTAATCACAAACCTGCAGAACACTGGATACACACATGCAATTTTCCCTCGTTTCCACCTGAGCCGAACAGCTTTCCATCCTAAACAGATCATCTTCTCACAGATCTCTGGCCCTCAAATGTTTATGCACTAACCCTCTTTCAAACACAAGCATATGTCCAGTACAGAAGACTTCACACCTTCTGGACACATGCACTCAGTTACAGTATTAAGGTATATATAATGCACAAGTATAAGACACATTCAAGCCCCTGAGCCCACACATACATGGGGCTTGTCCACACCACATTAAGTGCTTTTGGTTAGCTGCTGACCTGTCAACACCATTATGAGTTCTAGTTTCAGCAAAAGTTTACCCTTAAAGTTAATGGACAATTTACCCAGTGGAACAAACAGAACAAAATAAACAAAAAAAGGCTTTTAACAGAAACCTCGACTATTCTGTAGCCTCCCTTAATCTGATAATATTAATAATAGTCACAAACTGCCTCATCTTCAGTCACTTTTTTAGTTTCCACTGGCTGTCACAACTATAAAATACTTCTCTCCATACCGAGAGAAGTGAAGAATCCCTACAACTTCCCACCTGCTCAGGGCACACCTGGGACCCTGGACCCTGTTCATCAGCCCTCCCACCCACTGTTTCAGCTTTTCATAGCCTCAGCCAAAAAAGCCTGCCTCCTCTCTCCATACACAGACTAGAGTTCCCACTAACTCAGCAATACGAAAACTCCAGTTTCCCTTTTGCATAAATACCATTCCCCTGATACACACAGGTATACATAGCCTAACATAGTCTTCACCCTGTATATGCATAATCCCCACAAACTCATCCTATCCCCCCTTTTCAAATGTGCATAAACCTTTCAAAGACTCCACCATTCATTTCTACTTCTAAATACCTACTTTCTCATAATCCATGGTAATCCCTGGAAATTTACTCACAAAAAAGAATGCACTGCTGCCTGTACAGACAGAAGTTTACACTGCCTCATACCTGTCACAAATATAGATACCTACAGTTGTACAACTCCCCAGGTCACGCATGGACTTTTCTCCAAACAGCACTATCATGACCCAAACACATGGCATTTGCCGCATGTTTCCCAACATGTATCCCATGACTCAAACAACAAATATCCAAGCCTTTCAATTCACCACAGGTGAGACACCAATTCACAGCTCCTCTCATGTTCCCAGGACACAGACCACGTTGCTTGCTGCCCTGGTGCATCTCAACACACAAGAAACAGGGCTCACTCAGCTGGTGACAGCCAAATCTCTCTCTCGCTGGGAGCACCAGACAAACTAAGTTACACACAGTAGGAATGTGCATGCCTTTCTGTCCACATACCATCTCATATTACACACGAAGGTCTCGCACATTAAGTCTAACCACACCGGCCACCAAACAAAACAAGTTCAGAACCTTGTAGCAACCTCTTACCACTGTGCCTGTGAGTTGTACATAGGCTTACCCCCCAAAGCCTCCCGCCTCCACAACATTTAGAAGCCAGCCAACTTATCACCTTACTTCTCACAACACACACAAGACTGTTTACCTACCACTCCTAAATTCATATGCCCTCATGTACCACTATTCCTAAACACACGTGGTTTCACCTACTATCTGCATCCTCACAGTACAAACATACCCCTCGCAACCTACCACCGCACACAAAACACCACACATTTTTCCAGCTGTCTCCAATCCATCAAAATAACTCCCTCCCTTCGACTCGCTACAAATTGTAGTAAAAATATATCCACATTTATAACCACTGGGTTCACAGAGCCAGCAAGCTCCAAACTACAACAGAGAACTGCCTTCAACTTCTTTCCCCTTCCACGCTCAAGGCGCCCAGGCACTGCCCATCTGCCCCTGACTCCATCCGCTCCCCACAAGCGCCCACGACAGATTCTCCCTCCAACAGCAAGGCCGTACCCCCAGCTCGCCACCTCCCACCACCCCACCCCGTCGGTAAGCACCGGGCCCCGCCACTCCCCCGGCCCCAGCCAATGCACGTGCACAGCCCCGGCCCGCCGGCCGCCCCTAACCCCGGTCCGCGCACAGCTACCGGCCCGCCGGTCGCCTCCAGCCCCTTCCCCGCCCCGCACACGGCACTACCCCGGCCCGCCGGCTCCCCCACCCCACACGCAGCGGCCGGCCTTGCGGGGTCTGGGCCGCCGGCCCCCCTGCCGCCGCCCCGGCCCGCCCCACCGTGGCGCACAGAGAAGGCGGGACCGCCGGCCCCGGTCCCCAGTTACACCGGCGGGCTTGGCTTCCCCGCCGCTTGCTCGCCGTCCCTGCCCCGGCAGCTCCAGCTCCCCCGCGCACAGGCCGTGACAGTGCGGCCCCCGGCCCTCTTCTCCCCACAGTGGGAAGAGGCGGAGGCCGGGCCTGCGCGGCGCCTGCCCGCTCCCCGGGGACACACACGCAGCAGGCCTTGCCCGCCGCCCCTCCGACCCCACGGAGCAGGACCGCGCTGCCTGACCCCGCTCCCCACGGCACGCGTGCAGGCCCTACCGCTCGGTAACACGCGCGCCCAGGCCCGGCCCGGCCTCTGGGCCCCTTCCCCCTCTCGACCCGGCCCGGCGGGACACGACCCGCTCGCCCGTGCCCCACGGCCGGCCCTGACCCCCGTACCTGTCGGCGGGAGGAGCGCCTGCGTCCCACGGCGTCCGGGCCCCAGGCGGGCCGGCAGGACCCGGCCCGGGTGGGTGGGGGCCTGGCTCGGCCTCAGGCGCGGGCCGCCCCGCGCTGGCCACCGCCAGCCGCAGTCGCCGCCCGCTCGCGCACTCCGAGCGCCGCCAGCAGCGCGGACATGTTGGGAGCCCCTGTCCCAAAGGCCGCCGCTAGGCCCGCCCTCCCCGCCGCCCACGTCACAGTGCTCCGGGAGGGGCAGGCGGGGCACGGCCCACGGCCCCGCCCCCACCGCCCCGCCGCCGTTCCTCGCCGGGCCGCCCCGCGTCCTTCCCAGCCTACTGGCTGCCGCTGCCGTCGCTCATCCCGTCCCGCCCCCTCCTGGTGGCCATTGGCCGTCCGCCCTACCGGCTCTACCCTTCCTCACTATCATTGGTCGATCCGTTCGCCGCTCACCCGCCAGCCCCGCCCAAAAGCTTTTTCCTGATTGGACATTCCCCCCTGCTTTGGTTACTATTGGCTGCAGCTCTTGTCAATCAAGGCGCTAGAGCACGGACTCTTCCCCTTCTCTGCACTTTTTTTTTTTATCCGGCCTCGTAGCCTGGGCAGGACTGACGGAAGCGGCTGTTAGCCAGCGCCCTCGCCCCTCCCAGCCTCCCTCCCCCCGCCACATCCTTTCCCTCCCGGCGCGGTTTGCCTGCAGACCATTGGCTCTCAGCGCCGCCAGTCCCGCAGCCTCTGTCGCCCCGGCCGCCGCTGCGCGAAATGGGCGTGAATCGGCCGCTGGGTGCCTTCTCCTGATTGGCCGTCGCCCCTGCCAATAAAGCGGGGCCGGCGGGCGCCGGGGAAGGGCCGCCGGGCCCCAGCGGAGCCGCAGAGCGCGTCCCGGCCCGCGCGCCGCTCCGCGCGGCGATTGGTCGCGGGACGTGCGGGGAGGCGGAGAGGTGCGCGGCCTCCCCCGTGTCCCACGGGGGGCGGCAAGCAGTACCCGTATGTTCGCGCGATTACATCACCGCCAGCCAATCAGGTTGCGCGGGACCGGTCTCCCGGCCGCGGGAGGGCGGGGCCTCGCGCCCGCCTGCGGGAGCCGTTGCGCATCGCGCGCGTGGTGGGCGGGGTGTGAGGCGGGAGGGGGGTGCGGCCGCCGGCTCCGCGCTGGGCGGGCAGAGCTGCCATTTTTACCACAGTAAAGAATGAGGCTGGCGGTGTCTCGGTCCTCGGCGTTCCCTTCCGCCGGCGGGGCTCGAGCGCCGTGGGCCGCCTCAGGGGACGGGCAGCCCCCCCGGGGGTGCCCGAGGGGGGCTTCTCGGAGTGGCCCTTTCTGCCGCCGGGCCCGGGGGGGAGGCAGCCGAGCACCGCACCGGGGCCGCTGGCGACGCGCCGCCTGGGAAGTAACGGCAGTGCGGGAGGGGCGCGAGTGGCAACTGCTCTCAGCCGTCGGCCCCTCCGGCTCCAGCGAGAGCCTCCCCATGGGGGGCTGTAATTAACCCCCTGCGTGGGCTCGCCTACCCTTTAACTTCTTTCTCGCCCCAAACCAAAAATGTTTATTCAGGACGGACCGTGAAAACCCTCCTGATGCCTCATAGTCCCTTGCTGTTCCCATCCTTCTCAACCAACGGGCTCACGGAATCACAGAACCTTATTGTCACCTTATCAGTGACCTTATTGCTGTCTACAACTACCTGAAGGGAGGTTGTAGTGAAGTGGGAGTTGGGCTCTTCTCCCGGGCAACTAACGATAGGACAAGAGGACACAGCCTCAAGCTTCGCCAGGGGAGGTTGAGGTTGGACATCTGGAAGAATTTCTTTTCAGAAAGGGTTATTAGACATTGGAATGGGCTGCCCAGGGAGGTGGTGGAGTCACCGTCTCTGGATGTGTTTAAGAAAAGACTGGACATGGCACTTAGTGCCATGGTCTAGTCAACAGGGTGGCGTCAGGGCAATGGTTGGACTCGATGATCCCTGAGGTCTCTTCCAACGTGGTTGATTCTGTGATTCTGTCTCTTCTGGAGTGTTTGCAGAGGAGCTGGCCCTGAAAAAGAGGGGAACTTTCCCTTCTGGGGTTGGCATTCTCTCTCAGTCTTCCACCTAGGCACAGCACGGGGTTATTTTTCCAGGCTCTCTAGACTTATATCCACAGTACAGAAAATACTATGCAGCTTTTAGCTTTAAGGATATCAGCAGCACCACCATTCACATTAGAAAATCCTTGCACAGAGCTCTGGAAGCACTTTGAGCTCAGGTAACTGGTGCAACTGCAGCTTTAAGTAATAGCTGAAGCTTTGCTTCCTCTGGGTTCAAGTGCATCTACTCTGCCACAAAAAGGTAGGAAAGGTCACTCCAGCATGACGGTGCTGCTTCCCACAGCTCTCTACCAGGTTGAGCTGATTGAGAACAAAACCTAGATTGCCTCAGCACAGGCACTCATGAGTAGGTTCACACACACACAGAACACTTGAGGCTGCAGTTAGCCTTCTGTCATAGAAAACTTGCTCATAGACAAGCTAATTTGAGTGCCCAGACCCAGCTGCCAATCAACCTAGTTAACTTTGCAGCATCCACATGATCTGGGACTCAAGATACTTTTATATATCTAGCTAAGGATTTTTTTTTTTTTTTGCCTTTCCTCAGGCTTATATCTTGTAGTCATTTAAACACAATTCATGTATTATTAAAGTGATGATAAATCTGGCTAAAAATTGCTACCTCTTCGGGTTGATGAATGTAAAATTAATTCAGCCTAGATAACTATTTCAAAAGTCCAAGAAGTTTTATTTCAAGTGATTCACCAGGAATTTTTTTTGAGAGCCTGTCAGTTTTTAAACTAATGGTAAATCTTGCACAGATTTCATCAGGTACAGAACTGGACTGTAATTTCAGCAGGTCTCTGTTTACACCCTCTACTTTGCTTGAGGCTGCCAGAGATACACCGTAGGTAGCATTAGATAATTTTGCTCAGTATGACAAAGGTATACTCGGCTGCTACTGAGTCTTCCATCTAATTTACTGTAGCAGCCATTCTTCCCACAGTGACTACTAAACCAAAAATGTACGGAAATACTGAAGGAAATCACGAGTTTGTCTTTCAGTTGTCATTCCAACCTTCTGACCCTGCCTTTCTTCTTGCTTCTGGGTTTGACACTTTCATTCTTATCCCCTTCATTTCACCTTCAGCTCCAACTGCATATACAATTTTATAACAGATTTAGAGAACTATAAAGTACTTCCTTATGAATACCAGTACAACCTTTACAGAATTGACTTCCCAAAATAATAAATAGTACCCTACATTGTCTCTAATGTAATAAATCATATCCCCTACAGCTTCTCAAACATGACCTGCTTAAATGTTAGAGATTAACTAAAAACCTACACCCAGCACATGAGTCCTTAACCCAGCGTAAACAGCACATTCCTCATCACTAGAAAATGTGCATATCTGGCTGGTTTATGTGGCCTAAAACTGAATGCTGGCATTGCTCAAGAGGTATGTGTGGCAAGAGCAAGTAACACAGTGACAGGCAGCAGGGGCGGTGGGTGAAGTAATAAGTAGGTGAAATAATGGTTGTATGTGGCAATGTGGAGTTAATGGCTAATCTAGGGGTTTTGTGCCTTTTCATGGCTGGCCCCAGTTAAGCTTTGTGTAAGATTACTAAAGCAGGATATTTGTTCGTGAGAATACATGTGTGTAAGATCAACGGTAACATGCGCGTGCCTGAAAGCGTGTGCATTTTTTAATATATGCAATGTCCATCAGATTCTTAGTGGTGGCGAAAATAACGATGAACTATAGAACTGTTAACAAATAAATGGGAAATAGATGGTACAGGGTAACAGTAATTTGCAAACAACTATTTGATACTGCACTTAAGATGAATGAAAGTGAATTCTCACCACACAGAGTTTTAAAAATTACCATTTTTTTAATGTTCTATTGTTCTGGTGAACAGATATGTCCTTTTAGAAGTAGCTGTTGATGAATCTTAAGAATTAAATTTCATGTTCAAATGAATGAGCTGTAAAACAGGTCTTGACAAAACAGCAGTGACTTTGGGAAGGTACTCTCTCTATCAGTGTTTTTACATTGTTATCTCAACTTTTACCTCTGTTTTTGAGCTTTAAAGCAGCATTTCATCTGAAGCATGTATCCATCTAGTGTTTTAACTGGCCTTCACACTGGTTTGACCACAAGTGGCAACTGCTCTAGTTTCACAAGAAAGCATTCTCAGACACTGCGACTATTCATGGTACATGAATATTTTTTTATCTGCAAAGCAAACAAGCTCTTTCATTTTCAGCTGAGTAACTTCCCATGGAAATTAATTCACTAAACACCAGTAGTTAAGTTCTTCACCACGTCCCTGCGTACCCCTTCTAGATTACACCATCTGTGAAGAAAGGAAGGAAATGACCACAGATAATAAGGTCATCTTCAAATTAAGAAATGACTAGAGAAAATTTGGAAAGATTCATGTAATATTTCGCCTTGGTTTTGCTCAACAAGAGGAAGAGTGAATGCTAATACAGCAATAGGGAATAGGAAGAATGTGGTATGGGTAGCAAAGAAAAAGGCACAGATACAGACAAAGGCAAAAAACAAGTAACATTACTGTGTCAAAATGAAATCACTGAAAAGTGGATATACCATTTCCAGCATTTTGGGAAAAAAATTGAGGAATTTCACAAAACAGTTCAGGACACCCCCCATTGTGATAAAACTCGCAGTTCCTAACTGGAACACGTGGATTAGAGGGGATTTGCAGTTGAGGAAACACAGAAGTAAAAATAAAGATGGGTAGCAAGATTCTATGTTAAGGAAGCAATGTTCTACAAATAAAACATAGAGAATAAAACAGCTCATAGTTTAGTTCCAATTTATGTTTGGAAAAGATGGTTACAGAGTGTATTGAGAGAGGGCTGTGAGATCGTTACAGATGCCTGGGTGGAAGTTTTGGAGGTAGCTAGAAGACTCCATACTATTAAAGAGATGGTACCGCTTGGATACAAAGAACCAGTCAGTGAGATTTCAAATTCCCAGTTAATAGTTTGGGGAATACATGCTTCTCATAGTTGGGGCCAGACATTCTGGACTGCAGTAGTCAATGAATTCCTCCTCCAAACTGTCACTGAGCCTGTAAGAAATAAAGCTTTTGGATGGTTCAAGAATATGCCCTCAAAGGCCTGACTGTAGATAATAACCCTGGAACAGGTGATCACAAGTTGTGTGATGAAAGGCAGGGGTGAAAGAAAGTAGAACATTCTCAATTTCAAAAAGGCAAACTGTGATAAATGAAGGGACCTGGCAATAAAATCAGCTTGTATAATGAAAATATAAATTTGAATGGGGACAAAGCCTTAGGTATCTTAAAACCAAAATTGCTAATCCATTGGGATTCTGTATCTCACACAAGGCAAAAAAGTTTACAGGTCGAGGCTTCAAGGCATAAGTGGAAGAGAAGTGGCATCAAGAGAGAGGTAAGAATTATAGGCAGAGAGCATATAACAAAACAGAAAAAAAGGTCTGGTGCAGGAAAGATCTCAAACATCAGTAAATGTGAAAATGAAGGGAGAATTTATGTGGAAAATCAGGTTAATTTAGACCTTGCATATGATATCTGGAAAACTAGCAAGATGTTATCTATCTGTGACATAATACTGTAAGAAAGAAGTGATGTCGCTTTTCAGGGAGGAAGAAGTGGAGTTTAGAGATAGTCTACATCTGATTCTAAAACTAAATGCATATTTTGTCTCAATTTTCAGTAAAGATGGTGATGCTGGACATGGGGTTAGAAGGCAGGATGGCTAATAGCTAGGAGGGAAAGGAAATTGCTAGTATCACATACAAGATGAAAATAAAACAGAGTCTACAGCCTCTGGGCAGGAAGAACAGATAATGCCCATTCCAGAAGGTAGAAAACAGTGTCAAATGAAATCACTTGTCTCATAGTAAGCTTTTAAAAGTAAGTATAGCAGGAAATGGGAGAGAGTATTGTTTGTTTACAAAAGGTGGACCTTACCAGATTAACCTAATATCTATCTTTGATAATATCATTCAACTTCTAGGTAAAGGAGGAGGTGATAGGAAGTAGCAGAGCAGTACCAGAGACTAATGGAGGTGATGGACTATCCATAGAGGATAAAGCAAAATCTAATGATCAGAAGTGAAGTATCTGAGTAAAGGTTTTTCTCTTTTCTTCCCACCTTCCTCCCCCCACCCCTCCAAGATCAGTTTTGGGCTTAAACCTATTAGATATTTTCCTTAACGACACTGACACAAGAAGGTTGTGGGAAATAAGTTTGTAAATGACCCAACGCTCGGAGGTACCAACAGTAAGGAGAACTAGGAACCATACACAATTAAACTGATGGAGAAACAGAAATGGAGTTAACTTCAAGAGTATAAAAGCAAGACCTTTGGGGATTAATATCAGAAATTTCCTCTAGCAGCTGGGAGCTTATCACTTCAAAAAGATGATGAAGGACAGAATATTCTAGTTTATCACAGCATGATATGAAATGCCATTCAGTTTCAACATTAGAATGACAAATGCAATCTTAAGCATGGCTGGGCAACAGGTTGTGTGCCTTCAGACAGCCACTTAATTGGCAGTGTGGAAGTACTTATTCGGAGCTCCACACAGGCAGCCATGAGCTGGCTTTGAGATGTAACAAACTGAAGGGGCTGATGTGCCATGATTGTTTCTGTTGCCTTCATTTGAGCTTTGTTCATGTTGTTAAATTTGGTAGGGACAGACAGCCACAAGCTGTCAAGCCTGTTCATAATTAAGACATGACTTAGCGTGGCTTAAGAAGTTACTACTCCACAGGCAAGCTGTAATAACTGCCTGTGTGCATGCTCCCAGCTCATCCAGCTGCTGAAGTAAAATGTGTTAGTTTAAGTTACTGTATGCTGCTATAGCATCCTAGTTGATAAGCAGTAATTTGGCCTTGGTAACCCAATCACTTGTGAGCATACATTCACACTTTTCCTCTGTGCTAAGCTCAGAACTCAATGCAATATCGTAGGTAGCATGGGAAAGACTAGAAGTGTTAGTTTTAGAATCATAGAACGGTTTGGGTTGGAAGGGACCTTAAAGATCATCTAGTTCCAAACCCCCGCCATGGGCAGGGACACCCTTCCACTAGACCAGATTGCTCAAAGCCCCATCCAACCTGGCCTTAAACACTGCCAGGGAGAGGGGCATCCACAGCTTCTCTGGGCAACCTGTTCCAGTGTCTCACTACCCTCACAGTAAAGAATTTCTTCCTAATATCTAATCTAAATCTACCCTCTTTCAGTTTAAAACCATTCCCCCTCATCCTGTCACTACTTGCCCTTGTAAAAAGTCCCTCTCTAGCTTTCTCGTAGGCCCCTTTCAGGTACTGGAAGGCTGCTATAAGGTCTCCCCAGAGCCTTCTCTTCTCCAGGCTGAAGAGCCCCAACTCTCTCTCCCAACTCTCTCTTTTGTTAACTTCTTGCTGAGATGTGTCCTTCTGCAGTCTAAAATCTTGCTAAACATTTTACTTTGATGTTAGAATACCAATTTTTGCTTAGACTACTCTCACTTGTCATCCCTAATGTGTCTTTGTCATTATTACTGCCCTGGTTTGTTCTTCACTGACTATCTGGACTTTAGATTACTTTTTCTCCCCTTTGACTAAAGTATTTTAAGAGAGCTTAAAATGCTTTAAGAGAGTTCAACAGCTTAAGCATAATCAACTGTAAAGTACTTATGTTCTTATCTTTTAAGCTTATGTTATTGAAGAAGTCAGTCAAGTTTGGCTAGCAAGCTTGCTTTTAGGCTCCATAAAAGAGACAACTTCTGGTAAAAATATACTCTCACTTTTCAAACGTCTTTCAAATGCTGTCTAGATACAATGTTATATAGTACAGATCATTCTAATGAAAATTCAAAAATAAGCATGAGATTCAAAAAGAAAAAAAAACCTGAAGAGATTGTCATTGAAATATGCAGCTTTTAACCAAGATATATTACTGTTGATGCAATTCCATTGCTACCTTTTCCTGCCCACTTACACTTCTGTCCTAAGCATGTATCTAATAGTAGTCTAATGACAACGAGTTAACAGCTTCCTACTCAATCTTTGTGATATTTTCCTAATTCATATAGAATCATCATTACTTTTAATTCACTATTTTACCCTTCCTTACTGTAACTGTGAGAAGTAATTGCCTGGGAGAGTGGCAAAGATTGCTTCGTAAAAATCAGTGACAGTTTAAAAATACTTTCCCACATTTCCATTCACCATCATCTCTTCTCCCCATTGTTGAGGGAGAACAACAACTTGAGAGCCCCCATGAGAGAGGGGGCTTGTAAGACACGCTGTCTACCCATGGATAAAAGAAGCTGCTTAGAATGGGGCAACACATCAGGCAGAAGCAATCTGATCTGCATGAGTGGTTTGTATTATTCGAAGATGTTTCTGGTTCTGTTTCTGTTCTGATTCTGTTCAGATCAGCCAAGCTGTTAAACTGGAATGGATGTGACTCATCATCCTTCTGATGGGAAAAACACCAGCAACCAAACTGTGCACAGTGTGAAGGGTTGCCCTAACACACACCTGAAACATAAACAATGAGCAAAGGGGTCTTGAGAAGATTTTTTTTTTTTTTTAAAAGACTGAGGGGGAAAAATGCCTTATTTTGACATAAACTTCATGTGTGTCCAGTAGGTCACTGAACCTTTTCCTAAAGAACTGAACTGCAGCAGGGGCTGTTGAGTAATTTATAGATGCATGCAACTGATGAACACCAGGTTAAGTAGAAAGGAAAAAGTGGCAAGAAATCAAACCAACGAAGAAAAGTAAGCCTCCAGCAAGGGAAGGGCCTCTGTCTCTCTTAAAATCTTGTAACATCTAAGCAGTGCTCTCTGGTATCCATCCCAGTGGTGTACAACCCCAGAAAAGCTGGCCCAGCAGGCCAGAGCTGGAGACGTGACTGGTTGTGAACTTGCTAATGGAAACACTCAGTGGTGACTCAGTTAAAGAAAGTCACCAATAGCAAACCCATCTTGTAAGATCAACAGGCTGCACACAAGCTTGCTGGGAGGTAAAGCTAGTAAGCATGATTGGCAAGAGGGAGAACGCTGACTCCAAATGGAGCCCCTCACTAAGTTGTTACCAAAAAAAAAAGAAAAAAAATTCTTCCTTTTGTGCGTTTCTGTAGTGTGATTTGATAGGTGCTATCCCTGACCAACAAAGTGGCCCATGTCAGACACTTTGTCACATTGCAGCCATTTCAACTTTGAGCTCTGAGCAAAGAGCTTAGCCTTCTGCATGCTAAATCCAGGTATGTCCCCTGCATTGTCTTGCGGCATCCACAGTTCAAAAATTAACATTTTTAATGTTAAAACGTATAAATGTGTAATGAATCTTCACAAAGAAAAGCAAAGCAGAATATAGGCCAGGTTCCATGTTGTTAATTTAAAAGAACCTTAATAAATAACAGTGGTGTTTTTTTTTTCCAATTATATACTAAAACCAGACAGAACAACTGTTTTAAGGTAAATATGTTGTATTTAGTTTTGAAATTATTCTTAAATCCTTCTTTGTCTAGTTATTAAATCCTTCCTAAAAAAGAATGTCTATATTTCTTACCAGCATATCCACATGAAGATTATTCATGACAAGGGTATTAATTTATATAAGCTATTCTTCTGGCTTCTAGAAATTATATTAGTGTCTGGACAGAAAAAAAAACACCCACTCATACATTCTCACCATGGTGACCTACAAGAGAACTGTCACAACAGAAGCTGTTGTTGCCACTACAATTTCCAGAGCTCCTGCTGTTCGTGTTGTTGCTGAAGAGAAAATCCACTGCCCTTCGCTGCACTTAAAGCTCAGTAAGATCAGATTGCAGCTTAAAGATAATGTTCACACTTTACTGTACATCAGTATCAAAGAGAAAATGAGATGATCAAAATATGCCAACCGTAATAATAGCATCAACATTAAGTATGCTGTGTACTTCCTTGGAGGTACCGAGCGCTCTGACTCCCTCCTGTTTCAGTGAAGGGAAACTAGCATCGTGATCACAGCCTTTGGGTTCAGCGCTGCTCAAGCCAGAGTGCCACTAATCTTGGTAAGAATACAGGCCAGGTAAGAAGTAGAGGATTGATATCCCTCAAAGGAAAAAAAAAATCTAGTGGTTTTTTTTGAAGCACAAAAATAAATTAGTAGTTGTAGTTATCAAAGAGAAAATATAAAATAAGAATAGGCATGTTGTCTCTGCACGATGAATGTTATGAACTCTGTTCCCACGCTCCACCAAAGGACTGCCAGTTAAAACAAGTGCGTTGCAAAGGTCCTTTTTGCCAACAGGAGACCTCCTAAGTCCGTGAAATGCGTAAAGCATACCTTTTTAACAGGCTACCTGTTACCCAGCTAAATAAGTGTATTTCAGATGATTAGAAGAAATTTTTAATTTTGAAGATAATCTAAAGCTAGTGACATGAGGATATCAGATTTTAAGTTTGAATGTTCAATTTTGGAGAAATGAGCAGTTTCATGAATTTTAGACTCTGCAGTACAAAAATTAAACAAAACAAAATTGGACTTCACATTTTAAAAGCAGTATTTCTGAAAGTGAAAGGGCCCCCAGAAGACCTATGATTAGCCTGCTCATTATCGAGAAACTCTGGAATAAATAACTTGGAGAAACTGCTGGGATCTCTATAATTAACTATGTCTAAGGGAACTAGAGTTCAAAGGTACTATGATATTTGTAAAGCTTCTGATATGATAAAGTGAGGAAGTAAGAGGAATGAAAATTATTTGAGAAAATGCTCCAAACCCTAAACTGATCATCTTTTTTAGTGACATCTCATGTGTGAACCTTATAAATAAAGTAATCCATTTTTCACAAGCTGCAAGGTTAGGGTCTGATGTACAGTTGATGGTTTTATTATATATGTAATTTATAAGACCTTGAAAGCCATGAAAAAAGGTTCATAATAGAAGTTATGCTCTCTGTAAAATGGAGACCCAAATCAAATTATAATTCAACTGACTTTCTAAGCAGGTAAATCTAAGTTTGGAAATCAGTGTGTCAAAGGATCACCATGTATCAGAGCTGATTCAATTTGAGGCAAGTGTAAACAGATTTCATTTGCACTCATCTAAATAGCTCAGGTTGATCAAAACTACCATACAACATATTAGAATTTGCTCTAAGTTGAAGGAAGCAAGGCAAGGGAGATGGACCAAAGAGACGTTCTGTGGTTTACCCTCCCTTGCAGTAGGGAAGTCCCTTATACTTTGGGCAGAGGCAGGCAAAAACCCAACTGAGAAGTACACCTTGAAGTGCAGTTGTACTGGCTTCTTGGCTCCCGGAGGCAAGCTGCGAGTGATTTCCAGAACAAGGCACATATTAAAATTGGATTTTCTTGTTTCTATGCTTTTTGTTTGTGTGTTTAAGTTTGTTTCCATCTTGTAATCAGAAACTTAACCCTTGCTTTGCTAGTATAATCTTTTTTCGCTAATTTTACTTTGCCTGGTAGTAACAGTGATTTCAAGTAACCACAGCAAGCACAAAGCACATTATTTATGAAGCAGCATCAAGTCCAAATAAATGAGTTGGCACACATACCTTTAGGATACCCACAACCTGGGAGAAATTTTAGAAACCAAGGCAGTTCTTAACAAACAGCAAGAGTTAGTGTCGTACTATGGGAAAAAGTCTTTCCAGTGGGGCATTTATTGAACACGTGAGATTGTATAATTGTAGGTGCCCAACTGAGATGAAATCTCTTGGAGGTTACACAGTGCTCTAGCACTACCAAGGAGGCAACATATCGCAGGGAAGGAGGGGTGAGGCAGAAGAATAGGTATAACTCCAACACAGTCATGCAAAAGTGCTGCAGGGAACTGCAGAGTGTAGGACTGCCAGGATAGGCCAAGCATCTTACATCTAGAAAAATATTCAATAAATGTAAATATTACATTCCATTGCAAAAGGGTGTGAGAACAGCAAAAATTCCAAAAGCTGGAAATGAAAGAATGACAATAGACACTGGAGAGCACTACCATGCAAAACTCTTCAATGGTAACAAGCTTCAGCTTTTTCATAAAGTGTTTGAAAAAAAAAAAAATTGAGAGAGGCTCCACAGCTGAAGTGTAGTAAGTGCAGAGATAAGTACATAGTGGACACTGCCAAACGCACTGCTGGCACTGTCATACCACAGTAGGATACTCAAAACTGGATACCAGCAGTGTACAAGCTAGAGATACAGAAAACCTCAGTGCCAGTTTATTCAGCTGGAAAGGGACCTTTGGATACAGGCTTTGCAATCATGTGTGTTTATCTAAGATAGGCCAGTGTTAGCTGAAACACCATAAACTGCTTATTTACATTGCTAGATGGGGCTTGGGAATTTTCATTCCTTAAAAAAATGTTACTTTTTTCAATTACTAGCACATCGCTATTACATTATCATTATATTTTTTGCAAATCGGGAGTAAAAGAAAGGAAGATACAGTATTTGCAGAGATATTGAAGAGAGCAGGGGCATTCAATCTCCAGTGGCTTTGACTTCCAGGTTTATTTATTCAGTCCATGGCCCTCTGGAATAGGCTATAGGCAAGATGACTTGCTCTGGTAGTGGCAGTAGCCTATTTCTTACCACCATTCCTTCCAGAGGCCCTTTTCCTGCCCAGCAATAAAACATGGGAAGGACCAGAGCCCCTTGAGAAAGAGAGCTTTTAGAAATGAGATACTGTCAGAATAATTAATCCAGTAATCACTTGTTTCTCCTCATAGGTCTGTGGCACCACTTGGAAAGAAGTTGATCAACAGTGAGCTGTCTGAATTACTTGGCGATACTAATCTACTCTCTATTTCTTGAGCACTCAACTATTCAGCATGGGAAACTTGCTACAAGCACCTGTTGTATATATTCGGTATATATTTCCCTTTCAGGAAATTGCCGTGTCCTGCAGCAAAGGATGGACTGCAGTATGTGGCCCTCTCCTGTCACTAGAGAAAGTGTAGCATGTCAAAAGTGAGCATCTCTACTACAGAGCATCTGACAGGCATTCAACAGAGTGGAATCCTTTGTGCTTGCCTGTTTGATAGAAATCACGGATGGTCTCAGATAAAATGTAGACTGTGACTGGCAGTGCAACAGCAAGAGAAGGAACGTTAGTAGGCAGAACATATGGGGACTGAGGTAGAAACACGTATTTCAACTTCTGTTCAAACCTTGTCATACCACTGTGTGGTTCTCCTTGTATCATGTCCCATTACATACAGAACCTTAATGACTGCTGAGGGTTGAAGTAACAAAAAGAAGTTGTTATACTCTATTTTCAAGCACATTTAACTCAAAACACAAACCCAACAACTTCTGAATTCTAGTGACAGAACTACAAGAAAGCCCTGTACTAACAACGATGCGGGCAGGAAGGTGTGACTAAAGACTTAAAGTCTAGGATTTTTGTTTTCCAAAAGCAAAACAAAGGACTCTATACCCAAAGTACAAGAGAAGTAAAACACAGCCCCAAAACACTGTCAAAGATGACATACTTCTGAGAAACAACATAAATTCCCAGAGAAAGAGGGAAGGGTATGTGGCTTAGGGGCATCAACTGTTCTTTCAGAATATTGGAAAGGTAGAGAAAAGTCTAGAGACCTTGATCAATTTACTGAAGCATTTGATCGTGTTTCTTTTGGGGGAAGATACATGCATCTCATTTTCTGTTGCTTGAACATTCATCAGTCATTTGTCAGAAGGTTTTAAAAAGTAATCATGCAGGAGCAGTGCAAGCAAAATATTTTTTTCTTTCCCTTAGTCTTTGTATGGAAAGGAAAGAATCCTGGAGTAAGGATAAGACTATCATGAATCCTGATTTAACAAATATACAAGTCTGTATCAAAGAGTATGAGATTGAAGAGAAGCATTTATTTGGTTCCAAGAGAGAATCTCACTGGCATTCGTCTCTTCAGTCACTGCAGCTTGTACTGCAACAAGAATTACTTTTCGGGCTGCTACATCACAACAGATTTTGACCAGAACTTTGAGAGACACAAATAATTGGACTGCTCATGTTCCCATTAAAGTCTGGCATACAATTCCCATTTATTTCAGAAAAAGAAAAATCAGTCTGAAGGTATTTGTAGTAGCATTTAAAGAATTGCTTTCACACCTAGTTTTATACCATTTAATTCTGTTAACTTCAGTGGGGTAATAGATGATTTTCAGTCTTAAAAATGAAAACAGAATCAGGTCAATTTGTCTTTTTACTAATTATTCATTGCCTAAGCCTGGGGACTTATTGCAGTTGAGACCCACATGCACTGCTGCTAAAGCCATAGCTAAAAGGCAGTAATTATGTATTAGGCCTTTAGGTGCATAGCATCAGTAAATTATCACTGCTCCTATATACCTGCAGTGTTTTCAGACAGACCTTTGTATTTGGAAAGTACAGTTGCCCTTATCCACATTATTTTAAAAATTGATTTCAAAGGATTCTGCAAAACATAATCTGAACACTCATTTAATAAGACATAAATACAAATTAAGGCAACCATTGAAGAAGTGTATCTGTCTCTGTAGTTAAAGCCTACTAAATTAAATTTTAAAGAATTCACTCAGACTGGAAATCATATCTCTGTGTGTGGGCACAGAAGAAGGCTCAGTAAATTCTGGCTCAGTGGGTGAGTCAGCATGAGTCATCAGCAGACATACCATCCTACAGTTATATGAATCCACAAGGTACATTTAGAAACATTTCACAGTAACAAAATAATGCCATCCTCCTGCTTTTTGTCTACATGACATTAATGACAGCCCCAACTTTCCTAAAATATTGTAGGTGTTCTCATCTCAACACGTGAGGTTAAGAAAAAAATCCCTCTATTTGGGTATTTTCATTAAGTAAAGCTATCACAAATATGAAAAGCTGTTAGGAAAGCCTCAGGTTGCAAATAAAATCGTTTACATAGCTGCATTACACTGACAAACAACTGAGCAACATCTACTTTTCAGGTGGATTTCTGATTGAAACATGAGGAGTGTCTTTTTCTTTCTTCCAATTTTATTTCCATCGCTGAAAATTTCAACTGGGTAATAAGATGCTATGACAAATGAAGCAATTTAGCTGATATCACCAACTGTGTAATAAGCAAAATAGTGTCAATTTTGTTCTGAAGGACTTCTTAATTGTGGCATCTTATTGAAAGACTCTGAAGTCAAAAGAGATGAGCATTTGTAAGGCTGAAACTATTCCTGCATTCTCCTCTTCCACTTTTCTTAATTTCCATGGAAAAGTTAAATCGTTTACTCTGTATTTCATTTTCCTCTGAAACAGATTTCATTTTCTTCCAGCCTATCATTCCATATACAATATATAATTAACCAGTGTCTTCGTTTAGCCTGCACCCAGGTCTAAACAATAACAGTTTTTCTCTCACCCAATGTACCTTGCCCAACCAAGGAAGGAAATTGGGGAAAAAAAAGGGAGACTCGTGGGTTAAAACTGAACAGATTTAATAAAATAATCAGTATCAACAATAACACAAAACACATAAAAGCGTACTTAGCTACAGAGTTGCAGCAGGCTCCACAAATACTAATCTTTGGCAATGACAAAAAGGGATGCTAAAAGAGAGGAGAACAAAACCAGGCACGCACCCCCCCCCCAGCAAGCCCTCCCTTTTATAGTGAGCCTGATGTTAATGATACAGAATACACCTGTGGGCCAGCCTGGGTCAGCTGCCCTGCATTTAACTGCTAATGGCCCTGATCACCATGGCTGGTCACAAACTGAAACAAAATCCCAGTGAAACCAGGACACCCAGCATACCCCAAATTGTACAGCTACATAGGAAATGCATTTTTCACTCCTTCTCATAGTAATTTGGAGAGCTCCAATATTTACTTTTTCTTTAGTTTTGCTAAAGATTAGGGAAATTTCCCAAGTAATATGGCTGCACTTACAATCTAGTGACTGGACTAGGATTGCTCATGGGCATATACATACACAGCTATTTGGCCAACTGACCCCCTCACAGCCCAGTCTGGAAACCAAATCCACTGCCACAATTAGTCATCCACTTGGATCCCACTTATTACAGTGATGCCACATAGCTGCAGCCAGATTCACATCAGCTAATCTAGTTACAAAACAGAGGCCCTGGTTCTATCAGATGTGTTAAAATCTATGTAAATAGAAATGGCTTAACCTCTTATTTTAGGCTGCAGACTCTTGTTTCCTGCTTTCCCAACAGCTTAGCAAATGCATTCTGAATTTGTTCTCATTATTCTCAAGGGGATGATGTTTCCTGGATCTACTCCTATTATGTTTTGGTTTACTAATTAATTCCTTTCCCAGGTAAATTGTCTCTATACCACCTACTTAGTATTTCAGGCAATTAATGTTGCCCTTCATTTGCTATTGCTATGTGCTAGTAGTCTTAGTACAAACTTGTTTTTTTTTTTTATTCTGTGAATTATGTATTAACCCCTATACACCGAGTAAAGGAGGGTGCACTTGCCAGCACTGCGGCCTCTGCCTATATTTGTGAAGCATTCACCATAGTTGGAACTTGTCCACTGGATTGGGCCCTTTGGCTGGATGAGGAAACATCAGTTTTGTGAATCTTGTTGAATTGAGGAGTGAACTAGTGTCACTGGGAATAGGTCACCTCAGGCACACCTTGCGGAAGAGCGTAAGCCCCTTGAAGGTTTTGCAAGAAGCTCTGAGGGCAAAGTGTTTTGTGAGCATGTCTACATTTAGCCCACACCCAAGGCTAAACAATAACCAGTAGTTCTATCCCCCAAGACCCCTCCCCAGCTGAGAAAGGGAATTGGGAAAAGGAGGGAGACTCATGGGTTGAAATTTAAACAGATTTAATAAAATAAGAAAACCAATATCAATACTAAAGACACAAAGTTATACTCAGCCCATAGAGTGGTGGCAAGTTCCTCCAGGGATAGTAACCATTGAGAGGAGAGCAGAGCAAAAAGCCACCACACCCCCACCAGGCTTTCCCATTTATAGTGAACATGACATTAATATTATAGAATACACCTGTGGGCCAGCCTGGGTCAGCTGCCCTGGCTTACTGCTAATGGCCTTGATTACCATGGCTGGACACAAACTAAACCAAAATGTAACAGAAAAGTGATTCTATAAATTTTATCCCTGCAAAACCAGGACAGAGCGTCAGAGGCACCTTAATGCTGGATTTGGGCTTCCAGTCTTTGAGTACAACCACAAGGACAAACTCAAAGCCACGTTTACCAAACATCAAGGCTGTTTACTCACCGGACAATCAGGGTTGCCAACTCACCACACACAGCCCAAAGATTTCAGCACTTAACCCAAGCTGTAAATAAGATCAGTTAGCAACACATCTGTTAATAATAGCTAGCATATTGCAAAAAAATACACACAAAAAAAATCAGAAATGTATTTCTTCAACCACTTTTGCTCAATAATGCTGTTCAGTAATAGCTTTACTTCAAATATTTTACTTAAAGTCAAATCTTGTAGGACATCACTGCTTTTTGACTGTAAACAGCGGAGAGTGGAAAACATTTTCTGCAGAAAACCTCATTGTAGATATATATATGCAGCATACATTTATGTACATACACATACTTATCTCTTTAGAATATATTCTCAGCATGTCATCTTTCCACAGAAAGTCAATATTCAATATGCTTTGTATATTTTAAGCTTATTTTATACAAAAATGTAAAGTAGTGTCTATTTTAGTAAACTCATTATCAAACATTGCTGGAAGCAACATAGTCTTCTTGTTACATTGCTCTTTCTTCAGCATTCCTTACTATTGAAGTGGGTCAATGAACACTAGTTTAAATTATGAAAAAAGAAGCAAATTCCTCATTTCCTTGTGCTTTGTATCAGCTACTGAAATTAACGTTTTCTTTAATTTTGGGGGAGGTTTTTTCCAAACTTGCTATGAGTAGGGGAAATCCACTCTGGTGACCATACAACAGGTTCAGAACAAAGGATTTGTCAAAGATTATTTAATACTTGGCTGCAGCAGATGACATAACAAACAATAATTCTTGAGTTACCTTTGAGGGAGGATCTCTCTTCCAGCAGAGACCATCAGAGCCTGGAGGAGGTGCATGGAATTTCCTTTTCTTTTACCACAAGTTCTCCCAGGAGAAACCTCAAAACTGAGGTTCCTAGACTCATACCTAAAAACTTCCAGTCACACCTACAGAGCTGGAGACATTGTGAGTAATCCAGCGAGTAGGCCTACAATAGGGAAAACCACAGGTATATTTACTGCCTTTCCACCCTTAAATGCTTCCAGGTGCATTTAAGAGCAAATCCCTGGGCCACATGAAAGAGCCAGTATTCCTGCTCAGCATCTCACCTGCCTGGGCAGTGGAAGCTCCCAAGTGCTCTGGTAGTCTCTGCTCACTCCCATTCAGGCTGCCTGGAAGGGTGGGATTGGTTCATGTCCATGTCTTTGGTATGTCTTGGGCTTAGGTCTGCTCCTCACTTCAGCTACACAGCCATTGAATGGATACCCAAAAAAACCATTTAGGTACCTCAGTCCCCTTGAGACCTCACACAGGACTCTGAATGAGGAAATTCCAGCACCTGTGACTAGGTAACGTAGTCACATTGCAAATTTTCAGGGGGGCTCACTCCAGGGGTTTGGGATGCTTATTCTTAAAATACTGTATAGCCCCTGTAGTGTTTTTCTGATTTTAGTCATTCCTGAGTCCACTTAAGATACCACTCTCTGTCTAAATAGATAGTAGGTGAATTCAGCTAAGGAAATATGTGGTCAGTCTGTATCCTTGTATTCTCTGTCCTTGCTGGGAAGAGACTAGTAAAGGCTTTTTCTACTCTAGCAACAGGTGGATTTCCTAAGGTGAAACTGCTGAGTAATCTTGGTCATTTTCCAGTGTGCTGCATCATTTAATGTAATTTTGAGCATCATTTTCATGCCTGTAGCATTTAGGTAATCATTAGCTAAGAGCTCCTGATAGTATCAAACATACAGCTCTGCCATGCAGATTTACTGTTACATTTTCCAGCTTTGATAAACTGGATGTCAAGATGAGGTGCAAGTGCTGATATTTCAACTAAAAAAGAAAGAAAGAGAGAGAAAGTAAGAGAGAGAATGAATGGAAGAAGGAAAGGAAGGAATGAAGGAAGCAAGCTCTGGAGAAAGAGATTGGGCTAAATTTTTTCATTAATTAATTTGTTATGTAAAATAACAAACACACAAATATGTTAAATTATTTTTCAGCATCCCTTAATTTCCTATTTGTTTGATAAAAAGTCAAATAAAATTTCTAAAAGTAAAAATGAAGCATGACAGAATCAAACTAAGCTTTCTCATTGACAGTGACCCTTATACTTTGGCAATATTCAATATCACTTCAAGTTTTTTTGCACAAATATGATGACCGTACAAAATGCAGGGCAGTGGGGAATCTGATAGTATTTTACAGGTCTATATGTATATTTGTTGACTGTAGCATATACCTATATTTGTGTAATTCTGATAAAAACCAAATATCATAGATAGTCAATGCTACCTGAGTTAATTTGCATGCATAATTTTCCTCCTTAAACCTATGAAAGTAGCCACTGCTTAGCTCCGGCTACTGCAGCTGCAGGCAGAGGGAGTGGAGGGCTGGAGTTGTCAGGGCTCCAGAGATGTGGACATGAGAGACAGAAAGGCTAGAGATGTGTGGGTGATGATGAGGTCCACAGAGCATAGCTGTAAATCAAAAATAGCTAAATAAATGCCAGTTGTTTAATTTTCTCTTTTTCCGCACTAATATGTTTACGTAGACTGACTGTGGGCAGTGCTAGCATCTGAAAAAAAATTATGCAAGTGGCTGAGCTAGATTTTACTGGGTGGGAAAGTGGAAGGCAGTGAGGAGGCAGCAGTAGAAATTGCAGATTTTACATGCTTAGGAAAAAATCACATCAAACACGAGCACATAAAAGCTGCTGGATGTCACAATGCATAGTGCTGAGCTAACGTTGTTCTGCTCTCTGAGCTGATTGATGAGTAGATTTGACATCTAGCAATGCCAGTCATGGCACATGGTGAGCAATTCTGGAGAAAAAAAAATCCAGCGGGGGCAGGGGAAGAGAGAATACTGGCTACTCAGCATAGTCAGGATAAGGCTAGTTCTGGCTCAGTCAAAGCCACTGTTCTTTGCCCAGTGACAGTCTGACAGGGAATTGCTCTGTGGTATAAGCACCAACCTTCCTTAGATGTTACTAAAAGTGCAAACCAACTAACGAAAGGCTCAGCATTTGCTGCAATTTTTGCTTGGAAAGTATGAGGGCAGGGGAAAACAGAGTAAGAAGATGTTTGTGCTGCTTGTGGGCAATGGGTAGATTGGGACGATGAGGTGCACAGGATGGCAGAACTGCTTGCAACCCCTGAGCAACCCCGAGGCTTCCCCGGAGTGTGCCGATGCACATGCTTTCCTGCTGACAGCTGCTTTGCTTGGAGGCCAGGACGGAGTGGGCAGCCATGGACCAGACCTGGGGATATGAACTCTTACGGAAGTGCTGCCAGAAGACAGTGCAGTGGAAACCAATGCATGTAAAACTGCTTAATTATACAGTGCTTAATTATATATATTATATCTAAATGTAGAGAACAATGAGTAGGAGTAGCCCATATAAGTTAGTTGCCTGCAAAGTAAAAAATGCCCAAGGTACTGCAGTTGGTCAAGTGAATTTCATCTTACACATCTGTTTCTTCTTTTTTTTGGAGATCCAAGAAGCACCTCTTGTAAATTTGCACAGCCATTGACTTGCTGAGGGTAATGCTACTAACTATGTTGCCAAGAGAAGTCCTCCCAAAAGACTGAAACCTGTGGGCTTTATTTCTTTTCACATCACTGATTCATCGCTTGCTCTCCTCCCTCAAGATTTACAGAACGTCAGGACCTGACTGGAGGAGCTGTCTGTCATACTTCCAGTTAATCAATGACCTACTTTATTATTACATTTAAAGCATGGGCTCAAAGAGAGGCTTTTTGCATCGAGTGAAGATCTGATCAATAACTGGCATGAAGGACACAGCAGGGAACAGGGCTGTGGAAGAGTGAATAGTTTTTACTAAATGTCATTTCATGACACCTCCCCTTGGTAGTCCAGTCTATTTTAAGTACAACAGGATGTCATCATTCCAGTTACTCTTTCAAATACAGATGTGCAGATTGTGGAAATATACTGAGCACTGAACTGGAAGCCTTCCATATAAATATTAGCACATCAGAAAGAAACAAAACAGATTTTATTTTCGTTCTCCATCATTAAATTGTATGCATCCTTCTCTGATATAATGGCAAGTACAATCCAACTCAGCCGGCCTCAGAAAGTTAAGTGGAACAGTGTGCTAAAAAAATTTATTTTGTACTGGACTAACAAAGGGCAACTTTGTTATGAAACTTATTTTGTAAGACTGCTACCGTTTTGGGGGACAGACCTGTTCCTTTCTGTCTCCTGTATCACAAACATTTCATTTCATTACAAAAGTAACCACTTGTTACTTTTACGCACCTCTGCAAAACTGCCACGAGTAGGAAAGAAATGAATTGGGGTCTCCTTTGTCTCCTGTATCACCAAGAGGATTACTATTATGATTCTATTACTTATACTATATATAACTTTTATATATATATGTATACAGTTATGCTTCTGCAACCTCATTTAGCCAGTAGAGTCAGTGGATTTATGTTGGTCTCACCAAACACCGAAACCACCCATGCAGAGGCACAGCTGAAGAACAATTTGACAGAGTCTCTGTCGTCACTGCCAGGACAAGAGTTGGAAAGATCTTGAGTTTGAGATCCGGGCTGAGTTTGAGATCCGGGCTGAGTTTGCATGTTTCGTAACTGAATAATGTCTTAGGTCTGGATTCCTCTCACCTGGCTGTAGGCAAATGTTTGAGTCAATCAGAAGGATTAGTAACCCTCACATCTGCATAGGGTTGGTTGTGAGTGACAGACTGAGCCAGTCCACCAAGGTCTGTGCATTGTTTAAAGGTGTCTGTCTTTCTCCATGAGTCAACACAGGAAGCTCAGTGAGACCCTGTCCCTAACCAGACACCTCAGGAAGCGTTAGCACTAGCTGTTATTGGCCAAGGCCTTCATGCGCTCAAGGAATGGTCCTGACCTGGGAGGAGAGGACTGATAGATCCCCTCTCTGTTGTAAGAAAAATGGGAATCCCTAAAATCTTGTGCCACTGGTAACTTCCCCAGTGATTCTGAAAAAACCCCAAACTTGTACACTTGAAATGTGTAGTTTTTTCAAGAGACAAGGCTGGTTCCAGCAGTAACCCCTTTCCAATGATAACAAATACTATTCAGGAAAATGGAATCTTGTGGAGCCAGAAGAGATACATGCTAATGAAATTGGGGTGAAACCGTGTTGCTCTTGCAATTTTGGTTCCTGCCCATCTTTGCATAAAGGGAGGAGTTCCAGCATTTGCAGTTTATACTCTCTGCAGTGCAAAACCTCCTTACATCATCTGCCTGACCTGTTATTCTGCAGCTTGGGGTAAAGCAGCCATTCAGAAGTGCTACACAAGACAGACATCCGCTCCTCCTTCCCCAAAGTCAGAGTCATTTTGGGATAGGTGAAAGGATGAAAAGGAGCTGAAAGTGCCCAGCATCTCCTGTTCTCGCCTCCTAATATCAGTATTTAGGCAGGGTAACATGCAATCCTATCACAGGTGACAGAAAAATACAGGTAATACCTTTAAAATAGGGCTTTAATAAGAGTAAGGTTAGGGCTGCTCTCTATGGTTTTTAGATTCATTACACGGAGAGAAGAATTGCCGTCAAGGCATCAAAAGCTTTGTATGTTAAGAGAAATGCCAATACCTAAAGCTAAGTACTTAAATAAAGCACCTCGCTTTCAGGTTCTTGTCAACCACATGGCTTTGGCATTTAGCAAAATAACATTTCACAAAAATGTATTGGTATATAAGCAAACTATGGTTTTAAAATGCCACATTAAGCTACCTGATAACAGGAAAACACAGGAGTACAGCGGTGGAGTGGTTAAAATGGGTTGCTAGGATGTTACAAGGATGGCTTTGAGAGTGTTACAAGGATGGCTTTGAGATTGTTCCAAAGAGTGTCTCCTCTCAAAACTGTAAACACACAGTTGGGCTGAGGAGTCAAAAGCAGATAAATTAGATGTTAGCTACACAGCTCTCTGGCATGCCAGACATTGTTATATCTTAACTGTTGTAACTCAAATGTCTCCAAAGATCAGACAGGCCAAGAATGCTGATTATTGTGAAATTTATATGATAAGATTATGCAGAAAGAAAGCCTATTTATTTAGTTACAAACTGAACAATTAGATATGGAAATTAGTAGCCATGGGTCACATAATACCATCATTTTGAGAATAACCTCATTGTAAGAGCTGATCTAAACTGAAAAACACAAGGAACAACTGAACAGAACGTAACACATTTAACGAAGAAATAAAATTATATTGAAATGACCACATTCCAGGGAAATGAAAATCTGCTCCCAATCTCTGACTATATTTGTTCAGTCTCATATACTAAATCTCCCTGAAGGGTGATTTTTCTTGGACAGCTCAGACAGATGCGCTTCCATATTGCAAACCCCTCTCCTATTACTGCTGTACAGAGCAGAGCTACTGATGGCCTGCTTCACCCTGACTGTGAATACACGGTTCCTTCCAAAGAAAGCAAACTTATTGGTTGCTCAGTTACATGCAAGCTACTAAGCCTTTTGCCCCTCTTTTTGTTCCTTCTACAACTGTCCTGTTCTGTGAATGAAATGTTTTGCCACTGAAGTCACGCAAGTAATAAAAAGGGTGATGTGGTAATTCCTGTACCTATTCCCTATCTCAGTGTGGCACAGACCCTGCAAGCTCCAAGCACCTCTGAAGCCTTTCAATCCGATGTCAGTAGAGCATGGCTTCCAGCAGGCTGTAGTACAAAGTGTCCCTGAATCTCAACCTCCTCCCTCTTGCACTTCCTGCTCTTTAAATTATTCTCACCTCTACAAGCGAAAAAAAGAGCATATGCCTGAAAAGTCCTGTATTAGCGACCGAACCTTCAAGTTTCTAACAGGTCCTAGAGTGCTGAGTATCCTGAGCCCTCACCGGAAATTTAAGCCCCTCTGCATTTCTACAGCTAGCACTGGTGAGCACCATAGGGAACCAAGATCTACGCCCTAACGTACCCATACGGAAGAGGGAGGAATGGAGCTGCGTTCTGCACTGCCGGTGGCTGAGGACAGCATTTCTTAGCTTCCTCAGACCCAAACGGCCTTCCCCATATAAAGAGCCTCCATCACCAGTCCAAAATAGGGATTGTGCAGCCTCTGGATAACTCACCTGTGCACAGAGAACAGCAAGAACAGGTAGCCATGGAGCAACAGGGAAAATATCCCAGTGCAGTGAGGAGTATGAGGTGTTTCTGGACTGCTGTTCACATGCTTGGGGTATCTCACAGCACTCACCAGTGTTCTTCTGGAGAAAGGCATCCAGAATCTCACACCAGAGACACGGCCACAGCTGCCCTAGCCCAAATTGAAAGCCTGTCAAAAATTTAGGAAAGACATCATCTTTTCTTAGTGTTTGTATCAGATTCTTCATGAGCCAAGGGCTGAGTCTCCACCCTGAAGGTCTATCTCCATTTTCCGTGGCAGTGGTGTTAATCCAAGTGGTTACTTTGATTCACACAGAGTTTCTGAGTTACTCTGTCATAATGTTAAGCAAAAAGATCCACTGGAAATGCACCAATAAAAATTACAACAAAGGCCAATTAGGTTCTTTTTTCTCTGACTTATTCACACAAAGAACATTTTAAAAGGTGAATTGCTGACTGAGGCACCACTCCAGCTGGGATGAGGATAATTTGGGGTTGGTAACTGTAATAGCTTCTAAGTGAAATTCATTTGCTGCCAGTAGTGCAGCTCTAACTGATTTTCATCTGCACTTTTAATAAAGCAATTACAAAACAGCATAGTCTCTGGTATGTGAAAGTGTCCAAAGCTGGGACAGAAATTAATAATGTAATAGGGTGAGGTACCCAGGGTCTCAATAAAGTGTCCTGGAATTAGAAATGCTAATGGCTTGTCTCACAGGTAACTGGGTTGGTATAACAGTGGGCACAGCAGCCTGCCACGAAGCTCACTCTGCACTTAAGTCATTCCAGAGCCTGGGAGCCAGCTCTGCCGCACGTCCAGGTCTCCCCAGCATCATCCACACTTTTACAGAAATGCCAGAAGTAGGACTGTTGCAGCCATTTCCCAACGCTGATACTCTTGATGCATCTCACCGAAAAGACTTGGGTTGTGATAAGGAAAATCTTTTCTGCCTGCTTTTGAAAGGATTTGTTGATTCAGGACTAGACCTAACATTTGAGCTGAGACTTCCAGTGTCCCAGAAAGGCTGAAAAATCTGGTTACGGCTGAGGTGAACAGGGGAAGATTTCAAAAAGCCTTGCAAATTTCAAAAGTGTTTTGTTGATTAGAAAGAGCTATTTCAGCAGTCCACAATTCCATGCAAGGTACTAATTTATAAGGAAGAAGAATAGGTCAGAAGGAAGGCACAAATGAATTGTCACTTAGGAAGTTTCCGCTGTGAACAAACATTTCTCAAGAGATCTTTAACTTCTAATAAACTTAAGTTCTTGGAATACCCTTCCACTGTTTCAAAGAACATACATTCACTTATTCAGAAATACTAGGCAAGTCTCTTAATGTTGCTGTACTATAGAGTACTTAGTCGCACAAACATCCTACTTGACTTACATGAAGTTTGCAACTAAATGCACCAGTGTTTGTGGAGCATTTAAAATACTTGGATGTCAGTGAGTCAGAAATTAAGAGCATGTGGTATTAGTTATATACTATGTTCTTTCTCTACATATTTTAGTCATACAATATACATGTAAAAGAATAAAAGCCACTAGCATTGCTTTCCTTAAGACAAGTAAGTCTTCTCTCTAGCAGCTCACAATCTGGCCCTGCAGCTTTGGCTGTCTGCCAGACAAGTTAGTGCTGGTATCATGTAGGCTAATGTAACTCTTGAATCACTTGACTAAATTTAGATGCTTGCCTCAGAATTGCCTCCAAACATTTAAACAGACCTCACGAAGATGCTTTTCAGGTTTTGTGGGGTTTTGTTCTTTAAATCAGACACACGCTTTTAATTTGTCTTTTTTAATTTCTTCAGTAAAAATAAGTTATTATTCATAGTTACTAATTCAAACGTATTAATTCTGAGTAGTTGAGAGGTGCTTTCGTAGCATAGCGTGCGTTCAGCAACACTGATGCCTGTATGCCTCGGTGCAGGAGCAACGTGCAGAGCAGCTGGTTTGTTTTCTCCTCTGGCAGCCCCCCGGGAGAAGCGCGCAGGGCAAAAACTGCAGCTCAGCATTCTGTAACCCAAAACACAATGGCTGCGGCAGTGTTGTCTCTTCAGGGCACGTGCCCGGAGGTACTCATCGGGAGAGTGACTTCAGACCTAAGGGAAATCAAAGGGACCCGTCTGGGTTATCTTCCCTCTATCCTTCCCTCCCTGAAGGTGTAGGAGGTGTGGGAAGGTGGAAGAGTCCAGCGAAGCAGGTTTGCAGTCACGCCTCACCGCTCCCTTTGACTGACCCCACTCTTGGTCTTTGAGCTGCTGTTCTCAGTAGTTGATGGTATGGTTATGTTATGATGAACTATACCTGTAAAATCAAGCAAGTTAGCCATTATGAGTGGATCCCTGGCAGAAATGCGCCAATTCACTTTCGGGTGGCAATCAGGCCCAGTGACATGTCTGATGAGCAGTCAGAGACTGAACCTTGGTTGGCACGACCTGCTCGCTGGTGTGAAACTGTAAAGTCACAGAAAGTCCCACAGACTGATATGAACCACCAGGGAAAAGACATGACTCTAGGGCATTTCTGAGCCGCTGGGAAGGAACTCCCATTTTCTGAGCTAAGCCCCGTACCATCACTTTTTCTTTAAGGGATATTAAAACAAAGCTCTCCAACAGAGGATAAGCTCATGGATGTTTTGGAGTTCATTATACACTGTACATAGTGGTATCTGGTTGTCAGTGTATAGAAACTTCCCTGTTGCAGAGTTTCAGAAACTGAAAGCAAAGGCTGTAACTGGCGTGTTTGAGAAATACCACAGAGAAGAACTGGGTAAGCAACCAGAAGAACGAGATTTATGAGAATATATATGAACGGTTCAGTTGTAAACAGCTAGCTATACCACGACCATGCAGAGACAAACAACCCTGCAGTTTAATTAGTGACAGGGACGTGCAGTCCCTGCTGCCATACTGAGGCAAAAGATATATCTGTGAGAGAAGCAGAAAGTTTGGAGTGAGCTGGAGACTGTATTGGCCTCCTCAAACTCCATACATCACTCAGGGTGGTAACAGCTGACTCCACTCATGTTTTGTGTTCTTATAATTCATGGTTAATATTCGCTCACTAACTGTGGCAGCTACATTTGGTTTATTCTGTATAATTAACGAGTTTATTCCAGAAATACATACCGTAGCATCCCTTACATTTTTCTCTGAAGCATCTGACACTGGCCAGGGTCAGATCCTAGGGTTTTTTGGACCAGCTTGGAAATTCTTCCTTGTTTTATTAAACAAAGTCATAACATTTTCCTTGCATATGGCAAATAGCCACACTTCAAGCTTTGAAAACAGTATGTTAGCAGCATTTACCCCAAAAGAATCTGAACAAGCTGTAATGTCTATTTATACATATACATACAGATGCATATGTACATAAATATATATCAATATGAACATAAATATAGATCTATAGGAAGCACTGCCTGAAATACTGCCCTCCCTAAGGAAAACCATAGCAATTGACTGGTGCTGAACTCACCCTATAGCAGCAGAAGGAAGGGGAATTTTGGCCCATGACTACAAAGGCGAACCCCTACAAAAACAGAGTTCACATTGGTAGAGTTCATGCCCAGCATCTCTCCTGCGTCAGGCCTCAGCCAAGAGGACGCAGCATCACATAGGGCATCACTCCTAAGTGAGCATATGACCTGTTATTCCCGTCCGCACTGCCATTTGCTGTCCTTTCCTTGAAGACTAGTCAAGACATCTGCCCTAACAGTTTGAAATACCTGACTTTGGAAGATACTGCTGTGTATACAGCATCAAGTATGCACATACCCTTTACAGAGCACATTGAGAATGAACAACTCACTATTTCGCTTGCAGAATGTGATGCACAGGCCAGTTATTGCTGGTGAAGAGATCTCACGGTTTTTCTTTTCAATGGTAGACTGTTTTAAGGGAAGATTGAAAGAGATGAATGACGCTTAAAATCTGCAAAGTAGCAGCCTGTTCTAAGTAGAGGTGAGACATGAAAAGAAGCGCAAGTCACAAGTGGGAGAAGATGACAAAAGAAGTAGGCAGCAGAAAATGCATGAAACAGATCAGGGTTGAATCATACAGCTTTCAAGTCTGTTTATTTCTTTGGAGGACTACACAGAAATCTATTTTTCTTGTGGACAATTGACTCCTGCACACAGCCTTCCTTTCTGGTTTTCTGCCATTCTCTAGGTATAGACCTCCTTTGTACACAGGCCCTATAAAGAAGCTGAGAGTGTGTGAGAAAGGAGAAAGGTATTAAGAGACTTGTGTTACTTCCTCGATCCACAGGAAATTGGAATTAACCACTCCATCCTTGTGCTTCTCTATCCTTTAACCATATTGATGTTGGTGTTCTCACCTTTACAGTACCTCCTTGCTACTGAGAATGAAATCCCTAGAGCACCCAGTACTGGCAGGATCCATGTACAAGGAGCAAGGAAACGATAATCCTCTGCATTTTATGGCCTTTCAGGGACAAATCCTCATCAACCACATGCTGGGAAACCAGACAATTCAGATGCCTTTAAAATATCACATGGAGAGACTGTGGGTAGAGTTTGGGGCTTAGGTAGCCAAAGACAAGAAGAGCTTTCAGGAGAGTGCTTAGACTAAACTTTTTACAGCCTGGAAACTTTGACATCTGCAGAATGCAATGCTTAGTTATTCAGCCTCTGTTTACATCTCCTTGAGATCTAGCCATCTGCTACACTTCAGCTGTTGTGTTTTGATGCCAACCTTCCTGTAAGCAGGCTTGCATTGATTAGATTCCATCTAGCAGTGTAGCTGCTTCTCTGTGAAAGCCTAGCGTAGTGGTTCCTTTCTTACTTCTGCTTGGACATGTGAATATTGCTTTCTCATCAGAATCAAGCTGACATATGATACATCTATTAGTTGCCCACATCCATTCTTGTAAGTCCATTCATTCACCGGAAATGCCTACTATGCTACTTCACGTTGCACTGCTGCAGAGTATGAAAGTAGAGGCATTCCATACATGAATGGATATGACAGGTTTAGCAACTAGAAGTTCACTTCCTTGCACCTTTAACTGGCATCTATTATATTCCAATCAAAAGGAACTGTTCAATATATTGAGGCTGTACTCATGGGCCTGAGTTGGCTGAGATGCAAAGATTTACTTAGACTTTATTTTTTTCTCTGCTTTTCTATTTCTTGTTGTCCTTACATCTGGGAATATTTTCAAATAATGTTTACCAAATATATGGATAGTAGAGGAACCATTTAGTAAGCTACTAAATCATAGCCATGCAATAAAGTCTAAGGAGTGGGAAAAGGGAGGGTAGAAAACGTGAAAAAAAGGAGACAAGTATAATAGGTATAGATCAGTGGGAGTGAAAATTTTGTTGCTCTTTCTAAGACAGTAATGATGCCTTCAGAAAGAAATTTTTTTAGCGGAGGTTCTGAGTCTCTTCTTGCAACCTTGACATTGTTATTCGTTCATACAGTCAGAAACGTTCTGCAATAGTTTCCCTAGTTTGCCAGAGCAAAAGGAACAGCAGGTATTGGAAGACTGGAAGAGTTACTAGCTTTATTTTCATGTTTCATCTGTCTTCCTCACTTACCCTTCATCCCTTGTTTCATACCTTTTCAGACCATTACACTTTGTCGGAGGGGCTGTGCCTTCTAAGGCCAGCATTTAGGACATTGTGAGCACACCCATAATATAAGCAATCAATAATAATTCTACCATGGAGCAGCTAATCAGCAAAATATGTCCTGCAGCTAATCCATAGTAGATGTAGGGTCTTAATTCTGAAAACATTTCCACAAAGTTGTCTTACATAAATCGGTCAGAAGTTCCATGGCTGTGAAGTGCAGCACATGTATATGTGCTTTCAGGATTAAGGCCCAGTAAGCAACAGGTTACTGTTTATTTTAAGCCTGATCAATGCATTCAGCAAGTAGCAAGACACCATGATTTTACTTTGTTTTTGTCATCACAGCAGCTTCCGAGAGTTCAGGAGTGAACCGCTGGTGCTGTTGAATAAACTGCAAGCTTTTATTAACTTCAGCTAGACCTTTTAATCATAGTGTTTCTTACAACTATTGCTCAGAAATACTAAATTGTTCCACACAAGGAAGAAGACAAAAGGATTTTTTCACATAACTTCCTTTACCAAAAAAACCCCAGGAATTACAATGTGTATTTTTAACACTGTGATTGGAGTCTGGGCTTTTGTTATAAAGCAAATGCAGCTCCATATGCACTTCTCTCCCCATCCTCCAAAAGCTGGTTAGATGTACCAATCAACCTTTCTGTTGAACATACAATGGATAACATCCACTTGTTCACAAATACTTGATCAGATTCTAAAAATACAACTTTTTATTATGTGGAGAGAGAAAACCACAATATTAATTCGGGAATTTAAAGTAATAATCAACACTTAACCCACCAGCATCCTGGGTAGCAGTCCCTTGCCATGGATTCCCTCAGGTATCATTGTTCAAGGCACAGGTCATAGAATCATAGAACGGTTTGGGTTGGAAGGGACCTTAAAGATCATCTAGTTCCAACGCCTCTGCCACCGGCAGGGACACCTTCCACTAGACCAGGTTATTCAAAGCCCCATCCAACCTGGCCTTGAACACTGCCAGGGAGGGGGCAGCCACAACTTTCTCTGGGCAACCTGCTCCAGCATCTCACCACCCTCACAGTAAAGAATTTCTTCCTAATATCCATTCTAAATCCACCCTCTTTCAGTTTAAAACCATTACCCCTCATCCTGTCACTACATGCCCTTGTAAAAAGTCCCTCTCTAGCTTTCTCGTAGGCCCCTTTCAGGTATTGGAAGGCTGCTAGAAGGTCTCCCTAGAGCCTTCTCTTCTCCAGGCAGAACAGCCCCAACTCTCTCAGCCTGTCTTCATAGGAGAGGCGCTCCAACCCTCTGATCATCTTTGTGGCCCTCTGGACTCGCTCCAACAGCTCCATGTCCTTCTTATGTCGGGGGCCCCCAGAGCTGGACGCAGTACTCCAGGTGGGGTCTCACCAGAGCAGAGCAGAGGGGCAGAATCACCTCCCTCGACCTGCTGGCCACACTGCTTTTGATGCAGCCCAGGATACGGTTGGCCTTCTGGGCTGCGAGCGCACATTGCTGGCTCATGTTGAGCTTCTCATCAACCATCACCCCCAAGTCCTTCTCCCCAGGCCTGCTCTCAATCCATTCTTTGCCCAGACTGTGTTTGTGCTTGGGATTGCCCTGACCCACATGCAGGACCTTGCACTTGGCCTTATTGAACTTCATGTGGTTCACATGGGCCAACCTCTCAAGCCTGTCAAGGTCCCTCTGGATGGCATCCCCTCCCTCCAGCCTGTCGACCACACCACAGAGCTTGGTGTCATCGGCAAACTTGCTGAGGGTGCACTCAATCCCACTGTCTATGTTGCTGACAAAGATGTTAAACAGCAATGGTCCCAATACCGATGCCAGAGGAACGCCACTTGTCACTAGTCTCCACTTTGACATCAAGCCATTGACCGTAACTCTTTGAGTGCGACCATCCAGCCAATTCCTTATCCACCAAGTGGTCCATTTGTCAAGTCCATGTCTCTCCAATTTAGAGACAAGGATGTCGTGCAGGACAGTGTCAAATGTTTTGCACAAGTCCAGGTAGATTATGTCAGTTTTTCTTCCCTTATCCACCAAACCTGTTGTAGAAGGCCACCAAATTTGTCAGGCATGATTTGCCCTTAGTGAAGCCATGTCGGCTGTCACCAATCATCCCCTTATTTTCCAGGTGCCTTAGCACAGTTTCCAGGAGGATCATAGTTTCCAGGAGTTTCCACATGCCATATTCGTATTACCTCCTTCAACAGTTCTGTCAGAGCTCATGCTAAATTATTGTTTTTCAGCATGACACCATTTGCAAATATATCCAGGGTTGTCTAAGGAACCTTTATTTAAGTCAGCCATTTCAGCTCAGGTATGCTAGGCAAAATTGGCCCCTGTTCACCTGCAGTGTACTGTTTTGGCCATCTCTTGTTGCAACATCACATACAGTCATGCAGCTCCTTTCATAGTAATTTGAGACCTCTGTAATTGCAGCTGTGGGAGGGCAACATTTTTGAGGGAGTAGTGATGTACCTTATCAAACCAACTGACAGAGTTGCAAGAAAAAAGCAGACCAGCTTTTGGTCCCACAGGGCCTGATCCCATACAGATGGAATGGATTTTGTGCTAAGCATAGACTGAGCTGTGTCAGTGCCACATAACAGGGAGGTCTCACACAAGTCTGTTCCTTTCTTGCAGATTGCTACAGCTTCAAAAAAAAAAATCTAATCAGCTTTCTTAAGCGTAAAAATCTAGGATTTCAACTACCCTTAAAATATGGAGGAGACGTTTAAAAGTTACAAAACGTTAGATATTTTGAACAGTCTATGCTTATGATGCTACCCATCTTTCACCGTGTAAAAACTTTTTCCTAGTTCTGTGTTGTTCAGGTCATTTCACATTACTCGTAGGTACACAGATGAGGTTTTGCTATGATGAATCAGTTACTCAAGGCATAGCATAGTTTTAGCATAGCATAGCAAAGCAAGATTCTTTAGTCCTTCAATGAGGCTAATCTCATTGAATCTCCTACAAAACTTGAATGAAGTATGACTAGATTCTTTCCAGTGGTTTATAAGGTGATTGCTAATGCAAGTGATATTATCTCACTTCTTCTTACAGCTCATCAATATTCTCAGTTTCTTCCTACAGTTCAGCGACACAGATCAGCAAGGTTTTCCTCAATGTCTTATCCCAAACTATGTAGAAATTCTATACAGAATTCTCTCAGAAAAACATTTCTTTACAACATTATGAAGAGAGCTGCCCTCTCAGAGAGCAGGATTTTGAGGGCAACTGTGGAAAGTCAGAAAAGGTAGCATGAAAACAGGCATTTGTTCTCTAAGGACTGCCTCTGCTGATCATAGTCCAGATTTTCTTTGCAACAAAGGTCCCAGTCTGGAAGGCTGTGTGCATGTGCAAAGGTCAGGACAACACAGGGGAAGTTTGGGGTGTATTTCTTGCAAAGCTTGAGATGAGAGAAGAAGTAATGACATTGCTCCAGACCTTTCACCTCTGGATACTGTATGACCTCTGATTTCTACACAGTGTTTCAGGAGGCTCTAGCAGGATAGTGGAAAGGCAAGAGTTTTCCTGCTTAACAGTGGAGATATCTGTGTGCAGGGGCTCCCTCTATTCACAGATTCTGGAAAGATAAATTCTTCCCATTCTCCCCCTTACTTTGTATCGTCCTTTTCAATTCACGTGTTAAGGCAAAGATCCAGAGTCTCAGCCAACAGGAAAAGAGGCCTGTAAATCTGATGTACACAAATCTGTGTAGCGGATTTCAGAGGGGTTTGTGGTTTCTAAGGCAAATGGAAAAGTATAATCCTAGCTATTTTTTAACAAGTGTTCCCTGACTACAAGACTATTGGCAGAGCCTGCACAAAAATACTGCCTTTAAATGTCTGTGCCTAGACATAAAGAAGGCATTTTGCCAAAATGAAAATGAAAATCATTGGCCAAATTAGCATCGTGTGATCTTAGCTTTAAAATGACCCCAATGCTGTATAAACAAGATTACATAAAGATTCAGAGGTATGTGAAGCAGTTCAGTAGTGCCATCTTGAGGGAAGTTCCTAGATGTTACGTACAATTCCAGATTTCAGATCATCAGCATTTGCTTGTGTTTTACTAGTTGGAAATAAGTCAATGAACTACCCCAGAAGAACGAGGTACAGTAGATTCAGAAATGCATTAAAACATGCCCTTATTAGCAGAAGAGAAGTCAAAGCCAGCACTAATGCATTTCTGTTGCTGCAGAAAATTATAGTCTGGGCAACAGAATTGTAATGTTTTGCACTTTTAGCTGTTTATCGCTAAGCCACTTAGTAATACAAATTAAGCCCTGCAAAACATTAACACTAATTTAGACCATAAATACCTTTGCGTCAGAAGGGAGCCAGTAGAGGTAAAGAGCTGATGCCAGAGCCCCACAGAATTCTGTTTATTTTCTGGATTCTTTATTTTCATCTGGGATGCAGAACAGGACCCATTTATCCTCTTCTGATTTTCAGTAGAATTATAACCATACATCGGAAATAGATTGATTAATTTATGAAGTGGCAAATGGTCAGAATTATAAAAAAGGATGCTTACAATTACGATCTGCTTTGCTTTCCATCCATTCCTATGTTCCCCATCACATTGGTCTGGAAGTGCCATGCACCATCTGGCAGACTAAGATCAGTAAATGTCAAAAGTGGTTTTCATTTTTCAGATCTATCAGCTGGTGACAAGTAGGGCAGTTTAGAGATCATGCAGATTTTTTTTTACTGTGAAGGGCTCTCTCCTTATTCATAAATATTTCCGCATTTCCTGTTTCCTTCTTTTAGTGAGAACAGATTTACAGCTCTTAAACCACCACAAAAATAGTGTGCCATCTTTAATAGCTTAGATGTTGATGACTTGTTTCTTGACATGCACAATCACCAGAGCTGACGTATGATTTATTGATTACCTATGAAAGGACAGACAGCTGTGAACTTCCATGCTTCTGTACATATCAACATCACCCTAGTGTGAATGCATGCAGTGTGTGATCTTACAGCCACACACAATTCCTCTGGGCCGTGCAGGTGGAACTAAACACACAAATTCAAGTCACCTCTTCACAAGATCCAAGCCTGTTCATTTATTGCTGAGTTTACCAGGATCAGGCGTATTTTGTGCCTTTAGGAAGCTACAAGTCTTAAGACTGTCTTTGCAAGTAGCATGAAGGGAGAAGGAAAGAAGACACCTTTCCTTTCAAGGAAAAATTAGAGGGAGAGGTGAACACCGCTTGAATGTAAGCGCAGTTAGCCTCAGAGCAATTGCAGACTGACATCCTGATATACTAGCGTGATATTCATTTCACCAAAATGGCTCTTTGAATAAAGAATAAAAGTTGTGGCAAGGTAAATGCTATCCTACTGTAGTGATAAGATACCTTGCTGTGACTTTTTTGTATCTTGTCATTCCTCAGAGCTGGCAGAGTAGTCAGTCCCTGTATGATACTGTATGTGATGATGTTTTACCCACATTCTGATGTTAAGGAAATGGTTAATCAGCTGAAAACATAACAAAGACATAGAAAACAGCTGTTCATAAGTCTCCTTGAATCAATTAATAAAAAGTGCTGAAGAACAATACTTTTGTGTGTATCATTTTGAAGTATAACTTGCTTGAAAGATATGTAGAAAATGCACATTTTTGATTAAACAGGAACTACATACTGACTGTGCCCAGGGTATCAGTACATGCCCTCCTTTTTTTTTGCTTCTTCCTCCTGCCTTACATCCTTTTCACTTTCACCGAGTCAGATTCTTGGGAATAAAATGTCATTGGTAGCCTCTGAACTATAGCAGTTTAGGAAGGTGAGGTCCTGCCTTCTGTCTTCATTGTCTTCTATACCACATTGTTAATCATTTTAGTTTTTGAAGTTAAATTTTCAAGTCAATATTACCATAACAGTGTGAAACTGAAACTTAAGTGAGAGAAATAAAAATGTAGTGCTTGTTAGAATGTATTTGTTTTTTACGGCAATGTTTTGGTAGTGGGGGAGCTACTAGGGTGGCTTCTGTGAGAAGCTCCTAGAAGCTTCCCATGTGTCCAATAGAGCTGGTGCCAGCCAGCTCCAGGATGGACCTGCTGCTGGCCAAGGCTGAGCCCATCAGCGATAGCGGTAGCGCCTCTGGGATAACGTAGTTAAGAAGGGGAAAAAACCCCATGCAATTGCAGCTGGAGAGAGGAGTGAGAATACATGAGAGGAACAACTCTGCAGACACCAAGGTCAGTGGAGAAGGAGGGGAAGGAGGTGTTCCAGGCGCCAGAGCAGAGATTCCCCTGCAGCCTGTGGTGAAGACCACGGTGAGGCAGGTGGTGTCCCTGCAGCCCATGGAGGTTCATGATGGAGCAGATATCCACCTGCTGCCCGTGGAGGACCCCATGCCAGAGCAGGTGGATGTGCCTGAAGGAGGCTGTGACCCCATGGCAAGCCCACGTTGGAGCAGGCTCCTGACAGGACCTATGGCCCCATGAAGAGAGGAGCCCACGCTGGAGCAGGTTTGTTGGCAGGACTTGTGACCCATGGGGGACCCACGCTGGAGCAGTCTGTTCCTTAAGGATTGCACCCTGTGGAAGGGACCCACACTGGAGCAATTCATGAAGAACTGCAGCCCGTGGGAAGAACTCATGTTGGAGAGGTTCATGGAGGACTGTCTCCCGTGGGAGGGACCCCACGCTGGAGCAGGGGAAGAGTGTGAGGAGTCCTTGCCCTGAGGAGGACGGAGTGGCAGAGACAGCGTATAATGAAATGACAGCAACCCCCATTCCCCGTCCCCCTGTGCTGCTGGGGGTAGGAGGCAGAGAATTCTGGAGTGAAGTTGAGCCTGAGAAGAAGCGAGGGGTGGGGGGAAGTTGTTTTTAAGATTTGATTTGTTTTCTCATTACCCTACTCTGATTTGATTGGTAATAAATTAAACTAATTTCCCCAAGTCGAGTCTGTTTTGCCCGTGACGTTAATTGATGAGTGACCTCCCTGTCCTTATCTCAACCCACGAGTCTTTCATTGTATTTTCTCTCCCCCATCCAGCTGAGGAGGAGGAGTGATAGAGCAGCTTTGGTGGGCACCTGGCATCCAGCCAAGGTCAACCCACCACATAGAAGTGCATACATTTTTCACTGAGAGATATTTTCCCCATTTTCTGAATTTATTAATAAATCTATTTTTCTTTATTCATTGTTTCTCTGGGAAACTGTCAGGAAAAATGAAAGGAGTGTGACTGTGAAAAGTATCTAGGACTATGTTTCTAAGTCCTTGGTATGTGATGATCACATATATGTGTCAAATCATTATGAACTAAAAAGGTAGTAACTTTTTTTCTAGGATTAAGATAATGCTTTACTTTTTTCTCTGTGGAACTAAAAATTATTTCCATCATATACTTCTCCATCAATACAGCATGCGGATAAACAATTATCAAAATTACTATTTAGTGTTGTTCTTTCACATGGTCCTCACTATAATTAAAAACTCTACCTAATCCTGCTCTGGGAAGAAGGTTTGAGTGCATATACTCCCCCATACACAGGAAAGGATGAAATCTATGGGAAGGGTCTGTATTTCTGTACTTGTTTCTAGCCTCCCTATACACGCACACACGCACACACACTTGTGGAAGGAGGCAATATATGCAAAGGCTCTGTATTTCTGCACTTGTTTGTAGCCTCCTCATTTCAGAAGACTGAAAATACTGTTCAGAAGATCTTTTGTGCTGCACTGTACTGCTGGCCTGTCCCTTGAACAAAGGAAATTTATTGATGGGGAGGGTATGGCAAATTAATAAGGTTTATTATGCATATTTGGGAAAGGAGTTCATGGATTACAGCAGGATTTCTAGCCCTCCTTACTTACCCAGCCCACCCAAAAAAGGCTGTCCAGAGGAATGAATAGGGAGGTGTGGTGTAGAGTGGAGCTGGCCTCTGTCCTTCTGCGCCCATGGGGGTAAGGCCCTTGTATACCTCTGGAAACAGAGGCCATGATCTGCCATTAATGGATAAACTGCCTCTGTTGTTGTTTATACTTGTCTTCTTTCTCATGTATGAGCAAAGCAAAAAGACCTACAATCCAGGTGTGAATAGTGGCTGTATGTATTTATTTCTTCTATTTCTTTTTTTAACTTGCTCTCTTCCCCGTGATCAGGTCCAATTCTACAGCCTAGATCCTACCAAAGCCTGATGCTAGATCTGTGGTGGCCAAGAAAGTATCACAGAGCAGGGGCCACTTGTCTCCAGTGGAGCTATGGAAAATACTTGCAGTGAAACCTCTCAAAGGCTTTTCCTGTTTATCATTTTCCTGCTGCTTGTTTTCCTTGTCCTGTTTGTGGTTTTTCATTTCTATGTAGATGTGTCTGCATCTGAATAAATGGTCATGAATGAACCCAAACTGCATGCAAAAATGGCTTGTGTCTTGAAAATATGTGAAAATTTACATTTCCAATTTATCTTTTCCATAGAAATTACCAAATGACAGCAAAGCTTAGGCTGTGGAGATGACACTAAATACAACAGAAATACTTTTAAGAAAAATACACAGGACAAAGAAGGAGTTTTTCTTTAGTTATGTGTCTTTATGGGTATCCCTTGCTGCATTTCCCATTATATGCTATCCGAATAAACTGCTACAAAATTGATATCAAAGAAGTATTTGTATCATCTGAGTTTCCTTTGGAATTTCCTTTCTCTCCTATTTCCAAATAACTGGTTTGCAATTTGGCAGCTTCATTTAACTGCAGTTCTTAACCTTGCCAGCCAAGCTAGTAGGTGAAATGATTTTTCTAAAGTATAAAACACAAAGTCACGGTTGTAGGGAGTTCTCTGTATGCTTTTTTCCTTGCCATTTATTTTCCATTTTAAATGTCCATCCTCAAAGGATTTGGGTGAAGGATGAATGTGCCAATGTGTTTCCTTGACCTACAGTCCGGCATCACTGCCTGAAAACTGAGAATCATTTGCTTTACAATGTTAATTGCTCCTACTGTAGCACTGTTTCCCAAAACCAAATTCTGTCATAGGTTTACTGTTTCAAGCAGCAGGAGATGTGTTATTACATCAGTAAAATATCTGAACAAAAATTAAGCTTGCACTGATTTTATCCCTGAGAAAATCATTCTGCAGTAGTGCATTAATTCAGGAAAAACATTTCTTGATGGATTTGTCCTACTGACTGTGTGGTTTGCACTCCTCCTCTTCTACAGAATTCCTGTGAATCTTAGGGCACTGCCCGTGAGACTCCTTCACATCATCTCTCCTCAGCCTGACATAGACAGTTTTTAGACTTCATAGTGCAACAAACACTAAGATTCTAATGCAGGCAAGAGAACAGAGTACATACGCCGGACTAGGTAGCATGTATTCATACTGCTTTTTTCACAAAAAGGAGCTACAGGCCGGCTTATCCTCTCGCTAGATCATCCATTATCTCAAATAGGCCTACTGCAGGAGGATCATCTCTGTTGTTCACATGATGTTCTTATATTGTGCCTTCAGCACATGTGCAGTTCTGTAACAGCTGGATACCATGAGGTGTCTTCATGTTTATTTCAATCAACCTCCTAAAACAGTTTTGGCAACACAGAAAGGTAATAGCTAGATGTTACTCATAATTTGCAAAAGGAAAAAAAAATCCAAACATTCTTTCAATTTCTACTTTAACTTCCAGGACTTACTTTACCCCCAAAAGAAAAAAATTCAGGTTGCCATATTTATGCTACAGTCAGAAATTCATGTACATGGTGGTGACCTCTATTTTGTTGGTATGTAAGTATGACTCTCCCTTGCAGCCAAGAGGCTATTTCCCCTAGAAAGGATCCTATTCCAGCAAACGTGCCATGACAATACTGTGCTTTGCAGCCATTCAGGAAAGGTGCTGAACAATGTGAGAAAAGAGAGAGAAAGCACAGGGACAAGAAAATACTTAGAGCATATTTTAGAAGTACAATATGATAAATACTTCATTTTTCTCAATGAAATATATAGCTTTTGAATAACCCAGAAAACTTCTTAGGATTTTGTTTATATCTGACTATATCTGCAAAACATAAAATTCAAGATTTCCTTTACCAAATGGCAAGATACAAACAGGCACCATGATTCACTGCAGGGAACAGTCTACAAGGCTGTAGATAATTCCAAACAACAAAATTACACACATGTTTAAATGAAGACTTAATTAGACATAATGTTTTAACTGTCTCCATGAAATACGGTATTTGATTTGTGATTGCATTTTAACATCAGTTATTTCTGACTCTACATACATTAAAGCCTTATTCATTCATGACTGGTTGCAAACAATAATCTGATAAATATCAGCTTTAACCCCTTGCATGACAGCCTAAGAAAATAAGACCCCAATCCTGACTAAGGTCTTAGTAGGCTATAATAAGACAAAATGATACAAGTTTCTCCTGTAATTCTTGTCAGAGGTCATCAATCTGTATTCAACAAAACCATTATTGATATTTGACGCCCATGAGTTCCTAGTTCACTGGCTAAAAAAAATCATGTAACACATTAGGCCTATTCTTTTTCTTATGTGAGACCCATAATTAATAGGGCCAACTCATTCTCCACAGATAATTAATTCTCATATAATTCCACAGGGTGACTGACATTTCATGTAAATACTTCTTTGGATAGGAGGATGCGAAGAAGAAGGGCTTAACTGCTGAACACAGTGTATTTTGCATCCAGCTAAAGCTCCACATCAGCGTGCTGATGCAGAGCTGTATCAGCACACATTTCCCTATTGCGTCCTCCCCCAGTCCCTTTGCAAATGACTGGAGAAACCATCTGTAATTTGAAAGAGGGAAAAGATTTTAAATGTTTAAAGAATCAGCATGAGCAAAAGTCAAGATTATTGCAGAGTTTTGAAACCATATCACAAAGAATAATGTCTGTGTAACTCTCCTGAGGTGATAACACCTCAACACAGTCTGTTGGTGTTTTTAAGCAAGAATGCTGAGCCAACCCAATACACCAGTGCTACCAAAATGTGCAATCCCATTCCCTCTTCCTCTTCTCTGGAAGAAGCTCTGGTATGCATCGGACTCTTCACTGAGCTGACTTTGTTCAGCAAAGCCATAAAAAGTAACAAAACACACCTAAAATGCCATATTAATCAGTTAGAACAGCCCACTGAAGGAGCAGAGGAGCACCAGAGTTTGCCACAGACATGATGGGTGTGAGGAGAAGGGGACAAGGGCTTCCCTTCCTGCCGGCCATGACCTGGCCAGAGAGCCTACCTCCTCCAAACCTGCCCACCAGAGTCTAATAGAATCATAGAATAGAATCATAAAATTGTTTGGGTTGGAAAGGACCTTTAAGATCCTCGAGTCCAACTATTAACCTAACACTACCAAGTCCACCACTAAACCATATCCCTAAGCACCACATCTACTCATCTTTTAAATACCTCCAGGGATGGTGATTCCACCACTTCCCTGGACAGCCTGTTCCAATGTTTGACAACCCTTTCTGTGAAGAAATTTTTCCTAATATCCAATCTAAACTTCCCCTGACACAACTTGAGGCCATTTCCTCTCGTCCTATCACTTGTTACTTGGGAGAATAGACCGACACCTACCTTGCTACAACCTCCTTTCAGGCAGGTGTAGAGAGTGATAAGGTCTCCCCTCAGCCTCCTTTTCTCAGGGAACACCCTGATAACCACCTTTCCCAGCCAAGGAGAAGAAAAGGGGAGTAGAGAGGACACAAAGCACTCACATGCTTTCTTGTCCCATCTATCTTCAGAAGCAGATGGAAGCACTTTATTTGCACACCCTTGCAGAGCAGGCAGCTGTGCAATTAGGTGGCAGCTTTTTCCGCACAGCAGCTTCGAGTTGAAGTCCTAAGAACTACGGGAGCATCCCCTGCAAGGCAGTTTGTATCTGCTACTCTTGCAGTGTAAGAGAGGGATACTCTGCCTTATCTCCTAGTCATCTGGGGACAGACACCTCGCAGGTGCAAATTGCTTTTATTACAGGACCTGCAATGAAATCACGGCACATGAAAGCTGAGGATCTGAACCCACTTTAGACAGTTCTCCTGAAGAAACAATGATGGTGAGATCACGCAGTCTGTGTGCCTGCACTTCTGTCTGTATTTCTTATTACTTTTTTCTAACCACTTCCAATGACATTTAGGCAAGGGACAGAAGTCTCAGGGATGTTAACTTCCCACAGCCTCTGGCTAGCAAGAAAAGACAGTGTGGCTATTAACCAAATGAAAGTCTGAAGAGTGAACTAACCATTGTTAGACATGGCTGAGGCCACGTGAAAGCTCAGCATCAAAATACAAGGGCAAAAATGAGGGTTCATTGGTTCTACTGACCCCACAGAACTAGCATCAATATAAGTCTTCACAGAGGCTGACTATATAAGGTGACTTCAATATAAGTCAGCTTTTCAGCTTTGTAGACTGAGAGGTTTAGTTCCCTGCTTACAGGAAGACAGGCAAAGTAATAAATCATAATATTGTTCACTTTCGCAGACAGGTTCCTTCTTTTCCTATAAGATATATGAATAAAATACCTCACAGATAAAACACAAAAGCTTTACCTCAATTGTGTTTTTATAGAGCCCCCAGGATTCATGCAAAATGATAGCAAAACCGAAGCATAAATCACAGTTTGTTGTGATAAGGCTGCCTGGTACTTAATGTGTAGATTTTTGGTAACAAAGAATGCTGGATTTAGCACCATCCTGGTCAAGACAAAGCTTTACAGTTTTACTAACTGCCTTTTGGAAACTGTTTAAAAATCAATGTGAAGTCATGGGAGTAAAAATGTAAAAATACAACAGACCTTTTAGGTCACCAGATCCATCTACATGACAGACCAGGACAGTTCTCTGTGACAAATGCACCCAGCTGAGTTTTAGCAGCCTTAGGCAATTGGACAACTAGCACTTTCCCTTACATTATAATTTTTTCAGACCGTATGTTGTGTGCTTCATTTCATTAATTCAACCATATTTTTTCCTCTTCCTTTTAAATAAAGATTGCAGCACTCACATGTCAAGCTGAAGAAGACATTATTCTAACAGTAACATCTAACATCTGTTTTTGGCAGGCACTATGGGCAGTTGGCAGCAGCTCTGCAGTTCCCTCCTTATGTAAATGATCATGTGCTGGTGGCTGTCTAAGCTAACATCGCTGGAAGACAAAGGAAGGAAAAGTCCTCTTCCTTTTACTTGATGCTTACTGTTTAGCTAGAACATAAGGAGTTTTGCATGTTGAGCAGACAGCGTCATTTTCACTGTATGTGGGCCAGATCTGGCTTCAAGGGAACCAAAGAGAGCCTTGTGCAAGCAGGAATATTCACTAAAATATTTATAAAAGAGAAAGATTTTTAGGGTCTTATTTATGCACAGATTTATCTACTGGAAAGAAGGAATGCTAGGGAACACTGCCTAACACAGAGGCAGGGAAGAAATTATGATGTGCACCCTCCAGTCCACATAGCAGATGTATCAAACCTTTCCAAGACTGGAATACATTTCTAAAATGTAGGTTCGTTGGATGCACAATGATTGTTCAGACCTTTTTTAATATGCCTGTAAAAGATAGCAAATATAGAGCCCCACTTAATGTGAAGATCTGGCCTTTGCTAGGCATCACATAGGAAGTACATTATTTACAATTCTCCCTCTCATTTTGTGTGTTGACCACTTGATATACGGAATAAACCAAGGATAACTGGAGAAATTCTGCCCTTTGTTGTACAAGAAGACAAACTAGAGGATCCCTTCAGCTTATCTCTACAGATCTCTGACATGCAGCCTGTGAGACCTCAGTACTTTTAGCTTCTGCAGGGATACAGTTTCTGAAGATATCACTTCTCTGAGGTGTTTTGGAGATTCTTGTAATGCCTCTGCTCCCAGACATTGGGACAGTACTGCCCAGCCTTAATTCGACTGAAGTTTTATCATTGGCTGCAGTGAGGGCACGAGTAGATCTAAGGGACTACCAGGACTGCACAATGCAGTTGTAAATGAGGTCTTCAGCTCCAAGGAGCAGGTGTTGGCCTGAGAGCACAGCTTCATCTTAATTAGCCCAAGTTGTTCTGAGATTATATTTCCACAGTCCTGCCTTCCCCTCTCTCTGGCTGCTTCCTTGTATTTTTGTACCTGCACTGGCACTTCTTCAGGTGCATTTTAAACTGCGGCAGGTAGCTCAGACGGCCACACATTGATTCTACAAGAAACATGGACTTTTCAAGCCTGAGCAAAGCTCTCTGCTAATGTAGCAATACTGCCGGTCCTTAGGTCATTTTGACAGCTCACATTTCTTGCCTCAGAACTGCATTGTGCCATGCTGATACACCTTACACGTATTGAGGAAGACACTACTTCGCAGCTTCAGACTCTTGCTAAATATCTCTAATCAAGGCTATGCTGTCAGCTACAGATGTTTTTCCCCAGCTCTCAGCATACAGCCTTGCCATCACAAAAAGACCTCAAAGCTGTTACAACCATGGCTCTGTGTAGCTACGTGTAAGTGCTGCCATGCAGTTCAGCCAACCTTGTTTCAAACAAAACCAGGCAATCCTAGTGTTTGGTGTCTGTGTGACATAAACATCAGTATGAGAGGCCAGTTGTGATGCTGTGTAGTAGTAAGAACCCCAAAAGAAACAGAAAAGCATGGAGCTTTAAATAGTGGATGAAGATCTGTTTAGATTTGAGTCTTCCTATGATTCTGCTCTTTGTAAAAAGAGAATTAAAACATCTTACATTCTGGCAAAGTTCATACTTCACCTTGTTCGTACATGGAAATTTAATCTAATCGTTAAAAAGATAAATTTGACGTAGCTTTAGAGTTGAGGTCTGGGTTCTGTTTTGGCCCAGTTCTAATCTTCAGGTTAATTTTCAATCCCAAATATTCTACATAGCAGGAAACAGAGTTTCTTTGGTTAAGTGGTTGAATTTAAGAGATATAGCTCCCAAGTATGCTCTGTTCCCTCAAACTTCACTGGGACAGTAAGAATGCCTAGCCACTTGTAGGACTGGGCTTTAATCTGTTTGCAGCAATTAGTTCACCTCTTCAGTAAAAAGCTGCTAATCTCTCAGTTTTCTTTGGGGATGTTAGGAAGCTGTTGCTGTGCGTGCATTGGAGAAGGCTGGACTTTTCACTGGGAACTTTTTCTGCATGTTTATACCAATCTTTTTATCTTAATGCCATCTTAAACTATGCTGAACAATGGTGGGGACATGCTGTGCATACTGCTGCGAGAAAAGAGAAAGGAATGAGCAGAAGGACAGTAGGAAACTGAATGGTGTGTGAAAACGAGAATATGACTAAGTGACTTACCATTCAAATTGCCTTTCACCAAATATGCGTAATCAATTCCAGTGCAGTAGGGATGGTTAACATTACAAAGGCTCTAATCATGGATTTGTCCAATATCATCTTTCCCAAGAAGTAGCCCCAGATGCCTGAAAAGCATATGCATGAATTTAGTAACAAAGACTTGAGGCTGGACTACTTTGCCTTTATAAAATGATTTGCATTGCAGATTTTAGGTGTCCCTGCCATAGTGATTTTATTCTCAGGGACCAAGTGACTTCTCAGTACTTGCAAAACTATGCCTACAAATTTGACTGAAGCCAGTACTTTGCAACAACTGAGATAACAGTAGGAAAAGAATTTAATATTTTATTGCATTGAGTTTTATATAGAACATAAAACAATAACACTCAAAGTATGCCTCACAAGGAAATAAAACTGCATTTGGAAAAGTCACCAGGAAAATGTTCTATTGCTTTCCAAATTAATTCATGTCCTCTGAAAGTACAGAAGACAATGACTTTAGATTTTTCAGCAAAGAGAAAATCCCTGTATTCCAGGTTGCACTAAGAATGATAAGCCAGACATTTGCGGCCTTTATATTAAATTTAACAGGGACAGAAGATCTGTGAGATCGTCATCGGAACTAGTCTAAAATACATTAAATCAGCAACTTTTATTAATTTATAATTTTATAACTGTGTATTCTCCCTTTTATTTAATTTTGTGCTCCCTCAGAAATCCAATTCTCTATTAGTTGTTTCAGCAGAAAAATTCCCACCAGCTCTAGTTCACAACCAGAAATTGCAAGGTAGCTCTGAATCTCTAAAATAGGAAGGTTTTTGTGTAATTTTTAATTAAACGTATTTGCATTTCTATCTTGAACTGGAATATTGGAGAAAAAAGCCTCAGGGACATCTATCTGTTCCACTTTGTTCCAAGCAAGGAGAAGATCTATACAAGCCTTCAGCTTGCATATAAAATAGACTATAGAAATGAAAGATGTTTCGAAAATATGCTAATTTTCTGAAAAACTCAAAAATAGAGGCTCTGAGCACTGAACGACTACAGGTATTTGGTAACAATCTAGAACAACTCTTTTGAAATTAATGGAGTTTGTCCCGATTTATCACACTACAAAGTAACACCAGAACTTGGCCTAATTTCTGAAGTTACTTCCAGCACTCATTGCAGAGGGAAAAATCTGTCATTACAGCTCTTTTAAGAATGATGTCATTTAAGAATGAGTTCAATATAATTACATCACAAACTTAATAGCATGTGTCTCAATAATTTTCAAGATTAGTGAAAAACATGGACACACAAAAAAGAAACCTGAGCTTCCTTATGTAACTCTTCTATTGCCATTTTTTCTATTGTCATAAGTAGCTGCTTTTCGTTGGTGCATTACAAAAGAAACCTCTTTAGACAGCTTTCTGCTGACTACTTCTTTTATCTATAAATGCTTTCAGTGACTTGTTCACGTATCTTTTTTTTTCTGCAAGCAAAATAATCTTCTATAGCCTCAATGAACCTGACAGTGAAAAGCACTGAAGTTGAACTACACAGGGTCATATCACAGCTTACTGAGAAACAGGGGGCCACCAAAAGGAGATAACTGTAGACAGCACAAGGGTCCAGGATGGCTCTTGCTTCAGTCCTGCCTCAAGGTAGCATCTCATGAGTACCTACTTTCCATTTCAGTAATCCATCTTTGTATAATATACTTATTGTTTATGGCCATCAAGTAAGGCAGGCAGCCCTCATCCCATTACTATTTAGCTCCAGGGTAAGGCTTATTTTTCTTATCTACAAAGAGGATATTAAGGAGTGGAATACATACACATAGTTCTCCATAGGTTTATTGTGTTCAGCCTACCACCCTGTCAATCATGCCATTTTTGTTTTGTTATCACTTTTCTTAGTTTAGTGCCATAACCTCAGGCTCTGATCTCATCAGATCTCACAAGCTAAATGGGGTCAGGCCAGGTCAGTATTCAGATGGGAAACTTCCAAGAAAACTCGAATGTTTGCAGGAAGAAGTACTTTTCCCCCCATGCTGTATTTTTCAGTCTCAGTCAGGACCCAGAAGTACTGAATCAGCACCAGTGAATGAAGGTAGAAAGTTATAATAAAAGATTTCAAGATGACTTCAATGTTGACAAACTTAATGTCTGGAGTGAAACCTAGCTTAAGTACACTCAGTCTAAACCGACAACTATTATTTCACTGAGATAGATAGTTCATTTTTCACTTACCCAAAAAGTCTGTGGTTGCCTTCATTACCTCTTCACAGATCTTTCTGCCAGTATTGTATTTTTTGCTTCATTGATACTGCTCACTGAGAGCTCCTAGCTCTGACACAATATTGTCCCTTCTTCTTCTCTAGGTCTGCTGTAACTCCTAATGCCACAGGATCGGGTTTGTCTTCCAATTACCCTAGCAATGACTGCCTCCCTCTCAGGACATTGGCATTTCACTGCATTTACTACACACACTCTTATTCCAGTAGCATATGTTGGTTCTCATTTTATGTCATTAACTGGTATTCTGCCACTCTGAACTGCTAAAAGCTTTCTGTCCCATTTCTGTGTTGGCTAGATTTATGTGGCAAATAAAATAATTTCCACAGAAGTAATTGTTAAACTAAATTGAGACCCTTCTGAATGGAAGTAAATTACTTTAGTTATTAGTTTAATTGTAGATCTTTTTATCGTTAGTAGCTTTTTAACCAACTTCATGTTTTACTAGGTTAGGGCACCATCCCGTGACAATCTATGGTCAGTTAAACCACCACAAGATAAGAAGGTATGAAGTGACACCATCTGTCCTCAATTTTTGTGTTACTCATTCTCTTTCATTGCCTTTTTGAATATTAAGCTCCACATTTCAACATCCTGGCTATGACCTTTCCACCTCATCAGCACTAATGTTTGTCTTATTATCATGTAAGATTTTTATTTTTTTTTCCCCAAATAAGAACTATAAGTCAGGAACAATAAGCCAAGCTCCTCATGACTTGCTGTGGTAAGTTGCACAACTCAGTATGTTTCCCTTAATGTAGTGGATAAGTCAGTTGGCCCTTTAGTGAATTATTTAAAAGTTAAGGCCATTGTTGATAATTTGGAAAGCATATATCACCTTTATTCACAAAAGGGTAGTACTGCCAGGAATCATGGGAATATTCAGTAAAATATATTTACCCAAGTAAGAGTAATAGAACCTGGGCTTCTCATACCATGACCTGATGCTAGTTATATACATTATTCTCAATTTGTATTTTCAAAGGATAAATAGATACATGAGAACTTTATTTTTATTGTTGAAATGTTGCTTTCACTAAAGTTGTAAGGTAGGAGGCAACATGATCTCATGACCAGAATAGGAAACTGAGAATTGGGATACTTGGGTATTTTTATCTTGACTTTACCACAGCTGTCACTGTTATCTTGGACAAATCACTGTTTCAGACTGTGACTTCCAGCTTCCAGAGATTCAGTTACTCGCAAGCAGGTAGTCATAGAGCTGGGGAAACAAATGGGCTCAGAGGCCATGCTCTTAGGCACATCAGCCTCAGCCAACATCTTCACAACCTTCCTTCGATTGCATTTAGACCATCACAAGAGAAGAAGTTATGTAGTGACATCATCGGCCCTCAGTTTTCATGTGACTCGATACCCTATCTATAAAATGAGGCTAAATATACTAAACAAATACATGTCGGAAAATCCTTTGAATACCTTAAATCAACAATTCTGTGCAATGTAGTTTGCAAGTACATAATACATCCCTTATAGATAGACATGACATGTTCATGTGCTTATTAGCATCCTACTCTTTGGAAAGCATCAGATTAAAAATAAGAGAGTGGGGTCAAATACAGAGGAAAGTGGTTCTTAAATAGGTCTGAATTTGGATCACAGAGGTTAAATGTTTTGCAAAGGATTGCAAATAATTTTTAGGAAAGAAGCAGGACTGCACTGATTTCTTTTAACGTTCATTCTTTGCTTAATTTAGATTCTTTCTCTTCAGTACGCAGTAAAACCATGATATTAAAATCCTACATAAATTTAGAAATTTCTGGAGATACAAAAAATGACTCATGAGTCCATAATTTGAAAACAAAGGGGGAAAATGGACAAAGTAGAAAAAGCTTTGTAAAGTATTTGCATAGACATTATGCAACATGCCTTAAAGAAGCTGCATGTGACCTGTTTTCTTAATTCAAGTTTTCTCAATTCAAGTTTTCTCAGTGTATAAATCCTGCTAGAGAGCTTATTGCTTGTTTACATCAAACCTTTGGCCAGTAATAGAAGTTTAAACAATGCCACAAAGAGAAATAATGCTGAAAGGCGTGAAAAGAATGGGTCCATTGGGATTTGTATTTATTCTAAACAGTTCTGTATGTCAGCATCAGTCTAAAGTTACCAGTGTTTATCCATTAATAACCACTGACTGTTAAAATGTGTCACAGATTCTGATAGCTTCCACACTGCAAACATGCTGCCTTCTTTTGTCAAGAACCACTTTCAGATAAGGGCATGTGGCAGATTACTGTTTCTACTGTTCCTTCCTCACCATTATGAATCTCAGCATGTAGTCCTCATGCCTTACAGAATTTCACAAGATCCTCTATGTGATGCAAAATTTTCACTTTACATGGACTAAACTAGCCCACGACAACTCCCAAGGGACAAACCCTCATCAACTGACAACACTTAAAGGTGAGATACAGAATGGAGGAAACTAATACAGCTCCCATCTTATTTTCACAGCTGGACTCTTATGAATTTTTGACCCCAGTGTGTTAGACATTAACAGGACTGATTTTTGATTCAGCATGTAAGCTTCACTTTGACTTTTTTATTCCCACTGCCAGATGATTACTATCTCTGATCACACTATGAAAGTCTACCAGGCACAAATCCCTATAATGTGTAACCTTTATACTGCCTTGATTTACGTTAATCTGATCTACCAACAAATGGACTCATCTGTTTCATTCTGACAAAGCTGATTTATGTTGACATGTTGACTTTTGTACTTTCCAATGCTGCATTCCCTTTATTAGGTTTCTGACTTTGTGTCAGCTAGACAGGGCTGCCTTTCCTGCGTTTTTTTATTCAGCTGGGAGATATTTCAGTACTTCTAAAAATTAGGATGCTGAACTACTAAAATCAATAGATTTGTTATTAGTGTGGACAGTACAATAAGGTCCCTTTTCACTTCCTAAGATTTCAGTGGTTTGATTTCCTTCTGACTTTGGTTGATGTAAATCATTAATAATGCAAGTAAAATTATTGAAATTACAGTGGTGGAAAGGCAGAAATTTAGAAATAATTGATACCTAACTATTTTAAAACATTTAGCATTAATGTTGGTACCAGTGGTACCAGAGTGCAAAAAATAGCTCTGCACTTTGTTCAGTGCTCACATTTGCCAGGATAAGACTCCCAGCTTCTGACAGAAAGCTGTGCTTTGTGTCCTGCTTCCCCTCCTTCAGAAAGAAGAAGCATCTGAGCCAAGGCTCTCACTGGGGAGATCATACCCTGATGATAATCCCAGCTGGGTAGAGAAGGTTATAACAGAACAGCAGAGGTCTGTACTCGGCTATCATCAATGCAGCATCAGGATTGTGTGGCCAGGCCTCCCACGATAGAAAAGGATGAGGCACAAATACCACAGAGATTTTGACATAAAAGTGAGGTAAAGAACAGCTAAAAATACTTTAGTGACACAAGGACTTCATGAAAGCTTCTATTCCTGGTAGCTAAGTGAGATGCATTTTTCTGCAGCTGAGTGATGAAGAGAAGTACAGAGAAGCCCAGTTGTCTGCACACTGTGTTGATGGCATCAAAAGAACTTCTAAGTACTATATGTGGAAATGCAGTATTTGTTTTTCAAGCATAACCAAAACAGGCTTTGAACAAGTTTTTGTAATAGCATGGTCTGAAAAGCATCTCAAGAGATCATTGAGGCCAATGCAATTAAAGCAGAGGTTGAGCTCCAAGACCTCACCTGATATATGGGCATTCAGCCCACAGGACTAGATTAGAGCTAGTCAAAGTAACCCCCTGAAACTCATTTTGCATGGACATTGGATCCTAGCTCCATCTATTTTGCTCTTTAATCCCAATCCTATTATATCACACTAGTTCCTGACATAGGCAGAGGCTAAGTGTATCACTTTGCCTTAGGGATATTGAAATTATGGATTTTTGCTTCAATGATCAAATCAAGAATTGTCATAAAACATAAAGTAAAATTCTGGTTTGGATCAAACTGTCACGAAGCAATTTATCTTTAGTTTATGTAGCCATTTTTAATCCACCAGCATAGGAATAATAGATGATGGAGATGGAATAGAGGAAGAGGAAAATGTCTGTTGAAAATAGTTTTGCATCCCCTTTCTCCTTTTTTGGTGAATTAGTGTTTGCTTAATAATGTTACTGTTCTTAGTACTCTATTATTTTTAGTCCTGTTTCTCCTCTAATTTTACTGTTCCAGTGATACTTTCTTTCCATATCAAGGGATTTTTTTGAAAATTTTCAAAATCTGTAGAAAGAAGCAGCTTGCCGAAGATCACAGGACAGAGATTTCAAAATTATCATTCTAGGGTGGCCCATCTGTGCTCTCTAACATCACCTACCTTTCTTATTTTAAAAACGCGGAAAAGAAAGACCAAAACGCGAGGAGACTCAGGGAACGCAAGGATAGGCAGGAGTGGCTCTGATCCTGAGGCCAAGCGTGCCATCTAGTGTTGGATAGTGTTTGTCGAAGGGGATGCGTTAATTAATCTCCACAACGTTTACAATATTCGTAATACATCCTTCATAGAGTCATAGACTTGTTTTGGTTGGAAAACACCTTTAAGATCATCAAGTCCAACCATTAACCTAGCACTGCCAAGTCCACCACTAAATCATCTCCCTCAGCACCACATCTACATGTCTTAAATACTTCCAGGGATGGTGACTCCACCACTTCCCTGGGCAGCCTGTTCCAATGTCTGACAACACTTTAAGTGAAGAAATTTTTCCTAATATCCAATCTAAACCTCCCCTGGCACAGCCTGAGGCCGTTTCCTCTCATCCTAGCACTTGTTACTTGGGAGAAGAGACTAAGACTCACGTTGCTACAACCTCCTTTCAGGTAGTTGTAGAGAGCGATAAGGTCGCCCCTGAGCCTCCTTTTCTCCCGACTGAACAACCCCTTCATCACTTACTGGACAGGCTACTGATACCACGCTTGGGTATTAAATGTAAGGCTCAACAATAATAATAATTTTTCACCTCCATGATGTTTGGGCAGTATGTGTGAACAGTGTGTGAACACCAGTTTTTTGAAAGCTGCTGATCCACATCCGATAACAAGCACATCCAAAGAGTAATGAGTCTTCTGCAGAAACAGCAAAGTGGTACGTTTCAACAAATAGAGCTGCCCATCATTACAATAAAACACCTTGAATATCCTGTGGACATTGCAATGATCACTTATTTCACTAAACTGCCAGAACTGATAGCCCAGTTTGGTGTGCAACAGATTGTAACAACATTTAAATGTTCCTGAAACTCCAGTAAGGAGGACAACATAACTCAATTCCACCCTCATACAATAGTAAAATGAGTAATGAAAGTTGAAGACATGCAGACTGCCATTTTTTGTTCTTTCGGTTCTTGTCAGCTACTCCATATTCAGTGATGAGACACCATCAGTAACACAGATATCAACAGCCAAACTCACAGCACCACTTTCATTCTGGCAGTTCTCTTAGCAAAAATACTCTGTTATCATTGAGGAGTGTAAACTTCTAACATACATTACCATAAAGTTCTCCTAAGCAATTGCTAGAACCTCTCATGGCACAGTCAGGGCAAGTATGAACACCTGAAATTTGGTGCATTCTCAGAAATTTCACCAAATTTCAACATGGAAATTCCCACAAATTTCACCAAGGGGAAAGCAAGCTTGACCAATCTAATGGCCTTCTATGATGGCATGGCTGGCTGGGTAGATGAGAGGAGAGCAGTGGATGTTGTCTACCTTGACTTCAGCAAGGCTTTTGACACTATCTCCCATAACATCGTCACATGAAAGCTCAGGAAGTGTGGGTTAGATGAGTGGACAGTGAGGTGGATTGAGAACTGGCTGAATGGCAGAGCTCAGAGGGTTGTGATCAGTGGTGCTGAGTCTAGTTGGAGGCCTGTAGCGAGCGGTGTTCCCCAGGGGTCAGTACTGGGTCCAGTCTTGTTTAACTTATTCATCAATGACCTGGATGAAGGAACAGAGTGTACTCTCAGCAAGTTTGCTGATGACACAAAACTGGGAGGAGTGGCCGATACACCAGAAGACTGTGCTGCCATTCAGCGAGACTTGGACAGGCTAGAGACTTGGGCGGAGAGGAACATAATGAAGTTCAACAAAGGCAAGTGTAAGGTCTTGTACCTGGGGAGGAATAACCTCATGCACCAGTACAGGCTGGGGGTTGACCTGCTGGAAAGCAGTTCTGTGGAGCAAGACCTGGGAGTTCTGGTGGACAAGTTCACCATGAGCCAGCAATGTGCCCTTGTGACCAGGGAGGCCAATGGTATCCTGGGGTGCATTAGGAAGAGTGTGGCCAGCAGGTCAAGGGAGGTTACTCTCCTCTACACTGCCCTAGTGAGACCACACCTGGAGTTCTGTGTCCAGTTCTGGGCCCCCTGTTCAAGAAAGACAAGGAACTACTGAAGGAAGTCCAGCGGAGGGCTACAAAGATGATCAGAGGACTGGAGCATCTCTCTTATGAGAAGAGGCTGAGGGAGCTGGATCTGTTTAGCCTGGAGAAGAGAAGGCTGACAGCGACAGGACAAGGGGCAATGGGCACAAACGGAAACATGGGAAGTTCCATCTCAATATGAGGAAAAACTTCTTTGAGGGTGACAGAGCACTGGAACAGGCTGCCCAGGGAGGTTGTGGAGTCTCCTTCTCTGGAGATGTTCAAAACCCGCCTGGATGCGACCCTGTACAACACGCTCTAGGGGAACCTGCTTTGGCAGGGGGTTGGACTAGATGGTCTCCAGAAGTCCCTTCCAACCCTAACCGTTCTGTGATTCTTGATTCCGTGAAATACAAAAATGTAAATTCTTTGGGATAAGGCATCATTTTTTCTTCAGTTGTTTCATGTTGGACCCCTCAAATAAAGATGCCAAAAAACATTGTGGGTGAGCAGGGTTGGAGGCAAGAAGCTGTATGGCAGCCAGAGAGGTGTAAAAAAGACTGCCTGTGAAACTCTATGGAAACAGTTATTTTAAGCATCTTTCATCTTCTTGTATTGCTAAAATTAAGGCTGATGCGAATGCAGGCACTACACTGGTGAGCAGAGTAAGGGGTGAATAAGGAGGGTAATTCGGGGATATTGAGTCACATTTCCCCTGTTTGTTTAGTGTAATAAACCAGCGCCGTTATTAACTGCAAAGTGACTTCATGATACATCTTATCCCGTGTAACTTAGACCGTTACCAAAAAAAGTCACTCAGATTGCCCTCCTGTGGTGCCATGCTCCCATCACTTTCCTCATCCAGTGATCCAGCAGCATCAGATTTTGCCAGATCAGTGAGTTGATCCAACTGAAAACTAACTGGGAGGAAAAAAAATGTTTTCTATCAGATGGCCACCAAAAATGACACCCTGCACCATATATGGGGCAGGAATAGCAGCCTGATCATTCAAGGAAAATCACCCCTTTTAGCAGCAGCCCACAGTTCAACCGGTTTAAGAACAAACGAAACCATACCCAAGACAGCAGTACTACAGACCAAAGTGATCACCAATGGCATGAGGTATAGCCCCTCAAGAAGCATAAAATATCAAGGCAGGGGAGTAAAGTTTGTTTTGGTATATCGATATTAAAACTAGAATTATTTATAGCACAGAGAAAGCGATATTTTTAAATGTTTAAGCTGCATCCTTTAAAGAAAAAAGCATACTTCTTTACATTAAGATCAAATCAAAAGACAAAATGTGTGTTTCTTCTCAGCACACACATTTTTTAGTTTCATTATGTGCCTAAAGATTTCCTTGGTTGTAAAAACACATAGAATATTGAAAAGATGGACAATTAGAGGATTGCTTCAGTGAGGGACATCAGATTTGTTATCTTCAGTTCAATGTTGTTCATAAATAATCACTCAAGACTCTGAAGCTAAAAGCAAGTGGAAACATTGGGAGACACTGAATTTGCAGTGATCTTCTCCGATTTAAAGAAAACATGCCTCCGTACAGCTAGGAGAGCAGCCACTCTAACAACATCCTTCAGAAATAGGCTGGGAGCCCAAATCACTCCCCGAGTAGGTTGAAAGTTTCTGTGTATCCTTTTCCCAGCAGTGATCCAGTAGTTCGGAGTTACTACTTGTAGTAAGCCTGCATGCCATGGTCAAGTAGGCAACGCACAGCAATTTATAATTTTCCTCCCAGCAACTATTTTTGAAGCATGTTACAGCAGGACAACTCTGAGAGTAGCACATCTCCTGTAGGAAGCACTATTTCTGACTTTGATGTGCAGCAAAGATAGAGGAGAAATATCATACCCTTTCTCAATTTCATCACCGATGATCACAGTAGTAATTCAAAGACCAAACTGAGGACTCATTTGCACTGAATATTAATGTAGGTGTAATAGATAAAAAAAAAAACCTGGCAGGAGTAGTTTTCAGAACAATGCATCTGCCAGCCACAATCTTTGAAATAAATCCAAGTCTAACGGAGCAGCTTCTTTCCCTTTCTTGAAAAAGGGGCTTAATATGATCAGCTACATCTTCTCAAAAGAAAACATTTGGACTCTTTTATTTTATCGACTTTGATCCAACGTCAGAATGGCAGTGATTTCAGCAGAGGTAAGCTCTTAAATAAGGCTTGGGCATTTAACTGTCTTTGAAGCTAAGCGTTCGCTTTTGTGAAGGGACTTACTTGACAGTCTGAAGACGAAAGCCTCTTTTCATGCCAAAAATAGAATAAATGCACCATTTTGGAAAACTGCTCACACTGCCCTGCCAGATTGCCTTGACATTTTGGTGCAGGAATCACCTTGAGTTTTACGAAGAAGCTATTTCCCATGTTGTTCAGCTCCTCATCTCTGCTAAAAAGGCTAGTGCAGGTGCTTACATTATAGCAGTGGGGTTTGCTTCAGATCTAACTCTCTGCTGGACAGAAAACAGGCTAGTGGACCATTTGCTAAATACCAACAGTCACTATCAGCTTATACCCAGATCCTGCACAGATGTGACTCCACTGAAGCAGAACACTTGACCTGAGGAATGATTTCATCAATGATTTTAAAGCAGTCTAGTATCAGTCTTCTGAGTGATTCAATCCACCTGCAAAATAATTGCTTTTAACCCAAAAAAGCTTATGGAACTAAACTTGCTTACAATTTCAATTTTCATGTGAACATACATGTTCAAAATCTACATGTCAAAATGTGCAGTTTTGATGGTAAAATATTGAGAGTTAAATTTACATTTTTATGCATGGATCCTTTAAGATGATCCTTTTAGAAAAACAAGACACCTTTTCCTGTCAATATCCTGAAGTACCCTTTCTCTCTCTTGTTGTACTTTGGTGAAAGAATACTTCATGTCCTCTCCATTACTTTCATGCTTAATGACACTGCAATGAAAGAAATGACACCTTACAGAATTAGGACCCAGACTAGCATCCCTTGGAGGCTGCGTTTCAGATCATTATTTCTGCTGACACTGTGCAGCTGTTGCAGAGGGTTTTTTTTCTAGGAGCAACTTCGGGTGTTTTTTCATCTTATTTTTTTTTGCCACAGAAGTCTTTAGCGGGAAGAGGAAGGCACGGCTTGTTGGATCAGTGATGTAACACCAGCTGACAGGTGGGTTTCAGGGAACTCTCTGGGGCCATGGCCTCTTTAGTGGTTTTACCACTCTAAACTCAATTACAGTAGAGTTTCACGCTCCACAGCAAACTCCAGTCCTTTTTTGATAAAAACTCTACAAAGTAAATAAGTCATGATGATGATATGGGTCTACCATTTAATATTCATTGAAGTACATATGTTTGAAAATTGGAAGCAGAGTTTAATCCATTTTCATATTTATATCAACATGAAGCTTTAAAAAGGATATCTTTCCTTTTCTCAGAGAATCTTGACAATTTCTGATCTGACAAGATAAATAAAGATGTATAAAACTCACTTTGAATATAAGGAGAAGACCCAAAGAGATTTAAAATGCAAACCTTAAAGTATGTATCCTGAAAGAGGGAGCACGTCTCCCTTCTGTGTGATTTGCGGTTTGATTGAAATGGCATAAAATACTTTAAATGATCTGTAATTCTTGACGCTGTGGGCATAATTTGCTCACAATCTACTTATACCTTATTGCACAGTGAACTGATGGTATAACAGGTAACATAATTTATAAAGGGACTTTTACATTTATGACCAATTTCTCCTCTCATTTATATGTGTTAGCTTGAAGTAACTTTTCTGTCTTTGATATATTTGAAGTTACAGCAATGATCAGAATTTGGTTGTGTATAGCTGTGACAGTTAAATCAAAATATTCAAAATGAGTAGTCTATATGAGAACTACATATAAAACTGAAAAAATAATAAACAATACATCAGTCTCAAATAACTTAAAAAATTCTAATTTGCAAAAAACCCACCTCATATAGCATTAAGTTTAATCCTTATTTTATAACATCAGACAGGTTTTCCTGACCATGTTCATGCACTTTCAAGAGTAATTAAAAGAAAGATGTAGTGGTTTTCTTTGTCTTCGCATTTTATTTCAGATCACTGAAAGATAAATGAAGCTGGTGAAAAAAGAGTTAACATAATGATGTCGTCTTTTATTTGACTGAATGTTTAAGCATGGTGCTACGGCTGATGGCATCTTGTTTAATAATGCAGTACATAGCTTCCTAAGGGGACAGGGCTTGATCTGAAAACTGAATATGGTGCACTCTAAATTCTCTTCCCTGAGGAAGGCTGACTAACTGATAAGTGCCATGAGCTAGCGCAGGGACTGATTCTGTCAAATCAAGCTCAAATGGAAGGCACAATGTAGACTCTTCTCAAGTCTTAGTGAAGTAATTTGAGCAGACATTTGTGACATTAGACAGTGCATCAACTATGGAATGCTGTAAAAGTTCACTGTCTTACTACAAGGTGGTCTTTAGATGACAGGATAAAGAAATCAGTGCAAATTTGTTAATGTAACAACTTGGAAAAGCATGCTAAAAATGTCACTCTGTTGGGATATGTGATAAAATGTATAGGGAAGTGACTGCTGGTTGGGTTTCCTTGTGAATCCTTCATTAGAATCCTTCATGTAAAAGGCATAAAAATAGGGAAATGCAATAAATATAAAATTTGTATTAGTTGCTATCAGCTAAATTTCTGTTTTTCCTGAGCTAAAAAATTCAAACTGACAGCTGAGGCAAGCAAGCAAGAAAATCCATTGTTCAGCTGGTTATTTCTCACTTTGGGATTATATAGTGATTCTTTAAGTCATTCAATTCAAATTTCCAATACTGAAGTCCTCGAACATACTGAAGAATAACAGTCTTTAAAGTCAGGAAGAAAATTGTACAGGTTGAGAAGGAGATAAAACCTGTTAATCAGACATAAATAATATGATAGCATACAAGGACTAACTTGCAGCAAATCAGCCAAAAAGACTGGAAATGAATGGAAATTCCTCAATAAATAGAACAGAAAATGGCAGAAAAAAAAGAATTTTTCACTGGCCATTCATGTTTGCCTAACCTTGTTTTTTTCTTCAAGCAAATAATGGTTTCTGGTTATAAGAAATGAAGAAAATCTCTGCCAGGTTTCCAGTGAAAAATTTAACAAGTTGTTACCTGGGAAAATTGAAGATTAAATTAGCAAAGGAAAACATGGTACATAAGGAACTGATAAAAGAGGATATAATAGCAATCAATGTTGAAAACAAGCATTTCAAGTTGGAGAGAGGTTATTAGTGGCTATCTTCCAGGATAATTTTAAAAACAAACTTTGCCAAAAGTTCTGTGACCATAACAGAGAAATGACAGTGTGCTGACGAGATGGGTTGACAATGCTCAGCTAAAAGGTACAGCAGTACAAAAAGAGTCAGCATGTCTCAGAGAAAGATCTGATGACTGGAATAATAAAACTGTGAAGAAACAGTGTATCACAAAACTCAACAAAGTGCATTTGGAGACTAATAACAAAATCTTTGTTGTAAGCTGGAAATCCATCAGCTGGATAAGGAGAAAGATTTTGGTGTAATGAGTGATCACAGGAGGAGCTGCAGATGACAATCTGATGCCAGTGTGAGAAAGGCAAATAATACCAAGCTAGTATCAGATGAGATTTTTCTGTTGAAGAACTACTAATATCATGGCGCAACACAGCTGGTGAGACCCTACCTGGAGGCTTTAGGTGACGCCTGACTATGAAGCTTTCAGGTCACCTGCTTCAGGAAAGAAGTCAAACTGGAACAGTCCTGCAAGAAGCAGCTATCTGATGAGATGATATGAGACGAGACTGACCTGTTGAGGCTGATTACAGATATCATTTTCTTTTAAGAAATATATCAGTTGGGTGCAGAAGGAAAAGAATTTCAATTTCACGACCACAACAGGCAAGTGAATGACTGGCTGTACATGAGCTGAGGGGCTGCTGGAGGCAGCTCCCATGGCAGTCCAGTTCTGGAATGCAGCTTCTCATCCAAGCAGTGGAAGCAAAAGGGCTGCTCCCCAACATGATGAATTTTGACAAGGTCAGGAAAAGAGTTATGTGATGTTGTGTTTGATGTGAAGACCTAGAAGGTCCTTTTCTTACATTATCTTGGGCTGTATGGAGCTCTGTAACACCATTTTTATCAGTAGTATGCTCAAAGGTACAATTTAGGCCAGTATCTGAGAAGTGCCCTCAGCCCAAAGTACTATACAAGAAAATACATTAATAATCTTGTATTAATAGACCACGGGGAGAATTTTCAAAGGCATTGATGCACCTGTAGAACTTTATAACCAGTAATATTCATGGCATTAAGTAAAAAAATTTGAAAGAGGGATCCTCAGCCACCTTGTTCTGCAGAGACAGAGTAAAGATGCAAGCACACTTCCAGTGCAGGTGATACTGACAACTTTTCAAGCAAACTCATATTCAAGCTTTAGGTCTTGGCATTCTACATCTTCGGTGTGCAAAAATGTCTAGTTTTCACCACTCTGGTGATCCTGACCACTTTTAATCCAGTCAGTAAATCATACGACCTTTTAGGAACAAGACAGATCTATACTAAATCTAGCCTTTCCATTTATAGTACGTATTACCTTACTGTAGAACCATGTGTGTACAGATACACTGAGAGGTGGGGAGAGAGGCTGAGGGAGGGATGATCTGCTAGTTGGTCTAATTATTAAATGTCTAACTCAAAGCACCTACAAGTAGTGATGCTTATAAATGGTAAACTGGAATGCAACAGTTTAATTAATATAGATAGCGAGTTACATGAGATAGGGAAATCTTTGTTTCTGTGTTGTATTGCAGAATAGTTACTAATATATATTTCATAAATTAATGGAATACGTATACAGTGTACTGTATACGTTCAGTGTACTGCCGAATACTCTGTACTCGGCACTGGTGAGGCCACACCTTGAATACTGTGTCCAGTTCTGGGACCTGCACTTCAAGAAAGATGTTGAGGTGTTGGAGCGAGTACAGAGGAGGGCGACCAAGCTGGTGAAGGGTCTGGAGGGTCTGACCTACGAGGAACGGCTGAGGGAGCTGGGGTTGTTTAGCCTGGAGAAGAGGAGGCTCAGAGGTGACCTTATTGCAGTCTACAACTACCTGAAGGGAGGTTGTAGTGAAGTGGGAGTTGGCCTCTTCTCCCGGGCAACTAGCGATAGGACAAGAGGGCACAGCCTCAAGCTTCACCAGGGGAGGTTCAGGTTGGACATCAGGAAGAATTTCTTTTCAGAAAGGGTTATTAGACATTGGAATGGGCTGCCCAGGGAGGTGGTGGAGTCACCGTCTCTGGATGTGTTTAAGAAAAGACTGGACATGGCACTTAGTGCCATGGTCTAGTTGACATGGTGGTGTCAGGGCAACGGTTGGACTCGATGATCCCTGAGGTCTCTTCCAACCTGGTTGATTCTGTGATACAGTCATTATGCTATTTTTTTTTGTGAAAACAGTTCAACTATACGGCACTTTCAAGATTTCCATAGATTCACCAGGTAGTATGATCAGATTATCCTGGCTAATCTTTTTAAAGGAGTTGCCCTACAAAAACTTTAAATCATTATTTTCAGAATAAGCATTTATATTAAAATTGATCAAGTTTTCATTGCACTCAAAGCCTTCCTATCACTGAGTCTTAAGGGACAAATATTGAAAGCCAATAGCCTTTAAAAAAACCCACCAAAACTCTTCTATCAAGCATTCTATCAAGATTCCAAGCTAGGGTCCCACTTTGGAATTTGATGTGTGAGCATTCTACTGCCAACTAATTTATTTAACTTACTTAGAAATAAATGGTTAAATAGCTGAAATAAGGAGCATATTATAAATCATGAAACAACACTAATTACTAAAAGATAAAATAAGCATGCGATGCACAATAATGATATATTTGTAAAGAACAACTTCTCATGTTTGAAGTAATTTATGAATAACTTATATATGAAATTTTCCTTCATTGTTTTGCCGCTGAAGAGGACATCCCATGGAGCACAGGCAGAATTCTAAAGCTGCAAGTCTATAAACACTAAGTGATGCTATACATGGGAAACTTGAAGTTTTCTACAATAAGGACATAAGGCAGTGTACCTTTTATAAACAAGGTGTAAATTTTACACTGATATGTAACTATACCACAGATACTTTCACTAGGGGCTGCCTTCAGCCCTGACTGATTTTAATATCCATTCTTACACCTTCTACAGCTCATCTCAGATCTTTCAGTACAAAGAATTGCAGCGGCTTTGTAGTACTGTCAATAAACTCCACTTGGACTTTCTTCTGCTGCTGGCTGAAGCAGAAGCCAAAAAATCAAGACAGCTAGTATAATCGAGTTATAAATATACCAACCCTGTTTAAAGCCAAAGGAACCACACATTATTGTAAAGATCCATCAGCTTTGATTAGCTTTCCATGGAGCAGAGTTTAGATCAAACTTTGGAGGCATCTATGGGCTACAGTTTTAATGGAGTCTAGTGTGTGATTCTTATTGCTTATTCAAGACTGCAAAATCTTTTAACATCTCATGCAATGTCACTCCTTTGGCTTTTTACTCATGAAATAAGACTTTTCCTCTTGCACTAGCAAAACTAAATATCTGCAGCAATGGGGAGAACTTTTCTATATCTTCCTGTTTGTAATATTGTGTTGGAGGTGTAAGGATATCGATATTTTAAAATATTTCTGTGCCCATTTAAGAAAAATGTTTTTAAATGCATGTCTAGATAATTTGGAATGGATTTATCATCAAAACATAAAGTTTTTTTTTAGAAAAAATGATTTTTAGAAAAAATCATTTATTTCAGAAAGTCATCTGAAAGTTATGTTCACATACAATTGTACATTATTACAAATTATAAGGGTCATAATATTTAATGCACTACATTATGCAAAAAGTCTAATGACGTTCACAACAGCCCTTTTCAGCTAATCTGAAGTGATTTTCTTTGAAATACTGAACATCCTCCTAGACTACCACTAATCTTCAAAGGAAAAAGAGTGCAGAAGTGATGGCAGCATCACAAAACTTTTTCCTTACACTTTCACTAGTTTGATAATGTAGTATTCAATAATGTAGTGTCATTTTCTTTCACCAAAAGAAAATGGAAGCATCCCAAAGTAATGCCAGTGGCTACCCTTGAGGCATTTTGCTTTAATATCTCTATGCCTCAGTTTTCCTATTTTAAAAAATGTTCATAATATTCATTCACACCAGCAGGGTGTTGTAGAGCTAGATTTATTATTGTTTGTAAGATGCTTTTAGAGCATCCAACTGGAAGAACGATAGATATGCAAAACAGAACTTTTTGTAGCTATTATTCTCAGACAATTTCTGTTGAATTTATATAAAAGGAATACTATTTTTTTTAATAATATAAAGAAAACTTGGACATTAAACATTACAATAGTATGATGCGCTCAGATATTTTTGCAAATAAATAATAAATTAAATTGAAAATACATCAGATGATACACTCAGCCTGTTAAGATGTAGATGCACTGAACATCTACGTCATCCTGATGTGTGTTACATGAACACAGGCCCACAGTCATCCTTGCCTCTTCTAGTCAGTAAAATATGTACAAAGCTTCCTAAGTGTGTGTTTGCTTTTGATATGCAACTTTCAGCTAAGGAGAAATACAAGACACTGCCCACTATTTTTTATTTCTGGTACTCGCCTGTGAATCCTGTCAAATTCACACTTTAAAAGGAGCATCTTAACATAGTTTTCAGAGCATGAGGAGACCCTCACTTGCTCATTCCAGTCACATTCAAATCAAATAAAAAGAGGCAAGATGTGCTCTGGTATACGGGACTGGAAGTCAAACCAAGTCTGTGCTTAGCACTGCCATCCATTCGCTTTGCAACTTCAGTCACAAAACTCTGAATGTTCATTCCAATGACCATAAATTTACTGCTACAGTTCCAATAAGACAGATCGACCTCCTCCCATACAAAATAAGAGTCCATCCGTCTCCTCAGATGTTGACCTTTAGGGTACTGTGAATTAGCCAACACCTGAGTTCTGCTTTTTAATCACTTGCACCATCCATCCTTACCACTCCCAGCTCTGCACAGGCCCAGCATGGCTGCAGTTTGATCAAAATTGAAATTTATATTGAAGTTTTTAGTTCCTTGGAGGCCAATGTGTAAACAGGCCAGACCAATACACAATATAAACCAGTACTGACATTCAGAGGAAGACGTGAGTTTCTGTACGGTCTTCCTGGATCAGAGCTACTTGCTATTATAATGCACATGAACAAAAGGAAATGCCCATTCATATTGAATGAATATATGCACTCCCAATATTATGAACAAAAGATAGTGATCCAAAGGAAAATGTGTTACTCAGGACCAGAATAAGGAGTTGTAACATTTTCAAGAAATCTGAGTTTAGAAAAATCTGAATAGCCTTATATATATCCATAAATGTAACAATTAATGTAAAAATAAATGAGTGAACGGGACTGATTTTCTTTAACCAATACACCATGATCTCTCTACCTGCAGGTATGAAGATCTCGACTGGCTTTGTCCAAAACACAATACTTCTGGGACTCTTCATATACTTCATGAGCAAGAGATTCGGTTCTATAAAGCACCAAATCAGCCGGGCAGTAGCAATTATAACGTGACCCAGGATTATCCCTTCCGTTCAAGCTCTCACACGAAGCCATGGGCAGGCTGGGTACAAGATGGCAGACACGTGCACGTGGGCACACGAGGGCACATGACTCTTCCTGCTCTTTTCTGAAAGGCCCGTGTCTGAGGCTGGCACAGGAGACGGCTGGAGCCTGTGCCAGAGAGACCCGCTCCGCTTGGAGATGCAAAGAATAATCCCCTTCACAGTTCTTAATTTAAAGGCATTTAGGGTGAAACCAATAATGAATCAGAAAAAAAAACTAAGAGAGAACCATATTTCTTAGTTCCCAGCCCTTTTATATATTTACACAGTGGGGATGGGCAGTGGCGGCTGTGAAACCTTGCGATTTAACCCCAGGCACTATTGACTTGGCACCATACTACTTAGTTTTCCCCAAGACCAAATAAAATGCCTAAAAATAGCAATGCTTGCCAAAACATTTATGTTTTTAGCTTCGCTTGGTTGTCTTCACATTCAGGCCTCTTTTCTTCTTCTGCCCTATCCCTCTGATTAGATTACATTCCCCTTAGTTGTAGGAGCTGGGATTACGCCTGAGCTGGGAACTGGAGGGAATACAGTAAAGCAGTCTAAAAGGGAAGGGGGAGTATTTCTGACATTCCCCCCAGTGAAAGCAATCAGCAATTGACCAAACACGCTGTACATCCACACTCCGTGCTTACACACTGGGTGAAAGGGTCAGCCCTTGATCTCTCCGTGTTGCCTTATTGCATTTCCTGCAAGGCATTACCTTTGTTGACAGATTCCGTCCTTCTCGTCAATGAGGACTGTCATCTGGTCCCTCAGGCTACCCTCTCAACTGCTTCAATTGATCCTTTAGTTTGCTCTTATTTCTGGATGCCATGTTATCACTGTTGCTGGGATTTTGTATGTGCAACTGAGTATTATAATACGTCTAAATCATAGCTCGTCAGTTTTAAAAAATAAATGCAAATAACTTTAAAAAAAGGTTGTCCAAAATCCTCTAGCTTTTCTTTTGATTGTGTTCAATGTTCCTAAACTTTACATCCCTCATTCTCTTCCTTTCTCCCTGCCCTGCCCCATCAAGTAGCTCTGAATCACTTTGAACCTCACTGCCAACTACCACAAAAAGAATAAAGCAGGTAGCAACTGGTTTCAGCCGACGTCTACAGTGATTCTTACTGGCATTGCAAAGCTTACTTGAATTCACAAGGGCCTTAAAAAGCACTGAGATGGCAGAGATTGTTGTGGCAGAAGCAACTGGAAAATGTCCTGAGATTGAAACACAGACATATTAACATCACCCTTGTGGACGCTAATGACTTGCACTTTAAAATGCCAGAGGCTCATACTGCCAGCTAAAACAAAGAAAAAACACATTTTTAGTCTCCAAAGACTTTAGATCTTTCCAGACTCTGAGGGCAAATCCAGCCATAATGTATTTTTGCAGTAGAGCAGGGCAGCTCATGCATGCCACTGGGGGAATCATTGCCTGGAGTTGCTGTAGGCAGTGTAGTCGGTATAGCTAAATAAAACAGCAGCTGAAAACCTTTGAGAGGTTAAACTAGTAATGAAGCATTCTATAATGCAATGCAATCAAACCTAAACAGTTTGAAGGCATATCTTGCTGATACTCGCAACCCTTGTCTTTCTCACTGAAATGTATTTCAGGAAACGACCACCAAACACAAGGATTTCTACAAGAGCTTTACAATTTAAATTGACACAGAATTAGAAAAATATTTTAGACATTTCTAGATGAGGAATTGTTTTAAAAGCTTCCTAGTAATGGCAGATTGGAAACTTTCTGAAACTGCAAGTGTTTAAAGAGCTCTACTCAAAGAAATGGAAAGGTAACAGGAAAGGAAGAAAAACAGATGCTGACAATAAAAAGAAGGCTAGGAAAAGGCTTAGAAGCAAATATTTGGAATAAAAAGTAAAAAAAGGACTGGTCTGAGTGGGAAAATACGTGTAGGATAGGAAAAATACAGAGGCCAAATTAATTGTCAGTATAAATCTAATGATGAACCAAGCCCAAGAAACTTTAAGTGGACTGGGAAAAAGTATATTTCTTTCTTTTTTTGATGCTTTTTAATATGTAAAAGAAAAACCATTCCAAGTTTTATTTGCTTACATTAGAAATGCAAGCCACATGTACTTTTTTCTTCAGATTCCATGGATGGCTAAACAATGAGCAAGGTAAGATTTGTGTGCTATATGGATTGCATTAAACCTGGGTAACCGAGAAAGTAATTTATACCTTGCCTAACTGAAAATACATCTTCTTCTCAAGGACAAAATATACTGACTAATATTACTGTTTTCTTACTGCTACCTCCAAAAATTAAATAAAACATCTCCTTTTATAAATTTTATGATAAAGCAAAAGAACTAAACGGGCTTTCTTTTGTTTTCAAATTACATTTAAAGTAATTCTTGTAATAGAATGAGTCTGAGAGAAGAATGTTTTGTCAAAGTCAAGTGAGAAAGTATTCTAAAAGAAGAGGTGAAAATGCAAACATATAGAAGAAAAACTTTGTATGGTTGTCCATGTATCAAATATTCATAACAGAATTTGGTGGTCTTAAGGGAAACACGTTTGCTCAATGAACTTCTGGGTCTGCACCCCACAAACATTTAGGCACATCTCTATCCTCATATGCATCTTAGTAAAGATATGCCTTAGGTACATTTAAGCCAGTAGCTGGACTTGTCAAGTGAGTAGTTAAAAAGATGAAGGTAAAATGTGAAATTGTGAAGTTTATAGGCAGAAATTAAAACAAAATCAAAACCCAGACAAAACCAATTAAATTCCTCCCGAAAAAAAGAGGAAATAAATTGTAGTTCAGGGATAAAAAACTAACACATACACACGACTACAAAACAGAAGAAAACAGTTAAATTCTGAGGGCTAATATTGGGGGGAAAAAAGTAAGAGATGAACTTGCCAAGATCCTCAATACAAGGTACCAGCTCCATTCCTCTTTTGATCTATTTTGCCTATAGGCAAAACACTTTCTATTGGAGTCCTAATGCATTCCAGCTAATGCACTGTTCATCTTCTAAATTCAGATTTAGATTTAAAAGTGTTGGAAGTGGTCTTCTAGGTAAAAAGTTAAGGTTCCATTTGTTCTTGTAAAAATATTTTCTAGATGCTTGAGCTTGAATTTTGTCATGTACAGACAACCTTTACTAAAAACTCTGGGAAGATGGACAGTCTTGACCAAATAATGAGAGTTAACTGTAAATGAACCTGCAGGAACGTGCTTAACATGGCTCTAATTCTAGTCGGTCTTTAAACTAGGAATGAATAAATTATCCAAGACTTGAACATAACCTGGCCATAAAAACATACAGTAGTACTGAACTGGAGCAAGCGAAGTAATTTAAACATATAAATATTACTGAGCTGGTCCTTGCACACCTTAAAACACTATTGATGAAGCCCTTACATTGAAGTTCCACGAGGACCAGAACCACAACTTCGGGCCATGACCGTACAGATTTCTCCTTACATTTAACTTTTTTTTTCAGAATGGAGAATGTAAATTTAAAGTACCGTATGTATCACTGAATAAATCTTTGTGGAGTCCCCCTTATTCTGTACAAAGCATGTTTTCATTCTCACATGAGGCCTTATGCATTTCAATAAATTCTTATTCCACAATAAAAGTTTAAACATGTTGATAAATTATATCAAGCTTATCTCCAGAATTGCACACAATACTGAAAGAAGCAAAGTAAGAACTATTAATAAAGATCATGCTGCATAGCCAGGGAATATCCAACACAGAAACCCAAGGGACAGATAGCTAACAGTCAGCTGTGAGATCCTTCTCTTCAGTTCCCCTTCCGCTCCCTAGCTAAGAGTCAGGAAATATTCTACTTGGCCTGAGCATTATAAAGCATTGGGATAATAAAGCATGGTATTGTTCTACTACTACTACTTAGTGAGAACAGTCTCCGGGATGAAAGTTTTAATAAAACAACTGGATCCCAGCTGTTAGGTTGTATAAGCAACCTGAAACTTTTAGCTAGATAAATCAGAGAAGCATGTTCATTCTGAAGTACAGGTAGTTGAATATTTTTCAAAATCTATGTTTAAACCTGACAGTTATGTTGCTAACATTAGACAGCAGTAAACATACTTGTTGACGCGGAGGTTACAGGACACTGCTACACAACCAATGTGATCAAGCAAATGCCGTTTATTAGCCGTTACGCACAGATTAATATAGCAATTCTATCTCCTTATCACACTCCTACTCATATATGATTGGTAATTAGTAGCTATCACGCTCCCTTAGCATGCTTATGATTTGTTAAAGCCCTTTGTCCACGCTCCTTGACGTCTTCTCGTACATCCTCTTTGGTGTTCTGATCCAATTCATGTACACAGTTTTTTCTTCCTCTTATACCAGCTCTTTCCAGTCGACTCAACCGCAAACAACCTTCACGTTCCTTCTTCAAGGTCAGTCCATAGGCTCTTGCTACATGATTCTTGTCATGCAGCCAGGTCCTCATTTCCTGCAGCCTTTTACATCTGGCTCAGGAGGTGACCATTCTCTTCCAGAAACACCCTCCACACATTTTCCTCCTTGCTTTTTGTTTGGTGACTACAGAGTACCTGCATAACAATAAGGCATTACATCGGGTAATGGGGCACTGACAAATTCTGAATAGCTGAAGATTACAGAGTGCCTAACCTTCAAACAGGATTCAAGGCAACGCAGCGCAATTTTCACCAAAGCCGCAAACCTAGCGCAGGGCATGTTGGAGAGACATCTGGTCCCTTGGATGGAAGAGAAATTTTGCCGGGATCAGATGTAGCCAGAATCTCCTTTGCATAAAGCAGAAAAGTGAGAAGAATCCTTCAGTTTCAGTTTGTCCTGCAAGTTTATAAACCTAGCCATACCACTTAAGAACTGGTTATTTTGGGTTTTTTTCCTTGCTAACATTTGTTCAGCACAAATACTACAAACGTGTTGGCAGAAATTCTCACTGGAAGGATGCAATATGCTCTTCCCTCTGAAAAAAAAGCAACTTTTACTGGTAATTTCAAAAAAACCGGCAACAATCAGGACACAAAACATATGAGGACACAGCTCTTCTTAAAATTTTATTCTAAGGCAAATATTCAGTGTACAAAATCAGATTTAGTGGAGTAGGAAATTCTTGTCCAAGTCACTGATTTAGTAAAATAATCAAAAAGTGTTTCATGGCTTCATCAGAACATGTATTTGCCAATAACAAGCAGAGGACTTTGCAGAGTGAATCTATGTTTCTAATATTTCTTTCTGAACTGCTAAAAATAACATCTCTTTTGCATATTTTTGATTAATACCTTTAAAACAGAAGTTTACAGAAATACACAAATACTTCCATGCCACAAAGTCAATTTATTTCACAGAATCATAGGTTCATAGAACGGTTTGGGTTGGAAGGGACCTTAAAGATCACAGAATCACAGAATGTTAGGGATTGGAAGGGACCTCGAAAGATCATCTAGTTCCAACCCCCCTGCCACAGGCAGGGACACCTTCCACTAGACCAGGTTGCTCAAAGCCTCATCCAGCCTGGCCTTGAACACTGCCAGGGAGGGGGCAGCCACAACTTCTCTGGGCAACCCGTGCCAGCATCTCACCACCCTCACAGTAAAGAATTTCTTCCTAATAGCTAATCTAAATCTACCCTTTTCCAGTTTAAAACCATTACCCCTCGTCCTATCACTACTTGCCCCTGTAAAAAGTCCCTCTCCAGCTTTCCTGTAGGCCCCCTTCAGGTATTGGAAGGCTGCTAGAAGGTCTCCCTAGAGCCTTCTCTTCTCCAGGCTGAACAACCCCAACTCTCTCAGCCTGTCTTCACAAGAGAGGTGCTCCAGCCCTCTGATCACCTTCATGGCCCTCCTCTGGACTCGCTCCAACAGCTCCATGTCCTTCTTATGTTGGAGGCCCCCAGAGCTGGACGCAGTACTCCAGGTGGGGTCTCACCAGAGCAGAGCAGAGGGGCAGAATCACCTCCCTCGACCTGCTGGCCACATTGCTTTTGATGCAGCCCATGATACGGCCGGCTTTCTGGGCTGCAAGGTCACATTGCCGGCTCATGTTGAGCTTCTCATCAACCATCACCCCAAGTCCTTCTCCTCAGGGCTGCTCTCAATCCATTCTCTGCCTAGCCTGTATTTGTGCTTGGGATTGCCCCGACCCACATGCAGGACCTTGCACTTGGCCTTGTTGAACTTCATGCGGTTCGCACAGGCCCAGCTCTCAAGCCTGTCAAGGTCCCTCTGGATGGCATCCCTTCCCTCCAGCTTGTCGACCGCACCACACAGCTTGGTGTCATCAGCTAACTTGCTGAGGGCACACTCAATCCCACTGTCCATGTCACCGACAAAGATGTTAAACAGCAACGGTCCCAATACCAACCCCTGAGCAATGCCACTCGTCACTGGTGTCCGCTTGGACATCGAGCCGTTGACTCGTCTTTGAGTGCGACCATCCAGCCAATTCCTTATCCACTGAGTGGTCCATTTAAAGTAATTAATTGGATAAGTTAGCTAGGGAAAAGTAAAAGGGATTTTTTCATAGGAGATATGTTTAAAATGTTAATTTTTTCTTCCTTTGCAGGGATCACTTGTGCTGCACCTTGGATAGCCCAATATATTTGACTGCTATTTTATCTTGATTTATCCGGACAGTATCTGCCCTATGGGAAATACTTGAACTTTCCAGCCTTCACACATTGCAGCAACAGGAAAATTTCAGCAACACAACCCATGTTGCTGAAACAGGTTACTCTCTCCAGTTAAATGATACCCATTCCAGTCATTCTACTTGAAGTTTATGAAAAAAAATCTGTTAGATAAAGTGCAGTATTTAATGATAAATGTTTATTTTGAGCATTATAAAAGCTTAAGAGCTAGAAAAATATAAAGTACTCAGAAACCACAAAGAGAATTCAAGCTGTTTGTTAAGCAAATTTGGAATTTGCACTTGGATTTGACTTTCATTAACCGAAAATTTTATTTCAGTTGAGCTGACATTTTGTCCCTAATTCTCTGTGTGCGTGCACAGGTCCAGCTAGAAATATGTTTTATTATAAATGTGCACTTCTTCAGAAAAAATGGATTTTTTTCATGACACAACATAAAAATATATATAAAACACATTCAAGGGCCTAAAGAAACATGGACAAGGCCACCACTGAACCCTGCTTATGGTAAGTATATGTTTTTTAAACTCAGCAGCTCTCAAGTTCAGAAGGAAACACTTTCAGAAAACAATTAAAGCCAGGGAAATAATACAATTTCCCCCCAATTTAATCTGCCAAAATTCCTCCTCTTTGAAGAGAATGTTTAGCAGGTTGTTCAATTTGTGGAAATTTTCTACATGAGTAATTGACACTGGAGTTACAAATTTTGTCTTGTAACACAACCAGTACTTGTGCTTAAAAAAAAAGTAAAAACCCAATTGTTTTGAAAACCTGCCTTCACAACTGGAAATATTACCCTTCAGGTAGAGCACAGCCATACCACCATTTGATTTGGCATTTGACTTAACTAGTGGGGCAGAAATGTCCAGCAGGGAAGATGGTAAAATAAGCAAGAGGAGAAAAATCTCTCAAAGCAGATCAACTGACAAAAGAACTAAAAACTTTTTCCATCAGTGGCTGATCTGCTTTAAGAGATTCTTGCTCTCTGCCTTTCCAAACACTTATTTACACCTTTCCGGATATTTCTGTCTTCTTGGTCAGTCAGGTTTGTGGCCTTACTGTGAGCGAAGAGAAATAAACAGAAAAATTGGAGTTCTTAACACAATAAAAGGTAATTTGATTATTGTTCATAAAAATAACAATCTAGCTATCATTTTAGACACCCATATCATATTTGAATAACCTCAAGGAAACTAAATTAAGTGTTGTTCAGACAAATGAGCTGTACAAATGTATAGTAGCGTGCTGTATCTGTCCCTGGCATGTACACCAGTGAGGCAGACATGTGTGAGGTATACATATACTGTATGCATACACTAAGGGATTTAACATTTGTTTTAATGTTAGTGGATTAGGTTTTGCAGACTCTAAGTGGCCTTTGGATTAACCTTCTAGATCACATGTGACTAACTGTCCAACTCCTAAAAAATACTCAGTAACCATTAAGATAAATTAGAACATCTGTAAGAAAACATCAAATATTTTGAACCAAACCAGAAGCCTAGACTTTCAATGCTCTCATTCAATGTGCCTTATATCCAGAATTACAACATTTTTTTCATTGTTTGGGATAGGAGGAGATTTGGCAGAAAGAATCAGCCAGCATGCCCACTGATATAAAAACAGCATAAGAATTCTTATCTGAAGTAAACCCTGTAAGCTTATGAATCATGTTTTATTATAATTTCCCAGTCCAGCTAGCAATTGGCATGATCTCTGAATCATTCCATTCTTGTTTCAAACCAAAAGTTAAAGCATGCATCAAAATCTGAAAATGGTTTATTACATACTGGAGCTACAGGCAGCTGAAATACAGTTTTACCATTTACCATACCATTACTTTCTCCCCTCCAATACTCATAACAGTCAAACACTGGGACATGATATTCTTTGTAGTACAGCATGCCCACAATTAAACATGTAAAACAAAGGCAATAACAGAAGAAACACAATATGTTATGCACATGCATATATATCTTAATTATTACTTTGTTATTATTTAAAAGCAACAGATTTAAGATACTGAAGGACTACTAATCAGTTACAGATATATGACTATTTTGCAGTTTTCAGTAACAGTACAATATGCAAATCTCCAACTATACGATTCACTACAGCTCTAAGAATATACCTTCTGACAAAAGCAGCTACCTCAACTGCTCGTTTTATGCAGCTTATAGAAAAAATTCAGATGTGACCCAGTTATGTCACAACCATTTTCAAATTGTGATCCTCTGCAAAGTAACTATATAAAAAAAGCACCTTCTTACTCATCAGATCTACTCCCCGTAGATAGCCAGGATAAGATCTGCTGACTTGGTCACAAAAATAAAGGCTCACTACTTATTAAAGTTTCTACTAACCTTGCAAAACTAACAGAGCTGAGGAGAACAGGGAGCTAAATTCTTTCGCATCTTCAGTGGAAATAATTATTTAACAGTGCAATATAGATCTAAAAGAGCTCATCAAAGATTTTGGGTGAGATCAAACAACAGCAACTTTTCCCTGCAGAAACATTTTAACTAACAGATACATACAATAAGGAATTAATTTAGCATGTTGGTAGGTTAAGTCATCATTGGAAAGGAATTGTTTTACATGAAAACTGAGCAGGCTTTATATGGAAATCAACAGGACTCTCAAGCAGCAATTTTCAATTCAAATTGTCTATTATCCATCTTTCTCCAGGTCCTTGGTTTGCTGCTGTATTTGTCATTTCAACAAGACTCTTAAATATTAGCCTACAAATCCTAAGATATGGCTCTTTGATTCTTTCTTTGCTACTGCTTCTTCCTGTTCCAGTACCTAAGTTTGATTTGATCACCCTGCCAGACCCAGAACAAAGCAGAACAATATGCCATACCATCACAGCTATGCAGTCAGGCTTCCACAGATTATGAGAATGGCTTAAACTTAAGTAAACTTAGGGCATGGATGAAAGGAGCTTTTTTTGTTGGGGGGGAAGAGGGGAAAACAGTTGACACTTGAGAGACAAACAGCCCCCAAAGGCATCCAAGCAACAAATTTTAATCTTAAATGTCCATGAAAAAATACATGGATCTTCCCACTGCCTTCTTGCAAGTGAGCTGTGCTTACTTACACCTTGTTTCTGGGAGGTGAACAGCAAACCCTTTTCCATCCAGTCAGCAGCATTACCAGTTACTCAGTTACTGCCATCCCACAGATTTCTCCTTTCTTTCTGTCAAACTACTTTGTCACCTTTCTCCACTTTCCTTCTGAACAACGCGTTCGTTTGTACCATCTCCATCTCACTTCCATAGCTCTTGAACTTCTTACTTCATTTTCATCCTCTCAAAATAAAACCTGACTAGTTCAGAAAACTTGTTGACTTCAGTCTTATTGCAACTAGAGATTTTTCATGGAGCACCTGCTTTGCTGTATGTTAGGTAACACTGGCCAAATTACAAGACCTGAAAGACACTGAAGTAATAAAAGCTGGAGGCAATTTGGGATCTTGGAAAATATTCCAAGCAAAGAAATCACATTATGGCTAGCATTAAGCAACTCAAGCTCTAAAAATCACACATTTGTTTTAAAAAGCACTCTTTTAACATATTTTTTCTCTAAATCAGATGTTCTCGGGTTATGCTTTAAGGTTTTTTGCAAATGAAGCTCAAACATGCATTTTAACAAGATCTGAGAAATAGTAAGAGATTCAACAGAAAAATGTGAGAGTTTGCAATAACAATTGTGCGAGTACTTTAAGCTGATCCCACTTTCTCCTCTCGGAACAAAATGGAAATGAGATAATAAAAGTGTACAAAAACCTCAGCAAGTGTGAATTTAGATTTAGATTTTCTTCATTGTCACAGAATAGTATCTGTGTATATCTATATCTGTATCTGTATATATTTATATCTAAACCTAAACATACAAAGAACCACATTCATCATTATCATTCTATCTTTTACTGCCTTGAGAGCCATCTCTTTCAGAGGCATTATTGCTTCAGCCTGAATCACATGCCTGAGATTAGGCAAAAGAGGCTTAACCCAACACTTGCAGTTACATTTGGGGAACAAGCCATAGGGAAAGGTCACTTTTTGGTTTCTTTGTCATGTTCCTCTCAAGATATATTAAGAATGCATTTCTTCATACCAGAATCTCTTCAGTACCACACCTTCTGAAATCTAAGGTTATCCTTACTCAGCCATCAGAAATAAAACCAATATTGATACTAACAATACAAATATGTATGTCTTGCCATCTTCTCAATTGCATGTCCCACTTTCCCTGAAAATCTCAGGTAAATGCCCCAAATTCTTCTCTCCATGGCAAACTTTCCTGATAGTCCATTTCCCAAGATGAATGCAGCCACTAAATGAATGCTGGAGACTATGTTCCCCCTTCCCATTGCGTAACATAGACCATGCACCACACTGAATTATGACCTTGGTGGGAGGATGGACGTCTTACCACACTGGTGTCATCCGCCCAAAGCTGCCTCTAGATGAAGCCATGTTAATTTAGGGAACGGGAGAGAAGCGGCAAAAGTATCAGGAGGTTGGGAGCAAGACATACCCCCTACACACCACAAGATGTTTTGTGCCCACCTTAAAACCTCCTGCGTTGAAAACTCTAGAAATGAACCCCCCCTTTCCAAGAGGGATTTGATGTCTCTGTCAGACAGCTCAAGCCAGCAGAGGGCACCTCTGAGACCCCCGAAGGAACCATGGAATTAACCTAGATCCCACTGCGCAGGCTGCAAGCACAGAGCACGTTTGACTTTTTCAAAGGTTAAGATCTCATAAACCTCTTATATGAGATAAAGGCAATTAGCCACGATCCCTGTTATCATCTTACCCTCTGACACACAGCAGCCACATCCAAATTGCCCAAAGGCAACAGTCCTAGGCCAACGTTGATTCTCTTCTGCATGTCCTCTTATGTTTCCTCCACTGTTGCAAAGGCATTTTGACACAACTTGGATCATTCACTCCAAAAGTTTTTACTGCTCAAGACTCTGGGGATGCATTTATAATATAATTTTTACTTTGGCTTTCTGAATTTTCCAAAGCTAACAGTGGCATAAGCTACTTTTTTTAGCTGTTTTGTACATACAGGGTTTTATTGAAAGATGGGAGAGTGAGCGAAGAAAGCTCTAATTACTGCATGTGATTTGGAAATTTCCATGTCACACTCCAATTAAGTTTTAAAAATTATTAAGAAGCATTTACACTCCTATGAAACACTCTATGAAATTAGCAAAAACCTTATGAGAACTTACAAGTTGCAGTAGAGATAGTACGCATGTAGGCAATGCCCATCTGTTACCTTAAACAACCAGAACCGTTCTGTGGCCTTCAAGCCGAATGGAAGAGCTTGGCCAGAGACCTTACGTTTAAATCCTCCCACCCTCCAGCACAGTGTGGCCAACGCCAGACTGCCTGCTGGCAACAGCCCCAAGCTGTGTGATGCTAATTCCTCAAACTACGCCAGGCAATTGTCTGGCAGAGGCTGAAACTCTTGTAGAGAACAGGAATTCAATAGCAGAGAGATAGCTCCAGAGCCCAGGAACATAACCTGACACTGCTTAATTATTATCCCCAGGAATAGTCTCCTGGGAATTATTAATGATGGGAATAAATTGCCCGGGCAGAGGGAATCCAGCCAAGAATCTTGGAGGATGTGGCCTGTTTAGAGAGAGGAAAAAACAGGAAGTCAGCAGAGGATTTCATTTGCTTGTCTGGAGATTTCTGTTAATTCTTTCTTTTGATTGCAAAGACCAACAAACCACGGTTCCTTAGACTGCTTCCTTTTCCTGGTCCCTTATCTGCCACACATCTTTCCTTCCCATTTCTCTTAGCCTGGACTCATTCAAATCTGATTTTTCTCTTGTCTCTTATGCAGCTGACCAGCCGGAGCTTCTGTGGCTGCTACGACTCCTTCCTTTCCCTATCACACCTTTTGCAATCCTGCTACTTGGATGAGTATCTTTGTCCCCCTCTTTGGGTATGTATGTTTGTGCCTTTGGCCTTTTCTTATCTCTGGATTTGTATCTTTTATCTCTGGGTAATCTTTTCTATAAATATAGCATAGCTACTGTGCTGATGACCCACAGATCCATCTCAAGCTTTTTGTCCATACTGAAATCCTGGTGCCTCATTCACGTCTTATGTACGACTCAACAACCCAAGTGTGCCATGGCTACAATAAAATGTTCACTCTTCACCTAATATCTCCTCCTGTTTCTCAACTACTACTGGTGATGCTACCATACAGTGCTTTCTCTGGATTCTCGCATATGAGTGGTAATAATTTTTCTCCATGAATATCTAACACATGACTTTTCTTCTTCATTCAGAGACCTAAAACTCTCACCTTGACTCTAAACATTATGTCTCAATTTACTGATGAAAAATTTTCTTTTTCAGATCTTGATAAATGTGATCTAGACCCCCACATCCATCCTGAGAACTTCACCAAATACAATTTCCTAAGTCTACTGTTTCAGGTATATCACATTTTGAATTAATTCCTTGGGACCTCCTTTCCTTTTCACATCAAATAGCTGTCTTTACAGAATCATATCTATGACCTCTCACTTGGCAGTGAAAAGACAGCTCCTCTCTGAGCAGCCCATCATTTCAGATCCCATTATCTGCCTACTAGATTTTCAAATACCTTTGCATTTTCTTTGTCCTTTGGAGGAATTCCTGGTCAGCATCTGTCCCATTGTTCTCCTTCAAAACACGGAAAACTGTTCTTTACTGATTCAGTAGCAGCAAAGTCTCAGCAACAAGAACCTGCTATTTATTATGCTGAACAATGTAATCTCAGTATTTTCCTTTACTCTTCCAGTCGTTTGCTTTATCATTTCTGGAACTTATTGTAAGCATTGTAGACATTTTTGCACTGTGTCTTTAGAGCGAGCTCCCAGGGGCTCTACTCTATAATCAAGTTTGGTAAGCACATACCTAAGCAAGCCTAATAATTAGCATGAAGGCTACTAGGTTGGTACTTAGGTTAAAAAATTAATCTTGGTCTTCCTTATTAAGGCTGAACTCTGTATTCTGCGAAATACTGTAGCACTGTGATAGAGCAGAAGCCATGATAGCCAGTAACATGTGCTGTCTTACTAGCTGTAGCTTATGCCTTAACGGCTTGACTACGAGAAGTCTTGAGCATCTAAGACTTTCTTATAAACAGTAAAAGGGAGTGTTTGTAACTTTTATAAACTGGGCCCTTTGCATCTCCACGAGACTTCACACGTCTTACCAAGTAAAGCGTAACGGGAAATGGCTCATTGTAACTGCTTTGATAAAAATCAGTCATCTCATCTCTTTTGATGAACAATCTGTCCCCTGGAGTAATTATTTGCAATCTATGGCAAAAATAATTCATTGTTTTTTTTGTACGAAAACATGCACTTCACTTGAAGTACCTATCTAATTTAGTGGTTTATGTCATAGGAACCAGCTTTAGCTTGCATGCCAAAATGAAACATCAACACAGACAGCATCTTAATAAATACAAACAAGCCCAGGTAGGGATTTACCGTTAAAAAAATTTTAATTAAGTTTCTTCCCCCGGCCCCTCACTCCCGTTTTGCTCCCAGAGGGAAGGGAACCAGGGGATGACGGCCCCTCAGAGGCCCCCGCAGCCCTGCCAAGGCTGACCGCCGCCAGCGGCTCGCCCAGCCCAACCAGCGCTGTCCCACAGCAACGCGCACGCACCCACTCGCGTCACGGCCCAGACGGAGTTTCGTTATCGACAAGAACAGCCCGAGGGATTTCTTCCGCCCTCGCACGCCACCCGCCGCGGTTTTTAGCGCTGCCTGAAAAAAACCCGCAGTCGGGGAGCGGCACCTCCGTCCCGCCTCAAGCCCCGAGCGAGCGGGAACCCGCCGCGAGCCGCCCTCCCGTCCCCTCCCCTCCCCGGTCAGCCCCGCGGGGCTGCAGGGCGCCACGGCCGCCCCTCAGCGCCCGGGACGGGACGGGGCCCTGCCGCCCGCCTGCGCGCGCCCCGCTGACGGCCCGCCACGGCAGCCAAGAGCGCCGGCGCCCCGCGCCCCGCCGCACGCGACGGGGACGGCGCCGCGCGCGCCCCATGGCCCACGTGACTTCCTTCCTCAGGCAAGGACGGGCGGGCACCACCCACCCGCGGGTGCTATCCGGACCAACGATAGCTACCGCCAGAACATACACGGAAGGCGCGCAAAGCGGCGCCCAACTCTCCGGGAGACCCCGCCGGGAAAGCCCGTGCCTCCCGGTGCTCCCTCCCGCCTCCGGGAGCGCGGCGAGACACGCCGAGCCCGCGCTTTTTTCCCTCTAACAGCTATCAGCACCCTCCCGACTGCCTTCCGCTGCAGTAACTCCGGGTTGGTTTGCCGATCGACCCAACCGGGGATGGGGCCGCGCCGCGACCTTGCGTGGAATGTCCCATCAGTAGCACGGGTAGAATTGAAAGCGCTCCGGTGCCTAAGCGGGCCCATTCCGAGAGCGGGGCCGGCTGCCCCCCCAAGGGAATGGTTTCCTCCCGTCACGTGGGCGAGCGGAGGCGGAGCGCCGGCGCCCTCTGCCCCCTCGCCCCCTGGTGCGCGTGCGTACTAGCGCGGCGCCCGGCTCACGTGCTCACCCGCGTCCGGCGCGCGCGGCGGTCATGGCTGCGCTTCTGAGCTCCGCTGGGCGCCTGCGGGCGCTCTGCCCGCGCCTCCTGCCCCTCCTCCGCTCGCCGGCCCCCGCCAGGTGAGACCCTGCGCCGCGCGGCTGCCCGGCGCCCGCCTGTGGGCCGGCAGGCCGCTGAGGCGGCGGGGAGCGCGGCGGGGCCGGCTGAGGCGGCGGGCCTCGTGCCCAAGGGCAGTGCCGGCCTGCCCGCCGCGCGCGCCCGCGGCTGCTGGCCCTTTGCGCGCCGCCCCCCGGCGCTGCCGGCGGGAGCCCTGCGGCCCGGCCCGGCCGCCTCCGGCTGCGTGTGCGCGGCGGGGCTGGATCAGGGTCAAAGGCCGCGGGGGAGCCCCGCTTCCCTCCCTTCCACAGGCCGGGGCGGGCCGCTCCTGCCGTAGCGCCGCTTCGTAGCGGTGTCTCGTTGGGCTCAAACGAAAGCGAAGCGCTCTCCTCTCTGTGCAGAGCGAAGGGCCCGGGACACTGCCCTCCGGAGGATGCTGCTGTAGCGGGGCAAGCTGTGCAGAGGGGGAGGAGAGCAGGGAGCACGCTGAGATCAGCAGGGATTGACTGTGGGTAACTGCACAGTTGCAATTTGGGCTTCCTCCCTGTGCCTGTCAGACTATGATGTGTCTGTTACCTGGAAGAATATCTTAATTCCTTTGCTATAGTTCCCTCTCTTCCGTCACACAGGTAGGCTGGAAAACTCACCTCACCTGCGTGCATGCCTGTCGCTGTGACCACACTGACCACGCTAATACGTGGCTGATGCCCTGCAGGAAGTTTGGAGACACAATCTTTCCTTAACACGAGTACATTTTATTTTTTTTATTTTAAATAAAAAAAATGTTGGTGCTGGGAGAGCTAAGCTTTCTCTCCAGTGGTGCTACACTGCAGCTCCACATTTGGGATGTTTTTTGTCTTGAGCATATACCTCTTGGATGTAGAAGTGCAAAAGGCTCAGCCCTGAATACATGAACAAACCTGTCAGAATCCATGTTTGTAGGAAACATCCGATATTTCAGCGTTTTTTGCATGCACTTTTTTTAATAAATCATGAGGGTGATGTTTGCATTCTGTTATATAGGCAAGCAACTTGCTTCCATAATTTTTTCCTTAATTACTTGTCCTAAGAAGGAAGCACCTTGTGCAGAGGATAGCTATGTCAAAGAGTTTGGTGTTTATTTTTTGTATTTCATGTAGCGAGTATGCTGTTACAACTACATGAAGATTTGTGCAAACTTTTTTCACATTAGGGGTTAATGGTCACCAAGTTCTCAGACTGCCTGTGAATGAGAGAAAGGTTTATTTATGGCTTCTGAGCCTTGATGGGGTTAGATGTTTGGTTTCCACCATGTCCAGTTTCTAAGTCTTAAAAGAGGGAGTTGGGAAGGGTTTGAGATGGTTAGCTTTCATTTATGTCAAATGACTTGCTGTGATTATAACTACAGTTGTTAACTAAAAATTTGTATAAAATTAAAAAAGTAAAATAATTATACAGGATTTGTAAATATAAATGCCTGGCTAAATAGAACTTTAGATCCATTTCCTCCAAGGGTATGAATATTTGCTGTATTTCTTCCAGTGTTTGTAAAACTTACTGAAGATCCAGTGCGGGTGGGTGGGAAGGGGATATGATGCTTCTGGTGTGTAGTAGTGTCACCTTACACACTATTCAGATAGCAGCTAATGTTGCCGTTAGCTCTGAAGATGGGAACCCAGCGTTATCTGAAAAAACGTATTAGCATATACATTTAATTAATATTAGTGTCTGAGCTTGAAATTAATCTCATTAAATGTATCAATGATGCTATAGATAAATTTTTGCATAAAATCTGAGAATATAAAAGCATTAAACATTGTCACAGTTTAAAAGCTGGGCCGGCTATTAAACCTGTGGCAGATGCTCTCTGTTATCCCCCCCACCCCCTTCCCCCCAAAGGTAAAGGGAAAAGGGAGAGAGACTTCCGGGTTGGAAAGTTAAAAGTTTTAATAAACTATAATAATGAAAAAGAGTATAATAATAATAATAGAAACAATCAAATATATACAAATATATACAAATATATATACAAAACCAAGATCGAGCTCCCCTGAAGTCAGCCACGTCACCACTGGCACTGCAGGGCAGGCTCCGGGAAGGCCCAGCCTGGGCCTAGCGACGGTCGAGAGCTGGATTCAGGAACGCACGGATCGGGATCGGGGGCAGCAGGAAAACAGACGGAGTCCTCCTTGGACACCGGCCATAGCAGAAAAAAGAGAGCGAGACCCTCGTGATCCCCCCGCTTTATACCGAGAATGACGTGTATGGGATGGAATACCCTCGTTGGTCAATTTTGGGTCACCTGCCCTGTCCGCTCCCCCCTGCAGCTGCGACCCCCCTTCAGCTCTTCACTCGTAAGCAGTGAGGAATTCAGCAGTGACCTTGGTTTCTCTAAGAACAAGTACAGCAAGAGCCTTTCTGCACAACATCCCTACCGGTGCCTCAGTGATAACTACAAACTTCGAGCGTTATCAGTCCTGGAAGCAGACACTGTCTGCAAAACATGCAGTTAGTTTCAGAAATTGCAGTTACTTAGAGGAGACTTAGCTGAAAGTAAAAATCACTGAAAGGAAAATTGGCCTGGTTTAGGCCAAACCAGGACAAACATGCACACTGAGTTTTATGAGCTGACGTAACAATTTAGTGCTACCAAAGGGAGAAAGTTCTTCTGTCCAGTCTTGCTTGTGCCTTGTTATAGCTCTGGTGGTCCCTCTCAGTCAATGTAACTTAATTCCTGCTAGAATACCAGAACAGTTTTCTGCCATTCTAGATAGATAAGTATGTTCAGCAGAGGACTTGGTGAGTTCCAGAGCTGGTTCAGGAGAAGGGATGGGAACAGACAAGAGTGAGCAGTAGAGAACTCCTAGAGGGAAGTCTCACCACCAAAATAAGGAAGCTGTTGCTACCTGCAGTAGCTTTAGTGCTTATCAAACTTATTGTGAGATGATTTTATTTGGTAGCCTGACTGAAATCTTACTTAAAAAAGAGTATAGTGTTTTGCTGGTTTTAGTGGTTAAAGTGTAACAGGTTGTTAAATGCTAAAGTTGGTGTGAAGGATGGAGTAGACCAGTGCAGGAAGGACCAGGAACTGGGAAGACATCTGCTGTGTGGTTGGCACATTTAGTTAGCTGCAAATCATGAATAAACTTTTCTACTTTCTGGTAATTAAGCAAATTTGTTTCCCTTAACTGGAAGCTTAATTTCTTAAATTGCAAGTTTGTTGCAAGAAGTAATATTCACTGAAATTCACATATGACTTGATGAAGGACTAACAGTGGTTTTTTTCCCTAGAACTGTGTTTCTGGAAAGAACTTGAAAACTGTTTTATGCGGCGATAATTTGGCTCTAACAGCTGGGTTTTAGTTTTTTGGTTGTCGTGTCATGTGTCGTCGTACCCGCCGTCCCCCACCTCCGATACTTTTTTCTTGCACCAAATTATACTCTTCTATATTTTCAAGTATAAATGGGGTCATATGTGGGATAGTTTAGTGATCGTACTGAAAACTCTTTAATTCTCAGAATAGATTTAGTTAACTATGTGAGAAGGGTGCTTGGTAGAGAACACATTCACAGGAAGCAGTGGTATTTATTTCATAGCTTTTAGATTTTGGTCTAAACTGAGTTATGCTGGAGTAAGACTGAGCAGCACACCTAAATTTGTGCAGAAATTCTGTCCAGTAATTTCATTCCTAAGATAATTTTTCACCTAAAAACTTTATCTTACTGTCACTTTACTGTATGGGTTTAGGTGTCCTAGTGCACAAGTAATGCTCTAGGACCAAAGTGTAAAGCAAAGGTAACGTTTATGAACTGAAATTGCACATATAAGCTTATAATCTCATTTCATTTTTTACCTGAAGTAACTATTCATTGTTGGGTTTTTTTTCTACTTAAGTCTTAATTTCTGGAAATGGACCTCCTTTGAAGAGCTAGAATGACATATGGATAACTTTTAAACTTGCTGTACTCTCTGTTCAGGTCTCGAGATGGTATTTCGAGAGTGAAATGCAGTCCGCTGCAGTGAATTCCAGAGAATACTGGTAAACCTCTGATTGGAATAGTCGGGGAAACCCCCCACAGTTTTAAGAGTAAATAAGTAACAAGGAATAATCCAGCATTTCGCAAGAGAACAGGGTAAATGACTGTATATTTATACGAGCTTGGTACAGTTGCTTTAGCATTGAACATAATAAAGTCAGTTCAGAGGCAGGTTTGAGACTTTTCATCACGTTAACAGTTACAGAAAAGTTGCAAATCTGTTCATTTCTTGAGAGATGTGAAACAGTAACCATTCACATTCAAGCCGAGATTTTATCAGAGCAGCATATTGCTCTGATTTTTCCAGGAAAGTCCTGACTACCATTGGCAAACTGTAGGGTACACAAATGATGGTTGGACTCTTTGTTACACCTGTGTGATTTTAGAGACTCTCAGGATATGTTGCTTTTCTGCCAGTACGATATAACTGGACAGACGAGCGGCTTTTCATGCAAATAAGGCTTCAAATTATGTGTCAGTACTTTGAAGTGCGTCTGCATCTATGGTGGACTGATGACTTTGACAACAGTTGGACAGAGTGGATATGCTAGATTAAGGTGGTCTCCCCGCAATGACCGATGGTTCCTGTTGCTCTGCACCATAGTTGAGCCAATGGAATATACTGTGGGAGTGGTTCCCGTTTAATTTTGTGTTGATTTAATCTAAACTTCTTCTGAAAATGGATTAGGACAGTAGATGGAGATCCAATTGCATTGGGTGGTGGAGGAGCATTTCATAGCAAAAGCCTCAGATCAGACCTAAGGCAAATTTACTGTTTCACTTGTCTACCTTTAGTATGAAATGTGAAATACACTGAGCTGTATGTCATCACTCTTATGCCATGCAATTATAACAAGATAAGCAAGCTATGACAGACCAATACAACAAACTTCAGATCTACAACAGCAAACTTTAGCACTGTGCTGATTTATGTGGTACAAATTATTTACTGGAACTTTGTTCATAGAAGCTTCACTAAGGGAAGAGATGCTTAAATTTGGTGCTAGTAGCTGACTGTCAAGAATGCTGTAACAAACCTCTCAGTTGACATGTGTTCAGAGTAGATTTTGAATTAACATCAGAATATCTTTTGGGAACTTTATTCTACATACTCTAGGTGATTATGTTATGGGTTGGTGTTACAACTTGCTGCTGTGGGAAAGTTAGTGTTGAGAAAGAGGGTATTGGCTCCATTCTTCCCACACTGACCACCCTCCCATTGCTGGCCAGCTTGTCCTGCTCTAAATCAGAGGTTTCCTTGGACCTATTACTGGGCTGATTTCATTTGCTGGACTGCAAGGAAAATGTTTCCTGATAGATCAACAGGTTTTATTGGATCAGTTAAGGTTCTGATGAAGTCTAGAAGGGTGGGACCATGGGCAAAAGGAGGAGAGGGAACGCTGCGTGATGATTGTGTGATAATAGATCAATGCAACTGTATTGCTAAACGGCACTTTTAGATGTGCAAGTGCTAGGATGCTCATCCTGAAGTTGACACCCTGTATGTCCTTGGAGGAAAGGAGAACAATTAGGCTCCTAAGGCATATATCACGAAAGTACAGCTAAGGAGGAAAAATCAAGTGGAATCTCTGCATGCAAGCCTTGCAAGGCATCTTTGGCTTTGTTGTTACTTCTTCAGTTTGAGATTCTTGTCTGTGAGTTTAAATGTTGGTTTTCGGGGCTGCAGAGCAAAGAGCATCTCCCCAAACAGCACATTGTGCTGTAGTGAAACTTTCTGCTTTTTGCAAGAGCTGTGTTCTGTTCAGAGGAGTGATTGCTGAGGAATTTGGTAAGAGGGTACCATGTGCAATGCTTTTCAACTTGTCCTTGTAAAGACTGTTGCATTTTGGTACGTTGTGGTGTGTTTGTAGAAGATTGAAGCATGTTGGTGAGATGGGAGGGAGAACACCTTTTAAGGAATCTTGTTTCAGATCTGAGGTGGGGATTTGATTTGAGCTTTGGGTAAGCCGTAAGTTTAAAACTGAAATGATTCATAGTTTAATGCGTGGTACTTTTTTTTTTAAATTAGCTGCAAACAAGTTGCTTTTGGCTATTCACTGTCATGCGCAGCAATCCATCACCAGTGGACAAAAATGTAGAATTGAGTGCTTAATTACTTTACATTAGCAAAATGATAGAATTAATGGGCTTTAAATGCAGAGGAGGCATTCAGTAGACTTGCTTTTGGCAATGCTGAAGCAGTGCTCTGTCGTAGTAGTTTCACAAGCTGCACTGTTGTTGTAGTTGTATGTGTTTTCCTGATGGACATAAAATGTCTAGAGACTTCCTAAGAAATGGCACAAAGCAAAGTTTTTCTGCTTTGCTTCTTGCGAATCACTTAGGCAAAGTTTTTAGATATTCTTCAAGAAACTTCAGGTTTCTTGGTCTACATGAAACAACAAAGTTTTGCCTCTTGCAGGATCCTGCTGTATCTCATTGAAAAAAGGATATGGTGGCCTGAACATTGTGGCCTTTTTTTGTAGGTGACCATAGCTAAGTCAGGGGAAATACTGTTTAGCTGTCATGTGAATCATGCTGGGATCTCAGGTGGTATATTTAGTCTATATTTAGTGAATTTAACTAATATTAAGTCTGTAGTGCTTTTCTGTACAGTAATGAATTTTAACTCTTAAGTTTACCATTATTCTACTTTTGAGTATGGCTTGTATTTTGAAAACTATTTCATAGACCTTTCACCTATTTAGTTTAGAAGGAACAAAATATTCAGTACTTTTCTTAGAAAAATCATAGCAACTACCTTATTCTGGCTTTGATAAAGGGAGGCAAATATCCGTGTGGTGGCTTTGTAATTCTTTTTTTGAATGTTTGGAATTGGTCAAGTTTACAGAAAGTAAACTTGCTGCTGCTGCCAGGGAGAGCACTGGAACCACCTACTTTTTGAGTTTTGGGAAAGATGGGACATTTTTTTCTCAGGCTGCTGTGTAAGATATGTTTCTTTAGGAAATTGAAGGTACTGCCTTTAGTCTGCTCCAGAAATACGGAAAACATGTAAGTACATGAGTAAGGTACTGGGATTCTCACTAAACCCTTGCAAACACAGAAGAATTTTACAGGTTGACTTGGTATACATTTCCCCATGCACGCTTCATCTTGGCAGAAGTTTTTTTACGAGTTTATCTCTGACTACTTTCCAAATGTTGTAAGCTAAATTGGAGGTGAAAAGTTACTGCTAAATAGCAGGTGGTTGTACATTGGGATTACAAATGTATAATTGGTTAACCTTTCCTGTGCAGCCAAGGTCTATAGTTTTAATCCTCACAATTGTAGAGACAAGCTGAAAATGGTGTAAAGGTACAATTATGTAAAGGCTCAAATATCAGAACGCTACTTCTAATCTTGTGGTTGTGGGAGTAGGAAAGAGATTACTTTATAGGGCTTAATAGATCCTTTTCAGCTTCTCTGGGTAGGTACAAAGAAACACAGTTCTGAAGCATAGTAAAGAGAAGTTACACATGTTGGGGAAGACTCAGGTTGCTAATTCAAACAGATCTGAAGTTTATTGTGAAGCATCATGTGCTTGCAAATACAGTGTTTCACATGGAGAAAAACTTATAATGCCATTTAAGGGTAATTGATGAAAGTAAATACTTGGCACTCATTGCAGCCCTTGGAGAAGTATCATGCATTTTGCTGTGTAGTATAGCATTTAATTCTGAACAAAGTTAACTAAAATAATTGAAAAAATATGGTTACATCATAAGACTCTATAATCTGACATCTAGCAGTGAGGCAGGATCAGAAATGCTGAGGTCATGCATGATAGATTTTTTTTTTTCCCTTCCTAATCTTACTTTATAAGCTTCCAAATGAGAAAGTTTGATTGTATCCTGTTCTAATATTTCATTACAATTAATATTACCAGTGTGATGGATTAGGTACAGTTGCTTCTCTACTTGGAGAGTGGGATGGGATAGATGAGTCTTTTGAGTCTTTTAAACTTTTTTTTTTGTGAGTAAGCACACCATGACAAGCAGAATACTTCTCTTTGTGTTTTATCTATGTAGCTTTTCTTAGGAGTTGAGGAATTGAAGCTTCCTTATTTGCTGTGTTATGTTTCTTGTTTAGCAGTGGCTCATTTTCAGTACTTTTTCAGTTGTACTGTTGTCTAGCCAACTGTGCACCATCTTACATTTCTGCATTTGTGTTTTGTCCAAAATGTACAACTTACTTTGGTCTGTATTGAATTTCCTTTTTGTTGATTTCAGACCATTACATCAAGTAATCAAGATGACTGAAATCTGAGGCTCTGCTTCTAGGAGTTTGCCACCATTATGGTGTCATCTACAAGTTTTCTGAGTTCATTAATTTTTCGGTCATCCACATTGTTAATGAAATTACTGAGTGGACATGGGTTGTACCAGTCTTCCCAGTTGGGTCAGGAGATAACTTAATTTAGAATCCTACAAAATATATTCCCAATTTTGCAACAAACCCTGAGCAGCACATTATTTTTTTTTTATAAGTAACTACTGCACCCATGTTTTTGTAACTAAAAGTACATTATATCTCCTGGTTTTGCTTATGAGATTAGGATCATAGAATCATAGAATCATTTTGGTTGGAAAGGACCTTTAAGATCATCAAGTCCAACCATTAAGGTTGTCAGGTAACATGGTGCCAAAAGCCTGTACATCAATCCATATTTTTTATTGATTATCCTTCTGTTTTTCCCGAAACTTTCATGATTTTTTGAAGGTAATTCCAAAGGGTTGGAGATTGAGTAAGGTCCATTAATGTGTCTTAAATATAACATATCTTAATGTTTCCAGAAATTACTTAGCTCATTCTTCCCTATTCTCACCTACACCCCCATCTCCTTGTTAAAATTTAGTCATGGTAAAATGGTTAAAATTTACTTAGTATGGTTGCAATTAACATTTTTTGAAAGCTAAACAGTGTACAATCTGTAATTTTTTTCCATTTTAAGAGGTATGTGTATTTTCCAAAATTGTCTGTCTTATATTTAGCAGCCTTTCTTGCTGCCTTTCTATGTGACTTCCTGACTGAAATGGTTAAGGTGGCCTTCTTGATTTTTATCCTTGCTTTTTTTTTATTCCCCTTAATCGTGTGTTCTTCCTTAACTTCTAAGAATTGAAGAAGAATTGCACAAGGTTGTTGAAGATTCCTGATGCATGGATAACCGATCTTCATTTTGTTAGCGTCTTTTTCTGTTTCATGGGGAGGTTTTGCCATTAGTATCAATTTTCGCTAAGTGTGTAGTCTACTGCATTCTTCTGTCCTTCACTTGGTTGCCTGAAATCAAACCTGATACTGTGTCCCTTAATTTTTTAAGTTTGCATTTTTTTGGAAGCTGTCCTCTGAAGGAGTAGTGAGCTCTTAGCATTTTTTTTCCATATTCTCCAAGTTTTGTGTTCTTAGTTGATTTGTGGTGCTAAGAACCAAATTCAAGACAGTAGATGCCTGCAGCTTCATCCAGCTTTTGAAGCCACAGTTATTTTTGGCAAATTCTTACTATGGGATTGGCTTAGCATTACACAGTGCCTTAAATTGTGCTAAAAGTGTAATTCATTCAAATGCTGAAAGCCTACAGATGATAAGGTACACCCAAGTCTTACGCTAGACATTATATTTCAGATTGATAATGGTAATTTAGGTGGATGCCAGTGGAAGTTTAAGAGTTCCTCAGGTTGTTTTATACTCTAATACTGTTTTCCTCTGTCTGTCTAAAATCAAAACTCAGACTCTCATGTTGCCATTCCTTAAAATGTCTTTAATCAGTATAAATTAACAGGAACACCAGTACAATATTTGATAATATCAGGGGGGTGGGGTGTGTGTGTAAATAGAAATGCCCAATTCTTCTGATCTTTCAGAAGGTTAAGTTAGTGTATAAAAATAACACTTCTTGTAAGAGTGGAATATTTTACAGTGTGCAAGCACAGCACTTCACATAGTATAATATTCTAAACACGTTTTAAACAGCATCATGCTAAACGCTAAGCAGGGAGAGTTTAGTAACAGATGAAACTTGAGTCCTCTCATGCTGTTAACCAGCATATTTTGAGCATGCACATACTGTTTTTATCTTCATACTTAATCTGATGGAGCTACGGAAGTGCTTTAAAATGTTTGGGACTTTTAACACATGGAAAATCTTACAAGGATGGCTTTCTTAAAACAGTGCAGAATATTAGTTAATGGTTACAAGTGTGCTATGTGGCATAAGATGTAATTCAATAATTCACAAAATACTACAAAACAATAGCAGATTTTTATAGAAGAAGTCATTTAATTTTTAATCTGAAGCACAGGAGTTTTGCCCATTTGTGCTTTGATTGTTAATGGAAATCAAAGTATAAATTTCTGTGTTACAAAGACACTAAGTCCTGTGTTGCTTCTTGCTTCCAAAGTATTTTTTCCAAGCTGACTTGAAGTATTCTGAAAAGCTTTCAAGTAGTTTTTTAAAAGGTTATAAAAGAGTGGATGATACAATTTTCTTTTTAGCTATATCTTTAAGAAAAAATAGATAAAGAACTTGCAATCATTACAGTTTCATTCTTACAGCTATCCACTGGCTAGCTCATAGTTGAGTATTGCTATTGTGTTATTAAAGAGTTTGTTTAAGTTGTTAACATCCAAGAGGACTTAAGGTTTAGTATCTTACTGTTATTCTTACCTTGTACTACTGGATTTTACTCTAATTAGTCTAATGATTTCTGTTTTAGGGAAAGTACCCCATCTCTGGTTATATGATAAGGTAGAAGGAGAAGAGGAAAAGGAAGTAAGGAAAGAAAGAATCAGGGAAAATGGCACCCTTGGAAATACCTCTAGTGAGAGATGGCATTACTAGTAATAAAAAAAAAGTTTGATAGCGTTAATCTAACGAGCTGCTTACCACCAAAAGTGGTATTTCAGTTTCTCCTTGTTCTTCCCAGTTCCTCTGATTTTAGCCACCTATTCCTGCTCCATGTCTTTTTTTCTGATTCATTCTGGTGTTTGTTGGACATCGTGAGCTCATCGTCCACTCTAACCTGATGGAACAGTAATTGTTTTTTTGTAGAAGTGGCTGATTTTGTATTGTGCCAGGTTAGTGAGTTAGATGAGTTCACAAAGGAATCTGAATAAAATGAGAGCTAGTCCAAAGGCATCAGTGGGAACTTGCATCTAGAAGGAGATAGAACTGAGACTGAAGGTGAGGATCTCTCCTTTTTGGCAGTCTTTTTTCACTTTCCCAATTCTTTTTTTCCTTGTCCTTTCCCTACTCAGATAAAATGCAGATAATTTGCTGCCCTCCTCTTCAGGAGGAAACTCGAGGAGACTGGGCAATGTAAAATCTGCCTGCTTGAAAAAGATAATGCCAAATGGTAGTGATGTTCCTCTTACTAAAGGATTTTTTTTAGTGCCTTAAAAAATCAAACAGATCTTCTACTAAACTCTTTTCACAGCTCCATTAGGAAAGAGATTTGCTTCAGGCTGCTTTTATTTAAAGAATTTTACTCCTAGAACTTACGACCTGCTCAGTTATCAAGTCAGGATTTCAAACAGCATGGAAAAAGGTGGTCTCTGGACTACTTCATACTCACAAGAGGCAATCAGATGGTAAACCACCATTCTGTTTTTTTTCCACCACACTGATATGCCACCCCACTGATGATTTTTCTGCTGTTTAGCAGCTTGCTGCCAATGCTGCTGGAACACTGAATTGCCAGCAAACTGCTTCTCCTCCACTGGACTTCCTCTCCTAGGGCCTTAAACTAGCACCAGTTGGTGAGAAACCAGCCAGCAGATATACCTGTGACAAAGCTCCAGGTGTGGGAAATCGTTTTTTAGAGAATGCCAGCACTCCTCACTTGTAGTCTGCCATTTCAACCAAATGTGCAGCCATTACTACATAGAACTCCTGGAGCATCTGTAGCAGCAGGGAATACAACAACTAGTGCTTTTTAAGCTAGGGACCTTACAGAAGTTTAGCTGAAGAGCTGGGTAGAGAGCCAGAGATGAGGGAGGGCAATTTCAGAAGTTGCTGCATCTTCTTTTTTGCCATCCAGCATGTATTACTTCCTTTGTATAGGATTCTGGAGGAGAATAGTCTGGTTTATTTTATGCAGTTTTAAGGGCAATTGAGAACAGACTTCCAAAAACGCTTATGTGTAATTTTACCTGCACAGGCTGTTCACAATTCTGCTATTGCACGAATACTCTTCTGTTATTCTTACGTGTGTCAACTTGTTCTTTTTTTAAAAAAGAAATTGGCAAGCTCTTACTGTTTTGCTTGAAATAAGAACACTTTCTCATTATGTTTCTTCTTGTTGTCACACCTCATTTTGAGAAAACAAATATTTAAACAAATCCAGGGTTGACGTTTGGTTTACATTGCAGGATGGCTGCTTCATGCTCATTAATGTAAATTCTGCAGAATGGGGAATGATCCTGTTGTTCTTTAAGCCATTGTTGTCTAAAATACTGGCCTCTGCATTAGTTTTGGTGTGTTTTAATTGAAAAGGAAGGTGTGTTTTGCTGCCTTGATTTGGTGTGTTCTGGAAGAGATGTCTGTGACTGGTCTTTGAATGATTTTTTTCAACAGCACGTGAGAGCTTTTGTGAGAAGCCGTAATGGGACAGTAGACTTTTACAGCACTTGGATAATTTCAAAATTTTTATTTTTGTAGGAGTAGTATTTGAACTATTTAACTCATGAGGTGAATCCAACTGAAAACCTGAGAGAAAAAGTTGTCACTGTGAAAAAATATACGTGACTATATCTTTTTAAGTAGAAAGATAATGAAATGAATCACCTGCATTTGTTTATATCAGTATGGAATGTTTTTGAGAAACTACTCATCAGCAAGAAGTGCATTATCTTTTTGACATTGTGTCACTAGTACAGTTGCAAAATGACTCACAGAAGTGTAATCTCTATTTTTTTTTTTGTTTGTTTTTGTTGATTTTTATTTAATCAGAAACTTTATGTACCAAACAAGATTCCTTACGGTTGCACCTCAACAGGAGGGAAGCATGAAAGAAGAACCAATTTCAGAAATTCAAAACAGACGGACCTGGCCATTTGACTGGGCATTAAATAAACTGGATAACTCTGTCAGAAAAACTGGCCGCATCCCTAAATCCCTTCTGCTAAAAGTCTTCCATGAAATATGCAAAACAGGTAAGTTGCTTCCAGTTACAACAAAATAAAAGCTAAATTTAAAACTGCCATATAACGATTCATCAAACCAAGGACATTAATTGAAGGAGTTCTGATTTATATTTTGTCTTTGAATGTTGTTTAATCTGCTGCATATGTTGATGATGCATATGAACATAATGCCAAACGGTAGTGATGTTCCTATAATTTAAAGTCAAAAAGACTTTAAATTCTTTAAAGATGTTATTTTGCTTTGAATGCACATATTTACTTTTCAGGTTTTTTTGTCTTTGGGAAATTATAAGTCTTGTCAAAATTCAATGTATTTTTAAGAAATCTTATCATATTGTCTTGCTTATTGTGGATTTTTTTTTTGGTAATGTTACACCTTCCTCGTATAAGTGTACTGTGAACTCTGAACAGGGATCATATCTGTTTTACACAGTATATTTTTTAAATGTCTGTAATAAACCATGCTGTCCTTAAGAGTCCATTTGTTTTAAAATGGAACTATACAGGGAAATGTGGAGGTGACCACCACTCCGGTATGTCTTCAAAAGTTCAAATCCCCATTTGTAATTTGTACCTGCCCCCGCTCAATATTTTAACTTATTTTTCTTCTTTTCTCATTATTGCTTAGTTTTTTCCCACTACTCTCTGTGTTTCTTCCCAGATGAGTTTACTCTGTATGAATAACTTTTGCTGTAGATTGCACTCGTGAAACATAGTTTACAATAGTTATATGGTATCCTAGATTTGCTGGTCCTTTTCAGTACCTGAAGATCTAATTCTAGATGATATATAGCTTTCTGCTGTTCAGGTTTTTTTGACTTTATTTTGCCATTATAGCTGTATAGCTGTTTCTACAGCTCCTTATAATTAAAAATTACACTTACAGTAGTCAGCAGCAGCTGGAGATAGATTTATTGGCAACAGCTCCTGCCTCTGTGCTGGGCTGTAGACAACTTTGGCGTTACTTGGAAGTAACATACAAAGCATTAGTGATGCTTTAGACTTCAAGTCATTTTGGAAATCTGAATCTTTCAAGTCTGCATATATGTCTCTGAGATAGAAAACCTTAAAGATTTTTTTCGTCATTTATGTTGTATGTGAGCATTTATCTTGTTAGATGAAATTACTTCTGAAGTATACCTTTCTCTGATAGGAAAGGGATAGATAATGGTTTTTTACTTCTTTTTTTTTTGTTTACAGTATGCTGCTTTCTAAAGGAACTCTTCTTTTTATTAAATATTGCTGGGTTTGCATAAAAGATGTGATTGAAAAAAATTTTATGTCACCATCTTATTGGGTAATCTGTGATAGACTCTGCAGCTCTGCCTTACTTTGCCTCAGGAGTGAGTAGTAGGGAAGTCCAAGAAAGATGAGTTTATAGTTACTTTTTCGACATCCTGGGGCTAGTGCAAAAGTCAGTTGGAATAGTATAGAATTGGTATGAAGTATTTTGCCATTTTAGAAATTTACCAGGAAGTTATGTCCCTGTTAGGATGAAATTATGTATGGATCTTGGATTGGGAAATTTAAACTACTAGATCATCTGAGTTCAGTATTTTGTATTGTACTTTTTAAAATTTCTGCTCACCTGAGATCATTATTGTATTAAACGGCATGTTTTGTCGTGAATCTTTTTCTTGATAGTACATTATAGTGTCATTGTTTAATCATTAGAGTATCCTGTTCAGTAAAAATCTTCAATCTTGGAGAAGATGCTGTTCTATAAAAAATGCTTAAATATTTCGGTGGGTCAGTCTTGAATCTTTTTTCTAATATTAAATGCATAAATTATTTATAAAGAAATCTGTGGTTGTGTTCCACTTTCAGGGGGTCCAGGGAGTAACCAGACCTTGCTTTTGTTGCGAAGTTGTGGTGCTCTTTTACCAGAGGTATTGTCACCTGAAAGAACAGAACTAGCCCATATGATATGGGACAAGATGAAAGAACTGGGTAGGTTGGTGGTGTTAGTCCCCCTTGCAAGAACAGCTATGTGCTTTAATTACTTTCTTTTGTAACAGAAGACTGAATGTATTTTAATAGTGTTTAAATGTTAGGTTATAGCAGGAAATACTCATTACTGAGTAAACACTAGGTTTTATTATTCAGGTGAGACCTATTTCCTATTGTGGGAGTTATACTGACATCTAGGGGTGTTAATAATAAATCTAAAGAATTTTTTTTGTAAGATGCTTAAATTGGACTTCAGCTTGATTTTGATTATTGTAAGAATGTATTTTACTTTTCCATTAGATGTTACCTTGATATGTGGTGGGCTGAGTATTCCTTAGTGCTACCAGCTATTTTATCAGATGATTTTTTAATTTTAAATTTGTCATTTATCTATAGATGTTGCATAGATTAACCGCTTCTTGATACTAATATTGCTGAATCTGTAAAATAAATACAGCTGTAGAGCCTGTGGAATAGCATGTACACGAGCATTGATGTTACTGTGCTCTTGTTACTTTTTAGCCTTTTATAAACAGATGTGTGCTGTTGAATAGATATCTGATATTTCAAAGGTGGATAAAAGGAAGCAGTCTGATTATACATAAAGTTCATACAGAATAAAATTGATATGAAATTAATTACCTGAGAAAGCTATAAAATCATGTTGAATTTAGAGAATCTACATTCACTGACTGTGGTTGGAATATTTCCTTAGGTGCTGTGTATGATACAAGCCATTATAATGCTTTACTTAAAGTCTACCTTCAGAATGAGCATAAATTTTCTCCGACAGAATTCTTGGCCAGAATGGAGGAAGCTAATGTGCAGCCAAATCGAGTAGGTACCCTTTTATGATATCTCCATTCTTAATAGTAGTATCCATGTATTGGATGGAAATAATGAACTTCCCCTTTTTGTTTTCTGTAGGTTACATACCAAAGGTTGATTGCTGCTTATTGCAATGAAGGTGACATTGAAGGAGCGAGGTATTCTTTTGCATTTATGTTTAAAGCGGTTTCCACAAAATCTGTTTTCTCATGTTCCGTACCATTAATGTTAAAACTCATTTCAGTGTAATTCTTATAAATTGAGCAAAGCAAAGAGGGTATTTAAGTACATTTTAACCAAACACTGAAGAGCAGTTTCTTCGAGACAGCTGGAACCTACACAAGCAAAATAAAAATAAGTGATAAACCAGTGTGTTCAAAACAAATTGTACTCAAGTTGCTCAGAAAATAACTTGTTTTGTCATTTCTAGAGCCAGCATGAAGAAGGTTATGAAGGCTTACTGCCTATGTAAGAAAATGGCTACTGGGAAAGGCATTTGAGAACAAAGTGGGCTAAGGAGCAAATACTAGTAATTCTATTTTTTGTTGTGATATCTGTCTAACTTTTTAATTTTAGCAAGGTTAAGTTGCAACAGAGTGATTGCTGGGCATGAGAAATAAGTAAAAGGAAGGCAAAAATAAAAAAAACTCAGCCTCACCCTTGTGTCTGTATATTTTGAAGTGACAAATACAATTCATCTGAAAAAATGAAAATGATCAAATTATGAGCGTATTATGCAGCATCCCCAAATGTAATTGCTTAGTGACATCAGAATTTGGTTTTGTTTGATGATACAGTACTTGTCCAGCAGAGCAGCTGTAGCTCAGTAGTTTATCTTTTCAAAGGAAAAAAAAGTCTAATTATTTATTGTCTTGTATTTTGCAGTAAGATTCTTGGATTTATGAAGAGCAAAGATCTCCCAATCACTGAGGCAGTATTCAGTAGCCTTGTGAAAGGTCATGCAAGATCAGGGTAATGTTTAATACCTTTTTTCTTTTGTTTTCTTTTAGTTTTGCTACAATATAAAGTGATACTTTACAGAAAAATTACATGCTGCAGAATAGCGTGATGGTCTAGAATAATAATGTATAGAAGACTGTCGTTTTGTACATTTTTTGAAGCAAATCAGGGCTATTTTAACGAAGGAAGTAGATTTTTCTTGTACCTGAAAATCTTGAATTTAAAAATAAATTACTGTACTTTTGTGCCATTTGAAAAACAGATTTGCTGCACTTAGTTTTGAACTTTTTCAACTGTTGAAAGAGTGTTTTAAGTAATACAATAATTAAAAGATTTTACTTTCACCTTTCAGGATTTGCTTAGTTAAAGTAAGATTCTTTATGCTTGTTGCAGTCTTTGTTTCTAATTAATTTAGTGAAGAAATGTGGAAGTCACAATAAACATTATTATGATTAAATCTACTGAGAGTCTTTCTTTTGAATTCTTTCAGAGACATGAAGAGTGCAGAAAATATCCTTTCAGTGATGCGGATGGCCGGTGTTGAACCAGGTCCAGACACCTATTTATCATTGCTGAATGTGTATGCTGAAAAGGGTGATGCTGATAGCATCAAAAAGGTATTGCAAGTTTGAGTTTAAATATGACTAGTTTGATCGTTTGTTCAATTTAAATTTGGAATGCTTTCTATCCATGCAGGAGGAATAATACTGAATTTTATAACTTGTTTTCTCCTGGTCCACAGCAATTAAACAATTTTTTTTTTGCATCTGAATAGCTGGTTAACTGAAAGCAGTCTCATACTGTATGAAAAATGGTTGTCTTTTGATATTTGCTTTTCACTCTGAGAAGATATGTTTGGCAGTGAGTGATTTAGTAATTCAGGGTTTATTTAAAGAGACATACAGTGCATGTGAGATATTTATATATTTGTTTATAAAAATAAATAAACAGTAAACCTTGATTATCCTGCTCCCATTGAGCCATTCTTTGGCTACTGCTGAAGCCACAGAGTCTTTCCAGTAAAACTGAATGAGAGTTCATACCAACACCTTAGGTATTCATGAAGTGCGGATAAGATAATGCTGCCTTACAGCCCTTTGTCTAGCTTATTTTTTTAAGTATTTTCTCTTACTTTTTTTAAATCGAAGTATTTGGAAAGGAATGAGAAAAGAAAATTGGTTTGAGTTTAATAAGTAGTATCAGATGGAGAGGACCAAATCAAGGAAGAGGATGTGGGAAACGTAATATTGTTCTGTGACTTACAAATTAAACAAATCATCAACCAACCTTCTTCCAGACACTAAAAAAAAGTTTGATTAATCATTCTCCCCTTTTCAAAGTAATTTCTTTTGAAAGTCATCTCGCAATGGCAATACCTCCGGTGTTTTCATCTATTTATTAGAGAGAAGCTGTGTATTATATCCCTTTTGTCTGTCCCTTTTTCTTTTTACAGTCTAAATGTGTTTGAGGCCCTTTTCATATATCTTTGGTATTCTCTCTACCATATTCCATGTATCTAAACCCATGGTTTTAAAAATGGAAAAAAACCCAGCTTTTTTTTTTAATTTGATGTATCCTGTTTTGAGTCACTTTGGGTTTATTAAAGTTAAATTTGTTCTGGTTTACAGACTCTAGAAGAGGTTGAGAAGACTGAAGGGTACCTTATGGACAGGATTTTGATGCAGGTGATTTTTAGCCTTGCCAAGGCTGGATATCCTCAGTACATCAAAGATATTAAAGAACGCATAAGATTTGAAAGGGAATTAATTCCAGGTATGTCATTGGCTACTACAGCAGTGTTTTACCACTCAGGGTGGAGAGGGAAAGCATTTTCATTCTTTTTTTTGCAACAATAAGTAATGTTACCAAAAATAGATAATTTTGTACTTTTCCCTTGAATACTTAGGGAAAATAGTATTTTTGCCATTAGTTTGTGGATTCATTTGTGCTGCTTTAGATCACATTTTATAAAATTTAAATATAAACCAATTTTAAGAATTTACTTACAAGAATTAATCTATCAGTTTTTTTAACTTCTAAAATTCATTAGGATTTTATAGGAAAGCAATAAATGTGGAGTCCTTTCTTCAAACACTGTGGTAATTCCTGTTGTGACAGCTCTTTGTGAATATCATGAAAAGGGAGACTAAACAATGAATATAGTTTTCTTTATATACACTTAAAGTCACTTTTGGATCCCAGTATGCATAATCTGATGGATAACTGTTAATTATACTTCATCCATTTTTTTTGTTTGTTGATGTGTTTAGAAATGTGCTTCTCACATTTAGTATCCTTCTGTCATGCTGCAGTGGTGATGCTTCTGTAATTTTGGCATGGTCTATTTAATGGGAAAAGTGAATTCATTGATAAATACAATTCTGAAAAAGGTAATCTAAAATTTGATTGGTTAATCATGTTTAAAAGTATGCTAATGATACTTGTAAAACATTTACTTTCCTAGCTTTCACTATTTTCAGTAGTTTAATGCGAAAATAGTTATATACACTTTTCAATATTCTGTTGTTCTCTGTTTTTCAATTGCTAGATGCAATGAACCTGTGTTTGACTCTGATAACTCATGGCTTCGAAGATATAAGTTTCCAAATTTTGAAGTCTTTTAATCACTTATCACGTGATAATGTGGACCAGGGTAGCTTCTTCTTGCAACATTGTGTAAATAGAGATATGGTATGTGGAATAGTAATACTTTTTTCTTAATATACTAGTAACAGTATATTTGTTTAGTTTAATGCAGCTGTGAAGATGGAAAATGGTAGATTTTTTTTTCACGGTTCTTAAAGAATAAAAGAAGGATTTTAATATTTTGTATCAATTTGCATAGTAAATTGAAATTCACAAAGGAATCGTGTTTGGCATGTGTAATATCCATTTCCTAAACATTAGAAGAATCTGACATTCTTAACAATTTGAGAAATTAAAAAATATATTAAAGTAATTTTTGAAATTCTTTGCAGCCTGTGAACAAGCTGAAACAATTTTGTAATGAGTTAAAAGAAACAAAAATGCACTCAGCACCGTTGCCATTTATTTTGCGTTGCGCTTTGGAGGCCAACAAATCAGGTACTGTGCTTATTTAGTTATTTTACGTATGCTTATTTAAAGTACTTGATCACTGTTTAATTATCTTGTGAATGTTTTCAGCCTTGGCCATTGATGTGATGAAGATGATGAAAGAGGAGGGCTTGCCACTCAGACCTCATTATTCCTGGCCGCTGCTAGTTGGGTTCCAGAAAGAGAATAATCTTAAAGGTTAGTTATCTGATAAATGCTCCTCTAGCTTTATTGCAAACCCAGTGCACAAATCTTTATTAAAACTTTGCTATGAGATTCAGCAGACTCTTGAAACTAAACGAAGACCTTGCATGTCTGTTTGTGTTTCAAACAATTTTTCCTTCAGAAAGACTTTTTTTAAAACCTCCTTTCTTACTTAATCATGGTAGTTCTACAGATTTAAAGTCTACCTTTGCATAGAAAGATGTGTGAGTGTTTAATTATCTTTTTAACTCTTCACATTCTTTCTGCCTTGCACTGGTTCTTTTTGCTGCTCATTACCTTTTACAGGGTTTACTTTTGAAGAAACTGAAATCTGGGAGAAGCATTTAAAAGTAAGGTTATGTTCTAATAGCAGTCTTGGACTGCAAACCCAATCCTTTTTTCAAGCCAACTTCTTATTATCTACCTGATAAGCCAAACGTGAGTTTTGCTACAATAATAAAAACTGCAGGAGAACTTACATTGCTGAATGTGTGAGCCTGACCTGACAGCATACTGATTGAAGGACAGAAATGCTCAATCTTTGGGATTCTTAAGTAGGTTTAAGCATTTAGCATACTTTCCCCTGTTACACATGGGGATGTCTACAGAATATGAATAAGAATTGAACAAATATTAAATTTTAGAGTACAGTATCTAATTCTTTGGTTTGCGTTATTGGTAATTCAGAAAGAATGGTATTGTAAAAAGATGCTTTTAACAGAAGTACTTCCCCCTTGGGGAAACAAAAAACTGTCTTTTTCCTCTTATCTCACAGTATAATGTGCTTTAGAATGAGATGCAGAGTTGTTAGTGTGACACTGGGTGACAAACAAAATGCACAAACAAAAAAAAAGTGCTTTTAGCAGACTCTTCATATCGCAATTTTATCTTAAATATACAGTCACATTCCAGTTTGGAAGAAATGCTGAAACAAGTATTCCCTAATTGTTTCTGGCTATAAAAATGTCTCAAGTCTTTTTCAAAAAGCCTTTCTGAAAACAATATTCAGTTTTTATTAACTCCTTAGGCTCTGTTCCTTCTAGACTACTTCCCAAGTTTATCTTCTCCCAGGTTTTCAAATGCTTGGAAGTTCTATGATATTTTAAAAGTCTGGCAACAGTTGTTTTAGTTGGGTCCTTTGTGACTTACTTGAAGTACTATGTTGCCAAAAATAAGTAAATTGAAATCAGTGTCATACTTCTCTGTGTGGATGCTGCCTACTGAAAAAACATGCTTTGTGTTACTCCATGGAAAATTTCACCTCACTAACACAATTATAAGAGACGTCGGAAGTATTTTTAGATTTAGACTTAGCTCCCAAAACTGAAGCAATACCTGACCATCAAGAGAAACTTAAGTTTTCGTATCTCTTTTGGTTTTTGGCAAGATCGGAAGTTGCCTTGATTTGGACTCCTGCTGTAGAAATTGACTATGCTTGGTTAGTAGTTCCTGCTGGAAGTCTGTAAGCAAATTGAGAAGAAAACTGATGAAGGAACCCTCAATTCTGGCTTTCTTTGCCGTTTTCTAGAGAGCCTTTCTATTTCTACCTGCAGAGGCATTGGATACATAAACTTCTGTATGGCTTTATGATAATACTGTGGATTTGCAAATTCATTTTTGTAACCTGGTACTTCGTCTCCGAGTTTGAATTGTCAGCTATGCGCCTACCTACAAAAGTCAGTGATTCTGCAGTTCTTAAAATATATAAGATATGTAAACAATTTCTTCTGCAGTGAAGAATCAGTGGAATTACTCTTGAAGCAATGAAACAAGTTGTCTTGTTCTTTCCCATGTGTAAGCCCACATTCATTTTTTGAAATTTAGTAGTAAAAAAATGAATAAACGAGGTCCACTATCTAAAAATACAACCAATACGCTTCAAGGAAAGTAAATAGGGGGGGAAAAAAACCCACCCACCCTGAAATTGTTTCATAGAAAAAACAGAGCAAAAAATAATGCTGCAGTGCGAACCTAAAGGTGACAGCAGATGGTAAATGAACAGAATGGTGCTTTCTAACAGCAAAAAATAATAGAGCTGTGTGAACAAAAGTATAGATAGACACTGTATCACATCTCATACCAAAAATGAGGTAATAATTCCTTTCTTTACAAAGTAGTAATGGCTGGCCTAATGTATGTAATTTTGCATCTTGATATAGGTAAGGCTGACAAACTTTGAGGAAAAACTATTAAAAATGTGACAGAATGTAGACAGTAGAATAAATAATCATTAAAGAACACAGAATATAAACAACAACCTATCTAGAACTGCAGGGCACAAATGTCTGAATCAGTATGTATAATGTGACTCAATTATATAACTAGTAGCAATGTTTATCTAACGTTTATTGGAACAAAAGCAGACACTGGATATCAAAGGAGATTCCCTAACTTATGTGTTATGGAATTGAGTTTGAAAGAAAAATAGCAGTGAGGTGGTGGCTAAGAGGAATGAAATTAAGCAAGGCCATTTTTAAATATACCGTAGAGAACTTAACCACACTGAATTAGCAAACAGCTCTTTTCAGTCATTTTACACAGGCAAATAATTTCAGATGGGGCATTCTTGCTTTCATGTGCATCTGTTACATAAGTTGACAATTACTTATTTCCATAATATTTCTCTAAGTAAATGCTGTTAGGCTTTTAGGAATGGAAAGTGCTTGCAGGGTTTAAAAGATCAATATACAGTGAATCTGGAACACTGGCACTGAGATTCACCTTGTAGCAGGTTATACACTAAAAACAGGAGGGTCTAGTATAAATAAGCAGAAATGTTTGACTTCCCCTTGTTACTGAATATTTTATAGCTCCTCTTCATCTTTGTATAATCATATTATTTTTAAAGACGGTTTTTAAAAGTCAGTAGTGTATTTCACTTTTGTTTTCTACTAAACTGTTGCTATATACACAAAGCATGGTTAGTGCATGGTAATTCAGTTTTTACTACGGGAAATAAGCATCTGAGTCCAGAGAGGAATAAGGGTAGCAATTTCACAAAGTAACTGCTTGAAATACTGTTTGTAGACAGACTTTTCTGGCAAAGAACCTTCTGAATGCATCTGAAATTAATAGCACAGCAAAAATATGTTAAATATTATGTTGTTTTCCTGAATGTGACCTCACTTTTCAAACTGGAATTTTATTTTTTATTTACGTAGAAAACTGTGTAAAGCCCAATTTTACTGCCGTTGCACATGTAGAACTGTATGTAGCTGCCTTAGCAATCCCCCCTGTTCTGATGGGTCTGCTTTAGGAAGAAGGCACGACTTATTCTGAGAATGAAAGGTGGACTGAAATGCACATCTCACTTTGCACTTCTTGAAAAGCAGCAAGTTGCTCTGCTCTACCACAGAAATATTATGACCATCTTGTAATTTATCCTTTCTGTGTTCTTGGATATACTGACTCAAGGCTGCAATTGTTCTGTTGGGGTGTTCCAGTGCTGTTTCCAGTATTGACGAAAAGGAGAACAGAAGTTTGACTGTGTTTTGTTCCCGATTTCTGTCCTCTTTCCACTCAATTATTTGATTTTTAGATACTCAGCTCCTGTAGTGCTTAGATATCTCAGCCCAAGATCTCAAAAACCTGTTCTTGATCAAGCAGGGAGATGGCAGGAAGACTTTACTGTGGGTTTTAGTCATACTCAGTCTTCTGGATCAGTGGTCTCCAAAGTGGAGTGTGCAAGGCAATCTGTTGGGGTGTGAGTAGACTGTCAATAAATAAAATAAATAATTATTTAATACTTCTTTTGGTATGTTTTTGTGTATGTTTTATAATGTGCATAATATATCAGTACAGTAGAACACGTATATAATTTCTAAAGAAATATTCATGTATTGGGGCTGTGTTCTCAAAATGTTTGGGAGACCAGTGTGCTAGATAAACGTGACTGCACTTTTGTCTCTTTTTTTCAATCTCTTCCTTGGTTTGGGGAGAGAGGAGAAGTTAGTGTATTTTGCAATATGAGGAGCAAAGAATTCTAGAAGTCCACACACATAATACTCAAGTCCTATTTTGTGCATGTATTTGACAATTTTATAGTATTTTGATTGAAGTGGGAATGTTTCATTGCTTTGTATTGTGGAAGATATTTATGTGATAATAAAGTAGTTCTGCTCTTGATGAGGTAGAAAATGTATGCAAAATTGTAGGACTCTGTTGGTTTTCATTAATCTTCTATTCCCCCCAAAAATTGTACATCAGCCATCTTAGAAGTGAAGAAATGTGTGGCAGCATTTTTTTTAAGTTTGTGATTAATTTGGCTATATACAGTATTGTTACTGGCGTTCCTCCTTAATCTGCCTGTCACTGCTGTGCTGGTGTTCTAATCGTCATACATGCTCTTTCCTACTCAGGAACTGTGCCAAGTCATGTAACATTTTTGTGACAAATGTCTACTAGGGAATGGGGATGCTTAACAAGCCTGTTTTGTACTCTGTTCTAGATACAAAATTGAACTCAAATCTCCTGAGTTTACCACACCTGATTCATTATGGTATCTAGTTCTTGGTCTTCAAACTACTTTCTAGTGATACAGATACAGTTATTTTTGAAAAGGTTTCAGCATAAGAGGACTTAATGTTTTTTCTGGGAAGTTGAAAACATGAGATAGAAACTAGCTGTCAAAATTTGAAAGGTATCAAGAAAGACTTACTGTAATTAATTCTTTATTCATGTTTTTACAGATTCTGGGCCAAAATCAGAGTTTTGTTTAAGGCAAACTCGAACAGATGATGCGACTTTAATCTAGTGTGACTTGCCTGCATGTATTTTCAAGTGCTCAAAGGGAATTCACATTTGATTATTTGCACCATAGTGCACTGCATAAAATATTCATGGAAGTGTCACTTTTCCATAGGTGGCACTCCAGGGCAAAGACAGGGACTTTGGGAAACTTTACATTTTTAAAGTAATAAGTATGAAATGCAAGTTGAAAAAAACATATGCTGTTTGGTGCTGGTGTCCTGCAGCAACTGACAAAGCCTTTTTAGACCAGCAAAAAATTATAATACCTGTATTGGTTTTGACAGGGGTTCAGAGTTTGCTAGCTAAGGTTACTGTAAGAAGTTTCTGCAAATCAGAAGAATTTGAGCAGGTAAAAAGCATGACATATACTCCAAAACTCTATACTCCAGTTGCTGAAATATTAAGATTTGGTATCTGTTGTCTTCAAATGCGTATCTACAGTAATAATATACAGTCTAGTTGTGTGAATTGATCTGAACCCTGTAAAAGTTATAATGTAGCTTCACTGGGGCTTGGGAGACTCCAGCTTTTCTCTGAATTTCCGGTTTGAAGCTGTTGCTTTGATAGAATAATCAACCTGTTTGCTTATAAAAAGTTTATTTGTTTTAAACAAATCTAGAGACAAATCTTAAAAGCTTGTCTTGCTAATCAGGGTTGGATACTGGGAACAAAGGTAAGAATGTATTATGTATTGAAGAATGCATTTGTATCTTGAATTTGATTATATACGTTACACCAATTTTCAGATTTGTTTTTTATGCACGATAATACGGACATTTTGATATACAGCTCTAAGGTATTTTGCAAACATGACTAAGTAACTGTCATATATTCACTGTGTTAGAAAATAACTTTGTATACTAACAATTTCCAGCCTAGCCTAGAAGTTCATATTTTTGATAGTACAACACAGAACAGGAGTAAATCTATTTTAAGTTTCACAATTAAGAACTTTACTATAAACACCTAAAATAAAAATGCAGGATTTTGCATGACAATTTCAAGGAGGTAAATTTAGGAGACAAGTCCTTTGTTTGAAAAGCAACATTTGTTTTCAAATGTTGAGTCTCAAGTTTTAATTTTTCTGAAATGCTTAGCCTTACCAATTTTGTCTTGATAGGTATTTTTGAGGTCCTCAAACTGATGCACGAGTTGGGAGTGGAACTTGATACAGACACATATACAGACTACGTTTTTAAAAATTTTCCTGATAGTGAAACTGCCCGTGCCCAGCTGAAGGTGAGTTTACATTTAGGATTCATAAAAATGACTATTGCATGGCTTGTTTTTCTATGTTCTCTGTGAAGGCTTTAGATCCCAGTAGTGCTCTAAACATGAACTTGGTATGATGAAGCCTGTTCAGAATATTTAGATTACTTTTCAAACAGTTGTTTTACTGATGGTTTGTTTACTGTGTCTTTCTCCTGCTGCTTTTCTTTCTTCTTTTCAGAGCTAACCAAAATTTTTTCTTGACTTAACTAGTTTTCTGTTCCCTGAAGTAGAAAACTAAATAAATGAATTATGTCCTTTTTTTACTGGAGATTAGAAGTATTACAATTGTCTGGTGAATTTATTTTTTTTTTTTAATTGCTGAAGAATTCAGAATTGCAGACTAAGTTAACTGTCCCACTCTTTCTGCCTTTGGTAACTGTCTCTTGCAATTGATTTCAATACAAAAGCTGGATAATTTTTGATCAGTAGCAACTTATCTGGCTAGCCATGTAGACTTCTGTAGAGCACCTTCTATGTTCTCAACACCTATCAATACAAGAATGCCAGTGTCCTTTGGGAAGGAAGCGTTTAAAAATGCAAAGTACCAGAAGGTCTTCTCTGTGTGTACTTCCAGTGATTGATTGCTTTATCTCTAGAAAAATGACTGCCTGTTTGAAACTGTTGGACTCTCTGTAGCAGAAATAAGATATGAAGCAGCACATGGAAGACTGAACAATGTTCTTTCTCTATGTAAGTATTTTTCGTGTTGCATCTTACTACGTACTTGACAGTGGCATTGATTGGTTGTAGGCTAAGAGATTTATGTATATTAATATAGGAGGTTTAAAGATATGTGGGAAACTTGAGTAAAACTTTTATTATGTGAGGTCCTCTATGATGACATGTCAGACTGTTCGAAACTACCAATTCTGGACAACATATCATGGTTAAATTATTTTTTAGTATTCAACTTGGCTGTAAGATTTACATATAACATATTTACAAATCGCAGCTTTGCTGTGATTGTGATAGGATTATGATCCTCTCGTACTTAGAGGGCTTAAGGAAACAATTTGCCTTGCACAATTACTGTTAAGTTTTTGGTATGGGGATTGTTTTTGTTTGAAGCATCAATTACAACAGGATGCTAGTCTAACAATATGGTTCTGAAGTTTTCACTACAAAATTAGTGAAAGAAACAACTTTGAAGAACTGATTGGCACTGACACTAACCTGAGGGTGCTCTGCTGATCTGTTGGTCATGGAAGCTCTGTGTATACATTTGATGGCCTAATTAGGTGACGAAGTTGTAACAGCATGAAATAATAACTTTTTAAGAGTTTTCTCCAAAGACTGTTCTGATGCTCAGTGCTTGCAAAAGTTAGTATACATCATTGACTGAATGGATGGGATGGGATGACTCGCCTAGTTAAGTAGGAATGTATGTTTCTCTTCAAAATTTAAAACAAATACGGTTTTTATTTGCCTAGTATACTGAGACAATAAAACACCTAAATTTGGACTAAATCTGATACAGAAAGATCTCTTTTTTTTTTTTAAACAACAGTTTTATTTGTCCAAAATTCAGGGAAAAGCTTAAGTAGTCTTTAGCTGCAATTGTCATTAACCGTTTTATTTAATGAATATAGAAATATGTAGTCTATACACCATAACTGTGGGAAGCTGTTGTGTTGAAAATGAGAAAAATAAATGAGTAGTTACTAATCAGTGATTTAATTTTTTGTATTGGAGATTTATCAGTTTGTGAATCTTTATGTTTTTACCTTATATTCTACCATTATTTTGTTTGTTCTTATTATAACAAAATACATTAACCATGAAAAATGAAGTACTTAAAATAACTTCAAAATGTTTTTGAAAGGATAACTGTTTATTAGGAGCAATGAAATTTCTTCTGTAAAGTGAAGTAGCGTTTTTTTGCTTACATGAAAAAGTAGACCCACTCCTGCACACTCATTTTGGTTAACTGAAACAGTCAGGTTTTAATGTGTTACGAGCACAAATATGTGTGTGTGTGTGGTATATGGTAAATGTACGTGATATCAAAAGTAGGATGCCAGCACATATAGTAGGCTGCATTCTGTCTTACTGTCATGAAATTAGTCTCACGTAGTATATTATTTAGCTGTTGTCTGTGTGTTGAATTTAGATCTTGTAGTGGTATTTCTGCTTACAAAGGCTAGGGTTAATAATGCATGGAGACATACAAAATTTCTTTTGAACTTGAGCTTTAAAGGAAGGTACTCCTGTAAATAGTTTACCAAGCTGCAATGAATGCTAGTAAATCTAATTAGCACCTATGTAATGATAAGGCACAGATATTAAGCAGCTGTGTTTTTTTTTTTTTTTTTTATTTTGACTTGGCTTCTTTTGCAGTGTTACAAAGAGGGAAAAAATAGATGCAGTATGGAAAATAGTTCAAGAGAGTCTCATCAGTGTAGTCTGGGGAGGGGAAGGTTGGTTATTAATGCTGGTTGCTATCTACGTGTATTGATTCAGCTTCTCATACCTGATAATGTATAGATTTCTGCTACTGACAAGAAGAAAACTACCAAGTACCAACTGAGAAATCTGGGCACATAAGGCGGCATACACGAGAGCCGCTTTTTCCCTTTATCGTGCCATTCCATTCCACTTCATTGTCAGCCTCTTGATTTTCTCAGACTTGTTTGTTGCTAAGGAAACCAGGTTGCCGATTGTCAGCAGCAGCTGAGCATAGTAAGATGCTTTTCTGCTCGTCTTTTTATGAGTAAAAAGTTTAATATACCACTGGAGGGGGATTTGTATTGAGGGTTTCTTGAAACCAACTTTATGTGAGATTTTCAAACTAAAATAAATGTTCTAACATTTAGAACTTTTAATTTTCTAAATGCCTGGAGTTAGACTAAGGAATGGTTTTACCATATTGTTCCTGCCTTCTATTTCCCAGGTTCCTATAGAGCTGGTGTTTTTATTTCTGTTCTTTTCTACCATATACCATGTTGCAGCCCTTGCTGAAAGGGTCCAGTGCATTCAGGTTTTTACAGGGGTTAATTCTGTTGTGATAGTGAAGTCAAATGATGATAATTTCATACAGGACTTAAATGCATCTGCTACTGTGGTTGTTTCTTTGCTGGACTATGGTGCTGGAATGAGAGACAGCAATTCTAGGGGAAGAAGGTAGAATGATTTGGAATCTTCTTAGCCAAGAAAAGATGTTAAGATGAGGACATAGGGCATAACTGTAAAAGACCTCTCCAGGGCGTCTAATTTTAAGTAATTTTACAGTTTCCTTTGTGTTCAACCAATATTGTAAATATCAATGTCTTTCTCTTTTTTCCCCTTATGTTTAACTTAATTCAGTGGATAGCACTTTAGAACTACTGGAACTACTTTTTCTTTCTTGTCAGGCAATTTACACCAGCAGAAGCAAACACCTAAGAAAGCGTCGTTATTATTTTTTTTTATTATTATTAAAAAAAATAGAAGGCAAAATTGTACAGCCTATTTTAAGTCAGGTATTCAGTCTGAAACAATAAGCAAACCATTTGCCTCTGGCGGGACTTTTTTTGTTCTAGTGCTAATATCTCAAGTTTTCTTGATTAGGATTTTTTGGGTTTTGTTTTGCTTTTTGGAACATAATATTTTCTTTGGTCTTGTACTTTTTTACAGATAAGATGCTTACTCCTATTACTAATTTGTATAAAAGGCTAATGTATTGACTATTGACATTAAAGGAATGAAAGGGGAAAAATATCTCTTTTAGAATATTTGATCCCTTTTGAAATGGAGTAGATTGAGAGCTGATAAAACTGGGACTGTTTCAAATACCCTGACATTTGAGATTTTGATTTACAAAAATTTGTCAGCCTTTATTAAAGTAACAAAGTAGTTCTGATGACACCCTGTTTACATGACCTACTAACTTGTTGCAGTTCAGGGATTTTTTTTACAATGACTATTTAGAAACATTTCTTTCATTTACAGTGTCTTCAGCAAGCACACCTCCTATTGATATGCGTCAGTTTAGAAACAGCCTCATTTTGGGCTTCAAAAGGTAAGGTTGCAGTATGAATACCTCTTTCTCTCCTCTGTAGCAAAGTTCCCTCTCTCTTTTGCCTTGTTGAGCACAAGTCTGCGCAGTCTTCCCCCCCACTCCATGTTTGAAAATTTAAAAGTAGAGTTCCAGCAGTAGCAGAACTGAGGAATGTTTTTGTTCCTCTCTGCTTTCCCTGGTTTCCTTGCCTCTGCTATAAATGAGCAGACCTTTGAAATATTATATATAGTGGATTAAAAAGAACTTCATTGTTCTTCGTTGTTCTGTGGTATTTGACAGTATATAAACTTCTCAGGGTAGTAAACATTCAGGGTTTTATCTTTATTCACTTTTTTGTTTATAAGCTGCTGTGTTAATGTACATTTCCCTAAAGATTATCACTATTAACCCTTAAAGTAAATGGGTGCTTAATGAAGACGAAATACCAGTGAGAGCCAGGCATATTCTACAGCTGATAGCTTTCTGTGCCCTCTGGGTTAACACGACTCCCTGAAAGCTCACGTTTAACACCTAGTATTGTGCTACATTGCCATGCCTTTGTATTCAGAGCCTTATGGTCCCATTTTGTAAGGAGGGTTCTTTGCTAACTTGCAGGGTTGTCTTAAGCTTATGCAAGTATATGTGAATTAACAAGCATTTCTATCATTCACTATTTGCCCCAGTCAGTCATTTAGGACTGTAAATGAGGGTTTTTTGCAGCATACCTACGCCACAGGGAACCAGAGAGGTCACTTAATATTACTCAGGACCAGAGCCTGAAGGCTGATTTTTGTTGACTGAGTCATTTCCTAAAATTTTGTAATGGCTATGAGATGCAACTGTTTAGGTTGGATATTAGTAAAACGTACCAGGTGAATATGACCAAAATTATTTCCTAGTAAATTGCAAGTTCTATCTAGCTGATCCTGCTCTACCATGGGAAAAGGAGGAGTAAAAGCAAACCAGTGTTCAAATTGGGTTTGTTAACTAGGCCGTAGCTGACCTTGACATCCAAGGGATAAGTGACATAATGTTTTAGATCCAATAGGGGTATTTTACTCTTCCTTTTCATAGTCAACCCCAGAATCATCGTTTCAGATGTATTAATTAAAGTAACAGATTTTTGAAACATGTCTTCTCTAAGTATAGATAAATATTCAGTTAAAGTAGGACTTGCACTAGAAAGGAAGCCATACCAATGTTCACCACACACAACCAATGCTAGTGTGAAATACCCCTGCCACTGGAGAGTTGTGCAGGTGTTCAGAATGTGATTTAAAGTGTCTTTAAAACGTTATCAACTTGTATTGTGAAAACTAGGTGTTGAAGAACCATACTCTCCTCAAGTGAAACAGTTACTCTCCTCAGCGGTGAAACAGTTACTACTGTTGTGATTTCAATAGTTATTGGACATTTGGGCTAAAAACTCAGAATTCTGAGGAAAATTAAGGTTAGGGTTTTTTTGGTGGTAGTGTTTCGGTTTTTTGTTGTTTGGTTTTTTACTTCAACTTACTGTTTCCTCCCCTCCTTGCCTCCTTGTGGCATAAGTTGGGTTTTTTTACTTCTTTAATATTAATCTCTCTTGTTTGCCTTGATTGCTACCTGGCTTCAAAAGCTATGTACAAGGTTATCTGCGCCCAAATTTCACCCTGATTGTTTCTGAAAGCATGCTATTTCATGTTTCCTTTTCCATTTTAAACTTAATGGCTGGAACAGTCTGAAAATTAAGATTGAGGGTAGAAAAGAATGTTTGAACCTTTTGTAAAGACCGCAGCAAATTTTTATGACTAAATGCTGGTCTCAGTTGTCCAAATGAGTGGAGTTTAGGACTGGTGTACAAAAGTACAGGGTATGGACACAGGGACACATGAACAATGTCTGTGGCAGACTAGTTTATGGATTTCTGTTGAAGCTGCTCTTCTCTAGTAACTGCTTCCAAGTATTCCCATTCTGCCTGATGTACCATTACTATTTCAGAGTCAAGTACTTTAGGAAATTGATGCATTTGATATCTGCAGTTCATTGTCATGCTGTCAGTGGTAGAGCGAGTTCACCCTGGAAAGCTTAACTAACCTCACAGATAGGTTTTCCCCCCCCCCCCCCCCGCGTGGACATGCATTTGACTCGTTTTCAAATATAAGTGTCAGTAGCACAAAAAGAATAAATGTTTCGTAGGCTTGAACCTCCTAAATAAAATCCTGAACTTCTATGAATGCTTTCAAGTTTCTGTACAACTATTCAGACTGACATCTTCTTTTCCCCTTATGAGAATTACAGGAATATAAAATAAGGTCATAAGTTTTTGGTCTCTTAGCCTTGTCTAGCTTAATGCTGCTTTATAGTTGTCGAAAAGTTACAGCTTCTAGTGAGAATTTTTGTGTTCTACAAATTATAGGAATACGTCAGGTTTTTTTATACTTCAGTGAACTGGTTAACGTGTTAGTGTGTTGGGTTTTTTATACTTTAGTGGACTGGTTAACAGTTGATCTTTGTTTGTAACCTGATGGAAGTACAGAGAAGTGCTCTCTGTCAAGTTCTGTCCTGTTTTATGAGGGGAGAAACAGGAGTTCTTTTATGTTGTGTTTCCCATTTTTTTAAATATTACCTATTTATCTCACTATAATAAACATACCTTAAGTAAGAGATTTGATTTCTTTCTTTTTTTTGCATTGTATAAATGCATTTATAGCTGCCTGTAGTTATCTGTGTATACTAAAAATCTACTTTTAATGCACAGGAGTCTAGATTTTTGCTTTAGCAAATTCCACATAATGAGTGTTTGCTATGTAAAGTGCGACTTGTTTGAGTGAAGCTTATTTTCTTGAAGTGCTAAATAGAATGAAGTGTAAAATAAAAAAGTACAATTAGGACATGTTAAAAGATTGAACTAAAAATGAAACTAAAATATATTCTTTGTAGCCTTAGTTATCCATTTGAATTGCTGCATTATTTTAAGTTATTTAGCAGAAACTATGACCATATGCAGTACAGTGAAAAGTACAGTACTTACTCTGTACAAAGTTGGTTTAAACAATATGTGGCAATTACTGTATTTTAATTTTATTTAAATAATTTAGTAAGATCCTCAGTGTTAATAATTTATGGGTTTTTTTTAAAAAAAAGATATAAGAATGAAATCATTTTACTGCTTTTAATTTGTTATCCTTTGCTGCCCTCTTCAGCTCAAATGATGTACATCTTTGGAGCAAGGTAAGTGGAGATAATAATGCTGTAAATAAAATCAAGTTCTTTAGGCACTGCATATTTATGATGCATTACTGTAAATCTGTGAATTCTGAGCCTGATAATTGTAGACGTCGTTAATTTGAGCAAGACTTTTGTCAGTGGCAGATTGTACAGCTGTATGAAATCGAGTTTTCAAATTGGACAGTTAAGTGTAATTGTGACAAATCAAATGTAGTGTTACCAAGTAGCGTAGCTTATGCTACAATTTCTAGATCAATGTTGTTACAACTAAAGGTAGTATATAGTTGTAGCTTCTGGAACAAAGCCTGCCATGGTTGTGCAGTCTGCCATTGTTTAATTCCCTTTGCCTTCCCTAAACTTTCTTCTTATCCCCGTACTAGTACTAATAAAATAAAAAGGCACAATTAGAATTTTAAAGTTTCTGTCATGTAACTTAAAACATTGAAGGCTAAGCCAGATAAAAGAAATCACCTGGATGAAGTCAAGGGGAAATGTCTGATCATCTTGCCCTCCGTGGTATGGGCTACATTAGAAAGATACTGCAGTATAACTTGGTCAATAAATTTTGCGGAGCACTAGAATAGAGGAGATGTTGGCAGATGCTGCCTGGAATGTGGTTACAGAATTTGGGAAGGGATGTACTGTGCGTTTTGTCTTTTTTCTTCGATGCTGTACCTGCTGACTACTAAACTAGTACATGGCTTGCAGTATATTTTAGATTTTGCAAAGAAACCTTGGAGTGAAGTGGAAATTGTAGTTTGGAAAGTCACCGATTAATGGTTTATATAAATCAGGTACAGCTTGTGAGTTGTGGGGTTTTTTTTGTATTTTACTACCATTTTCTGTTGTGTGAAGATAATGGTGAGAGGATATTTTTGTCCTTTGCCTCTATCCTTCCTTTTTTTTTTGCATTTAAAAAATAAAAAGGGAGGGCAAGGAGAGGAAAAAAGGGGATGTCTTGTTACTCCCATTGTGAAGTTAATTTTGAAGAACGATCAGGACTGAAGTAATGGTGGTCTGCATCACCATCTAGTAATATCTAGAGTTACTTCTGCTGTTCTCCACAATGGAAGAAAGATAAATTTTGTTGTTTTCTCTAAATTTATGAGTAAATATGTGTATTGACCTAAAATAAGAAATGCTAACTTTTGAAACAAATGGCTACTTAGCATTAGAAATAATGTCACACATTCATTTTTTTCTGTAACCCATCCTTTTTGGTATTCTCTGAGATTTGATTCAGAACTGTGTTACCATGACTTCCTTGGATTTTATTGTAGTTGTCGGTTTGTCATAGGAGGATAAGGGCAAAAGGGCAGAAGAAAGCTGTAGTCTCACTGTCCACAATGGCAGTGGTGTTGGTAGAGAGAAGTGATAGATACAGTATTCCATTGTACATTTGATATTTTCTGGCTTTGTTTATCCATTTTCATTAACAATTGAAGGTGAGGGTTCCTTCTCTTTTGTCATTACTGAAAACACAGCACTTTGACAGTGGGAATGCATCTACCTCTAACTTCTTTCAGATTGCATTCTAGAATCATGGCAGATAAAGCAAAATTCTTGAAATACCTAAAATCTCAGGTTTTAACTAAAGATGATGTAATTTCCTTAAGAACAGTCAAATGGATGTTTAAAGTGATGTAGTTTAGATTAAAGTATTTGTAGGTAGGATGTGGGGGCTTTTGGGTAAATGCTTCTTTTTCCCTGATGAAGTAAAATCTACGTATTCCTTCAGTTTGTATGACTGATGGAATGTGTGCTAAATTTAGTCATGTGCAATTAATTTTTATGGATGCATATTTTGTCATTCAGAATTGCACTTATTTGCAACAGCTGTACTAGTTATCTTAAATCTAGCAGAGCATGATAAATCATATTCCTCTATTTTCTTTATGTATTTGCTTCTTTCAAAATAAAAAAAAAGCTTTATGGGCCAATTTCAGCCTTTTGGTAAATTAGAACTTAATTGTAGCTTCTCCACGAGCAACACTGGTTAATATTTGCTTGAAGCAATCTCTTACGATAGCTAACTTTCTGTAGAATGATACATAAACAGAATACTAGAGTGTCTGTCTTACTGCACATCTCAGAAAGCACTTCTGTTTGCAATATTTTTTTAAGAAAAACCTATTATTTACAAAAAAACCTTCCTTGTATTTCTTCAGGAATTACTATGATGTGGTGAAGAATACTTTAACAGAAAAATGCTTTATTATTTTGAGAATTCAATTTCAGATACTATTTGTTCTTCTTTGCTTCTTTTGGCTGCAATGTACGATTATTCTGTCTTACCAGATAACAGAACTGTTGTACAAGGATGAACGTTATTGCCTGACGCCTCCAGGACCAACTGGTAGAGTTTCAATTTCTGTGATTGTAACTTACCCACAAATCCGTTCTTCTGTGTAATGATGGGTTTGAGGGATTACAACAGTAAACACTGATTGCTTCTTTTTGAAAGTGAAATTTGACAACGTCGGGTAAAATCCTGATTCGAATAATCAGAGCATATTTTGTGAGATCCATGAGATCTTTTTTTTAGAGTTATAAATAAGTCTTGCTGATAATAGTTTATTTTTCTAAATTTATTGACCAAAATAGAGATTTAGAATGAACACAGTATCAGTGCTTAAATACTTAAAAAAAAAAAGGCAGTCTTTCAACTAGTTTTACCTTTACTAGCTCTTCTGATTTTGTGAAGCAAAATGGTACTTAATATCCCAAACCTACTTTGAAATAAGTATCCTTTATTTTGTATAATCTGTTTTTTTAAAAAACAGGGTTTTTTTTTCATTCTGTTGAGGCCAGAGGGGCAGGGGGGTATGGTGAGAAGACAGTAATTGATGCTCTTCCTATTCTCGACTACAGGACCCCGTGTATTTTTACACTTGCATTGATAAGAAACTTAGCACTATTGGCTAAAATCTGTTAATCTTGATTTTCATCAGCTAATAGGCAGCTCTCAATAGATTAGTTGATCTAATGGTTAAAATATTTTTTATGTTTTTATATGAATATTACAATACTTAATGTAGCTTGGTAATGGAATATAATGGGTAAAATGTACAGAATAAATATGCAAAGTGTTAGAAATATTTTTTTTCTTTTGAGCAATGACAAAATATTTGTGGCAACCATTTTGGGGTAGCGGGCAGGAAAGGGGGGGAAGGCCTTGGGCAGTACCACTTCTGTCACACAGTAGTGGAAAAAATAGATTGAAGTAAGATTCTGTACTGAAAAGCTGTCACTAGGTCTGAAAATAATTAATATTCCTTTCACTCACCAGTTAGATATGTGCTCCCAAACCACATAATCTCTATGCCTCAGTGATCATTGTTGCCATTTCAGAGCCTCTCATCAGGGTGACATCTCACACCAAAATGATTTCTTATAAATTAATCTTGATAACATGACAGTCTCGGTAATTTTAGTGGAATGCTTTCTCTTGTTTTTTTCCACAGAAGCTGTTGGCTATTTTCTTTATCACTTGATTGACAGCATGAGTGACTCAGAGGTACAGGCCAAGGAGGAGCGTTTGAGACAATACTTCCATCAGCTGAAGAAGATGGTACCATTTCATTTTTTGCTACATAATGCCTGTCCTGCCTGACATGTATCTATTAGATTTGAAATTGCTGCTTTTAAGTACATCCAGGCCACTTCTCAATGACATGCAAGAGCTGGAGACTTGAATTACGTCTGAGATAATTTCTGTTAGACAAATTTCAGTTTGGTTGTGTTTCAAAACTCATATAATTTTTTTCCCCACCTCTTGGTACAGAATATAGTTATCCCTACAACCCACTACAGCGGCATTTGCAGACTGCTGGACTCCTCTCAAGTTCCTGAATTAATTAAGGTCTGTGGTTCTATAGCAATTACTTTGAAGCTAAAAATGGAAGTATCTGTACTCTGTGAATATATTCTCCTTTGCAAAATAAATATCTTTATGCAGCAATTATATGTAAGCCTTTTAACTTTTCCATGATTTTTCACTGTTGAAGCTGTTTTGATTTCATATGTGAAAGTTTTTTGAAAGATACATTTAATAAGTGCTTTTTCAAGTCAATGTAATAATGCTGCAGAATACAGCTTTTTTAATATTTATATTAAAAATATAAATAATTATATAATATAATTATATAATTAACTCGAACATTTCTAGCATTACATGCTTACTTAGAGATTGAACTTTTGGGGGGTAATTAGTGATATCTTTGTCTTACTGCATTTTAGGATGCAAGGTTACTGTCTCATAAAAAATCCCTGTCTACAGACAACATTCCAGAAGTAAGTGAATTCACAGATAGCTATGCTTGTTGGTGCTGTAATAATAATGTTTGGATATGAATTTTAGAAAAAGTATAATCACTAGCTTTCAGATCATGGAGGTATATTAACATTATTTAAATCTACCATTTGAAGTTCAGAGGTTACTTTTCTGGGTAGGAGTACAGGCTATCCAGATTTTCACATAGACCTGATACTTGACCTTGGAGTTGGCTGAGGTTTCATGCCTCAGTTTCCCTGTCTGGTAAATATTTTTTTGAAAGTTCCTAGTTAGTTAACAGTGGTGGTGTGAGGCTTAATTCATGCTTGTAAATTACAGTGATCCGCTTGAGTGGCAGGAACCATATAAATCCATACTGCTTCTAATGGTGGAGTGTCAAGTCTTTACATCTCTGATCTGAGCAGAGTAGAGATGGAAAAAGAAACAGGCTTCTATTCCCTACTTCCCTGAACACAAAGAACTGAGTATGAGAGAAATAGTAATGTTGACCTTTGTAGACATGCTACTTAACACCTTTTTTTACTGTATTCTGACTCAAATCTTCAATTAGTATGCACTATTTAAACAGGTAAAAGCACCTTAAATGATTAAAAAATTTCTTATAGTATGAAAGAGGATTATTTTGTCTGTCTTTTAGTAAAGCAATCCGACAAGTTGTTGGGTGAAGGGTGTTTTTGTAATTGACATTCTTTCTGTTAACTCCATTTAGAGTGCTCAGTCTGACGTGTCTGCTTTGGAGAAGAAACTAGAAAACCGAAAAGCTGAAAACCAGCCTATTACAGATGTCTTGAAACAACTCATACATGCTCTTTGTGAAGAAGAGGTATCGTAAGCAATGCGGAGATAATTGGAAACACATAGCTATATTTTTAAAGGGACATAAATGACTGTATTATGGAAAGACATAGTTAAGCAAAGACAAGTGCATTGCTTGAGGTTTCATGGTTTGATGCTTATAAATCAAACATAAGTGCAAAAAGCAATTAAATCAAAAGGTTAACTAATTTCAGCAACGCCTTGAATGGCATGTTTTGGGGTTTCTGAAGTTTGTTTACAATAATCTGCAAAGTGAATGATAGTAACAGCTGTGATAGGTTTATCATACATGCCAAATGTCCTTTCAAGCCATGGCTCTGGTCTCTTATATCTAGATTGTCAAGCAACTGATACATGCACTAGTCATTTGCAATTCAAATATTACTAGGTTGTTAATGCAGGGATTGAAATTCCATTTTCCTGCAGGAGGAAAGCTCTTCTGAGATAAAGGGTCTCTTGCCTTCATTCGGCAGGCGTCCAGCTGTAGTTTACATTCATTTAGTGTGTGTCTGTAATTTGTGGGGTATCACCACACTTTTATTCAGTTTCTTGTTCAGTATGATCCTGCCTATAAAGCTGTATATATAGGAACAGTAACATTCATGCAGATGATAGCACAATATTCTCTGTTGCTAAGAATACAATTTAGAAAGAGTGATTCTCAGCTGTCTGTCTCCACAATTTTGCATATGAAATAAGACTAGAAGCAAACACCTTTGTAAGTTCAAAGTGTGGTCAAATATATGAATAGGAATGTATAAAAAAAATACGCTTTCTATGGGATCATTAAGTAGTTTCTTATTCTTTGGAAAGTACTTTTGTTATGTGTTTGGCGGTATACCAGGTGAAAATTGTTATGAATTCCAAATAAATAAGAACTATTTTAGAATTTGGGTTAATCACGTTTATGGTATCTGTCTGGATTAAAAAAAAAAAAGTCTTACATTAAAACATGCTAGAAATATAAACGTAAAGCAAGAAAATTTATTTAGAAATCTACTCTCAAGTTAATCTAAAAGGTGTTTTAGAAAAATATTAATTTCTGCAAAATAAGTTTCACTCTTAAAATTTGCTAAAGCATTACAGCACTGTTTTCAAATGTGATCTTACACTACTAAAAGCACCAAAGCAGTCATGTAACTGCCCAGTGAACATACAAGACTCATAATGTCATATTGACTTTTCCTCTAGTTCACGTATTTGCTTTGTTCCTTTTTTAGAATATGCAAAAAGCCCTTGAAGTGAAAGCCAAATACGAACCGGACATGGTTGTCGGTGGCTATGCAGCCTTAATAAATTTGTGCTGTCGACATGATAATGTAGAAGAGGCAATGAACCTGAAAGAGAAAGTGTAAGTACACCGGCACTGAAACATGTCACAGAGATTTATGCTGATACACAGACCTTGTTGAATTAAGTAGGTTGAGTATTAACCCCCTCATCCATTTTTAATTAGTTTTCCCCACCAATGTATGTGCATTTAAAACAGTCAAGGGTGTGGTTTTTTGAAACAAAAAATCTGCTTTGTATAATTGAACATCAGAAGCAGCTACTTTGTATGGTCAGTAATTATCTTTTTTTTTTTTTTTTTTTAAAAAGGCAAATTGCTACATAGGATCTGTTTGTTTTATTTTAAACATACATAGTGTCTAAATTGAAGTTTGGCTTAATTTAAGGGGAAAAAAGGTACCTGCATTATGTGTTAGAAAGCACCTAGAATGTGTTTAGAATATGCTGCACCTATATTGTCTTTAGAATAGCAGTGTTTCTGAGTGACATTATTTTAAGACTACCAACAAGCTTTCTACTTTAAATTTTTATTTTCGGAGGTTTATATCTTGGCTGTGAAAATTAGCTCCCAGCCAAAACATGCTATGCATGACTTGTCCCAGAGCAAATTCTTACATATCATCTTTCTGTTTGCCCCTTCCCTTTTTCCCTTGAAAGCCTCCTTTCAGTCTAATGCTACAGGGAATATAGAACAAGTTATGTGTTACTTTCAGGTTCTGTCTCTCACGTGCACTCACAAAGTACTTGCATTGGTTTTACAGTAGGTTAGCAGGCAGGTACTCATTATGTCTTGCTAGTGTTTGAAATTACATGAAATGATTGAGCTATGAATATCAAGAAATTTGCCACTTCGCAAATAACGGTAGTGTATTGGTTTTGGCTGTACTACCACTCTCACACAATCCCCATAGTGAGCTTGCATGAAGTAGAATTGAGTCTTCTAGTGGAGCTTTGCTGCAGTAGCACATTTTTACTGATATGTCTCAAGTGTAGCATAATGTTGCAAATAAGTGACTCTTTGAAATGTTACAAAAAGGAACAAGAAGAAGTTAATTTTAAAACTTCCAGGAAAAAAGAAGACAAATACATAGCAGAAACTTTAAAATAGTAACTTTTAACTTGTTACTATAGGCAAATAGTTTCATATTCTTTATCGAAAAGAATATAGCCTTACCCCAGCCATGTGGACTGAGTTTGCTTCCCAGGCTTCTGGGAAATACTCTATTTTATGCAATAACTACCAAATAATTAATGAAGCCATTTGGCTTTTTAAAATACAACTTTTCGGTTTTGGGGGTGGGAAGGTGCGTGCATCACGTTTTTAAATCACATTTTAATGGTGCATCTTTTGAAGTCTATCAGATTTTTCTTCTAATACTTATTATAGCTTTTAGCTCTCAATGTTATTGTTTTGCTATGTAGCTTTAAAAATAAATCTTTCAGCTGAATCCGTGAAATGTGAACTTGTGTTGATATAATTCTTACTGTTTTAATTTCTAGCTTCCCTAAGAATTCACCTGTTGCTCTTGACACTGGAAAGTACATAGCACTGGTAGAAGTCTTAGGAAAGCATGGTAGACTAGAAGGTAATCCATTTGCTTTCGTTCTGTGTTTCTGCTATATAATAAAGGTATCTTGCCTCAAGAATAAAAATGTGAGTTGATATTAATGGTATATCATGTCCTGAAAAGTGCTTGAACATTTTGCATACAAATTTGCATGTGAATTCAACCAGAGATGCTTGGACAGTGCAGGCCATTAGTTTTAATGGATTGGCAAGCTTGTCATTTACATTTGCACAGCTCAGTGCTTTTTGCATTTCTGCAGCTAGTTTTTATTAGCATTGCTGTTTGGATTGAGTTTGAAGATCATGGCTTATGGCACAAATTGCGTATGTGCCTAGACTAATGGCTTTGTTTTTGCTTAAGAAGGTCTGAAGGCTGAACATAAAACCTATAAACATAACCTTCTCATAAGAGCCAAGTACTGCAAAAAATCATTTCACTTTTTATAAAGTATATATTTTTCTGTTAGCATTCTTTTATGTGTTTGTTATTGAATTTTAGAGTCAATCTGTCAAACTGCCTGGAAATTCTGACTTTTAATGAGTGTTCTGCAAACTGCCTATTTTGTATTTCTAGATGTTTGCATTAAGCTGTTAGCTCTTTAATTTCTGTAATTTAGTCTAATATAATTCTGTAATTTATGTGATTTGGTTGATCTTTAAAAGAATTCTAGACTGTCGTCAGCTTTAAAAGGTGATTCTGAATATCGAGTTCTAGGATTTTGTAGAAGACTTAACACCATAAAAACGTAGTCCAAGCCTAGACACAAAATGTTATGGTTTTATATCGAACACTATATGATAAAATGAAAAAGCTAATGTATTTTTTTTTCTTGTAAGATCTTTCTTTGAAATTTTCCCTGGCCTCTTATTAAGCTTACTGTTTGAAAAATAATAAACAAAGCTGGTGTTTTCCAAATCATAATAAATCAGATCATGACCACCTCTACATTAAAGCAGTTTGAAAAGATTAGCTTGCTTTTAAAAGCATAAATGTCCCTGAGAAAATAAAACAATTCATAAATATGACCCGATGTAAAGTGGTCAAAACATTCTGTCTGTGCAGTAATTAAGAACGTTATAAAAATGCACTTATTCCATATACCAAAATGTTTATTTCTGCCTTACTAATGAAGCTTAATGAACCTAATGTTTTAACATGCAGTCTGTTAGAAAGCTTTCATTGGCTCTCCTGGGCTAATTAGTATCGACACAGCAAACAGGCCCTATCGGTATCAGACCATTAGTCTGGCTGTATATACAGTGTAAACATATCTTTATTATCTGGCCTCGTGACAAGCCATCTGCTGAAGAAACAATGGAGTGATTTAGCAGATGTTAGCATTGAACGATAAAAGCATCCATTTAGTAGAATCTTGCAGCTCTAGGGCAGGCTGCACAGGGTTATGTGGTGCAGAGTGGGCACACAGTTCCTATCTATAATTTGTAGTCAAAGTTGCAGCAAAATGATAAAACCATGCTATTGTGGATTTATAATTGTAGTCTCGTTTAGAAATGCAAGTAGTAATTAACTTGAAATCAGCATTATACGCCAGAATTTACATTCCTGCTGGGTTTGAAATGCTGTTTTAATAGCAGTTTGTTTTCCCTACATGAAATTACCTAAGGGTCTTTTGTGTTATTTCATTGTAGATGCTATTAACATTCTAACGGAGATGAAAGAGAAGGATGTTCCTATCTCAGACAGAACAGTTGCATCTTTTTTCCGCATTCTTAATGCCGCTGCCATGCGAGGTGAAGTTGAAACAGTGAATCGATTACATGAGACCATTGTGAACCTGGGGTTGGCAGAAACTGCTGTCCTTCATTCCCCTCTGATTACAGTTCACCTTGAAAAGTAAGCTGTGCTTGGGCTTCAGATGAAACAAGTTATGATATGATATTTATTTGTGTTATATGACCTGTGTATGCTATACACAGCTGCACATTCATGGTTGAAAGTGTTCATGCACATAAAAATGCACACACATATAATACTTAAGTGATCTAGGAATAGTAATGAACGAATGTGTTTTCTTAAGTTAGAGTCTGTTTTCATCAGTTACACATCACATCATGGTCTCTGGGATCAACAGCTGTGTTGTATGAACACATCAGAGATGAAGCAGCTGTATATTGGAGCATGCTTATGAATTAGTTGGTTTTAAAGTCTGTTTGACAAGATAGCTATTCAGAGCATGATAGGTATATTCCCAGCTCTTGTGGTTAAGTAGTATGTGTTTTCCCATCAAAACAGCATTATTTTGCTGTGCCATCCAGTACATCTCAGGTGAGTTGAAGGGTGGTTGTTGAACACTGAAATATTTTTAATTCACATAATTTAAATGATTTGATGTTATTGCCAATAGACTGCTATGCTACTGAATTTAAAATTTAAAGTACTGTCTGGTTTGTCTGTTGTGGGTTTTTTTTTTCCATATATACTTTTAATACCATTTAATAGAGAAAAGGAAGTTCATATATTCATTCTGGCAGGAAGTATCTGTAACTCTATGTGTCATGTTCCTTTGCATAAATTTTCGTTACGAGGTGTAGGATATTTTAAGTTAATGCATGTGTGAACTATGCAGCAATTTCTTACTAAAATTGAGCCAAGAGCCCCTTTTCACTTCCTTTACCATATTCACGGTCCTTTTATGTTTTTCTTACGTCATTTATGTAGTTGCTGGATTTTAATCTCTTGCAATTTCTTGCAGTTTGGTTCATGTATATGAAATGTTCTTGGCTTAAAAGTATTACCTATGAAATAAATGAATTTTTCATAGTATTGTGGAAGTCAGCCTCAAAGATGCATATTAACGTTCCTGTTAACTTGTAGAGTTTTTTAGTTTTTTAAGTATTCTGGGTATGCAAGGTCTGTACAACATTTCCTGTACTAAAAATTCTTGTCAAAAAGGTGTAACTCTTGGTAGATGTGTGTACATTCTCTTCTAAAAATAATATTTTATTGTAGTGGTCGATACTTAAGAATATAGTATGCATCTTTTCAGTCAGCAACACTGCTTTGGTTACAACACAAGACAAGGCAGATGTTTATGAAAGTAGTTTAACTGCAATCACATGTAACTAATGTGTCAAAAATATCTGATACGCTTTGCAGTGTGCAGTAAGAGAGGCTGCATTTTACGTAACTGCTTTATGCATGTTGACATGCAAGCTGTACATGGTGCTACATGGGTTCTTTTCACCTCAGAAGTAGTATATGATGATGTAAATAAAGATGTGATTGCAAAGTGAGTGCAAAGGGGGACAGTAAAGAGTGTTATTTTAGTTTGATTCCACGTCCTTTTGGATTGTAAATGTTTGGTATAACTTTCTAAAAAGTTTTTTTTAGTAAAGGGACTCTTGATGAGACAAGATTTTTAAAGGAGAAAGTAATTCCGTACTGTGGAACTGTATGGCTACAAGTCATTGGTACTCACCTGTATAACTCAATAGATTTTGTTTATATAAGTACAATACAAAGTAAGCTCATTTCCTATGGGTTTTTTTGCTGCCTAATGGGTGGAGAGACTTGCTTCCTCTCCAGTGTCAGGCAGAACAGAAGGGGGAAGCTTTTTCCACATAATTTGCTTGGGAGGAATAAGTAAATTTCACTGATTTTGATTTTTCTTTATTTTTTGGTCTTGGAGATGATAAGACTTTTTGAAAGTTATGAGTGACTGAAATAAGTGTTAGTCACTTCTTGCAGCAGTAGTGCTTACTATTTGCCACCCTGCAGCTCAAGTATCATGCTGAAATGCTGTCATTTAGCTGCAGGTCGTCAGCATGCCTCTGAAATTAGCTCTGCGATGTTTTTTAATCTTCCATGGCAGTAGTTGTGCTACTGTTTTGTGTTCTTAATTTCAAACTTTTTAATTGCTTGTAAAGGAATCTGATTTGCTTTTGGAGATTTTTGACAATTGTGGGTGCAAAATGTTTTCATCTACCCCTTTGCTCTGTACCCAGTTGTGAATATTCTGAAATTCTTGCTAAGTCCTAGTGTATGTTAAAAGTGACAATTTGCTGCAGAGCATGGAAAACAAAAAAATTCTTGATGATGAACAGTGTAACTTGACAAAAGCTAACAAAATCTAATATTCTAGTAGAATGGACATTTTGCATTTAATATTTTGAGAAATATTTAACTGAATAACTAGAGACAGAACTCATACGATCTTGGTTTTTTGGTTGTGTTTTTTTTTTTTTTTTTTACCCTGAGTAAATTTAAGGGGAACCACCTCCCTGCTTTTAATTGTATGATTTTTATTTATGACTCTGAACAGTTTCTCAAGATGGTGAAATCACATTAAAAATTAAGACATTCCACCTCTGAAATCTTGGTCTGTCATCCAAGGTCATTAACCTGCCTTGGACAGTATGACAAAAATCTTAGTTTCTAAAAGCTGCAAGGATGTGAAGAGCTTGTACTTTTTCTTAAAACATGTCTTACTTTTGAACTGTTTTTCCAACTTATAATAATTGGAAAAGATTGTTTTACCTACACCATATAAAATTTCTTCAGATTTTAAGGACTAGTTCTGGCTTTTACCTTCTCTACCAACTGTCAGGGGAAACCTGTTTGAACATGAGCCATTTTACAAAACTAAAGAGGTTTGTGAAGGTAACCTGCTCCTGTGCTATCCGATACTTTGATAATACCTATTTACAGAATGATAAATTAACAGATACAGTAACTAGTGATGATTTTTTCCTTCTTCCAAGAAAGATGCACAAGCCAACTTTCGTACAACCAAAAATAGGAATACACATCTTAAAAATTTGATGTGGTTCCTGTCTTTTCTTTAACATAAGTTTGTTTCTACTCTCCTTGAATAATATCATCTCTGAGAAAACAAACAAAACGTCTTCAGGTTTTAAATTTACTAATTCCCTATATCCGAAGAGCTTTTAAGCAGAGGGAAGAAAATTTGCAGGTAAACTATGAAAACATTATGTTACAGACTGTATGAACAAAATATTTTGTAGTCTTAAGTCTGTGAACACAGGCAGTTAATATTTGTATTTTAAACAATCAAAAGGCTGTAGCTGGACTGTGTTTCTTTAGTAAGTGTATTTTAGTATTTTTGTCCAGTAAGGCATTGTGTGCTGGTTTGTGATTAATCTTATATAAACCCATTTTGTTTAGTTTCTTATGTAGTAGATACTTCGTGAATCCAGTGCCTTGACGATTTTTCTCTTGTTTTTTTCACAGAGTTAAATTCACTTGTGATTTTGTTAGAGATCATTCTGTAGCACATAAAAGTTAATTGACTTTTAAATTTACTTTTAAAAATAAGCATCTTTTTAAATTAGGTGTTATTTTTAGTGAGTAAAAATATCTCTAGTGGGGAGAGTTTTTTCTAATTTTTAGTGGCTTTATTTCAAATATTTGTATTAAAACTCTTACGTGTTGCAATGAAATTAGGGATGTTTGGCTCTCGTACTCCATTATTGCAATTAGGAATTTAGCATCATCAGTGCCAAAGGACAAAAGTGTCTCATTTGCCCTATGGGGACAGGACAGTGATAAGATGATTTTTTGTCAAGGATCATTGGGTCGTAATTAAGTTACATTCATGGCTATTGCTTTTTGAAGGATGATTGGTAAATGACAGGCTTCATGTGCTTGGTGCGGACAGTGTTCACTAGGGTTTTTTCTCCCTCTGTCAGAAAATCCTGTTGAGTCTGATAATGTAAATGTGGCATTTTATTCTGAACAAAAGAGCAGGGAAATGAGCTATCTTGTCTAATCATTCAGTTGTTTAACACTGACTTCCAGTTTAGACTCAATTGGCTGGAAAGCACTTGACATGTGAAGTTAGTGCTGTTCGGAACGCATGTTTGAGTAAATTTTAAAGTAAGTGACAGCTAAATTGTACCTAGGGAAATTACAAAGCCTTCAACACAGTTAATTTTTTGGGGAGGATTAGTTGTAATTGCAACACCAGTCTCCTTGAAAATTCCTTAGTATAGCAAATGAACAGAAAAACATTTAGCTCTTTCAAGAGCCTGTTCTCTTTTAACAGAATAATTTTTGTAAAGCTGATTGTACCTTGCTGAATTGACTTCCCTCTACACTAACATCTGCTTCAGATTTGTAGAGAGGGATTTGTTTTACCAGACTATCCTCCACCCCCACCCCAGAGAGTCCCTTTTTTCTTTCTACCTCTCTAGTGATTTCAGGTTTGAGAGCTTTTCAATCAGTAAACCCCTTAGGTAAATTGCCACTTCACTAAAGCTTTATGCATAATGTTGCAGCACTTCATTCCAATTAAAATCAATATTTGGAGTCTTATTTTTATCAGGCAGACTCTCTGGTTGGGAAAGTTTTTTATTACAAGTAAAAGGGTTAGATTTAGTGCTACATTCTTGAAGCAAGAGGGGAGTGGCTTGTTCAAATTGAAGGCGGGGCTGGGGTGTTATATCCATGCACGTTATAGCCAGTCCTGCTACAGAGTGCGTTCTGCAAGCACTCAGACATCTGAGTAATTTTGTCTCTTCAAATAGCTTTGTGTGAGTAAAATTGCCCACACAAATATTTTGGAAGATTGTGCCCATAGTATCTTGGACTTCATAGGTATCCTAAACAGAAACCAAATGAATCAAAAAACTTATGGTATCTTAACCCTAGCGTCAATTTAGTTGAAAAATAATGCCCAAGTCGGACTCTTCTGGGATTACATAAGGGCCAGGCATAATACAGTGATGACTGAGGCTCCTTCTGTCATTCAAAAATAATAGTATATCTTCTTTTTTTGAAAGAACAAGTTTCAATGAGAGGGAAAAATACACCTAATCTTTAAGTGGAACAGGTGTTAGTACTGAACAGATAATATTTGTGAGTGACTTAAAGCTGTAGTATCTGGCCAACTCAAATATGAACACAGATGATCCATGCTTCATTTTTAAATACTATTTTGTCCAGACTGACACTGGAAATCAGATTTTTCCAACATGGCTATGAGTATTTGAGCTTTATTTCTTTTTTTGACTCAATCCATATTAATTAAATAGTAATTTTGGACCAGGCTTTTAGTGTAATAGTGTAGTAAGTATCCTTTGGGAAGATAAAAGGGTGTTCGACGTGCATAGGTTTGTACAGAAAGACTGACGTATATTTTTGAATGTACGGATGTTTGTTAGCTTAAAATCCTTATATGTCTAAATAGCATTTTCTTAAAATGTGGAAAATCTTTTTTGTGCAGTTTTTTCTTTAAGTTAGTGAGTCATAACAAGAAACACACTAAGATGTTACCTTTACTCGAAATTTGAAGCCTACAGTAAGTTCCTAATTTTCACTGGGCTTTTCTAACAGGATTAAAAAACTGCTTACAAAAGTAGTTGCTGGTACTTACTTGGAATTAATTGCAGTTTGTGACAATTAAGAAATACTGCAGGTTCTTGAATAAATCATATTAACTCAAGTACAAGCATAAGCTTGATGGTTTTTTTTACTTTGCAGTAGTAGTACAAATGGGTTTTTTGTAGAGGCTGAGCTTTTATACCTTTTATACCTTCTATTGTTTTATAGCTGGTTGTTGCCAGTTCTATCATTTATCTGTTTGATAAACACTCTTCACTAGTAAACTGTGGGTGACTGGTTGGTTGCTTGAATGCAACAGAACAAATATATCAGATTTCGATAGATTCTAAACAAACGTCTAGTAAATTAGTGTGTAAGATGCTGACCTCCTTAAATGCAGACTTATTCAGGTGTCTTTGAGCAATAAGTACCAGTAAAAAGTACAGTATTTCCATTGTTGTCATCTCAGTTCTTTGCTGACTTTTTTTCTCTGCGTATACAGTATTAATGCCTTCAGAAGTATACATTTGGAGACTAGAAAACTCTTAATGTTCCTGTTTGAATGACATTCCAATTATTCATTCGTTTATTGATAGCTTTGACCTAAAAACAGTCACTTTAATCCTTTAGGAGTACAGCTGAGACAATACTGTTTGAGCATCAGTCTGAAAAGCTAGGTTTATCACTGAAAACTTTAATTTGAATGTATAAATGTTGTTGTGCCTCCTTAGAAAGTGAGTAGTTTTCTGTAAAACTGTTTTTTCAGATGTTAACTAAACTTGCATCTAAAGCAGGAGAGAAAAATACTGATTATATAAAGCTTTATATCTGTCTATGGTAACTACCATAGTATTTCTCTTTTATGACAGTAATCTAGCCTGCAACATCTACTTGCAGTTTTGAAATTAACCTGTAATTTAGTCTTCACCCCAAATGACAAAAATTCAAATGACTCCATGGGGTGCCAGAAGATGCACTGTAAACAGGGCTCAGTAAGGGGGATAAGGTAGAAATCTATCATCTTAGGTTCATTTTCAGAATGCCAGTACTACTGAACAAAATTCTTCTTCTGTGATCTGCTTTTAAAATTTTGAAAATATTAGCCTAGATGAAGATAGTATATAGTAGTCTAGATAGTTCCTCCTTTGAAAAAGCAAAATTTGTGCTGCACAAGAAATGCAGTGTGAGGAGACGATATCTGAATTTGGCTTAACAGAACTATCTTAATTTGTTAAGGTTCAGCTGATCAATAATAAAGTTGCTTCAGGAATGCAAAATCATTATTTTGAGTCAGTTTTATCATGGCCTTCAGCTGCTGCTGTTAAGTGGATTTTTTTGGAGGTGTGTTTTTTGCTTTTTTTCCCTTGCCTACTTCCACCACCTTTTATTTGAATAGCCTTTTGAAATCTAAAATGCAGTCTTAGTGATGGTTTGGCTTCTTTACTATATTTTGTGCCTGTCATCTTGTTTTGTTTCAGTTTAAATCTTCCCCTTCAAAGAATAACTTCACATATTGTTTTACCAGTGTTTCAGCGGTTGTCCTCTGGTTTTGGTTTGGTTTTTTTCAGATTGGGTTGTAGTCTTTTGAAAAAGAGTCTGCAGATTTAGTTCTGTTAGTTGCACAGTGTAGAATGTTGATTTATATCTTTTATTATTTTAAGTTCCAGATCTGATTGTTTTTATGGCTTTTCAGTTTTGCATTTTGACTGTGTATACTCCTGAAGGCATTAGTACTGTATATGCAGGGAAAAAAGTCAGCAAAGGACTGAGGTAACAACAATTGAAATATCGTACTTACTTACTGCTCAAAGACTTCTGAATAAGTGCATTTAGGGAAGTCAGCATTTTATGCACTAATTTACTAGTACCATGGATATATACTAGTGCTGTGGCTCTATGTGACATGGATAGGCCAGCATAAAAGACATTTTGGTACCATACTATATTGCTAAATTAATTGCAAACCCCACATTTTTATTGCAGAAAATATACATTGGATTCTGACCTTTATATAGAATGAAAAAACACTAGCCCTGCAATTGTGACGAAATGGAAATCAAGAGATGATTTATAGCTAGTCTGTAAAGATGTAAAACAAGTATAAAGCAATCTAAAGAGCAGTGGTTAATTTAATTAACTCTGGAGATCTATACTGACATAAAAATGCTGCGGAAAAAATTTAAAGAGCTTAAAAATTGAAAATGTCTAAAGAGAGACATTTGGAGGTAACATAATGTGCACAATATTTCTTATTAACAGGAAAAATAGAACTCCAAAATACAAACTGAAATTTCCATGGAATTGGGGTTTGGACACAATAGTATATAGCAGAACTTAAGATTTTTACTTCAAAAATTAAGTGCTTCCAATGATGAAGAGTATTCACACCTCTGGTTAATTTGTAGTGCTCATGCAATCAAAAATTACACAGCCAAGAGGTTTAGGCATAAATCTTCAGTTCTGTTTTCATTTCTGTGGTGGCTCTCAGGCATACATGGTATTTGTTTGTAGGAAAACTTTACCTGTTATTTCAAAGTAACTGTAGCATATTGAGGGGGCAAGGGGAGAATAACACTCGTGGATTATAGACTGCTGAATGAACTTTCCTTGAAATTTTCAAGACTGAAGTGGATTCAGAATGCACTGCTCCCGCTTGGAATGTTTGATTGTTTTTATTCTTGTTTTGTTTTATTCCACAAGGGATGACATGCCTGCAGCTCTGGAAGCTTTAATCAACTGTTATAAGAAGTATGGTAAAATTCTTCAGGTTCATAACATCTACTGTAGACTGATAGAAAAAGGAGATGCTGATCTTCTGCAAAAGGGTTAGTTGCATGTAGTCAAATGCTGTCTGGTTTTGTAACTGTGTTTTCTGGAGGCTTTTCTTCCATGATTTGTATATCATTTCTTTCATTCGAAAGAAAAAAAAAATGGTGTTTATATATGTAACTTTAAAGCACTTAAATGATGCATACGTTCTTCAAATTGAAAATTGATATTAATTTCAAATTTAGAAGAACAACACATCTGTTTTTCAAATAGTTGTGCAGTTAAGAAATCCTGTATCCTCACTCTCTACAAGTAGACAGTGCCAATATATAGGCTATTTTGTTGAATTTAATTCAAAATATAGTGCAGATGAACAGAAAAACATTTAAAATATGCTCAACCACAAAGCTACAACAAATTGTGTAGTATGTTGTAATCATTCTGTATGTTTCAAAGTTTATTTCCCTATAGCTTATTCTTGGAGTTTTGTGAAGCTTGGAAAATAATAGTATTAAGAATATCTGATGTATATATTAAAATGCTTCAATGTATTTAGTAAATTATGTAGTAAATTTAATGAGTTTATTCTCTCTTTAGTTTCAGATTTTATAAGCAGAGAATATGGTGACATGATGGCTCTTTATGATCTCTTCTTCGCCTTCTTGCAAACAGGGAAATACAAAGAGGCCAGGAAGGTCATTGAGGTGGGATTTTAACTATAGTACTCTCATCGTGCAGCTATTTAGACTCTTAATTAGAAACATTTAAAGTTTTTAACCTTTAATTAGACTTGTTCCGATTCATGTTAATAGAATTCAATCCCAATAATAAAAAAACCTCAACCAGCTTTATTTTGTATAATTACAGTTCAGAAGAGACACAGTCTTGTTGTATATTGAAATTGTTTCCTCACATTTTCAAATTTGCTGTTATATATCAAAATGATATTTGCATATTAAATATCGGATTGTGGAACAATTAAATTAAACTGGCATTCCTGGGTGTAAAGTTGCTAATCCTCTTTCCGAAAGAATTCTTTGTTCTTAAAAGCACTGGAATTTAATTTGCTGCAGACCATGCTCAGATTTATTTGTAATGCTTGTCTACAAGTTAATCAGCCAAACAAGCGCTGTCTGCTACTATTTGGCATTTAATTTAGCATTTCTTCTCTCTCTCTCTCTCTCTTTTTCAGGATAGTAAGCAGCTTATAGGAAGTGGTAGGTGACAAACTTGGTCTATTTAGGATTAGTATATTTTATCTAGACTTGATTGAAATTGTGCTTACTGAAATTGATAAGTCAAAGGGGCAGCTGCAGAGTCTGCCCAGATTGTGATTATTTTTCTTAACACAGTTGTGTGTTTTTAAAATGCTGCATAAGTTTTCTGGTTAATGTGTGGGAGGAGGCATCTTGCAGAAAAAGTAATGCTTTGTCCTCATTGTTTTTGTGTTATATACATACACAACTTTGTAACCTAATTTTGGGGTTTTTTTCCTTCCTAAGGCAAAGTATGCTTTTTTCCTAATTTCCCCTAGAGTATTTGAAATACCAGTTATCCCTACTTGAATTATCTAATAGAATTATTGCGTTTAAAAAATCTGAACTCAAGATCTGCTTGTTAGTCTGTGCTGGAACGATACTGTCCTGCTGCAGGGTGTGTGGAAATTGCTAAGCACAATGTTGAAACATTAATATTTTTGTTCTAAGAGGGTTTTTTGGAGCTCAGCGTTTTATAATACAGAAGAATATCAGTATCTGACAGAAGACGACACTGAGGAATTGTTTTGTAGTGATTAAAGCATACAGGAGGTAAAAGGATGAAATCTGAGAATTGCGTGTAAAATTAAGACTGGTACTTGATGTGATTTAGCAGCTGTTTCTTTGATACTGGCTTTTAATTTCTCAAAACTTACATTGGTGGCTACAGTTCAGCAGTCATGAATAAGATAGTAAGCAAATTATCAGATTGTTTGGGCTTTTAAACTTTTGTCATTTTCATAATAGGTGCCAAATTATCTCTGCAAATATTTGGTATTTGGTGATTGATCATAAATTATTAGTAACGACAAACAGACACTTAGGCATAAACCTGAACACCTGATATCTAAATGGAAGTTTTCCTGGCTTTTTATGCTATTTAGAGAGGGTTTTCTTGCTCTTACCTAACTTCCACGAAGTATGAATTAGAGCTTTGTATGTGCTGTTGAGAAAAAGAGGTTTTAAATTCCAGAATTTTTAGGAGTATAGGAGTTTAGCTGGGAATAGTATTCATGTATTTTACCAGTGGATAAGGTGGCACAAAATCAGTTACTATATGGTGTGTTATATTTTTAGTATTCTTTTATTATGTAACAATATGTTAGGTATTTTCAAATGAATTTTTTCCATGGGGCGGGGGGGGGGATCTTAAAATTGGTATTCTGCTGAAGAAGAAAATAGCTTTTATTGCTTTAAACCATAAACAAGATGGTTTTTTTGTCTGTTGGGAAGTCGAAGCCTTAATGAATAGAATGTTGAAGATGGAGTACAGGGTGTAGGTATGAACCTTTTCTCTAGTTCAGTGGGTTTTGCGACTAAATTACTTGTTGATTGTGGTCACGTTGTTTTTCTATTTTCCATTCTTATGAAATAATATTCAGTAAAGGTGATCAATCGGTGCCACTTTCTACATGCTGTTGCATTTTAGGCATAGATTACCTTTCAGCACGTACTTTTACCGTATATTGCTAATTATGGTGGTCAATTGATTTTAGTGATATCATTAGTTTTAAAAGTATCTACGGAGTTAATAGAGAGTATCTGAAAGGGTAGTAATGAAGCTGGAAAAAAATTTCCTTAGGAGCTAAGGAAATGAAGACCGTGGAGGATATGGTCATTTAAATGTGGTGTTACTCATTGGAGACCACTGCCTCTGCTTGCTCTTGCTATTTTTAGAAATCAGAGGTACACTAGATGCTTATGTGAAACTTAGTGACAGCTGCTGCTTTGAAAAAATTGCAGCTCAAAGCCCCAGGAATAAGAAAATAACTTAAATCTCAATCTTTGGTAAAATGCAAATGGGTGACAATAGTGGGAAAGGAAGAAAGGTAAGGTTTGAGTCAGATTATAAAAATCAGGCCAGAGTTGTGTATGTACGTTATCTGATCACAAATGTGTTGTGCATGTATATATATATATATGTATATATATATAAGCTCGTGTTGTGAGATATCGTCATAGCAAGAAAGTGTAAAGGTCTAGGGCTCATCTGCTTGCTGGAAGAAGAGCAAGACTAAGCAGAGAACGATAGTATAAAAGACAACGAAAGGTGAACAGAAAGGAGATGAGGCCAAGAATGCACCTGACGGATACCAGAACAAGTAAACTGAAGCTTGGTGGTGTGAGTCTCTTGAAGTGATGCTAAGTTAAAGAGAAGCTATGATTGAGAAGACTGGGGTGGGGGGAAATACAGCTAAGTTCTGAAGCATCACAGTTTGGTTGATAAGTAACAGTTTGCAATGTTGCTAGACTGCCTTTTTAAGCTTTTGAAGGTCTGTTCTCATTTGTTCTGTGGCAGATAGCTAGAGAAGAAAGCCTCTCTCAGAGACAATATCTCCAAATGAGGCAGCCTTGGCTGCTCTGTAAAGTAAAAGTCTATTTTATTCTAGCTGTGGCTGAAGGTTCCTGAGCCCTTGAAGTTATGCTGGTAGATGGATGTGCTGGTAAATGCTCATTTGCTTTCCACTGTGAACAAGTTCTACCATTGGATGCTGTAGTACATCAAAGTATGATTTAGTCTTCAGTTCTTAATTGCACCTCAACTGATAAGTTAGCTTTTGTCTTGAGTCCTTTAAAGGTGATCATGCCAAAACAAAGTTGGCACATGTCTCTTCTTGCCCCTTACCATAAGGTCACATAGTAGCTTCTTTTCCCTTGGAGTGGCGCAGCGTGACTTCTGTGTCATCAAGTCTAGCTCTAGTTACTTTGGAATTTATCCCTTACTTGGAGGGGCAGTTTAATTGCCTTTTTTCCTTCGATTTTGTTTTTCATAAGAAAGAACAAAGAAAGAAAAATAAGTTAATACATTTTTACTTCAACTAAATTAAACTATATTGTAAGTAATGTAGGCTAAAAGAAAGGGATATGAATTTTCAGTAAATAGGATTAGAGAAAAAGTACCTTCTAGAAAATTACTTTCTTTACATGTCTTCTAAAATGTTGTCTTATTTTGAAAATGTCTAATCAAATTTTCTCCTGGAGAGAGATCTTATGTAATTATTCATATGTGTTGCTCCAGAGCTCCAGGTAAGTAGATCAGATAGTCTGGAAGAGTTGCTTGGCCTAGTATTCTTTTAAGTTTGGTATATAAATGATAAGAGAATTTTCTCGAGCCTAGTCCCCCAAATCCCTTCAATCCACAGCTTCTTACCTGTTGCCAGAACTGGGCAATTGGAATTCCCTTATGTCTACTCGGTTGTTGACTGCCAGTTTATTAAACAGATCAAGCTGATGGTTGAGAGCTGGACAGATGTGAAGGTCATCCAGGAGAGTGGGAATGAAAAAGAGAATGTACACCACCTTGGAGGAATCTACTTCCTTCCCCCTTCACCTGTTACTCTCTTATTTTGTTTGCATGCTGCATGGAGATTTAAAGATTTCACCAGCTAAAGTAGCTGGAATATAGTTTGTGTCTGTCATTTTGGTCCAACTTTAATTATTTGGTCATCTCTGAATTTTGCAAGTAAGATCTCTTACTTGCAGCTGTTTTACCTGCTTGATGGTTGAATACTTCTAGACTTGCCCTTTTTCCTTCATTTATTATTCATGCTGAATGCAATTATCAAAATACTCTCTGAATCTACATGTTATTAAGCCCATGTCCACGCTTGGCTCTTTCTGGTAGAGTTAACAAGACTTATATGTAGTTAATTACTGTCACAGTCCTGCAGCAGAGGTTCAAGGAAGCGCTTCTATAAATCTGCTTAGCAGAAGTCTAAACCATGTTTTCATGAAGTAGAAATGAACACTTTACACCTATGGCTAAAGCATGCAAGATTTTAAACTGGTCTGAAATCCATTTCTGCACTGTATTGATAAAGTCGTTACACCTTAAACTGTATTTCATTGGACAGCAAAATACTTCCGTAAAAAAAACTGAAACAAGCACCATGTTAAAAAAAGGGTATCGGGTCACCGGCGTTTTTAGTTAGGAACTTATGGACTCCCTGGTAAGAACTAGGAGTTGGTAGAGAAGTTCAACTGTTTTTCTGTTGTTTGACAGATACTTCCTGAAATCTTTCTAGATCAAATCACATCAGCTATTACATTAAAAATGTTCCCACAGTGAAAGAGTAAAAGCTCTTGTTTCTGCTCTGTTTTTAATTTTACTGGAAATGAAGGCTAGGAGCGGATTACTGTATTTGGGTTATAGAGAAAGATCTTGGAACTGTATGGCAAATTTTTTTAGTAGAAGACCAATGTGTACAAGTTTTCTACCACAAGAGGAACCTTCCTTGAAAATGGCAATGCATAGTGCATGGCTTCAGAATTCTTTTAACCAGATTTTAGTTAAGTGTGATACTTTCCTCGTCTTCTGCTCTCGTACTAAATATATCATTTATATTTAATAGTTAAATATATCATACCACATCTCAATACATTTATGTGAAGAATTGAGAGACAAATGGTTGTGAAATATTTTAATGGAATGTGTTCCAATGTGAATAAATGCAAGAAAAGGCATTTATTCACATTGGAACACATTATTCACATTGGAAAAGGCTGCTGAAATTCATGACCTTACAAAAGAACCATTTGGGGTGAGTTTAGTTTACAGGAATATTTCTATCAACAGATGTCAAGTTAATTCAGGAGGTAAATGGATTTAAGCAAAGAATTGTGACATCTACTGTCAGCAGACCTCAAGATACCAGTTGCCATTGGATTTAATCTACCATAAAAACAATGAGAATATTTCTACTTGATATTGAGAGATTACAACCTTCTTTCATCCAGATTGCTTTTTTAAGAGTCTTCATCCTAAAATTGAGTCTTGCTGAGTTTATGCTGGAGATGAACTATTGGGAGAAGATGCTTTCTTGATTTGTGACAGCAGGATTTAGGTTTTTTTTTTTTAATATGTAACTTAATGATGGTTACATCTAGTGTCTGAATTTGCCTACAAAGAATTATTTTTGATCCTGTTAAGAAAAGAGTTGAGGTGATTAGAACAAAATGTAAATGTTTGTGAATGTTGAATGCAAATTGTATTAGGTAACGGTGGTCTGAGATTGAGAAGTAGTTTGTAGGGGGTGTAATAGCTTTTATTAGAGTAACTGTATACAGCTGAGAGGGAGGGGGAAGAATGAAGAGCTTTTAGGCACGCAAGCCCTGTAATTACAAGAAAAGATTATTTTTTTTCTTACTATTGAGTCCTATTAGTCTAGTAAAAGCATTACTTCTCCTTGTGAAACTGGACTCTGATACAGCTGTTAGAGAAGTTGGATTTTGTGTCCATGCATATGTGTATGTGTGTATGTGGGTTAAATAAAAAAAATGGGTGCTTGCTAGTTCAGTGCACATTATTTAGAAGTTCTTAAATACTGCTTTCTTAAAAGAAAGCAAATGAATATGTTTCAAATAAGTAAGTTTGGTAAAGGAGATGACTGCTGAACAAATTCCTTCCAGAAAGGGAGAGGGTAATGTGTTTGGAATGTGGGATCATGGTAAGAGCTGTGCAGTCTTTCTTAGCTCCAGGGACTTTGTGTTAGAGGGAAGATACTACTGAGTTTTATAATGCTTTTTTTCGTTCATCATACAACATAAAACCACATTCCAATGCAAAGAGCAAATTTTTGCTCTAAGTCTAGAACGTCCTTGAGGATTTTGTTTTGAGCAGGGTTTTTGCATGTTTTCGATGTCAGCTTTTCTTCCAGCGTGATTATTGTTGTGAAGTTCTCTTATTGTCTAATGATTTTTTAATAATAATACTTTAATACATAATTTCTCTTGGAAATCTTGCTGGTAAATGTAGGATATTCCAATAGTACTTAAACATACATCAGTCTCAGTTGTCATGAGTAATGCTAAAGTTATTAAGTTTCTTTCCTGTTTTTATTTTGGTATTTTTTGGAAAACAGTCAAGTGTCCTTACATTTTTCTCAATGTCTGCCTAGCATAGAGCAGCATATATTCCTATTTCAGGTGAAATAAATAAAAGCATGAGTATTTACTCAACAGATACTAACTGTGTTGGTAAAGTCAGTGAACTACATAACTGACAAAAGCTTTGAGGCAAATACATACTTCTGGAAAATAAAAACCCGAAAGTAAAAGCTTTCCCAGTGGAGACTATATGCTTTGCGTTTTCTTATTATGAACTACTGCTACTTTTTATGTAAAAATTAACCTAGTAGAAGTAGACTAGTTGCTACCTTGGCTGATTGTAGAGTAGGCTTGAATTGTAATCACTCCCAACAGGAGAGTTAGGGAGGATAAATATGTAGACGTGTGTCCATTTATGTCTTTCATTAAATATCAGATAGTGCAAATAAAGTATCAAATACACTATAATTGAGTAGGTTTTGAAGGCATAACTTCCAGTGAAGCAACTCATTATTTTCAAAACTCTGCTGCTGCAGTAGAGCACTTGCCCTCAGTATCAAACATGCAAATTAGTAATATTGAAGGCACAGATTTAATTCTATTCAAGCTTTTCATACAGTTATCCCGTGCCCAAAATGTTGTGCAAGTGTCCAGATGTTTCAAATGAGCTTCTCATTAAACAAATCAGTATTATGGGGGTTGGGATGTGTTTAGTCGTATTTATTTCTGGGCAAAATTGCTTACAAAGAACAAAAGCAGTTACTCATTTTTTAGAGAGATCCCATCTTGGCTCTGAGCAGTTTGGAAGGTTTCCTTTTGTTTAAAAAGTGAATAAGGATATCTTTCCATGCCATCACCAAAGAAACCATTTTTGAAATCCACAAGAGCTGAACTTCTTTCAAGGTGGAAAATGAACTTTAAGAAAAGTATTGCTTCCAGTGTGTGTCATATACAGATGTAGCTCTAGTGTTATCCTGGTAGTACAATGACTTAAAGAAAAGCTGAGGTAGAGAGGAGTAATATGTTTTGTTAGATAGCTGGTATGATTGCAACAGGAAAGACACTTTTTGATGCACTGATCATTTTTACATCTCTCACTCTTTAAAGCTGCACCTTTTATAAATTTGTGTACTGTTCCATAAAAGTCGGTATTTTCAGAGCCAATAATCAAGAGTCTTCTGTATTTTCTGTATATCCCACTATGGCACATTATGCTATACACTTTACATTATGCTATAAAGATCATAATGTAAGAAATACAGCAAAATGGTGTACTTGTTTCATACATATGAACACAGATTTAAGATTATTTAAAAAAATAAAGTAAATGTTTTAATTGGTATTTTTTTTAAAACTAATGCTTTGCTATTTGAAGGTGCAGGAGTATTTAATAAGAGGCAAAAATATAACAGAAGTGTAAGTTAATTTAAACCATTTCATCTATCAGCTAGACTTAGATGGCTATGTAAGGTACAAAAACTTTATATATTGCATATTCTTTTAACTTTCTGATCAAGCAGTGCACCTGCTGCTTAGTAGAAGTGAGGACTTCTCCAAAGAATTTTAACATAGGGGAAGATTCAAGCCTAGCTTGCAGTGTTTATGTTATAAAAAACTTTATTCAAGTAAACTGCCATGCAAAAATATCCCAGGCTTCACTGAAGCTGCCTGGCATTTGTGAGATTTTCATGGACATTTTTGTGGAATCAGGGAAAAATCTGTCTTCAAATTAAGGACTTCCCATCAAATGTTCTGTTTTCACTGATGCTTGTATTAGAGAGAGCTGTTAGAAATGACATATATCAGTTCTTATAGCTGTCTGTTCAAGGCCGTCCGTTTGGAGAAGTGACGCATTTTCTTGCAAGACATTGCTTTGGCATCTAAATCTCAGTAACTGGTTCTGGTACTGGTAACATAAGTCTGTTATGGCTGTTGATGTAACTCATCATGAAACATTCTTCTTCCATTAGCAGCATTAGCTGTCTCTTATTATTACTGGCTTTCTGAGCTGCAAAGAGAGGAATGAATGGATCTACCTGTCAAAGAAATACCATCAGAAAGTACGGCATGGATGACGTTTATAAAATTTGGCTGTTTCTTTGCAATATATTTGGATTGGTGCAGTGTTGGAAGGTTAAAAGAAAAGAATAATCAATCTCATGTCATGTATATGCCAAATGAAAAATACTTCTGCTGACTTTTAAATAACTATGCATCCGAAGCCAGCTGTAGCAAAAGTGGTACTGTTTTGGGACATTCTGGACTCTTAGTTTTCTGAAAGTCCTCTTTTTGAACAATACCCCAGAATTTCTGGTCTGTATGCTGGTTTTTGTGGTTTTTCTCTATAAGTAAGTTTTTTTGTTCAAAGAGAAAAAGGTTGCTTTGGCAAGTAGAGAGAAGTAAATAAATATTTTCTATATGTCTTCTGTAAATTACTTTTCTTTTAAAAAAAAAAGTTTTTTAAAAGTAAAAAAATAGTATTGGTCTGTTAGCTGTAACAGTTACAGAACATTAATGTAAACAAAACTTGAATATTTCTATCATTATTGAAAAATCTGGGAAAACATTGTATAGACTCTTCTCTGACAGGTCAGTATTTTCCCAGACAGTCTGCTTTCTTTCACCTGTAATAGGTAGAAATTAGTTCAAATAAGAATGTTAGTACAGAAAAGATTTTTCTGGTGATTGGACCCCTTCAGTCACCTGTCTGAAGTGACTGGTTCTAGGAAGGCAGAGAACAAATCAAATGCTTTAGTGTGTTAGGATTGTTTCATTCACATGATTTTTGAGTGCTGCTTGGCAATAGTTCTTCTAAAGATGCAGCATATTTTTCCCCCTTCCAGTTAGTTTTTCTTTCTGTGTGTGAAGATATAGAATCAGTGAGTATATTAGTGTAGGGTTGTACGTTGAGCCTCAGAAAGATAGATAGTAATAAATGTGATCAAAAGTGTGGAATGGTTTCTATAGGAGATATGACTAAGTAGGTGAGTTCTTCTTAGTCTGGAGAGGAAACAGTGAAACAGGGGATTATTCTGTATACCACTCATGAAATTAATATGAAATGGAGAGGGTAAAGAGAAATCAGTTGTGTGTTGTCTTCCAATACAAAAACTCTAGGGGCTTTGGATGAAGCTAGTAGAAGCTAGGCTGAAAACAAACAAAAAGTGCAGAAGGTCATTGGGGCAACCCTTTGCCAAAAGATGTTATGAATGATAAATCTTACAGGGTTCCAGGGGCAACCAGAAAAGCTCATGGAAGAGAAATCACTTACTAGAAAGAGTGTGATACACTGAACCTCAAGTAGTTGGAGAGTGAAAGAGCACTAAGCGGGAAGCATTGCTGGGTTTTCTGTCATTCTCTATTCTCCTATAGGCACTGTTAGGGAGAGGATAACAAGCTAGATGAACCTTCGGTTTGGTACAGTACAACTGTTTTATATTCCAAGAGAATGTAAAAGCCAGAAAACCTCCATGTTTAGTTTATGCTGTATGAATTGCTTGAGACTCTCAATAGTTATTTCATTCTTTGAAGTAGTGAATGTCGTAAAAAATTAAAAAGAACCCAACAAAACAGTAAGATTCAATGCTTTTTTTTTTTTAAGTCCATTGAAACAAGCAAGATCAAGTAGTAAATGGGAATGGAAGAGTAGTTAGAGTAACAGGTTTTTACTTAATTTTTAAAATTTTTTGCATTTTTTTAATCTGTATTTTAGTCTGCTGTATTGTAGAAAGTCTGCTTCCTGCTAAATGCAATGTTTAAATTTCCCTAAGATGGTAAGGGATAAGCTACAAATATGGACTATCAGGCAAGCCCTGGAGATTTAGTTAATCTGACCTAGATGTTCTTTTGATGATTGAGACCTGCAGTATGTGAAAACACTTCTCAATTTCAAAATGAAACACAAGGATATCTGTTGTATAACTCAGCTGTCCTTGTAGTGACAGACGCATCAATCATTTCTGAACAGGAAAGGATTTACTATAAAAAGTTTGTAGCTTTGGAGCTGTTGAGTTCATTGGCATTTGAATCAGCAGTGGTATTGGAAGTTGTAAGTGAATTCAGCATTTGAATTTTACCATGTCCTAAAGAGGATTAGCTGCAAATGCAGGCAACATACTTTTTTCTTTTTCATTTTCAAGAGCCTGTTGTGTAAGATCTTAATTCTCGACTTAGTTTTCAGCATATTTTATGTGAAACTGCTTGGTGGCTCTTAAAAAAGCACTGAACAGATACCTGTGAACATAAATAGCTGTAGGTAAAAAACCTCATCGGGGAAAAAAGCAAGTACCTGGGAAGCACAACTGTGTTTAATATATATATACAATTTTTGAATACTTGAGAAGCCACTTTTTCTGTAACCTCTTGGGTTGAGACTGTTTTTATAGTACAGTTAAATACATAGAGAAGATGATTCATGTTGAAGAACTGGCGTGTTAGTGTCCTATTTTTTAAAAACCTTGCAATGGATTGCATAAAATGGTTTGGATGTTTGACAGGATTATACGGCCTAACATTTACCCTGACAAACAGTGTTTCCTATAACTTTAGCAAATTTAAACATTTTTGATTGAAGTTTTGCATGCCAGTTTTCTGGTTTATGCTGAAATATTTCAGAAAGATGTAATGGTAATAATTCTGCTCTTGGAGAATACAGGAAAAGGAAATTATCTGTGTTAAAAGACAGAAAGTAAATTGAATTTTTCAATGGTAGTTGTTTCTGCTGCCTTGGAACTGAAGCTCAATATTTCTCACAGCTTTTTGTTCTAACTGCCTCTTACCTTTTATATGAAGTGGTGTTCAAATTTTGGAAGTCACACTTCATGTTTAAACAGTAGAGACTTCTTAGAATATTAACAGCTAAAAGCCTTCAAGAGTCAAAACACATGTTTCTCTGTAGGGATGAACAGACGTTTCCTTGGAATATCTTTGAGCTATATTAATGTGAATCTGGACAGCTGAAATGAAAGTAGAGCCCTCTCTGTAAATGATCCTTGTGCTAAAACAAGAGAGTACAAAGAAAGTAAATTCAAGTACTCTGTGCGAGGGAAGGGTAAGAGGTAAAAATGGTGGATGCTTTGCATACAGGTTTTTTTGTATAATTTTTTAAGATATGTCAAGATAAGTACTGGCATGCCTGTAGCATATTTCTTCAAGAACTTTGAATTTTCCTATGTTTATTTAAGAATTTATTTAAGTAGAGGAACCAATAATTTGATTATGGTCTGTGGTGCTGAGAAGGCACAGTGTAGTAGTCTATACCAGATGGAGGTTCCAAGGATGGAAACCTTTTTGAGAATGTGTATTCTGTAGCTATAGTCCACTCAAAACAACAAAGGAATGAATAAGCAAAGACTCATCAAACCTGGGAAAGTTAATAACAGAAAGAACTGTAGCATATTAACTATTATACATCAGTTCCTCTGTGTACACACGCTTCAGAGAAAGCCTTTGCACTGTTCTGGGAGAGGAATTGCCTTACAGTTAGTACCTGGCATCTGCGTTGGCAGCGCATCGCAGTTGCAACAGTTACTGCTCTGTAAATTCCTGTTTTTCTTGCTGAGCAAGAGAAGTCAATATCGAAAAACACTGTTGTTTTTAGATATTAACAGTTATAAGAAAATGGCTAATGGTAGCAGGAAGGGGTACCAAATGGTGATGTTGCAGTTTAGAGGCATGGTTTTCTAGTTGCTAAGACATTGCAGTGGTGTTGAATATGAACATTTAATTGTGAAGACAGTTTGGAAACATTTTGTGTAATTCTTTACCATGAGTAATACAAATGACTACCAACAGCAATAATACTCTATTACTGTGGTGATAGAAATGATTTAACATTTCAGTTTATATGAAGTGTATTTTAAATCAACTCAGCAGTGTTCAACCAAAGAGGAAAATGTCTTGAATAAAATGACTGCAATTTTTAAGTCTGTCATAAATGCAGCCTAACTTGATTATTTGTGAGCTTGTAGTCTCATTCAGGTTTCAAAAAACAAACAAAAACTATGAGCTTTTATTATGAGTACATGTACTATGTTTACTTTTTCTTAGAATGGTCTATGTGAAGTAATGTGTTTCTTCTTGTGGAAATATTTTACAGACTCCTGGCTTGAGAGCACACGCTGGAAGGTTGCAGTGGTTTGCAAAAAAGTGTATAGCAAGTAATCAGGTATGTGGCTTGTATGATGTCTTCTATGTAACTGTCATTATATTCCAAGAAAAATTGTTCTGAAATATTTCATTGCTTGATTTTTATGTTTGTGAAAGAACGTGTGACAGGCTGATGAGGTGAACTTAATGCTCTGTGTAAATGCCGGTGTATACTTAAACAGAAATATTATTTTAGCTAAATGCACACAGCATGTAAGTGCACATATATAGAAAAGTAATTGTTTGGATGAGGTATAACTATATTCTTCGTTATTTCTTTTTAAAGATGGAGACTTTGGAACACTTTGTAGAATTAACTCAAAATCTGTTTGAATGTGATAGGGATGAGATGTACTACTACCTGCTTCAACTGTGTGGTAAGTGAGCTTGTGATCTTTTTCATGCTGTAATCTGTTTTCTTTTGCGGTTGGAGATAGGAAAGAACCCCGAATTGGAGAGGAGTTTTATCCTGATATGCAGTTAGCCTGGATACTGTTTCTGAGGCATCTTGTGGGGGAGAGAGTAAAGGTTTTTTTGCCTGCAGACCTCAACACTTACATAGAACTTGTATAGTACAAGTCTTCTAATCCATGCTATTGTCTTGTATCGTAATTTGAAAGTTTATACTGTTTTGGTTTTTAATATGCTTAAAGAAGAAAAACTGTTCATTTTTTATATCTTTGTAACTGATAATGATCTGGAGTCTCCTGTAATTGGATCTGGTTGTGAAAGGTGCATTTTTTTAAAATCTACCAATTCTTTACCAGCCACAACCTAGCTTTTACATCATTTATAGGAATGGAATGGTTTTTAAAGGTGAAAGTTCATTTCTGTGCTACAGACTTAGTGTAGTATGTGTGTATAGTGTTTTTCATTTCCTCTTTTCTGTATTTTTCAGTCTGTGCTGATTTTGTTATTCAGTGTGTCATACTGTATTATACATAATAAAAAATTTTGGAAAGTTTAGTTCTAGTTATTTTAAAGTCTTGAAAAAACATTTTGTGTTAAGATTGGATATGTGCACTAAATAGTAAATTGGGACATAAAAAAAGCGTTACAGGGATTGCCGTGTACTTTGGTAATGTGTATATGTATTAATGAGCCAAATCACAGCAATTTGGTATTTTTTTGTCATGGGAAAACTTGCCTGTGAGCTTGAAGTAATTTTAGGCTGTTCCCCATGTATATTTTTGGTTGACTAGAAATAGTGATGTTTTAATGCTAAATAAAATACTATTCAAACCCTCTTTTTCTTTTCATATGGTAATGAAAGAGGCTTCTTCCCCATTGCACTTACCACAAGCAGAAGAGATGAGTAGTTCCACAAAAAAAAATGACCAGAGACCCCCCTGAAAACTTTGTTGCTTTTCATTTCCTGAACGGCCTCAGAAAGCTTCAAAACCAAACTGTAGCGTTACCCAATCTGGCTTTGCCCATACAGGTTCACCATCAAAAATCATGTAGGCCTGGAAAGCAATCTTGTCTCAAGAGAGAGGGAGCCTTGCTATTTCTCCACTCATTCTATTCACCTCTGGCAGTGACTATGTCTGACAGTGCCTGCCAGGAAGAGAATCTAAGAAGATAAAATTTATCAAATTCTGTCATGCAAAATCTTCAGTCTTCTTTCAAAAGACAAAACCAATTCCATCTATTCAAAGAAGTGGAAAACGTTTGTGGGTTTCTGTCACCATAAAAGACAAAACGCATGCACATTCCTGCTTTCAACCATTTTAGATTATCTGTCAAAGCTGCCTCATGCACAAATACAGTAGTGAGTTGTCATTGTGCACCTAAGCCATAACTTCAGGTCTATTTTAAGCATATAAGGAAAGAATCTACCATCTAGTCCAAGCGGTGATCAAAAATGTTGAAAACAATGCATTTGATTCTGTAGAATCACAGAATAATTTGTGCTGGAGAGAGCCTCAGGAGTTTTAGGCCTAGCCCTTTCACAGAGCTAGGACAGCTTCAAAGTTAGATCACATCATGGCCTTGTCTAGTAAAGTTTTGAGTGCCTCCAAGGGTGGAAATCAAACAGCCTCCCTGGGCAACCTGTTCCAGGGTTTGATCATCCTCAGATACTCCATTGCTGCAACTTTAAACCATCACTTTTCATCCTTTCCTGTGCACTTCCAAGGAAAGACTGACTCGGTCTTCTCTGTAACTGTCAGTTAGGTAATTGAAGACAGCAATTAGATCCCCTGTTAGCCTGCTCTTCTCCAGGCTGCCCAAAACTCAACTTCGACTTCCTCTTTTGATCCATCTGCTCCAGCCCGATGCCCATCTTGATGGCTGAATTTGCTCCAGTTGCTAGCATCTCTTTTATTATTGTGGAGCCCAAAACTGGATGCAGTCCTCTAGATGTGGCCTCATGAGTGTCAAACATAGGAACAAACACGTGAAAAACTGTTAAGACATTCTCTGCCTACTGTGTTAACTGACATAACCATCTGCTGTAAAATGTTAGCTGCAATATATAGTCCTTAAAACCAATAATTTCATTTGACTTAGGGTTGTCACCAAGTTTGCTGCCTCTTCTAAAAAGCTGAAGTGATGCGAGAAACTTGTTGAAAGTGGGCTTGGGTCTTGAACCAGCTCAGTTATGTATCCATGTGTTTTCCTAAACCCGTGCTGCTCCTGGAAAGAAGAGAACATTACACTGTAACATTTCAGTATTGCATTGCGATGTTGTTTGCAAAGCAGTATATACTGCTTTGGAACACCAACTTTGTAACAATTCTAGGGAATATCCAAGTGTGTCATGCTGCTTCTAGGTGGCTGCTCCAACTTTTCCTTGTGTTATGACTTAGTCCAGTGGAGCCTGAGCTACAGGACAGCTAAAGTTCCTTAACTGAACAGTAGAAGAATGGCTGAAGAGCTGCTGTTACAGGCTGAGATACTGCCATGTAAACGATTCATTCCATCATCCACCTTCTGACTCTGCCTTCTTGCCTTTCATCTCTTCATCTCTGGGATTCTGAATTAAACCGTGGAAGAAAAAGATTACAGCTAGCAGATGTTGGGCTTAGGTAGCTGTGAATAGCACCTACAACCAGAAGTCAGTGCTGTTCTGGTGACTTGTGATAAGAGACACAGGAAAGCACCTGCTGTATGTAGTTAAATAGTAATTAAACATTTTCTTTCACAAAGTCCAACTTTCTGGGTTTTTTTGTGATTTTGTACAGTGGTACATATATAAATTGCTATTCTTACTGAAAGCAGTTGAATTATTCTGTGAATTTGGTAGCAATTTATTAAGTTTTTCTCTTAGGTAAGAAAGTTTACCTTCTACAGTCTTCAGATATGCATTTTTTTTCATAGGAAAATGAGAGCCTGAATGCCTTGAACACTTTGACTTGCAAGTGGTAAACTTCTGGCGTGTAGATGCTCTAACTCAGTAGCAACATAACCAGAGGATTTTATTTCAAGAATTTCAGAATAGTACTTAGAAATGGTACCTTAGAGTGTTAATGTTTTGTAATAATTTGGAAATTTTTGTAATTGTTTTTACAATTAACAATCAAGATTATTAGAATTAATGAGCTAGGAGGAACACTTCTGCAATATTTTTGAGTTGATTTCTCATTCATTTGAAAATTTGTACGATCCTTTCGGGTTTTTTTCTGTTTGCATCTTCTGGTGTCCTCTGTATATTAAAAGTAGTTTGGAGCTTTTCAAGTTGATGATCGTATGAAGCAGAAGTACATGACGAATTGATTAATTATTTTCCAAAGATACCTTTTTTGAATCCTTTTAGATATGTATGTATACTCTAAATGTGCTTTTATCTGAAGATTTGAATCTTGTTTCAGAGAACAACGATGACTGGGGAAAGGCTGAAGCTGTTTGGACTAAAATTCAAGAAGAAAATGTTGTTCCTCGTGAGAAAACACTAACCTTACTGGCTGATATACTTGAGAAAAATGGTCAGGTTGTTCCATTTGAGGTACCTAAGGTAACTGGAGTTTAACTTTGCTAGCTAACAATACTTCTGAATGTATTTCTGTCCATTGAAAAATGTTAGCATTACAGTAACTTAAATAAGTTTGTTTTAAAGGTTAGACATGAAGATACCAGAAGTTTAAGGGCTTCTGATGTGGAAGAAAGAAAAATAAGGATGCTTTGCAAGAAAAGCAATGCAAAAGGTAAATTGAAAACCACTGGGTTTTTTTTCCCCTTCAGCATTAATTTTAATATTTCAATTAACTACAGAGCAACAGGTGCTTGCTGCTGCTTTTTGTTGGTTTGCTAGTATGCTGGGAAAGGTACAGGATAATGTTACCTGCCAATATTCTGCTTCAGAAGCTGATATGAGAAGGATATGCTAAAATATTTAAAATGTCATTGGAAGTGCTAACTTTTAAATGCATGTTTGAAAGCCAGTCTATGGTGAAGTTGCCAATTTTAAAATTACTGAAGTATTGATGGTCTGTAGTTCACTTTGTAGTGTTTGGTTAATGTCATGTTCTAGACTTTCAAATGTATCCATTAAATTTAGTTTCTAGTGTTTATATACAGGATTGCTGCTAAAAATACCGTTTTTATGGTTCCTAGAAGATCTAGCTGTTTGGTCACGAGTTTTATGGTGTGAGACATGAGAAGTGTAGTGAGAAGAAAGATTAATATCAAATGAAATAGCTGGGACATGTTTATGGGAAGGCAATTACCTATTAAAAGAAGTTGTTCAGAGATTTTTGTATTTGCCCCTGCCGTTGAAGTCTTAATAATAAAGTCAGATATGGTTCCGAAGTATACTTCAGGTACCTTATTTAAGCTATAGATTTGGCACAGAAATTAATTAGATGAGATTAAATGAGATGGAACTATGTTATGGAGATTATCATTGCTGTCTTCCTATCTGGCTTTTATCTGTTGGTCTATTTTCTATTTGTTGACGTTGCAAGGCTACTTATTTCTATTCAATGTGTTGCATAGTGTCTTTAGCTTCTTTACAGCAAAGACTAAAGTTGTCCATGTTTGTCTGTAGAATTTGCAAACTTTTCCTCCTGTTGTTCCTCCCCCAAATAATTACACAGACTATAAACAAAAGATCAAAATCTGTGTCCCCACAGCTCACTTTCCAAACCCCTATGCCTGTGGGTGCCATCAGTTCTGCTACGAAAAATGAATAGCCCTTCTGTGAAGACTTCCCTGCCTCAGATAAAAAACAGTATTAACTTATGCATGGGTATTTGCCTTTGTATATACAAAGGAGGAGTGTACTTCAGTGCAGTTCCTTTGGCTTAGTCTGTGTTTAAATAAATGGAAATCAATTCCTATCCATCTCATCCCAAAGCAGGGTCACAGAGTCAGAACTAGCATTATGGGGCCTTTCAAAGAGGGGAGGAAGTCAGTCCGTTTCTAGCATTTGCCAAGGCGCAGTGCATTTGAAGATTCTGGAAATCCTTATTTTCTTCGTCTATAATGTGACAAATAACTAGGTATCTCACTTGAAAGCAGATTAGAAAACAGAATTAAATAGGTTTAAAAAAATTAATTTTGCTGAGTGAGGAAGATTTATAAATACAAGATACCTAGTTATTTTCTTCTCTGAGTGTTATCAGCATATTTTACAGGTTGGACACACAGATTTTTAAGTTTTGAGTTTTTAAAAGAAGAATCTATCAGTCCTTCACACAGTTAACTTCTGTTGTTAGTTAAAATACCCTATAGAGTTACTTAGTCACAGGAGCACTGATTAGAAGTCTGAAGTGGAGTCTGGATAGTCTGTATATAGGGAGTGCAATCTCATGTTATGTATATGAATTTAAGAATTGTGTATTATGGCAGACATGCTTTCAGGAAATTCTTCGTGCTGGTAAATTTTGGGAATCAAAAGAAAATATGAGAAATGCAGAAATATTTTTCACTGAAAACCAGGCAAAATTAATGGAATGCATTTTATACCATTATTCCTAGAAAAGTGTCAAGTGCCTTTGATATCATAAATGATCAAGTGGAGGAAACTAAATACGCCTTGGACCTTGCAGGGAGACTAGTTTAAAATGAAAATATAAAACATAACTGCTAACAGTCTATGATGACATTTGATATTGAATTTATCAGTAAATTATTCCTGCATATTCTGTTTTTAAAGGTGTAGTATTTGAGACGTGCTGGTCTAGAGCTATTGGGAATTAAGGGAAAAAAAGACAAATGTTGGGAAACAATTCCTCTCTTGTTGGGAAACAGTTTCCTTCGTTTTTGTAATTTTTTTTTAAGACAAAGTTGTCGCTTTTATATAACAGTATAATGTAATTTTGATGTGAATGTAATAGGGCAGAATATAACTTTTTATCAATATCAGCTTTCTGATAGGAAAAAGAATAACTTAATCTAGTTATGTAACTAATTTCATGAACTTATCAGCTCTCACATGGAGGTGTTTTGAAAATCTCTTCTCTGAAGTGCTTGATTTATGCAGTCATATTTTCATTTTTATCTTGATTCCTCAGTGTGAGAACTTGACTCTAGGGGATCATGTTACACATATCCCAAACAGTTGTAGTTGCTGAAACAAATTTGACTGTCTTGAGAACTGAGACTTTCTTGGCAAGTTGTCACTTTTCTAACAAATCTTTCTTCTTGAAATAGCTAGTATAACGCAATCCGATTTTGAAACCAAGAACTTTCTCTTTTGAATGCTAATATGCTTTAGTAATTTTAGATACCATCTGAAAAAGTAATAAGCTGATAACACCTGATCAGGCACATATCTCAGTTCTCATCTGGGTATACTACAAATGTGCTACTTTCACTGATGCAAAGTAAACTTAAGAAAATAATCTGAATAGGATAATCATTCTGAGGTTGGGACCAACATACACAACAAAACATCCTAGAACAGGAAAACAAAACTGATAGATTTTTAGTTCTATATTGAACTAGTGATTACAAAAAAGATTTAAATGTATTTTCTTGTAGAAATAGATCTTATATTTAGTGGACTGTAATAATTGATGGTAACATATGCTTGGCATCGTGTCCACTCTGTGGCAAGGTCCATTTCTGTACCCAAACAATAGAAAGCAATATTCAAACACAGGGTGAAATCCTAGTTCAGTCTGAAGACAGCAGAGCTTTTGTAAGAGTCTCCAAACATAAGGAGTTTTTGGCTTTAAAAAATAGAATTGAAACAGGCTTCTGCAAGCAGAAAGAACAAACCTATCACCAGTCAGCTATGTTTTGGTTAAGGAAATAATTAGTTACACTTGCACTAGATTACACCAGTGAAAGGGTTTTTGTTATTGTTGAATGTGATTGCTAGTCTACTGGTACCTCAGATTTCAGAAAAGTGGAAGAAAAAATGTCTTTCCCACTGAATTTAAGTGTGAACACTATGAATGCTGGTGTTCAGCATCTGAGCAGGCAAGAGAGTTCAGGACATTGCAACAGGCCAAGCTTTAACCTCAGACCTATAAGTAGAAATGATGGAGGATTTCAAGACCTTTCCCGTGTTGTCCTGTTGTTGTTTTATATTGGTATTTTAGTTGACAATTCAATCACTATTGTAATGTCAGACATCAGTCATAGTCTCTCTCCATCTCTCTTGTGTGTGTCTGTCTCTCTCGTATTTATGAAACTCACATACACAGAAGTGGATTTAATTTTTACTATGATATTCTTATCCTTTATCTCTGTTCATGTTTATATTTAATGTAGCTCCAAGTATCCAAACTAGATTATGGATGGCAATGTTAATTCTAATTATTAACTCAGTGTAAGAGTTTGTAAATAATAAATTTTATTCATAGTCATTTTTGTGCCTACATTTCAGGAGGTTTTTATGTGTACTCTTTGGTTGAAGAAGTTTAAGATTCAGACCAAAAAGCACACCAACAGTTTTGGTTTGGGGAATGCCAGCTTAAAATTCTGCAGCACACTGTAGTAAGTGCTATCAGTGTGACACTTCTTGGGACTGTAAGATTCAAATGACTTGTCTTCATCTTTACTTTCAAAGTATAAGAAAAAAACACTTGGCTGTGAAATTTGTAGTGATAGTCCATGTATTTTTGAAAAGTTCTAAAGGTTATTGTGGCTATGATTTGGATTATCTAAGGGATTATTTTTTCAGTTTCATTAAATGAAACGTGCAATCACAGTTTAGATGTAAAAGATCATTTATGCTTCTTAACACAGCTTTCTAGCATATGTTACAGCTGCATAATCTTGTTTCAGAAAAATAAATGACTGAAAAGTGTGCTTATCAGTTTTCCCCCTTTTTGGTAACATCTTTTCATACTCTGACAGTTATTGTGAATGCATGAAATAAAACTGTTAATCAGTCAAACAAATGCAGCGTAGTTTACTTGTTAAATATCTGTATATTTGTAAATTGTATGTTTTGTATAAATCTTGTCGTAGCCAAATAATTTGATCTCCCCATATTGGAATCACCTCCTATATTATTTGTTAAATGCTGTTGTGATCATGCACCAGACACTGTAACTGTATACCCCAGAATTAGGTGTTGCTTTAAAAATCCTGAGTCTTCCCCTTCTAACCAACTGTGTTGGTATTTAAACAACAGCCACATATAGGAAAAACAGCGGGAGCAAACTTTTTGTTCTGTGGAGGTACATGTCAGTTGATTGTTGTACATAAGCAGTTTTGAACAAGCTGTGACCAACAGTTTTGGCCTCAAAGATATAACCAGAGGATATATAGCTTTAAGTCGAACCTTTTCAGTGAATAGGTGACTTCTTTCTATGATCAACATCATTGCAATATGACATTTCATTTTGGCTTTTTTCCCTTTTTTAGAGGCCTTCAATATTTTCCTGGAAATGCAAGGGAAGAATGGATTTCATTATCGTTCTTACGACACCCTTATAAAAGCGTTGTTAACACAGAATTGTCTTGAAGAAGCCATCGAAGTGAAACACATGTAAGGCTTTTCTGTGTTTGGGGGATTTTATTTGCTTAGTGGGGGCTGTTTATAAATAACTTCTGGATTATTTTCAGGTAAGTCCTTATGGAAAAACAGGTCATGACTGGTAATTAGAAGTTACGGTAAGAAATATACCAGTGTTTCATAGAGTGGTATGCCATATATTAAAAAGGTACTAGAATGACAGTATGTATTGCTAATAACTCATTTCAACTAACGGTATCAGCAAATGTACTTGGCATCAGAACTGAAAGTCTGCCCTTCTGGCAGTCTGCCTCTTCCTCTTTAGAGCAATATCCAAACAGACAAGATTCCTTCACTTAACTGCCCGTGAGCCTTCCCCTCAATGCCCACCCTGCTGCTGCCCTACCCTACCCACACTCCCTGGCAGCTGGCTGCCTGCCAAATGCAAAATGGTACGTTTGATTGTGATGCCAGTGGCTACGAGATGACCGTAAACCTTAGATCCAACTCTTACACTTCTGAAATAAATCCAACCTGCTGTCGTGCATTATTAGAGTCACCACTATCGAAATAACCTTTAGTGAGTTGTATGATACATCACTTGCTTTTTAATTATTGCCTGTAATGTGTGTTCTGGTCAGGTTATAGGCTTCAGAGTAAAAGTGTTACTACTCATCAATGTGGAGGTAAGAGGAACAAAAATTTCAGTAATTTAAGTCTTTTCAGTTTCTTCAGCTAAACCAAGAATAGTGGTTGTCACCAAGTGAGTTCTCTGACTGAATACAGTGAATTTGAAAGTGCCTCTGGGTAACTTACATCATGCATAGGGCACTATAAAAATCTAATAATTTTTAGAGTCAACTTAGTTTTTGATGTCCAGGAACAGTACAGTGTAAGATGATATTTATATTTTCACATTTCTTTAAAAGTGTGTAGATCGAAGAAGTGTCTTTCAATGAAAAAGTATTTGAGTTCTGCATTCAGAAGAACAAATAATGCTTTTTCAAATAGGTCTCAGTAACTGGGCTTTGTCATAAGGAATGTTTGTGATTGAAGGATGTATGGCTTGATATATCAAGGAAAAGCTAAAACAGTTTATCAAATTAAGCTCCCTGAAATGGATGTAATTGATAAATCTTTGTAAATAGAAGATGGAAAGGATATGTTTTAGAAGTAGAAAGAATGTTGATAAAATTTAGGTAGTTTGTGAAACATTTGCAGAAAATATTCACATATCAAAAGATGTATTGAAAGATCCTTCAGCGAAGTTTGAAACTTTCTGCTGAAGATTTGTACATGCTTTGACTGCCTCCCTGCTCCACAGCTCAAACACACTTGTAGGGAAGATGCACAAAGTATTGCATGTTATCAGCAGTAATTTGCAGATTGGAAGAGCAGAAAGAAGGTGGTGGCTTGTTCCTAGTATTTCAATAAATCAGAATTCCTGCTTTAGATAAGTGTTTTAGTAATTTAAATCCAAAATGCAGGAAAAAAATGAACAAAAAAAATTTAAAGACTAAGAGTTGGATGTGTGTTTTAAAGGACTAAGCCTCTGAACCTTCAGATTTTTAGGAAAAAAGAAAATAGGGTTTAATAAGAGGTTCTATTCCTGGTCACTAGTCAAAGCCAACCATCGTAATAACCCCTGTGCTTTTCAGAACTCTCATACTGCATCTTGTAGCATAGAAATGCCAAATAATGACATTCTAAGAGGCCTGTAACAGCTCACTGTTGCATCAAGACAGAAAATGCTTCATATTGGCAGTGTTCATGGTGTTTATCTGTGTATCTTTTTTCTAATAACAAAATCATGCTTACATTAAGCATTTTCAAAAGTCTGTAAGTTTTAAATTATTCACTGAAATAAAGTGATTGTGTTGTGTACACATGGTTGAGGAATAGCGAATCTCTATGTTTCGCACACATCTCTGCATGCTTGACAATTTTTCCAACCTCATATTACGAAGAGATTACTCCTACAAAGCCTAAATGTGTGCAGTGGCCTGAAACTTGTGCAACTCCTAATATTTTCATAAAATACAGGAAATCTACCTTCATTTATATACGCTAACATATTTTTCTTTTTATTCTGCTTGAAGCCAAATTTGAAATTTAAATAATATTTAGAGAACCTTAGTATGAGTATTAGCATAGGCAACAAAATAAGTAATTTTTTTATTTAAAAAGGTCAGATAATTTTAAAACATCCCCCCTGTTATCAGAACTGAGAAACTTCCATGAGAAAGTGATGTGGTAGAAGGAAATTGCACTCCTATTCTGCATTTGGAAAAAAAAAAAAAACCCGAACAACTCAGAAGGTTATGGATCTGCTGGTCAACTCCAGTCTAGTTGCTTTGGCATTCTAGCACTGTTTTGAGGAATATTTACGGCATTTAGTCCAAGAAGTTTTAAATAGAAATTTAGGAGTATTGGAATGATGGATTAGTTCTGTAATAGTAGCTAACATCTATTTAATCACACTAAAGATTGGAAGATTGGAGAAAGTAAATCCTTTGTTATATGTAATTTACAGTCTCATGCATGAATTGTTGACTTAAGGGCTTTGACAGATGGGACAAAGGGAAAAAAAAAAAAAGGCGGAACTGAGCAGTGGGTGCTTAGGCAGGGATTAAGAGGATTGGCTGGGAGAGCAAGAAAATCCCGAGTCCAGGGACTGCGTTTGTGAGCCTGGGAGGCTGAAAGTGACTGAGAGGGGATAGTCATATTGTGTGCGATGTGAAGGATTTTCTTGGGATTGGGGAGAATAATTTAGCAATGACCCTGCTTACCTCCCAATCCGCTCAGCATCTAAGTTCAAGTAGGTAGGCTGCTCAGTTTTTTGCCACAAGATGATCAGTGAGGTTTATCTTGATTGCTGATATGGTAAATGGCAATGCCCCCCTTTTCTGTGTAGAGATTTTGTAATCTAGAAATGAACATTTGTAAAGTTATCCTTATATATTAAAAATGTGGCTATATGTCATTTAGGAACGGGAACATTTTGTAATATGAGATCAATGTGATTGCTGGTTAGTCTTTCTTGACTAATTTCCAGAGTGTTAGAAAAGCTTTAGCAGTGTTATTAAAGTAAAGATTCTCTTTGCTATAGATACGTGAAGTTTTGTATTACAGGAGACAGACTGATAAGCAAAATACAATTTTAATATGGCTAAGGCAGCAAATGTAGTATGTTCACTTTAAAACCTGTATACATCTAGATGACAGAAATTTGAAAATTAATCAACCAAATGATATGGTGTTAGTTCATAATATGCTTTAGTTTATGTTTAAAATATACAGTGCTGAAAATAAATGTTTCATTTTTATTGCTGAAAGAATAGTTTTACATTTTATAATTATGGTGACTATTGAAAAAAGAAGAAAAAGTATCCAGCTTAGGATACAACAGAACAATGCAGGGCATGCAGTTATTTTAGTCATCTAATATGTCAGCATTCAAGAATCTGAACCGATTGTTTAAAAAAAATCTTGTACTTTGTTTCTTTTGTTGCTCACTTCCAACTTTGTCATCTGTCAGAATGCAAAAAAAAATTATCCTTCTATAACCATTGACAGGATAACACAAAAGCTGTCTCCAGGTCGATATTTTGCAGCAATATTTTTAACATACGAACAGTAGTTTTTATAATTTCACCTTGGTGCTCAACCATTTATTATCGTATCAGAAGCATGTCAGTAATTCCTTTCTAAATGTCTGCTTCTTTTAGTGCTGAGACCCACATCAAGGGCTTCACACTGAACAGTGCTGCCAGCAGCCTCCTCATCATATCGCAAGTTAGGCGGGATTATTTGAAAGGTATGTCACAATGCTTGACCTTTACGTCACATTAATGCCTCTGCAGATTTTTCTTGTAACGCCCTTCGAATACTTGGATAAAGGAGTCCATTTAGCAAATTACCTGCTTATCAAGAGCCTTTTGTGGTAGCTGAGAGACGTAAATTACTGTACATGCATTTATAATACAGCTTGAATATGAATGTACTTGTCATTTGACCACTTAGTCCAGTTTCCATTCCATTTAACACAAGATGGGTTTTCTTAAGATGAATCACAGCTCTTCAGACATGCAAAATTTGTGCTCCAGAACGAGAGAAAGTACAGGCTTTCAAGTGCGTTAAAATTCACAGCACAAGTCATTTTGCTTTGGAAATTAACATACTTTAGAGCATCTGAAACAATTCCCAGCAGTTGTTTCTTGCATATAGTGTTGGTTGTGTGAGATACCAGATGAGTTAAATTGACTGTTAAATGTGCATGATTGTGCACTAAATGATTATAATATTGATTTAAAAACTTAATCAAATACTTTTTAATAGTTCTCAATACCAACAGTAAGAAAATACTCAGTTTGGTTTTCTTTTTAATGTAACAATGAAGATAGGAAAGAAAATGGTGGCTGAAGGGTATGTAAGAGTACCCAACAAGATGGTGGATAAAGTTTGCAGTTGTGTTATTTTAGTTCTCAGCGTTGGTTGTTTTGCAGCCTAGAGTTCAGCTCCACAGCATTACATTTTACTTACTTAGTTTTTCTGTAGAACTCTTGTGGGAGAGGAAAACTCTGCAAGCACATAGTTTTACATGCAGTGCTGTCTTTTATCCCTGTGCAAGCCTAAGTACAGTGTTGATATGTATTTTCATCAGTACCTTTAAGCGTTAAAGCAGCTGTGTACAAAGAAAACGTATTACACTGAACTGGGTTTTACTTTCATACCAGAAGGCATACCAGAAAATCCATTTTTGATTCTGCCACCAGTTAATTTTATTTCATTCCATTATGCGTAGCTGTAGTAGCCCATACCCATGTAACATCAGCTGCATTAAAATACTCTTAAGATGAGCATTTAGATGCATCTTCTCACCTGTAGTCTTTCTTGCAGCTGATAAACCTGTCTTCTTTCAAATTCCTTCCCTATTCAGTCACCAGTCTGACATTGTTGCCAGGTGTCATCAACTGTAGTATTTGTGGTGAATGCAATTGCTTCTCTTGCTCTTGACAAGTCTTAAGTTTTTGCAGCTTTCAAGTCCTCCACCTGACATTCCTGTCGGATTTTATTCTAATAAATTTTCTGCTTTTTCTTGTCCAGTGTGCTACGAAGTCTTGACAGTCCTTCCTAAATATTACGCACCAAAAATCTTCCCTTCTTCAGGACATCACTGATGTTTCTGTATTCAGCCAGTCTCTTGCACTAACTACATGGTTTCTTTTTAGCTAGCTTACTAAATTGTCTGCCATGTCAAGCTTCTCCCTTGCTGTACTCTAAAAATGGAGTTTTTTGCACAATACAAAGTTTCTCAGGAAGTCTGTGGAATCACATTGGTTTGCAAAATTATATTTTCCTTTATCTTATGCATTGAACAAACTTTACTTTGGTAATTTAATTGAATAGTCAGACTTGATCTTTGTTTCTATTTTGATTTGAAAGATACTGCTTCTCTTTCTGTAAGTGAAGCCTTGAAAATGCAAGCTACTAAATATTTCAACCATATTGGTCATTTTCTGAGGCTCACAGATGACGCAAAAAAATTTTGGGCACAGTCTTCTTGTAATGTTTGTAATGGTCCATTTGACCTACATCCTATGATGGCTTTCACTTGCGTAAAACTTGCTTGCATTATCACTTCCTTGTGTAGTTCACCATCATTCTTTACTGTGTAATGTGGTGTAGTTAAAAGTTTTTATGTAGGTCCCTAAATATACTTGTAAGAGCTCTAATATCTTCTAGCAAGAACTTGGTAAAACCCAGGTTACTTTAAGTGTCAGAACTTGAGTTTCACAGTATGGAATTTGCAGAGTTTATAGGAAAGCCTTTTAAAAGATAAATGGTTGTTTTTTAACAAGCACATAGTTACCTGCTTTTAAGTACTGAAAAATCAAGGGATTAAATTATGAATTCAGATTAGTAGTAATGAGTGCTTTTGCATGAGAACAAAAAAAAAGATACCAGCAGCATTATTTAGTAGGCTACTAGTACATAATTTCTTGAAATAGTGCTGCACACATGCAACTTTCAAATTGTTCTCTGTCCTTGTTCTGGTCATGCTTCATGCTAAAGGGAGGTCCACACTTACGGTCAGGAGAGAATTTGAACTTAGCATGTGTTTTAAGTTTGCTTTTTAAATTTTGAGAATCTTGCTACTGATGTATTTCTCCTTTTTTTTCCCTAAAAAGAAAGGATTGGGGGGAGGAGGAAGGATGCACAAAGAAAATTTTCTGTGAAGGAAGGTTAGGCATACAGGATGTTTTTTCATCCTCCCTTGTAAAAGGTAATATTTGGTTTCTGCAGTACCTGCATATTGAATTGGAATGTTAATGCTGTGGAGTTCAAGTGGGTGTATATTATGTTAGAATTGTTATCCCTTGGTATTATAATTATTATCTGTGATTAATCCTGCCTGTGCTGGTAAGGAATAAGAGATTTTTACCAGAGGGGCATGTTTTTCTATGTGTGTTTGCTCATGTATAACATAAATTGACAAGAATTCTGTTTAGAGAAATAAGGGTGACTGCATCTGCGGTGGGTTTGAGGGATTTGTGCCAGATGGACAGGAGATTGATTTTGTGTGTTTTTAACATAGGTAATTTAGGAGTTCTTGAGGTAACTGTCCAGTTTTGAGTTTATTTTTGTTCTTGTATGGAGACTTGTGTTCCATGCTTTTATTTAAAAATTAAATGTTGGTAAACAAAGTTTTGGTGTGCACTTAAAAAGACAAATAAGAATACTAGACTTCAGCCGTTTCAGTAATTAATTAAATTTTAAAAATATATTTATTCTTAAGTATGTAACATTTTTGTCTTTTAGTCATGAAAATTGATAATAGTTTGGAGAAAAAACAAGCTGAAAAGATCATGACTTGAAGGTCACAAGGGAGGACATTTATGACACAGCTGCTTGCCTTGAGCTGGATACTAAAATAAATTAATTAAATGTTAAAAGCATCTTAATACTTTTTATTGAGGAAATATTAAAGCATTTTAACCTGAATTACTGTTGGAAGTTTTTATTTATGTGTGTATATATACAAGTTATAATTCACTATAGCAATTTTGAGGCTTAAGTTCAGCAAGAGAATTATTTTCTGTACATGTTTTTAAAAGGGTGGGGTTAATGATACCAGCAGCATGGTTGCCTTCTGAACTAAAATCTGATTTCCTTTTCACTTTTTCCTTTACCACCATTAGATGCCATGGCTGTTTTAAAAGGAATGCTTGACAGCGGCTTGTTGCCTAGTAGACCAGCAGTTTTTGCGCTCACTCAGAGTCTAGCGGAAAAAGGAGATCTAAAGAACCTGCAAGCACTTAAAAACATGCTGGAAGACATCACAAAAGCAATTGGTATATCTGCCTCACTAATAGCTAATGCTATTGCATTGGCTCATACTAAGAAGTAAGTATTTCTAGGACTGGTATGTGTAATTCTTTTATGCAGAGTGGTGGGAAGTTACATGCATTATCCATTTAATTCTATTTCTATTCTTAGAGTGTCCGAGATGTTAAAATTCTGGTCAAGTTGAGCAGTGTGCTGTTCAGTTCTGTTCTGGTATCGTTTCCCAAACACATTTGGGGTTGAAAATCATTAAATGAAATATAGGGATAGCTATGAAGCATTTGGGAGAGCATAAGGTCTTCTCTGGTGGTGTAGTTTAGCTTTGATACCTTTGTTCTACCGCATTATACTTCATGTAAAGTGTTCTCCTTGGTGTTAGATCAAAAGCCCTATGAAATCTGAATGTAAAATTGAATTACTTCATCAATACAAATTTTTAAAATCTTGGAACTTAGCACCCACAGATTATGCATATACTACTTGTTTTCAAACTGAAATCTGCTACCTGTACTAGCAGTTGAAATGACAAAATATTATGTTTACCCTCGAAATGTGAAAGCCAGTGGAGTGCTTTTATATTTTTTTTTGTCAGAATTATAAAAAATTGGCTGCTGTGCTGTTCTAGGCCACAGTTTCAATCATGATAATTACCCCCACACTTTAAGTATCCTTTGATTTAACTGTTTAATTCAGTATCATGTTCTGCCTAGCATTTTTGTTTTAGTTGATACGTTGGTACTGTGCTAGTTTATCCTTTGTATAAAACTGCATAGGGGAAGCACTCCTGGGAGAAAGGGCATACTATGAACTCCTCAAATATGCTTTGCAGGAACAAGTCTTCAGGAATCCTACATATTCTGTTATTTTATTTCAAACCAGTTTCATCAGGCAGAGCTCCTGTGTCTAACTTGGCAGAAAAGCTGTAGAACTGTGTAGTACATAACAGATCGCCTCATGCATGCCAGACCAGAGAGAATAGTCACTGAAGTGTCTGGAACAGCAAGAGGACTTGAATCGAGGGAGAACTATGCAGACCACTTCCAGTAGTGAGCTCACTATATTTTTAGCCACTGAAAAACAATCTGTCTATAAAGGGCCGATCCTGTAAATACTTAGATCTGAGTGGTCCTTGGCACACAGTTCTAGTGCATTGACTTTTGTCTAAATTGAACACTCAAAATAGGAGAGATACTTCAGGAGTTGTCTCATAAGCTGCATATTTTCCTGTATTTCTATGTTATAAAAGTGTTGCAAAGTCACGCTGTGTTCTTAGGATGTAGATTGGTGACAAGAATAAATAAATAAATTGCTGTATGCAGTCACAGGTTATTTAAGCAGCATCAACTTTTCTTTTCCCATACCGAAACTAGCTTGGATGTATGAAAAGACTTAGCAGCAGCATAAATAATATGCACCTTATATATTCTTAAATACCTTGCAAGCTGTACCTTGAGAACTATGAAAAACAGATTCTTACAGATATTTTTGATACCTGTTCATTTCTTGGTAGATTCATGTCTCTGATATAGTTTTCAAAGCATTTTTCATAGCTTTCAAATGAGCTGCATTTCTGCTTCACCTGAAAGCATTCATCGTGCTCCAATTCTTTTTTATTTAAATTATTTTTTAGAGTGGACTGACAAAAGATGATGGTATTTGAACTTTTTAGAATGCTAGAAGTAAAGTTTACACTTTGGATGAATACTTCCTGCATTATTTTATTAGCATTTGCTATACTTAGGCCATAAGATTAAAAGTGTTTAGACAAAGGTACTGACCAAATGACATCTAGCATTGTCTTTTGCATCCAAAAAGGCAGGCATGGGAAAAATAAGGTAAATAATTAATTGAATAGCATTAAAAAAAAAAATTAACTTGAGTTGCTTGCATTAATTATTCAGATACCTTCCTTTAATGTTTTGATTTTGCCTTCTAGATTTGCAGAACACATTTTCCTACAGCAGCTAGCTGAACTCTTCTTAATGAGGAAAAGTGTGTGTCAAAATTCCTTAGGCTTTGTACAGGTCAAAGGTCCTTAAAAAAATCTTACTTATGTGTTAATTTATTCATTCAGTCATAAATGGTTTCACTTTTACAATATCTGAATGAAATCATAGGTACTCAACCATTCCTGGGAAATATAACCTTAATATAGAAAACAAAAACTTTAATATAATTGCTTCTTTCAGTTTAGAAATCTTGATTTCAGAACTAAGCCAGTTCAATCTCTTTTCCTAGTAATGACCTTGATGCTGCCGTGGAATACCTTGAGCCTCTGCTTATCTCTGGTGCACAGAATCCTGATCAAGCTGTCAGAAGTATTTCCTATTTGTTAAGAAAGGTGTCTGAGGAAGGATTAGAACCAGCTTTGGAAAAATGTAAGTTAATTGCAATGATACTTAAATATTCTGACTAGACAGAGGTGTTATGAAAGAGCTATTACATGTAATAACTGCTCAGTCAGCATAAATCACGCCCGTGAAGTTTGCCAAAGTGGCTTTTCAATCAAAGATTTTCCTTATGTACCCATCATTTTGCAGTTGGTGTGATGGCAGAACGACTGGCCAGTCAGTTTGGAATTTACAGACCTGTCACAGATCTTTTCCTTCAGTATGTCAGTGCAGACAGAGTGGATGATGCCAGATCGCTGATACAGGTAATGACATAACAAGAGAGGTACAGAAATACTTAGGGCTCTTCAAAGGTTAACAGAAATTGTCAAAAAGAGATGTTGTATGGCCTAGGCTAGTACTAGTATGCTTTTGAATTACAGTGTGAGTAGCAGTAGCACAGCTGAGACTGTTCCAAACCATGAGCTGTTACTCTACTACGAATACTAGTAGTGGGTGCCAGAGTCAGAAGGTTTTTTGTCATCTAATAGCCTGAAGGAAATAAAGGAAGACTTGTATGTTGCTTGAAATTCCATCCAAAGCAAATACTTCTTGCAAACCATCTCCTTGCAACTTCTCACAGAATTTCTGAAGTGCTGTAAACATAATATCTTACAGCTGTACAGTTTGCAAACCAGAAGGAGGCAATGTTTGCTTGTCATGGACCTTATTTCAGTTGGTTACTATAATAATTGTATATGCTATATTTAATGTTTATTAAGAGCTGAATTTGCTTTCTATTCACTTGAGCGTCACAGATGCATTAAAAGACAAATGCTGGTCTCTGGGCCACAATCTCAGCTGAGTTAGGGGTCTTCAAGGAATGAGACAGCTGCATTCCTGCCATTTTTACAGAGCTAAAGAGAAAGCCGAGCCAGAGGTGGGATGAACTGTGGGTGATGGGAGCTGCCACTGGCAGCGTGCAGGAGCGGGCTGCCGTGGGGAGGCTCATCCCAGCAGGTGGCAGTCCACAGTCACACCGATTCTGCAGGTTGTTCTGTGTGCTAGGCTCCTGCCTCAAATTGAGGCCCCTTACCATGTCCTGGTAGTGCATACTACTCATTTATCAGTTCCTAAGTGTTTTAAGCTGTTAAAGAAAAAGCTCTACTTCATCAGGTGTTTTATGATATTCCAAGGATATTCCATTTTTTGAGAAGGATACGTACCAACAAATGTGTTTGGTTACATCTGCTGAAGTGTGAGGTGTGTTATTTGTATATTCCCTGCTCTGGGAAATTGCTTTGCCTCAAGGGTCATCTGAGTATTAAATTAAAAGGAGACTACAATTTTGATATAAAACCCTCTTGCTATATAGCATGAAACATCAAAATGCAAAAAAACTCAAGTTATTTTACTCTTCCTGATTTTTTGATTGCTCTTTGATTGAAATTAATGAAATTGAATGAGCAAATGAAAATCGGCTACAATTTCTTGCTTTTCTGAAGGTAGGGGGGGTTTGCTTTTTTAAGTAAAATCTGCATGTTGTTAAAATTTTTCAGAACATGGAATAATTTCCATTCATATATTCCTAAAACAACTTATTGCAACAGCATCCAACTCTTGGAATTAAATTAATGGCTCTGTAGCATACTTGAAGTAACGTTGTATACACTATATCTTGGGGGAGAATTTTGAAATATTTCATGAGAAGGGGACATTCACAGATAAGCTTGAGTTGAAACTTCTGTGTATATGAGAAAATTTGGTTTTTATATGGTGCAGGAAAAACTTTCAGTACTGTTAATGTGGATCAAGTATTCTACTAATAGGTAACTAGAAGTTAGTAATAATCACTGTCCATTGTTATTTTCTCGAAAAGTGAACCACAATCTAAATGAGTTATTTTGCTTGTAATAATCTGAAATATTGGTATACAGGAGAATCCTTGCTTTCAAAAATACACCTAAGAGTCTATTTAAAAGTTCCAGAAACAGCAACAATGTCTTTTGTACTGTCTGGAGGGAGAACGCTTTTACTGACGAAAGTCAAAAGTGGTTTGATATTTTAGCATGAAAGAGGACTGTGGACATTTCTACAACTAGATGGTTTCTTTCCTCTCAGAGCATCCTTGTTTCATATTCTGACAGTAGGTGAGAATGGCTAGAACCAGTAAATAAAATGTTGCAAGTTTCTCCTGTGGATCTTTTTATCACCAGAAAGCAATTTTTTCTCAGAACACTACAGTAGCATTTTTGTCTCCGTTTGCCTGATGGCATGAGGCTTCACACCTTTTCACCTGGACCTTAAAGAGCTTGTCAAACCATACTTCACATACAGTACATGCATATGGCATAAACCAACATTTCTTGTTTGCGTATGTCTAGAATACTAACTGAATGTAGTAAATTCATGGTATGTGTATTTTTATGTGCACAGTATTCTTTTCTTCCTGTGAGTTTTGGTACTGATAAAATATCTTACAGCTGGTAAAAAGGACTGTGCATTTTAAGACGGACACCTGTGAGGAACATACACTAAAATATTGGCTTGTATATTTTTTCTTGCCCTTGTTTCTAAAGTAAGATAGATTTTTGATTTATCTGGTCTCAAACTTTTTTAAGTTCAACTTCTCTCTCTCTCTCAAACACTGTCTATTGCAGTGAAAGCCTTTTATAAAATAGAGAGATTGAAATCAGTCCTTTGTATGCATAAGTGTAGGTAATTATACTTTAAAGAGAACTTGCTTTGTACATTTTAATTTTTATAAAGAAACGAGCAGTTATCTCCCTGACACCTTATTAAATGTATAATTAACCTTATGATCCCTAGCTCACTTGTGAATGCTTGGCAGTATAATTGGAGAGGAATAGTGTTTCTCTTTTTCATTCTTTTGCAGTCCTAAACCTCGTTTTTGTGGTATGTTGAAGTATTAGTTTAATTCTTTCCCCTTTTGTTTTAAACAAACTTTATACCTGCCATTTTAAAACAATGTTTACCAAAATGGTACATGAAATGGACTTGTTTTCTATGTTCAATGGTGTGTGGTGTTTTTTTTTTAAACTAATGGTCAATTATATACCTTCTAAATAGGTAATATGTTAGTGTATTATTTTAAACATCTGTAATTGGAAATTTTCACCTTAGTCATTTTGTTTATCACTAACCTACTCATGACTGCTACATTAATTATTTCTCTTTATTTAGAGGTGTGGTGCATTAGTTGAGGAGAAGAGAACTTTAGTGAGATTTATGGCTAGATCAGCATCTCAGCCTGGACAGGTATAAAATTTTTTCATGTATATCATTGTATATGTAGCAAAATACTATTTCATGAACCTTTGTTGAAGTGTTTTGGATCTTGAACGTCACAGTTGACAGGTCTATCAGGTTTCTCGGGGAGGGGGGAGGTTAATTTGCACAGCTGGTTACATTTAAAGGAACAGTTTACTTTATGGAGCATGATGGAAAGGAGGGTGTAGTTAATATTTTTCTGTTGTTTCAGTAATTTCCTGCATTTTTGATGTTATACTTTATATCCTACAAACATTGCGCTTTAAATGCTTTGCTGAACTATCCAGTTCAGTATCGCAGTATTTTGTTGGCTACATTGTATGAATACAAATGCAAGTTAAAACCTCTGCCTCTCTCTGATGATAAAATGCCTCTGTGTTTATGTTAAAAGACACATTTCGTATTACATGTTATGGTGGTTTAGGCGTGTATCTAGTTTGAGCATCTATTCAGATTCCTGGCTTTGTGCTCATTCCCTATAATTCGAAATGCTCTCATTTATGTGCCTGCTCTACTCCTGTCCTTCTCTCCTCATATGCCTCCTTCAAAGTAGGTTTTTTAAAAACAAACAAACAAACAAACAAAACAAAACAACCAAGCCAAAAAACCCTCAAAGCAACACCCCCAAAAACCCAACACTGAACGACAAAAAAACCCCAAAACACACGCATGCGTGCAAAACCACATTGATTTCTCTTTCATAGAGGAGTAGCATCAGGAGACAGTTAATACACAAACTAGAATCAATACTTTTCACATGAGGGAAAATGCATATTTATGTTTTCTGGAAATTGCCAATAAATACTCATAGATTAAAAGTTCTTCTGTTCTTCACTTCAGGATGATGATAGGTATGATGATAAACACTGTCTTTTTGTGTCTGTAGAAGAAATTAACTTGAAATTTTCTAGCTTTTCAAGCTGAAATTTTAATAACACATAGAAGTTAGTAGTATGTGATAAAAATGTTACTAATTTCTATACACTTTTTTTAATTCAAGACCTGAGATTTTTTGAAACTGGAATCAGAGGTTGTGGGAGGGAGGTTCCAAATTTAAGCACATTTGTTAGTGGTCTGACTTCTTTTAAGCTCTGATCAGAGCTACCATTGACCTCTAGGTCAGTGAAGGCTGCTGAGTGGTTTGCATGTTTTTTTAAATTGGTTGAAATCCTGACATATTCTCATTAATAAATGAATTGCTTCCTTCAAAAAAAATTGAGAAACTAATTAGGCTTCTTGAGTATGGATTTTAGTCCCGTATTTTATTTGTTTTATTTTGTGCCTGATTTCTTTGACTATTTTGTATCTGCATATGAAATTTTGAGAAGGAATTTGCTATGTCCACTTTCAGTTGCACAGTCCATTCCTTGTTATCAGTACAGTTCATTTCACTTAAAAGATCTGAAATAATTATTCTAACTTTGGCAGTTTTATTTTGTTCTTTAAGATTTGAAGTTAACGTTCGTTTTGTCTGTGCATTAAATTTCATAGGCAAAGAAAATTGAAACACTTCTAGAACTGATTCCTGAGCATCTGGATATGGAACTTGCATACCGTTACCTCATGAGATGTTATGGTAATTTACTCTCCTTGGAGTAGCTTTTCAGTGAGAACTCTTGAGACATTCAGAAAGGTCATGGAAACTCTTAGAAAGGGAGTAGGACCTACAATGTGTAACTTGCTTTACAGTTTGAGCCACAAAGAGGTGGGGGGTTTGTCAGGGGTTTTTGTTTTTTCAGTCTGTTGGGTCTGTATACTATCCTAGCTATTAGGTTGGAAAAGCAACCAACTGACCAAAGCCTTGAATCTTTTACAAAAAGAGCTGTGTTAGATTAAAGGTTACTGCCTCAACAGAGGCTTCGTGGAATAAAAAAGAATCCATCCTAACCCATGGAGAGAAATACTGTAGAAGCTTTCTAAATGAATCTAGCGTTTTTTCCCTGAAACGTGTAATAAGTGTATTGGTTCCTTTTTTGTGTGCATTTCAAAATCATAAGTGCTTAGTTCTATCAGTAATGTGCAAGGACCTTATTGTTGTTAGTGTAGATTCTTTATACCTGTTTAAATTTAGCCAAAGTTAATATTCCAGGTGCCTTCATTTGGATTTACCTAAATAGTTGATTTGACGTGCTAATCAGTTCTCTTTATAGTTGAAGTCAGAGAGGAACAGCTCTAAAAAATCAAGCTGCTTATTTAAATGTTTATTTGCAACACTCGCGCTTGAAAAACCAGGACATATGGCCCCTATGGCAACACCCAGTTGGAAGCCTGCGTCTCGGTGCTGTAGTGTCCTTTGCCTTGTGTACTCTGATATGGTCCTCCAGTTTTATTACAGGGAGTAAATACTCATATTTCATATGTGTATTACAAGCAAAAAGATATAATGACAGAAGCTCTTGTGCTCCAGTCTATCACAGAGGAGATAAATAGGAATAATTAAGTAAAACACTTCAAACCCAAATCCAAGGTATGGTGTTAAAGGAATACAAACTTCACTGTATTTGAATCAAGTTGTAGAACTTCTCATGATGTAGTATCTAACTTTAAAAATTCACTTGCTTAGTAACGTTTGAAACAGCAATCACTACCAAAATCGTTTAGCCCCATAGTTTCATTCACAGCAGGGTAAGTTTTCTAATGTGTTTTTATAAAACAAAAAAACACCCCTTTGTCACCAGCACTGTACTTGCTGCTTTACACTGTCATTAGCCCTTTACTGCTTTTATCTCAGTAAAAATTCCATAAGTGAACTAATTAATTTTTTCAATATCCTTTCCAACTACATCATAGTACAACAATTTCATGACGAGATTGCACAGAATCAATCACTTGCTCTGTTATACCTAAAACAGTGGTTAGAATGTGTTCAACATGTGAAGCCACACTGTATGTGAACAGATGGTTGCTGTAGTTTCTTTAGGCAGAGACGTAGCTGGCTCATAGCAAGTTCTAGAGGAGGCATTCTGTACCAGCCTGAAGAGTTATTAAAGCTGTTCCGAGTTTATTCTGTGCAAGCATCTCACCTGTATGAGACGTGGATTCCACTCCTGTATCAGGTAGAAGAGTACACATCAGTTACTTGATCCACTTTACCAGGGCTGGGCTGGATGAGTCATACTAGGGTATCTTTGCATTTTCTATTGCATCTTTCTGTTTTAAGGAAGTGAGGTGTTGGCCTACTCTTAGGATATTCAGGGTCATTTACTATATTCTGTCCCTGCCATGTATAATATGTACAGACCTGAACACATGAACAGCAATTTAGCTACATCTTCCCCTCATCCCTTTTCTTCCATTTTTGATACTTTCTGCAGTGATGAGCATGTTAGTTTCATTGGGCTGTTAAAATGATCAACAGCAAAATATTTAGCACAACTAAAATTTAGAAGGCTGTGCTTAGGTTTTGTTCTAGCCAAGAGAGCTAGAAATAAGATCTTTTAAATAAAAGATTTTATTTTTATTTGTATTTTTTTCATTTTACAGTTAATGAGCATTAAAACATGATTTCTCATTTTGGGCCAAGTCCAGCCTTGTAGTATCATCATTTTCTAGAGAACAAATGGTTCTCCTGTCAGGCCCATTGTTATTTTTAATTAGTTAGAAAGGGGAATGAAAGATAACAGAGTTTTATCAAAATAAATGGACAATAAAATGATAATTGTTTATGTGTTTAGCAAAGATATCGTAGAATGTAGATCACAGCTGAAAGAAGTCTGTTTGTATATCAGACATCCACGACTGAACAAGTAAAGGGACATTTACTCCTTTCCTTGTCCTGAGATATGATCCACTACCAGGACTAGATTTCCTTCATTTGTTGAGATGCATCATCCTTTGCTGTATACCTTCTAGAAAAAGGAAATACGTAAAATCACATTTGCGTGGTCCATTAAACTCAATCTAAGTATTAGCTCTTTTTTTTGTTTGTTTTCCATACAATAAATACATCTGTTTTAAAGAAATAGAAAGTTAACTATTTCTATTAGGCTTTCATTAAACCATCACTTTGTGCAGTTTCTGCAGTAGCCTCCCACATGCAAAAAGGAGCTCAGCCACTTGGCAGGTGTGAGTGGGAAGCTTTTCTCATGAGAAAGGGACACAAGCTATCCATTTCTGCATAATTAAAGCTTTTTTTTTTTCTTTAAGAACCATTGTTTCTGTAGCCCCTATGGTTGTGAAGATGATGTTTCCAAATGTGAACAAGTAAGAACCTGAGACAGCTCCCATACTGCAGATGTTTGCATTTTTCCAAGCAACAAAATGAATTTAACTGGGCATGATGGCTTCCTTGTTGTTCACAAGGTGCTAGGAACCGTTGTACTGCTTCTAGGACCCTGAGGACAACAGTGAAACTGTCAGGGGTCACTTCAGTTTCATCCTGATGCTTCTCAAGCAGATGTCTGAGCTGCAGAAAAGTCTGTGGTTAAGCATGAGTCAGTGTAGAAGGAGGAGTTTCTCCCCTCTCCCACTTTAGAGGAAGGAGAAGTATACTTCACTCTTCTACAGCTAGAAGTGAATAGCGCTTTACATAAATGAAGAACGGCTTAGTTAGAACCTGTTGCAGGGGCTGGTACCTTTTATGGAATATCCAGCAAAATGTTATTGGTTACCTAAGCAGTTAAGGTTTTTAATAGTGTTAGTGGGTCAGCAAAAATTTTCTCCTGCTCAATAGGATGAAATGGATTTTTCTTTGTGTTCTAAAATGAGCATGTGACCTTTGTTTTCTTTGTTCCTATAGGTTATAGTTTTGATGTAGCCAGCACCTGTAACCGTAATGATATTCTGCCCTTGCTTAAGGGAATTAAATTCTGTTCTAGAATTCTCACATGCTGAACTTGGGTGGTTCTGGTTCTAGCTTTTGTTTTTATTTTCTATCATTTGCTTCAGAAAGAGGCATATGGCTCTGTATCTCACATCCTAGAGTGGTGTGTTCTCACTGTGTGGCTCCTACTCCTTTGTGGTTCCAGCACATGTTTAAAGGAATTGATCATCCACCCTCAAATAAAGAGGAAAGCTAGAATGGCTGTATGTTCTCTTCTCTTATGTGGTTTGTCAATAGGATATGAAGAATATCCAGAATATTTGGAATATTGTATATTAAAATACTTAGAGTATGTTTTGGCAAGTAGTAGGAATGTATGACATCATGGAAACAGGTGAAAAGAGGAACACTTAGCCACTGGGGGTTTTTTGTTTTTTATTTTCCTCAGAATTGGATGGGGATGTTGCTGCTGTAAAGGCTGTGTATGAGACAATAAAAGCGAAGAATATACAGCTGCACGAGCTATCTCTGAAATCTTTAGCAGCTTTTCTGAAGAAAGTAGGAGAGCCTGTCCCTTTCACTGAACCCCCTGTGAGTATTTCCTAATTAAGAAACAGATCTGCAGAATTGTGTATGTTCAGTGTTAATAAAACAAATTGCATGAATAATTATATAGGGATTAGATCTCTGCAAAGACTCCTCAAAGGAGGTAATGTATGAAGTACTGAGTGTTGTAGGAGCTATAGTAATCTTGCATTGGATTTGACTTGAGGAAATAAAACCTCTTGGGGCTTCTGATATTTAAACTACCTGATCTTATCAGGCACTCATCTGCAGGTGTACCTTTGTCAAATGTCCTTGGGGCATTTATCTAAGTAGTTGAACTTTAAAAGGCTTATAGAATGTGTATTTCTTTAACAGTTAATGGGTTTTAGTTTTCATTAATTACCTCTTTTGTATCCAGTACAAGCTGCTACTTTAGTAGGATGGGATTTTAGAACTGTAGGAATTATTCTTCTATTGCAGCTTTGCTTCTAGCTGCGTTGCCAACAGATAGATGCAACTGTGCAAATATATCTTATTTGAGGGTGACAAGTGGCATGACACTAAATCTGTCAAGACTGTAAACACTTCTTTCACATCATTCTTTTGACTAATAGTCTGCTAGTGCCATTTTAGCGAAGCGGTATTTGAAGACTCATATTTTCTTTTTCTAATCAAACTTTTTATTGGCATTTTCTAGCCCCTTTTTATATGCTAAAATAAGTGTTTTTCTGTGGTTCTATAAAGAACTGATTATATGCTGTTTATTGCTCCATATTGCTTCATGATAAATGTGATTTTCTTTCTCATTTTGCAAAGAATTGGAGAAAAATTTGGTGTAAAATATTTAATTTTGCCTTTAACAGCTGTGGAGTTTTTTCTGCAACCTTGACATAATTTATAATCTGAATTATTATTTGGACTGTGTAAATTTGAAACCTAGAATGTCTGTTTCTTACATGTAGCTAGTGAAAATAAGAGTGTGCTTTCAAAGTGACTGAAATGATTCATTTTCTGATTTCCCTGTTCAATTTTTCTCTAATGTAGCTTGGCCTTTAAAAGCATCTCATAATTTTTTTGACACAATTGCAGATTGCAGTTAAAAAGTATTTTCGTTTTTAAAATGAAATTGATTATATTATTGCATTTTGTAATAGAAGCCTCATTATGCATTTTTGGCAAGGTTTTCCTTTTCCTTTTATTCTTTCTCTCTTCTGGTATTTCTCTTAATTGTACAGACTTCAATACAGATCTAGTTTTGCATGACAGAGAATAATAGATTTTGCTTTTGTCAGGACATAAGACTTTTTTCAGAATTAGTAACTTTTCAATTGAAACAATGTTGAACTTGTTTGTTCCACTCTATTTGTAGGAGTCATTCAAGTTCTATGTGGAAAAATGGAGGAAAAGAAAATTGGAAGCATCATGAACAGACAGTCTTTCATGCTTAGTTGTTTATGAAATTGTTTAAATATTACATTCAATAAAAATTTAAAAAAGCATGTTGTTCTGTGTAATTTTTAATATAAATCTGTGTTTAAACAGCACTTTCCATAGCTGTAATTGATAGAAACATTCATTAATAGAAATGCTGTTAAAATTGCTAATGAAATAATCAATGAAATGCATTTTTCTAGGCTATTTCTGTTTTGATGTATGATCTGCGATAACCTGAACTGTATTTTGGCTCCAGTCGATTCACCAAATATCTGTATATCAGGAAAGTTGCTGGAGGGGTATGAAACTGTAACTTAAGCAAACTGTCTTATCCTTTGTTGTTCTTTGCCTGGTCAATGTACTGTGGGGTGAAAGTAGAAGGGTAAAGAACATCATCTTCAGGATTCATCTGTATCTACACAGAAAATAAACACATCTATTTTAGATTTTCTCCTAAATGTACTTCTCTTGTGTTAAGTATCTCATTAGGACAAAGTACATCAACCTTTTACAGTAGCTTGTGTGTTGTAGTTTTATAGCATCTTTAATTCATTCTCATAACTGTTAGTCCAGTTAACTTTGTGGATACAAGAACTGCATATCCATGAAAAAATGCCTTTTAAACAAAGCAGTGCCCATTTTTGCAGGGGTAGCAGTTTTTACTGGCTGGGAGACTGATGGGCATGTTTTATTTGTATAAATGTGGGAGTAAACCTACCTGCCTACCTGATGTGACGTTCTGCAGTCCAGAGTTGTGGGATCATGAAAATAAGACACTTAAAAATTACAAAGGTGAAAGAACGCATAGAAAATATGTCCATTGTCTCTGTGAATAATGATGGAAACTCACAAATGTGCACATTGGCGTAACGTGGAATACGGTGCCTACGCAGTACTTCAAACAGGTTTTAATGAAATTAAAGCTTGTTTCTGTGCATTTAATAACTTTGTTTATTTATCTTTACATTTTGAGGTAGTTAACCTTATCTTTCTTAGGTTTTCCCACATAGGCAACGCTGTGGTAATTAAAAATTTGTGTGTGCACACAAGGTTTTGGCGAAATTTTGAAAGACTTGTACAGTAATCTGAATGTATCAAAGTTAGAAGAAAATTGGGACCTAATTTTTTAAAGTAAAATTTCCAAGCCATTAACTAGTATATTTACAAATACACAGAAAATTCCTGCTGTACTTAAAAAATGAGGCATAACAAATCAGGGGCTGAGGAGAGCGGTAAATTTGGTTTTCCAAACAAAGATGGATGTATCCTAGCTGTGTCTGCTCCATTGGCGGTGTGGTTTTACAATGACCTTCATTACTTCACAACCGCAGACTTGACAACATGCTGCACCTACGTGGCTCTAACCGTCTGGCACCCTTTGTTCCTGGGTTGTCAAGATAAGGCATTAACATATGAAATTTCATTCATAGCCTAATGGTTGTGCGCCCTATCTGAAAGCAAGCCTAGGCAGTACTCAGTTTATTTTGTTTCACAAATGGAGATGTTTCTTTTTTCTAAAGCTACAGCTACATTACATGTGCTTCTGTGTAATAGCAGCGTAATTGAAGACTGTGTCAACTAGTTGGCAACCCTTTCTCTAGTGCCACAGCTCTCGTTGTCAGAGGTCATCTCGTGAATCTCTCAGTTTCACAGCAGTAGCCGTGTTCCAGTAAGTGGAGTCACATCTGAGCAAAACTGGAGGCAATGGGCTTTTTGAGCTAAGCTAGCACATAGGATAGGGAAGAGAATTAGTATTACTTGCAGCAAACACCAGGTCATCACAGAGGAAGTTAACAGCAGATCTTAACTACCTTTGTTACAAGGAGGTGGAACCCCATGTGCTGTTGGACCAGGTGCAATTGATTGTCAGGTGCTGTGTCCGTCGTTAGTCTGTGCTGTGATACCGGCAGGTTGCGTTTGCTGGCTGGTGCCTTCTGCGGCAGAAAAGCAGCACGCAACGCTGCAGCCGGATGCAGGGCTGCACGTAGCTAGTGCCCATGCGTGAGCTCTGACCATGCAGGATTAGTACTAGTCACCATTTTTCTACTACTACACATTTTTCTTCTAACTTGCTTGACTTTAACAGAGTAATGCCCTATAATTTAATAGTTGCAATTGTGGAAATGGAACATAAATTTGATAGCCTGTAACTGAAGAATATAAATTAAATTGGTTTCAGCTCTGAAATTGCATTTTGAGTGACCTCATGGACAGTTACGGGCTGAACGAGCAGGCTGCTGAGCCGATTAAAAATGAGTGAGGCACTGCAGGAGCATGAGACCAAACAGTACCAGGGTTTCGTGGCAGCAGTGACAGGGTAATGGGTAAAGGTGCTCACTGACCACTTGGGATCACGTTGCAATAGCCCTGGCCTGTGAAGTCATGTGGCAGAGATGGGAAGGCACAGATTATTCAAAGAATAGGCAAAGGCTGCCATTGTGTGATAATATTCCTGATTTTCTGTTCCAGTAAATGTTTCGTGTACAATTAAGGAACGGTGACACACAGGAGTGCAGTCTCTCCTGTCTTTAAAATGTGGGACAGTGAGGGATTTATGCCACTCCGGGACACAATCATCTCTGTCTGAAACAAGGTTATACCAGGAAGGTTTTGCAGAATCGGCATTTGTGCCGACTCTTCTAGAATACGCTTGAAATGATAATATTATTTGTGCATTGGTGTGCTAAGACTCAGCCAGTTCAAGCATTAAGAAAAATGCAGTTTATAAGGTTAGCATTTCTTCACCAAATAAGTAGGAACTTTCATTATTTGTTTCTTCATATTCAAAGAAAGAAACCTGTAAGATGACAAAATGCAGAATGGCAGTCTTGCAAACTTGGTGATTTATTAGTCCAGATAACAAACGTACCCCGTCATACTGACCGTAGCAGTTAGCCCTTTAAAGCGGGAAAGAATTATTTGCCACGGGCTAGTGGCTAACTGGGATTGTGCAAGATCCAGACCAGGCGTGGTGCCTGTGAGTGTGCTTTTCCGGAGGCCTCCATGGGAAGCTGAGAGTGTGCTGACATGAAATGACCTGACATGTTACTGGAAGAAGCAAATTGTGTGAGCACGTATGTGTTTGCATAATAGTGCATCTTGATTGGGGTTGAGAGGACTGGAAAAAGCTTGCTGCTTGAATTGAGGTGACTTAATCTCACTTCTGTGCACTGCGCCACATTATGTACTCACCTCTTTTCCCCCACTCACCTTGAGGCAGGGGCAGGAGGAGGGTGCTTTTTGGTTTTTGAGCTCAACGTGGGAAAAGTTTCCTTGTTAACTACCAATACAGTCATTTTGCAGCATGATAATTACGTGCTGTAGTTCCATCCTTATCTACTAAAACAGTTCATTGAACTCATTGTCTCCTGAGAGCCTTTTCTATAGCAAGAAACGTAGCTTGGTTGGTTAGTAGCTGTCTTTAGACTTTCTTAATATGTACCCACTGTTGAAAATGGAGTAGCTGAACGGATCATGTCTTTGGCAGTGGCAGCTCAGAAGGTTTTTATAGATTGAATGCCTGAGTCAGCAGGATTCCAGCTGCAGATTACAGTAACAAGGGAGGATCGTAACAGTGAAGGTAGGATCATGAGTGCACATATTGACAGAGAAATAGACTGAAAGTGTTTTCACCAGAGTACTACTGTATTTATTGCTTTTCTCAAAGGCATGATGCTTCTGGACTCTCAGGGCACACAGCAAAGGAGGAAGGGACAGAAGTGATCGATGTGACCAGGAGGTTTTGCTGTTCAATGTGAGAAATGTGTCAGCATCTAGAAGGAGTGTCCAGTTTCCTGCACTGGTGTACTGTTGCTGTAAAGGTGAAAAAAGCGAGCATGTAAGAAAAAGCTGAGACTGTCATTGAATTTAGCCTTTTTTAGCAAAGATTTCTCTGCATTTCTTAAAATTATTCTCATAATTTCTGTGTAAGGTCAACTGCAAAAAGATATTTCCTTTCCAGAATGGCTGCAGCATCTGGTGGTTTGCCAGTACTTCTGTGAATCAATGATCAGAGGAAGCCCAATATCCTTTTAAGTTGGTGGCTCCAACTGAGACTGTAATGTAATCCAAGGGCATCTTTCTGAGTATGAGTGTGCAGATCCTCAGCTACAGGAGCAAAGTCCTGGGTTTCCCATTAGCTATGGAAATAAGAGCAGATATGGAAGTTTGAGGTTTGAGTTTTCTCTACTGTTTCCTGTAATTAAGAAAATGAGATAATAGAAACTGTCTTATGCAGTGCCTGCTATAGACGGGGGTTCCACAGATAAAACTATTAATGCAGGGTTTCTCTCTGATACTCTTAAACTGCTATATTACAATTGGCTAATGCTTCACGATTTCTCCTGTGATTACCCTTATAACACTGTGCTAAAGCAGTGATATGTATAGAATTTCTATTGTCTGCAGCAATAGCTCCAAACCTCTTTGCAGTTCTGTGTTTTTCATAATTATTTCACTCACTTATAAATGCCAATGTACTCAAGGTTCAGAAAGCAACGAACCTCAGTGTCCCACAGTGAAACTGATGCGTCTTGAAAACTAGCAGCAAATTTAATTCTTGGTTTTGTAAGTAGTTTGCATCTGCTGTTCTTCACATAGTCCGTGAGACCAGGGCAAATCTGAAAAGTGAAGTTATGGGAAGAGTTGTAGATAGCAGAGGTGAATCTTCAGGGGAGGAGAGGAGGGTGGACTTCTAGACAGAAAACAGTTTGGGCTGGAAGGGAAAGCAGGGGGATGTGGACAGGATGAGGTTGGCCTGGCCAACCTCCTTTGAGGTGGTCAAAGAAGGCTCTGGAAAGCTGTTTTGCTGGGTGCTGGATTTTTGTTTATGGGAGAGGGGCTATGAAGAGTGATTGTCAAAATACAGGATCGCCACGGAGGAACTCTGAAGGAATTGGAAGTACTGGGAAAATAAGTGGGAAGGATGAGAGTTGGTATTGTGGGTGGCAATAAGATGACTAAGCTAGCAGCTTCAGTGTGATGCCTTAGGCCTGGCTGGATTGGGAGTGAATGACTGTGAGGGGAAGGAGCAGCCCTCAGCTCGCTGGCAGTTGGGGTCGATGACACACCACCGTGGATCTTTGCCTTTCTCATGGCTCCCACTGTCTCCTCCTCAGCCACTTCTCCTTGAGGTTCACTGGCGAAGCAAGCAGTGGCAGCAGCAAGGGCTGCTAAGGGCGAGATGGCTGCTGAGCCCAACTGAATGAAGGAAGAGGCTGTGAAGGACTGATCCGAGCTGCTGAGGCAAGCCTGGTCCTCTCATGCCTTTCCACCAGGGGGAGTCATGATGGTACTAGTCCTGTAATTGCAGCTGGGTAATGGAAGAAACAGGAGCATCATCATGTGCCAAAAATCCCAAAGGAGGTTTGTTCCAGTGGCAGCCTCCTAAACCTCACACTTATCAAATTCAAAAGCAGCTGTAGGAACAAGTGTGTTATTACTGTAATTTAAGGTGGTTCTAAAGATGAGTATGAATATCGGACAGTGTTTAACACTGGGGCTGTTACAATTTCTGTGTATGTTCTGAGTTGCAGCCTGGGGTGAGGCTCCAGCCAAAGCAACTGTGTCAGGTTGCTGAGCCTGCTACCTAGCCATACTCTGAAAAACTTTCTGTCTAAATCAAAAATAAATCAAGCAATTGCCCTTGTTATCTGCAGAGTTCCCTGGGAATTCCCTCTGATTAGTTTAGCTGGTAGCTTGAACAGTTCATGTGTGAAGGTTAACTCAATTGTAAATCTTGATCATCTCTAGCAATTGTCCATTTTTAGGACTCTCAGAACCGTTTGTAAATAAAATTACACTCTGAAAATTGGAAATACGATAGAAAGCATATGCTCATTGGAAAATCCATTAAGAGCCATGTATCTGTAGACTTTGCTTAAACAAGGTCTTTGCTTTCCTTCATGATTTTGTTGACTCAGCCTGTATTTCAAACATGAACGTTTGAAGTGACAGAGCTAGTAATATCACGTGTCGCACCTGGTCAACTGTTCAGCATTCCAGGGAGGAGGAAAAAACTCTGATCAAGTGCAATAGCTGAATATAAATAAATGTATATATAATGTCAAATTATTTTTTTTTAAACAAACCTTTTAGTTTTCCATCTTTTTTTATAGTTTTAATGACAGCCATATTTTCCATCATCTATAGTACATATAAAATGCTGTGTTCCAATTGTTTTTATGCCCAGGAATACAATTTCTGCATTTGAGTGTCTTTCTCACTGACATCAATAACATTATAAATTCATCTAAATTCAGCAAGTAAAAACAAGGTTGAAAACTCTGTTTTATACCACTAGCTGCAGGGGGCATAAAATTACGGTAATTTGTGGCTTTACTATTGTCAATCATGCACAAGAGTTTTTTCCAGTGGAAATTTATCACGCTCCTGGCACTGAACATAACTACAAAGCTGCAAGGCATTTTTCTAATACAAAAGCACGGAGAAATTCCCGATGAAGTACAAAAAGCTAAATATTCATTCACCTTTCTTTTTTCTTGCTTTTAGAAAGGACAAACCTGAGGCAAGTGTGTCCAAAGCATTTGACAGCATTGAGCTCTGCTGTAAACAGACAGCATGCTTTTCTAGGTAACAATAACACTTGGACAAAATGCTTTTTTACATGATTACTAGTAGGAGTTGTGGTAGAGGGGGAAGGCGAGGAAGAAGGTACAGCATGCGATGCCATCAGCCAGAGGCACTGTGCACAGATACTGCAGGGGTGGTGGGAGGGTGCCAGCTTCTTGACTGTTCTTGCTGGCCTGAAATGCCCCTGCAGCTCTGTGGGGGGTGGTGGCAACTCATGCCTGTATTTCTAGGAATTACAAGCAAAAAAGGTTATTAAATGATTGTATTAAGGGGATGCTAAAAGAGCAAAAACAGTTTTTGGCACTCTGCCTTTCTCAGCAGAGGTCAGAGTGTCGTGGGGTGATGGCTACCACAGGTTTAACCTCTGACTTACCCATCTGGAAATCAGATGACTGTCTTGAGTAAGGCAACATCCTGCAGCTGGAAGCAGCTCATTAGGGTAGCACATGTCCTGTTTTTCAAAGTTTTCCATTTGTGCAGCACATTTTATTGTTGCCTGGTTTGGAACTCCATTTTTTGGCTTTGTGCCTTTCTACAATTAGTTGAAGTACTGCCATAAGGTGATTAGCTATTTTTAACTAAGAGTGGTAGAAGATCTGGCTGTTTGTTGAAAAGCAATCATTAAGATAATACTTGGTTCTTTTAGGGCACTCTTCTCAGCATTGTGACTTGCCTCATGAGAAGGAAGATGTTTACTTGTGTCAGGGAGGAGCTGCTGCTAGAGACTGGACTGGCAGATCAGAGGGGCTCCTTTTTAATTTTTCTTCTGACTTTCTCAGTAAAACATGAAGTCTTTTTTATTTTAAAAAAAGTTTCTGTTGTTGTTTTCTAAACTCTTCCCCGAGCCCCCAGTAAATGACAGTGAGCAAAGGTACTGTCTTGAAGAATGATGATGTTAACTGTTAACTAGTATGGTTGTATATCATTGCAAGGCTCTGTACGATTTGGTTTTGACTATATGTGAAGGTTCATAGACCTCAAATTGCTATGCGTTTGCTTGAAAATTCAGCACTGAAGTAGTAGATGACTATCTTGTGGGCTAATTTGCTTGTGTACAAACTACAAATTATATTTGAGGCAAGTGGCATTGTTTACTCACTGTATGGGTTCTGGCCAGTACTTTAACGTTTATGCCTTTAAACCCACTTGTTAAACATGAAAAACTAAGATGAGGCAGAAACAGTACTGAGATACACTAGGAATCTTAGCAAAATCTGATTAGATGCTTAAAAAGGAGCGAAAGTGTTTAAGAAAAATGTGTTTAAGAAAAGACTGGACATGGCACTTAGTGCCATGGTCTAGTTGACAGGGTGGTGTAAGGGCAATGGTTGGACTCAATGATCCCAGAGGTCTCTTCCAACCTGATTGATTCTGTGATTCTGTGAAAGATCCAAATGTGTTGTTGATGGGAGATGCTGGTTCTAGAGCCATGATGTGAAGGTTGAGGAGGGGCTGTTAAGTTGCAGTTTCTTAGCACTGGAAGCATTAAAAGTATCAAATTGTGACCATGAAAGCAAAACAATGCCAACAAAACTTGCAATTCAAAATAACCGTAAGTTTGGTTTAATGACAAAATAAACATCAACAAACAGTTTTATAATTAGTTATATAAATTGGCAACATCACTTTTATAAATTATGGATCTGAATTGCTTTTTAAATATTCCCTGAAAAAAAATTGTGAGCTATCATAGACATTGCCATTCTGTGTGTATATATATATATGTTATCTATTTATGCAGCTACCTCAATGTATATATATTAATATGAACACACGCACATTATGTATATATATGCTTTTTAAAGCTTGACAGTTCTTAAAAGGGTTAAGCGGTTTTAAAATTACCTCAACCCACTGCTTAAACATTGTTGCCTTAATTAATAGCTGCTAACATATGAAGGGCTTGTCTTGGCTCTCAGAGTATAAAAAAAAAAAGCAGCATGTCACAGAGCTCCGTGTACACTGTTTCTTGTCTACTGCCGTTAAAATTAATCATTGTGGCTAAAACCTGAAAGGTTTGTTATTTCTGGTACAAGTGGACATACCAACACCTGTAATTTCTTACACGTAGAACCCATAAGTCTCCTTGCACAGCATATTGTCTGTGTTTTTTTAAAGGAATTTCATGGGATTTTTTTAATAAAAAGGGATGGCTATTGATACTTGTTACTGATTTAGCATTTCTGAATGCATTTTGCAATGAATAAATATGGGATGAAACTTTCAACATCTACTTATTAATTTAGCTTAGCCGGAGCAAAAGCTAGTTCTTTCTGAACAATGGGTTAAAAGTATTCTGGAGGGCTGCCACTACCCACGAGCCAATATGCAGAGCAGTGCTTCTGTAATCCATTTTCCAGTGCTAAAAAAGTTTGTCCCTTTTGCCAAGTGGAGAGACTACATAAACTTGGAGTGGAGGTTGGGGAAGAACTTCCCACCTCTCCCTGTCTTTAATGTTTTAAGTAATAGAGACAAATTTTTCTTATCTGTTTCTTTACAGATAACACAAAACCTCTAATATATAGGGGTGTTGTAACAACACATGGTTCTGTTGTCCACACACTGCTTATTTTTATAGTATCCATGTAACCAACGCAGATTTTTTTGGGGGGGGCTTTTTGTTTGTTTGTTTGTTTTATATTCTGTATTTGGTGAATGTTCCTTACAAATATCGTTGTTGCTTGTATTTGATGTTCCCATTCCCAAATTTGATGTGTATGCAGACTGAAACCCCATAGCCTGTTGCAGCTAGGTCGTGCACCGGGCAGTTCAGACAAGCAGTTGCTTAAGTCCATAACAAACTAAACGTTGTCAGGTGTGGAACAGACAGCATGATGATTTTCATGCGGTGTCTCGCTTGTGGTCTTTACTGTTTGTGTTGCGATTGTTGGGGACAGCTGTAACTTTGATTATAGTGATACAGGGAGTGCAGGCAGGAGGGCACACCGAGCTGCTGCTGGCACAGGGGAGTCTAAGGAAAAGGAACAGCTACTCTGAAGCTTGGAAAGCAAAGCTGTGCTGAAATTAGATTATGACATTTAGCCTTGGTTAGAACTCCCGGAAAGACTTCTGTTCCCTCACTAGCCACTTGCTTTTGCAGCAGCAGCAGCAGCTCCACTGTGGAAGTGTGAAACCTTTCCCACACACGACTAACGTGAAGCATGACACGAAGGTGGAGGCCAAAGCGTGCAGCATGATCGTCACTGTCTGAGAGGTGCATAATTCCCCCTAAACTTGTGCTATTTTTCAACTCCTGGTAGTGCGAGTGGGGCAGGTTGTATGTCATCCACCCACTCTTCCCTGCGCTCTTCTCCGTACACAGCCCCACGGCATGCTATTGTTAGGCACGAACGCTAATTGCTGGTATTTCAAGGCTCCTATCTTCTTATTGCTAAAGCCTGTAACAATAATCACAGCCTATAGTCCCCATCTCTAGGCATCAAGGAAACAAGATATGATCATAGGCAGTGTGCTAATGTAATTGTAGTATATAGAATACGAGCTTTTTCCATGTAAACACAGGCCTGGCCACATCCTGTGATAGCTCTTCCTACACTCCGTACGATGGCTGTTCCTGGGCTCACTGCTCAAGTCCCCATTATGTATACATCTACCCTTGTCATAACACCACCTCTGAAACACTCACACCGTTTGGTCCTGCTGCATAATGTTAAGAGGGTGGAATTTTAAATTGAAAAAGGCTGTTTAAGTAATGTCAGCAGCCTGACTAATTTCACAAAAGGAAGGAAATTCAAAGTTAAGGCTATAGTACATTCTTATCTAGATGCCTGAAGATTTCTGTGCATGACAATATGCCCCTAAAATTCAGAGCTGTCCCTTATGTCTTTAATTTCTCCCATTGTCTCTCTCCTTTTTTTTATTAAACATCAAAGTGAATTCACAACAGAGAGTCAGCCTAGAATTTAATCCTCTAAATACCTTGAAAATAGAGGTTTAGACTAGAAGTACCAATATATACCCTTAAAACTTCAGTGTAATATAAAAGAGATACTAATCACAACAGATCATTACAAAGAAGAGTAAACCACTTTAAAAAAATTAAGTGTCTTAAATATAATAAAAAGGAATAATTAACAATCAAACAGGAAGCTGCTATTCTGACAATTTAATGATGCTGAATTGGACTGAAAGAATTGGCTTTGCCATTAAAAGGCAATGGAAATCTGATAATTTCAAAATGGCATTAGGATCAGATCAAGTGGGGGTTTTTCAAAATCAAATACGGCAGAACCAGAAAGAAATGGTAGCATTCACCTTAGAAAAACCTTGGAGTGTTTTGGATCCCTACTGCTGCCTGCGGCTGATGCTGTTATTGTATCACACCTGCTTAACATCTTTAGACTAGGGTCTTACTGGGAGTTTACTACCACGTGGAACCTGTGGAAAGTAATGTTGGCAGCTCTAATTGCAAAATAGAATAATAAAATACTGATGTTCTTTCATTCTTATTTCTTTTTTTAAAAAAAGAAAGGGATTTGCATAACAGTATCTGGGGCATTATAGCCAATTACACTAGGAGTTTTCCGCTGTGTGCAACACGTAAATAAAAGTAGAGTAGACGATATGCTTTGGTTCTCTGTAGATAAGCAGAGAGATATGCATCCAAACATTTAAAATCAAGCAATCTAATCTTATAAAATGCTCACAACAACTGTACACTTAATTTGCACATGCCCTTGCCATGACTGTGAATTACAGCCATTTATTTACTGTTACTCTTTTTACAAGCATTTCATAGATTGCACCATTAGATTTTTAATTACCAGAGGGGCAGGTTTGGTATTTTCTACCCGAGAATCTTAGGAACCAAACTTGGAAAATTGCTGTGATTTGTATTGCCATGGAGGAAGATGTGATTAGTAACAATCCATTGGTATGTATTTATATTGTAGAAATAAATCCACGAAGGTGAGATAAAATTTATCTGTCACAAGAAATCATCTGTACAGTGAAAAAATACCCATTTCGGGCATCAACAGCATCTAACGGGAACACAAAGGCAAAGCCTTAAAACATGTAATCAAGTAGAAACAACACAGAATCGTTCACAGTTGTGTTCTCCATCCTTGCATGTTCTCCTGAAGCATCAGTGAAATCTTGTTTTGCTTTCCTCTACGCTGCTCTTATGAGTGCTGAATGTTATACGCTACAGAAAGTAGTGTTTTGTGTGTGCTGATGCCGCTTCTCTCGGCGCTCTCCGAATTAGGTACGTGATCACTATACGTTCAAACATTATGGACTAAAACATCAGCTATTACAAAGTGGGATGGGTCCTTTTAAATCAGCGGCCCGTACCTCAGAATATTTCAAAGTGTGCAGAACTCATAAGGGTCTTGTCACCTATAAAAATCATATGGCAAACAAACAAACAAACAAAGAAACAACAACAACAGAAAAACCAAACACCCTCCGAAAAACCCATCGCCGGGCTGAGGCCGCAGTTGGCGGCAGGCTCCTGCCGATCCTGGGCCGCTGCTGCCATCCCGTGGCCAGCCGGGCGGGCCTCACCCGCGCTCCCCGGCGCCGCTGCCGAGCTGGCACCGAAAAGGAGCTCGTGGGCTTTTCTTGCGAGGGACGCTGTAACCTGCTGCCTTCTCTGCACGGGTTGCTGTTACCAGTCTTGGTTTGATTTCTGCTTGATGAACCTCAGAGACAAGTAGTATAAAAGCAGGAAGCTGCAAACGATAGCAGCAAGGACGAGGTAGCTCACATAGAGAGGGTGGGAGTCCAGGTCCAGGGCCCGAATGACCTGTAACCACGGATAACACAGAATTAGGAGCAGACACAAAGTTTTCTTGCTGGATCTGTGAAGTGTGTTTTAAGTGTGAACTTCCCTGGCCCTTGCCACCTTTTCCCCTTGGTTTCCAGCTGGACGTGACTTTCGAACATAAGAAGGACATGGAGCTGTTGGAGCGAGTCCAGAGGAGGGCCCCAAAGATGATCAGAGGGCTGGAGCACCTCTCCTATGAAGACAGGCTGAGAGAGTTGGGGCTGTTCAGCCTGGAGAAGAGAAGGCTCCAGGGAGACCTTATAGCAGCCTTCCAGTACCTGAAGGGGGCCTACAGGAAAGCAGGAGAGGGACTTTTTTCAAGGGCAAGTAGCGACAGGATGAGGGGTAATGGTTTTAAACTGAAAGAGGGTAGATTTAGATTAGATATTAAGAAGAAATTCTTTACTGTGAGGGTGGTGAGACACTGGAACAGGTTGCCCAGAGAAGCTGTGGCTGCCCCCTCCCTGGCAGTGTTCAAGGCCAGGTTGGATGGGGCTTTGAGCAACCTGGTCTAGTGGAAGGTGTCCCTGCCTGTAGCAGGGGGGGTTGGAACAAGATGATCGTTAAGGTCCCTTCCAACCCAAACCATTCTATGATTCTATGATAGCTGGTTGCAGCTACGCTGTGTCTAGGGGCTGTGGTATTTCAGAGGAATACCGTTCAGCTTCTGAACAAGTTCAGCAAGCATGTAGTTGGGGCTTTCTACACATAGTGTAGAAAATAGTTGCACTTTATTATTTTTCTTTCTTTTTTTTTTTTCTTTTTTTTTGCTTCCACTAGAAAGACAGGGATAAAAGGAGTGACTGCTGTAGGGACACTTGTACGGACAAATTTAAAATATACCAAGTGTAACGTGACTTCACATGATGATTTAGTGCTTGCCAAATTTGAGGCCTTCAACGTCTACTTAAAAATGATGGGCATATAAATAGCTTTCTAATTAGTTAGCAAATGTTTGTAACAGTTTTTATTAGCGACTTACAAGTTTCCCTGGGATTTGAAATGTAGCATTTCCAACAGTCATTTCATATGTGAGGTCAGTGAATTGAATTTGCATCATGCCTTGAAAACTCCATCTGAGAAAAGAGATTTTAGAAACCCAAAATGGAACTGGAAAAAAAATAGAAAAAAGAAAGACATTGATATGCATACACAAAACTTGAGACCTCAAAAACTGCTGTGCTGCTGCCAAATACAGCAGGTTTGTCTAATTTCTTGACAGCCAGGGGCTGTAAACGTATAGCAGTTTATTCTTGGACAAAATGGCAGATATACTTTATATCGTTATGTGGAGATGGAAAATTAGGAGAGTGCTAATATCCATATCCATCAAACTCCCCCTGTCAACTAAGTCTCACTGGAGCTCAATCTTCATCTACTGAATATAATTCTTTTTACTGAAAAATTTAAGAGTTTTTCAGTAAGAATTGAGCCTTTCACTAACGCTTTTTTGACCAAACTTATTGTTACCTCATCTTCAGATGGAGAAACTGATGTAAAATGATCTGACTCCACTGTCACCACCCAAGAAGATAATTGGAAAGGTAGGAATTAAGATGAGTTTTCCTGAACAGGACACACTCAGCCCCACAACAACCAGTCACTAATGAAAACCATCAATGTTTTAGTTTGGAGGGATGGTGGGAGCTTTGTCTTACCCATCCAGAGGTTTTCCAGGCTTATCACAAAACCACCACTCAGGTAGAATGATGTGAAAAGGACATTGCCAAAGAAGGCTGAGAGCTGTAATGTCGGCAGCAGCGCTGCCACCCAAAGTGCCATCACACGGGCACTATATACAGCCAGCCACACTGAGAGAAAGTTCAGCAGGAAATGCTCTGGTTCAGGAACGAGGTTTGCCAGCCAGTAGATGGGAATCCCGTAAATTATAACAAAAGTGCAGTGCTCTGGGAGCTCCCCCAAAATCTGTTCAGAAAGAAAAGGAAAAAAAAAAATGAGAGAGAGAAAAATAAGTTGAATGATAATCACAAAACCTTCTGAGATGCACCTCAATGTACTTACAGGCTGTTTATAAAAACTACAGGAAATACTCCCCAAGAATGCAATCACCTCCCTGTTAGGTGTCGTCAGTGACATGCAAAAACAATCCACAGCAGAAATCGAAATCCTCACTAATTTTTTTCTCCAGTTGTGACAATTCATATATCTAATTGTTGAATTGAGAGGATTTTTCTTAGAGATTAGATGCCTTGTTTTGTTACAGTTCTGGCAGATTCTAGGAATTTAAGACACTTTCCCTGGGAACTGTTGTGCTTGATAACAGCAGTACTGTTACTGACTCATCACAACTGTATGTTTTGTCCAAATTTGGTTGAACCTAGTGCAAGATCAAATTTGGCTATTGGTCACTACCCTACTTTGTCCCAAAGGCAGTCCGGTTAGTAACTACTTAACTCATTGTAAAACACAAACATGCTTAGGATTTTTTCAAACATCTAAAGATATGTATAGAGAGTATTATGATTATTTCTTCCAAAGAGAGTTGCTACTATCCTCTGATACTACGGTTGTAACAAATTACATCGATTTCTCTATGAATAATGTGCAATCTTTGTGACACAATGCAAAGAATATTTTTCTCCAGCAACCACTAATAAGTATTTAAAATCTTGTGCAGAAATGGAAACCTAAATTACAGATGCCATGGCAGGCAGAACTCATCTAACAGTGGCAACATCACAAAGAAGGGATTATTCTAAACCCTTGTGAAAAAGAGAATGTAATGTTTTAAAAGTTCTAAATTTATTTCCAGAAACTCTGGCTCTTTGTGCACTTAATACAATCGTTTGTCTCTGACCAGTATAGGCCAAAACAACTACTGGAAATGTTACAGCATTGTGTCATTTCTGGTTTACCCTTGCTTTAGCATTTAATATGAATATTGTGTTTTACAGATCAAGACATGTAATCAAGCTTTCAAAGATGCTTCAGTGAATGAAATATGCAGGCATGTAAAACTGTCTAAACCCTCAAATTTCAGTTTGAGCTTTCACAAATTTTGGCCAAACAACCCAGTGAAAGATTCTTCTTTGGCTTTTCAGGGGTGGGATCTCAGCCATGACTTATGGCAACAGATCTAAAGTAGTGTGAGGTTTAATCCATTAATGCCAAGGAGGCAAGAACGATAGCCTTAGCTGGCAGACACAAAAGAACAGAGTCTGATATGAATGTGATCTTTTATACAACAAGGCTTTGTTTGTATTTTTTAATGTTAAAGCCAGCTGTTTGTATTTCCTGGCAACAAAACCAATTACCTTAGCAAAGAAGTATGGGCTAACAGAGTACATTCCATCTTCCAAGTCATGATAAAGCATTGCTCTTTCCGAATGACCTGCAGAGTAGGAACAAACAGGTTGGTTTCATCCTAGGGTTCCATTAATAAGTATAATTTTTCCATTGATTTAGGAATTTTCTGATTGTGCTTGTTTATAACATTTACAAGAAAACTGACACTTACATTTGGCAATAACATCCAAAATCACTGTGAATGGGATTAGTGCACCTATCATGTACAACAGTGCTGTTGTGTCACGAATAGAGAGTCCAGTTTTCTCATGGCCATAGTACAAAAATCCAATTAATAATGACATGAGAAGGGCCTCAAATCCATGGATTAATAATGTTGAAAGATCTCTGAAGTCATTGGAGACTTGACGACTAGGAAAACAGCAACATTGACCATAAGGTATAGTACTTACTAATGCCAGTTACATTCAGATACATTGCCCCAAACACTCTGCTAAAATCAATTTGTGGAACTTGCTGAGTTTGAGTAGGACGGGAGTTGGGCTGTCTGCTTCTGTAAAGGATTTTACCTAATCAAAGCTATTGAGCCTCTGTAGCTGCCTAGTATTTCAGGTCTGAAATGCTGAAAGCTTGAAGGAAGGCAGTGGGGGTGGGACATTCTGGTTTCAGAGACACAGGAGCAATTACTTCAGTTATAGAAGTCTCTCTGTTAAGGACCTGTAACGTACACTAACAACAGCTGATACTGGTAGTGATGTTCTACATGTATTAAACATGTTCTACATGTATTAAACTGATCATGTTTCTTCTGAGTACACAACCATGAGACCCAACTACAATACTCATCAATGCTGCCTATAATCAGTAAAGCCTCCTGGCTTCAAATCTGAGGCAGAGGTGCGAGGATGGAGATGCCTGAGCCTACCACATGGCTGCCTGGGCTTGCTGAAGGTTGAGTCACCACGCTTCGGCATGGAGATCAGGATGGCAGTACCCACAACTGGGGTGCACAGTCTTGACCCTGGAGGCTGCTGCTGTTCCTTAAAGCTGTGGGCTCCCAGTGATGTGAGCTGGAAGTGACTGTGTCTGGAAAGAGCCCTGGGACAGAAAGGTGGGACTGTACATCTGGCTGCCACCCTGCTCAGGGAACTGGGGTGAGCCAGTATAGCAACACCTCTGCTCTGTGGCTTGCTCAGGCCTAGCGCTAGCTGTGCACTTTCAGCATGCACTCATTTCTCATTTTGTGCTTCTTTCTTATGCTTTAAAATACAAATGGGCATGATACATAACTGTTTATGCTGAAAATAAGGTTACCTTAATAATACAGTGAACTGCTTTAAGACTCCTGGTAACTGATCACTTGAATGGTGAGGCATGTTGATAGCCTCTTCTGAATTTAAATGGGACCTGCCCAAAGGAAAAGAGAAAAAAAAAAATTGAAATTAGCACAGGCTGTAGCTGTTACTCCAGATCTACTGTATGACAGTCTTTTCTTTACCTTTGCTTGCTGAATGTGGTTGCAACATTGTCTCCTTCAGCAACTTTCCATAAGAAATCATCAAAATCTTTGACTTTTTCTAGGAACAAGTTGGCAAGAGTGTTTGCTCTTTTTCGACTTTCCATCTGCTTTTCTGCGGTCTGTTTATCGATACTGGTCAAATCAACTGCAAAACATTATTTGACCAGAGTCCATATGCTACAGATGTGATAACTTTATGATGTATTTAGAATCAGAGATTTCATTGTGAAAAGACAGTTCAACCTGTGTGCATGCATTAAGCTACAATGATTAAAACATCATCAGTTACTTTAAGTAATTAGAGAAGAACAGATTGTTGTATTTTGTCTTAGGAGATCTAGTCATTCAATGAATCACTGATAGATTTCATAATTGCTTATTATAATATTGTAAACTCCTATTTCAGATTTTTCCAAATTTAATAGTGGCTTGAGAGGGGTGCTGAGAATAAACAGTTTGAATTTCCTTCCTGGCACGTAGGCGTTTACAATTGGTTATGTGACCTTGACTTAAATCACATGTTTTTTCTCCATCTGCAAAATGATGGTTATCATCTTTTTTTTGTATATTACAGAGGTGCCATAAACTTTATCTGATACTGAGAAAGCCCAAGAAGAACATTATCCGAGGACAACATACTAGCAGCAACAATAGTTGACTTAGCATTATTTTTTTACTTAACAAAATGACTTTTTTTTTTAATCAAAACTTATAATTGTATTTTCCAATGCTGACCTTCAGTGTAGTGTGAAAATACCTGATGTTTTGCAGATGCTTTCTGAGAGAACTATCGCTGCACATTTTGTAACTCCTTACACTGGGCTGATGATCTCTGTTCAGCCACTCTTTAGCAGGAGTCCATCAGAAATGAGTTGCAACGTGCCCTACATCTTCCCTTCTGCCATGGTCTCCTGTTTCTCTGTCAGACACCCAGCCAGTATTTGTGCGTTTCCATCAGGTGCTCCTTCATGCTGTGGCATCCTCTACCATCCTTCCTGCTGCCCATATTTCTCTTCTCTTCCTATGGGTACTGACTCTGTGCATAACGCTAAATGATCTTCCACCTCCTTTTCTCATTCCTCCCTGCCTCCATGTCATAGGGGTTTGTCTCTGTAACCACAGGCTGTAGCTGCAAGTTTCCCCAGGACTGCCTCACATTCTCCGTTTCCATCTGGGGGTGCTGCAAGCCTTCCTTGGGGGTGCTGCAAGCCTTCCTCAAGGCTGCACATGGCTGAAAAGGACTGCTCTGAACCATGGTGGTGACAAAGGTCTTTTTGCAGGGCTAGACATTGAGGTTAATTTCTGTTTATCTATGCACAGCTGATATCAGCTGACACTGCCTGCCACATAGGCACAGCCGAAGAGGTTACTCCAGAGCATTGCAGTTGGTGTCTGTACAAGGTTTCCTAGCCAACTTGAGTGCAAAGACCTAAGGGCTGAAACTGAACCAACCTCTGTGGTAAGAGACTACTGCCATTAGATTAACAGGGACAGATTCCCTTTGCATGTTGCAAAAAAACAGAAGAGGAATGGATTTGGAATAAAAGGATTGCTGTTCTGGGTTTGGTTTTTCTCCCTTCCAATATGCTCTGTTGGGCAGCACTCTCTTTCCCATTTACTATTCCAGGTATGTGTTATTCCTCACCCTGGGAAACTAGCTTCCCGTGTTTCTTGCTTTAGAAGTCAGAGAACTGGCTACAGAAAGCAATTGATCAGTTCATCTGTGTCTTTCTCAGTGAGGGTAAAAGTTTCAACCAGCTAAAACATGGGAATAAGTGTGCTAAACATGTGGAAGAGTTGCTACACCCAGCAGGGTTAGAAGGAGGAGGATTATTTAAAATTGATTTTGACCATAACGCTTGTTTTTGTTACATTTCCTGTACTGACAGATAAAGATCTTATTAAAAACTGAACTTGCTACAGTATTGATTTGAGTCAGTTATGAGGCATTTCTAAGACAGTTATGGTCAATAAAAATCAACATTAGCTGATACGCTTATGAAAGCAAATGATTCCCAGTAACCTTTTTTTATGACAGTGCTTGATACTAACCATAGAAATCTGCAGGATTGCTGTACCTTGGGCAGGGATAGCCTAGTTCAGTGAAATACCGGACCATGTCTCTAGCTGTTCCAGAATAGACAGTGACTCCAGAAGTCATCAGAAGAACTAAATCAAACAGTTGGAAGATATCTGACCGGGGCTGATGAAGTGAAAGAAGAACTAATCTGTTTCCTCTGGCCAGTCTGGATAATGTTATCACAAGGTTATGCGCAGTAAAACTGTCCAGTCCAGATGTGGGTTCATCAAGTATAAGTATTCCTGCCAAGGAAAATAAGTTTAGTTGTGGAAAGCAGCATGTTTGATTTGGAAAATATGTTCTAAGTGAAATGGTGCTAGTGCATGAAATCTCACTGATATATTCCTCTTTTTTTTAAAGTCTAAAGTATATTTCATACCAGCATCACATAGTATTCAACAATGGCAATTTCTTCCCCTATCTTACTGAACATGATGACCAAGAGTAATTGTGTTGATTCTTATCTTGCTCCCACTGGAAACAAGATTTTTTTTTTTTTTTTCATTGGGATGCAGATTTAGGTTCCTTATTAAATTTACATTCTTCTCTGTAGTTTTTGCACTTTGCCTGTACAAGTATCAGGTACATGAATATTAATTAATACAATAGTATTAGTTTTGTACCTTGCCTACTGAAATATTTTAACCTAAATGCTCGATAGTTAAAGCTCTTGCATTATCATGTGTAAATACACAGTATTAATTTAGATCCCAACCTGTGCTCTATTTTGCACCTCTTTGCACATATATATGAAGAGATATGCGTATGTTTGGAATTTGTTTGTTTTTTTTTTTTTTGTAATTGGTTGTTACAAACTTGAAAGGGATTTATTTTGCATTGTTTGTGTTACTATAGAACTTAATGGCCTCAATCAGCACAAGGCAGTGTCTGTACACAGACATGGTTTCTGTGCTGAGGGGTATAATGCATGTTGGAAGTGTAAAGAAAGCTTTACTTATTTTTCCTAAAAGTACTTTTTTATTTCAGTAGCAGCACATCTAATCCTGAGCATCACTTGTTACAGAAAAAGACTGCTGCTTGCCCCATATTTATAAAAAAATATAACTTTATACAAGCAAAAAATTCTCAGATCCATTTCCCAGTGGAAGAGCTGATGGGAAATCTTGCTCAACAAGAGGCTCAGCCAAGTTTATTAGTGCTGTTGATATATGTAAGAGCAGATAGGTGATTCACTCCTGCAAAATCAGCTGCAGATTTAGACTCATGTTTTGTTTCTATTGAAGACAATAGAAATTTTCTAGTTCACCTGCGGCTGAGCCAGCCACGTCAGTGAGTTGCGCAAGGCCACAATGACTGACTATACAGCCAAGAAAATGACCTTGCCTGTTAAGATTGCACATGTAAATGGGCTGGCTTGGAGGAAAGGAAAACAATCTCGATGTTATAATAGGCCAGCAGCCTTCCAAAGTAACTTGTGGCACATGGTCAGATAAAAACCAAACCTCATGCTGATATGCACAAACCAGAGCACTGCTCTGGGGGTGACTTCAGGCAAATTTCAGTAGTCTGGGCGATGGTGGTTTTAGAGAATGGTGGGTGAAGGCTCCCAGGGGAGCTCTGCCTGGCTCTGTCACCACTTCTCCATTGGCAAAGGCGACGGAAGTGAAAATGGGTTGGCTGCTGAAACACTCCATTTACAGCATTATTACTGTAATAATTACAGTATTATCTGTGATCAGCACTGATTTCAGTTTAAGTAAATAGACCAGCACCCAGTCACTATGTCTGGCTTTGCTATGGAGAGGTAACCTCTGACAGAGGGTGGTGCCATTAATCGTCCTGAGTATGAACTCCTCAAGACGCCCCAGGGGCAACTATGTGTATGGCTTTTCCCTGAAAGCTCTTGTCTTCATTTACTGCCCCATTTTCCCCAGTGGTCTGTGGTGGGCACAAGGAAGGTTTTTTGCTCACCAGGGTTCCAGAGCAGCTGTACACCGATGCTCACTCTTCGCCTCTCGCCTCCCGAAACACCACGGAGGTACTCGTTCCCTACCCTGGTGTTTGCACACTGACGCAAGCGTAGTTCTGCTATAACATCTTCTACCTGGGGAGATCCGAACGGTAACAAGAGATAAAGCAAGAGTTTATTTATTTGCACTTTCGTGCATAGATAAATCTGAAAATACAATTAATGTGGTTAAAATTCATCTGGATATTTCAGCGATCAAGACACACTTGAAAACAAATCTTGATTTTAGAGATAACATTAAAAAAGGCTCAGCGATCAGCAATTTAGTTCTTTCAGTCTCTCTAACGCTTTCTCTAGATTGTCATTTTTTATGAGCTTTGGAACAATTGCTGGTTTCTCTCTTGAAAGAAGAAAAAGATTTATAATTCATAATCTACATTAAAAAATGCCAGATTAGCTGTTCTGACTCCAAACACACAGGATCTCTTGGATAATTCCTGTCAGACACATTTTTGACAACTTTATTTTTTTCAAACAGCTTAATTACCCTTTTTTTCCTCTGTGAGTCTGAAAAAAACTTTGGAAGGCGCAGTTTGGCAACGAACAATAGTGTTTCTCTGACAGTCAGGTGGGGGAGCAGTCGGTCATCCTGCCGCACATGTGCTATGCATTTCTTAACAAGCTGGGGAGTGCTGGGTTTGTTATTGATCATGATTTGACCAGACTTGATTTTGCCTCCATGATCCCGGCAGGTTATCACATCAAGCAAGGATGTCTTTCCACCGGCTAGAAAAATCAAAATTGAAAATTAAATTAATTTCCAAGGGTTCATTTTGAAAGGTGATTTAGTCACAGACAGAGGATAGACATTTTCATTCCTTAACATCTTTTCCCCAACCCTCCCTGAAGCTTTTCCAAAGCCATAGAGACAGAATGGTCTTGAAAGAAAATACCAAGTACAAACTCATGTTCAGGAAATCTCTTTCCTCTGGAATGGAGTATGTGGCTTTAACCTTTGTCATTTGTCAGCAGAATTGGGTAGTTGGGTGTTGAGGATAGCTCCATGAACTCAAGAAGCAAGATCTCTGTCCTCTTGTTACTCTCACTTTTGAAATCCAGGTGAAAGGTGGTTTCCTGTGCTGGCTGCAGGGCTGGCACCTAAATGCTCAGCAAGAACTTGCTTTGTGGAGGGAATTGTGAATTCAGAAACAGCAGCTGGAACAGCTGAATGACTAAGGCGCTGAATGATTATACAGACAATAAGAATCTTAATCATGATTGAAATAAAAATTATTATGACTTCAATAAGACAAAAAGTCATTTAAATAATTAAGAAAAGCTGGCTCATAGTCAGAGGAAAGAAGAGTAAAGCAATGAAAACAACACCTGATTTGGAATTAAATAGCAAATGAATTTTTCCTTTTTGCTGTATGATACTGTATGTAAACACACAGAGCTCTCTTATTATGATTAGATGTCATTTATTTCTAGTCTCCCTGTAGAAAGATTAACTCCACACTTGTTTCTTAATATATACATTTTAAAAAAGAAACCCATCCATCTGTAAACCACGTATTGCTCTGTTTAAGAGTGACATATTGATTGCCATTGATAACATGAAACCCATCAGCAGTTTAATCCATTTTACTAAGGCTTTTGATGAAACAGATGATAAATAGCTTTTAAAAATAGTTTGACTAGTTTGCTGAAAGGGGTTTGTGCTCAGTGTGTGTTACCTTACAAAGGTTCTATAACTCAATATGGTTTTTCATCACAAGCTTTTGCTTTTTTTTATTGGGAGAATCTCTAAGGTACAACTTCAATTACATTAAGGATATGTGCTAAGAAAAAATTCCCATGGCAATGGGGAAGAAAAACCTCTTTTGTAGAAATAAAGTTAAAACAACTTTGGCAAATATGCCTTGCCTTTGAGTGAGAGTACCTTCCCTGAATCACTGAGCTAACCTGATGTAACAGTCTAGTGGAGACACAGCATGGGGGTTTTCACCTCCAAAGTATGGGTACTTTTTACTTCAGTTTAACAGGTCACGTGGCTACTTCTTATCCCCCTAGATAAGCTTATATTCAACTAACCACATGGAGTAAAGACCATCTCGCCATTAGTCAACCTCACCCTGGAGAAGATTAAACCAGTCCCACCAGAAAATGAATGAAAAAAAAAAAAGATGTAAGAAAGCAGAGACAAACAGAAGAGGAACTGTCTTTTCTTCTCCCGTAAGTTTCTCTTAATATCCAAATGCGATATTTTATCCTGTTAGAACGGTTTCAGTCTGAAGGGAATTCCTGCTTATGGCTATGCACGTTGCCACTGATCTTTCTTACGGGATCTGGCCTCATTTGTCTGATATGTTACTGGGTAAGGTCTGCAGTTGGCTTGATTTGAATCTGAGCCATGAAGCTGATTCGTGTCCAGCAGAGCTGGGACTGCAGGCCACAGTTATAACAATATCTCACTATACCTCCGGGAACAAATAGCAAATGTCTACAAGTCATAACAAAACTGGGTTTGAAAGTAAATTTTAATTTTTTTCCCCCAGTATCATTCTTTGTTTCCTCATACTTTGTTTCCTCATACATTTTAAAGAATGTATTTGTGACACTTTTCCAATAGTTGTTCCTCAACTAGATTTTGCCATTCAAAGGACTGCAGAGTGCTGCTCTTGGCTGTGTACGTTTTATCTGAGAGTTGGTCAAATAATGAAATTTGGTTGCTCTTACCAGTGCTCCCTATAACAGCTAGCATCTGACCGCTGTGAACTTTTAAATTCAGATTCTGGATTATGGACACCTGAGAATGGGGATCCGATTTCCAGGTCCATGGCATTTTCATCTGTGCGAGGTTTTCATACCAGGGAACCTGGGATGCCATGTTAACCTACCAAACACAGAAACAAGTCCCTTCAATTCAAACAATAAACTATTCAGCAAAAAAATCTTCAAAGTTATGATGTTACAAGCAGAGAATATGTTAAAATAATATTGTTAATCTTCAGAAATACATGGAAGAAAGTTCTTTTACAACCAAGTATGGTTTTCATGCTTTGCTTCTTATTCTATTAATCACTAAAGCTATCTGTCCTCTGTTATTTTGGTAATTTATTGTTATTGTAAATTTTAAATATTTAAATTTTTTAATATAATTTGAAATGATGCAAACCTGAAAATTGTGAAATTACTTCAGATGCCATGGTGGTACAAAGGGAGATGAAAAATTTCACTGATTCCCTGAAATCCTTCTTGTTTGTCATCCTCTCTTTGTCTCCTTCTGCATATTCATTCTTGCCAGCAAGGGCTCCCACCATCCCTAGCTGGATAGAAAGTCCCCTCAGAGGAATAATTTGTCTTAGGACTGAGAAAAAACAGAGCCTAGAAACAGACCTCTTTTCCTGTCTTATCCCCTAGCTTTACTAGGTATATTTACAATGGAGGGGTTAGCCGGCTGTCAATTTTGCAGCCAAGAGCACAATTCTGCTCACAAAACCTCTGTGTATTTGACTCTGCAACAGTTGTGTGAACTTTATGTTGTGAGCTTCAACTTCGGTTTTTAAAATGGCTTGCATATAGAAACAGGTATTGCTGGGTATGTTCCCTGCTGAAGGGAAGTATATAAATTGCAACTTTTACCTGGTAGTTGAGTTCTTTGACCTCAAGCACGTTTGATTTTCCTCTGTATGTGAAATACAGACTGTTATCTTCTTCAGAGCAAAAAATAGTATCCTGGGCCTTGGTCTGGAAAAGTTATTAGGTTAATTACAACAGGTAATTACAATACTTAAAGTGCTGTTGAAATTTGAGTTCAGAAAAGGCGAAGCACACAGCAAAATATATTTTATGGGATATAACAGTGTTGCTGATGAGTTACTGTAGTGCAAAAGGGTTGAAATGAGTTATCTGTTAATCAGTGTGAAACGTACTTTGTTCTAGCGGCATGTGTGAGTGCCAAACATGCTGTGCTGTGCTCTTCTATTTACTTTTAGTTTAAATGGGATCACTTTCAAAATGGAGATAAATTTCATGCCACCATAAAGAGATTGGTCTCTATTTCTGTTTTTGAAGAAAAAATGTACTGCTTCAGCAATGTTAGCTTACTGAATCAAAATGTTGCATATTGAAATTCATAAGTTATGGCAGCTAAAAATTAAGGTTCACTGGAAGTATGCTTTTCATTGAAATCCTCAGGGACCCATTAACTTGGAGGCTTTGCGAACAAGTAGTTGTGCAACTTTGAGCGCAGCCTCTTTTTCTCCTTTTTTGTTTTTTAAATTCACAGTCTGTCAACTGGAACTTGGTGTTCTGAGATACGAATTAAAATCAGAGTCTCTATGTGGCTTGGTTAACCTTTTGCATATAGCTGCAATTAAGATGTCTTTCCTGATGCATCTTTCTGGCTTTGGGTTTAATTCTGTGTGCATGCCTGTAGTTTTTACTCCAGACAGCCATATCTTTCCCAGAGCTTTGTGCTTTTCCTATGAGTCAGACTAATTTCCTAGCCAAGGCAAACGTACCTGCTCCCTGTGTAGCGGACCCTATTCCTGCCTGTTGTATCTTTGGCAGATGGTGACCACAGTCTTTGTGTGCACCTCCTACCTGCACAGCAAACAAGGCTAATTAATCTTTTAGGTCTAGATACATGGTGGATAGCTGTATCACACCAAGCAACCTGAAAAGCCACGTTAAAGCCCTCCAAGCTCCCCCCACTGGCAAAGCACTCCGCGCTCTTGCTTACTTTGAACTTAACTTTTAAAAAAACGGGTGGTCCCCAGCAAATGTGGGGAGCTGGTTTTACAGCCCGAAGGCATGTCCTGGGAAAGCCAGTCCAGGCCACGCTCAGGGACTTTTCTGCTCCATCCATGTTTTTGAAGATCCCCTCTCTCAGCCTCACCACCGTGGCATCTGAGTGCAGCTTGCGTGGCCTCGCCCTCATCCCCACTGTGGTCTTGTGGGGGATGAGGGCGCTTTCTGCTCCCCGTTTCTGAGCTAGAGGAGGTGAGGTCTTGCTGCCTGGGAAAGCCCCGTCGGCAGGCTGTCCGCTCGCCTCTCCCAGCTCCCGGGCAGGGGCTGTAGCTGTGGGATGACTGAGCCCATTGGGTCCCTCCGCACTCCCTGCAGGTCTCACTCACCGGCAAGCCCTTGCATGCTGCGTGGCTGCAGCTGGCACCATCTAGAGAGACGTTTTCAGTGGCTTCCTTCATGATGGCAGTGGAAGGTCTCGCTCCCTGTGGTGGTCTGACTATTGACTCTTTGAAAGCTGTGGAAATCCTTCTCCTCTTGGTTTTGAGCTCAGCCCCTTCCAGGCGCTTTCACCGCAGCACCATTTCTCCTGGCGTGCTGTGTCTCTGCAGCCAGCGTGACCCTGTGGACAGGAAACTATTCCCCTCCTCTGGGGCAGTAACAGCTCGGGCTAAAGGTACATCAGATAGCGGCTTCAGCTAATCGCCTATCAGTTGCTCTCAGGAAAAAGAACGAACTGAGAGCCCCTCTACTTTCTTTTAGACGCTTCCCCGGGTGGCGAGCGCCGGGAGCAGGGACCTGCTCCGACCTGGGGACAGCAGGGAGCTGTCCCTGCCCCGTGCCGGGGGAGGCATGGTGGCACCATTGGGCACCTGGCCAGCAGCGTGAGGGAGGGAGCCTGGGAGGCCCTGCCACCTGAGGATGTCAGGCAGAGGGTCTCTCGCCCTGGAGAGAAGCGGCAGTGGCAGGCAGAGAGGCACGGCAAAAGCCACGGCGCAGCCCTCCGACAGCATCAGTGTCCAAGGCATCTCCTACACCATCAGGTAGGGCTGGAACGGTGGCATGGTGAACCCCTGCCTGCCAGGAGCTGCTCCAACCCCAGGGACGGAGGGGAGGGGGGCAGAGTCTGGTGGGTTTGGCTTCAGCCCTGTAAAGAAGGAGGGATGTTGCCAGGCCGCCCGCCTCATGCCGCTGGGCTTCCTGCCACAGGGGTAGAGTACATGGTTTGAGGGAGGCAGAGCCGGTCTGTCCTCGGAGGGTTCACCAGTTCTTCTTGACATGTCCCTGAAGGAGATGCTTTAGAGGAGATTTCCAAAGATTGTGCCCTTTCCCACTGCCTTTCTTACGGCTGCCAGAAGGATAACATGACGCCTTAAGAAAACAGTCATGTGGATTAACGGCTGGCAAACATCGTCAACAAATAAAGCCTCAGTTCAAGTTTCCCCGTTTGATTGAAGTCCGAGAGCCTCCTAGCAGTCATTCTGAAAAATCTGTTCAGACTCCATTTTATCTTCCAGATAATGCTGAAGTTAAAAAGTTAAAGCCTGGGAGGGGAAAGGGGAGAAAGATGTCCCCCACCCCCCCCCCCCGCCCCAAACATTTTAAAATCCTTGCAGGCTCCCATCCCACCATTCACTTGTTTATGCAAAATTTTTTAATCTCTGTTTCATCTTTTTTGATGTTTATTTTCCAAGAGAACGTGTTGGTCCATGGTGGAACATTTCTTTATATCATAAAAAATGGACCCGGCAAATACTTAAGGATGTTTCATTTCACATAGAGAGTGGCCAGATTATGGGGATTTTAGGAAATTCTGGTAAGTTGTTCCAGTACTTTAAAAGAAATAAGATCGGAGTTAATACCAGTGACTTCCACAGTGGTATAAATGTGACTGAGGTCTGTGTTTTAAATCATGAAATTGCAGTTGGTTTTAACCCCCGCTTTGTAAAAATGTGGTGCTCAGTTTTCAGAGTTCAGTCTTCTGTCATCTAACTAACAATTTTAACTTCAATAAAAGATAAGGTTACTTCTAAACCCAAATATTTCACTATGAAGTGTGAATTTGTATGAATTAAATGCTAATTTACACACATTCTACATTTCCCATTTACTTCCCCTTAACTAGCTGCATTTTCAGGACCTTTTATTTTAATGTTATTGAGAATAAAAATACTTTTTTCATATGTCTCCATCCAAGCGAGGCTACCACTCTTGAAATCACAAAATTCATCTCATCACATGATTGATATCTTTTGTTTAAAAGGATCTGGGAAAACAACACTTCTGGATGCAATATCAGGAAGACTGGGACATAAAGACTTCTTTGGTGAAGTGTATGTGAATGGACGCCAGCTGAAGAAGGAACAGTTTAGAGATTGCTTCTCTTACGTGCCACAGGTTGATTTCTACATTTATTTTTGTGCACTGTGCAACCTCTCATGTAAAGAAAGTAAAGTTGCTAGTGTAATGAAGAAATGTAATCTTATTTGTAAATTTGGCACAGAGGTTAATAAATTGTATGAATGAATTAAAGTTGTGCAAGCAGGGGCAAGATCTTAATTACTCCAGGACTGACTGCTTCTTCTTCTTCACCTTATTTTTCCAGAGTGACACTTTGTTAAGCTTCCTCACAGTACAAGAGTCTCTGACCTACACTGCTTTACTAACTCTTCAGAAATGCTCCGATGACTTAATCAAAAAGAAGGTCTGTATTTTATCATTTGCTACCAGAAAGGCAGACATGATGTCATGTAATGCTTTCACCAGCAGCACTTTCCATCCATGGCTGTATTTTATGTTTATAAGTTTTTGTAATCCTCATTCTGCAAATGGGGAGAAATCTTCCCACTGAGGAGCAGGACACAAGCTCTCTGGTGCTCCCTGCCTCTGCAAGGGGCTTGTGCTGATGCCCCAGGGAATCACCATTATGCTGGGACAAAACTCTCCCACCCAAAGCTGCAGCAGTAACTGCTGCAGGAGATGCTGCTGTTGGTACTGAGGTCAACTCCCCTTCCCCAGCTGGGAAACTTGGTTCTCTGGGGCGTTTAGGGACATGAGTGCTGGCAAGTCTCATGGACAGCAGAGGTGGCTTTGACACTATGGTAGCTCCTGCAGGACATCTCTCACTCACCAGAAGAGCTCTGAAAAACACTGATCTAATAAGACCCCTACAAGCTACTTTCTTGATAAAATAGGTGTGTTTCAGATCTATTGCAGGATTCTTTTTGGCCTCTGTTGAGAGTGAAGATTGGATATTCCTGACCAAAGGCTCTTGCTCTCTGTCTTCTCTCTTCACCTGTCTTCCACTCAGTATTTTATACTTCCCTAGAATTGATGTGCCTCTCTGCTCCTTTATTTTGGAAGCCAGACCAGCACATTATGCTTCATACCGTAACTTCTAGTCCCACCTCTGAACTCTTCATCTCTTAATGTCAGCTGAAGCTAAAATTCTACTCATTTCAGAATACATGAAAATAAAATTTAAAAAAAATAATAATTGAAATAATATATCAGAAATAATCAAATAGAAATGAGGCCAGATACCTTCCAACTAGAATGGATGCAAGCAGCGTATTGGCAAAGCCATAGCTTAAAATTATGTCTTTTTTTCTTTCATTTTTTCATTTTACTCACAAGTAGCTGAGTTGGACTGTGTTTAGTCTTTCTAAATTGTAATTACTTTTCAGGTAGATGCGGTTATGGCTGAGCTGAGTCTCAGCCACATTGCTGACAAAATAATTGGAAGCCGTATTTTTGTAGGAATTTCTGGGGGTGAGAGGCGTCGTGTTTCAATTGCAGCCCAGCTATTACAAGATCCCAGTAAGTACCACTGCATGGATTTTCAAAATAAAACAAAGTAGTGTCACTTTGCTCTCCACCATGGACCTCCATAAACCACTTTAAAATACAAAAGCATTTATATTCTGTAATTCAGCAAAAGCTAGTCTAGTAATGACAGAAAAGGATGAGCAGTAGCTCCGGTCTGCCATTAATCTATTAGTTGATCTTGGTGTCAAGGGTTAAAGCTGGGCTGGCTATTAAATGGATGGCAGATGCTCTCTATTAACCCTTTCCTTCCCCAAGAAGGAAAAGAGAAAAGGGAGAGAGACTTACGGGTTGGAAAGTTAAAACAGTTTTAATAAACAATAACAATGAAAAAGAGTATAATAATAATAATAGAAATAATTAAATATATACAAACCCAAGATCGAGCTCCCCTGATGACGATCACGTCACCACTGGTGCTGCAGGGCAGGCTCTGGGAAGTCCCAGACTGAACTCAGTGGCAGATGGGAACTGGACCCAGGAAGGCATGGACTGGGATTGAAGGCAGGAGGACAACAGAGAGAGTCCTCTTCGGACACCAACTGTAGAAGAAGAGAGTGCGACCCTTGTGATCCCTCAGCTTTAAACTGAGAATGACATGTATGGGGTGGAATACCTTGTTGGTCAATTTTGGGTCCTGTCCTGTCCGCTCCTCCCCACAAGTGTGACCCTTTTACGGCCTTTCACTTGTTGACCATGAGAAATTTAGCAGTGACCTTGGTTTCTATAGGAATAAGTATAAGCAAGAGTCTTTCTGCATACCATTCCTACCATTACCTTAGTAATAACTACAAACTTCGAGCGTTATCAAACCTAGAAGCAGACACTGAAAAACATGTCGTTGACTTCAGAAAGTGCAGTTACTTAGAAGAAACTTAACTGAAAGGAAAATTCACTGAAAGGAAAATTGGTTCTGTCCTCGTCCAAACCAGGACACTTGGAAAGCAGACAATTTCAAAATCTTAGGGACTGAACGGAGGTTTAGACTTGCATTTATCCATTTTAAGTCTTTCTGGGCTCGCCCTTCCCATGTATGAAATGTTGATTGTGGCACATTAATTTATAGTTTTTTGAGCACATTAGAGCCATATACATGCAAGCATTGAGCCTTGTAGTGGAGTAGCTGCCATTGAGTCATGTATGCATGACTGCCATGTACATTCCAGAGCCAGAAAGGTTTCTGGACAAATGACAAATGAGATTTCTCATTTGGAAAAGATATAAACAGCGTAAATGCTCAGAAGTATAATAGCCCTCATGTTGCATTGCCCTTGATAAGAAACCAGATATTGATGAATGCCACACTTATATATGTGGTTGTAGATTTACTGTAAAGAAAAAAAATCTGATGAATGAAAATCAAAGCAGAGTAACTAGAAGGATTAGTCATGGGAAACAGCACTGTAAATTTTGTCAGTTTTGAGATAGTTTCTTAAAGGTGCCAGAATCTCATGCAGTGAATGTATAGCATGCATTTATTGGAGTCTGGAGTCCTCGTAGCAGTGCAGATGTGCTAGGACTGCATACCAGGCAGGAAAGAGCATTTAAATAGCAAAGTGAGGTATGTCACAGGTACTGTGTGCTACTGGTGACTCCTGGAGATTTCACTGCGTGTAGTTACTGCTAAGTTCACTGAACCCTATAGTAAACACTATAGTAATTCTGTGTAGATAACCCTATAGACAAGCTCTCCTCCCCCCTTATCCTGATCAAGGTTGACCTGCCCTCTTCTGTGCTATGTCTCATCTATGTAAAAATAATGGATTTGACTGTAACTTCCATAAAATTATGAAGAAAATGCAGTAAAAAAAACCTACCTCTCTCATCTATGGAATTATATATGCTGTATTTTAACATAATTTGTTCATAATGAGTTCTCTGTGTATATATAGATTTAATTCAGATTACAACTTCTAGACAATTTTGTCAGTTATATTTACATTTGTATATATGCTGAAATTTATCATTATTGTTCTTAGAAGCAGATGTATACAGAAAATCTCTTTTGGTAATTTTCAGATATCACCTGAATTTAGAAAAAAATTATTATGCTCTGATCCTGCAGTAGGTTTTTATGTCCTTATTCCTAGTCATTGAAACTGAACCACTGAAGCTCACTAAAAGTGAGAGGTCACATCATGGCAATAGCTATGCATACTGTGCTTTACACGTGGAACTTCACGTGTTAAAGTAATTTCTGTACTATTTGCCAAATTAGCTTCAAAGGCCGAAGCTATAACATTTGCTCCTCATTTACCTGAGTTTTAATGCTATTTCTCGTCCTTTCACAGAGATTATGCTACTTGATGAACCAACGACAGGGCTGGACTGCCTGACTGCAAACCAGATTGTCTCACTGCTTTCAGAGCTTGCACACAGAGACAGGATTGTGATTATTACGATTCATCAGCCTCGCTCAGAACTCTTCAGGGTAAATGATATCTACTCACTATTTGCTTTTTTTACCAGGCTTTTTAGTACCTAGGTTCTTCTCAGGAAAAAAGTATAAGATCCAGTATAGTTGCCTTCAAAGGCTCTCTTCATTCCCCCACCCAAGGCTAGTCTTGAACTAGCTCTGGCCTTTTGCCAGTCATAGGGCACTTTGGGACACATACTGCCCTGTGAAAATAGTATGTACACTGACTGTGTGCCTACCTTTGTGTTATGCAGCTACCCAAATCAAAAACACTGGGAGAAGCCATGTAAATCCCTCATGTGTGCAGGCACTGTAAAAACTAGAACTTTATTTATCTTTACATATTCATATTTCAGTAACACTTGCAACTTGAGACAGATAAAGCCATGATTTGAAATGGAAAAAAAAAAAAAAAAAAAATCTGCTTTTTTCCTCTTTGTGTCAAGTGATGTGGGTACACCTTGGTCGTGTGGTGGGGCAGGCCTGCCTTGCAGGGCTAGGGCTGGGGGGAGCATTTCTCCCTTCCCATTACTATTTCACACTTTCCTCTTCTGACACATCCACCACATGAATGCAAGGCAACTCTTCCCTGGCTGACTGAATCGAGTGTAAGTGGCCATGAAACCAGAGGGGAGTGACGGTGGTTTTCTGGACTGAACGCAGTCCTGGTGCTGTGGGAATATGGGGCGATCATAGCTGATGGGAACCCTGCCCTGGCAAACGTTCACCCAAAGAGCAGTGCTGTTAAAGTCCTTAAGCCCTTCAGGAGAATCTTCCCAGCAATTTGTGGATTTTACAGACTGGGGATATTAAGTGCCAAAGGAGGTCAGTCAGTAAGTGAAGGTGCATTAGAAGTGAAGGCAGAAGTCCACAGCTCCCATTTCTGTTTGTGGATTACCTCTGTATGCTGCTGTCGCTGACAGTTTTGAGAACCACTAGCTTTAAGAGCTTACAAATGTGTCATCTTGCATAACCACTGAGAGGAGCGATAGAAAGGACAAGCTTCCTTTGACAGAAATATACTAAGGAAGTTTGAATGTGTCAAAACTGTTTTTCCTGTCAAAGCATTTTTATTACCAAGACAGTAGCTGTACTCAAGAATTAATGTGCTGCTTCTCAGTATATATTGCTGATATATTAATTTGCTCCCCACAGTTATTTGACAAAATAGCCATCATGAGCTTTGGAGAAATGGTTTTCTGTGGGAACTCTATGGAAATGATTACATTTTTTAGCAACTGTGGTTATTCTTGTCCTGAGCAATCAAATCCTTTTGACTTCTATGGTAAGTTTGTCTAAGTTGCTTTGGTAAAAATATGGGTTTCCTTTAGACAAACAAGTTATTTTCTTCCCCAAATTAAAGTTTTTCCAGAGATAGAAATGTGTTTGAATTCTTCCCCAACTTTGTAATTATTCTCAGCTCAGAGAAGAGCGGAGGCTGGGGCCATGTAACCTCCACTGAGTCCGTAAAACAGCAAAAGTTTGCAGTAGTCTGAAACACAGCAGGAAGGAGTAAACTACTAATAAAAAAGGAGTCTCAGCTTCATGAAACCTGTGGATTCCTGATGGCATCTCCCTATGGCTGTCCACTGGACATTGGAAAATCAATTTGATCCCCAAACTGTGGAAAGTCCCATGCTCTTACAGACTCTGTGATGCCAAGCAACTGAAGACAGTTGTTGCCTAGAGGGAAGGATGTAGAATAAATACAGGACGACTGAGGCATCAGTTTCCAGAGATGCTGAGTTTTAGGTTTCCAAAAGTTTGGGGAGTTTATAATACCAGGGTGAGCTACTGGAGCAGAACATAGGGATGCTTCAGGAGACAACAATAGCAAGCTGTTGGCAAAAGCTGAACAGTATTGTTTTACCAATTCAGGATGAAAAAAAGTGTCAGCATGAGATTTTGGAAATGAGGCTTGGCTTTGCTGCAGGGCATCTGTGTACCTGATCCATGCAGATACATGCTTAAAGAATGTGTATGTGTTTGTGTGTACATATGTACATACATACGTGTGTCTGTCTGTCTGTCTATCTATCTATCATTTTTAATCTAGTATGTAGGTTGATTTCTGGCCATACTAGCTGAGTGTTAACCAGGTAATTTGACCAATCCAAAAAGCTGTATTCAGAATCATGGCAGATTCAGAGGAGGCAGTGCTTTTCTATTGTCTAGATGGCATCCTAAACTCAGAGAGAAGAGAGGATGGTTGTTGACATGAAGCTGGAATGGGATGAAGCTGAAAATACTGGTGTGACAGGGAGGATAATTTTGCCTTCATGAATTTGAATAGTCTTGAAAAGCATAGATGATCTGAGATTTAGACCCACTTTTTAAAAAGCTTGATAAAGAGAGTACTGCATTCTTCAAATGTCAACCTTTGGATGTGACAAGAAAAAGAAAAAAACAGTTTCGAGCAAAGAATCATCAGAGTATTTAGTCTTTGGAAAATTGGTAGTTTGTATTTTATGTGTGATTTAATGATGTGAACGAAAGGACGGATTCTGCTATCATTTACACCAACAGCAGAGGAAAATAGATACTATGTATTGAGTGTGGATTATATCACTGAAATGTCACATGTTGTGTTTATATAGAAAGTACAAATGCATGGTAGGCTTTAGCTATTTGGTCTAGTGACTAGTCAGCGTTATTATTTTTTAAAACACACCTGCTTGCCATTTATTTTGTATGTGACTTCCAGCAAGTCACACTGGCCAAGTTTTAAAAAGCATGTCTGCATTTTGTATGTGCATATTTACAAAAGTGATGAGTTCATTTTGGATATGTTTACCATTAAGGACAATTCTGCTGCATTCCAGCTTTCAGAACACCAGGGAAGTATTCATAAGCTTAATTCAGGTTTTGAGGACAAATTAAGAATCTTGGACAAGGGCTTCTTTTCTCGTGTTCAATTTGTATTTTGAAGTTGAGCGTAATACTGGAAAACTGAAATCTAGGGATGACAGAAACCTTAAGAATAAGTAACTGATAAAGACATCTTAGCAGATGTAGAAGAGTAATATAAAAATCTGTAAAAACAGATATTCCTGAGACCAACAATCTAGTTTTTGAAACCGTAGATTATTCATTGCTTTTAGGGAACGGGGTAATTTCTAATGCATTTTAGCACTATGGCTGAATCCGTATGACTTGTACAAATAGCACATGCAAAGTTCCCACCTGCCAATAAAAGAATTGCTGGTGCCAGGAATAGGTATAGGTGGACTTATTAGACACGAACATCAACTCTGTGAAGTATTTACCTTTCATAAGTTCCACGGCAGTAAGTAATACTTCTTCAGCTTGGGCTGAGCCTGCTGGGGGAATCTGGCCTGCTGAACGTCCTCTGAGTTCCCATTAAAACAGAAGTATGAGAAGAAGGTGGGTGAAACCCAGTGCAACAATGCACTAACAGCTCAAGTAGAGAAAAGCAGTGTCTCTGCAGCATGAGCTCAGACTAACTGAAAAATAAAGCTCCGTGGTTACAGAAGAACAGACAGAGGACAGGGGGGAATCAGGGAGCAAGGTCTGAGAATTTACCTGAAAACCTGCGAAATACATGACCAGAAAGTCATCTCTTCATCCTCATCAGTGTTCATCCTCAGCTGGTGCTCTGTCTTGCTTTTGGTAGCAGTAGTGGTTCACCGGTGGCACAGCTCTGTGCTGTGCAAGGAGAATGCCAAAGGTCTGACCAGCACACCGCTCAGTCCTTGCATTTCCAGATAAAGGACTCGAACTTCAGGGTCCTACAGAGGCCATAAAACACAGAGATTTATTGTGGCTGCACCATTATTCATTCATGCTGCTTCTAATGGAAGGGAGGTGTAAAAGAAACCTTGAATATTTTCAATGGACCTTTTCTTCTTTGCAGATTTTAGGATAGAGACAAGGAAAGGTTAGTTGCAAGGGGAGAAGAGGTATGAAGGGAAAATGATGTGTATATATAGTAAACACTTTGTAAATTTACAGTGGATCTGACATCTGTGGACACCCGAAGCAAGGAACGTGAGCTCGAAACCTACAGTAGGGTTCAGGTAATTGTATCAGCCTACAAAAACTCAGAGATCTTTAGCAAAGTACTGGCAGCCATTGAAAGAACAAAGTGTATGAAAGATCTGCCACCAATACCATTCAAAAACAGAGACTCACCCAGTGCCTTTTACAAATTATGGATTCTTTTACGGTAAGACTTGCCCCCCCCCCCCTTTTTATTAGAAAAATGTTTTTTCTTATCCACTAATCTTTTGGGTTTTCTCCCCATATATAAATGCACTTTCTTGGATATTTTGGTCTACCACTGTACTTTCCTCTGTCTTTTTTAATATATTATCTTCTTGTGGACACTGCGTGTGTAAGATTTGTTCAAAGATAAATACTCTACCGACATGTGGTCAGTCATAGCTAAATATATTGTTACTGTTTTGTTTCCTTATCAGGAGGACAACAAGAAACTTCTCCAGAAATAAGATAGGCATCATCATGCGTCTCCTCCAGAATCTGTTATTTGGCTTGTTTGTAGCATTTTTCCTTCTGAGACTAAGGAACGACCTGGTAAAAGGAGCTGTGCAGGACCGTGTGGGGCTTGTCTACCAGTGCGTGAGTGCCCCACCCTACACAGGGATGCTCAATGCCGTTGCCCTTTGTGAGTTTCTGTCCTGTATTATGTGCAGCAGCAGGCATTGCTGCCAGTATTTTGTAAATAGGAAAAAGTCTTTTTTGAAGGTTGTCGTTTAAAGGATCTTAAGGATTAGGTAATGTCAGAGCTGATACAGAAGCATGAGATTCAAAGGCGAAGGAACAGGAAGCTTCGCACCGCAGAAAAAGATTAGCCCATTGGAGGGGCTCTAGATTCACTGCACTTAATGAAGGAAGATGCCCTGATCCCTGCCTCTCCCTTTTTGCAGCCGGCCTGTGTACGGAGGCTTCGTTCTGAACTGTGCAAGAGCCCTTAACTTGCCTGCGTGTAGCATTATAAAGGCAGGACAAAGCCTAGGTCTGTAGTTAACATCTGAAGTAAGATCAAATCCAAAGACATAGAAAGAAGTACAAAACAGCTTTGACAGCAATTAAGGATAATTAGATTTAAGAGTATTATGTGATGATTACATTTTTCTTAGAGGGTGTTTCTCTTACAGCTGCCAGACTAAGACCAACAGTAGTTTCTGTTTACAGCCCTAAACACTTTTCTGCTCATGTAGAGAACATACATTGCTGTCATCACCTTGGGATCAGAGCACCTCAAGAAATTATCCAGTAACAGCAGTTTTTTCATGTCTTTAATTTGTATCTGCAAAAAGAGAAGGCTGTACTGCATGCTGCTTAGTTAGGCCTCTCTCATTAAGCTTACCAACTTTTGCAATCTGCAGGGAGCATGTTTTGCATTTATAGTGGGGGGAAAAAGTGATCAGACTGGTTTAGACAGAATGTTTCAGATATATTCTCAAAGTTGTCTCTGTGCTTCAGGTCATTTTTGCTAGCAACAAGTCTTGGTCTCTTTATTCAATGGTGATTTAATTTATTTCTTATATATTTAATCCAGTCCCACCTTTACGTGCTATCAGTGACCAAGAAAGTAAAGATGGCTTGTATAAGAAGTGGCAAATGCTTTTAGCTTATATAGTACATTTCCTGCCCTTCAGTGTCATCAGTGTGGCAATTTTCAGCACCTTTATATACTGGTAAGCACTTGTACCATCTATTGGATTGTTTTCTTTTTGTTACCAGTTTCAATTCCCATGTCAGCAACAGGCCTCCTGGCGTGTCTTCTTGCTCTTGTTTCTCAGAATGATTACAGAGGAAGCTTAAGGAAAGGTGTCACAATTTTAGTCCTTCTCTTTCAGGCAGTGCTAAGACTAGGTGCAAGTTTCTAATAAGAGGTGCTAAATAAGATCAGGGACTTGAGGGGCACTTAAGAACTTGCCAGTCTTGCCAAAGACCTGTTGAGCACTGCCATGGTGCTTGCAGGAAGGCTTTTTATTTCTGGTGGGTCAAACTTGGCATGCACATGCACACACATACACACACACACACAAAAAAAAAAAAGAAACAAAAAGTAATGTTAAAACACTGAGTGAATGAGTAAGACTGGCAAAATCAGTTCTCTAGGTAACTTTGGAAATTCTTATGGGCCTGGGACATTTATCATTCTTGTGTCATGCCAAAACTGGGAAGTGTTATTTTACATTGCATTTAGAAAGATAGGAAATAAGAGGAAAAAAAATTAAGGGAGACAACAGTAGGTATGTGACAGTAACAAACCTTTTTATTTCCTGGGATGTTTGGGGTTTAACTACAGCATATGGAAGTGATGAGACGTGGTCCCTTCTCTTCCACTCTCCAGAGAAAGGCACTAAAGTGGATTTCTGATAGTGGGAGAAAGGGTTTGATTATGAAGCTTGCTTCCCCGCCCCCCCCAGTACATTCATTTCCTCGCATCATTGTGAAGTAGTACCTCAGAATGGGATGATGAAATATTTCATGTGTTCATTGCCTTATCTATCATATAGGTCTGCTCTTCTTTATTTCTGTTCTGTTGATTTCCCACCTTCCACCGGCTTATTCTGAACTTAATACAGTCCATGGCTGCTGGCATAAGCTAATAGCAAAGTAATAAGGACCAATTTCTGTCCTTCAAGCTTTTTCTGGGTTTTTTGTTTTCCTAATTGTGAAAGGATCAGTGTGTAGTGCACTAAAGCAAGGCCATCTTTCTCCTTGTCCCCTTAGCTGCCCGGGTTTTTATTTCTGCAAGCTGTCAGGGCTGCCTGCTTCAGGCAGTGCTCCCCAAGAAGTCCTTTTTCACAGCCGAACAGAAATTACTCCTCCTCCCACTAAGGGTTTAGAGGATGTGCTGTGCTTGCCAGAGCCCTTCCATTTCTGCCTGCTAGTGAGCTGGTTGCCAAAAAGGCAGTCGTTTGGAAAGCACCTTTTCAGGCTCAATGAGAGAAGGCTGGTGGAGCTCCTGCAGATCACGAGCCACTGTTTGTTAATGCTCACTCCTTAATGAACAGGAAATTCATACGGGCAGAGACTTTGCCCTTGTGCTTTGTTAGCTTCAAACACAATCAACAATAAAGAATGTTGTTCTGGTTAATGGATAATATTTACAGGTATCAGCCTCCGCATATCTTTGCTATCTTGTGGTTCTTTGGAAGCCATCAGTGATGTGTCAGAGTGATTTTGTAGTGCCCTTAGACCTCTTACAGCAAGCAGTTTCTCTATGAAATTTTGAAGATTGTATCTGTGCAGGACTAAACTTTCTTGCATGGACTAACTTTTGGAGAGGCTTTGATAGCCTCTAGTGTGTATTCTTACAAGCTGTTTCTCTCAGAGTTTGTGTTTGTAGGGTCAGGCAGTTTGGGTCAGACAGACCCAAACTCTTACCTGAGCAGATACAAGGCAGCTCTGGCCGAAAACAAATACAGCCACTTTTGCAATCAAGTAAATGTACTCTGTTTATGCAGATTTTCCCAGCTAAAGGTACCTCTGGGAAATGTTCTAATGGTTTTTATTATCCTACCATTCTATTGCTGCAATATTGTCTCTTCTGAGTTTTTTTTTTTTCTTTTCTTTTAGGCTTTCTTCTCTTTCTATTCCTACCCCAGATTTACTAGTCTGTATCTACATAGCTCTGCATAAACTATTAGAGCACTTCAGAGAAGGTGATACTTTCATGCTAGGGCTTTGGAGAGCTGTTTCTTCTACACCAATCTATGATTAAAGGTTGTTAAATACCTGCTAGCTCCTTGAATGTTTAATGCTTGAAGTCAATGTTCAGCCATCTATTTATAATAGAGATTATTTTGGTATTACATGCAAAAAATGCTACAGGAAACCTGGAAGAAAATTCATGCTTCTATTTTAAGACCACGTTCGAACAGGGTGGATTAAAAAAAAAGACATACTGCCTTGCACTGAGCAATGAAAAAGAAAATAAAATGTTGACTAGCTGCTTGTTAGCTAAGCAAAGCACGCAGTCTGTACCTAGCATGAGGCAATTTTGGTATGAGGTATTTCGGAAAAAGAGTAGTATGTCACCATGTAATAAAAGGGTTTGTCATCTGTTATATACGCTATAAGGCTGAATTAGGTTTGCCAAGCAATTGCTGGCCTCTCTTAACTTTTTAAAGTTTAGTACAGGTGGTGGTGGTGGGGCTTTTTTCCTTAGGTGAGCTAAGGAAAAGCTGGGAACAGCCTGTTGTATTCAGGCAAGCAGGACTATGGAGGAAATTGCATTTGGATGAATTACATGGGTGGTGAATTCAATTAGCCTTCCCTTTAATTGAGTATATCCATTTTTACATTTGCATGCACAGTATCAGAAGTGCAAAATTCCATCTGTTAATTACCTGCATAAAGGCGTTCTTTAAATATGTGACTTACACAAATAACTCAACTCCCACTGTGCAGACTCTAAAAGGAGGATGTTTACGGGATTGTAAAAGCCACGGTGGTTATCTTGAAACACCACGGATTTCTGCTACTATTACATCTTTACATAACCCTCTTTATTCTAGATGGAGAAAACCTAATATATCTGCACTTATGTCACGATATTAAGTGGATGTCCTTTATGTTAAGGCTCCAAACAACATACTAAGGGTTAAGGCATAAACTGTTCACTTAATGAGCTGTAATTGCAAAAAAACAAAAATAAAAGCTAAGTTCCAAGTTTAGTACTCAAACACTGTTTTTTAAATGTTCTTTTGCTCATTTTTGTACAGGACTGCAGGGTTGTATCCTGATGCTTCCAGATTTGGAATTTTCTTTGCTGTTGTCTTAGCGTCTCATATAATTGGTGAACTACTAACACTTGTTATACTTGGTGTGGTTCAAAATCCAAATATAGTCCAAAGTGGAGTGGTGCTACTTAATTCAGCAGGTGTGATAGTAGGAACTGGACTAGTCAGGTAGGAAAAACTTTTATTTCATTATGGTGTTAATGTTAAAATAATCTATCTATAGAAGAGTTTCATGAACAGTTCGTATTGCTGAAGCACAACAATGCACAGGCAACAATGGAAAGAAAGTGCAGCTGTTATCCTTCAGAGGCAGAACTACCTAATCATGTTAGACCTTGTGCTAAACACGCAGAAAAGACATTTAATAATTTTATGTATCAACAAAGATACTAACATTTTTTTACACTTTTTGCCAATAAATTGAAGACAAAACTGAGCAATTAATGTCTATCAGCTCAGCTGAATTCTTTTACTTATGCTGATATTAGAATCATAGAATGGTTTGGGTTGGAAGGGACCTTAAAGATCATCTAGTTCCAACCCCCCTGCCACAGGCAGGGACACCTTTCCTCTAAACCAGGTTGCTCAAAGCCTCATCCAACCTGGCCTTAAACACTGCCAGGGAGAGGGGCATCCACAACTTCTCTGGGCAACCTGTTCCAGTGTCTCACCACCCTCACAGTCAAGAATTTCTTCCTAATATCTAATCTAAATCTACCCTCTTTCAGTTTTATCACATGAAATGCTGTCCTCATTAGAGGATTCTACCAAAAAAAACCCCTTACAACTTTCAGTAAATGCTGGAACTTATCAGGTACTAAACACTAGGAATGATGGTTTTTTTAAAAAAGTTGTTCTCAACTATCTTATTAGTGTTATTCTCCTGTTTAGTCATTAAACTTTTCAGACACTTTTTCTATCTATCTGTGCAGACTGAACTACATGAAAACAATAGATTAGTAAATATGCAGGAAAATTCTGATCCACTTGCTCTATTACTGTGCAAATAAATGTGTTTGCATTGTAACTGCATGAACTTTGAACAGTTTTCCTCTTGTATTTGTCAATAATGAAATTACTGGTTTTTAAGAAACATATAATAATTAATTATAGTCAAAAAAAGTTTTCTTGATGTTGAGAAAATGATATTCTCACCTGAGATCTAATGAAGTAAGCCTAACAAAAGATAATGTCAGGCTGTCCTCAAGAAAAGCATACGAGTCTTCACAAAGCTGATGATGCTTTGTCTCTTCAAAGTAGATCTCAGCTAATACTTGCTTATCAAATAAAACACAGTTCATATCTAATTAATTTGGTCCCTGCCTAATTTCAGGAAGATGTATGTTTAGAGTGACAAGACAGTTATTCCAACTGCCATAGTCTAATGCCTTAACAATAACTTTTAAAAAGTATTAGTGTTTTCTAACCTTATTTTACAGTAGAGACTTTGCTAATTAATATTGTGAATCTCTTTGATGATTAAACTTCATAGGCAATAAAGGATATTAAAAATGGCATTGAGATTTGGCTTGCTGGATTTTTCTGTTCGTTTAATTATAAATTCTTGCAGTATTTTAGGTGCAGAAATTGCCCACTCTTGTCAAATAATGTTATTTCAAAATTTTCAAACTCTGTTTCTCTTCTCATTATTCTTTGATTAATTTTTATATCGCTATTATTGTTTCAGTGACTTGATATTCAGTCTTCTTTGGTTTTGAAGATGGAGTGAGGGGGTTGTGGTTTCTTACTTTGGAAGCAACGCATTTTTGCAACTAAGGTTTATATTGGGTCTTGTCACGTTCAGTTTATCACTGCAACGCGAATAGCAAACAACCTCATAGAATTATTTGTGACTGTCCATGAACAAGTCAGGGCTGAATGTCTTGGCACTGTACCAAAGTCAGAGACAGCCTTCATCGTTGTCTCCTCATTTAGCACTAAAACGGCCTCTATGTTTGAAAACCCTACAGGTACAGCCAAGAACTGTTTCTGTAACAGGCTACGATCAAAGACGACAGCTTGTTTTGATTTGGGGTCGAACTGGCTCTTGGAGTGTAACAAAAACCAATTAACTTCTCTGTTTATTTAAGGACCATCGAAGAAATGCCGACACCTTTTAAAATACTCAGTTATCTTACCTTTCAAAAATACAGCAGTGAAGTTCTTATAGTCAATGAATTTTATGGCTTAAACTTCACATGTGGTAAGTGTTCAAAAAAAAAAAGCAGCCTTTCAATCCATTGTAAATAATTTTAATGAGATGTTGATGCTTATTTTCCTTCTACATACAATAAAAGTATCCCGATAAGATAAAGATAATTTGTGAGTTGTTAAAAAAAAGCTTATTAATTATTAAAGACTGTAAAACTGTATCAGCAAGCTAGACAGAAGTTTGACTCTCTTTTTTCAACCATTTCTCATTCTTCCAGTTTTTCATCTTTCTCTTCTTCACCTGTTCTTTTATCCGCCTCTTTGGGGTGCATTTTGGAAGGTAAACTTTGCAGCCTGTTATGTGCTTATGGGAGCAGTGTTACACAAATAGAAGAATCAATAGAATTGCACAATATAAGATCAAACATCATTGCAGGGAGCACTGACAGGTAACACCTGACCAGATGTTTCCTCTCATACTAGTGAGGCTTCAGTTCAAGTATGTTACCATGGCATATATTGAGCAGCTTGGATCTGTCAAGCTGTGCTTTGCTGGTTGTGAGCGAGATAACTGGCAAAACATTCGAATCAATCAGGTTGGCAGGGTTAGTAGCTAACATCCACCAACGGGGGTAAAACTTACAGCTTTGGACCTGCCCTAAGATATTTTGGGCTTTGTAGCCAGGTATCTGTGCTCTTCTCCAAGGCTATATACTCTTTAGCCATTAATCTCTCCTGCCGCTCTTTATTAGAAGAGCATAGATGGCAACTGTTAGAAAATGCATCCATGACTTTGGTAGTAATAACAAACAGCTGATTTTTAATGTGCCCTTCAGACAGTCTCCATTTCTTGAATTTTGGAAGCACTCAACAAATATGAACACTGTAAGTCTACCACATTGGGCAACTTGTTTCTTGAGGCCCCTCCAGATAACGTGTCTGAAAAGCCATCAATATTCTTCTGTTTGTTTGGCATGAACAAAATAGAAAGCTCCTAGTGACCCTTTATTCTTCCCTTCAAAAAATATGGCATAGATTAACTGCAGAAACATATGGCTTGTCTGTTCTTATTCCAAAATGATGAGTCATACTGCTGTGGGTATAGTTCATCATTAAAATAATGTTAGCGCTAGGTATATTAAATGTATGAGCTAGATACTGAAGCCTGAGTTTTAATTTTACTGATTCACCTACTAAAGGAATTAATTTTTTTCTTTTGACAGGTGGAGCCAACAGTTCCACTGCACCTAACGCTGCATGTATTTTCTCTCGTGGCATTCAGTTCGTTGAAAAAAACTTTCCTGGTGCATTGTCCCGGTTCACAATGGATTTCCTCATACTCTATGCTTTTGTACCAGGACTTGCCGTTATCGCAATTCTGAGCTTCAAAGTAAGAGACAGGATTATGGGCAGGCAATAAAAAAGTAGCAGTTCTAACAGTGTCTAATACTACACTTTTAACTTTATTATGGTTGAAGGGTTAAATTGTTGGAATTTAGGTAGAATTTAAGTGATTATACATATAGAAACACATTCATCTTCTCATGTTTGTTTCTAACTGGATGTTTTCCATCTTGAAAAACAATGTTCTCTTCAGAGTGTGAATGGCTTCCTGCTATTGATATTCCCACCCCACTCCCAAATCAATCAACAGTATTACATGGTTTAAAGGGCTTTTTGAATTTAATTTAGTCAGCTGTTGCTGTCAATTTTTAACAATGTAGCAATGGTACTCTAATTTTTTCCCCACTGTTCTGTTTTTTAACCATTACCAATAAGCAGGGGGGTACAATTGCTAGTAAATCTCATTTCTAGAATTGTATTTTAAGTCCTATGCTTTGTTTTAATACCATTTTGGGGATTTGTAGAAAGGGAACAAACTAAATACATGTAAATAAAGACAGAATCAAGAAATGACTCCACTTTAATCTTATGCATACTATACAACCAATGAGTACAGAATCTTTAAGCAATATAAAAATTACCTAACATGTTTTTGTCTTGTAAATGATGGGAAATCAGAGAAGACAGTTATGATATTTATATCTGTTCCTTCTTTTCATTATCAAGTTCTAAAACTAGTTTTGGAAGCAGTTTGTGAATTACTAGAACAAATTTTTGGTTGTTAATGTCAATTTAACTAGGGAAAAAAATATAAAAGTTTTTTGCCAGTTCTTGGAAGCAACGTAGTTTGCATCTTTGGAAATTATTCTCATGGGCTAACTAACAGCCTGAAAAGTCTAATTTATCCATTTAATAAACATAAGTAACTCTCAAAATTGAAAGCTATTTATACAGAATTCCTAAATTTTGTAACTTACTTTTCATGTTTAGTGAAGAAATTATTTGATTATAGAGGGACAGCTAGAGATTTCTCTGAGGAGGTAAGTATATTTGCATCTTGAAATTTCATAATAATGTAATTAGTTTAATTAGATAGTTTTGAGATGATGCACTTTGTAATGAAGAATTTGAAATCCTCGAGTTAATGCAGGTTCCCTACTTAAGTGTGAGGCAAAAATTTTTTCCTAATAGTTTAATTAGATAGTTTTGAGATGATGCACTTTGTAATGAAGAATTTGAAATCCTCGAGATGATGCACTTTGTAATGAAGAATTTGAAATCCTCGAGTTAATGCAGGTTCTCTACTTAAGTGTGAGGCAAAAATTTTTTCCTAATAATTTTTCAGAATGTATAATATTCTGAGATACAAATGTTATATCAGAAAAACATTTGGCGAACAAATATGTTAAAAATAACATAACTTTAAAGAGCTGGAAAGATACCACATTAGTTTGTCTTTCCTGTTTTTATGCACGTATAGGGTTGTTCATCAGGGAACATCCTTACGATCTTGTCTGCCACATGATTGGGCAGACATCTGCTCTCTGACGAGTCTTAGCTCTCAAGAGACACCTCTGGCTTTAATCTAGATCTTGTCTGCGTATTCTGCAAACACTCAGGCCATCTCATAGTAGTGAGGATGTCCATGGGAAAAATGCCGTACCTAGTTTAGGCTAGCATTTCACCAGCTTAGGCTGCATGTGAATCAATTATGCTAATCAAATATCTGTCAAACTGATTAGACTGACTTCCGAGCATTTGAATATTTGACAGACGGTTGTCTTCTGCATTCTGTGCAGTTATTACAAAATTATACATTGCAAGAAATAATTCCTGTATTAAACTGTATGATACTGAAACAGAGATAAAGCAAACTCCTGAATTTTAGACCAGGTCAAACCTCGTTTTAATTCCACTTTATTCTGCCAGTTTTTGTGGAACTATCCCATTCAAATATATCAAACAGTGATGCAAATATTTTCTTAAGCTTTGCTTTTGAAATATATATGCAAAGAACTAGGAAAAGATGCCTAGCATGCTTTACTATGCAGTTTCATATTTTGGGTGTGAAGACTTGTTTATATTTAAATACATGTTTAGGGCGGAAGCATTCAAAAATAAATCAAATAATGTGTTATAACTTGTAAAGTAGGTAGAACAGACTAATGCCAGTCTTCATATTCAAAACCATCTCTGAATAATCTTTAGAATTCCTTTATTCGCACTTTTTAAAACTCTGCATCACTACCAATATATACTTAAATTTGGACTGAATGAATAAACAGCTGTTTTTATTGAAAATAATAACAAGAATGCTTACTAAATATTAATTTTGTAGTTTGATATTGTATTTTTTCAACTGCATCAGATTAAATTGCTAGGATAATGTTAAAATGATTAAATAATTTTGTAAATGTTAAACTGAAGACACCTACAGCAGTTCATCAATCAGGGTCAAAATCCATTTCTTTCCAGGATTTAGAGGCATTTCTTTTGTATTGTTCAAGTTCCTAAAACAGAAACATATATACGTATTAATCTGATCTCCTCATTACTAAAAGTGGTAAAATACATACATTAGCCACCTAAACATTTAAAGTATGTACAAACATTTTTCACTGTAGAAAAAAAATCTACTATATGTTTTTTATATTTAACAAATTTATACTAGAAGTGCTATAAATTTTGCCACATTTGCTCTCACACAGGGAACTAGATTTTATTTATTTAGGCCTAGATACTTGCTTTCTAGGGTAGAAGAAATTTTGTGGGGGGTCTTAGACATTCAGTTTGAGAAACCAGACTCCCTATGAACATACAGAAATGTAACGCTGCCTGTATTTTAAAAACAGAAATCAGAATTACCCAACAGAAACTACTGTTTCACACACATGAAGTCAGGGCCTTCCAAGAAGTGAAATGGATTGGTAATTCCTTAAGGTTACGGAAAAGAAACTAGAAGAACAAAGCCTACTTTCTTTTTTTTTTTTTTTTTTTTAAGCACGGGATTGAAATGAACTTCTGTAAGCTTATACATCGCCAGTGGTGATAACTTAAGAGAGGTAAGAGAGGACCTTAGAAACCCCTGCAGAACACAGGCTTGTCCAGAAAGCAGTAAAGCAGAAATATATTTTTAGAGGAATCAACGGGTGTTTCGGAAATTGACATACCGTATCTATTCACTCTGTGGTATGGGATATTTGTGGAAATATTATTCATCATTGCTTGAGGTTTTTCAGGAAGTGTATTACTGATGACAGGCAATCATGCTGTGCTTTTATTTTTGTTCTGTTTTGGTTTTCAATTAGGAGTTTAAAATATTCTTTCAGGTGCTACTGTTTAGTAGGTTGAAAAGTTAGCATCAGCATGTAAAAATAAAATGCAAACCCAATGTGGTAATTAAAAATATGCATCTTCTAGATAGTAATTAGATTATTAAAAGCAAACAGAGGCTCAAATTGTGGAGGTATAAATAAAGCAAATTAGGTATGAAAGAAGGGGCAATCTGCATTATGCTATACTTGACATCAGCTGAGTACTAGCATGGTAGGACAAATGACCTTGTTTCAGTCAAAAGTGCTACTGGGAATTTTGAAGTCTATAATAAAAGGTTCTAGCAACATTATCAAACAATAATTTCATCTTCTGAATTTTATGTAGTGGTGCATACTGTTGGGAATTATTTCTGAATATTTTTTCAGCAAAAATTAGTTTAGAAAGCACTACGATTGCTTTTTGCTCATTTAAGAGTAAGAAGGCTTCCAATGTATTTGCAGGAAGATGATACTCTAATGAGGTACTGTTAGACCTAAACATAGTCATCATATCTTACTTAGATCAGGAAAAAGAGGTGGACATAAACCAGTGATTAGTATAAATGTAGCAAAGATTGTCAAAAGTGGGCATGCGTTTTATATGATTGCTATTCGGATTTTAATAGAATGGACTTAATAGCGTAAGGGAGGTTTCACTGTAGGTGGACAGATACCAGAACTGACAGAAATAACAAAATTCACACCTAGTGAATTCAACAGAAGTATTAATTATCAATCCAGAGCAGAGAGGGAGGAAGAAGAAAATAAAGGGCAGAGCAACAAAGAAATCATAATCTAAAAATTGTATGGAAATAATAAACGGAATTTTCTCTCTAAGGAAATCACTTCAGCAGTTTGTCAGCAGTGCCAAATTTTTAGAAAGCACCACAGATTTATGAGCAGTAAAGAGGATTTTTAATGAGTGCATATTTTTCATGTTGCTTGCAGGAGTTGAGTTTTACAGTTAAGTAACTCATAGATGATTGACACAGAACAAACTGTGTCTAGTCTAAATCTAGTAAGCTGCATTATTAAATACAACTCTAGTACTACTGAACTGTTCTGTCTCTAAGCCAGTCTTTACTCAGTATTTTCACTCCCTCATTATTCATATAAAGTAATTATGATCTTGGAACATACTGAACTGCTGGAAACTTGCCAATGGTTAGGATAGAAAGAATACTGTGATATTTTAAGCAGCACATGTAACCTGATTTATGCTAAGTAAATAATTTCAATTCTAACAACTTTCTCAAACGCTACAGGAAGGGGTAAATTTAGACAACGCATTTTACATACAAGGACAATGCTGTCTGGGGGTCATGTCTACAGGTGTTGCCTAAATAATTAGCCTTACAGATTTATCATCTGACTAAAGTGTTTCAAGAAAGAGGTAGATAATTTAGCAGTATTTATTTTGCTGTAATTTTAGCTAGCTAGAAGGTGATTCAGTATAAAGGCAATTCAGAACAATACAGAAATGCAAAGTATCAACTTCCTTAGTTTTCATGTAAAATAAATCCCCATAAGTCAGAAATGTAATGGAAAAATCTTTCAAATGCAGCTTAAAGATTGCTCCAGAGACCCTTCTGAAAAAGGTACCTTCCTGCTCATAACGTCCTGTACTACAAACATAAGCAGAATCATACGATCCGCTAAGAGATCCTCTCTCTAAACGTAAAGAAGATCCTACGTAAGAATGTATCTCAAAGTACATCAAAACATTGACACTAGCTTTATGCTTCCTTTGTTTTCTGGGTACTGAGTGTAGGGGGTACAGATCAGATTTACAAAGAATTAACAATTGCAATTTAAATATGCTTTCAGTGGGCTCTGAGGGCTTTAAACTTCATTGGTGTTAGCAACTTGTCCTAGATGTCTCAACACTGGCGTAAAGTGGATTTTTAAATTTTTTTTTTTTTAACCTTAATGCTTCTGTACTTCTGTGTTTCTATATATTCTTCGTCTGTTAAATGGGGAAGATCACACCTAATCTCATAAAGGGATTGGGAAGAAAGACTGATGTTTGTGAGGCACTCAGATAAGATAACATTACCACACATTCTCAGAGAAAAAAAATTAATACTTTTGTGTTCATTGAAGTGTCTGAATGGCAGGTTGAGAAATAAGGTACACAAAGAATAAGGATGATGAAAAGAAATACTGAACAATTGAATGGAGACATCAGCAAAATAGTATTGTCTTTAATTACATGATCATATACTATAATGTCTACAAACAAGGAGGAAAAATTAAGATTGTAGGAAAAGCCTTAATTGTTGCATTTCCTCAGTTCTGAGGGACTGACATGACTTTAACTTTCTTTTTCATGCAGTTTCTCACTGAAAGTGCCCTTAATCTGGAACATGGTGAAAATAACCAAGTACTGAAACAAGGATTAAAAATCTTAAGCACCAAACTTCAGTAGGACATTTAATAACAGTGCTCTAATAATGCTCTTTAAGTTGGTTTAAAAAAAAAAAAAAAAAATCTTTTGTACCCATTTGGATATGCTTTTGTGTGAAAACAAGAAAGCTGATTCTTGGCAGCCGAGTAAACATCTGTCACTTTTTCTCCACAATATGAAGACTAGCACTTATTCTTCTCTCGAGAAAACAAAAGATGCTGCTGCTCTGTTACCCATGTTAAGGTGCCTGTCATACTTCTCTGCCCAGTAACACTGGTCTGACCAAGGAGGTTCATCGCACGATATGCAGTCTTCTGTTTTCTTGGAGGAGATCGAAATTGTCTCCTGAAGTTCTGCAGTATGGTCATGTCAGAGAAGTATGCTGAAAAAACACAGCTCTCATTCTGTTGGCCAACACAGTCCCAGTCTCAATCAGACAGCTGCAAATCTGACACCGAGATGACTTTTAGTTGTGAATGACATGGTTAATTAGGTCACTCCTATTTTAGAGGAAATAAATAGGACTATGCTTCCTTGCGAGATGTTATAGAACCTTCCCTCCTTCTGTTTAAGACTTGTTAAAGTCTAACAGTTACAGCCCTGTTCATTAAAGATTGAGATCTGCTTCCAGTACTTATTGTTAGCTGACACCAAACAGCACCAGGCTCCTCTACCTCCTTTTTTTTTTTTTTTTTTTTCCTAAGTATGCTTCATAGCATTAGGCTTCAGCTAAAACTGGCACCAATCCCTAAATACCTTTGTGTAACAAGGACCAGTCAGTGTGAACTTTGGCATTGTGTGACGCTGACTTCTTAAGTACCTGACTGGGAGGCTAGCCAATTCTTTGAGCTCAAGGTTAGCTTTATCATGTGCCTCAATGAACGAAGCTGCAGTCAAATGTCCAGATGGAAAAAGGTCCAAGCACTTATTTTGAGTACCAGCAGTACAAAGGCATAACAGGATAGCTAAGACCCGAAACAAACAAAAACCTTTGAAAAGACATCTAGAGTACTTACCTCTGTGGTAGAGGGCATTTCTAAAGGAAACAGAGCAGACACCCCCATGTGCCATCTCATTGCCACAAACATTTAGAAGGAACTAAGGAACAAGACTTTGATGCACTCCTAGGTGCTCACAGATGCAGGTGCTATACGTGCACCTCTAATCGACAACATTATTTTAAAAGATCTCGCTCTTATTCAAGTTATATATGTACCTACAATGAAATTAAGGTGACCTTAAAGCACCAAAAGCCAAAAAGCTAGCACAGAATGGAGAGAAATGGATAGCAGGTTTGCCATCTTGTTTATGTTTTACACAGGCTGTATGAAGAGTTAACAGCAAGCTACGCTTTTAAGGCCTAATAAGTATGCAAAATTAATGTTTGTCTTGACTCTTGAAAGCCCTGCAAAGAGCACAAAATTCCAGTCATTCCCGGAGAGAATCTGCTAGTTAAGAAATACATCAAAAATGTAAATTCCAAAAAGAGCCCTGCTGCTGTATTCTCTCTCTCAGAGCTTAACTCCAGAGAATGAAAAAGCAGCCAACAATTGGAACAGCACCATCTGATATAAACCTGCACGTTGTATGTATGTCTGTGGGGTAAGAACTAGGAAAAGACTGCTGAAAGGACATAGTTGAGAGAGAGAGATGTGCTCTATCTTGAACAAAGGCAGAGTGAGGAAAAGATAGCCTCAGAGAGTTTTCCAGAGCAAAAAGGTGTAGGAATAGAGCGGTAGGTCTTATAGTTAACTCTGAAAATATTAAGGAGGCAAAATAATCTGGTCTAAAAGAAAACACTCTTGTGACACAGTGCTGATGAGCTGGACGCTTAGCTTCTACAGCCAAAAAGCTTATCAGATAAATACTAGCTGACAGCTAGTACATGGGAGTGAGCCAGGTACTTTCTTGTTTCTGTACTTTTTTAAAAAAACGTTTTCTAATTTTATACTTGAGAATTTAACCTTTTACTCTGCTAAAGTGTACAAACCCTAGCTCCGGACAAACCCTTCAACCAAGGTTACAACGTTGGAATTTATTTAATTAAACTTTTTATTGCCACAGTTATCTATAAACATACTACAGTAGTATTGAGCAATCCTGACCAAGACTGCAATGGCAGTCCAGTATGCTAGTTCTTCCATCAGATTCGGTGACAGGGGCTGTATTTTGTTTCTGTTGCTATGTTTTTGTGTTTATTTTTCCTTTAAAGCTTATCTTTGAGATAGATAAACAAGCAAACTGGTTATCACCTAGAGTCCAAAGTGGCATATTAATTAACCGAAAGTAACTGAGAAAAACGATAACATGCACTTAAATGATTTTAAAATAGACACGGACGTCATATGAAACTTTCATTTTGCATTATGTCCCATAATTTAATTAGCTACATGTTGTATAATAAACATCTTAATATACTGTTCCTCTTGCACAATAGATATCATGAGACTCTCTAAAGTCAGACTTATGATGCATTTAAAATGCTGCTTTAAAAATAAGATTTTCGTGCCACTTTTCATATAACTGGGAAATCAAAAGACACTTCAAGAATCGCTGCAACTACAGAGTTCTTTTCTTTTAGATGTATATTGCTATCTTGATGCATTTCAAATTGAATGAAATTCTTGGAGTATAAAACATTTTAATAATGTGCAAATAATCTTGTAATAATTGAACTTCATGATAGAGAATTTTAAGAAATAGCTGCAGATAACAAAAGTAATTTTCTCTTTAATGCTCAAATTACTTGTAGTAGTCCAGCTAAAAGAAGCTACACTGGTTTGCAATGCCCTTGAACATATTAAGATTCTAGAAGCCTCTCTTTTGTTTAAAACCAGAAAATTTGTAATTTCCTATATGATTTAATCAACGCATACCAGTATCTTCTTTTGCAAGACGTAAGTATTATCTAAAAATAACAAACCTAGTACGGCATATAGTTATTTTGAGATATACAGATACACCGAGTATGAGATTACATTATAAACTCCAAAGGCAATGCGCGTTACAAATTTTAATGATTTTTAAGACTGCTCTTGATGTAACAGAAATTCAGAACTGAAGCCTACATTAACAGGATATTACAGGTAATGTGCAAGTTCAAAGACTGCAGGGGATTCTTGGAATTGCTTTATTCTTTTACATTATTAATGTATTTCTTTGGATCAGGTAACTAGAGCTTTACTGCCTTATGCAATCTAACTAAACTCTACAAAAACATGATAGCAGTAACAATCTAATCCTTTGGTTTTCTTTTACAAGCATGCAAAAAGATGAAATTTGCCACAGTATTTTCAGGTTAGTTGAGATTAACTGCAGGGCAATTCAATAAAACTGCCTTTCATCTTAAGAGTGGGGGTCTGTAAAACCATGTGAGATCTAGATTGGTACAATCCATCATCTTAAAGCACTGTTAGAAAAACCTCCTTTAACCGCAGTAACTTGGTCCGCAAAGAAGTTAAATGGTGTACAAATAGCCCACATATAAGCTGTGAGAACAGAGTGGAATGTTTCTCAGGCATTCTATCAAAGAATTTTCTGTGTGTGAAACAAATGAATCTGTGTGAAATAGAGAGTTTCCAGAATAAGTATGTGATACTTCCAAACAAAGAAAAATACACAAATCTTGGATTGATTTTAACAGACCCGTACCTATGATACTGATAAAGATTATATACAGTATTTCTACCCACGTGATGTTATACACCGACATCTATAAGGTAAAGTTGCAACCTTCCTCTAGTTTGGAACAGAATTTTTCTATAAAATTAGTTCACCTCAAACGTAGGGAAATGCAAAAACACTTCAAAATTAATAAGAAAAAATAAAAGACCCTTTCCTCACTAAAGGTCTTTCCTGGAATTCAGGGGTTAAGACAAATATCACTATATGGAATCATTTTGTTCACTCTGTTTAAGATAAAACGTACATAGCCTGCAAACTCAAGTCAGAAATGTTACTATCTGAGTACGCTTCCAGTTTAGATAAAAAGTTGTGAAGGGGGAAGAGAAAAATTAAAAAATTCAAGAGCCCCCACCCCAAACCTTGATACTGCTTTGTGGACTTCCTGCTAGTCAACACCCCAATGAGAGTACAGGGTGCAGAAATGAAGAAGTTACTGCCAAGAAAGCTTCACAGCTTTGCTTCAATATTATTTTAGTGAAATAATTCTGGAAGAGAGCTAGAGGGAAAATTTGAATTATTCATTTCTAAAGAAAGTACAGAACCAAAACTTTGAGATCTAACAATGCTCTACCAGCTTAATGTCTTCCAATGGAAAAAAACCAACCAACTGCTAAGCTGAATACTAAAGTTGAAGTTATTTAAAGGCAAAAAGGGGACTACAAGTATATTCTACAATTAATTCAGCAATGCTGGTCATGCTGGAATACCTGACTGTGAAGAGCAATTGGAGAACAACCACACACCTGGTTTTTCTGAGCTCTCATGACATCGACTTCATACTCAGCATATTGTAAATCCTGTGCAGGGTCCTTGGTATCTTGTAAATCACAGAAACTCTAAAAGAAATGACAAAACCCCAAATGATAAAATTTATCTTCTGTTCTTTTAACAAGAAAATGCCACGCTGTAGATCTAATGGAAGTATTTGCTTTTAATACAAACATATGAAAATCCTCCATTTATGGAGGAATTTTGTGCTATAGGACACAGATTAAATAATATCTTAGATTGGTAAAATGATGAGAAAGTAATAGTGCAGTTAGACCTTAAAGGAAAGAAAATATTCTTATTTGGTAGTTGTTTATTATTCTCTCCTCAAAATGAAAATATCCTTTCTGGCCTATGACATTTGGGCATAGTTAACGTTACTCTTGCCAGAGCATTTAATACTCAAGACTAGAATTCAGTTCTGGTTACCAGCAGCATTACTTCAGTAGCTGAGAAACTGAAGACTTATTTTTTGCCAAGTACCTGAAATTTCATTTACTAACCTTGAGGGAACTACAGGTTTAATTCCAAAGAAGCAAATACACTAATAAAAAGAAATACTATCAAATAAAGATTTTTTTTTTAAAATGTTGTCCTGAACATTTCTCTGTACTCATAAAAAATGGCAAGTAGCAAGAAGGCAATCATACAAATGATGGAATAAAATAAAGCAGAATTACAATTATTATTAGATGAGGTGATGGAAAAAGAAATTCACAATGCATAAGAAGAGCTTTAAAGTTTAAAGCATATTTTGGAACCAAAACAGAAGACTGGGAATCTACTCAGCAAATCTTCTTTAAATCTTCTTTAAGTAGACTGATGATACCTCAGAACACTGATGGAGCTTGCAAGATGAGCAATGTATTCATTTCTCCAGCTGTTTCAGGGGGAGTGTGGGAGTTATTGAGTCGGGGAGGGAATGTTTGTTTATTGTGTTTTAAAAGGCTGTGAGCAAAAATAACATGAAAAAATAAGAGTCCTGCAGAGTTTCTGAAAAGCGAGGTTTAGTCTTTATCATGTTGTACTGAGAATGGCATCTTAGTGATAATTTATTCTGGTCACAAACCACCTGAAATAATTTGTAGGTTTTGATATGTAGCAGTCAAGTGAGTGGGAAAGGGTGAATTCAGCCTCCTCCTCACCAAGAATAGAGATCCACAGACTGAAAACTAGAAAAAGCCCCGTTTGTGCACCATAATTTGAAGCACATTTTCATAGCCCTCACTGACTTCCTTACCTGCCCTGGTAAGCTGTAGGGCAGGAAATGGACAGGGATAAAGAACTGTGATACAGTCTAGTACCCGAGGAGAAAGCAGCAGCCTGTATTTGCTCAGGTCAAACAGCAAAGAATTTTGATTTCCTAACAACAACAATTACTTTTATTGAAAAGAAGTATTTGGGGGTTTGCCTCTTGGGACCAGAAGCTTCTGAAATATGTACAAGATCTATCACTACATAGGTGCCAAGGGGTTCTAATTACCTTGCAAATCCAAACACTTCCCATAACAAAAAGACAGATTTTGACAAGGAACTCTTAACACACTCGCCTCATTCAAAGCCTCACGCCCTAGGAGAACAAAGTAGCTTGCTGGAGCCATGAAGAGCTCTCCTCTTGGAACATCACTGTCATTTGGTTTAGGCATTAGGGGATACATCACTGTAAAAAAATTCCAAAAACGTTGAGTATAGCTTGTCTCTCAATATAATGAAAGGCAATGGTATAACTTTGGAGAAAACAGAGGGTTACATCAGTACTTTCATTATTACTAAATGTAGGAAGGTGACTGAAGATGTAGAAGCTAATAATTGAAGCACCACTACATACAAATCTGTATCTTTTAAAACTGTATGAATTAAAGAGGTTGGAAGAAACAGGACTGCGAAGTGAGACTGAAATTCCAGTCACTGGACTTGAAAGACAAAAATTAGTAGTGATATTACTACTATTCTATGACAAAAGCAGCTGTGCAGCAGATATGTAAATACCTACCTTGGGAGGAAATGTTTTCTCAAATACTTTTTTCCACAGTTCCAATGGTGTGTTTGCACGCATCTTTCCAATATCACTATCAGAAGCAGGTGGTGGTCCTAAGGATTACAGCACAGCATAAAGTGATAAAAGTGTGTTGCCATAACAACATAAATTATCAGGCATTTTGGATAATGATCCACATAATTTAATATTATATATTCTACCGTGACAAGCTACAACAAGTTTGAAAAAACACCAATCTCCTACTGTGAAATGGGCTGAGTGGTATTGTATATTTTCTTTCAGATCTAAGCTTGTTGGTACTTTACTATTTGAAGTAGTCCAGATACTTTATTAAACTACCTAATGAAACTGCACAAGTAATTCTCAATAATATAAATACTGAATCATAATTTTAAACTTTCTAAGCCATTTCCTTCAATAATCTGTTAAAACTGATGCTGGTGTGCTATAATTTAACTTAATTTTTCATTTGCCTAAATTTTTTTCTTGTTTTCAAAAACAATTAAGAAACAAACACAATGAACAGGAAATGTCCTAACCTATTTGGCTCAGTGAATCCAGGCCTGCTGGTATAAATAGAGGTTTGCTGTGATCCACTGATACAGACTTGCTAAACAGAAAAGAGAAAACGTATCAAGTGAGCATTTAGCAATCAACAAAAAATGACATTATTCTAGCCAAGACTAGACTCTTACTGGCCTTTGCATACAAATATGTGTAAGTAAGAATCTACTCCATTCTAATGGTGACCGTGTTTCTAATCCATCAGTTTTGGGATCAAAAGCAGGGAGTTACCACTGTCCTGTGCAGAGATAGGCAGCTGAGACACAGGAGTTACAGTCCATGAACAAGAATCTTTCAGAGATCATATTTAAGGAAAAAAAATGTTTTGGTGATTAAAATTCTTTTTATTAAGTACTTTTAGACGCTGGGCAAGACATTTAATAGTTGGACAATAATTATGTTACCTTTTATCACAGCCAAATGCCAAGTGATTAATAAGAACACGGGCTTTCAGCAGGAGAGCCTCAGATTTACTGGTAAACTAAATAAATCAGAAAACAAAATACATATTATGATCTTCCATCATAGAAATATTACATTGTGTCATCTGCACAGAGGATTTCAGATAGAGCCTGGCTAATTCCTGACCTCAATAAATTTGGTATATATGCACTGAATTTACTAGAAGAAAAATCTCACCCTCTCTTTCCAGAACACAAATGTATTTGTCACTGAATGTACAGATCAAGAAAAATTAAATGAAAAGCAGCATAAATAAAAATTAAAGAATAAATTTTAAAATATTCATTCACAAGTTTTGAAGTATGCACATTAAGAGACACAAATTTTTTGCCCAAGACTAATGAGTTATTAAGATTTTAAATTACATTAAAAATTGTCCAGAATACCATAAACATTTAGAAATGTAATGAATAACTAAAATTGTTCACACATCATAAAAGCAGCTTGATAGAGGCAGAACTGGTACAGATTTATCAGGAAGCAGCTCCCAGAATATCTTCTCAAACAGCATGCTTATTCCTGTCTAAGGACTTTTATATCCTAACAAACAGATTCATGTCTTTGAGAAAGTCAGATCCCTACTGTGGAAAATGAAGTTTCTCCCACTCATTTCAATGGGAATCAGGATTTAGCAGCCAAAGTGTTTTAGGCTGCTAGTTCTTAATTTTTAATTACAATAATGCTTAAATACTTTTTAAAAAAAAAAAAATCTAGATCAAGACAGTTGTATTCTCAGTTAACAAAAGATGAATTCACGTGTCAAAGTACAAAAGCTCTCTGATTTTACATGGATGCAAAAGGACATGCTGTGATTATAACAATTTAAAGCAAACATAAGTTGTTTGGTAATCAAAATAAGCCACTATTAAATATTACTTATTACATAAATGATGGTTGACACAATTAGAACCATCTTCTGATGTAAAGAGAGCCCAAGAGGCAGCTTTTCTGGATTGTGAACCTGAGCATGCACGTTTCTGCCTTTACTCAGGAGATGATCTGCCAAACTCAAAATCAACATATATACCCAGATAAATACTTCATTGTCCTCATGGTTGGCAGTTCCTACTCGTTACTGTAAAACAATCCCTGCCTTTATTGTTCAACACTGTGATAATCTGGTGTGCTTAAACTGCTGTGAAGACAAGCCCTTGGATCCAAGTTTTTAAAGCTACCAAAGCCAGGTTACTCGACATAAATTCATGTTTCTACCAAAAAGGCCAGTTCTCTAATTCTGTCTATCTAGGGCCATCACTTTTTCCCCGTCCTCCTTTCTTGTACCAAAATACCAGTCGTGCAGTAAACTCTATACAGAATCTGAGTTGACTAACAGATAACTATTTTTATTTAGTTTTTGCTGATACTGGGAATTACATCGTTTGTTTGTTCATAAGGTGTATCCATCCATTCCCTGCCAATAATCTGTCAAATGGGTTACAGGTATCTCAAGAAAGCTACTGTAAAACCAATTAAATCCCATTTTCTCTAGGAGTTTTACATCTCTATTTTTTAAATATTGTTTTGTAACACAAATATTGCTCATCTTCTCTATCCTTAGTTAGAAAGTGAATATACACACCGCTAATGATGCTCCATAATAATGTGAAACGAATCGAAGTGTCTTGCTTATTATTTTCCTCATTTCAGAATCAAACTCCTGAAAAAGTTGATATTGGAACATATACATAAGAAACAAAAACCAAAATGTTACAGCTAGAACTTTTGACTTTTTGCATAAACTGCAATGCATTTAGGTTACAATATATGAGGCTTTCAGCTGTCAGCATAATTATATCTTAAGACAGAATCAGTAACAGCCTACTCTGAAAAGAAATGTCACAATTTCCCTTTGTTTCTTTTTTTACAGAGGGAGCCTAATTCAGGCAATATGTTAGTCCAGAAAAAAATTTCTTAATTGGCAAGGTGTATTCAATTTCCAATTAATTTGTTTCATTTTGGTTTAAATTTTTAGAAGTAGAAATACTACCTACTAGAAGAATAAGTTTTTTTCTTTTCGTGAAAATATTTAACTTTCCGTAAAACTTTGGGTACATGCTCTCTAAATTCTAATATCTGCAAGATTTGAAAGGTGCATAAAAATACCTTTTCATCAATGTTTCCTTAATATAAGATCATACAGATGGCCTTCCCTGGATAAAGCAGGCAAAAACCTGGTCCCAAAGAAGCCTGCAGGAGTCTGTCCATAGACCCCAATGGAATTTGGCTGTTACACTGTGCTTATTACGTGAGAGTCACTGATTTTTAAAGAGGTCATGGCTCAGCATAAAGCCTCAGTATGAAAGAAGGCACAGTACCTTATTAATTAAGAATTGAGTAACTCAGAGTCAGCCAAGTATCAATGCACTATGTACTCACCCAGAGAAGCACAGGCTGCCAGCATGGCAGCTAAAAATCAAACATACTGTTCTAGTTTCTCATGATAAAGTGCTGCTTGAAACTTGAGTATGCATGTGTTTGGATTTTTAACATCCTGGAAGAGAATCCAGCAGTACTATGACATTTCTTTCCTCTCCCCCTTGAAAGATGCAGTTACTCACTTGTCTCTAAACACTTAAGAAGTACTTAAAAAAAAGTTCCAGACTGAAATAATCGTTTACTGTTCATGCTGCCACAACTACCAAAAAATCTGACCAGCTGACTTGAGAGATGCCCCTCTTTTACTGCCATAAACTTACAGCTGCTGTCAGAAGGGACACATGGAGCTGGATTTCTCTCATTATAAAAGCAAGTAATGAACATGATGTTTTCTTGCTTCCCTCTTTGGTATGCAGCAACTTGTATCTCAACATTTTCCAAGTACATCTCAAAAATCATCAGATTGGGAGTGTTTTGTGAAAGAATGACAGTATGCCTTCCATAATGCTGTTGGATTTTTTTTGTGGTAGAAGGCTGAATGGCCACACTTTAGTTCAAATGATTACTATTATATTAGTATATAGAATCTTTACCAGGAATCTTTTAATTATTAAAAAAAAAATAAGTATTACTTACATGAAAAATATCATATTTGCTTCCAATTATCACCAAGGGTATTGGAAAAGGGTCAACTAACTCATAATCCTATTAAACAGATAGAGGACAGTTAAGAAGTGTAAACAAACTGTGGAAGATTGTAACTGTTAGAACAACTGAAGGGGCTTAAAATTAATTCACAGAAGACAAGGTCTATTTTTTCAAATCCTTAAGTTAGACAAATAAACTTTAATGCAATATCCATACCATATTCTACAATTTTCTCATTTTCTTCATCAATGGTCAGGAAATAATCCCCCTGAGCAGTCAGAACACTTACTGGCATAAAAGGGCTCTTACACTACATATTCCAGCTCCAACATTAGATGGGAAGGGAAGAGAGGAAAACCCCATATATTCTCAGAACAACTGCCAGACTGGATTAGTAGAACTGGCTTTTTGACACATTCCCCCTCCTTGCATCATATCCAAAGTAATACAGACAAAAGCTCAAGAAAATTAAGCTAAATTATTTGCTTGTGTCACACATTTGTCCTCCTCACATCACATTTTCCAAACTCTTAAAAAAATATTTAATGTGATTTTCAAATGTTTGATATCAGCAGAAAGAGGAAACATCACCTAGCAACCATGAAAATGCAAGTCAATACCAATGGATGTTACAGCTCTGGGGATGTAGATTTAACTGTTAAATAGTTAACTTCTGATAAAAGTTTTAATAAGTAGATTACAATAATTCTCAAGTTATCTGGAAGGTTTTCCTGTAGTCCATATGAAATGAGACAATCCCCTCATGTGTTCACGCAATTATTTAGTCAAGCTGCTTTGGTTGCAGCAGAGTGGAAAAGAGATGTGTTGTAGCAGAGGTTGACCTAAGTGTTCCCTTCTAAAGCTGATTATTTAACATACAGGTTAAATGACAGTCAGTATATTAGCAAGAATCTGCACATACTGAAAGTCTCTACTTTGAGAGGAAAAAAATCATAGCTTCACTCATACACCGTTAAGGCAAAAGCTTTGAGCAAAATTATCATAACTTAAAACTGGGTGTATAGCATACAGAACTGAAAAAAAAATTAGTTTCGGTATCTTAACTAAGAAAAAATTAATTTGGGATAACATCAGAAACACGAAAACTGGCATGCTGAACCCTATTCGTATTTTGACTATGGACTACTTTATGTGCATCCAGCCTTTTTAAACAAGGTCTGCAACTGATACGCATTACCAACACAGCCAATAATTCTTTATCCAGGCCAGCGGAATATATCTAATCCTTACAAAAACTTCTAAGAACCTCATCAATTTCTGTTTATCATAAAAATATGTTTAGCTATAAAAAGGCAAAAAAAAAAATCTGCGTAAACTGTCATTTCCTTTGACTACAAAAGGTAGTATTCCCTTCCACAAAATTGACATAATTTTTCTTCAACAATGATGAAAGTAAAAAGAGAACCAAGAAGTAACGTAACATTTTGTCCACATCCTTTCTATTTTTGATAACGAAGACTGAATAGAAATTCTAGTTTAGAAGGTATAATTGTGTTCCCTACAGGGCAAGTATAATAAGTCTTTTCTTCTCAACAATTAATGGCATTATTCTTTTTACTTACTGAAAAAAGCTTGCAGTTTTCTGATATGTAAGCCCCTTTATGTAAACTTGACACTGTGGTCATGATTTATTGCCAAGTGTGCTTGCAGGTATTTTCTTTTTGTGAATTACCTTCTCTAAAAGTAAAAACCAAAATCATAATCCAGCAGATCTCAAACCCTATACTCTAAGTCTACTGAGTGTTGCATATGTTACTTTCTTAAAGATTTTAAGTTACTTTCAAATTTTTGAGCTATATAAGCATCTGCTGGATTGCAGCATTTTATAGAAGTTACAATAACTAGATTTATGTGCCAAGTCTTTGAATTGTTGAATACTTATTTATGCATTATATACACACAACATTTGCAGAGGTTTAATGCACAATGACTTTTGATTTCTATTGCACATAATCTAGTTTAGCTCTTCCAGAGATTTAGTTAGCAATTATGTTTAAAGGACTGATGTTAACATTTCTGAAACTTTATAATTTAATTAGTTGTCAGATTATCAAAAGGCATTGAGTTTGTGATAGACATTTAAATAAACGCAAAGTATATAGTCATGTTGATGGCTGTTACAACTATATTCTTTGCTTAAATTTGTACCTTCAGCTAGTCTCTTGCTAGATGACTTTTGTACGTTCTAGTTTTCATTTTAAAAAGATGAGGGGGGGGAAAAAAGCAAACTGCTACTCTAAAACTATTTCTTTTGATTGGTGTAACATGCCATAACAATCACATTAGATATCTAACAAAAAGATGTAAGAAACCTTCTTTCCTTGTTTCTGCTCTTATTGAATTTTTATTAAATTGCTATAATTTTCCAGTGAACAGGTTCATCTACATCAAATGGATTTTCAGTCATGCATAAAAATCTAAAAGAGTTGTTTATGATTTTCAAAAGCATTATCTTTAACTGTATAAAGGCCTGTGACATCTGGAGAAAATATTAGAAGTAACTTACTGGATGATCCCTCTGCAGATTGTTCCGCATCCTCTGTTTAATTTCAGTAGCTACTTCAGGATTTGTCTTTTCTAGTTTGTTTAAAATTTTATTCACATGGTTTCTGGTGACCTGCAGAAGTTTCTCCATAGTAGTCCAGAGTTCGTTAGGTTTGGACAGATCCAATACAAGAACTACAGCAAATGACCTATTAAAAAGGCATTATTTGGTCAAATCTTGAGCACATGAGACAATTAACATTTTCATAAACAACCATACCTTGTAGTACAAATGCTGAAAGCAACAAATGTGAAAACACAAATGCTAAGATAGAATTAAATGTGACAGCAAAGGGAGATGGCTTTTAAGGATACTCTGAGCTCTGTAGAAACCTTTCCCTTGTCTATTATTCAGAACTATTACTTTGGCAACTTTCCATCAGAGGTTTTGGGGGGATTGTACATATCAAACTTTGTTTCTGGAGACTTTGTTTCAAAGCAGTAAAATATACAAATATCCTGAGCCCATTTAGCTCCTTCTTCCCATATGACTGGGCACTTCTGCTATCATGTATCCCTCCCATCTCTTAACTCTACAATACCAGATGAAGCAATGTTAGCAAATGGTTAGGATCTTTCCTGACCATTAATGTATTAGAAACTTCTATACTTTCATTATTCTTTTGTAATACAAAATGGAAAAAATGGGTTAAGGGCAATATTCTGTGCCATGGGCTGTGCCAATTAGCTGGAACCTCCAATGGGTGTATGAGAAAGCCTTCTGAAAGATAAACAGAAGTCAGAGTACTCAAGACACACTTAGCAATTTCTGGGCTCTTAAAGGTGGGTTATGATGAGAAATGTTTTACATATAAACTCCTCTCCTTCCAAAACCCTGCCTCCCAAAACTCTAACTGCATTAAAGTGCAACTGTAAAGACCAATATCGCTAATGCAGGCATTTGAATGGATGCAATCATTCTTTCACATTCCATCCCGATTTGAAAAAAGGGGATTCCAGACCAGAGTGGTATTAGAAAGACTACAAAGCAAAGTGAATGTCCAATTTCACTTTAAAATGCTGTGGGGAAAAAACCTGGTGAAAAGTCTCTTGATGAAACTAGATATAGTTCATGGAACTTTTAAATAAGCAAATTGCTTGAGTACAGACAGATGAGAAAACCAGTGAAAAGCACTTATACCTAAGTTGAAATGGTACAATTTTTGACTAGCATGTTAAAATATTGCCTTATGAACACGTGATCTTACAGAACAATGTTGCTATCCCATCAAAGAATCTTAAGATCAACCACATCAGAAGATTCCTTATCAGTAAAAAGGGAAGAAAAGACTGATGCAGGTGGAGTTCAGTTAAGTTCATTTAGACAATAGCTGAAAAATGACAGTTGATTTTTTTCCCCCTGAGCTCTTCTAGAAACAAAAAGCTTCACATGCCAGAAGTGGTTTGTTTTTTTTTTTTTTATTCCTTCTGTCTTAGTCTCTCACTAAATAATGGCATTATCTCAATAGCCAAAACAGTACCAAATGTACATGATAAAAATTGTATCCCTCCTTTTTTATTTTTTTTTTCACAGAAGTTAAACCTCACTAACAAAGAAATACAGCAATGCATCATAATACAAAATGTATCTTTTGATCTTTTTCTCCCTTTCCACTTTTGACTCCATCTTCCCTAACCAGAAAAACATAAAATGCACCCCCCATCACCTTCTCATTTCTTCATGCAACTCTTCATGCGTTTCTTCTTCTTATGCTAGTCCATCGCTTTTATGGATTTTTCTCACTACATTCTCTTAATTCTATCTAAATTCCTGTTTCCTTTTGTCTTCAAATAATTTCAATAGTTTTAGTCCCTTTCAGAAACATCATCTCTCTTGCATCATCTTCTCATGAGATGGTCACTTCATTTCCCAAAAATCCAGAGATTTTTTTGGTCACAGTTTTTGTCTTGTTTTTCACCCTAAAATACTGCCCCTCACAGAGACAGCATCTATGTTTGCCTACAGAAGTAGGAAGCAAGATTTTATTTTTCATATGCTCCCAAGCTGCTTTTTCTGCTCTTTCACTGAGCATAAACATACTGTGTCTTCTCTTTTTCTGTATTTCTTGTTCTGTCTACTTAAGGCCAACCTATTTCCTTCATGTTATTGCTTTCTCTTGTTGGAGATTGCTAGGAACTTGGCTTATTAGGTGAGAACCACGAAAAGGAAAGCATCAGTGGTATTACAATGATGTTTAGAAAAAATCATAAATGTTCTATCTTACATTTTGAAAGAGTTTTCCACAACAAAAGGTCTAGAGATTTACTTATGTTTGAAGGAAAGCTGAAATTAACTTTGGAATTGTAATATTAATCACTTACCTTACGTTGCTGCTAGTGATTGGTATTCGAATCAGTTCCAGTAATGAGGTTCCACCACCTAGTTCCCAAAAATGAGCTATATCTTTAGGCTGTAAAAGGGTTTCTTCATGTTAGAAACGTGTGCTTCCATGCAACACCAAGAGAAGATCATCTGATAAACTGGCTTTTCATGCAAGTGACTCAGAACAAGAACATATATTATTTCAATAGTATTTTATGAAAAACAAAACCAAACAAAAAACTCCCCGTGTTCAAGAAATCCCACACAACACTTACGAAAGACTCCTGGCATGCCTATGACTGTCTTGATAAATGACTACGGTAAAGGAAAAAAGTCAGGAAGCAGCATGATTAATGATAGATATTAAAAAATCAAGTTCACTTCCCTTTCTTTTTGTTTATTGCAGCTCAAGACTAATGCTTTCTGAGAAGTTCGCAACTGGAAAAGTAATGAATCTCTACCATCGTGTTTACTTTCTGGGAAAAATTGTGATTTTTATCTTTCAGAGTAAGATTTTCCACTCCCTGCTTCAGTAATAGAAACAGCAATTACCTGCAGCAATAGTTATTGCTGCTGGGCAGTGTTGTGCTGTGATGGGAATGGGTTCAATATTTCTGTTAACACAATCAGTGCAAAATTTAGTGATATGGACACATAACCCAAACATTTAATTACGATTTAACATTCTCTAAGATGACTACTTCTCTCATAAAAGTTGTTGTAAAGTACCTTCATCAGTTTGTACTCATTTCGCATTTTAAAAACAAAGTTAAAGCCATGGACCCTATGTTACAATGGGAAAATAAAAGCATTCAAACATGACAAACAAAGTAGTTTTTACAGAGGAATCTGATTGCTCTGTGTTATACTTTGGTCTCTGATCTACTGTGTTTTAGTGAGAGGGAAAAACATATTACAGATTAAAATACAAAAGTAAGCTAGCTAATTTAAATACAATTATATTAAAAGCCCCTTTTTGTTCCACAAACAATAAGGTAAAAACCCTAAGATTCTTATACATAAAAATAAAACATATATACTTCTATGTGTGTGTGTATATATATATATATAAAAAGATATGGTAAACTATACTTTCTGGATACTCACTGTATTGTGTCTCCTTGCCCTTCTTCCAAAAGTATATTCCAAGGCTAATGTTGGCTTTGGAATCTCTTCCCTGTGCAAGGAAAAATAACTTTATTTTGTCACAATCCTCTAAATAAAGTTAATTCTACAGTTACTAAATGACATTTATCAGTCAGTTCATAATTTGGCTTAGAAACAGCAGGACAGAGGGGACACTTTAAGACAACATGCCTCAGTTGCTAAAGACAAGAGAAGTAGCAGCACCAGTCTGAATAGATTGCCATTTAAGCTCTCTAATACTGGAGAAGGACTGAAGGAGTCAGATGACAGATAGTAATGAAGGGAAATAAGTTTATCCATAAGTGATCAACGGGTCACAGAAGACAACATCTGTATACATGTATTATGAATTATCACACAATATAACTATTTATGTAAAATTGTAATCCACAGTTGAAAACTACTTTCCAAAATTTAACACATACCTGTCAAGACACCTCAGTATAATAGTGGTCTTTCCCTGGAAATTAAAAACAAAAACTCTACTGTACTGTCATTAAAGCATGAAAGTTGCATCACTAAATGAAACACTCATTTAACATTCCAATAACAAAGTACTGGAAAAGTATAAACTCATGTAATTGTTTGTAGCCTTATAGTGGAAACTTAACTGCCAACTTTCTGTCAGAATCATGTTACACTACCATTATTATAATTATAAACTAATAGAGATGACAAATACAGTAACAGGAACAGTGTGCTTAAAATTAGAGATTAGTGATCAACCTGGCCAACTCTGTTAAACTGTTTAACAGTTTTTACTTACTAATAATACATTTATGTAATATTTGGTTTCCACTGGAATTGATTACTGATGAGATGGAAATAAAAAGAATGCTTAAAACACAAATAAACATACAGAAAAATACGTCTTTACACTGTTGAAACTCAGACACTGAGTACCATGCCACACTGAAGGGGCTAGTACTTCTACAGTTTACTTCTATGTCTTTTCCTATCTCAAAAATCAGTGAATTTCAGGTAAATCTGAAGTCATTGTATTTTCTCTGAAAAAGGTATTTTAAAAATTGCTGCTTAAGAGGTTGCACACATACCAATCCTTCTAAAACAGAAATCATATTCTTAAAAATATGACTCACTTGGTCAAAAAGGCAAATATTTCCTTATTTACTTTACAAATAAATGCTAACAGAAGAAAAACATGAAACTGCTAATGACCAAATTTCTGAGACAATGAGGTAAAACAACCTTAGGTATGTGGAATCATGACTTTGCAATCACTGATAAGGCATGTTCGAATAGATCCGACAGAATACAATTCATAGCGGGATGTCAAGGCCTCTGTCTACAACAAAACCAGTATCTGTGCACTTAAATGGATTGTTACCAGTTGAACCTTTACAAGGGGAAATTTGATATGCCAAACAATTAAAGAGAGTAGCATTATTTCCGGCAGTTACTTTTACAAAAATTAATGAAGGAAACCTCAAAGAATTAGCACATCATCGATAACAATGGTTGAAGTTTTGACTCTCCAAACCATAAACTTGAACTTCTAAATTGTAATAATGTCTAATTGGTCCACACTCTGGAATGCCCACTCTCTGCAGAATCAGAACATGACATATTTTGTCTTTAGAAGAATTAAGTGGACTTAAATATCTGAAAATATCAGATATTTTCCCTGATACAAACTATGTTCAAAAAGCACAGTTATACAGTATTTAGTGTTACCCCGTTTTTGTTTCCCACAAATAACATAGATTTTTCCCAAGCTTCCACATGCTTCCCATCATCATCAGGGTTTTCTCTCTTCTCCACTTCAGCTATAGCAAGATCCCATAAAGTATCACTAGTTGGAAAAAACAAAATAGTGTCATTAGAGAAAAACAATGGACGCTAGACCATAATTCCTATAAATACCTAAATGGATAAATTAAGGGTATTGTGGGTTATTATTTTTATTATTATTTTCACATCACATGCCCTCGGTTTGTCGAAGTACTTCTAAAAAAAACAGGTTTAGTAAAATTCCTCAGGTAACCCCAACAGCCATGTGTAAATACCAGCTGTGCGGCAGGAGGCTTTGGAGTACGTTTAAGACTCCTTTAGAAGGCTTTCCAACCGCCCAGGCTCCCCACAGCACCCGGCAGTCTCTGGAGCCGGGCGCTCCCGGACGCCGGCGCCGGAGGAGCCGGTCATGGGCCCGGGGGCTCGGGAGGGCTCCGGACCTGCCCCCGGCATCCCGGGGAAGCTATTGCTCGGGGCAACGAGGGCTCCCCCTTCTCGGGCTCCCCCGGGTCACCGGGGGGGTCGTGGGGGTGGGTTAGGCCTCCCCCTTTTCTAAGGGGTCCCTAACAGGGACCGGCTCCTCGCACCAAGGGCCAGGCGTGCCCCCGCCCCGCTCGCTTTCGGGGGCAGAGGCCGAAACGGCCCCTTTTACACCTCCCTCCCTCCCTCCCTCCCTCCCTCCTCCAGGCTGTCCTCCCCGGCCGCCGGCTCCTTCCCCACACGGCAGCGGGGACGAACCCGCCCGCCTCACCAAGCCCAGGCAGGGCTCCCCGTTACCTGGCCTTGGACATCGTTCCTCGGGGCCCTGGGCCTGGCTCGCCGTCGCCACGGGAACCGCGCAAGACACGCTGGGAAGTGTAGTTCCGCGGTGGGGGACGGAAGGGGACGGAGGCCGCTTCCCAGCGGCGCCGTGCCGCGGCCCCGCCCCGCCTTCCCGCGGCTTTGCCCCGCCTTCCTGCCCGGCGCTGGCGGCGGCAGCTGTGGCGGTGGCGGCGTTCCCACCTCGGCCCTGCCGCTGCCGCGGCGCCGCTGGCCCGCAGCGTGCGCGGTGCAGGGGCGCCCCCCGCAGCCGGCAGCAGGGCGGCGGGCGGGAAGGAGTTTCTCTGCCGGTTGTCTGCGCCGTGGCGGGCTCAGCCGCCTCGGGGGCCGGGGCCGCCGCGCCCCTGAGGTGAGGGAAGGGCCGCGGCGGTTCTGCCCAGGGTCCCGCCCCAGGAGTTGTTCGTGGGACTCGCAGCTCCCTCTTGTTTTTCGGGTGCTGAAAATAGCGCCCCGCCTTAGCGCCAGCGTGAGTGGAGCTGGTGTGAGGGGTGGCGGAGTCGCTGGGTCCTTGGGGGACCTCGACTGTAGCCCTTGTTATTAAGCGGCAAAATACTTCAGCTGTGGAGAAAGCCAGGGACCAATAAACAAGTCACAAATGTCGAGTGTCTTTTATTTTACCTCAGTCTTAAGCATTGGCTCCCGCTCATGCTCCCCAAGTTAACTTTGTTAACACTGGAGGGAGTGAAACAAGACCTGACATAGTTCCCACTCCCTCATAAGGGAACTGCTGTATAAGAAAATCACTAATTATTTTGTCGTTACCGGGGCATACAAATCAACTATTCTAAATGTAACTTAAAGTAAGATGCTGTAACAAACAGATAGCTCTTATTTGAAATAATCTAGCCCCTATCAATCAAAGACCAAATCCAAAGATCATGTTAGGGTTAGACTAGAAAGCAGGATTTAAAGGGTGCAGTAAAACTGCAGATGACCCAGCATATGAAAGGGATACAGGATACAGGTGAACACGACAAGTCAGAAGTGTCCTATGTCAGGGAAGTGACCCAAAGTCCAGACAGCAATTACAGCTGACCTTCTGTAGCTGAGTAGCTGCTTTGTGTCTTGAGAGACTAGAGATAGAAATACCTAAGTAAAATCCTCTCTTATCTGTTTGATCAAAGCCAGGAAAGTGGCCTCACTCATAATGATTAATTCAGAATTAATTTTAACTGTTCCTTCTTCCTTCCCCAAATAAGGCTTATGTAGCCTTCTACAGACCCTAAGTAATACTTGTTCTTTAAATAAGAGATTTTTAAAGTTTAACTTGCATAGTCACTCCATTTCAGTTCCAGAAGCCTTTATATGGTTATTTTCCCCTGTCTGTCTTTAATTCCAGGTTTTTACGTGGATCTTCTAAAGCATTTGCTAACCCCCTATGGAAACCATGGTGTTGCTAATGAAAATCCAGAAAGAAACTTCATTGTTTAGTGCTGTACTGTGGCAGGTCATGCTGATGCCTCTCTAAGTGCATTTCTTCCATTTCATCAATTTCATTAACAGAACATTTTTCATATCTTGGTATATGAAGCCAGTGCTGATCTATAATCAGCAGTTAGAGGTGGTGAAAACCCTGGACAAAGCCGCTATTGCTCTGCCAAAGAAAGCAAAACTAAGGTAGGAATTGTTCCTGGCACTGTGATCTAGGCATGTATTACTGCAACAGCAAGAATGTAACACTAAAAATCTACTAATACTGTAAAGTATTTTTACAGTGGTTTACTCACTGTCAGAGAGGTGGCAAACTGGAAGATGCTGCGGTACAAATGTGAGCTGGGAAGCACTGTGTAAGGCTGTACAATTAACAAGCTGTACTGAAGTCCAATCTTGAAATTGAATTGGAGTTTTCGGTATTTTAAGTTTCACCTTACTCAGTTTCATTTCCTTTGCTCTAAGAAACTAAAAAATTACTTTTTTCTTCCTGATTTGTTATTACTGAGTTACTAATCACCTTAGTTAAAATTAACTCAAACTAATGGATTGCACTAAGCTGTATGGACTATTAAGGCTCTACTTAAAGAGTAGATCTTTAGTGGTGCATTCCTTTATGCAAGGATGAATTTTTTCCTTCAGGACCTAACCTATAAAAACTGTGTTAGTCTGACAAGGAACTCCAACACCAAATACCTACCCAGCCTTCTTTTATAGGGAAATATATACCTCTATTTTAAATTTAAATATAAACCAGATTTAAATCTAAAAAAAACAGAAAAACACTAATTTTGTGGATTATATTAAAATCTCAAAGCTTTATCATTTGCCTGTTGTACTATAGGAGTAAATAGGTCTTGCATGTTTTAGAAATGAGCAGTTTGCTTACTAATACAGCTGTACAAAAACTGACAAGGCAAAGTGAAGTTCGAGTAATATATTAATTTACATTGCATTCCAAATCAATGTGATTGTTTATACAGAGAGCTACCAGTGATCTTTCAGTTGTTGTCAAGCTCAGATTCATTGACCATTTATACTGATTGTTGTTCCTGACCGCTAGCTCAAAGCAAGCACAAAAGATGTTCTAAAGTTCGTGACAGAAGGTGAAGTCTCCTTGCACGTGCTAACATATTAATCTCATCCCGAGAATGTTTTTGTAACCTAGGTTCTGCAAGCCTTGAGCATGGGAGGTTCTTCAGCATCAGTCACAGAGGTTGCTGCTCGTTTGACAGCTCCCATCGTGTCATTGCTGCTGAAGATGAGAAGGTAAGAAGGTATAGTTCCTACCGGGGCTTTGGTCTTGGGTTAGGTAGCACGGTATGAATTGTTTTGGTGGATCACTCATGAGGCTCGGGCTGGGTGGGGAAGGCAGAACAGATTATCTGCCTGGACTTCGACATTTTCAGCTTTGCTGTTTTACGTTGTGTGGTATCCTCTAAGTAGCTCTGGAGCTTGATTAACATGGAGCAAGTCCCCCTGACACTTTCATAGCTGTGTTTGGAAGCTGAGCTGTTGAAGTGTGCCTGCGTGTGTAAGAGACTTTCTTTGCTGACTCTGTTAACTTGAAGGGAAGTGTCTGCTTGAGGAGGTTACTATCACTACAGAAACCTCACTCTTGCTAATCAAAATCCTGGAAGAAACTTCATTGTTTAGTGTACTGTTGTCACGGTAACTCTGATTCCGAGTGCATTTATTTCATAAAAATTAACACAGCATTTCTGGTCATGTGACTATATGGGATTAATGGTGACCTATAATGAGCAGTTAGTGGTAGTAAGTCTGGTTAGTGCTGCCAAGGAAAGGGAAGCTAAGGCATGGATTGCTCCTGGCACTATGATGTAGGGATATACTTGCAGCAGCAAGAGCTTACACCAAAAAGCAAAGCCATGTCTAGAGTTATCTACCCAAAGTCAGGCAGGAAGGTCATACTATACTTCATAGATTGCATACTGCTTTATAAAACGTCTGTTTGTAAGGCTGTGTTAATGAAAACTGTTTAAAAGACTCAAAATCTGCACATCAGCTGTTTGCATTGTGTATCGTGTTGTCTCCAAATATAACAAAGATTTTAAAAACCACATAAACAAGCTCACTAGCAACATGCTCCACTTTTTTTTGCCTTCTAATAGAACCTGATCTGCCACATTCATTTAAAACTGGACAATTAGGAAACAATTACTATTTGGACTATTCTTGGTTGACAGTTATCATAATTTCACAATGACATGGAGATTTTTGTGTTTGCAAACAAGTTTCTAATCATATTTGAGAGGCTTTAAACTACGATCCGAGTATAACTGATGCAGTAGCATGTTTAAATTTGCAAACACCCTGCCCCCCTCAAATCTCTGAAAGTTTACTATTCTGCTGATCGCAAAGGGATGTTAATTCCTAACCCAATTACACCACACTATCTGCATCACTTCACATGGGGTGCTGCACAAAAGGATGCTGCAGTTGGTGCCAAGGTCTCTAGTAGCTTCCGATTTGCTTTCCTTGATGACAGCAGGAGATCGGCTGCCCACTGGGAGGTAAACCTCCTGCTGCTGGCCCTGCCCTGTTGAAAGTGAAGGACCTAGCGCTGCAACCACCATCAAAGGGTGAAAGTTACAGGAAGCTCTTCCCGCATTGCAAATGTGAAAGCATCTAGATATAGTATGCTTGTTACTTGCTTGTAATTTTCAAGACAAAGCATTGGCCCATAGTACCATTCATAAAATGGGGCTTGAGTCCTGCAGACTTAAGTAGCTGTGGCAGGACTTTGAGAGCTTTCAGAAGAAACGTATTTAGCAAGTCAGCTTGCCAGTTTGTCTTTCCATTCTTTAAGAGCATGTTCTTTTCACAGCCTGTATCTCCCTTCCAATCTATTTTAATTCTTCAGGAGGATACTCCCTACCTTTCATAGAGGGCAAACAGCTGAAAATTCCTTTTCTCTCAACAGGAGTATGTATATATCTGAAATGTTTAAATGTCATAGAACAAAGGAGATTTTCAACCTTCAAATATTAAAATTCATTTTTGTTAAATTACTTCAGTTTTAAGTAATTAAAAAAAACCCAAACGATGAGGACTAGGAGTAAGGGATTAATAATCCATGATCATTACCATGAGCAGAAGTGGAAACTGTGAAATGTATATAAATCACTGATTTATGTTTGACTACCTTCTCTATGGTTGGACCTAAACTATCTATTAGAGTATGCTGCTGATCCATTTCACAGCCTGCAGAAGTGGTTTTGTTGCATGGAAATGAGAATGTAAGGATTAGAAGAAAAAAAGGATGTAGTTTCTACATACTTGACCCTACGTAGCACTGAGGCTTGCAGCTGAAAAAGGCAACTGAAAGTGCTCCTAGGTCCGATAGTGTAGATGCAGCATTATGACTTCAGTGTGCAAGAACATTATATTAGTATTATAATATGAAATTTATGGATACAAATGAAAAACAAGAGGTACAACTTTTACAAAATATTATTCTGAATCAATGCATATACATTATACACATCATACATGGATTTTATATGTCACGCCTCCCAAGTTTACTCACAACAGTTCAAGCAATGGCTTTCTGTGTTATTCTTGTGTTTTGAATTGTGAGTCGTTCTTGCATCTGTATTATATTATTATTCTGGATTAAAGAAGAAATTAGGTACAGGATCTTGTTTAACAGAACTATACTAAATACAGTGCCTGTCCAATTTAGATTTTTCCAAAAGGCTGGGGCAGAGAGGGATTATTTAGAAACTTACCAGACCAAGGCTGAAGATCTGCCAAGAGCTGTATAACAAAGGCTAGAGTGTATCATGAGAATACTCTAAATTTATAATAGTTACATGATGTGCTTATGTTTTTTTTTAAAGGAGAAACAATTATACAAATCAAACAATTTGTTCTTTTTAGTCCCATGGGGCTTATATTGCAAATAAGGAGGGGTGCTGGAAGTGGAAAATATTCGGTGTTTGTTTTTAAACAAAAATTCCTTTTCAAAATGAAGGTTATACAACTTGTATGATTTTGAAAAACAGAGATGAAGAATTAGAGTTGAAGACAGCTCAGTCCCTGAGTAAATATCTGGAAAATGACTAAACTCTATACAATTGTTCCCAAGGCCACCTTTCCCCATCACTATCAACACATTTATTTTTGAGCTGTAGGCACACGCCACCACCAATCCTTAAACTGGCTCATCATAATTCCAGTTCAGGCCAGGGCTTTAATTAAAGGGCTCCTCCTGTTATATACCAATGAAATGAATGTAAACCTGTCTGCCTTTCTTTTGGTAATGGACCTGCCCATGCTCTATGTCTTCTATATCAAAAAGTTTTCAATCAGTGTAGAAACTCTGTAAGAAAGATGCATTATCATGATACATAATCCTTTCATAACAAAGTGGGACATTTCGTTGGTCTGTTGTTTGCAAGAAGTGGCTGACTCCCCATTTCCTTGAGTTTCTGGCCGCTTTGAGGTGTCAGTAATGCTGGAGCAGAGAGGTGATGAGCAGCTCCTTTCAGCTGATGAAAGTTGTTAATATAGCTGGCAATCAGTAGAGTGATCTCAAGAATCTATAACAGGAACATACAAAACTCCTTGAAAAACACAGCGATGTGTTTTGACTGCTGAAAAAAATAGCTGACTTTTTAGCAAGTGACAATCACCATCAACTGGAAAAGTACTTGTACTTTATCAAACGGATTAATGATGGGGAGGGAGGAGATGCCTAATAGAGCTTTTTTTCTATTGCTCCTTGCCAGTAATGTAATGTTATTCCCATCAGTATGCTGGATACTTTGTCTTCCACAGTCTTCAATGATTCAAACAGATGTTTTATTTTACTTTGAGAGAGATTCTGAAGTCCGAAAGATGACACTCTTAGAAAAAACTTTCATGATGTGTTCCCTCAGTTTTGCTAGAAAATATCTAGTGCTCAGAGAACTAAAGATGCAGGGTAGATAAAAGAAATAAAGTCTTCTGGGAGTTTTTTACCATATTTTCTCTTTCCAATCCACACACCTTGCCTATAAGGGCACAATCTGAGGGAAACTTAAACAGATGTATTTTACTATGCATATTTGTATGAAGAGTCATGTTTTGACCCAAATTTATATGTGGAATATTGTATTCTGTTTTGTAAATTGTTCTAACAGCAAAAAGCTTCAAAATCTTTTCTTTTTTAAAAAATATAGTCAAACTTATCAGGAGAGAGTCGAGATTTAAAAAGCATTAACAATTTCTTTACCAAAGGTAAAAGTATCCTAGATTTTTAAGAAGTGACTGATCTTTCAGATCTTGTGTTCTACAATTCCACTGTAGAACACGAATGTACCTTCTTAAAAATCATCTCTGGTGCTGATCAAGCAAACAGACTAGTTTTTAGGTACCGCGTATACTTCCTCTCCTTAATAGCCTTCTTTGTCCTTCTATGAAAAATTTGGAATGTTATAGACAGGGACATGAAAAGAAAGAGAACACATCAGTATTGTCACTGTTAGCTCTTACATTACTAATTGTTTCGCTTTCTAAAACCATCTGGCAAAAGTCAATAATCTGAGAACACTACAAATAAAAAAGGTGTTTCATCTTTCACATCTGTTAAGGATTAACCACTAAAAAAAGGAGAAAAGTAGCAGATGGTGGGAAACTATTGCAGATAATATACCAACCTTTGGTTTTGTCATAGCAAAAAGGTGTTTTTCAGTTGATTTGTCCTTTGTCTGAGCATTGTTAACAACCAACATAAAATCATCTTGATAGCCTCCAAACGTCATCAGACTCTTATATGTATATGTAACTGTTAATCTCTTAAAAAAGAAAACCAGATTAATTAGATCAAAGATATTATAAGCAGGTTTCAAATCAAGTGTAATTCAATTTACACAAGTCTTCACTGACTTTGAAGTTAATTTTAGGAATTCCATTTGAAATTGAAGCAGTGTCTAAATAAATTGAATAGCAGAATATGAGACATCTAAAGGAATTTAACTCCAGGACTTCTTTTTGTGCAGTGATGTAGTTTACATACACACAAATGAAATTAAATTCTGTTCTCTTTTTTTCACATCTCTGATGAAATGTAAATGCTCTTCAAGTCTCCTCTGCTTTCCATGCCTCGGCTCTTATTGTTCAATGTTCAACACTACATTAGCAGCCTTTGAGTCTACGATTAGCATTTAATTTATCATTACGACTCATATTCACGTGCTGCAGATGTCCACATTCAAAATTCATCAGGAGACAGTATCTGTACAGTAACTGACTTAACGTCCTTCGGTTACTAAACGTTTTTTTGCCCTTATTTTGAAATAACATTTTCTCTAAGTGTCCCTTGCAACATCATTTCTGTTACTCTTGATCCTTCCTACAGAAAATCAGAATATTCCCTGGAAACTGAGCATTTCTTGAATGGCAAGTGAGGCCTGCCCATATTGTAAACTGTCAGTGCTCTGCAGAAATGCTGAGTAGATAGTGCTTATAGAGCTTTCTGCAGTCTGATGCAAGCTCATTTTGCTTGTTCTCTGAACGGAGCTGCTGTTTGCTCTCCTCATTTTCTTTGTTTTATTATTTCTTTAACTGCACAGAAACATAATGAAAAGGCCCATATCAGTACAGTTATAAAGTTGAGATTTTAGTTTTCTGATATTTAATATTAGCACTTGCTAATAGCACCATGCCATTCTGTTTCTTTGCAGGAAATAAATTAAAGCAGGGATATTCTCAGGCACTGCTTTTTTACACTGATTACCATGAGTCGTCTTCTGTGAAAACTTTTATTGCGAATCAAAGAAAAATCAGAGCCTAAAATGACATAATTAAATAACACTGGGTTATATTACCTACTATTAAACAAAAATAATACAATGAAAATAACAATCTTTTAAAGTAACTGCTCTTTGCAGAGTGTATGTATTATGAATAATAATGGAAAATGAAGTCTCCAGGAAAAGAAAATTAATGTTATTGTACGAACTGTAACTATGGATCTCCTGACATCTGAATTATAAAAAAATTAACATTTCATTAAAAGATATAAAAACTGTATCTGATAAACAAAAATAAATTCCGCGCAAAGAATTAATCACTTATTTCTATTATTAGTGCTACTATAATGATGATAACATTAAAGCATTTTGAAAGGAATGAATTTTTACTTTAAGACTAGATAACTTATCATGGAAGGCTAATGCCATCTTTTATGTAGTATGGTGGTGAATCTCTCCATATACTCAGTATTAAAATCGACTTTGACCAAAATTAAAAAAGAAATTCCACTTACCATAGAGCTGTAATCTAGGATGCTTATGCCGTCTTCATGTACAGCAAACCATATGAAGGACTTCTCAACTGAGGATATTGCTAGAGGCTACAAAGAAAAATGTTCTTTAATTACTACTTAAAAATGAGGCAATATGTAAATAATTATTAACTCTCAGCTATTTCATAGCTCTTTCCATCCACAGATCTTACTGAGATTTACACTGGGAGGGAACTGATGTAAAGGAATTGAAGTAGCTGCCCAAAGCCATGTAGGTGGCCAGTGGCAGAACTATGAACTCAACCTAATACTCTTGAAGCCTCCCCCGCTGCTTAGTCCAATAAAATGTATAGTCTCATTAATAGAAAAAAAAAAAAGTCAGGTGTTTTAAAGTTTGTTCATTAGCACATGTCTACATATTGAAAGAACAGAGTGCTGATAAGCAATTTTATATATATATATATATATATAGGGATTACTAATAAAACATAAGGGGTGAGGTGACAGTTCTGTTTAACATAGCTGTTATTTGAATCAAGAGAATTAAGATACTAGTGGTTTAAGAGAAATTGAGAGAGGCCAGCACAGAAGGGAGTGCTCTAAATACCCTTAACAACATTTGGTGTTTCTGCAAGGTTCAGCTTCCATAGCCAGTTAATGATGCCGTTTCAATATTCTACTAGTTATCAGGTTAAAAGAAAGTCTGAAACAAAAAGGCTATCCCAATTGTAAGATACAATAAAATGAAAAGATATAAAAGATACCACCTAGATTAATAATGTAAACCGAGCAATAACTGTATTGGAAAGTTACTATTATGTATACTTAGTAGTATGGCTATTACATTTCACCAGTATATGGCTTAAACAAGTTAGTAATTTGACGAGATTCAATCAGCACATATATAACACATTAGTTTTCAACAAAAAGGTATTACTATTTGTAAATTCTATTTATATTAAAACCCCCACCACTCAAACTCAGTGAAGTTTCTTACTTTTGCTGCAAACAATTTAGCACCAAAGAAAGACCATTTTCTGGCTACGGTGAGATAAATGCGCACACAGTCTGTAGCACTGTGCCCCCGGAGAGCCATCCATCTTGTAGACAATCTCTGACAAAGCTGTCTGTTGAAATGAAATATGTAATTTAGTTATTTAAAGGAAACTAAATGCTTACCCATAGCGACGTTAATGAGCAAAAAAAAAAATCCATTTGTTAAAATGATAATTTAAGTTAATACAACAACTATCACTTCTACAGTATTAAATAAATACAAAACGTCATTTAATATTTTTACGCACATCAAAATTACAAAGTATCTTCTCATTTCTGCAACATTATGATTAAATATTGATGTAGCAGTTGCAGCATAAAGGGAAAAAGTCTAGTACATCTTTTAATATGTCTCTACAGATGATCAATCTAGCTTTATCAGTACTCAACAGCTATGCCAGTTGTCATTCCAAAAATCCATCCGGCTTAGCACATATCTTCACCTGTGGCTAGCAGTAGATATGGAAGATACACTAAAAAGAGTAGTGTATCTGGGTGCTGCAACCAAAAAGGGTGCTTCTGATGCGTATGCATTCACACTGGCTCTTGAACCATTTTGTGGCCCCATGGTGAGCTGGTTCAATAAAATGATCCTGAGGAAAGCTAATCCTCCAAAAAAAATAAAACCCCAGAATACCTTTCTAACACATTGACTTGCAGGAACGACTCACCCAGCAGCCACAAGATTATTAGATGCAGGCCAAGAAAAGGGAGGGGGAGATCTTTCTCCTGCAGCTTACTATTACTAGAAGTTTATGAAGTCAGAATGCACACTTAGCAAAATAATACAAGAAAAAGGGCAGGTACAGAGTGATTCTTTCCCTGCCACAGACTTCCAGCTCTGGCAATTGGTACTTTAGGGGCTCCTTGAACAGTTCAACAGATGTTTGACTTCTCCATGAGTTAGTGTAATCTGGGACCTCTTAGACTTTGTTCTTTGGAATTGATTGCATAACTTCCTAGTTACTCTGCCTATACTTCTGAACGTCCCTATTATCTTTTGAGTATGTAATAATGTTACTTTGTGCATATGATAATAGCTTTAAACTTTCTCAACCCTGTAGTAAAGAATGAGGAAAACTTTTCTATGATGTTTATTGGACTTCAAAATTGCTGTATCATTGACTTTGGAGAATTTATTACACTGTTCTGCTCTTCTTCATGTTAGTAGGTGTTGATTGAAATGACCTACACATTATTCATTTTAAATTAAGTGATACCTTACTAGCAAGTCCACTAGATTAACCTATTGCCCATTGGACTGGCTGCCAGAGATTGCACATTTGAAGAGCAAACACTCAGATCAGATCCTCATGTCCTTTACCTTCAGTAGCCCTTTTGTCTGTGCACACACTTAATTTAGATTTGCTGAATAAGAAAAACAAGAATTTCAAAATCGCTGGGTTTTGTAACACTATGTAGTAACTTGTACAGCTTTTGCTGGAATGCGTGCTTAATGATGGTCCTCTGTTTAGATTAGAAATATACAGAGGAAATGGGTTCTTCAATTTAGTAGAAAATGAGTTTCAAACATAGGTTTAGGCAAATATGGCATAACAGCAAGTTGTACCTAATGACAATTTAAAACCTTCTCATTTCACTCCTAGATTTTAAGAGAATATGAATCTCAAAATACATCTCACCTCAACTGTTCCTCTGAACAACCATGCCTGTATCTCTTAGGGTAGAATCTCTCCAAAACTTGTTTTAGTGTTTGATTGGACTTGGACTGGGAAGTGACTTGCCCTGCTGGAGTTGAGAAAGGCCGTTCAAAATCTCCAATCTCTACCTAAGGGAAAGACCATGAAGAAAATAATTTTTTGTTACTCCAGAGTAATTTTCTAGCTGGGTATTATGAGCTGTATTGTCCTCTCTTACCAAGTATACAATGAAAAACAGTTTGTCAATTAATGTATATTTTTCACCGATAGAAAAGTCATGGAAGTAATTTTATTATTTTATATTTACCATGGAAAAAAGATAAATATCAAGTATAAATTGTACAAATATAATACTTACTAGTTCTGCACTGAGATTGCTAGGTCTCCAGCTGACACAAACCAATTTAGATTTATTGAGTAATACCATCAAATAACTTTCTCAATAACCTTCCCTTGAGCCTTTAATTTTTTAAAAATAAAACAGATCTTATCAAGACCATGTCTAGTGAAGGAGTCCTAGGCTTTCATTAAACAGCTGTTACTTTGGTGTATTAACTTGCAGAAATCATGTAAGGAATAGGGAATGAAGAAATGGTACATGATTACATGATATTTAATCAAAGAGGGCCTGAGTGTGTAGGAGGTAAAGCACATTTTATCCGTACTGGTGCCAACAGCAGCATATGCCGTAAACCATTTCCACTGAAGTACAGAGTTAGCCTTGCACAAAGATTCCAGCCCAGTCTGTTTCCTGCACTATCACTTGTAAAAGGTGGAGGTCACTTGACTGTCAAGCAATCCTGGACCAGTTTCTTTATTCAAGTTTTTCATCTGTAAGACTGCTGTATGATTCATTAATGCACAAGGATTACCTGAGCTAAAAGAGCTGTCAATTCCATCGCTAGTTCTTTGTTTACAGGGAAAAGTCCATTGACTATTTGATCATTTGTCTGATATACTAGCAGCAGCTTCTCTCTCTCTGTCTCCCCATGGACTTGAACTGAAAAATACAGCCTACAGAAAAGACGGAAAGTTATTAAATAAAGAAGATAGGGAAATGCATTAGCCCTGAGGATTAGCAGTATCTGCTCTGAATGTGACATGTTCACATCAGTGTCAAAACACATTAGCAGAGCAACACTTGTACTTGAACCAGTGGGCAAATACTTAATTTGTCTTCTGAGTTCAGTGTTGCCTTTTTTTTTTTTTTGGCAGCCCAGCTCCCCTCTTAAGAACTAGAAAAAATTCACTCTAATTTTTTAAAAAAAATTCTCCTGTTACACCCATTTACTATTTCTGTTGCAAGCTTTGAGTCAGCCAATATTTTTCAGATGAAGAAACTGCAGAAGTTAAAAACAAATGCTGGGACAAGGCAGAGCTGTTATACTTGCTATACAAACCTATTTTTGTAAGTAAGACGGACAGTCCTTGTGCCTTCACATTTCCCAGGGTGTTGTTCTTTGGAGGCTTGCTCCCATTTTGAAATAATGTCACAGATCTAGAAGGAAAGCAACACAAAACTGACTTTGCCATGTATTCCTCTTTGAAAACACCTCTGAATGAAATTGTCTACTTATGTTAATATCTTTTACCAATTACATATCAGAAAAATAGATAGCTTGAATGTTTAAACCTACTTAAAGATAACTTTACTTGCATTTCTTAGTTGGAGCATTTAATAATTAACATTTTTGTTGTTTGTTTATCCTGCAACACACACACTAGCTTTGGAAACAAGCCATAGCATGGTTATATGGAAAGGCCAGGTACTTGATTTACCAGCAGCCAATGAATGTGTAATTATACAGAGTGAGTTGTTACATTATTAATCAAATGCCTTTGATCTCTGCCTTCTCTTTCTGCTGCATGCTGAAGTTTTTTAGGTCCTTTCTAATAACTGCTATAAAGTTTGTACGAAGTTTATTATAAAGTGCAGCGAGAGTGGTTCACGACAAGCGGTGTAGGTGGGTAGGTGGGCAGAAGGGAGGAGGTGAAACGGAGGTCCCGGGAGCCCTGCTGGGCTTCATGTCACCATTCCTTCATAAAAGAGCCTTCCTGGAAGCAGTAATGTGACTGGCTTCTGAAGATGCATTTACCAAGAAAATAAGTACATTTTTAATACATTTTGCTTTCCATATGGTACCTATTCTAGTAGGGGAAGAGAGCGGATCATGATGACCCTGCTTTTGTTTGTCACTAAGGCCTGGTTGTACCACACCTTGTAACTGAAAGTGCAGGCTGTGAACATTGGCTGCAGGTGCAAAAGAACTACTTGATAGAAGCACAAAAAATTCATTATTCACTAGTTGCTGAAAAGCTTGAAAAATATCTAATATTTTATTAAAGCATAGATTATATTGCATTTTGCCAATCTTTACTGCAAAGAATTTAATTCTAGCAATAGACGAACTAAAATTCAGAACAGTGATAAGCCAAACATTGGAAGTTTCCTGAATTGAATCCTAATTATTCTGTATTTAGGTAAGGAACCCTTTCTTTTTTTCTTCCCCAGTATGAATGACTTTTTGGACTCAAGTGGTCATCTTTTGGAGCTATACAAGAAACGTTAACTGAAATCTCTAAAGGCATCTTGGACTCCAATTGCGTTTTAGTTTTAAAGGACTGTGATTAGTAACAGCTTACTTTTTCTTTTTTAACCCAGCTGATACTTCTATGAGTAATACGAGTCTCCTAGACAAAGCTTTTAAATATAGTTCACTGAATGAATTTCATCAATTGAAAAAGCGGGTTTTTTTTAAATCTTTCCTTTTACCTTATGTGTTACCCTTGTAACACTATGTAGTAACTTATGGGGAAAAAAACCCTAAAGACAGTTTTCAGCCTGAAAAATGTTTTCCTTTGCATTGTCTGAAGAGAGCTCTGTAAGATGAAGATATTTTGTTGTTTTATATGCAGAGCGCATTAAAGGTTTTTGTTTACCTTGATGTTTCCTTGAAGACAGTGCTCTATATCCTTGCCAGAGGGATCATCAGAAAACAGCGCAAATCCCGACTGAGCTGGTTTCCTCATTCCTGTATCTTGGTTCAGGGTGTTCAGAAATTCCTCCACTGTGGTAGAGGCATCAAACCCAACAACCTAAAAAAGCAGCCAAAATGTATTTTGCTATCAAACTTACTAAAAAAACTCAACCCCTCCCCCCAAAAATTCTAAGATACTGAAAGATAATACCTCTAGAATAACAGTGGCAATGTAAGACCCATTCCATCCCCTGTGAATAACTTACTGTCATTGGAAATAAAAAAATTCCATAAAGGGTTTGGAAAAGATTCAAGATCTCCACATGGGAAGACAGCTTAGCGGAGTTTTTCTCCATTCAAAAACTGACGAACTTCCCAGCAGATTATACCTTACTGCATTTTGTTTACGAAACCAAAGTCACTATCAAAAAGCTTCCACATGTAATATTTTTGGGGTTTTTTTCTTTGTTCATACTAGTTTCTTTGCACTTGCTATACTTGTATTTCTGTTACAGAATCTATGTAACAGAAAGCAGTCTAGTATCTGAGCTTTATGTGACAAATACCACTTGAAAAATGAAGAAAACCATAACTTCCTACACTTTTCAATATGGTGTTGAAAAATGAGATCAATGAATCATTTTTCATCATGTGCAACTTCAGAGGGGTATTTACTGGCAGATCTACACTGGCAGATCTGAAATATTTTACAGATGATGTTGTCAGTACTACATAGGCCAGTAATTGAGAAAGCCTTCTAAGTTTTATTTTCCCAAATATGAATTTTTGTATGTTGTTACTAGTATTTAAGCATTTTAGCAAGAGATGGCAAATGGCTTTTATACAGGCACTAGTTGCTGATGTTCACTTATATCTACTTTGAGGGTGTTTCCTGTATTTGATATGTTGAAGAAGGCCCCTTACCTCTTTTTTTTAAGAAACATCTTGAAAAAGGATCTTGGACTTCTATTTTGGGCTTCTCAGTGGTTGGAATCAAAAAAAAATTTGCTGCATCTAGCTTTAGAGATGAATACAAGAGTTTTCAATACCACTATAACTGGTTATTTGCTGATCCCACTGAAGTTATTTATTTATTTATTTACAGTTTTCATAACCCTTAAGTATACATTTTTGAGCAATAACTAACTAGAGAGTAGTTATTCCTTTCTTCTTCAAATTTCAATTTTGAAACCTTTTAGGATGATTTAAATACATGGGTTTTTTTCTGTTTTACTGGGCAAGCAGTAAGCAATTAAGAAACTCAGAGGGGGTAAAAAAAGCAGAGTAGTTCTGTGATCTGAAAAGAAAAGTTTATTCAATATAGTTTTGATTTCATATAAAAACCTGCTTTCTGTCTAGGAATACTGTGAATTGTTAAAAAACTCTTTTCAGCCAGCTCTCAAGGTTAGAAACACAAACCAGGATGTGAAGCAGTATGCATGGAAGCTCAGGAAATTTTCCTACAGGCTTTGACTGATGAAGTCCCAAAAGAGTTAAGAATGAAGCTGCGTTTGTTCTGTAACAAATATGGTTATCCTTCGTGACTGATAATGGGAGTTTCAGCTGTGCTTCCAGGCCTTCTCCGAGATATTTGACTTTCAAGATGTCTGATGAAAGGAAGTGGAATTTAATACCTTTCCCTGTTCTTCAGTCTAATTCATTCATCTGGTGGTCAGGTTAAATAAGAAACAGGACTTCAGTATTTCTCACTCTTAAGAGGTTTTATTTTTTTTATTCTTTCTTTTAAAGATTTTTCCCAAAACCTTTACTCTTCGTTGATCAAATCTGATTTAATTACCTTGTGCCTGCCATTGCTAGCACTGGCACAGGATGAAACTTGAACCATGTTTACCTTAACACTTACAATTCTGTTTCTGATATGCTACTTCATGCATATGCTAATATCAAGGAGTTGGGAGGTCAGATTTCATGGACTACCTGACATTACCTGATATATGCCGTTCATGAAATGAACTGGAATACTGAAGGGCAGCGAATGGTGGTAGGGGTTTCTTAGAAGAGTGGAAAGGATTTCCATTCTGGAAGGTCTGGCTTCTCGGTCCCCGTTCCGCTGGGTACGCTCTACACATCGCTGACAATATATTGCATATTTCCCAAATTCAGTCCTGTGACAAAAAAAGAAATAATGCAGTTCTTGGGGACTGATTGAAAGGACAGTAAACTCTGAGTATATCTCTCTGGGGGTGCCAAATGGGAGGAGCACTCAGATTTCACTCTGTGAGATTTCCAACACATTTTTCCATGTGGAATTATAAAGAGATTTAGTCCACTGAGACCGACAGAATTGTGCCAGAGATGAACATGGCTCAGAGTATTTTGTGTAACTGCCATATTTTGGTTCTCTTGGTTTTGCAACATGCAGTCAGAGTTCCACTGCAGAGTATTTTTCAAAACAAAGGATAACTTTCCCAAGTGATGCACAGAAGTAACATGTACAACATTTTAGTAGCACCGGCCCACAATTCTACTCAAATTTATTTTAAAATATATGTCAAAAGGTCTGAAATATTAAATGAGAGATTGAAAATAAAGTACTTCAGAAAGACTAGTCAACTAGCTGGATAATAATATTCAGGCACACCTGGAATCTGCGTTCTTCTTTAAATGAAGTTTAAGAAGCCAAAGGAATGGGTGCTGGGGCAGAAAAAGTCCAACACAGAGAGCCAAGAGCTGCAAGCCCTGGACAAAAGGAAGACATTCACTGTTTTAAACATCTTACAAAGTAAAACTTCCTGCTGTGGCTGCTGGCCAGCAGTGCAGCTTACAGTCCCAAGTCGAGTAACAGACAGCCATAAATAGGAACCAAAACACAGTGAAAAACCTGAATAAATAAGTATGTCACCTCATTGGAAGGCCAAAATGCTCTCTTTGTATTTACTTGGGTACAGCAAGTTTCTTTCGGGGCTGGAAATGGGAAAGCAGATCAGTTTGTATAAAAAGCAGTTAATACACAGGAAAAAACCACTAAGGCTGCAAGGCCAAGCACTAAGAAATGACGAGAAGCCTCTGCCATTTTAATTCAGCTCTCCTGTTATATATATAATGAAGGAACCTATAAGACGTTTTCCTCCCACAAAGTAGATAGTAACTATTGAAAAAACAATTACTCAATATTTTCGTATATTTTCATTGCTCAGTATGTATCCATAGGCTTTGCTTAATACAGACTGCTCTCATGTACTCTGGATATACACTTAACTAACGTTGCAACTACTTTTCTCACGATTGTATCAATGCATCATACTGAAATTTAGAAAATGGGGTTTCTCTCTCTTGATTTATCTGATTTGCGTGGTATCAAATAGAAATTTGACAGCACAGGCACAGATATTCCCCTTCATCAAATACCTGTACTTTGATGGAAGATAGCATCGGCTCTGTCTCAGGAAGACACTGCAATAGAAGCAACTGTGGGAGACTACACCATGAATTTAGGACTTTAAAAAATTAATGCGAGGCTGCATTTTTTTTACTGGACATGTTAACTCTTTGAAGTGGATTATGATAGCAACAATTTATTTATCTGTATCAGAGGGAAGCCCTTGCCAGTAGTATGAAAGTACCAAAGAAGGATTATGGTTAGTTTAAATTCCATCAGCCATATGTAACTCCAGGGTGTGCTAATTGACATGAACGTGCTATGTCTGTTATAAAAGCTTTGTGGATGTTTTAGCGATGCACACATACTGCCCATATCCCACATATGGGCTGTTTCTAGATAACAGGTGTGTCTGCTAATCATGTTCTACTTGCTATGGCAAGAGAAAAACGTGTCTATAACACAAGCCTTAATATGGTAATTTCCTTTCTCATTTTCTGATCCATCTCCTCGTTCTGTATGTATTGCTCCACTAGAAGCACTATTGTTCCAGTTCTGTTAATTCTATGCAAACTGTAAGTATTGGCTTTCCTTTCAATTTCAGTTCATTTAATTGTTACATATTTGGATACCAGTGAATAGCTGGCAGTGGACAAAGTGAAGAATTTTAAGTATGTATTTATAATTTAGCATGCAGGGTGCGTGCCAAACAGCATGACATACAAGAGGTGACATCTATCAGAAACCCTGAGCATATCTGAGGTTCCACAACATGGCGCTACACCTTTTCTTCACAGTCATGCTATAGAGACGTCTGCCGTGTGATTTACCCCACCAAGCTTCCTGATGCAGCACCTCTCTTAGGAAAGATGCAGTAAAAGAGAATTAGGTTCCATACATGATGTCTCACTCAACACTTAACTTGAAGATAGCCCATTGTATGTCCAGCCTTTAAAAACAGCACAGGCACAGATATACCCTATCACCAGATACACGAACTTTGATGGAGGATAGCATCAGCTTCGTTTCAGGAAGACACAGCAGTAATAAGATGTTAGTTCAGGTTTTTATCTGATTTTAAGTAAGCAGATGCTACAGAAAAGCAGAGCCCCTTTACCATTTTAAACAGTTTGTGGAATTCCTGCACTGCAGTTGAAATAGATACCATTAAAATAAATACTGGGTTACCTGTATTGGTCCTGCCTGGTTTTGTGGATGTCGACGTCTAGTCTGTTTAATAAGCTGACAACAGATCTCATTTTGAAGTTCAGGATGTGTGAGGCAGATCTGCAAAGCACTTTGGGCCAAAGATACATGGTAATCAATGGCAGGAGAGTCAACTGCAGCATTTATAAACAATTGGCAGGTCTAGATATAAAATAATAAGCAAGTGAGTTTACATGCAAAATGCTCCAACAAATCTTTTAGACGTTCTGTATAACAAAAGTGTGCTATAATTGAAGTCACAATTAGTCAGTTTACCAGTAGACTAATGAAACCCTGCTGGCCCTGCAAAAAGGGGTGAAAAGGGGCCAGAATGGATGAAGAGCTATACAGAGAGACTTAAAGAGAAAAACACCTCTTAAAAAACACTCTTTTCACCCTGTATCTAATGGAGTGAGACCTAGCAAGAGTTGCAACAGTTGTGGGGTAGGCAAGTTTAAGGACAGCCTGAACATAGCTTACCCCTCTACGGGACTTCAAAATGCGAAGTGTACAGCTCTCAGTGGCGGCCAGTGTACAATGCTTGTGCCAGTAGCGAGCACAACACGGCAGGAGATACACAGATAAGAAAACCATAACTCAGAGCCATTTGTTTTACATCCTGACTTTCACTGGTATGTTTACTGTGGATAAGTATAACCCTTCCTATCCCCAGTACTGTCTTAGGAAAGCCAGGTGTTAAGCATTTGTTGTGCTGTATTAGAAGAAAGCTTATGTATCACTCATTGCATTTACTCTATGTAATAGTTGATGAATTTTCAAAGTATATAAGCAAAATACAAGAAATGGATGGAAACCCAATATATTTCTAGTCTATCTGAAAATATGTGGATGCACAGAACTAATTTTTATCAGCAATGCAATACCTGAAATGTGACTTGCTCTGTTCTCAATCAATTCCCTGCCTGACTTTTAAACTGATTTATACAAAGTTTCAATAAAGGTCATACAAGTCATCTCTTATTGATTTGTTTTAGGCAAGTATCTGTGATTTGAATTAGTTCTGTAATATACTTCAGAAAGTTACTTCCAAATAAATATAAATTTATTTTTGTCAGAGAAGTACATTCTCTTTTAAATTTTCATGCTGCAGGACTGCAGAAAATAAGCTGGATGTACTTCTTTAAAAGTGCTTCAAACATGTCAAGACAAACAAGCTGGAAAGTTTGCCTGAAGTGGCTGTGACTGAACATATGGTGCTTGTCTTGAATTCCTTTCTAGATCTGAACCATTACATCAAAATTCTCCAGATAGTTGATGCTTCAGGGAATTTGGTCTTTAGATTTGTATAAGTTCTGTGGAGAAGGTTTATTTATCCAAGCCCCATGCCTTTGAACTTGTAGTTTATTTCACAACGTACAGAAAAAGGAACAGCAAGATTTTATTTTGTCTCTGAAATAGACTTTCTAGCCTGGCTATTAGTTAACGTTCAGGAGTCGTTTTACCTGGGTGAGGGCAGGAGAGAGGAGAAAGAAGGTTAGTGGCATTGCACATATTCCCTCTCACATATCAACCACCTATCTGGCCTTTCACTGGGAAAGATGTAAGGTCTTACTGGCATACAAAAATTCTCAAGAAACTAGCTGCAGCACAGCAGTTATGAACCATTATGTGTCTCTTAATCATAAAGCCTTTTCACTACTACCTGGAGATATACATATGTGTATTTTTAAAGGTGTGTGAAAATCTTTAAAAGTGAATTCACAAAACTGTTGTGAAATACTTTCAATAATTTTACTCTGTAATATTTTCTCTATTCATATTACTAGAATACCTAACCAGTCCTTTAAGAATAGCTACTTCATATGAAGAAAAGTTTTTATTAAAAAGAGCATGTATTAAAAACTACATGTATATACAAAATTAGTTTCATACAGAAATCAATGAAGTCTGAATAAGAAACTGATTGCCAAAGTAAACCAAAGGCATGCTTAAGTCGTGTTGTAAGTAAAAATTTCACAGAGAAGAATGGAAAGTCTCTGCCTTCTATCTCAATTTGAAATAATCCATGACTTGCTTGAACTAGAAACTTTAGCTTTGCTTTGTTTTTCTTCAGATTTTTAAAATGTCTTCTAGCTGATTTAAATACATCTACAACAAAACTTTCGCCTACCATTTGTTCTTCCTGAAATCTAACTGAAAAAATAGTATTTCAGATACAGTTCTCTGAATACAGAGATCCACTCTGTTAGGTTCTCTGGGGCTTATGAACTTCATGATAAAATTATTATCATCCATGATGGACATGGATTTTTTTACTAACTTGCACTTTATCAATAACCTCAGTAGAAAGGCCAAAAGTTGGAAGCCTAAACTGCTCCCTCACAGCTAAAAGTGATCTCTTTACATTGGAAGTGATATTCTTTGATGGGGACATTCTGCTGCTGTCCATTAGTTACCTCCACTAAAGATAAGAGTAAACTTCTGTTTTCTTTTTCCTTATCTGTTGAACATCTCTAGTAAGCCAACTAATAGCCATTCTTTAGCTAAGAGTTAAAATAGTTAAAAAACGCATCTGCTATGGTTTTACCTTAAATAATTTAATCGCTTCAGTTTGCAAGGCTTCTGATGGCAATGTTGTAAGAGGGGAAGTAATTCCTTCTTTGCTGTGGCAAAGGGTAGGATGTCTCCAAATCTGAGAAGCTAAACAGATAAAATACGTAGGTTTTGCAATTAATTCAGTTCATAAGTACATTCAGTAAATAAGTATTAGAAGATTAGTATGTTGAAACAAAACTAAACTTACTGGTATCACCTTCCATATTTAATAATTTGCAAATAAGTTGTTCAAACTCAGATCCAACATTTACACTGGTACTTCCAGCTGCAACTGTCAGATGATAAAGCCACATGTCCTAAAGTAGAAAAAAAACACAGCAGCTCACTCATTCTGTGTTGGAAGGAGCTGCTTCATCAAGATTTTGCTCTCAACTTGAAACACTGCCATACGCTCCTGTTGAAGCCCAAAGGAGTTTGCCTTTATTTGAATACACCTGTATTCAGGGTCTCTATGTTACAAATATTAAGGAAGGAAGATTGAACAGGGCTCTCTTCAGAATTCTTTTACCCTCAGAAATCATGGCTAATTATCAGGGCATTCTTCCTTTCCTCTTCAGAAAGCTAAAGTGAGTGCCTTTTTATCACTGCCAGATCCTGCTAACCTGGGGATAAGGCCAGAAAGCAAAGCGAGGTCTACAAGATTACTTAAGAACAATGAAGCAATAATAATAAAAATGGTTTTAACCATACCTCTCATTTCTCCTTCACTTCAGTAGGGCAGTCTTCTCTACTGTTAGTCTTATCAGGGAAAATGGATAACAGTATCCCAAAACCTCTCAGGAAGGTCTGCTACAGGTCTGTCTACAAGTTAGTGTGATGTGAGCAAAATTCTCCAATTACAGCATATTTGATATTCTGCACCATCTCCTTATGTAAGGAAGCCTACTTATTTTCGTTTATTTTAACAAGGATTACCTACGATAGCATTGGTTCGCAGACAAACTGATCAATGTTAATGAAGCAGGACATTCTCCTTGCTTGTTATATCGAACTACAAGCCAGATGACTTGTAGAACCCTCTCCTCCTCCTTTTTAAGAAATATTCATATCACAGCACCATACTCACAGACACGTTACTGAAACTGAATAAAAAAGTCCTTTTATTACCTTCTCATGTTTGGATCCTATAAGAAGATAAGTGGGTCCTTGATCTTTGGGGTGGATAACAACAGTGTAATGTGTTGATAATAAACTGCGACCGCTAGCCTCGTAATCTTCATCAGAATCACATGATCTATCAACTTCTTCAACCTTCGCCTCAAAAAGCTTGATTTGACCAAGAGGAAACTAGAAGTAAATATCAAAAGTGTGAGAGAGCAAATACTTGCTTCGGTGCACACTAATTTTATATTTCTTATTCTACAAACAGAAAGAAAAACATGAACTACCATCAATACCCATTTATATTTATTAATTTTCAGTCCTGCCAAGGAATGTCAGATAAGCCAGCTGTTGCAGACAGCAGAAGAATGATATGTGCCAAAGTCTGAAAGTGAGGCTTTTAAAAATTCTTTTCCAGATCTGCTTCTCTATCTAGTTAATGCAACAAATGTCTGTTAGGGTGAGAAAAGTAATTCTTCAGAGCTTCCAGACCTGGCTCCAAGCAAAAATTCCCTGGGTCAAGCCTAGAACTTTAATTATAATTTTGTTATTTCAGAGGACAGCAGTGTAGTGTTGATGTATCTATTTTGTTCATGCTATAAATCCAAAAGGTAGATTTTTTGTGTGGGAGACCTTCTCAGTTGGTTTCACTCTCCAGCCTGATAGATCACAGTACTTGAGTCTTAGGTTGTATGTGTAGTTATGATCATTTTTCAGGAGATATTTTCTGTGAAAAGCCATTCAAAAGGAAATTCTCAGAGAAGTAATTATTTCATAGTCATTATGAACAGGAAGCCACAACAAACACAAATACAGCACACCATCTTCATACTGGGTGACAGGACTGACAGAGGATGACAGTCCTTACTGGCTTTTTATGCAAAGCTCCCTTCCTTCCCAAAGAGCACCACTGCTCTTTCCCTAGCCATTCAGACATCAGGATGTTCAAAAGAGTGTTAGTTAATGGTGTAGTGAAGAAGACCTGGCTACTGTTTCTGTGTTGTTTGTGATGTCTAGCAATGCTTAGCAGTTCAGCAGAGAGGGATGTTTGTTTCCCTTTGGTAAAAGGATAGTTGGGCACCACAGTAACTAGCATCTTATTTGTGCCACATTCAAGTGTAAGCCTGAAGTAAGTTGTCCTGAAATACAAACACCAGTGAAAAGCAGATGAGGCTTCTCAATAATACTGTTTAAATATTGAAAATATGATACTGGAGAGTAGCTGGCAAGTTTGACTCAATCTAGGGTGGGTTTCTTGAACAGTGATTTGATAAAGTGAGCAGTTAATAATATAACAATTTTGAAGAAAACATCACATAGTGGTGGCTCTTTATTCCAGTGCTCTCACTAGTAAGGATTAAAGATGCATGTGGTGATTTGTATTTTCTGTGGTGCTTCTGAAGCATTCAACTTTTTGAACAAGATAAGATCCTGAGAATCAAGAGATGCCATTTCACATACAAATAGTCAAGATTGATTTATTCACCAAGTTTAACTAAAAGACTGTTGGCTGATCTTTTAATTTGAATTCCATTTTTGAAAGCAGGCCACTTAAATGGACTCCATTACTGTATTAACCACTGCAGATTGTGTAATTTGTTTCCGCAGACACATTCAGCTACGGCAAACATGTTTTTAATTAGCAAACTGTTGAACATTAGAAATGAACTAGCTTTGTAAAACTTTTCATACATACTCTGCTTACAAAAGCTAAATTCTTATTCTATTACAAGCTAGCAAATTAGTTTCAATTTTACTTTAAAAAGGCAGCAAAACTTGTTCCAAATGTGAGGGAAATATTCACAAGAATCCAGCAAAATTCTTAGATGCTTCTAAAGGGCATGCTAAAACTCCAGAATCTTCAATGGTAAAAATGTGTAAATTCAGATACTTTAAACATAGAGATTTCTTCATAAGAGAAAATGGAAGTTAATTTTAATGTCTCTGTAAAATGAGCTAGAGATTAATACTCTAGTCATTTGATTCCCCAGCCCTGTATTACCCTTTTTTAAAAAAGTAATTAAAATGTTTTGATGGATGGTTACTGCCATCTTATTCATATAGTTCTAGAAATAAGGTTTAGCTGAATGTTTAAAAATGGCTAAAAAAAGGAAAGGCCTTAGCCTTTCCTATTTCCCTATTCCTAGAAGGGAATAACTAGCTTTATACAAAGACTACAAATTACTGGGTCCAGTGTGATTATTTGGTTAGATGAGAAGGAACAAATAGGATTTTCTGTGTTCTTTTGAACGGTTGGTTATAATGGCTCAGTGGACTGTTACCATTTTGTCAAGCGTCAGCAGTCTTTTTGGTAGAGCTAGGTAATACGGGTATGAATCAAATATTCATAAACCTCAGCAGTATTAACAAGAATTCTTGTAGAAGTTTCCAAATTCTTGTTCCTGACGCACCTCCATTAAAAAGATGTTTCTTGATGACAAAATACCATGCCTTGGGAGCAAAAGGACAGATGAAAAGTATGACTAGGAAGCGTCCTTTCTCCTGTCTCTGTGGGTGAATATGACTGGAAATATTAGGACCAACAATATTCAGAAGTGTGGGTAGAGAACTAAAGGTCAGGCCCAATGTGGAAGAGCCAGGTCTTGCTCTTCCTTAGCTCCTCGTGTCCTAAAGGATATGGGATGTTGGGAGGTTAACTTAAAGCTGCTTGGGTCCCATTTCTTCCTTTTCTTCCTGAAGCAGTATTTTCCCGAGGTTTTGGAAGTAGTTTTCTCATCCCTTTCTTTTGCCATCCTCCTTCTCCATTTCTGTCCACCTCATCAGTTGTAGACAGTGAGCTCCTTTTCCATAACCCAGATGGACAACGGGAACAGATCCTCTCCACAGACACACACCTGCAAAGCAGCAAACTCTGCATCCTGCTAGGCTTTTCTTGCAGCACTATGGAGGTGCAGTGACATATCAAAGAACAGCAACTGGATGCCAATCGAGGGAGAAAAAGAACATTTAATTTCTTGAAACTTGCAGTCACTGCCCACTGCAAACATATATTGGAAAGGGTCAGCTTCCAGAAGTAAATGACAGCCAGGTCTTTTCTGCTGAGTCTCCTGTCAGAAAAGGAGACCTGAACTCTCAGCAATGCAGTATCCCCCTTCGACTAGGGATAAGAAGATGCAGAATATACGTCACGTCTCGTAGGAGGAGACCAATGGGTGTGCCCTGGATTACTCTCTATTAGATAGGAAGCTTCCAAGTTGACAGTCTGTGAAATCTGAATGTTTGTTAATCAAGATAAAATGGGCACATACTACCCAGGTCAATTGTACCTTAATAAAGCTGTAACTTACTGTTTAAAGTCAACTTTAGTATGTTATCTTCCATTCACTGAGGAAACAATAAGGGACCTACCTTGTCTTCTTGATTACGGAAATAATACAGAATTTTTCCAACTAGGGTACACCAAACTCTTTTGGAATATCCATGTTTCACCTGAAATTACAGAACATTAGGAACAAGCACAGCCAGAGAAATAGAGACTGCATTTCACCATCTCTGAGCTTTGGTGATGTTGGAAATAAATGCCTTGGTTCAAATTCCTTTCCACATTACTAGACAAACAATTAAAACTGCATAACTCTATTAATGGCTTAAGAATTAAAGCATTAGATGCTTGTCTAAAGCCTAGTAAGGCCAGTGTGAGTTTTTAATTTGGCTTTGGATCAGGCCTAAATTAGTGGAAGCTAAGGAAATGGAAGACTTAAAAGAGAAAAATTCCTTTTATACAGTATGATTATCTTGAAATAATCTGTCCCAGTGAGTAATACAGAAAAAGAGAGCAATCCACTGAAACAAGGTAGGTCAATTAGCTACTGAAACATATGCTAAACTAGGATACCACTGAAGTGCAAATGGAGAACTCAACACAGGAACTAATGAATTAAGAAGACAAAAAAGAAAAAACAAATCAACTCAAACAACCGGAAGAAAAATATTGCCCAAAGTAGGTGAGTCGGTAGTCCTGGATTGTTCACATTGTAAAGTACTGAGAAAGCAAACAGATGTCTGTCTTGCTTGCATTTATTTTATTGTAGGGCCAGTTTAATCTAGATATTATTCTTAAGAAATATGGAATAAAGCAGATTGGGGGAAGAAAAGTGTTCCTACCTTTGTAAGTAATCCTTTCATGGTTGGCTTGATTTCAGGCTGTATGAAAAGTGGGCTGGCAGCCTGTATTTTAAGGACATTCTGTAGTACTTTGATCCATTCTTCTAAGATGTTGGGAGAATCTGCAGTCAGGTAGTATGTTCGTTTTTCTGTGGTCAGCTATGTAGTAACAGAAGAATCTTGAGCTTTAAGAACATTCTACCATTACACATTCGACCCCATAGTGTGGGGGTTGTAACATATACTACCCAATGTAGTTTCACAACTTTGGGGGGGTTATTTTCCCCAAAGTACTTTTCATTAATGAAACATTCTGTGGCCAGGCAGAGCAGACTCTTTCTAAGGCTTTATCTGAAAAGTTCCAGGATAGCAGAGTTGAGAAAACTCAATTTATCTCCTTTCAGACAAACAACATCTCTCAACCCTAATGGCTGGCCCCAAGACTACTCTCTGTATTTATATCTTGTATGTGATGAACTGACCTTTGTAGGAGTACAAACAAGACTACATGTAGGCATTCCTACAGTTTCTGTAACTGAAATGATTCTTTGGTTTCAAACAAAGGGCACTGATTAATTCCAAGTCCACACTTGGACTTCCAGTGCAATAGGGACTGCAACAAGGGGTCAGTTTTGGGGATGGAGGGAATAAATACCCACTGAAACACAGATGAGAAAAGCAGGCACCTGAATTGTTTGTTTTCCATCACCCCTTTCAATGTGGCTAGATGCATTTAGTTCAATTTGACCTTGAGGTTTTCGAATGACATCACTCTGTGTGGAAAGAATGGAAAATAATATTTTAAATCTACCAACAAATAGCAATAAATAATTATAGAACTAATTTAAACATTAATCTTGATAAATACTTCCTAGTTAGACACTGAATACCTTACACATCTCTTGAGGAACTGAGTCCTGAATCACTCTCTAACAGCTCAGACACCAGGAATGCATTTCTTTTCCTTCTAGCAGCCCTAGATTCTCAGTAAAAACAATCTAATAAATAGCAGATACGTTACATGTACTTACTGGAGATTTGTAGTACAGTAATTCACCTCCTTTAAGCACAAACCACCGTCGTTTCCAAGTCTTTACTTTACCACCCATTTTTAACAGATATCCAGATTTTTCCAAAGGTTCCTGATTATTCAGAAATTAGATAAAAAGTAGTTAGGTACACATATATACCTATATCCCTCAGAGATATGTATAAATACACAAACACAGAGATACTTTAATGACTTAAAAGCATGCTAAATAATAATTACAGTATTTGATGAGACTTTTAGTCCAATGACAAAGTTTTTACAAGCATCAATTAAGACAAATGCCATGCACGTGAGATAACTAATTAATATCCCTACTTACAGTTATAGTACATGAAGGAGAGTAAGTGATTTGCCTAGAACTATACAAAAGAATGAAGAATATGATGATTCCTGATTTTACTTTCTAATTATTTATATTAAACAGGAACATGAATACAATGTAAATACAATGTAAATACATATTTTTTCCCAACTGCAGGGCATAACCTATAGACCAGATGCAGAGCACTGTAATTCAGAGCTCTGCACAGACATACTTTTAGTGTGTACAGCTGTAGAACAGAGTTCACAGTTTTGCTCTGTGAAGAAAGCTTAAAGTAAATTATCTTCATCACCAGGCAGTCAATCCACTTGTATATCAAGACACTAACTACTAACACAGGCCATTAAAAAACAGACCAGTACCCCATAACGGTTTGGTTTCTTTGACCTGTCCTAGAGTGTTACTCTGATTTCTCTAATGCCTAAAGTTGTCTTCCCCGTATGAGGAAGCTATAGAAACATACTACTGCATATGGATTTCTACTGATGCCTCCAACACCTTCAGTGGAATGTCCTTCTATTTCCCTGAATATTCAAATAAGCTGATTTTAGTATTTCTTATGCAATAAGGAAAATCTTAAGTGCTTTGAATTGTCTTCTGGAGTTGTCTACATATTTCCATTCATTATATAGAAAGCTCAGAATTATCCTCCACTTTCCTTCAATCATTATAGTCTTATATGGCTAACTTTTTGTTGGTCTGTTTTGCTGTTTGCAGTCATAAGGCAGTCTGTGAGTCAGCAAGACTGAATATAGAGATTTGGCAGCAGTCTTTGAACATAAATATACACACAGCACCACAGGTACACTTCTTCACAGAACTTCAGTACTCACATTTTTTCCATTATCACTAGATGAGGAAGAGGTCTTAGGAAGTTTCTGCTCTGGCTCTGAAGAGTCTGTATCTACTGAATATGCATCTGGAGGAATAGCATAGTCACTTTCTGAGGTCACAGAAGACAGAGACACCCCTGAGTTGAAAGAAGAAAGATGTTTCTTTATATTTTTTTATTACATTAGAAACAAATGAGATCAGAATATCCACGCAGAAAGAATATCTGAGTAGGATCTGCAGGCAGACACAAGTATCAACCTAAATCCATCAGGAACCAAGCATTTTTTTAAACATCAGCATATCAAGCTATTAGCACAGTGCTAATACCCGAATCCCATTTTCTTCATAATTAAACAGACTTTAAGTCACTTGTGAATGAAACAACAAATAAATGTCTTCTATATATTATCACCTTCTGTTATATTACAACACCTTTTTTAAGGAGGGAGTTAGTGCCATGCATCATACTCATTCTCTAGAAAACAAATACAGGATCTTTAATTAAATGAAGCAACTTCCCCCTTTCTAGCATTCGCTCCGGTATGTGGATTTCTTATGCAGCTGCTTGTGTACTAAGAAGCTATGCTCAAGATCTGCTATATGTTGAAGTTGTAGGTGACTGTCTTTATTTTGCAATCAGTATGAATTTTTATACTGAGGTTTTCTAAAAATCTGAATTTCAGATTTCAGGATTTTTTTTTAAAGTTTATTAGCTGTAATCCTGAAAAAATGCACACTGTTTTCAATTCTAGTGAATCAGCAATAAAAATTCAAACTCCTCCCTTATTCATCATAGAAATAATTATTTTCAAATGTGTGAGCACGTCCTTTTGTAAAGTTTCACTTTCTGATTAGTGTTACTCTCAAAGATTGAAATGAATATGCCTTGTTTCCTTTGTTTCATTAATTTTGTAACTCATTTGCCAATTTTACTTAAAATAAAAAGCTTTTCTCTCTTATTGCTTTGGTAAAACACCTGGGCTTTCAGAGTGGGTTCATCTCTTCTCATGTAGGCGCTAATTATGCACCTAGTGAAATTTGCGACTGCCTAAATTTTTAAACGTGATCTCAACCAAGATACGTACATATGTGTTTTGTGGTTAAGAAAGGTTTCCATGCATGAAACAATGCAAGGCCTGTTTTCTGAGAAGAAAGCACGAACAAACGGCATGGTTCCATTTTATAGACACGGATATAAATTATGGGTGAAATCAGCTATTAAAGTAGCTAATTTACCTTTCCTGTTGTGCAAGCATGTAACATGAGATGCGTCTGCAGCCACAGCACTGGTTTTGGCTCAGCAAGATGGAGCTGCTGGGAAGCAGGAACTATGGGTCCTTTTCACACTAATGTAAAAAAACTCTAACTACATCACTGCAAACAGGACTGTGGCTGGCACTGGAAAGCTCCTGGTGGACCAGGGGCTGTATCTACCTGCTCAAGTGTGACTGAGTGGAGCTCCAGCTAACTGGGATTTTAATATGTTTAATGGGAACAACTGAATAATGTTATTTTGCATTCTAAAGCAACGTATAATGAAGGATCTTAACACTAGGATCCTCACTAGGATCTTAGATCTTAGTCTCCCTTGTCTCCCCATGTAAAAATGAAAGAATTCCTTTATTGCATGAGATGACACAACCAAATCAACTCTATTGAGGGAACTTTTCCACCTGCTTTCTGATCATGTTAAACTGTTGCTTGGTTTTATAAACTTGGAATATATGTGGGTTTTTTTTCTGATGGCAGTTACTTTTTTCTAGGCCAATTTTACCTACACTGTTAAAGATCAAGGAAGTCCTTGGCATGACAAGAGTATAGACAGAATGGAGCTTCTTGCTTTAAATGTACAAGTCACTTGTACATTCCTTTATGGCAACAGGCAGCTACTACATTAATGCCTTAAAAAGCCATCTATAATAACAGCAATAAAAAGCGATGTGTAACAGTCCTTTCTCCTGCTTGAATGATAGATCTAGGCTTTGATAGCTGAGATAGAAGCCTAGATTTAAGATGTCCATGCTGTTTAAGGAAGAAAACAATTTCTAAGAAGATCATGTAAACTGCCTAGTTTTCCAAACTTCCCAGAAGTTACTCATTCTTACAGTTTCTGCCTACCTCGTTTCATAGCCCGAGGACTGCCCAGACCACTTCTGCTTCGAGAATCAGACTCAGATGTCCTTGAGCTGGACCGAGAGCTGTCTTCTTCCTCAGATCCTGATGACTCATCTATAAATGGGCTGTTGCTTATTTGGGTTGCTTTCTGCAGAAAATAACACAACATTCTTTGATACCTTGCATAAAGGGTATCAGTCATTTCCTTCATACCGTACCAGAGCTCTGCTGGCTTCTTAACATTTAAAGCTGTTCTTACTTGGGTTGTGAGTTTTGGCACACAAATATCAACATAAACCTGAATTCCCTCTGCTCTCTGTATCCCCAGCCACCCCCACACTTTAAAACAGAAACCTGAGGTAGCTCAAGCCACAGGTCTTTCCAAATCACAAAAGGCTGCCAGAAAACAAACAGTGCTGTGATTAGTTACTGCTGGCTATCTGACTGTAAACAGCTATGGCACTGACACAAAGACATTTCTACACACACACACACACTTTTAATTATGGCATTGAACACCATGTGGCTCTGCTTAGTAATCAACAAGCCTTTGGAAAAATTCAGCAAGGAACCTCAGAAGAACTGACCTGGGCTAGTAACATTTTATAAGCAGCAGTAATTTTTTTCCAGCTATTTAACATTTCCATTACGTCTGGGGTTCTGTGATCTCTAAACATCATCTTATGACATATTTGGCATGATAGCATCAAATGTGAAACAGCAAGTTCCTGGATGTGAAGCCTAATGGTTTTTAAAATTTTCCTTTAAACAGTAATACAGTTACCCCTTTCAAAGTCGTGTAGACAGGAGTGGTCATGTTCTTATATATCAGAGATGTATATAATCCGGATATGGAGTACGAAGTTAGTGAAAGAGCACCTAAAAAAGCAACATATTGTATAAATGACCTTCCTAATTTACCCCTCAATTAACCAAAGTCTGATGTAATTTTTTGCATTGTGTAACTGCTATAAAATGCAAACTAACTCCTGAACTGTTTTGGATGTGAGATTTCTAGCTTTTTGAAATTTACAGTTGTTTTAAGGAGTATAAATAAATTGTAGTCATGACAACTAACCTTTTTAAAATTTAAAGTATAATCTCTTACCTTGGTAGGTGGTATAGAATCTTCAAAGTGAATTGCAAAGAAAACTGGAGTGAACAAAGTACAAATTCAGGACAAAGTCAAGAAGCAAGGTAATAGAAGACATTGGAAAGATAACCAATGATCTTCTGGGTTTTAAATAGCAGATAACTAAATCTTCATGAAAGTATCTTAGAAGAACATGGGACATTTGGTCTTTGGTTACAAATCACCATAAGAAGAGAATTTTTGTTCATGAGACAATGAACAGCCAAAGCACTTACTTTTGTTAAGAGATTCCATGGTGAAAGCTTCAGACATCCTTAAACCAGATTTGGCTACAGCATAAATTCTGCTTTCCTGTATAAGCAGAATGGATTTGATGGTAGATAATTAAAGCATAACAATTACTTTTCTTCTGTTTAGCATCCCCATAGCCTCCTAGTCTTTGTCTTAGTACAACCATGGCATAAAACAGTTGTTAAAATGCTGTCATCAGTAGCAGCTTAAGAATGCATCCTTGTTTTATACGTCATACCCACCATACCCATAGTCTGTTTCAACCCTTTTCCATAAAATGTTTGCCCTTATCGATAACTTCTTTTTAAAAATACTATTATCAGGGGCCAAAGAAGTGATGGCGAGAACATTTTTTTATGGAAGACTGTATGTTAAGAACAGAGAAATGCCATTATGGAGGCAACTTTTCAATGGTTTTGTGTTAAAAGGCCACAATAAGAAAATCTATAATGAAAAACATGCACTAAAATATATACATAGAAAAGCTGTTACATTAACACATTATTCATCTCTGAATCATTAATAAATCTTTGACTGTGGATGTGCAGAATCAGTGAGTCTAGACACAGTTAATTTTCACTTTTGTGTAAGAAATATTAATATCTATTTTAATTCTCTGATTGACAGCTTTAAAATTTTACTTGGAAAAGTGATCAATAACTTCCGTAATCTGTAGATATCTTCTGTTGACTTAATTGCCTAGGTTGTAAGTGGTATAATGGTTAAAGCAAAGGCATTGCCACCAGCACTCTTAGGCTCTGTTGGTGTTAAATAAATAAATGCAATCGCAAGCATTACCTCGTTTGATATACTCAAAAGGACATATGTAACTGAGATGCGACATGAAAAAAATCAGTCTTATCTACAAAAACAGTGACTATGTTTTTCAACAGCAGAAATACTGTGCTTCAAACCAAAATTGCTTCTGAGTTTGTCCTCTTAGTTCAAATTAAGGTAACTCTCTGCCTTGACATCAGAGGATGAGAAAGGTAGGAGAAACAAATATGATAGAAGAGAAGCATGAAAATGAGTTAGTTTCATCAGTAGGAAAAATATCTATAATTACACTTACCCAGGAAGGAAATCGATGCAATGGAGGGGTTGGAGGTTTGTTGCTAGCACCCTTTTTAGTTGTATCACAGGGTTCCTGGGCTTCAGAATTTTGTGCTTCAGTGCAGTCGTAGGTAAACACTCCTTCATCACAGCCAATCTCCATCTTCTCTAAAATATCAGTATCTTCTCCATCCACCAGATCAATGTCTGTTTCCTGAGGTCTCCACGGACGTATCATGCTTATGGCATTTCGATTTCTACCAAACATTCTATCAGAACTCAGCTGGGGCTGGCTTAGATGTTTCTTTGCTAATGCTGAATTTATACTAAACACATTAGGAGTCCGTAACTTTGGAGGTGGCAAATTTGAGGGAGAATCTGATAGTGTTGTGCATTGAGAACCTGCAGAAGTTGCTAGAATTGGGTGTTTGGGTGTCAGAGCAGGAGTTAAAATTGGACTTGGGGTATTTGCCTCACTGGATGAGGATGAATAATCTAGCCTCTGAGATTGAAATTTCTTATTCAGTTCATCTGAAGAACTATCTTGGTCTTTCTTTTTACTTGTGAAGTCAGAGTTGCACTTTCCACCTGGATTGTTCTGGCCTTTTCTTTGGGACCCTTGCTGCCAGGAGTACAACTTCTTGTGCTGAGTTCTCTGAACACCAAAACTCTCTTCTTCAAATAGAGAACTACTGTCATCAGATGCTGTCAAATACATTTCACTCCCCATTCTACTGTACCTTGCATTCTCTTCAGATGTGTGGCTTGAGAGAGTCGATGCACACCTGGATTTCAGACCTTTATTGTCTCCTCCATCCTCATCTGAGCTCCAGTCACTCCCGGTAGTGCAGGAGTTCTTTGACATGTCGCTGTCTATATCTTTGGATGAACAGCTTGTTCTCACATTTTTGTTCTGCTCTGATCCAGAGGAACTTTGTTGCAATGACTTCTGACATGTATTGCTCTCATGTCCAGGACCAGCAAAGGTAGTTTCCAGGATATCCTTCTCTAGAGGAGAAATACAATGAACATGAGAAAATTACTTTAGCAAACTTGACTGCTAAAGGATTTTGTCATCACATCTGCAAACAGCAAGTAGGTAATAACTTCAAAAGTGTAAACACATTTAGTTTTTTTAATATTGCAAATAATAGAACTGAAGCAAATTATTATAAATTTTTGAATGCAACTGAAGTTGCAACAATGTTTGCCAAAAAACTGTAACAGACATTACTCAAAGTTCTAGCCAAACTAAAAACGGCAATAAATGTACAGATGAGCAGAGTGGAGCCGTATTTTAAAGTAAACCAGATATGTATGAAAACAAAAACAAAAAAAAACCAAAACAAAACAAAACAAAAGGCTTAAGAGGGCATATAAATTTAGCTGCTTTATTAAGCCTAAGGAAAATTAAAGTGTAGTAAAATCTTGTCAGAAAATATTTACATTAACAAATCAGGTATTCTGAGCATTTCTACAGTGTTTATATACAGAAACTTCTTCTGGAAGCTATTATTGTATTCCCAGTGGTGAATGCTTAAGATACACAAGAGAGGCTTATGAAAAATGCTTAGGGAAAGACACTGTATTAAAAATAGCTTTGCTTATGCTCTTCAGTTTTACCTGGTTTTGCAAGAGAGAGTTATAGCCTGCAGTGTCAGTGAGGCTTACATGCTCCCCCTGAGTTAAAACAGATGCAAGAATTAGGGCTTTTCTACACAGACACTTGGGAACATTAATGTTAAATATCTGTATGAAGTTAAAGTGGATTGGATAAGCCGAAGATTTTAATTTAGACCACATTAAAGTAATGAAGTCACAAAAATTGATCTGTTTCCATCTAGGTTCTATTTCTTATTCTTTCCCTTGGAAAACATTTCTTACATCAATTTCCTCATCTATAAAAATGGAAATAATAATACATACCATGAACTTGGCATCATCTAAATATACAAAATATTAATAGGATCTATTTCATTTTCTGATTTTGTACAGACCTCAGCTCGCAATTTTTGGGTACCATGATTAACTGTGGAGAAAATGCTGAAGTCATGAATAGTACTGTGGGACTCAAACAAACAACCAGAGCAACAGTCTATTTCCTCAGCTTTTCGTTGCTTAAGGGAAGCAGCAAGCTGCAATGGACTTGCTTATGCTTATAACAGCATAACAGCACCCCAATTTGCTGACATTGCCAGACTTCAGGGCTTGTTGGGGTAATTGTATGAACTGATCAGGGAGCTTTCTCCTTCTCTGGACAGGAAACAATGGTGCAAAAAGATGCTTGAGACTCTTCTGTTTTTTCTGACCTTGATCATACTAATGAAAGATTACTGAGTTGATCTTGTTGAGTTAGGGCATAAAACTAGCACTGAGACACCAGTGATAGCATAGATAAAATATACAGAAACTAGACTCAGGTGAGACTCTACACAGGCATAAAAATGTAACAGCCCTCCCTGTTGGGGAGGGACTGGCAGCCTTAAACTCCTTACGCTACTGTGGAGCAAACCTGGGCCACAACCAGTTCTTTCCCTTGCAGCCAAAGCACCCATCAGCCACTGCACGCTGCCAAACAATGCGTTAGTGGTATTATGGAGACTCTAGTGCTCAACAGGATTTCTTCCTACTAACTGAGACTAGCATTAAAGAGGGAGAGAGTACTGCTATGTATTTTGAAAACAGTTGGTTTGGATACACTGACATAGTTGTCGATTTTATTTTTCCACCTGTGTGAGAATAAAATGGCAGTATGGGTGACTAAGTACCTAGCATGTTTTTGCCTTCAGTGTAGTCTGACTCTTTAGATGAAGACTTGCTTATTTCTTCAAACTTGGGAGATGGTTGAGGACTTCTTGCTCTATTTGAAAAGCATCCAAAAGTCAAACTGCTTAGTCGCTGACACTCTCCAGGTTTTTGTGTTGAAGTAACAGATTTCTTGCCCGTAGCTTCTGAAGAATAGCAATTCAGAAATCTTGTGTTAATGGGATACAGCAGGCTATGCAAGCTGTGCTACTGGTCTCTTTACTCTGCAGTGTAAAGTTGTTTTTTTTTTTAAGATTACTAAAATTTAGTGAAAAGATAATAAAAAATTTATTATATGAATAAAAATCTACCTGATACCTCCCAATACCAAAACAAATCTAGAGCTACATTTCTAGTTATTAAAGATTGATTTTTTACTATAGAAAGAAAAAAAAAATCTCTTTTAACAATTTCACAGCAATAAGATATAAAACATGCACTTAATACAGAATGAAAACCTAGTGAAAATACCTGATTTTATTCTGTTGTGAGTGAAATTAAACCTGTGGATATATAATATTGGAAACACTGTAGAACAATAGTATTAAAATATGTGGCAGCCTTCCTTTCAGATAAAAATATTAAGAGAATCTGTAATAGATGCTACAGCAAATATAAAGGAATAAGTTACCAGGCTTAGAGGGTATATTTGGAGGACTGCAAGAGAAGGTGAAAGCATAAAATGATTAACTGCCTTGAGGATATGAAATCCATCCTCAGGGACAGCTATTCTGCCAGAAACTGATATGAAACAATGCTGTCCATCCCTGTTTTATAAAAAGTTTTGTGGCAGATCCAGGAACAAAAGACCCTTATCCATACCTGTAAACTGTTTAAAACAGTACCACGTGATCATAATTTAGAGCCTGTTACCAGCATGGACACTGCAAATGGTAATAAATTTCTTAATATTTTTGAGCACATCAGTAAATGTGCGTTAAAAACCAGCTGACAAATTCTTAGTGTCTCAAAAAGGCTTTGAATAGATCTCTCAGAAGAGGATGACTAAAGCTGTTAAGTGCTGAGGTATATAGAATTGCTACTGATAAAAAAATAGCAAAGAAACAAAACAATCCAGTTTCCTCATTAACAGAAAGGTGCATCTTAGTTTAAAAGCTTCATCTTGTGTATGTATGTTTTGTAAATATTTGTATTTTCATATATTATGCATATTACATGTGTACACACATATGTATACACACATATACACACATTTCTAAATGTCTATGTATGTACATATATACATGAGATACATTATCAAGAAATGAGGGCTAGGTAGCTAACAAGATTTTCAGATGATAGTAAGTGGTCAGGTCAACCAAGTATGGAGAGGACTGTGGGAACCTTCAGAGAGACTTCAGAAAGTTGGTGAACAGGCAACATGGTGGCAAATAAAATTCAACTTTGATTAATGCAAAATAATGCTCTTTGGAGGGGATATTCCTCTTTCCCGTATTTACATTTTATGATTTTTAAATGAACTATATCCACTTGGAGAGGAATGTGGTGATGCTGTGGCTGAATTAAGGTTTTGGATCACTGTAGTCAAATGTAGTAATTAAAAAATCTGATCAGAATTCTGATTCCCAGCTGAGCATTTGCTAGAAAAAGCAGATGCAGACTGACATTCATCTATTCCTTAACAGTGCTAGGACTACCTATGCTTTCCTAACACCTTCATGTACAGTCACTCTGATGTCAATTCATACTAACTGAAATTTTTGTGACTTCACAGAATATTTCAATTACATGGATGCACAAATGAATAGGGAATAGAAAGAAGTATGCCATATATAGAGAAGCTTTTAAAAGATTTGTACATTTACCTTGCAGTTTAGATTGTACTGTTTTCATCTCTTTGGTTTGCTTCTGGTTGATCAAGCGAAGGTTCTGATTTTCCACCTCTAACTAAAAGCATATAAATGTAATCTCATCTCCAGTGAAACAATTTTTAAAGTCATTACATCATTTAGATTTTCTCTGAATTTCTGCCTATCTAAGGATAAAGCTAGTTCAAATGGCAAGCTCCTCTATGCTACTTCTCTTAATGCCAGCCTAGGCATTTGTTTATTCTGAACAATGAAATACCCTGCAATGATTATTTGCTCAGCTTCTATTAAAATCATTCCCCCAACCAAGCAAACCCAAGACTGCTTTAAAAAGCCTTAATAATTAAGAAAAAAGAAATCTGCATCGGCATTTTTAGTAAAAGAGAGACCTAAAATTACAAACTTTTGTGCCACCTGGCAAACCCAAGAGCAAGCAGAGGAATTAGAGAGAATGACGGTGTGGATGCCTCCTACCATCCCACAGCAAAGATTAAAAAAATAGGTACCAAAAAACTTTATACAGAGCAGAAGACCTTCTACAGGAAATAAAAACCCAACAACCCATTGCTGTAGCCCACTACCAGGAGGTAAAAGATGTTGGCTCAAACTCCTGCTCTGAATTAGGCAAAAAGAAGATTTGAATCTGAGTGTGCCATATCACACAGAGGGGAGCCAGCAATTCCACTTCCCATTGGGTGACACCGAGCCACCTCTGTGAAATGAGCTTGAGATTCTCCATGTTTCAAAAAAAGTAAATAGTTTGAGTCATACTTGATTTTGTCCAAGCTTTTTCAAGACAATTTTAGCTAAACTTAATTGCATTTTTATTAAATGTTTTCAAAAACGCCCCTTACAGACTAATAGTAAATGTTACTTGTCGTTTCCTACTTTAAAAATAATAATTTAATTGTTTTTCAACTGGAGTGAGTATAATTTCCAGTTAACCACAACAGAGTAGGATTTTACATTTTACAGGCCACTTTAAATTCTATACACACAGGAGAAAGCACAGCTGCACACCAAAACTGGCAGCAGTTACCTCACCACAGCAGAGAAACAAGGGAGATAACTGGTCTCTTTAGGGAATAGAGCCGTTGCCCCTGAAACTATTCATGACTAAGAGTACTGTGGGCACTGGAAAATAAGAAATGATCAAGTCCTTTTTTTCTGCCAGGTCTCAGCAGACTTGGTCGGCTTTCTGGGGATTATTCACACTTTAGGCATCTGCTTGAGCAAGCTCAGTTTGCCAGCTAATCTCTCTCAATTAGTGGAGATAAGTACACCTTCCAGAGAGCAGTTCTGGGCCCCTTATCCGTAAAAAGGGCCCAGATATACTAGCTGACCAAATTAGACATCAGACTTTAAAACGACATGGAGACTCTGCCCTCTGTGCTGTTGTTTTCATTCTTCCTCTTTCAAGCAAATAACTATATAGATAATGAAACCGCAAAGCATTTTTTTTTTACTATGGCACAAAGCCCTTTAACATCCAAAAAGCCTAAGGGATATCCAGTCACACCATTATATTTTCTGTATAAGTATTGTAGCAAGAATTATACCTCATGGAGCTTGACTGTCACCCATTCTTTTATTTTAGCTGCTTTTTCTTCTATGATTTTTGCTTCTTGCAGTCTTATTTGCTTCTGGAAAAAAATTGACATAAGCATATTTTTCACTGAGTATTACAGACTGCCTGAGTAGTATCTTCAGACACAAATCCTAAGATTGCTTGAAGTAATTCAGTCTCCTCTGCAATATATGGTGGTTTTAAAAAAATTATGAATAGACACTTCACAGAGGCTGCTGTTCCTCCTTCCTCTAAGAAAAATGAAAGCTCTTCAGAGGAGACAGCGAAGAGAAAGAACATCTTTCCCCTCTTAAAAGTCAGATGTTCTTTCAAAGGATGCCAGAGCATAATTTGCAAGTGAATAAACCTTACTCAAATGATATACTTCTAATGGGAACCTCTCTAATCAAACAACAGAAATAATGCTAAACTTTCCTGTCCTCTATTGATCTTAATTTTTATTTTCCTTTTGTATAATTAAGAATGGAATTGATGCTCATCTTTTGTAACACCATTATTGCTGACCTGTTCTTCAAGTTGTTGCTCCAATTTTTGTATTATGTCATTTTTATCTTGTATCAGGATCTCCAGATCTTGACATCTCTTATACAACCTGGTTTCTGATTCGCTCGTTTGAACATTAGCTGCTTTTAATTTTTCTTCCATGACCTGCACCTATTTGGAAGGTCAAACGTAAGACTTTAAGAAACCTAATACTCCACGTTAAAGGCAGTAATTTAATCACAAAATGGACTGTTAGAATTGCCCCCACACTTAAGGTTCATGATAACCCTGCAAAGTTCTGAAGCCTATTTGAGAAGAAATTCCACAGTTTTTTATGTCTCCCTATGCATCTCATACCAATAGGACTGGCAAAACACTGACAGACCTTATACAGAGTTTGTTAGTATTAGAAAGAGGCTCCTAGGTTTGCAACACACAAGCTGGTAGAAACGCCAATGCGGGAAGAATGCAATTTATGTATAGAGAGCTGTTGTTAGGCTTAATAAACAATGTTTTAATAAATAAACGATTGCACAGTGTAAAAAACCACAACAAATTATCAGAAGCATTCTTAAAAATGCCTAAAAAGGACTTGGCTTATAGTCAGGAACATTTTCTAACTCCAAATTAGTAGGTGAACATTTTTATTCTTACAATTTTCAGTTTCTGTCTGTGTCACAGTAAGATATGAAAGATTTTCAGGGAATACCAGAGACATGTTCATAAAATGTCTGCAGGAGCTATATCTGCCCTTTGGAATGAAAAGGCAACTTTGGTTAAATATTTAGCCACAATCTCATTCTTTAGATGACGTAACTTCTATAAGAACAACAACCAACATAGAATAATTCTATTTAGAGACTGTATTGAATAGCCTCATTTTATTTTCTTACAGATTTTCTAAAATAGCTCACTGTTTCCTCTCCCTTTTGTTTCCATGTGTATCATATATGAAAGACTCATGATGCATCAACGAAGCAGCTCATTACGTGTATCTATTTTTGACTCGTGATGTTACCTTTGACTTCATTAAATTGAACTGATAGTGAGCAGAGAAGGGTGTTAGAACATCTCTGGTAAGACAAATCAATAGATGTAAAAAGAAACTGTTCTCCCTTTTGAGCAATACTTAAGAAAAACAGCAATTTTCTGAATTTCCCTTCATTACAGTAACACGCACATTGCTAGTGGAGACATTTTTCCATTTATATATATACCTGCTGAAAAGCTCTCTCTGCTTGACGATCAGCATCTATAACTTGTTTCTCAAGCTGCTGCATCTGTAGATACATAAAAACATACAATAAAATGCCCATGCCTTCTGCCTGTTGCCAGAAATACCACAGTGAAACATATTTTCATGGTCTGTTTTGAAAAAGGAAAAGACAGGTTGTGGGCAGGAGCATAAAAATAAATAAAAGGATAAACAGTGTGTCAGACTGGGAAGATAATTCATCATTATGACTGTATTAAAACATTGTTAAGATTCTTCTACAGAAAAAACATTAACACAGCTTTTCTTCATAGTACAATTTTGTGGCTGCTATATGACATACTGCTTTTTTCCTTGCTACCAAGAGTAGAAATTCTTTTGACAATAGCCCTGAAACTTTCCTCATGCAGGTTAATAATCTTAGAAAGAGTTAAGCTCCTTCATGTCCTTCCAAAACTGGCAGGAGTAAAGGGTACTTGGCACATTATACAATTTGGCCGCTAATTCTTCCGAAGTTGACAAATTTAGGTTTTGGGAGGAACTGTGCTACGAGGCCTCTCCCAGACTCCACCACCCTCTGTGTGAAAGAAGGAGGTATGTGGCAGGAAAGACATGGTGGATTCAGGTGCTACACAGAAAAAAAAATGTGAAAAGCCAAAGCAGAAATAGATAAAGACAGAGACCAGCACAACACGAGGAGTGAGTGCAGGTCCCTTTTGAGAGGTGAGAGACCCTGATCCGTTACATTATAATGATGCCTAATAAATCACAGGCTCAACCTTTGCCTTGGGCCTCGGAAAACCCCTGCATTTTACATGATTTATGTTGAAGGCTTTTCCAACAATGTGGAACAGAGGAGGCCAGAAAGAAACTTTTTAAAAAATATTTTGTTGCATTTTAGTAAGAGCTCTCTAGTCTGATTTTGGTGAACAATACAATTATGACTTCTTTAAAAAGTAAACTGAGGTGTGAAACCCTACTAGAAAATATCTAAGGAAATTAATATATTATTTCATATCTTAAGGACTTACTGGTTCTCAGGAAATACCTAGCTAAGACCTCTGTTCATCTGAAGAGGATGAAACATCAAATACTTAACATTGGAATACTCAATATCCAGCTTCAAAGTTGTTCACAGAAAAGCATTATGATACAAATAATGCAAATGAAAATCATTTATTCCTTCTCCAGTTTTTGTGCTTGGTTTTAAAATAATCAGTTTCATTCTGTCCTGTTTGTACTCGATTTCTGGTGTCTTTCAATTTCTTTTTCTGTCTCTTTTTTTTCTCTCCCCAGTTATGTTGTCAATCACATGAAACAGTTTTGTGTACTTTTAGCACCTCATCCAGACAAGGACACCAAGTCATCATTTTCTATCAATCAAAAACTGAAAATGGAGAAAATGAGTTTTCACTAACATAAAGAAAAGCTGTGACTGACCTTCTATGACTTTCTCATATGATATAAAAACCTAAAGTCCACATCACAATACCACAATACACTGTTGATACAAGAGCGACAAACATTTCACAATACGCATGGTTGTGGTTGGGTCCCCAGTGAGCTGTTTTGCAAGAACAGTTCTAAGGAAATGACCATCCCAGTCATTCATGCACTCAGTCCGGACAGACGGACAAGGAGGAGATGAACCTTCATTGTTCCTCTCTGGTCACATGTATTTAATTTTATATTTGTACAACTTCATGTTGTGATTTTAACTTTGAGATTAATTCTAATGCTACTTTCCATCTGGCTTTTTGGTTTTATGTTCAAATGAAGTTTGGTTTAAAAGACTCACTTTAATATAGTTTTTAAGACATTTCTTGTTTAGTGAGTTGGGGATTCAGAAATCAAGGTTATTTCTGAATGTATGGTCAGCTGACATTCCACTGTAGTAAAAGCACTATGATAAACCAAGTAAAAGGGCAGCTATTATATCAATAATGAACACTGTTAATACTCTATGATATTTTGACAAGAAAACTCTTTCAGATGTTTATAATGTGAAGTTCACTGTTGAGTAGCAAGTTGTTCATCAATTTTCACAGTCAATCAATTTGTAAATGCACATGATTGCCATGGCAGTAATTGACAATTTATTTATGCCCCATAAATAAAGTTCAGTTCAGCTGTAAGGTTGTATCAGAAACCTGGCAGGTTTAGTAAATGGAAATAAAACCTGAAAATGCTGCTTGCCAGGTCCACACAGCTGCCAGTGCAGCTCAACTAGCTCTGGCTCGGCTTACACCTGAAAAAAACTAGTCTCTCTAGCAGTATCTAATGATCACTGAACCACTGTACAAGCATTAAGCAGTAGTGCTGCTCTTGTACACAATTTAAGTTCTGGATAATACAGTGCACCACAGACATAAGTTCCTTCCATGTTTCTGCACTGAAACTGTACAGTGTATAATAATATGTTCATAGAATCACAGAATCACAGAATGGTTTGGGTTGGAAGGGACCTTAAAGATCATCTAGTTCCAACCCCCCTGCCATGGGCAGGGACACCTTCCACTAGACCAGGTTGCTCAACCTGGCCTTGAACACTGCCAGGGAGGGGGCACCCACAACTTCTCTAGGCAACCTGTGCCAATGTCTCACCACCCTCACAGTAAAGAATTTCTTCCTAATATCTAATGTAAATCTACCCTCTTTCAGTTTTAAACCGTTCCCCCTCGTCCTGTCACTACTTGCCCTTCTAAAAAGTCCCTCTCCAGCTTCCCTGTAGGCCCCCTTCAGTTACTGGAAGGCTGCTAGAAGGTCTCCCCAGAGCCTTCATGTAGACTACTGAGACAAAGAATATTATTTGAATAACGCTGTTGCTAAGATGAGTGTAAAACTAGGAGCCAAAGGAGCTGAGAGTATAATTACCAAGAAAAATAGCATTCGGAGATTAAAAATGGAAGTACAAGGTTTATTTTTGCTTCTGTAAGAGTTAGCTATTTCAAGAAGGTATGCTAAGCAGCTTTGGGTGATCTCACAATATGGATAAGTCAGTCAGCTTCCTGGCAACAAGTAAATGTGAGATTTGGAAAATTTCTAAAGGGACTTCAATTTATTTTAGGAGGCTCCTGTTAAAAAAAAAAACCAAACTGTATTATTCAACAAGAATGGAATACCATGGTTACCAAACATGAGCACTTCAATTACAGTTAAATTGGCCAGTATTTCAAGAATTTGATGCTATATAACAATTACTAAATAAGTCCTGATTTTCTGTTTATTTAGAGTTGATATAGGTTTGTTTTGCAGTGTCTATTGTTAACGATAGCAAAACTTTAAAAATATATTTTTTTTTCTATTTGCATAAATAATCTCTAACCAATCCACAAAATGGTTTTGCCTGAAAAATGAGATTTACATCTATACTCTGACTGCTTTGCTACTCTATAGGTCTGTGAAGTTAAAGAGAAAAAATGATCGCTTTAGGATACTCTGAAGGTTATCATCAAACTTGTTGGGCAAAAGATTGGTACTAGTTCCAAGGTAAAGATTTCTCTTCACAAAGAAAACCTAACGTTAAATCTTCTTCTTAAGTTTCTTCTTTAGAGGTTTTATAACAATGATCACTGCATTACTGAGAGAGAGAGAGGAGAGAGAGAAGGTGAAAATATGTGACTGGACTAATAGCTAATTGTTGAAATCAAAAGTCATACTTTGAACTCCTCAAGAATAAAATGCAGCGGTAAATCCTCTTTACCCAGTGACCATGAAGACAATTTCAGACCATGGATAGATAACTTAAGATCCTCGAATTATAAACAAAAAAAAAGATGAATGATACCTGAACTTAACCTCACGATGAAAGTGGCAGCTAACTGTAGCCATATCCACATTTGGAGGCAAAGGTCAGGGTGTTTACAGATGCGGAATTAAGAACTCTCACCTATGGCTGCAACTTGAATATTAGTGACCAACTCTGACTTTATACAGAAAGTGATTTGAAAAACAGAAAAGCCTTTTGAATCAGACCTCTGTCCCACCAGCTTCCTTCTTTATGCATCTATGCCAATCACTAGTATCACTGGAATTATATAGTATGTATCAGCTGTTAGGCTAGACATTTCTTGAATGAACTACAGTCTGTGAAGTATCAACAGACATAAAGCTGGCTTCCCAGGAGCAACGTGGAGGGCCAGCATGTCACTGATAACATTTGGCACGTGAAGTATATTTAAGCTTAATTTTCTATCATGTCCTGAGTGAGGTAACTTGAAATAATGTCCCAGTTCAACAAACCTCTTGTAAGGAATATTCTTGACATGCACATCTATGATTGATTCAGGCTCTTTCCAAAATTCATTAAGGATTCAGAGGTTTCCTGTCATAATCTATGCTGGTTTTGGTTTTACAGTCTTAAATATAAAGAATAAATGTTTGAGGCCCATGAACAAAAAATACATGCATACTGACTAAAGAACAATATCAACATAGGTACAGAAGAACAGACTGTTACTTTAACCTGCACTTTCTCCTTCTCTTTTTGAGTGTAAAAATCCTCTTATAATTTTCAGAAAATGTGTTTGTGCACGCTGCATCAATTATCTGCATTATGGAAAATAATATCTATTGTTAGAAACAGATTTGTTTTTAAACTTAGTATGGAAATAACCACTCCACATCTGACACTCATCAAATTGAGCTATTTTTGTTCAAACAATGAACAGAGAAATACCACATGTGAATAAATACTGAATGCTTTGAAGAAACATGGCAGCAATAAAAACAAAGAGGTGTACTGCCTTGGAGGTCTGGACATTGAAGCACAACACACCGGGATTTTTTTACAATACAAAAGCAAAGCATATAGCGATTCTTTTTCAAGTTTACCTGCAAGTTTCTTGACTGTATTCAGAAATGTTCAACATATATTTTTGTGCAAGTAAAGAAATTTTCGTTTTAATAAAACATGTATTGCATGAAATCATATTTGTTTTTCCACCAAAGGGTATAAACTCAAAAGTCATCACTCATAAATTTCAAAAAAAATAGTCCATTTGTATGCATATGTGTGTATATACTTTCATGTATATACATATATATACTGTGCATTGTTCCTGTAATGTGTGTTAAATTACAACACTAAATTGATAATTTTCCTGATATTTGAAATAATTATTTAATAATTTTAAAGGAAATTTTTATTTTAAAAATAAAAATTGTTGGAATTCTTTCCTTTTTGAGCTCTGAAAATGTATTTTATTTATAGGAACAAAAACCTAATTTTTTATCCAGGTCAATTTTCAACATAGTAACTTGTCCCATTCACATTTAAAATTTACATTACAACACACAAACAACACAGTTGTATCACGTACACTTTCTGGAAATCTTTTTGAAATAAATACAGGAAAAAATACAACCATTAATGAACAAAAAGAAAAGCATCACTTCTCTGTAAGCCTTTCTAAGAATGCTGATAATACGTCAGAGTTTTGAAAAATGAAAAAGGAGTTAAACCCTAATGTTTCTGAAGCAGAAATACAGCCTATTGATTAAGTGCAGAACTTCCAGTTACTTGAGAACAGTATGTTTAGAGTCTGCTTTTTTCCTTGCATTTCAATTTTTCAGTTCTTCCTCATCTGAAAAAAAGGCCCAAACCATCTGTGGTTGAAAAACAGTGTTCCACATAAAAAGACATGCACTAAATCTCTCCATTTTTAGATTTAGTGAACTATTAGTCGTCGCACCACATAGGACTTTCCAAAACTGAAGAAACATGGGGATATGGCTGCTTCTATAAATAAACAAATAGGAGAAGCAAGTGAGGGATAAACACACCTACAACTGTGTTTCAAAGGTGTAAGCAGATATAAACAGGTGATGAATAAGCATAGGTTGGAAGTCAGAAGACCCTAATTTTCCACACGGACTGAAAAAGATTTTGGAACTGCCTTCTAATAGAAGCTGTAAATGCAAAAGACCTGACTTTTTATGTGGTGCTTGATAAGTTTATAAATGGTTTGAAGAATATGCCTACCAGCTACTCCAGAGCACTGAACGTGACCAAGATTTCCCGTTTTTGTTCTATATTCTTATGTTTAAACTCAAATATTTCAAGAAATCTCTGCACGTCCTTAAGAAAAGAGCCAGTACTGCTTAAAAGCAAGTCATCTGTTTGTCAGTGGCTTTGATGACTACCAGTTTTCATGTTTTAAAATAAGCTATGCCCAATCTATACATGTATAACGCCTTGCATACATTTGTTAATTAAAAGCAAGGGTAAAACTGTTTTAGAAGGATGACTTACTTTTTACAAAAAGGTCTCTCTTCTGGTGGTTTAGTTTAGGAAAACACAGGAATATTCCTCCTACTTCTCTAACTCATTTATTAAAAAGCTGACTGAGTATGTTCCATCCCTATTTTCAAACTTTATTCCTTCTGTCTTGACACTGATTTCTGTTCTACGTATTATGTATCTTCCATAAGGACGGTGCTAAATCTTTTATCAACTACAACAAACTTTAAAATATGACCTGACCAATTATGCCACATAAACAAAACACCTAAAGAGAGATGTAATATCAAGATATTAATACTTCACAGGAAAAATAAACAGGAAGATAATTTGTAAAGAAGGCATTAGCATGTGCCTTGGGTAGGATACACCTTGTTCTTTACTGGATGTTTTTTATCCCAAAGGCAACACAATGATTAGAAAGACCTATCTTTTATAGAACAGCTTTGCATTTTAACTGATTAATAGAAATCCATCTTGTCTCATAAATTTAGCAAGTGATACTTCAGACCTACCTATATTTATAAAATTAAATATGCCTTCAGTAAAAAATGAAATTGGATACTTCGGCACAAAAGCTTTTCCTTAGAACAAAATGAAACGTATAGTATGGATTTAGTAATCAAAACGAAGAACTGCTTTCTGAACCCAATCTTCTTTTCAACATAGATCACCCCAAAAGGGCTAATGCTAAAGGCTAAGTCTTAATGGGGCTCAAATGTTCCTTAGGCTACTCACAGATCAAGCATGGTGAATTTTCTTTCCTGTTTTACCTGTTCGTAGTATACGGAATTTTACTGGTTTTTATTATTTCCTATATGAAAAAAAATCTTTAGATGAAAGAATTAGTTATCATCTGGCTTAAATCTCAAAAGCTACAGCCTTATTTTTCCTTCAGATCCCACCTGAATGCCCACCTAGGTTATGACTACTGCAAAACTCAGCTTAGCGCTCACAACCTGGCAGCTCGCAAGCTGCCAGTTTTCAGGGTATTCCCGTTTTTTCCTTCTCCCGTCGTCTCCATTTTAATACCAATTAAAAGGTAAAAGGCTAAAATTCTTCTCATGAACAAAGCAGTGTCAACTATTCCTCTAGAAATCTGCCATTTAACCAACACCTCCTCTTAATTTTATCTCCTTCTCTGTTCAGACTGTTCACCACAGGGATTATCTCTTTTCTCTGCCTAAATCGTGGTCAGAAATATGGAGTGTAAAAGCAATTTGGGTCTTTGACGCAAACTTTATATATTTATGTATGTATACACACACACACACATATATACACATATATACACTCCTCCTGCTTCTTCTGAAGATGGCTAGTAGCTTTACAGTCTTGATGTGCAGAATCACAATCCTGTCCACTTCTAACTACAGCAACTTCTGGCACTACTCTCCTAGTTAGGCAAAAGGCACTTCTTAATTGCAAGTCTCTCTTAACTCTCCTTTTTAGCCCTTCAGCTCATCCATATGAACTATGTTTAGCACAAAAGCTTTGCCTTGGAACAAAACGAAACCTACAAAAATTATCAGTCTCCATCTGCTCAGTTTCCGGAATGGTCAGGCTCAAAATTTTTATCAGTCTCCATGACATGAGACCAGCTTTACCACTGAGTTGTATTTTACTTTTTTCAAGTTCTGTTCAATATTTAAATATGATTTTAAGAATAATTATTTAGCTCAAAAGGTTTTCCTAGTGCTTGTTAGATGTGTGAAAAGTACATACGAAAAAGCAATCTTTCACACTTCAGCTGAGTTCATTATAATAAAATTGATTTCTTCTGGAAACTATATAAATTAAAAATATGGAACAGAAAAGCCCAGGGAGTGAACTCTTCCAGAATTAGTAGTCTAGGACAGCTGCCAGTAAATATGCAGACTTTAAAACGTTAAATTCAGCAGTGGGATTTGGGGAGGCAGTGTAGTGAAGGTCAAACGAGCAGCATGTAATGTTGGCTGGATAATTGTGCTGTTCCCAATGTCAATCATAGGACTTTCCTAACCCTAGTAAAATACTAGGAATGTTCACTCTTTCTGGCTGTTTTCCAACTCACATCTTGTCTTGATAGTTAAGTTGCAGAGACACAATCAAATACAAATTATGTAGACCACCACTCTAGCAGAGACAGACATTATTATAACATTAAAAATCTTGAAAGAAATGAAGATACTGTTTAGCAAGATGGAAGAAGGTACCAAAGCACTTTGGCAGGCAAGGAAAAAGAAGTCTCACATAGTGCTTAAAATGAATAGAGAAATGTATCAACAACTGATTGTTCATCTGTACTGAAAGGCAGCTGCCTGCTTTGTTTTGTTTTGATCATCGTGCTGTGGAAATTCTGCTACTTCTGTCTCGCTGAATTGTGAGTTCTGATTAGAGCCACAACATGAACATCTGAAATAGAAGGCTGTTTTTCCATGCCACTGCCTGAGAGGTGATGGCTTAAGAACCAAAGGTACCACTGACAGCCAAAGTTTAAAAAAATGAAAACTTGACTGATATGGAATTTATTCACGAAATTGAAGTGTATAGGGCACCTAGGAAACAAGATGGTACAGGAGCAAGAGATTCCAGAAATATATGTAAGGCAGAATAATGAAGTTTGAAGACATGACAACAGATATTTAAAGCCTGGAAATACTCTCTGAGGGAATGAAAATTAAATGCATAATTTCTAAGTGCAAAAAGAGTTCCCTCTATGAAAAAAGGAGAAAAAAACATCTTGTAGCTCCTACAGGTGAAATGCTGAACAAATATTAGATCAGGTAAGGATCTGCACAGGTGCTTGCCCACTATCACAGCTTCCACAACTTCCATCAACTTACTCATCTCAGGTGGGCTGGAATAGTACAGATGCCCTCATTTACACACCACCAGTGGGAAGATATTCATCCTCCTGCCTCACAGCAAGGGCTCTGCTCTTTCATGCCATTACCCAGCCTGGCCTCTACAAGAGCAGCTAATTTATTGCTTCCTGAGTTCTCTTTTTTTTTTTTTTTTTTTTTTTCCCCATCTTCACCCTCCTTAGAAAGAATGTAGGTTTAAGACGTACAAAAACAGTGAAAAAAAAACCAAACAACCCACTGTTATGAAAAGGCACGGCATAAACTTTTAGACAAGGGATAAAAATGGAGTTACAGGAAAAAAGGTATAGGTATTAAAAAGGCGTAAACAAATCTAAGACTCTAACCATATAAACTTTTAACTTTTATTCTCTTTAACTCTCCTCGCTTTCTCCTGTTTGTATCTTCTTAATTGCATCTGAATTATTTTCCATGACAAGAAGTTTTTTAAGAGCAACTGAAATACTGAAAAATAACCTTCATTTTAATCATTTTGGCACTACGGTATTTTGCTCCTTTTTACTTTACCCTTCACAACCTTTTGAATGCAAATGGAAACACTCATTGTGCTTTTTTACAATTTTTATATTGACAATCACTGCACAAGTCAAATGCGTTATGGACTTTTCCTCTGAAACCATTAATCTTGAAATTGTCATGCCACAGATAACAAAACACACTCCATCTGCTTCGTTTTGAAATGTCAAATGACATAGCATAAATACACCTGCGAAATGAATAAAAATACAGTGGGGCATGGATTTAGCTGGTGGTTTGTAAGACAAAGTCAGGAATGTGTTATGCTTTGCAATATACTGGAAATAGGATTTGGCCTAAAAATCAGTTATCATTCAATTTTCATAACCTGTACAGAAAGTATAAATATAATTGCATTTGTCATGTACACACTCAGTTGCCAGCTGAGCATGTGTACAGAGAATATCTGAATGGAAGGTTAAAAACAAACAAATCAGTAAGTATATGAAAATAATCCGCTCTCTTAATAATTTATATTTGTCGAAAATCATTCAAAGCATAAAATAATGACCCTTAGCACTGAAGGAAACAAACTTGGAGACACTTATGTGAATGTTGAGTATTACTGGGCAGACCACAATGCAACATTTGGGATAGTGCCATATTCAGTCCTTAAGGGGTCTGATGAAAAAGAAATTCAGTGAAGGCTGCCCAAGCGGAAATTTAACACAGCTATGTAGTTCTTCTACTAAAATGATTTTTTAGTGATTGATAGGAAAAACATTAACTTAATACCTGATGTTGCACATGTATTTTAGGTGAAAAATGTGCTTACTATGAAAAGAACTTTTCCTATGACATGAAATGCTATCTAGGAGCTGAACTTGCAGTAGAATACTGTAATCTTTTAGTCAGTAAAGGTTTTTTTAGTAAACTCTTCATATGCATAAGACTCAAGCTGCATTAAAATAAATGCTTCTACTTAAAACTCAGTTCCACAGCCATCCTAAATTTGGCGTACTAGGGATAGTTTCTACATCATTCCTTAAATTCCTGTAAAGACCTCTCCCACTTGCAGCAGCAGCTTCTGCTTAAAACTCCAACAAGGTCTCTTTCTTTGCATGTTAGATTTATAAATATAGACTCTCTACTTGGCAAAATGAAAGCAAATAAAAACCCCAAACAAATAAACAACAGTGAATGGATCAGTTTCCTGAAAATATTGTATATTCCTTTGCTCCCCTCTCTTCTTCTCCCCAAGTTCACTACAAAATTGAAGTTCTGGTAGCCATACTGCCAAAATGCACTTATAATGCAAATTTCCCGAACTCTCAACCACTGAGGTTCCAGGATAAGCATTTGCTGGACTTAAAAAACCCACTAAATAGTTGTTTTTTTTAAATTAGAACACATCTATTAGAAGAATACACTGAGGACTTCACAGGTTGATTGTTCATTTATTTGCAGGGACACTATTAAATAAAACAACTTTGCAAAGGTATTAGATTTCCAGTGTATAAGAAAAGTATCTCAGTTAATCCACTGCCTAAATATATTTACAGAAGCATATAGGTCACTGACACAAATATTGAAAAAAGGATAGATTCAAGCAAACCCTTATTAAAATCTGGTTTTGGACTAAGTTATAGAAATATAAGAGGAAAAACCCAACAGCAGTTTCTGACAAGTCATACGCACAGTGTAATAGGATGTAAACTCCTTTTCCTGATCCACCGTCTTGAGGAGACACCTCTCAAATACATGCAGAGGAGGAAGACTGGAGAATTACCACCAATTCATTTCTCTTACCTTCCTGTGGAGACCACCTGTTTTGTCACAGTATCTCTCTCTGTTTTCTACAACAATTACACAGTTTAATACCCATGAGGGTTTTATGTCTGTCATGCCATAGTACTGTGATTTCTGTTGTTATTTTGAAGTAGAACGCTGTCTGATGCTATTGTTCAATGTTTTAGTACACATTTCATAGCACAGAGATGATTGTAAACAAAACCACAAATAAAGCCTGTGCTAATCAAAGGAAGAGTGAGAAACAGTTGTGTGCTTTGCAAATTTGTTTCATTCTCTAACAAGTAACAAATCTAGAAAGTCCCTATCAAGACTGCCATCAGTTGTATTGTCCTCTTGTCATTAATATCAGGATGCCCATCAAATATTGGCCGATCAGGTCTTCATTATTCACCTTGCTATTTCCCAGCTATAGTTTTCAGTAACAATTCTATGCAGTTTAATCTCAAACTAGTGTGAGTGTATCTTTCCCTTTACAAATACTGAGAATTGTTTGTATAATGGAATTTTAAAAATAAAAATGTGAAAAATAACCACTAGATTGATACAAAGGAAACCAAAATACAAATAAATACAGCTAAGACTTTAGTGCCCACTTTGAAACTGTTGGTTTTGAATTGTGCAAGATTGATGAATCTGCAGATGAATATGGTGTAATTTTGCTGAGCTCTGACCAGTCTTTGATGCATGTCCCAACGGAATTAATTTATGAATGAAAGATTCATATTCAAAAGTCAAAGTGACAAAGTAAGGAGAAGGATCATTTTTCATGAAGTCTGCTAACGCTCTGCTCTGGAGAGCAATATCTCAAATTATCCCAGCTGAATACTTGTTGGATCCACGGTCTTCAATGGAAAATATTTCTCCAGTTTTTACCTCCTGTAAACACTTAGCTGCTTCTAAAATTTCCGAGAAAGCTAAGACAAACTAAAACAAGCGGGAAGTAACATGACAAGTTCTTAAGACTTTTTTATCTAGTTTGGAGCCATGTTTCTTACAGATGAGAGAGAATAAGTAATTTTCCTTTGAATGCTTTGTTTCAGGCACAGTGCTGAAGATTTGTGATTTTATCCTTCTTATTCTGTTTTTTTTTTAAATGCCAGCTTCTGAAATTATACGATTATGCATACATTTCTATTAATTTAAGAGGACATTTCTAGCAGTTAAGAGCCTGTAAATGCAAACTGTAAAGGAACAAAGTGAAAAGTCAAATAGAAAGCATTCAAACTTCTAATTTTTTTTTTAACTTGGATAGTTTGGTGAAGCACCGTTCATGAATCTTAACTTTTTGGTTGCCAAAACTATAATCAGCAGCAGCATGGCAGTTACGGGTGCTGAAAGTCCCTAGAAAAGTCATGTCCAGTGTTTAGCCACTTGACTTCCATCCCAAATGGCAGTGATCCAAATGGGGTAAAGAGACAGAAGAGATAGATGACATCTAACAGCACCGACTGTGTAAGCATCCAATAATCTGTTGGGTGTTACAGCAGACACCATTGTACTCTTTGACGGATGTTCTCCTCCAAGACTGATGACAATGATTTATTAACTTATCTGTGGGCTTTCCTAACTGGAATGAAGGACACAAGTAGTTTTATTTTAATTTTTAAATGAAATGTCAAAGGATGGCATTTGTACAGCTGGTCGCACTTTCAAAACCCAATATTCTGCAATTCCTGTTCAATGAGAGTTTGCCATACAGAAAAACTGCAGGATCTGGTAAAAAATTAAGAGTTTTCAACTACACTGCTTTCTAACAGCAATATTTTCAGTCATGCCAAAGCAGAGATATTTGGAGTACTAACTGTAAAAATACAATTCCAGCGGAACTCCGTATTATCACGCAATGATTTTACACTGCTGGAAATTTTCATGTTCACTTCAATAAGAAAGACCTACTTAATGAAAAAAGTAATCCAGAAAATACTACATTTCTTTATTCCATTTTTTTCCACCTCGAATCGAGGTTTTGTTCCTCCACAGAAGAAATAAGGGCACGAACAGACAAAATTAATAGTAATAAATTGTCAAATGATACTCAGTCAAGAACTGGATTATAGAGTTGAACCAACTATTGATCAGTAAGTCTGATGTCTGTAGTAAGCAAATTAGTGGAAATGATAAGAGCAGAATTAGGGAGCACATGGATAAGTATGATAGATGAGGGAAGATTCAAAGTGGCCCTTACAAAGAGAGGACTGTTTGCTCACAAAGCTATTGAAGTTCTTTGAGGGGGTCACCAAGGCCGCACATAGGGAAGATCTGGTTTATATAATTATTTGGATTTTGGAAAGTATTTAGAGGAAACAAACAGCCACAGGGTAAGAGAGGATGTCCCTCCATGAATCAAAAAACTGGCTCAACAATAAAAACAGTAGGTAACTGGCTACTTCCCACAGTGACCGGTGGCTATCAGTGCAGGTCTGCAGAGATCTGTTCAGGGCGTACGCTGTTCAGCATCATCGCAGACAGTTGGTAATGGGCACTGGGCAGTGAAGCTACCAGGTTTTTTTTGATGGTATTTTGTTAGTCAGGGTAGTAGAAGCTTTCTGACTAGAAAGACTTACAAGAAGGTCCTTACAAAATTTAGTGACCGGTCAATAAAATAACAAATGATGCGTAACACAGAAATCTAAAGGACTTTAAGTAAGATCCTGGAATTAAGATAGATATCTCAGTGAAAACATACTTGATGGTTAATTTAGCTGTCAAAGAAAACAAAATGTTAAGCATTATTAGGAAAGGAACGGTGCACATAACTGTGTACATCATCCACGGTTTTTCATAAATACAATAATACGTGTTTTTTCTGCTTGAATACTAGTTAGTTCTTGGCCCCACCAAGGGGGGCTAAATGTGGATACTAAATGTATTTATGGCTTCAAAGGGAGATTGGGTAAGTTCACAAAAGAGAAACATTAACATAAATGTATAAAATAAAATGTATTGTCACTCTAACATACTATAAAAAGATCTGATTTTTTTTTTCTTTTTGGGCAGAGCAATTGATGGAAAAATTAGCTCTAGGAAGAATAGAGTAGTTTTGACAAAATAACTTTTTAACTAGAAATTCATTGAAGTCAATGTTAATGATAACAGAGTCCCAAAGATTCTCTAGAATGTTTTGTCCCTTGTACACTTTTAATTGCCTTGTTCTGTGAAAATGTTGCCAGGTAAATACAATAGTGTTTTTTTCATATTTCAAATATGATGAGCCATAGTTGGAGATGTCTTATTATAGGAAAAAAAAAGTCTGGTAAATTATATGATTTGGTAAGGAATACTGGGGAAAATAAGACTTTCTCCCCAATGTTTTCTGTGTCTTAAATCAGAACTTAAATACTTAAGAAAATGTGTTAAATATTAACTTCAATGTTGTAAAAGTGATTACTGCATACATATTTTTCTCTGCAGGAGGGTTGCCAGTGTGTTCTTATTTGAAAATGAACATTTCTTGCCGGCAAATCTAATGCGTGAAATTCATTCACAGCATTAAAACATACCTGTTTTCCATACATTTTGTTTTAAAATGTCTCCTGTAATCTCAACCCATGACATGTGATCAGCTCCCATTATCAAATAAAATCATTTATACAGCATTAAAATTCATACCATGAGACCCACCTTTTCTGCTAACAATTCTCTGATCTTGCTTGCCTGGAGACGAAATTTCATTAACTGTGACTCCAGAGTTAAACATCTTTCCTTCCAGTTTACAGTACCTTCTGGCTCTGAAAGTTCAGCCATATTTATGCTGGAAAAAGAAAGGGAAAAAATCCCCACATCAAACTGAGCCTATATTTAATGTCTGACTTTTTTTAAATATACTTACTAACTTATTTTATATAAATTGCAACAATGCCCCCAAATTTTGTACGTGTACAGCTTCATAAAACTTAGCAAAAGAACACTAGTCTACAAAGGCCCTTATCATAACTGGGAGATTCCTGAAATCTGTGTTGATAATATTTAGGTTTATCATAGTTTAATTTCTTCAATTATTTTGGGGCTGCAATATGTTTTCCTTGATAAGCAGAGACCCATTACGCATTTTAATCTTCAGTTACTGTATATATCCTTTCTTACATAGAAGAGGCTTGTAAAGAACTGACCTTTTGCTAAGAAAATGCCTTATGTTGGTGTAACTACTTCTGAGTTAGTAGCACGTTTGGTTTTATACAAGTTTAATGCTTGGCAGATGATTCTTTAAAGAGTGTTTTAAAATTCATACGCTTAATCAAATTGCCTTTAAAATTTAATATCCTTAATGAGATGCAAGGGGGAGTTTATGGTTCCAAATGTAAAGGCAGGTGATCAAACGGTCCCTAACGGGTCCCCCACATGAAAAACAATCCCTTTACATTAGCTGTTGCAGATCTCAGGACATCCTGACTCATGCATGTTTCAGGTTCAAATCTGTGCTTTTATCTACATTTAACTGCTCATGCCTTCTGGAAATTAAGCTTAGTGCCCTTTTGGACAAGCACTGCTGGAAAAATTATTCAGGATGAGAGCTGGCTCATCATGGTTTGAGTCTGAGAAGCCAAGAAAATCATCTGTGTGTAAGCAGAAGGACTGGGCTCTGTTGTATTCCAACTATTTGTAGACAGCTTAATAGAGAGTAAGTGGATGCCTGAATGTAACCATTCAGTCCAAGAAGTTCTCTTGTGAGCCTTTGCAGGACTCTGAACATGTAGGTTTGGCTTTGAAAATAAAGCTTGAATTCCCCCTAAACATTCAGTTTATCTCCGAAATAACAAACAGTGATGAAAACACCATTCAGTGGAAGGCAGCTGAAAGATCACAACAAACAAAAAATTACCAGTCATAAGGTTATGCTGCATGTTTGTCACCTTTGTCATGGATGATGAGACACTGACAAGGAAAGGCAAGCGGCAACCATTTGCAGTGTGATGAAAGAGGCAGGCACAGGAAAATCGTGCATAATATAGATCTCTACACTGCAACTCCTGACCCAGTTAGCAAGGATTAATAAGCAAAATCTTTGAAAGGTCCCCTCCCCATGACTACTCCAGTCCTTCAGAAGCCTGGGTTCAAGCACTTCTCTTCCTTCCACTGTCAGCGAAGGCAGCCCCAGTTCCCCTCCTTCTCCAAGCTCTCATCAGCTAGAGGGGACTGACCTATGGATTTATCTTTTCCAATGTTCCTGACACCAGGAAGAAAAAAAGGAAAAGGCAAAGCATCACAGGAGAGATCAAAGTCATGAGTAGGATTCCAAGAAGTCCTTAACTTTTCTTTGATACATTAATATTTTCTAGTTCTCTTCTAAATTTTCAATGTCTCAAATTACTCTCAAGTTCATCATACTAAGCAGGTGAAAAACACTCACTGTCTCAAAACTTTCTTTCCTTTCACATACCCTAATTTTTTGTTCCCTTCATTCCATATCTTGAGTTGGAAGGAAGAAGAGGATCACCACAATCACTTGTCTGAAAGTAACTGCTCCATTCTTGACTCTCTCTTCCTCTTGGTCCTGCAGGCTGTGATTCAAGCTGTTACGCCTGAGGTTACAACCATCCCTGTTCAGGAATCCACCACTCAGGAACCCCCATGGAATTGCTGGGATTTAAGCATGTTATTAAAATAGTTTCCTGAGCTGATCCTACAACACCCAAATTCCAAACTTCAAGCACACAATCATTTCAACTGCAAGCCTTCTGGGTGACTGGTGTCTTTTCCCATTTCCCCCCTTCTTTTAAGCTTGGCAGAAAACTCCCTGGACTGTCAGGGAACCAGGTTGCTCACTGTTGTCCTGTCCCTAATCCTCACTCCTCTCTTCTTGTGCAGAGTTCCCACGTTCAAGGGGGGAAGGTGGCACCTCCAAGCAGCAGCTTCTCCTACTTTACAGAAGAAGCAGAAGTTTCAGCTGCAGATTGATTTGGACAGCCTGGATTCTGCTCTCCTAAGCAACGAGGAATGACAACTTCCTATTAGACTGTCTGTTTAGTATTTTTCATAATGTTTTTCCTTTTTGACTAATTACAGCTACATAAGACAGAGACGAACTCAGCCAACATCTGGTTAACAGTAGGACATTTCAGTGTTTGTGGTAGTGAAAACAAACGGATCAAGTAGTGAAAGAATTTTTGCTTTTTCGTAGGGCGCAATATTACAGGGTGGAGTTAAAAATGTTTTGTCTTTCAACAGACAAAACATTTGAGTAGCTGAATTTCTGGCAGTGAACAATGCGTTCAGCCAAGTAGTTTCTCAATGTCCAAGCTAATTAATATTCCACTGTATAAACATTACAGATAAAAAGTTTGAAAATAACTCTTTTTATTGTGGGATGCTTGTTGGAGATTATTATAATTTACTTCATATTTTCCAACAAGCCAATGGGTTCTGGAAATATTTACAGGCACATAATACACTGTTTACAATTGCGGAGTGAATGATCTTACTTTGAATCAATGACTTCCTGTTTCTTGTTTGATTCCCCATGGGAGGAAAAAAATGAGTTCATCTCTCTTGGCTTAATAGAGTCCTCTGAATCAGCAGTTGAACCTACACAGAGTCCTCCCCTTCTTCCTGCTCCAGTTCCCACCGCAAAGCCCTCCGTTCTCCCTGACTCTTTAAAAATAAAATCTTTTGAAAAGTAAACTAAAAAAACGCACATTAGAGCGGTAAGTTCTAATTATGTCATCAAAAATTAATTGAGACAAGTTTGACAAGTCTGGAAAGATTAAATCCGTCTTTTTCATTTTTTAAGTTTATAAACCTCTTCATAGGCTTCAAGAAGTCAGAATGTCACATTCTCCCCAAAGGGGCTGATAATTTCCTCTTCTTTGCCGTCTGCTTAGAAATTATCAAAATACATTTCAGGGCGAAGGAGGGAACAATGTTCTAGCTTTTTGAAACACGTTAAAAATTTACATACTCCTTATTGCACTGTCAGTGTTTTCCTCTGTTCTTAACAAAACACGGTGTTTAACTAAACACTTCATGTTCTGTCCATATGTTCTGTATGTCCTTTCTCTGCTGGAGAAAGCCTGGTAAGTCCTTCTGTTTCAATAGGAGTGGGCTTGCCCAGTATATGGTGGGTTCCCTACACCATCCTAAAATGTCCACCAGCCCAAATGCATTTGGACCATACCTCTCAAATTTCAGGCCCCTTTCTTCCACCCTTTTCACCCAAAGTCATCACTTTCAAATATTTTTGGAGCCATAAAGGCTGGACTGGAGAAAGGAAATGATGAGACACAAAGTGGACCTGTTTGGGAATCAAGGAAGTAATTCTCAGGTTTGTTGCTGGCCAGTGCCCTTACTCATGTCAAAACACTGGTGACTTTATTTTCCGTTTGACTCATTTTGCATAATTCTGTGCTCAAACTGTAGCCTAAGCTATTTAAAACTTCCTTCAACATCTGATTTACAAATGGTTTTTCAGCTGCTTCCTAGATGTTGATGAGGCTGTTCCTGTGAAGCAGCACGTCATCCAGGGCTCTCCCACTCCCGCACCGGGTGCAGACCCCCGACAGCCCTCCTAATTTCAGGGGCCAGGCTGCCCCCTCCCAGCTCATTACTGAGCCACTGCCCGCCTGGCTGCCCGGGGAAATGGCAGCAAACAGCGTTAAAGTACGGGTTATTTTACGTCCTTTTCCCGATGACAGCAGTTTTAAAGGTCGCAGTGTGACATCACACCAGGTACTCATGTTTAATTTTTATGTGAAATTCTGAAAGCTGTCGGTGTACATATTTTAAAAAGAACTTAATTTTCCATGTTTGTTTGGAAGTTGTTCTCTTCGCGCCTTCCGTTCTGGGGGGACAGCAGGGAGACGGCAATGGCACTGCCAACAGGACGAGAGGAGCCTGGGCCTCAAGGGACCTCAGGCGACCTGAGGTCTCCGGCCGTGGGGACACCGCTTGACGCACGCCCGGGGTACCGCAGCCAGTGACACCACCGTGACCTAACACAACGTCACCCTCCACCGTGACGGCGCCGCGTGACGCTATCCGACGCCCGACGGAGCCGGCATCGCGTCGGCTGTCCCGCCGTGCCCCGCCGCCGGGGAGCGACACCCCGCGGCGGCGCACCCGGAGCCGCCCCGCCGGGGGAGAGCCGGGGGCCAGCCCGGGCGCTGCCGCCCGCCCGTCGCGGCCCCGCTCGCAAAGGGAGGGAAGGGGGCAAGGAAAGGGAGGTCAAACCTGGCCGGCCGTGGCTCGCCGCGCTGCCGCGCCGGGCGCCGTCCGGGCTGTGGGCGCTGCGGGGCCGCGGCTGCCCGCGCCCCTCGGCGCCCGCCCCACCATCCCCGCGGCGAGCGGCACGGGCGCCTGAGCGACGGCCGCGACGGCCACTGAGGAGCGGGGGGCCGCCCCCGGTGGGGCGCCCGGGCGGGGCCTGCGTGGCTCGGCGGCGGCGGGAGCCGTTCGGCGCCGGGGGGCCCTTCTCGGGACGCGGGCGAGCGGCACGGCCCGGGTTGTCCCGGCCTCGATGTCCCGCCGGCGGGGTGGGCTCCCGGCGCCTCTGCCCCGCCGCTCCTTCCTCAGACGGCCTCTGGTTGCGGGCCCCCGCGTCACCGGCGTGCTCTGGGCCCGACGGGGTGCCGGGGAGGGAGAGCCGGGTCGGAGGGCGGATGGAGGCTGGCTGGAGCCGCCCTCCCGAAGCACGGCACGGCGTGCTCTGTGCGGGGAAGGGTGTCGGGAGCCCGGCGGCTCTCCAGTACGGAGGGGATCCGAGTGTGTGCAGCTCGGGCTCGGCCACACGCCAGCCTCTGCCTCCCTCCGCTCCCCTCGTCGGGAGGGGGCATGCCTTTACCCCCTCACCGTCCTAGGGTTTGAAGTTCCTTTGTGAATTAGGAATTCTTCCTCTGACTTTGTGTGTATTTCTGAAGGGGAGACTGCGTTAGGAAGATGCATACACTGGTCCTGAAGTTCGTCAGCTCCAACGTTGGAGCTTACAGTGACTTAAATTTCACCTTTTGTGGAAGGTCATTTGTCAAGTGTAAACCCGAGGGTTGGAACCATGCAGTCACCGAGGCAGTGATGGGGATATTATGGGATGAAGGGGTCTTGCAGAGGTGCCACGTCCAATAGGTAACGACACGCTTTGCATTTTAGCATTAGCTGGGGTGAAGGAGCAGGTGCACGTGCTGGTGAGTCATGTTGGCAGCAGCTCTGCATCCCCTCCGGCTCAAAAGAGCTGCGAGTACAGCTCAGGTAACCAGCCATCTCCGTCTCTTCTGAAAGACTGCCTGAAGTATTAAAAACTCTTTGGAAAAAGTAATTAGGATGTTGCTTGGCTGACACATAGAGGGATCTTCCTTATATACACATTAATTCGGACTGAGACTTGGGGATTGTGTTTTGTTTGGATTATGATTTGGAGAGGCAAATGTTTTACAGATTCTTCTGGTGCATAAACACTGCACTTTACCCTTCTGGGGTTTATTTCTAACATAGGTGTGCAGAGTAATACTGTGTAAACTGCTCTTTCACAATCATCTGTGAGTCAGTGAAAGTGCAATTTTTCTTTCTGTTTGCAAAAAAAGAAGTTTTAAAAGCTCAAATACTCCCCAGCTGGTTATACAGACAATTTCATTTTTTCCTATTCAGTTCAGTAGAGCCTCCAATTTTCCACTCACTTGCAGTGACCTTCAAGTATCCAAACAACTTGACTGAAACTGCTTCATTTGCTAGTACTTTCCTAAGTGCCTCATGTATTTTTTAAACACTCATCACTGAAAAATGTATTAAAACCACAATTGCTGATATAGCAAGAAGTGAATTATTTTCCACCTGATACCTCCTGTCTAGAGTGTTCAAGCTACGTGAAAAAGAAATTAACTGAAAAATTTTTTAGATTAAAAGATTTCGCCAAAAGAACAAAAATCATCATTCGATTCCTAACAGATGCCATACAAAATGATTTAGCATTGGTGTTTAATGAAAACTTTGGCCGCACCATTTCCTTGAGTAGTGACACGTTCTCTCTAAATACACCCAAGGTTGCAGAGAGCGTTTGAATTGAGAGCGCGGTGAGCGAAGGAGAAGCAAAGGCTCCGCGAAGGCACGGGTAGACCGCAAGAGGGAGAGCAAAGCCTGCTCGCTGAGTGTTTCTTTCCGTTTGTTTTGTGGATTGACATTTTCTTTGGCCTCAGATAATAAAAATGCCCTGCAGTCACACAGCTCTCAAGACTGATATATAAAAAGGCATGAAAAAAATACTCTGGAAGAAGGAATAGGGATATTCAGGATTTTCTCTGAACTGCCCTTACCTGTAAAGTATGTAGAGGTGGCCAGAATCTGTGTTCAGTTACTGAAGGGAATAAAATTACCACTAGAACAACTGGGACACATAGAAAAAAATACAACTTTGTTTTGTAATTAGAATGCAAGGGGGAAAGCCATAAATCTTACAGGCAAAGACATAGAAAACTATTGTACACATAAGCACTGTCTCAGGAAGAGAGTCGTTTCTCCTTGCTGTTGTCCTGATGGAAGTTATATACAAGCAGTAATAAATCCAAGGTGGAGTCTTGCAAATACATGCAAAAAAGTGGTACACAGCATGCTGTAGAAGCAAACTGCAAGACCAGGTATTTGTACCTTGGAATGATCACCTGTTAGCTGGCTCACTACAGAAGTAAACCAAAGTCAAAACACCCGTTAAATATTTGCCTCTCTAACGTGGACTCTAAATATTAGCCTCTAGGTGTGTCTCTCTGTTTAGCTCACACCTGGGGCTCAACAATAACCAGTTGGTCTATCACCCAAGATCCCTCCCCAGCTAAGAAAGGGAATTGGAAAAAGGAGGAAGACTTGTGGGTTGAAATTTAAACAGATTTAATAATATAAGAAAAACAACATCAATATTAACACAAAAGATACAAAGTTATACTCAGCCCACAGAGTGGTAGCAAGTCTCCATACGTCACAACTATCAAGAAGCAAGCAGAACAAAAGAGCACCCCTCAAGCTTTCCCATTTATAGTGAACATGACATTAATGTTATAGAATACACCTGTGGGCCAGCCTGGGTCAGCTGCCCTCGCTTTCACTCCTAACGGCCTTGATTACCATACCACAGCTGGCTACAAACTGAAACAAAATGTAACAAAAAATTGATTCTATAAGTTTTATCCCTGCAACACCAGGACAATGTGGACTGAAGATGTGCATGTTGTGTGGGTTTTACTGTCTGTAATTGACTTTAATGCAAGAAAGTAAGTTCTAAATTTCTGGTGGTGTTATTAAACAATAACCTAATTTGTTTTGAAGTATTATGAACACTGTATTGCAAAACATCTACTCTAGAGCATGGAAGCTAATCCAAAAGATGCCACTAGCTCCATTTCACATATGATCAAGTCGTTATCAAACCTGCAACTAGAAGGTAACATTTTGGGGTTTATGAGACTTTCCTGAGTACGTAGAACGTGATTCTGACATGGCTGGATTAGAACCTTACCCCCATCATGACAAACGGAGCTTGTTCTTGTCCTCTCTCACACAGATAAACATTGCAACCATTTAAGTTTAGGTATTTTAGACTGGTATGTGTGTCTACAATTGGAAAATATATTCCAGAAAACATCTTGTGATCCCAAAATCTTAGATTATAAAATGTCTTCTGTAAATTCAGTTCTATGTGGATTCTTTGAAAGGATGACATATATATTTGACGTATATATTTGACGTATATATTTTCTCTTGCACTAGAGAAAAAGTTCCCATGATGTTGTTTATACTAGTTGCAATTACAAAACTGTGATATAAATAAATAGATCATCTTCAGGTGCTGTTCAAATTAATTAAAAAGTATCTTGATCTTTCTTGACAAAAAACAGCTTTAAAGATTTTATTTACGTGGAAAAGGGGAAAGGCAGAAAGATCATTCCTGTTCAATTCATGTTATTACCATGACATGTCCTAAAATCTTGTTCTTTCAAGGCTATGGCTTGTCTTTCAGTGATAGAAAAATGGCATCTTATCTAAATAGCCTCCAGTATTTGTGCTTTGGTACCTTTGAATGGAAGAATCTACAGTTAGTTCAGTTATTATTAAAGGCATTTTCTACATAAGAAAAATACGGCTTATGAGAAGGTTCATGTCTCCCCTTTAAAAGCACAACCTCTTTTAATTGTTTGGCGCCACAGAGTGGTAAAATTCTACATTGCTCTAAATAATCAATTTCTGAGAGTTTTCAAATTATAAGCTCATCATCTCCCTCTGAAATAAACTTAAAATATAAAATATTCTACTTACTGGATATAGGTATAAAAACCCTTAGCTCAAGACTAAAATTTACAGCTCAAACATTAAAATTTCCAACAATGTGGGAAATCTGAGAGGGATTTTCACTGGTGGATGTTGATTTGCTACTTTGTTGAGAAATACAGCACTTAAAAAACCCACCTCTGATGCATTGCACAAACCTGCTGAGACATCACAGTAAAAATGGCTGTACGCGGTCAGAGCAGGGGTCCATTGAGCCTGGTATCCCGTCCCTTGACTGTCGTCCTCAGCCAGTACCCAGGGAAGTTAAGTGTCATTTCCCCAGAATACTGTCCCAGTCTCCAGTTGCTTTGTGGTTCAGGGATGTTGTGAGACAGAAGTTTTGTGTTTTGATACTTTTGCTGTTTTTCTTTTTCTTCCATGATTTAGTCCAGCTGCTTTTGAACAAATGTAATTTTCAAGATCCAAAATGTCCTAGGATGATGAGCTCCATGGTTTAAATAATTAATTTTGTTTTGGACGTGCCATCTGCTTGTTTCATTTGCTTCCCCTTAATTTTTGTAGAGACAGTGAAAAAATATTTTAGACATTTCTGTCATATTCAATTTCAGTAGTTTCTCTCTGAGAGTGAAGCTACCTACTCTCTTTGATGGCTTCACAGAGACGCCCCTCTCTGCCTTTGGCCATCCTTCTTGCCCTACCTACCTCACAGCTTTGGCAGTCCTACTGTATTCTTTTTATGTAGGGATGAACACTGCACATGGCATTCAAGGTGCAGGTGTATTTATCCAGCGACATAGTGATGCTTTCTGGTTTGTTTTTTATTCTTTCCCTAGCAATTTCTAACACTGCAATTGTTTGGTCTCTGCAAGATCTCTGGCTTTAGGCACAGAGCAGAGCATAGCAGAGCCACAACACCAGTAATTCCAGGGTCTGTTTCTCCTTACCAGCAGAACAGAAATTATGAGAACAGAGTGACTTAGCTTCTCAAGGGTAGTTAAGCCTAATAACCCACGCCTGGTGAGATGCTAAGAGGTGGTATGTGAGCTAGTTCTAAATCAGTTATTTTGGATACTGGAAAATTCATGCTCTTGGAGAACAGAGCAATTGAGGTGTGTGGGTCTTGCATGCTAGTGTTTCATTTCTTGAGGTGACTTTACATTGCACTACAAAGCGTGGATTCGAGTGTTACCTGACAGCTCCCTGGCATTGATGCTTCCTCTAACTGGAAAAACTTGGGGGGAGCAAAGCTCCTTTGGAAAGCAGCAAGTTGCTGGAAAGTTATCCCTAGTGTTACAGAAAATGATCTGGAATACATAGAGCTGGGACCCTGAAAAGGTTTCCCCTGAAATTGGGGAACCTGTAGGAAGAGGATCACACTGAATGTAAAATATTCAGGTATTGAATTGAGCACAAGGAACTGGGGACTTAGCTTAGCTTGTTGGAGATTTTGCTTACACTAAATGAGGATGTGTTGTCTGATTTAGCTGGCAGGTTAAATCACGTGAGCATGCAATCTCTCTTCGAGCTGGAGCTGCATTTTAAGCAGGTCACTGCGACTCATAGCGCCCAATAAGGATGTCAGTTTCCTAGAAATGGCTGAACACAAAACAGAGGGAAAATCAACCAACCAACAGAGAAAAACTCAAATTAGTTTCCATGTGTTTGGATATGGTTAAACCTTTTCTGAATTCCTTTGGCCATTACCATGTCAGAAGTCAGAAGGTACTGTGAAACTTCAGATCCAGAAGTTTGTTGAAAGTCCTGAACAGACTCCTGGAGTCCAGCTGTTTAGATTGCCCAGACAATTACTGCTGGGTGAAAGTCAAGCGGCAAGGAATGTTTTTTGTTATATTTTCCCCCTTTTCCTTACCAAAATGATGTTGTTCTTAAACTTTAGCGGAAGCATGGCTGCTATGGTAAGCTGGTATTTTTCAATAACCGCTTTTGCAATCACCATTTTCACAAGTGCAAGATTTCCCTTTTGCCAGATACAACTCATGGACTTGGTAAAAACATCTCCATTTGGGAGCCAATTGCTTGCTAATTACATACTTGTTACTTAAGTTATACAAGACTTGGAAGAATTGTGAAAGGCACATGACATAGATGTTGAAAACGTAAATAACAAACCAGCTCTGGCCAAAAATAAAATGCTTATATACCAAAAAGGTGACCTTTTTATTTTGTTAATTATTTTACAGTTTGAGAAAATGTTGGTTTATCTTTTTGTTAAGTATTTTCCAAAGAAACCCGGCTGCCGTGGCGGCCACCGCCGCTGAGGACGATGCTCCAAGGTCGGCGCTGGGGCCGGCAGGGTCCCGCGGCGCAGTCCCGCGGCGGGCAGCGCTGCCTGCCCTTGTGCTGCGGGAGCCTCGGCGGCCGCCGGCCAACACCTGCTCGGGCTGCCCCGCCGCACCAGGGCGCTCGGTCCCGGCGTGAGGCGGCGCCGGGGCCGGCTGTAGGGGGCCGGGCCGGGGAGCGCTTCGGGTGCGGCCCCCGCGCCCTGGTTGGTGGCGGGCGGCTCCGGTCCTCTCGGGGCGGCACGTGGTGCGGGCGGGGTGGCGGAGACCGGGAAGGGAAACGGCGCCCGCGGGTGAGTCTCCCCTCGGGTAAGGGGCGGGTAGCCTCCTCCCGGCATGTCCCTTCCCCTCTGCTATCGCTCTCCGCCGCGGCCTCCATGGTGGAGGTGCCGCTGCCCCCCGCTCCCAGGCCCCGCTGCGCACCGGGCCTGCGCTGCCGCCCGCCTGCCGGAGGAGGCCCCGGCGGGTGCGGCCTGGCCCGGCCCGGGGGCCCGGCAGCACGCTGGGAGCTGCTGTGGGGCGCGGGGTTATTCGCGCCGCCTCGCTCGGTCAGGAAGAACGTGGAGCACTCGCACGGTAGCCGGGCCGGCCGCATCTCTGAGGCGCTGTGAGTCAGGGTCGTGTCTCCGTGAGGCTGCCCGAAGGGTCGCAGGGCGGCCGTGTCGTTACCCTGCCTGGGCACCGGCACGCTGGTGAGATGCTGTCGTGTGGTGCCCACTGCCTGGGGAAAAAGGCTGAGGCCTCCTGTTTTTAGAAGAAAATAAAAGAAGTTATGCTTTCTGATCACTGTCAACTGGGACTAGGTAATAGATCAGGTGATCTTATCGGTATATATAAATATGTGGAGGGAGGGTGCAAAGAAGATGGAGCCGGACTTTTTCAGTGCTGCCCAGTGCCAGGACAGGAAGCCGTGGGCACAGACTGAAAGGAACACAGGAGGGTCCCTCTGAACATCAGGAAGCACCAGATGTGGCGTGAGGGTGCCTGAGCACTGGCACAGGTTGTTCAGAGGAGGCAGTGGAGTCTCCACCCTTGGAAACATTCAAAAGCCACCTGGATATGGTCCTGGGTAACTGGCTCCAGGTGGCCCTGCTTGAGCAGGGGGTTGGACCAGATGACCTCCAGAGATCCCTTCCAGCCTTAGCTGTTCTCTGGTAACAAGCTTGTAAGTCAGTGAAACTCTAGTGCATGTTAACTTGCCGTTACCTTAAAGAAGAAAAGTAACTTGCTATCTGTTATATCCATTATAGTGAACACAGAACTGGTTGAGATGTTTTAAAGAAACAAATTTTCTTTGCTACACAGTTGTAATTTTACATTAATACAAGTTAAATGAGTTTTGAACCGTGAAACAGAGCAACAGAAGTTTTGTGGTGTAATTCCCAAGCTTCTGCATGATATTTTCAAACTCTGATCCAGGGGCATGCCACCGACTACATAACAAGTGTAGTAAAAACTCCAGTGAGACAGTTTGTCAATCATCCAGCAAATGCTGAAATCCCATTTTCTATGTCTTCCATTTTGTGCCCTGAAGTCTGGGTGAATTTTGGACAAAATGCTTGAAATAGCTGAAGTTGATAAAGAGAGCTATTATCTTAAAAGAAATTGCACAGATAATGCAATAAACATTATTTCAGGACAGTGAAAAGACCATTGTCATAGGAAGTGTTTGTAATTATGCTTTTACAAAAATGTGACCTGGATTTTTTGGTTGTGTGGGGTTTTGTTTTGAGCAGGTATCTCTTAGTCTGCTAAAATGGTTTTAAAGAAGAAGAAGGAAATTCAGGTAGATGAGTTCTTTCTTGATCATCAGCAGCTTGAAAAACTTCAGAGTAAGTGGGGTGTTTTTTTTTCCGAACTAATTTTGTGTTGTTTGTTTTTGTTAGTAGAATGCATTTGAGTAGCTACTGAAATTGATCTGTTTGTTTTTTTTTTTCTTGTTATGTTTTATGTCGGGTGGTTTTGTTTTGTGGGTTTTAGGTGTGTTTGCTCTTTTGTGGTTTGTTTTTATTTTGTAGTGACAATGACTTCTTACCTTGGCAGAGTTAAAAGAATCCTTTAGAGCACCGTGTCTTTGGATTGAAAGCTCTTTGCTTTGTTTTATCATTGGTGTGAAGGTGGCAGAAGGTCTTGCTTGTGATCCCATTTGCAGGCCTGTAATTTAGTGCTACCTGAAGCACTAGTCTTAATATATGGGATAACACTGAATTTCAAAGAATTGCAGAATGGTTGAGATTGGAAGGGATCTCTGGAGGTCATATGGAGTGTATTTTCCCAGTCTTTGTATTTTCTGTAGTTAAATTGATTTGAAGATACTGTTCAAATGCTTTTATTTTGAGGGGGGGGGGTTGTGTGATAATATGAACTTTCAGTGGTCTTTACTTAAAAAAAAAATAAAACCAAAAATGAGTAATACAAGATTTGTATACTACAGTTGCTATGAGGTGCTCCTTGCCTTCTAGTCAGTGCTGGTGAGGCCACACTTGGAATGCTGCATCCGTTTCCGGGCTCCCCTGTACAAGAGAGAAAGGGCATATTGGAGAGAGTCCAGCAAAGGGCCACTAAGATGATGAAGGGCCTGGAGCATCCCTCCAATGAGGAAAGGCTGAGAGAGCTGGGACTCTTCAGCTTGGTGAAGAGAAGGCTCAGGGGGATCATATCAGTGTGTAAAAAATGACTGAAAGGAGGGTGTAAGGAAGACGGAGCCAGGCTCTTTTCCATGCTGAAACACGAGGTTCCCTCTGAACATTAGGAAACACTTTTTTAATGTGAGGGTGACTGAGCACTGGCACAGGTTTCCCAGGGAAGTTGGGGAGTCTCCATGCTTGGATGTATTCAAAAGCCATCTGGCCATGGTCCTGTGTAGCCTCCTACAGGTGATCCTACTTAAGCGGTGGGGTTGGACCAGATGACTTCCAGAGGTCCTTTCCAACTTCAGCCATGCTGTGATTTTGCGAAACTGGTCTTCAGAGGCCTACTATTACGTTGCAGGGAAACTTGTAATTTTTTTCATTTGTTAGAAAAAAAATGGTGTTAAGGTGTTGTGAGGTGACTTAAGGAATTGTGGCACCAGTAGGTTTACTGGAACAGAAGACAAACTAAGAATTAAGCAGTGATTTCTTATTGTAAATTATGTATTGTTTATACTGCTTATTGTAATTCCTTTCTAAAAAGAGACTCTTCTTCCAAATGTAGGGTTTTCAAAGGCTGAAGAGCAAAACCTGGCATCTCTGCTTCTGCACTGCGCACAGCTGAGAAACGGCATCCAGCAGATCCAGTGTCTTAAGCAAGTAAGACTTCACTGTTGTTAGGGTGGCTTTTGGTAACTGACAGTGTGTCATGTGCACTGTTAATGGGCAAGACAATTCTAAAATAAACTCTATAATGTTTTACATTCCTGGAAACAGGTAAAAAGCAGTTGTTACTGCTGCACGTGCCTTAGGGAGAAATGTAGTTCTAGTACTTAAATTAGCAAGGGCTACAGTTATTGAAAATGATGGAAGGCAAGTGATACCAAGTTTCCTGTTTTTGGTATCAGGGGTGTTTTTGGAACATTATTCAATACCTGAAACTCAACAGGGTATGGTGAAGAGAGGGCAGTTTTGCACCATATACTTGGATGAGAGGGAGTTCTGCCTCTGTTAATGATGAGGGTATATCAGAGTTTTTGTTGATCATGTGTTCTGTTGATTATAGATTGTGCCATTGGTAAAGAAGATGGATCAGAACTCTGTGTGTGATCCCATGGTTAAAGCTTGTTTGGATATTTTGGGAGACATATATTTTTCACTGGGTACGAAGAATCCCTTGAAAAAAGTATTAGCAAGGTAAAAAAAGGAATAATAAGCCTTTTTTTTAAAATGCTCTCCTTATCTAGAAGTCAGTAGTTTGTCGTGCACTACAAATTGCTGTAGTTTAATTACTGAAAATTTGTGATACTAATATGTGAATATGTAGTGGTTTTCTTTCTTGCTTAGCTAAAAATATTAATTATAAATAATGCAATATATGACTGGATAAATAACTTCAAAGTGAAGTATTATTTTGATCTGTTTCATTACTGGAAAGACAACATAGTATATAATTAGCACTTTGAATTTTAAAATCCAGTATTCGAATAGAAATTCAAAATACTTCTGTTAAAAAAATCTCAACTTTGACAATGTAAAGAGAAGGCTGTTCAGAGGAATCATAACTAAACTGTGGTTTCTTGTGCCTATTTTTATTACAATTAAATTTTTTTGTTGCAAAATTACTGTTGTATTTCTTTAGTGAATTTATTACAGCCTTAACATTTTTAAGATCCAGTTCTTAGCTGTATTCATTTCTACATCCGAAAGCATTTGTTGTCCCACTGAGAGAAGCAGGGCTTCTATCCTGTATTTGGTTGTGTGCCAGAGCTTTATACCCCTTTGACAGGTTTTCTAGCTGCAAAATTAAAATGTGTGTGTTTATTTTAAACCAGAATGTTTTCATGCAGGAAGCAACATCTGTATTATTGGAGTTTTAGCTGACTTTGACTTTAGTCAAGTGGATATTTAACACCCCAGTGTGAGCTAACTGATCGTGCTGTTTCTTACTGTTGCAGTTCACTAAACAGTCTCCCTGAAGAGTTTATGGTGTTAGCTGTACAAAGCTTTGTATGCTGCCTTAGGGAAGAACTGAAAACCACAGACGTATATTTGTACAGAAAAGTACTGGACAACCTTGCTTCCTGTATGGAGGACTTCAGCTTAGGTACAATGACACTGAATATATTGTCTTCTGTTTTAACCTGCTTAACATTGGTTTGCATCTTAGTGTGACACCTAATAGTAGTGCTTACATCTTCATCTATGTAAAATAGATGGTACTGGCTAGTGTTCACTAGTTAAAATGTATTTTCTTTCCTCTAGGTAGAGCAAGTATTAAGAAGCTGTTTGAAGAAGGTAAAGTTATATTTATAGTAAAAGAAGTTTCACTGTAGATTGGTGGGGGGAGGGTTGTGTGTGAAGAACTAACATGAGATAGGCATAAAGATCTATCAGATCTGATTTCCTCCTGGTTAATTTTTAATAACTACTACCCTCATGTGGTACTTTTTTGTCGAAGACTTTCCCTTGGTTTGTACATCTTGCTTTGTTGAGCAGCCCTAGATATAAATCTGAAAAGGTACCAGTGAGTGATTCTTAAAAGGTCTGGGGAAGTTGATGCTACTTTACGTGAAGTATTCTCTGTTGTGTGCCTTGTGATGAACTTGGATGTGGTAACACTGAGCTGTTAACAGCTGGTCTTGACTATAGCAAGCCCAGGCCTGCTGTGGCAAGAATTGTGTTTGGCAGTAATTTGGCAGAAGTCTGATCTGCTGGTAATATGGGATAACTTGACATATCGTGCCCCTAGCATGCAGATAATGTTCACAGCTTCCTGTGGACTTTTTATTGCTGCTCTGTCTTTAGCTCTTGGTAATTTCAGCTTTTCACTGAGGAACCAGAACTCTCAGTGCCTCACAGGATTAGGCCAAGTGGGTTGGAAACTCTTGTTTTGTACCAGGTTGTCACAAACCAGCTTGAGATTTTGCTTTAGCATTGGGTCTTTGGATCTGCACTGTAATTTCAGTTTAATCTGTTTACGGAGTGGAAGAAACACCGCTATATGAGTAACTGCTCATTGTTTCTGAGTATGATGTGTATGTGTGATTGCTTTGCTGGAATTTTTCTGTTCCGTTTCTCTTTTGAATAAATTCATACCATAATTATTTTCACTAGTTCTTCAGTTTCTGCAGAAGTCGCTACTTGACATAAAGGAAGAAAACAGGCAAGTTAATTAAATATAAACTGTATTTTACCTGTTTTTATTTCACTCTTCAAGATAATCTGGTATGGTTTGGAATATCGCTTTGATACCCATACACTGATGAAAGATGGGAGTGTCATGGGGTACATATTTTACATCAAAACTGCTGATGAATTTCTTCTGTGGCAATATGATGATGTAAAATAAGAGAGGAAAGGAGGAAAATTAAAGGCGGTAGTATTTAAGGCACTGATACTGTTAGAACTACTACTTTTAAGGGAGGCCTTTGTGTTGTGGTTTTGCTATCTGAATTGTGAGTGAACACTGTAATTAATAGATACACTTCCCATGAGTGTTTGATTCGGTATTGATATTCTGTTTAGTTTCTCACAGCAGTCATTTAATATCTTGACATCTTTCAGCATTACATAAAGTGAAGCCACTTCATTGTGGTCTCTCATCATGTACCCAGAGGAGAAGGGTGCTTAATGGAGTGTTTTGTACAGTAAAAGTTTACATGTTGCCTGTCTTCATGTTAGAAGAAAGTCAAATAATAGAAATACGCTTTGCGCATGGAGGAACTGCTTGAAAAATGAGAAGGGAGCAGCACTGTGTTCTGTTGGTCTTTTTGGAAACTTTCTGGAAAAAGTCAGCTCTGCTCAGGCAGAATCAAATGAGTGAAAGTTTGTAACAGGAACCTGCAGAAACTGTAGTAGAATTTGTCATGATGTTTGTTAAATTAATTTTAAAACACTGCCCTTGAGTCTGCTTCTTGTTTTCCTATAGTTACATATCTGGTCAACTCAAACAATAAATTAGTTTTTACCATTAGTTCTATCTGAAGTTGGCAGAATGTAGTTTTCTAGGGATGGTGAAGAATGATTTTTATTTCCTTTTTGTGTGTGTGTCTGTCTTTTTTTTTTTTTCCCACAGAAAGAATCATGGAAATCGTATTATTCAGACTCAGTTGATGAATGATTTACTGATAGCCATTAAAGTTTCAATGATGCTTGTACAGAAATTAGAAGAAAATATCCAGGGAAGTCTTTGGAAACACCATGAGTCTGTTGTTTGGCAAAGTATGTGTAGTTTACTGAAAAGCTCCACAAACTTCCTAATGGATGGTAAGTTTAGTAACATTCAAACCCAAATATTTTTATTAAGTCAGTCGTGTTGTCTTTGTAGTAGACACAACCTGTATGTATAAAAACTTAGTTTAGCTTGAATGGAAATTGAACTGCTGAGATTAATGGGAGTGGGAGCAGTAGTACGTCCTTCAGTGAGCTATGATTTGTAGATTGTAATTTTGGAGTGTATAGTTTAACTTGTCCTACTACAAAAACCAAGGTGAATGCTATTATTAATAATTTCGAAACTAACAGGAATACTTTTGAGAGTCACTGAATGTCTGTGCCTACCAAAAATTTATGTATCTGTATGACTTATGCTGTCAGAACTATTTATTGGTGCATTATAACTAATTCTGTTTACTACTTATACAGATATTTTTGTACAGTGGAATTTAATGTAAATGCCACAGTCGTCCTTGTCTTACTGAGCAGTTCTATATTTTCTGTCTGTCTGTTAAAAGGTATTAATAGTTTCATATTACACTCGAGTATAAATTTGTTAATACTTGCTGTCCAATACACTGCAGATTTGTGATTATACAACTATAAGTAGTCTAGGAAAATTCAATACCATCTTGATAATTTTGATATATAGTTCTAGCACACAATGTTTGCTGCACTCTAATGTAAAATATCTTTCTCTGCCATGTAGCAACTCTCCTGCAGACTGTTCAGACTACCTCAGGACTGGCTGTTATTCTGTTTACTAAAGCTATGTATGAGCCAGTTGAAGAATTACCTTCCTTGGTAAGTGTGTTTCTTTGCTAAAGACTGTGAAATGTCATAGTGTCATTAATCAGTGCTACCAGTGGTGTTCAGAGACATTGCTAGTATGGATGGCAGGACTTGCCAGCCTCTGTATCAGTCTTCTGCTGGAGTGTAAATCCTTTATTCTCTCCTTGTTGTATGAAATAATTAGACTAGGGGTTTGAATTTGAGAAAAACAATGTATAAGAAATCTCTTTATATCTTCTAAGATTCTCAGTTATGGACAGAATAGCTTTTCCTCTGTGCTGAGATACTGTAGTGGGTGTTACTTTGTTATTACAGGTCAGTGACTTGCTTCTTGGGTCAATGAAACACGCAGGTGTGCCAGCGTGGTTTGTGAGTAACTGTGGGACTCTCTGTACGGATGAACTCCCTGACTCGGTCCTTCTTTTTCTTTGCCATGGAGCACTGGCTATGCTGGAATGGAAGAATGGCAGCATGGGTGAAAATGGAGAGAAACTATTATTAGATATCGCCTCAGTTTTGTTGTCTTTGAGTTCAGAGTAAGCCTGTGTCTTGATTTGTATTGTTTCATATTTGGGAGGAGGGGGTTGATCTTTAACTTGTATTTTTGCACGGTTCAGATGGTCCTCGTGGGAATCTCTCTTTCATGTTTTCAGTGTAATGATACTAGTTTTTGCCACATATCGTGTCATCTTTTTAATGTATTCAGAATAACTCTATAAATTTGAAAAATATAATGTCTTGATATTGCATAGATAGTTCTAAGTTACAATTTTCTCTTGCATGCTAAAATGAAATTTTGTTTTTCCAATGTAAATGGGATTAGTTTACCACCTTACTACCTGTTGGTAAGGTGTGGCAGAATCATTTGTTAATGTAGACGGATAAACTTTAGTTTCAGGACATCACTGCCTATGCTTTTAGAAGTACAGAAGAAAACAAAGTGTGCCGGTAACTGGAATACTTGAAGTAAGATGAGTTTTGTGGTGTTTTTTTTTTTTTTCTGCTTGGAAGCCTTGGTTACTTGCATCTAATGGGCTACTAGCACTACTGGATAGGAGATTAAAATGTGTATTCAGTTCAACCTTTGTTCTGGCCTTGGAGGTCAGTTTTGTGATTTTGTTTTTGCACATATGGTACTCAGTTTTTACGGTTTTATATGGCAATGAAAAGTTTTCCTTATATTTTCAAGAAGCACGCAGTAACATAATGCTGCTCAAATATTAGCGTGTGGATGTTAATTTTGATTTTTGTTTTTAAAATAGCAAGTGTAGTGGCTTGTCAGGTTTCTTTTCCCCATATTTGGGGGTTTTAGCTGTGACCTGTTAATAGCATGTCAGGTAACTAAGCATACACTTTGCAACATCCAATTCATCACCTCCTTTTTGTGTTAGTTCCTTTTCTTCAATGAATGGTTAGTGTCTCCTTACCTGTTTTAGTGTGAGGTAAACTGATATGATGAATAATTATTTTGAAATAAAAGAAATTATTTTTTGAAAAAAATTGACAAACGCAAATAATGAACTTTTTTTTTGGTTGTTCCTTTTAACAGGTTAAAAGAATCCAGTATGGCAACATCTTTGTCTAGAATCCTTGCTATTTGGACTAATTCAGCACTGGCTGCCCTCGTTTCAGGCTCCCCAAATCTAAAAATCAAACTTAATGGGAACTCGGATGTAGTTGGGAAGCTGCTGGAATACATTTATACAAACTGGGAACACCCTCTGGATGCTGTTAGACACCAAACCAAATTGATATTCAAGAATCTTCTTCAGATACACCGAATGACCATTACTGGATCCAATGAAAAATCAGACCCATTCTTTGCGAGGCTGATAAAGCGTTTACTAAGCTTGGAATGGCATGTGAAAGGGAAATACGCTTCTCTTGGCTGTCTTGTGGAGTGTGTGGGCACTGAAAATATACTACAATTGGACAGAACAATTCCAGTGCAAATCTTGGATGTGATGAATGATCAGTCTCTTGCACCCTATGCTAGTGATCTTTTGGAAACCATGTTTACAAATCACAAAACCTACTTTACCTTGAGTTTTCAGGAAAGCACCTGGATTGACCAGTGGCATGACATCTGGGTTTCTCCTCTTGTAGTAATACTGTGTGAAGGGAACCATGACCAAACTACTTATGTAATAGATTACTATTTACCAAAATTGCTCAGATGTAGCCCTGACAGTCTGAACTACATGATTAGAATTCTTCAGGCTTCTGCAGATGCTAATCTAGGTAAGAAAATAAATACCATATTTGTAATTATGATTTAAAAAAAAAAAATCTCAGAAATGGGATTTCTGACCTACTATTATTATTAGAATTAATTTGGGAGAAAAATTCCAGATGGCTATTATTGCTGTTAGTATTTCAAGGTGAAATTCATAATAATCATAAGTGCGTCCTCATACCATGAGCAAAATAATTAGTATTCTAACTGTGAGTGCCTTACTGTTCTCTTTACATGCAAAGCTTTGTTACATACCAGTATTTTTTTCTACTATTTTTCTGTTCTGCTGTTATTTCTTACACAAGTGTGTCCAGTAACATGGCTTTAGAGATTGTTTTTTGCTGCAAATTTGTGCATATGAGATTGATGATTCTCTTGTAGTTTTTGACATAATTTAGCATAATTCTAAAATAAGGGCTTGTGAGGCCTCACAAGGTCCTTTTTCTAAATGACATGTTCAAGATGAAGCTTTTTGGGAGCAAGGCGATTTAGAACTAGTTTAATCTATGACAGACACTGTCTTTTGGGGTTTATATGATAAAAAATAAAAGGGGGGTAGGGGTCATGTTGAAAGTACGGGGAGTTTCTGACAAGCATTGCAATTAGTACATTGTGTTAATCAAACTAGAATTGTTACTGGTTTTCATTTTCTTTAGGATCTCGCAGTACTAGAGGAGCTCTTGGAGCACTGATGGCATGCCTAAGAACAGCCAGGGCTCACGGACACCTGGAGCTTTCAAATATCATTAGCGACGGTCTTGTATCCACGGAATGTATAAAACAGGGTCTAGTTCATCAGCACAGTCAGGTAAAGGCACAATGTTTTTTTTGTGTCCTTAAGTTAGAATAATTCCTTTGATCCTAAATACTGTGTCAGCGTTGTTTTAAAACAAAGGTATCATCACAGGTGCCTGTAACTCTTTTGTGGTTAACATCTAAATATCTTTCAGGTTTGCATTGATGCTTTAGGTTTACTTTGTGAAACCCATCGTAGCACAGAAATTGTGTCTGTGGAAGAAATGCAACTAATTCATTTTTTTATGATGTACAACTTGAACAGCCAGTCTCCTTCAGTGAGGCAACAGATATGTTCTCTACTGAGAAAGGTAATTTCAAACTATAAACAATGTCTAATGTGCCTATTATGTTAGTTACATAGTATTTAAAAAAAAAAAGTTATACTGAGTACATTATGAAGTTGCTCATCTGAAAGAGTACATGCTCTAAGACCAGGACTATGTTATTTGTATTACACAACTGAATGGTGATAAGTCATTTCAGGCAAGGATGGCTTAAACAAAGAATTAAGTGATATACACAGTTGCTTGATCATGAAGGGTAGTGAGTGTTACTTAACCTGTCAGCGTATATGTACTTTACCAATAGCAAAGTAATGTGCTGTAGAGAAAGCAGTGAGCCTTGCGTTGCCTTTGTGGTGGACTGAGAGTGTGCTTACATAGATTTACCAGAGCTCAGGCGAATTCACAGTCACTTGATCGGCCTCAGCAGCCTAGCTTGGAAGACAAGGTAGAGGAATATTAAGGGAATAGCATGACATGTGGCCGTGCTGTTATAGTCTGCAGGGACTGAGTATGTCAACATTGTGGAGGTTGCCAAAGTCACATGTAGATTGTGGTAGAAGAATGTGAATAACATGAAGAAACGAAGTATGTATGAATAACGTTTTGGAAGATGTAAATGGCAAAAGCAAGCAGTGTGGCAGGACAAAAATATTAATGTGAGATGGGGAAAAATTAGGGAATAAGTTTGGTGGAAACAAAAGAGAAGTCCATCTCTTTTCATTCTTGCCTGGTACAGACTGAGGAATGTGAGATGGAAAAACTGTGTTAGAGGCAGTGTAATAAGAAAGGAAATAATACTAGTGGGTAGTAAAACCGATGGGGGAAGCACTCCTGAGGTGAGTCAAACTCTGTAAGCTATAAAAATTATATGCATTAATTGAGCTTTTATTTATAGAGGAACATATGTTCCACAGAAAATGGGGAGGTGGGAGGAGAAGACTAGGTATGAATTTAAGGAGGAAGATGGAAAAAGGTGTTGGAGGTGCAGAGGGAGGGGAAAAATGTTGGTCATGAGAGAGGGAGAGCAAAAAACTTGGGTTTGGAGTGGAGAAAGAAGGATCTGTTCTATGTTACACTATATGCAAACTTTTTAAAAATTACAAGCAATATGATCTGGAAAATAAGCTGAAAATCCCCCTTTCCCTTATTTAACTGTTACTGATTCTTGCCTTACCTATGTTTTGCTTTTATTTTAAAAGTTATTTTGTAGGATACAAGAAAGTTCCCAGGTGCTTTATAAATTGGAGCAAAATAAAACCAAGCAAGAGTTACTTGAAAACTCAACTAAAAGGCATCCTTTGGGGATTTTGCAGCAATATAAAGTAAGTTAGACTGCTAGAGATATAGATTTAAGAGGTGGGGTAGCATTTCTGAAAGTCAATTCATTGTTCTTGAGAGCACCTCTGGGTAAGGTAGCCTGTGTCTGTGTTAGGAAGTAGTGCAGTGCAGGAGGAAGAAACCTGTAAAGCAAAACAGTGCTGAGGACTCTGTCCGCTCTGCATGCACTTATGCAAGTTAATTTTGACTTAAATGTACTGTTGTCTCATGAACTGAGTGCCCATTAGTATTTGGAGGGTATCTTTAAGCTTAGTTTTGTCCAAAAGCAATGAAGGTTATTTTCTGAGGGATTGCTCCATGACGTGAACTGAAACAGCAGTAAGTGGGGAATGACTGGAGATGTGCCCCCAATCCAAACTAAAATTCTCAGAACAATGTCCTGTCAGCTTCTGGCAGTTTAGTAGCAAGTTTTAAATGATGCACGTTACTTGGGCTTGAAATAGAGATCCATTGGGCATCAGCCTTTTTCTAGCTCTCCAGAATGATCAGTGAGAGAATGAATGACAGAGCTTCAGCACGAAGACTTCAGTACGAAGACTTCTTTTGTATTTGTCCTTTTTTCCTATTTGAAGGCTCACATAATCAGTTTCTTTGTGTTAAACTCTTTCTTGTCTTGAGTTCTGTTTTTCTTGTTCAACGAATTTTCAAAGTTTTGATACAATGGCCATCTTTTTTTGTGGGAGTGGGGAAGGGAAACTGTTGGGTTTTTTTTTAAAAAAAAAAAAAAAAAAACAACCAAAAAACCCGATTGTCCAGCCTTCACTGTACTCTAGGAAAGAAGAAATTTGTCAGTACTACGAAGGTAGACCTCCCATTCTTCCAAATTAACTGTAAGGTCATAATTTTTTGGGTAACATGTAAAGTAGAATGTCCTGAATTCAGTTACTTACTTTTGTTTGTAGGGCAGCAAGTAAACTGTCTTAAAATTTTTCTTGTGATTTTCAGGATTTCATGTCATCTGTATGTGACAGACTTTTTGAGGTACTGTTTCCTGGTTCATCACACCCAACCAGATTTTCTGCACTAACTATTTTAGGATCAGTAGCAGAAATATTTTCTGTTCCAAAAGGTGAGAAGCCTAATTTATAGGCTGTAGGAATGGGAGGTATTGAAGAAGATTCTTTCATGCCAGCTAGTCAACTTCTGTCAAAGTAAAACGGCATTCTTAGTGCTTAATTTCTATAACATTCCCTGTGTCACTTCCATTTTACCTGAAGGAAGGGTAGTAAGTTTTCTTGGAAAATGGAATATTGAAGTAAATGCAAATGTTTATGGCCTGTTGAATATCTTTTATAAGTTGGGATTTTCTTGCATAGCCTGTTTTTAGCAAGGTTTTTCAATGAATTTTTGTTACTATGAAGAAAACCTTTGGACAAGATTCAATATATTTGATAAGTTTACCCCATTTTCCTGTTCTAATATCTTGATAATGAGTAATTTAAAGCATTGAAACCATAAAAACTCTTGATTGAAAAGGCTTGCATATCCTAATGATATTATTATACTAAATAAGGAGCAATTTCATTGGACAGTTTATGATGTTGTGCTGCTGTTGTTTTAAATTCTCTTTACAACATTGTGATAACCCCAATTCAGGAAGTATTAGTTAGAACCTTGGAATATTGATGGTTTTGCTAGATCTTGTCTCTGGATCATACAGTCAACATAAAAGTATGGTTTCAGTCTTAAATTGTAACTTTTTTTTTTTAAAGAAATGAGGCATGTAAGATAAAAGTTGATTTTGAGAGACGAAAAAAATGCCTTCTTGGTAGATCTTTTCTTAAACCCCCTGATAAATCATGAACGCATTAATTTTATTATTATGAGTTTGTGGTATTTTCTTGCTGCTTTTTTTTTTTTTTTTGATAGAAAGTTGTATTGAGAGTTGTTTATAGTAGCTGCTGTAGGATTTCAGAAGCCTGACATTACTTCTATAAAAGAGGTTTAGCTGCTATTATGTTGTGCTGGAATATGGTGCACTTCTTTACATCTTAAAATTTCTGCCTTCTTTGCAGCATTAGGCCAGTTGCCAGAAATCATGACTCCTTTAAATTAAAGGCAAAAAATTGTAATGGCTTCCATTTTAGCAGATTATTCCTCTGACAAAAAGAACCCCCAAAACCAAACCCCAAAACTGAAGTTTTAAACCTTTTCTGAGAGAAATTATTTTCTAATATTACATACTTCCAGGAAAACAATTTTTAAGCAAAGCTAAAATAAAGGTTATTTTCAATGCTGAATTTAACATGAATAAATGGGATTCTGTTTTTGGCAATGTTACTTTCTGTATTACTGAGAGTAAGTTTTGGATATGGTAAACTTTTTTTTCCAATAGTAAACATGGCATTTTAAGACCTATTAAGAGAAGTAAGCAATATTAAAATAATGCTTTAGCTAAAATTATACTTTAATGCTTCTTTTAGTATAGCTAAGGAAAATGTGAATACAGTGCTTATTCTGGAAAGAATTACAGCAAAACTATGTAAGGCATTGATTTCTTTGAACAGGCCAGGCACAAGTTTTTCAGTTGGATCAGGAGATTGATTCTACTCGTGTCCGAACTTTGATCCAGTGTTTTGCCAGTACTTTTGAGGAAGTAAAAGTTCTGGCGTTTGGGCTTTTGATGAAACTACGCGATGTTGCATTTAATTCACAGGTATGTAATTAAAAATAGTTTAAAGGAAGTAATTTTGTGAAAGATGAATGTTCTATATATTATACCAGGTACTTGGGTTAGGTACAAAGCATAATTCCTGAAAATTAGAAGTCGGTCCAAGTTGCCTGCAGTAGTGTTCATTGCTAGCATCTTCTCTGTATTTTTGCACAGCTTCTGCCCTTACCTAAGGAGGCTTGTTTCACTAATCACAGAATCAATCAGGCTGGAAGAGACCTCTGGGATCATCGAGTCCAACCATTGCCCTGACACCACCATGTCAAGTAGACCATGGCACTAAGTGCCGTGTCCGGTCTTGTCTTAAACACATCTAGAGATGGTGACTCCACCACCTCCCTGGGCAGCCCGTTCCAATGTCTAATGACCCTTTCTGAGAAGAAATGCTTCCTGACATCCAACCTGAACCTCCCCTGGCAAAGCTTGAAGCTATGTCCTCTTGTCCTATCGCTAGTAGCCTGGGAGAAGAGGCCGACTCCCACTCCACTACAACCTCCCTTCAGGTAGTTGTAGACTGTAATAAGGTCACCTCTGAGCCTCCTCTTCTCCACGCTAAACAACCTCAGCTCCCTCAGCCATTCCTCATAGGTCATACCGTTGAGACCCTTCGCCAGCTTGGTCACCCTCCTCTGGACTCGCTCCAACACCTCAACATCTTTCTTGAAGTGCGGGGCCCAGAACTGGACACAGTACTCAAGGTGCGGCCTCACCAGTGCCGAGTACAGAGGGACGATCACTTCCCTAGACAGGTTAGCTACACTATTCCTAATAGAGGCCAGGATGCCATTGGCCTGCTTGGCCACCTGGGCACACTGCTTGCTCATGTTTAGCTGGGTGTCGATCAGCACCCCCAGGTCTCTTTCCACCGGGCCGCTTTCTAACCACCCTTCCCCCAGCCTGTAGCACTGCATGGGGTTGTTGTGGCCGAAATGTAAGACTCGGCACTTGTTCTTGTTGAACCTCATGCCGTTGGTCTCGGCCCATCTATCTAACCTGTCCAGATCCCTCTGTAGGGCCTTCCTACCCTCCAGCAGATCGACACTCCTACCCAGCTTGGTGTCAACTGCAAATTTACTGAGGGTGCACTCAATCCCTACATCTAGATCATCTATAAAGATATTGAACAGCACCGGCCCCAGAACTGAGCCCTGGGGAACACCGCTAGTGACCGGCTGCCAGTTGGACTTTCCCCTATTCACCACCACTCTCTGGGCTCAGCCATCCAGCCAGTTTTCAACCCATCGAAGAGTCCACCCATCCAAGCCCCGGGCAGCCAGTTTTTCTAGGAGGATGCTGTGGGAGACAGTGTCGAATGCCTTACTGAAGTCTAGATAGACTACATCCACAGCCCTGCCCTCGTCTACTAAGCGGGTCACTTTGTCATAGAAGGAGACCAGGTTGGTCAAGCAGGACCTGCCTTTCATGAATCCATGTTGGCTGGCCCCGATGCCCCGATTGTCCTGCATGTGCCATGTAATGGTATTCAGGATGAAGGAGTTTGGGAAGTTCATTGGGTATGGCTATGAATTATCAGAGAAATAGTTAATGCAAGCTCCTTGCTTAGCTGTGGCTTCCCTTTGTAAACGATTGAGGTGTTTTGACTTGGTTACTCTTGTATTTTAAGACATTCCGCTCTGTGTTTCTTTTCCTTTCTGATTAGTCTCAGGTTTCATTATCTGATTTGTCTTTTTTGATTTCTCCCAGATTTTGCCCTTTGATTCGATGCTGTTTTTTCAGTTTATTACTTCATTAAAAGTTACTTTTAAATTACTGGTGAGTTCACCATGAGTACTGGTGAACAAATACTGCTTCCTGATAAATTATGCTTCTCTGTGATGTCCATTAGCAGAAAAAACACAGTATTTTTTTTTAAAAAAAAAAAACAAACCCCCAAACCTCACCATCCTGCTGTGAAGTGCAGTGTGTTTGAATACTGCTTTATGAATGACTGTCCCCATCCTCAGTGTGTATGTGGTTGTATCTTTGCTAAATACATACACATGCATGTTTTGGGTGTAAGGTGATCAGTGTACAAAATAAGTGTTTCTTAAGAATGTACCAGCAAACTTATTGAAAAGAGCAGCTTCTTAGATTCCAGGGTGCAAAGTAGCTTAATTAAATCAATATGGAAGCTTAATAAAATGAGCAATATTGTTTTTTTTTTTCAGGATTCTGAAAATCTAGATCTCCTATTCCAAGCAGCAATGGATCTTAGCACAAGTACCAAGCCATACGATTGTGTCACTGCTTCATATTTGTTGAACTTCTTAGTACATCATAAAGGACTGCAGCATATTTGTTTAGGAAAACAGTCTGAGCATAACCCCCAGATGGATGAAAACACATCATTAAGTACAGTGGAGAAGAACACTTTAGCAGGTAAGCTTTTGGGGAAATGAACTCCAGTTTTTCCTTAAGGCTTTTGGTAGGAGGCATAATGAGTAAGAGACACTTATTTCTAATAGAATTTTAAGTATATTTTGTTTGGCTGTTAAGAAGCCAGGTGCCTTAGTAAGATCTTAATCTAGTCCTATTTGTGTTGAGGCTATGTTCTTAGAAGATGGCTTTTGTTATTATTTTGATCAGAGGGAAAGTGACATTGAGGCCCTGGTGGCTAGCCTGATGGAGCTGTGCATATAAAGTTTGGGAAAGGAGCCTCTGCTTCCCCTAAGAGCTGGCTCACCCAGAGTGAAGGCAGCCGGAGTTGGTCTGTGTAATGTTCCAGTACCTGATACTTGCAGCGCTACTCCTTGGAACCATTTTTCTGAGTGGTTTGCAGTCCTGCGCGTACATTTCTGCAGTAATTAGGCTTTGTTCGCATGTGAAATATTTTTCTTTGGTTTAGTGCCTCTGGATGAAAGCTGAGAGGCTCTAGATCTGGCAGATTTGGCAAGTTCGTTAAACAGACTTCCTTCACCTTTTGTAATTTGCAATAAAACTAAAATCTTTAAATTAATTATTTGTAATGAAGCATTGGATATAATTTGTAGTAAACTCACTATTGTATACTTTTTTCTGTCATTATTGGCTTCTCTACGGATGCCTATTAATACTTTCTTTACAGGCAGTGCAATCATGGTTTTGAGACATGGTTGTGGCTGCAATAAATGAAGCAAATGCATGGGTAACCTCCTGTCTCATTGTTACAAAAGTATCTCCTGTTGTTAGTTATCCCTAGTACGTTATTTGGGTCTGTAATTAATTCTGATTCTGATATTGAGATGACATATGGTATAAATACAAATAAAGTAGACACATGTATCCATGAAAGTTGGGCAGTTCTTTAGTGGCTGATGTAAGATTCACATGTTTAACCAGAAACTTCCCATCTTTAATGTTCTGCTGAATTGTTTGTTGTATTATCCTGGCTCTAAGGGTGAAGTCTGACTTTCAGTATGTGGTAGGTAACTTCTTTTGACTTCATCATGAACTGTGGGATTGTCCCTGGCTATAGGATCTGGGCTGTTTGATTTGAATAGACAGACTAAACTGACTATAACAAACATTGCTGGAGTTCAGGTAACTGAAAATCAACAATAACTTTTATTTAAATGACAGAAGAGTGAAAAGTGTGAACAAGGAAATTGCTATGCATTTTCCATTGAATTGTTCTGCAAACAGGCTTTATTCACGTTTCTTTAAAGCAGATTTGTCTCTTAGAAAATACAATATAAGTATGTATGTATAATGCAAATCTGTACTTTTAAACATTTCAGTTATCAAGCTTTTGTTGGTGAATGTTGAAGAAGAAATATTTCAAGCTAAGAAGTCTCTGCTTCAAGCAGCAGCATCATTTCCAATGTATGGGAGAGTGCATTGTATAACTGGGGCTTTGCAGCAATTACCTTTTAAGTAAGTAAAACGTACTGCTAAATAGTAAGTCGTAACTCTGTACTTGAGCACAGTGGAACAGCTGCTCAGGAGAACATAAAAGTATACAGTGTTATTTGTAACGAAATCCAGTACCTGTGGCTTTTAAAACTCTTACCGGCTGCTGCACTGTTTGGCCAGCTGTTGGAGACTTCCTTTGTAGGTGTTAAACTCAGTCTTAGGACTTTTCAAACTGTACCCTATTTATAGTTTTCATGAATACTGTTGTGAAAGTGTTTGTAATTTCAGTTCTTTCTTTTAAATATAGGATTATTTTTAATCCATGTTGTGTTGTTTTTTGTTTGTGATTTTTTTTCAAGTAACTTGACATTGGTAGCTGAATGGAAGGAAATGGTGGCCAGACTCATTCTGATGTCATACAAACTCTCTGCTGTAGTATCACCAGTAGTGCAGAGCTCATCACCAGAGGGTCTTATTCCAATGGATAGTGATTCAGGTAAACAAACAAACAAAACCCCAAAACAATTCTGTTAAAATCTGAAGCTCCTGAAGTTCTGTTTGTCTTACAGCGATTCAGAACCTAGAGCTAGCACTCCTCCCTTTCAGTTTCTCATTTTATGTCATAATCTTAAGCTACTCTATTAACTTCTGATAGAGGTTGTCTTGACTTGTGCACTAAAAAAACCCAAACATTTGCAGGTTGTGTTGTTGCATCTGTTTCAAAACAGCTGACTGTAAAGTCCAGTTTTCTTTGTTCCTTAATCCTCGTAATCACCATAGTTTTATATTTGTTTTTTAGTGCTAATAGCTTTCTTTTGTACTTACAGACCCAAAATGAATTACATTTATATAAAGAACTTTAAGTAAAAAACAAAACTATCTTAAATATTGCTCTTGTTTAATGTGTAGAAAGTGCAGGTCGTCTGCAGATGATTTTGCATGAGATACAACCACAGGACACGAATGATTATTTTATGCAAGCAAAAATTTTGAAAGAACACTGCAAAGTAGAGTCTGAAAAGCTGGCTGACCACCGGCCAATGGAAAATATTTGCACAGAAATGAGAGGTAAATCCAGTGCTGTATTAGTAACTAAATCAAGTTATTCTTTACAGAGCAGGCATTTTAAGTGGGTGATCAAAATTGGAAGTTACTTGCTCCATATAATGTTTCAGTTCTTCAATAAATCTGTCAGAAGCTAGTTCTTCATGGGTATGGTTTTAAAAACTAATTCGCTGTGTTTCTGGATGATTGTGTGTAATCTCTCTTGAAGCACAAGTGAAAATGAGTTGTTTTGATATCAGCCTAGACTCTACTGCATTACCTGCACTGGCCAGGTAATCTTTAACACCTTTTCTGTCAAGCAACGCTTTTAATGCATTTCTTGTTGAAAGGTGTTAGTGTGATTTCCCTCTCCAGTGTACACAAGACTAGTGGGGAATATGTTCATGCAATAAAACTTGTTGCATGAAATTACATAAGCAGAATCTTTGTTTGAAAGATTCCAGTGGTAAAATATTAGATGGTATTTGTCTGCTTTATGAATAGCAACTATGAAATTGAGCCTAACAGTGATAAAGAAATTGTAAACTTTGGCGTATTTAGTGTACACCAGCATAAATTTATGGAATATCTGTACATTTTAAAATTTAATAGTTTATGCAAGCTTTTAAAGTCTTAAATATTTGAACTTTCTTTCCTCACATATTTTTTCCTATGTTTAAAATAGTTTTGGTTGGGCCATATGTTCTGTTTCATGAAAAGAAGTCTGTAAATATGTTAAAGTGGCACAGTGGCCACCAGATGGGGATGTTGCATTAAAAACTTTGTCTTTGCCAGGCCTCTTCCCGTGGGGGCACCTGGATTAAAAACCAAGTAATGTACAGTGAGTGATGGATTGACGATTGCCATCGAGTTTGTTGCAGCCCAGCTCCAGAGTTGTAGATGTTTATATAGTTCAGTGTGCAGGTGAATATGAATTGTGACCAAAAGACCTCTACTCTTTAAAATAGCCATTTCCTGGTGACATGCTATACTGCTGCCTTTTCCAAGCAGAATGAAGTACAGTGAGTGTTCAGGAGTGGAAGCAATTAGGGTCAGCAGAACTGAATTGTCTTTTGGGTTAACAAGTGTAGAAGTTTTTTTCATAATTAATTGTGTTTTATAAGTAGATCAGGCTAAATGAAGTTTAAATTAGAAGTCTATGTCTGAGAACCTTGAGTTACAATAATACATTTGTTGATTTTTATTTTTTAGGTAAAGAAAGGCAAACATGTGACGTCACAGCCCAAATGGTTCTTGTATGTTGCTGGAGAAGCATGAAGGAAGTATCTCTGCTCTTAGGGACGCTGTGTAAACTTTTACCTTCACAGGCTGCATCTGAACCTTCAGATGGGCTGATTACTGTAGAACAGGTAGGGAAGTACTTTTTATTATAAAATCTTCACTTTCTGTGTGGGAAGGGAAGGCAGTTTTCTGAAAACTTTTTTTTCTTAAATCTACACTCTGTATGGGAAAAGTGTTTTTATTGCCATGTTCCCCTCATGGTTTTCTTGTTTTATTATACTTGGTTAACAGTCTACTTTTTTATAAAGTGGTATTCAGAATGCATAACCACAGTAGTAACAGATAAGTGAAGAAATTATTATACATAGCTAACAAACTGAGGGAATACCTATTCTAATTGTATTGGGTTATTTATAAGATATGTGCTGTATTCAGGGATACCAATGCTTATATATATGTATTGGTATATATTAGGCATTAATAGAGTTGCTAAAAATCTTCTAAACTGACTTCATATTCAAAGTGTCTTTTGTTTCATTTTGAACCGTAGATGTTGGGATTTTGCTTAAAGATCTTCATTAATTGAACTTCACAGTCAGTAATTCTGAAACTCAAACATGCTGACTAGTCATAGTCTTATCCTACATTGGAGATTGAATTATGAATAACTTGTATGTTATATGACTCTCTTTTCCCTCCATTTTTTTTTTTTAATTTAGGAGATCAGAAATGTTAATATGCCATCTGGGTCTCCAGTAGAATGTTGAGTGCAGTGTTTACAAGAAATTAGATTACCACAGGCATTTATTTGGGAAATATTTTGTGTTTATTAAATTTCTGTTTTTAGTTGATGACTTTTTCATTTCCATATGGTTTCAACAAAACCAGTCTCTACATGGAAGATTGAAATATGCAAGACATACTACTTTTTGAACTCTTTTTCTTCCCAACAGAAGAATACTTACTTTAGTTTTTCTTTAGGTGTTAGAACTTTCTGTCATAAAATAAATAATAGTATAATGTACTGCAGATCTTATTTCTTATGTTATCTAATGTTGTGGTGCAGTGGAAATAATGTTAGTATCTTTATTCTTGCATTGTCTCTAGCCTTCACATTTTCATCTGGTTAACAGCTGTGCCTGTATTGTTGCAGAGGTCTGGAGGGCAGATGAGAGAACAGATATGCATTTCCACCATTATGTTCCTTAATCTGCTCCAAGTCAAAAAGGAATTGGTATTTTTAGCATGAGTCAGCTCTAACTGTAGCATCTTCATTTAGAAAGCAGATATTAGTAGTTGTCCTTTCAGAAATGATATGTTATTAAGCAATGTATTTTCTTTTCCTATAGATGCCTCCTTAGATTCTTTATGCTTCTGACGTTTTCCTGTAAAGTAGAATGTCTGCATTCTAATTCGAAGAATGCTAATTGATGAGGAGTCAGTTTGAAATCCTGATTTTCCTCGGGCTTGTAAGGAAATACACAAGGAAATACAATTTGGCTGAATGTTTCACAAATATAGGAAAAAGCGTGGGCATTTTCTCTGCGCTTTTGTAACTGGCATTACCTTATTGCACATAAAAAAGAAAAAGAGGGGATTTCATCATAAATCACTAGAAATGTCAATACCAGAACTGCTGTGGCTTCAGGCTGTTATTAAACACTCTTCAGTGTTGGGAAATAAGAAAATTGTATTTTGGTATCTTATGCATGTAGAGATTTCCTTACAAGTTCCCCATTTCTTTCTTTATTGTGGAAGTATTAAAAGAGATTTAAGAATACAGAGGGGGGGAAACTTGAGAGAAGCCTTGATCATATTGCCTTGAGTCAGGGCTAAGTAATTGTTGAGAAAAATCTAGTACCACGACTTTGCCATTCTGTGTCATCCTGTTGAAAAGCCTTCCTCATCTTGTACCTTGCTTCATGTCTAGGTCAGTAACTGTGTTAAATTCTACCTTATGGGATCAGGGTTATTGTCGCAGTTTATTCACACAAAAGATCATAGTGAGTGTTGAATTTGCACAGTCTTGATTATTTTTTCCCCCTTTTTTTAATTGAACATGCACATGAAAAAAGAATGTCTTTCAGTGCTAGTCTACATTAAGAAATGGCACAGCAGAACTGTGCTTCTTGGTAGGCAGTGGTGATAGCCAGCTGCTCATAGCACTAATTCTTGATTCCTATTTATAGCTCTTAACGCTGTCTGTTGTGATGTGTACCTGTGCAGGGGAAGTTGGCAGAGGGACAGCTCTTGTTTGATACTTTTTTTTTGTCACTGGAAGTTAGGACAATATCAAATTTATGCTTTCCTTGTCTTTTGAATAAGAGATTGCGTTTGCATGGTATTTAAATGCCACAGTGCACACTGACACTTTATAACATCTTCAGCTCCTTGGTGTGGAGATATGTGTATAGAGGAGTCTCAAAATACTGTACTTGAATTGGCAGTCTTCAAAGCCTAAGCCATTTTGTGATGGCTGCTTTGCCTTTTAAAGTGGACATAGGAAGTGCCCCGTATATCTGCAGAAATCTCTCTATTCAAATACATATCCTACCTTTCATTCTTCATCTGACCCAGAAAGTCCAGAGGTGTCAGACACAAGGCTTTGCCTGCTAAGACAATCAATACAAACAGTTTCATGTCCTGGTAACCACCACGTAATCAACAAAATGATACCTAACGAAGACTGTGTGTTTATTTTGTCGTATGACCTGCAAATCATGAGACTGCTCAAAACCTGGAGGAACTTTTAGCTCTTCCTCAAGCTCCTGTTTATCTCGCCTATGAATTTTTAAGACGATTTTGGGAGATAAACTTTTGGGAACTGCATACCAAAGTGGGAAAAGAAACAGGCAGCAGAAGTAAAGACTTAGTACTGTCACAATGCCAGGGGTTCTGCTTGTCTTAACCCAGTGAAGAGAGCTGATCTGAACCATTGTGGTGGAACACTGAAGTACACAGAAGACTTTCAAGTACTGACAACCCTCAGCACTTGTTACTTATTTGTGCCACCGGTGCACAAGTGTGACTCCCATTACTGATTTGGAGTTTGTTCTCTTCAAGGAAGAATTTAAAACAAACAAACAAAAACCACAAACCCACCAAAAACCAGCCTCCCCCTGGTTCTTAATGTAATCAGTCTATCTCCTCTGGAGTTCAGTATGGTTGGCCATAGTTCACTGGCTACTAGTTGTTTCTACGTCTGAGATGTTTTTGCAGTCCTTTATGGGTTTAAAGCTGTCCTCTCCTAGCAGTTTGAAAAAAACATCCTCTAAAATGTAGGACCCTACTTTAGTGGCATTTTATTGCCAGGAAAATGAGATATTGCGGGACAAATGTACCAACTGTTTCTCAGAGCACTTTTAGAACCTCTTGTGCAGAATTTATATCTTGAATACTGAGATTCTTGGTCTTAGCAGCAAGCATGGCCCTGCAAATTGTTGATTGTTGCATTAGTAAGACTAACCTGTTGTACTCTAGGTTTTTGGCCAAGATGATCAAATGTATTTAAGATATTTGCTCCTCACTCCATATTTGAATATTTCAACTTGAACTGGGGTGTTATTTTCTGTGCAAGCAGAGTTGGGAGGGTTACCTTTTCTTACAGTTGCTGTGGCTCTTTATAATGTTATAGAGAATGTGAATTCCTTGACTTGTTCTCCATCCTGACATATGAAGTACTGGTTTTATGACACAGGGAAGCTGGATGCTTATGGATGGCATGATGCTATTAGATAAGAATCCATATTTACGCACTTGACTCGGGATCAGTCCTATGTCATTTGCAAGAACTGAGTTATGGCAGTGCTGCTTCTTCAAACTCTAGCCTATGAGTGGAAGTGATATATCAGAGTTCAATTTGAAGTAAGCTTCTAATTAGTGTGGTGGTTGGAAAAAGCTCAGAAATATAAATAGTAAAGTTGAAAGTTACGTGACCAAAAAAAAAATCCATATGAATTATTCTGACAGCGTAAGGATGGTGGTGGAACAGGACAGTAGTGTGATTTGCCTGTGTTTGGTTTTCTTGGTTTGGTTTTGTTTACACACCTGGAGAGCTGGTCTGTCCGTGGGTCAGTTCTGAAAAAAAGGGCACTTACTCCTGCTTCTGGGCTAGAAAGCTGAAACCCTGTAGGTACATAAGCTGGCTTAAAATCCACTCAAAAGAAATAACTGTTTTAGCTCAAATATCTCCAATTATTGTTTGTTTCATATTAGGCGGGTTTTAGCTGCAGGAAGTAATAAGCAGACTTAGTCTCCAATTTTTTTCTAATTATTGCAATCACATTGCTTGGGTAATGTGAATTACTTAACAGTAGGGTGGAAAACTATATGTAGCTAGATATGACATTAACTGACATCTTAATTACTTCTCAGACTATTGAAGTATGTTATTTTATAAATAACAGAATTTTATAAGAAACTTAACATGATTTTATGCTTCATTTTATGTAAAAACTTTGAAGAACTTTTTTCTGAAGAACTCTTAGAAAATATTCCTGAAGAAAATTCTGCGTAGTAGAATGCAGTATGTGCTGTGTGTTTAAACAAAATATATTGGAAGTTTGATTTAGGCCTTGAAAGTTGATGACAATTAGAAAAAGAATAAAAAGCATCTCTTTTTGTAGAATGAGATTGTGTAGAATCGTAAGCTTCCAAACAGCTTTAAAGACTTGGTATCCTGGTAGAGCTCTAGAAAGTAGCTATTGATACATGTTTAGATATAGCATTGAGCTTTTTCAGAGTTTTAAATGCAGTCTTATTACTACATACAGACAAAATCTTCTTTATTTAAAAATTGTTTCTAGTAGTGAAAAGCAATTATGCAGAATCCTAGAACCTTAAAAATAGCTAAAGTAGATTTGTTTCCATTTAGCATATTTTTTAAAGTTTAAATTTCTTTTTTGGATATTTTTGTAGTTGTTTGTTTCTGCTGTTATGATTTAGTAGATTTTCTTTGGGATTTTAGGTAAGAGTGAAGGCAAACAAGAAGAATTCTAAGTTTGTTTCCTCTGAAAATCAGGGTTGTCCCATTCTTTCCTTATAACCTGAGTGTATTCCTCTTGGACAAATAGCTACTTTTATGTCCTTTATATTTTTGGAATTTTTTAAGGACATAGCACTACCTCTTTAACCTGAAAAATGAGTATAGTATTTGTTATCATTAAAGTAAGTGCTTTCTTATGATAGGACTTACGAGGTGCTTTTTGCTTTTGCTGGTGGCCTTTTCAACCAGGGAAGGATTGCGGCTTTTAGTTGCAGAAGTATCTTGCATATATAAATGAATTGTCTAGATACGATTTCAAATAGCTTTTTTTCTTTTTTAGGTGAAAAATATTGGAGACTACTTTAAACATCATCTGCTTCAATCAAGGCACAGGGGTGCATTTGAATTAGCATACGCTGGATTTGTTCAGCTTACAGAAATGCTTTCCAGGTAGAAAATGGGCAACTTACTATGTTTTTAATATCATAATTTTACCAAAATGTGGCATCGATCCTGAAACTGGCTGTGCAAGCAGATCCTTGATTTCATGTGGATTTTATTAGAGTTTGGTGCAGGCATGATTATGACATTAGTTACTTGACGTCTGTGACTTTGGACTACATTACTTACGGTTAGAGATGGTGCTTAGGCAGTGAAAGACGATACAGACATTTAATGCTTGCTGCATTTTTCTCCATTTCTGGCATGTGAGTTTACTGAACAGCTCTCAAAAGCTCTTGGGAAAAGCGGGAGTGTAGAATTCTCTCCCCCCCACCCCCACTTCCCCAGCCCTTTATGAAAATGAATGCCAGACTTTTTGTTTTCAGCCAGGATGTTTTCCTGGAAACTTTTATTACTTGTCATCAAGTTGTGTATTCTGACATTTGGAAGACTACCTGGCAGTGCATCACATGATGTGATATACAGTATTTTTTTTATTTTCCCCTTGTAACTTTATACTTTCCTAGAAGAACTAAATGAGCAGAATTGTCCAGAGGTCTGGGCAAGAGTGTTGGAATTTCCATTACATGCTTAGTTACCTGTTTCAAGTGTTGGTAATGTTTCTTTGTGATATACAGTGATTATATCATACCTAGTTTTTAATAAGACAAATCAAAATGTCCACTGACTTTGTGGGTTTTGGTGGGGTTTGTTTAATGTAGTTCCTGGAAAGACCAGTCAGATTTTCAGTTTGAAGTACATGTATTTTCACACCGTACCAGGTTAAGTAACCCGTGTTCCGCTTTTGCCCCAGATAGGCCAATTTGAGGCACTGATCTGTTTCTGTTTATTTTGGGGGGTGCAGAGGAAGGAAGGGGGGATAATTTTGTTTGTTTGTTTGTTTTTAAAGTAAAAATAAATCTGGTGATGGAAACAGTTTTGATGTTTTTAGTACAGACCAGCTGCCTGACCAGGTTCACTTTGTGTCCCCTCAGTTAGTTTTCCCAACAGAACTGAGGAGTTGCTCTCTGGTATGGGATGTTGGTGGGGTAGCTGCGTATAGGTACCAGCACTGCTACAGAAATTGGTATTTGACACGTTATGGCCTTCGTTCTGTATGCCAATGAGGTGTTAAGCTGTAAGCCACGGTTCTGTCAGTGATGTAGCTGTAGAAGGTACATTACTTCCTTTTATGTGCTAGAAATCAAGTTGGTCTGAGTAGTTTGTTGAGAGCTCACACAACCTTACTTTACGCTTGATTATTTACTCAAAAAGGAAAAAAAGGAACCAATGCGTGATGCTCTTGCTTATCTTTTTGCCTATCTATATGCATTATGTACATTTGTGTAAATGTTGGGTTCTTTTTCTATACTATGAAAACTTGTTTCAGGAAGTTTTAAGGTGATGCCTCAGATGATCGCCCGATGGCACCCTTTGTGCTGGCTTTGTATTAACTTCTCTACTGGGCTACATCTTTTCTATTTTCAGTGCTGTGATTGAGAGAGCAGCTCCTACAGTGAGTGAGAAAAAACTTGCCAAGATGAGTGACTGGAAACATCATGGGCAACAGTTGAGGTGGTCCCACTTACCTGGGCAGCTTTCTAGAGTAGTGGTTATACTGTCACATCAATTAGTGAATCTAGTTTGAATGGGCTACAGAGCAGACATTTTATACTTTTGATTTTTCTAGGTCAGGTACAAAACATTGTTCTGCTGTCTGCTGCATACTTCTGGCTGCTGTTTATAGATACTTTAGCACACTATGCACCATTTCATTCAGTCTCCTGAATCGGATGCTGCACTTGTAATAGTTTTTTTTTTTTTTTAAAAAAAAAGCAACCCCCATTTCAAGAGCAAAAACCTTCCTTCTTTTTAGTGCTTCTCTTGCACATCTCTGACATCAATAACTTAAGACTTTTTGTATTGTTATCTAAACTTAGTTTAGTATGTGAAACTTACTTTTTCCCAAAGGCAGAAATAAGTTCAGGTAACAAAATATTAACGAGTTAAGGCAGTGATGTTCTTTTGAGACATACAGAGACAAATTAAAACGTGTTGTGCAAATAGCTAATATTTTCATGTCAGGCAGCATTTCTTTGAATGTTCATTAAATTAATATAGTATTCCAAATAAAGTAAGCTGTTAACAGTATAGAATGCGTAGAAACAAATGCTGAATATGGAAGGATGTTATACCTAGGTATGTTGGATGTGAGTAAAAACGTGTTGATTTAAAAACATCCATGGTTAAGTTGTACCATCTACTTCAGTTTCAAAGGATTTATTCAGAGCAACGCTGTTTTAAAAAAAAAGAAAAAAGGGCCTTTTACTACCACCAGCCTTCTTGAGGGGAGAAAGGAGGTGATCCAAACATGTACAGCCCCACTAGTCTGATCTTAGTCAATATGCAGGACTATGTAGAACAAACTTTGTCAGAAAGGCAAACTAAAAAGCAGAAAATACTGAAAAACATGCAAAATGTGCTATCAGTTTATAGCAGACTCTCTACATGGCAGACTAGCTGTTTTTCTTTGATTTTCAGTTTTTAAGTTTCTTTTACAAGCTGAGGCAGAGTAGAGCAAATCTACCCAGACTTCAGGGGAGCTCTTATTATGTTTGTTCCTTCTCCCTTTTTCTGCTGTTGTATTTAATGGAGCACAATCCACTTAAGAGCAGCTTTATATAGTGTTGTAAAATGAAGAGCCAATCTGAAAAGAACTCTGCTTCTCTGGCAGTTACTAAAACATTAAGCAGTACATATGTATCATAAAAAAAAAAAAAAAAAGAGGCACTTAAATATAAGTAGTTTTCCTCTTCTGAATTAACAGTTCTCCAAAACAGTTTTTTGATGATACATGCTGCTTAGCATTTTTAAAGCTAAGATATTTCAACTAGAGCAAGTATTCCTTTGGGAAAAAACAGTTTACAAGAACCAGAGAGCAGCTCTGTGGAAATATATTTGCTTCAATGAACGAAGATATTTGCCAGGAAATATGAGTCTCAAGGCTAATATTAGTATTTAAAATGAAGGAGAAAGGAGACTGATACCAGAATAGCCAATGACTCTTTGGTTTGGTTCTCCTGGGATATGAGGAATATCTTGGGACTCTTCTCTAAAATGGGCAAGTTAAGTCTTTGGGCAAATACAGTTGCCCTACAGGTCTGTTGAGTGTCCTGGAGTCTTTCCATTTACTCTGCTGCAGCTGAGGGGTCCATTCTGCAAGTAAATCCAAACTGGCCTACCTCTCTCCATAGCTGCCAGGCTCATGGACAGTCTTGAAGCGTGTGTACCAGAATCTATATTAATTTACTGCTGCATCCACAGATAGCAGAGGAGAAAACATTTGTCTGGGGCAGCTTATAGTAACGTACAGCTTAAACATGATACCTTGTTGAACAGAATTGAACTCAAGACCTACAGAAGAATCCTTGACGCTTTAATTCATTCTCTCTCTAAGACCCAGTGAAAAATCTGTCCCTAAGACTTTGTCACGTGCCTTTCCCTTGCTTTTATGAAAAGCTGCAGTTGAACATGGTCCTTCGCTTTTATAGTCAAATATTTTCTTAAAACTATATGCTGGAATATATACCATCTGAGCTCGCTTATAGCTATACAACCCTTAAATACCAGTCTTTATAAGAACCAAGAGTAGACTTCTTTCTAGACAGAGCAATGGTATTCAGACCTGTCTGAGTTAGTGGTGAAAGAAAAATCTTTCCCCCACAGAGATTTCTTATGAACCTGATGAAATTTGATCTCTGTCTTGACATTTGGATGTAAATCGCTGAGTCTGCTCTAAGTAACGCAAGTTACCATTCTTCCTTTTCCGTGTTCATATTCCTTCTGGGGGTGTAATGCTCCCTTTGTTGTGCCTGCATAATATTGTCTGTGGCTGCACCTTCAGAAAATCATACAGTTACCAAACAAGCAACATTCATATCAATGAAATAATCAATGTTTTTTTTTAAAAAATATTTTCCTGTCAAAGGCCCTGAGAAATTACAAAAGCTCATCTGGTCCGATAATGTGGTGTTAGGGAAAGTACCTGGAAGCCTCTAGGCATCTGTTTTTAAACTTGAATCTTCTGTAATCCTTAAAAATACCCAAACAATTTCTCTGTTCCAAGTGGTGTTTTGCTTTTATTTTATTTAGTGAAGCTTTTCTGAGAGATCAAGTAGAATATAAAGATTTCTGGAAATCTCAAAATCATGGTGTTGCATAGCTATGGCTGTAGTGCTTTGCTTCACTAAAGCTGCAGAATGCAAGGGGAAGGTTTGGGAAGAGTTATGTCATACAGCACAATGTGTTTATTTAGGAATAATGTCTTTTGAACATTTTTAGATGTTCAAATTGGAGCTTAAATTAAACTCGGTGAACACAGTTTTATGTATATGCAACAAGTTAGGACCATATCATAGTTTTGTGGTAAACTATAATGATAAAGAAAAACCCTGCTTTGGTTTTAAAAATGTTTAATCCAGTATCAGTGGAGATTATTCATCTGTACCTAGTCAGTGTCTGATCTTCTGTAATGTTTCTCTTGGGGAACTGGGAGTAGACTGTCCTAATCCTTTGCAGTAAACTCTGCTTCTGACTCATTTTGTTGCTCTGAAGTGACTGTAGCTCTGCCTTCCCAGGCCCCTACAGTCTGCTACGAAGACTGCTTGTAAAATTTAAAAATAATTGATGGTCTTTCTAGTGAAATGTACTAGTGTTGTCACTAACTTTTCAGCAAAAGTGTAATCACAGATATGAAGGAAAGAGTCTAAAATGGAGACAAATAAACTGGGGGGAAAAAACTGTTCTTATGTATTGTGATGCCTGTAGGGTAGGGAAGTACACTACGTAATGAAGTACAATATACAATGTTAATCACAGAATCATAGAATAGTTTGGATTGGAAGGGACCTTTAAAGGTTGTCTAGTCCAACCCCCCTGCAGTGAGCAAGGACATCTTCAACTAGATCAGATTGCTCAGAGCCCCGTCCAACCTGACCTGGAATGTTTCCAGGGATGGGACATCTACCACCTCTCTGGGCAACCTGTTCAAATGTCTCACCATGCTCATTGTAAGAGATTTCTTCCTTCTATGTAGTTGAAATCTACCCCCTTTTAGTTTAAAACCGTTACCCCTTGTCCTATCACTACATGGGTTTGTAAAAAGTCTCTCTCCAGCTTTCCTGTAGGCCCCTTTAAGGTACTGAAAGGCTGCAATAAGGTCCCCCCGGAGCCTTCTCTTCTCTAGGCTGAATAACCCCAGCTCTCGCAGCCTGTCTTCGTAGGAGGGGTGCTCCAGCCCTCTGATCATCTTCGTGGCCCTCCTCTAGACTCGCTCCAACAGCTCCATGTCCTCCTTATGTTGGGAGCCCCAGAGCTGGACACAGTACTCTAGGTGGGGTCTCACCAGAGCAGAGTAGAGGGGTAGAATCACCTCCCTTGACCTGCTGGCCACGCTGCTTTTGATGCAGCCCAGGATACGGTTGGCATTCTGGGCTGAGGCACTGCTCAGTTCAAAGACATGTTAATTTTTAAGTCTCTTCATATTTTCCCCCTCATTTCTTTTCCTGCTTGGTGAAAGAGAGAGATAGGGGTAATGATATTGTCTCTCTGAAATTTTGAGTCCACCCAAGGTTCTCTCTGCTCTGCTTTACTGCTAGAGAAACCTCAAAACAGCACCTATATAATTTGGAAAATTTTGCTTCATTTAGAGCAGGTGCTATAAAAAGGAGGATCCAAGTGGAGGGACTTCATAGTTTCAGAGGAGTTGCTTTTAAAAGTAGATGTTTTCCAGGGTGACTTATGCCTTGAATAGTAACGTGTTTCTGAGGCTAGATTCTTGTCTCCTTGTTTGTCTGAGAAGTGCTGGGCAGTATGGAGACTAGCTTTATAAAGAATAGGAATCACACTACTTATGTGAAAAAGAATACTACTACAGGTCTATTGAGAGAGGAAAAATGGTGAAAGAAACCCCCTTTTTTCCCAGATAGGGACTGATTACAGTGATTGGAAACACTGAATTCTGGATACACCCATGTAGAAAATGCTTCTGGTTGTGTGAAGTTTATGCCACAAACCACTGACATTAAGGAGGGCCAAATTCAAGGTAGACCCTTTGTTCTCAACACACCAATAATTTTGGATAGGAGAAAATACAGCCATATGAGTTAGGGAGAGGGCTTTAACTTTGGATTGCCAAGCTGTTTGAACTCATTGATACTGACCACAGAAAGGGTTTTGGGCATGTATGAAATTGTTATAACCAGCAGACGGACAGACAGAAATTTGTGGAAAAACACTTACTGTACTGCATCTTAAGTGATATGTGTATCAAGTTACTGTGTTATATTTTAATTATCAACACTCTTTGTTTGATCTGGTAAAAATAATTACTATTTCATTCTGGAAAATGACATTTGAGCTTGAGACCACCACTTTTCCATTGTAAACCTTCATTATTCATAAAATTTAGGGCCACCTGCTTCTTAAGACAATATTCTTCTTGCCAGACCGTAAGGAGATGGAGGTGCCAAATGTAAGGGAGTAGTCATCTCCATTGCAAAGTCAATAGTCTCTAACGTTTCTAACTTTAAAGCAATAACTCTTTCACCTTTAAAAAAAGAAAGTGCCTTGGTGGGTGACTGAACAAGGTAGAATTACTTGTGGCAAGATCAAAGCAACATGGTTTTAAGGGAGTCTGAAGTTTATTGGATTTCAGTATATTTCTCTTCTTTCTACTGCTACTGAAAGGGGAATATCCCCTCAGTTTACTTAAGAATAAAATATTCAATATGCTACGTAGCAACTTTTAAATATTTCCTTAATGCTTTACTTTGTGTTCTTCTGCACCACAGCAGATGTGAATATATCTCATGGGATGTTTCTTTTAATACTAAGATAACATACTGAACAGAGATGAGCACTGTTCTTTGCATGACTAACCTAAGACATTTAAATTCTGTTTAGCTAGGGAGATAAGACCAGCCACAGACACGATCAGAAGTAGTAGCTTTTGCAGTACATGTTGACGTGGATGAAGAGAACTGCGAAGTAAGAGTCTAGCTGCAGAGACCCATGGAGGAAATCCGTGAGAAGTTTCGTGTGGTCTCAACCCTAGAATTGCATCCTCTTTGTGTACCCAAAAGTGAGCAAAGGAACACGTCCTGAAAGTAGACAGGGGAAGCTAGTTGTCAGCAATAGAGAAAAGTCAAAGAAAAGAGAACTCGCTGTTAGTTTCCAGATTAATTTGATTGCTTCTATCACAGGCTTGGGGCAGGAAGTGCTTTTCTTTTATGCTGTGGTATGAGGTGATGTGCCCCTTGTGAAGCCATATTTCTCTTGATTTCCGGACTGATGGTTCGCATGCTGACTGCTGTTTTGAAGAGGTGCTGCCCTTAAAAAATGAGGAGAAGGCCTCGCAGCAGTGTAGAAAACCTGTGGTGGAAATTCTAAGGGAATTATGGAAGAGTAAGAAGTCTGCTGTGTCTTCTGCTGACCTGTCTGGCACTTCCCGTGACCTCTGTTTTCTGCATTACTAATTTTCTGTTTATTTTGTAAAAGAAGGAAAGGAGGATTTCACTACAGATTAAAGCCTCATTTGTTGTTCAGTATCGGGTTTTTAGCCTACCTAAATTCTTGCTTTAATAAAAGGAAGGTAAAGAAGGAGAGAGTAGATGTAGACCTTCCGTTAGATTTTGCTTTTTACATCAGTACCTGCTGCCTTTTAGCTTTTCTTTTAAATTCCTTATTTCGGTCACCTAGGTAGAAAACTTGATTGTAGTCTTACTGTAAGGTCTCACTACTTAATAATGAATTTAATTATATTAAAAATATAATTATAATTATACTTCTAGGTAAGGCAAGTCCTGCATGGTTGAGATAATTGCACCTGTATTGCCCACAGTGATTAATTCTTTCTTCTACTCTGAATCACTTGTCAAACCAGTGTGACAGGTTTTAATGACAACATCCCGTTAACAGAAATTTTCGTAACCATGAGTGATCCCTTTGGAACATTGACATAAGATTAATGAGCTGGTCTTGCACACTGTATGTGGTACATTTCATTGAACTGATCAGTACACCATCAATTGAAGTAGACTTGAGTTCTCCTTGTCCTTGGAAGTCCTTTGCTTTCAGGCAATGCTGAGTTTTATAACTGCAGAGGAGGAGGATTTGATGATAGGAGAACGATGTAGGTGCTTTACCAAAAGTTTGACTGACGTAGTATTTTAAAAAGAGCAGCATGTCTTGTTTTTCATTTCTTATACTGCTCCGAGGTTTGCAGGGGTACTTACACAATATGTACTTACTGTGAGGAGCTTCAGTTTTGTTTTGTATGGTTATAAACATAATTGTATATGTTAATGTAAGGGTCATGCTTCAGCTACTGTGTGACAACAAAGATATGAGTTTGTGAAGTGTCTCTTCCTACACAGTGACTGATGTGCATATGTCTTTGTTTTCTTCCCCAGAACAGGATAATAGTTCTTGGCAGAAGAGAGCAGTTGCAGTGCTGAAGCACAGAATCCTGTTTTCTGTTCAGTGAAATATCTTTTCCTAGTGGCAGTTAATAAGTAGGGTTAATATGATTTGTACCAACATTGGAAAAGTGTACAATTCCTTTTTTAATTTCTGTCTTATTTCTTAAATCTGCATATATGCTTGGAGATGTTCACATATAGTAAAAAATATTTCTTAAGATCACTGAATGCTTTCTTTGATTCTGTCCTAATTTCTTATGTATTTGTTTCATGTTTCTTATGTATTTGTTTCATGTAGATGTAACAGTGAGAGTTTGCGCTCGATGCCAGAGCAGTGGCTAAGCTGTGTGTTAGAAGAAATCAAATCTTGTGATCCTTCGTCTACACTATGTGCAACTAGACGTAGTGCGGGAATTCCATTCTACATACAGGTAACAACTAGTGTTATTGCCTCTGACTTAATTTTTTTTTAACGTCCTTTCTGGTGAATACACTTATGTATTTATTTTTCTTACTTCAGTCCCTTTTGGTCAAACAGTTACTTTTTTTTTATACAGACTTTGGTTGTCTTTGCACAACCAAGAAGCCAATTAAACCATGTTTGGCACTATTTAGTGCTGCATTTCTGTTGACTCTTAAGATTTTTGGCTTGAGATAGATTCGAATAACATTTCAAAAGACTGAACTTAGGCTCTGTGTGTGTAATAATCCTGGCAAATTCATAAATTAATTCACAGATTAAGTAAGGCTCTGTTAATGGGGTAACTCTGTGCTTCTTCCGTGCAAAGTGGGAGGGTGGTAAAGTATGAACAGACCATCATAGAATTGTAAAATGGTGGCCTAGAAAATACTACAAAGAACTTGAGAAGTCCACTCAACAGTAATAAAGCAGGATCAAGCAATACAGTCACACTAACTGGTGTTGACTGACAATCTTGAGTGCAATGAATGAGTAAGTTACTGAAGACTTGTATCTGTGAGCTGTGGGGCCATGCTCCCGCAGTCTTCCTGCTGCCAATCTTACCATCAGCTCCACACATCCCAGCCTTCAGCTTCTGCCAAGTTCAGAACTGACAGCTGATAGTCTGGCTGGCAGTGTTTTGCCTCGGCTCGAAGTACCATCTCCTGCTGAGTGCCTTGCAGTAGTATGCAGCAGCTCATTTGCATCCTTGTGGGGTCAGTCACTGCAGAGTTGGTCCTGCAGGTTGCAATTAACCTGTTTCCATTCCTTTGCTCCTTAAAGTGGCCATGATTGCTTTCCCCTGAATAACCTTCATCATTTTAATTTTCAACCAGTTTTCTAAGACAGGAGTCCAAGATTAACTACACAATTTGTAACTTTCTCTGCTCGCTGAAGTATCGTCTCAAGCGTGTTCCAAGAATCTGAGGGACTGCTGGGAGCAAGCTCTCCCTGCCAGAATAATTCATCTTGCTTGTTTTCCACTCTGAGTTTGCCCTGAGAAAGTTGAGGCAGCCTGCTTCTGTCTGACCTCTCTTATGTCAGTCACAGCCCGCTCCTGGCTTCGTTAGATGTGTGTGTGTGCTAGGCAGCAGAGATCAGAAGTAGGGCATTGGTTTTAGAGACATTTTTCCTTTTCAGTTTCAGCAGTTAAAGATCTTTCCCTTTTATATCTGTAAGTTGTCTGCAAAATTAATTTGGTGATTTCATGTCTTCTGGTTTCCCCATTCACACCACAAGATTTTGAATCCAGTGGGCGTTAGCTAGTGTTAATCCTGAGAATGTGAAAATACAAACATGTTTGAATCGATTTTTTTCATGAAAAAGGTTACACTGTCTGACATAAGGACTAGGTGGACCCAATGTTATTCCATTGCAGAAAACGTGTGTAGTCTGCAGTTGGCCTACAGTACTGCGCTGTGCCATAGCTGTTTGGATAAACAGGTCAGATGCTTCTATCTTGGCAGCTCCGGAAGAGTACGAAGTTACTCTAGTCAATTAATGAGAAGGTTTGAAATGAACATTGGGATTAGCCTGAAATAATCTATTTTCAAATTGTAGTTTTATTGTAAAGAGAGGTGATAGTGTTCTTTGGCAGTAGTTCTGACTGTGCCTGTAGCTCTCTGTAAAATGAATTAAGCCTTAAATAACATGTTGCATTTAGATAATAAAAATACAAGTCGTAATGCATTTCCTAACAGTACTATAATAAGGTTATTTTATTAATGCATAAAATTGAGACTCTGTGTGGTCTCTTTGCCATCTGCTTCCTGTAACATTTATTCTTGTTTTACTAAAACACATCTGTTTTAATGATAATATGTAATTTTTAAGGTTATGAGCATCTTAAATGACCTATTTAAAATAGAAATATTATTACCTAATAGTACAAAGGTGCAGCTCCGATTAGTGGGTGAGGAAATGGTGAGAAAATACTAGTTACAGCTTTAATGATTTCAGGGTATGAAATTTTAGTCTTCAGTTCATTCTCCTCTATTTTATAATTGATTAATACTTTTTTTTTCCCCTTCCCTCTCTGTTTCTCCCATCGTTAAAGGTACTGATAAACTGACAATGACTACTTCTGGGTTTCTGCTGAACCTCTGTTCTTCATTTGGCTTGCAGTTGATGCATTCAGTTGTTCTTATGTGATGTGAAGTACTATTAAATATCTTGTTTGAACTGATGCTGAACAGACTCTGGGCCCCAAAACACAAATGGATAATCATTTTTTATTAGAAATAAGTGATTTATGATTATCCATTTGTACTAAGTTGGACAAATTCTGCAAGAGCTACTAGACAAAGACTGTTTTAACTCCAGTCCTGAATTTTAGAGGACTAAATTAGAGTATTTTCATCTCAGCTGGATGTCCTACCCATTGAACTACTATTTGGAGATGGATGCATCTGTTCTTTCCTTTTGAAAATGTGCTGCTTGTTTTATCCTGTTTTGCAAACCAGGATTTATTCTTTGTCCAGCCTGTGTCATCTTACATATGTCTGTTATTAAACTAAAAAAAATGCCCATACTAGGAAATGTAAGTATGTATAATATGGCAAATACTTTCACTGTAATAAATACTATGATTTTTTTTTTTGGTGTGTGATAAATTATTATCTGTTATATACAAGCAAATTTTCTAAGGCAGATGGATAGTGCATGAGCAAAGTTTTCTTACTGAAACATTGAATGCTAAGAGGCTTTGAACAAAACTAAGAGTTAAAACTGAAACTTACTTTTTGCAAATTTTTCTTTAGTCCTTGTGTATGGTCAGAAGCTAGGCTGTAATATGGTAAATATAGGAACGTTGAGCAGAACTGATAGAAAAGAAAAATGGCTAGAAACACCTGATTTTTTTTTTCTTTTTTTTCTTTTTCTTTAACTTTCTGTAGGCTTTGTTAGCTTCAGAACCAAAGAGCAAAACAGATTTGCTGAAAATGACAATGAAAGAATTGATATCTTTGGCTGCACCTTTGAATGAATCATCAAGTGTAATTCCACAGGTAAAATACAGCCTCTCATCACAAGGCAAATGTCAAAAAAGTGTTTGTGTTACTTCAAACAGTCAAGGAAATTTGTGTGTGGTTTTTAATAAGGCTATTTTGTTTTTATTTTCTATAGCTATATTTTAAAATGTGTTTGTGTGTGCAGAGGTTATGGAGTCACTGGAATTTGCAAGTGCGTAAGATACTAAAAAATGGATTGGGGATAATATCCTAGTTTTTCTTCTAGTAGAGTAAATACAGTCATATTCATTTTGAATTTATATGATCAGTTTACTGCTTGTAGTATATTTCTGAACAAGTAGATGAGTAATTTCCTTTTTACAAGGAAATTAACAAGCAAGCATTTTTTTACATTTAGAGTAGATAAATGAGTTGCATAAATCATATTGTATGCAGTAAAATACTACATGAAAAGTGATTTTATGCATACTTAGTAACTTCTAAAACAAATATATACATTTGGAATGTATAAATTTTTATTTTAAAGTTAAGGTCTTTATCTTCAAAATGTTGTTATCAAATACTTAATCTTTCTGTTTATAAGGGCAAGCCATAATTTGTTGACAATATGTAAAAGTATGTTCTAATGGCTCTGCCAGATCTTCTGCTGGTATAAATTTATGTAGTCTTGTCAAAGTCTGTGAAGCTAAACAGATTACCACATTCCCCTACAGAGAGTAGAGAAATATCAGAAAATGCTCCATATGGTGAAGCAAGCCTGGCTGTCAGTTTTAGCTTAATATTATCCTCCTGTGAGTTGCAGTTTATTTTTTCTCACAGTATCTACAGCTTGTCAAGAATGCTGGAAAAGATGATTCTAAACTTCAAAAGTTATTTTTACAGCCATGATAAGCTAAGTAAAAAAGAATGCAGAACCTCGCTTGCAATGCCTGGACTATACTTGTTAGAGGAATATATTTTTAAACTGTAATTGTTTTTAACCGTGTTTACTGCTGCACTGTTTTAGTATATTTTTTTAATAGCAGTATTCTTGTATTTAATATGGAAATAAAGTGGTGTAAGTGTGCGTATGGATTATTTTTGTTTCACATGTTCACTGCTGTAATTAACATACATTAAATTTAAGATATTTTCCAATGAAAATATATATTTTTCTTACATTTCTTCTACCCCAACAGGTTCATGCTTTAAATATCCTTCGGGCACTGTTTAGGGATACGCGTTTAGGTGAAAACATCATGCCTTATGTTGCAGATGGAATACAAGCAGCGATTCTAGGTTTTGTGTCACCTGTCTGGGCAGTAAGTTAATTCTTAATTTTGCCTCTCTGATGTAGCAGGATAGAGTGGTGCTGTTCAGTGAAGGTTTGGTCATGTTTATAAATGGCAGTACCATGATTTCTGAAATGTTCCATGGTGTAATATTTTAATGTACAATAAAGAATAATGTAGACCTGCAAAAAAGTCATAGTTTTGGTCACGTTTTTTGGTTTTGTTTCATTTTTCTGTAATGTGAAGCACTGATACTGACAAAAGGTAGAGACAAAGATTACCTTATAAATAAAAATATATCTGGCTGTTAAATTTTGAGTCAGTGCACCTAGCTAGTAAGGAGTGCATTTACATTCATTCTTACTGTTACTTTGCTTTTCAGTAAAAGAGAGTATTCCATATGGCATATAAAGGTAGAACGTTTCATGGTCTGCCGAGCATAAGGGTGAATGCTTTGAACCACTGGAAAACTGGTTGTATCACTCATATAAAAGATGGACATATTAAAAAATCAGAACTTTCCATTAGTGCCATCTTGATTAAGAGGAAAGATGCTCTGAATTAATTGTTTCCGTGTGCTGACCTCTGAACAGTAGGCATTCTCTGTCCTTCACTCATTGTTCCTCTTTTCAACTATACATTAGTGGCTGTATTTAAAAAAACTAGTACATTTCAAAGGGATTTTTAAAACATTGTTTATATTCTTTTCTTTTTCCTTTAGGTAAGAAATTCATCTACGCTTCTTTTTAGTGCTCTGATTACTCGAATTTTTGGGGTTAAAAGAGGGAAAGATGAAAATTCCAAAAAAAATAGGTAAGCTTCACTTGGTACCAATTGTAAGTTTGCAAAACATGACCTTAGCCAACAACAATTTAAAAATGTTTCTTGCTTTATGGATATATTTGAATCATGATGTTACAAAAACATCTAGCTTTGCTTAAAATGTGCTGCCAAGAAATAAGTGGTAGGGCCAAAAATATCTGCTGTTAAGCAGTGAGAGTTAATTTATACTCATGTGCAATTTCATAGAAGGGGAACACTGCTGAGAGGTTTTGGTACCAGCGGCTCTTCCAAATGCCCAGTCTCTCTTGTGGTCACAACTAGCCCTGTTGCTCTTGACAGCAGAGAGAGGTGGGGTGAAAGAAAAGAGGAGCAATGGTCATGTGTGTGTTCCCTTACCTCTAGAGCAAGCTTGGAGGTAATCTCACCCCTACTAGTTTGAGATTTTTTCTCTTTAGTCTGCTTGCTTTAGAACACCTTGTCCCTCTCACGTCTCTTTCCTCCAAGCTCCAAAAATTGCAGCTTGCGAAGCTGCTTCTCTTCCAAGGCATTCTGCCCTTGAACTCTGTAGCCCTGCTCCAAATACTCTACTGTTTCACTTTCTTATGTAAAACCAATTCTCCTCTGACTCTTAAAACTCCCCAGTACTGAGCATTCCTGTTTCTTTGCACCTTCCAGTTAGTGCACAGGCACCCCCATGTTTTCTTTGGCCTTCAGCCCCTTCCTTCAGCTTCTGCAGCAAATGAAGCATGTCCGTGCCCTGTGCTCTGTAGCTGAGGTTCCTGCTTTAGTAGGGATTTGAAAATAACCCTGGATGCAGAATAAACTCATTAAAAAATACTCCTGGGTGAGTCTGTGGGGCCGTAGAGTGGTCACACTATGGATATTATGGTAACCATTTCAGAAATTCCTAATGGATTTTCAAATCACAGACAAGGTATGCAATTTTTGAAAGAAGGCAATTGTTACGATTTTCCTTCAAAAATTCCACTCTTTTTTTTTTTTTTACTTATTATACAGTGGTTCCTTAGTGTTGATCTATATAGCTAATATGATTTTCGTGTACATTACAAGAAACTACAAGAATGTCGTGGGATGATACTAGTCTTTTGTCTTTTGGATGATAGATAGGTGCCATTTTAGCTGTTTGAAATAATTAATTTCAGGTGTCACATGAAAAAATTAGTTCCTATGCATGTATGAATATGAGGAAGAAATACAGGTGGCAGATTGGAGGGAGATTTCCCTTAGAAAATAACTCCTTCCCTCAGAACAATTTGAAATGTCATCTCCCCTACTGCATGCAATTATCCCTGCTTTGCCATAAACCCAAATCACTTCTCACCCAAACCTGGAATGCACTCCTGTAACCCCTGAAATCCAAGCAGAGCAATAAAAAGTGTTTCTCGTTTCTTGCCTTCTCACTTTTGTTTTTTTAACAGCATTTAAAGCTGCTTGTTTTTTTTGTTTTTGATATTGAGCACTTATTGAAAGAGGTACATACCTCATTTTTTTTAAGCTTATATTCTAGGGAAAAACTTCACACTAACTTCTGCAGTGGGAAGGCAAACTGACTTCTCAAATACATGCAGTGGGATGAGAGATGTAATCGGAGATTTCTGTTTGTGAAGTTGCAGAAAGTAATGCATTTGAGCATCTCTTGGGGATGGGAGATAGCAGAATGAAGGAAAGTAAACGTTTATATAGTTGAATTCATTAAAAACAATGTTAATTTTTATGTAACTGGCACTGTCAACTTGCTTCTCTGAAGCTTTTTGTTTACAGTAATGTCTTTGTAGTAATTTTGACCAAAAGATGTGAAAGCTGGGCTGGCTTCTTTTTCTTCCTCTATTCATTTAGCAATTTTGCATTAAACATTATACATAGTCAGTACTACTGTTTCCCACATGTAGTCATCAATACCACAAAACAGGGAGTGGGAAAACACTTCTAAAGACACGTCATTGAGAGACAGGAGGTATGGAAACAGAGGCAGAGATTTGATTTCAAGTTTCTGACTCCTGTCTCCACAGGAGATATTGGTTTAGGAGGGGAATGATGTAGAGGTTTTTTGGCTATTTTGTTTGTAAAGCTGCTTCCTCTGAAACCCCACGGTCGGTTTCAGGTCGGTTGTGTGTGGGAAGAGGTCTCTGTTTCAGTGGTTTGGCACCACGAGGTGTCACCGTTGCTGCACAGCTTCCTGCAGCCACATCCCTGGGGTACAGCTGGGCTTGGGCACTTCTCTTCAGGCCTCTGAACTTGTTTTGTTTAGTGTTTTGCCGGAACAGAATTCATATATTAAAGTATTTTTTCCCCCCACTTTTAAATCTGGCAGTTTACTTTAAAAGCAGTAGCATTTTAGCAACTTGCATGCATAGGACGTTGTGTGAAAGTCATCTGGGTTTGAGCTGCTTGTTCTGTTGCCTGCAGGATGTACTGTGTGCGTTAAGGGGCAGTCTGTCTGTGGACAGAGACAGACACCAACTCTCTGATGCCACCATTAGGACTTTGCAGAGGTTTCCAGTTTGCCTGATTTTAGGCTAGGGATTTAAATCTGTCTATTCTGTGCCAGTGGAGAGTTACCTCATTGCTGGGCTATTCTGGGCATCTGTCTAAAAAAAGGATGGACTTTCTGGTTGTTTTCTCAAGAAGAGTTCTTATGAAACTGCTAGAGTTGGGGTGGTGGAGAGTTTGTATAGACTTCCAGAAGAAAGCCTTGTTGCAACAGTACTGGCAACTTAACTTCACTCTTTAAATACTTTGTGTTAAATTTCCCTTTTTTTTTTCTTATCATCTCCACTAAAAATTCACATATAGCATCCTTTATACGAAAATTATAGGCCTATCATGTCTTTTGCTGCTTTTAGTCTGCTGATACTATGTTCCATTCCCTATTTATGTTGATTTTATACATTGTGATTGCCGTGCAGCTGGGGTTTTTACATAGTGTCAACGCAGTGGTGGCCCATTATTTGATTGTCTTCTTCAGTTATGAAGCATTGGATTGAATGACTGAATGAACCGTAACCTATGTCTCATCAGTAACCTGATTTAATTTGCGTTTTTTTCCAGGCATATGTAAAAGAATGATGGGTTTGGGGTTTTGTTTTGATTTCTCTTTTTTTGTTTGTTTGTTTTTTACCTCCAAACATTCCTGTGTCATTTTGGGTGTTTGCAGTAGAACAACTGTGTGAAAGGGCCACCACGCTCCATGACAAAGAGAGTGAGGGGATGCCTAACTGCTGACAGACATTTTAAGTTACATCTGCAGTGGCCATCCCTACTGGGGAGCAGAGGCAAGAAAGCAATGTTGAGCTGGGCTTTGTGATCATTGAAAGAGCGTTAGTAAGGTCAGCCAGAACTGTCGTCTCAATCTGAGGACAAGGCAATACTCTGTTATGCTAGAGAAGGTCTGTTCTATGAAAACTTGATCTGCAGATGGAGAAGAAATTGCCAACTACACATCATAGCTCTCGCTGCTCTGTTGTGCTGGTTCAGTTGTCAGTAGGGCCATGCTGTGGGTCATCTGCAACATGTTTGCATCAACAGCTCTGTTGGTACATTGGGGAGTGGAGAACTGGGGCGGTGAAGGAGAGAGATTTCTTGAGCAGAGCTCTGAGCTGATGCCAAACTTCACTCTTAAGGGTTCATTGGAAACTTGAAGGGACTGCTCTACATCATGCTCTACAGGACATGCAGTCACATCCTGCCTTCATTAAATATTGATGTGTCATTTTAATTTTAGCATGGGCAAGGAAATAATGAATTGGAAAATTAATACTTGCATGAGCTGCACACAGTTGTTATTTTTCAAGTAGAAGATACAGAAGTTGTGTGAAGACTGTTTACAGTGGTCCATGCAACTATACAGGTTGAGCTTTCTCATTCTAGTGAAAAGAAAGTTAGAAACAAATCTTCTCTGGGTTTGCTCTTTCTGAGAAAGACTGTATTAAAAGAGGGGAGATTTAGATGGGATATTAGGAAGAAATTCTTGACTGTGAGGGTGGTGAGACACTGGAACAGGTTGCCCAGAGAAGCTGTGGGTGCCCCCTCCCTGACAGTGTTCAAGGCCAGGTTGGATGGGGCTTTGAGTAACCTGGTCTAGTGGAAGGTGTCCCTGCACATGGCAGCGGGGTTGGAACTAGATGATCTTTAAGGTCCCTTCCAACCCAAACCATTCTATGATTCTGTGGAAACTTCTAATGCTGCTGTAAGTGTGTGCCTGTGTATGTGTGTATATATATATATGTATGTGTGTGTGTGTATATTTGGCTAAATGATACTTTGAATTCCAGATAATTGACATTTTAAAAATGGTCCTGTTAACACTTACCTGTAGGGGGGTTCAGTTTAGTTTTTGTACACGTGATTTAGGAATATGATTTTCTTAAATGTTATGACAATTTCAAATCTACAAGACTTGGAATTAAATTCTAGCCGCATAAATACAAAGTAGTGAGGAAGAGCTGGAAAAGAGTCTTTGCAAGTAGCCCGTTTACATTTGGTTACAGAAAGTGTGCTCTGCATAGATACATCACAGCGTGCTTTAGAGACAATAACCACCCCTTTTCCAAGCCCTTCACAGCACACGTGTTTATGTTAGTTTAGCCACTCACTTCATACTTGGAGGATGCTAGGTCTGAAACCTAATTTGCCTAGCACCATGCTCTCAGCTGCGACCTATTCCCCAGCCCCACTGCCATTCGGTGCTTGCTTCTGTGCTGCAGGTGCTGGGGTTGCCCTGGAGCTGCCCTCTGCCCAAGCAGTGGCTCTGGAGAGGAGCTGCCGTGACCCCGGCCCCCGGGCATGTCCTCCCACTGGCTGCTCTGGAAGCACTGCTCTGACGGGCATGTTGAAAACCTGAGTACTATGCTTGGTTTGATGCAAATTGATTGAAATAGGGCTTTGAACGGCAGTGAGTTCTGTAGGCCGGTGAGTTTTGCCTCATGTTTTGATTAAATGGACATTTCCAGTTTCCTTGTGCAGTCAATTTACAATGTAGATTTGCTGATTCCATGCAATCTTCAAGAAGCTGGGGTGTAGTGTATGCTTAATAATTCTATTTCATGGGTATTTTTTTTTTCCTGGTAGTGTTGCTACAGATTGCAAATCATCTAAAGTAAATGTTTGCTGTAGTTGATTGTAGGCTCCAGTATTCGTCACATGAAAAATTAGGGTATCTTGAGATGAAGAAAATCTAAAAATAAAATGGAGTATATATTGTGATGATTAATGCAGATCTGTACATGAAAGTCAAAATAACTTACATATAAAGTTAACTGAAAGTAATTTTGAAATGTAATTAAATTTCTCATCATAGATGAATTATCTTCTCTCTATATGAGCTACAGTAGTAATAGTGATACTTTCACCTAAATTCTTACACACGCACACAGATGTATGTGTCTATATATTGTCTATATATACACTATATATATGTGTGTGTATATAAAGAATCGTAGAATCATAGAATCGCTTTGGTTGGAAAGGACCTTTAGGATCATCAAGTCCGACCATTAACCTAGCACTACCAAGCCCACCACTAAACCATATTCCTAAGCACCACATCTACTTGCCCTTTAAATACTTCCAGGGATGGTGACTCCACTACTTCCCTGGGCACCCTCTTCCACTGCTTGATAACCCTTTCGGTGAAGAAATTTTTCCTAATATCCAATCTAAACCTCCCCTGGCACAACTTGAGGCCATTTCCTCTCGTCCTATTGCTTGTTACCTGGGAGAAGAGACCGACATCCACCTCGCTACAACCTCCTTTCAGGTAGTTGTAGGGAGCGACAAGGTCTCCTCTCAACCTCCTTTTTTCCAGACTAAACAACCCCAGTTCCCTCAGCCGCTCCTCATAAGACTTGTTCTCCAGACCCTTCACCAGCTTCGTTGCCCTTCTCTGGACTTGCTCCAGCAACTCCATGTCTTTCTTGTAGTGAGGGGCCCAAAACTGAACACAGTATTCAAGGTGCAGCCTCACCAGTGCCGAGTACAGTGGGACAATTACTTCCCTGGTCCTGCTGGCCACACTATTTAATACTGGAGTACAGACCAGTGGTCTGTAGTCCAGTGCCATACATACACACATGCGCACATATATATCAGAGACGTTTTTGGTCTGTAGTACAATGCTAATTAAAGTTACTATTGCTTGTTACTAGACAAGACTCTTCTCATCAAATACCTGGTATTTCTGGCTTTTATCTTTTTTTTTTTTCAAGGATGAAATTGCCTTTGAGGCAGTTTGCCATTTGACTTAAGACAAGCTTGAGTCCTTGGAGTAATAAATAAAAAAAAAGGATCGTCCTGGCTTATCTCAAAACAGAATTTTTTGAGTTGGAATATAAATGTTGTAAAGACCTCAGAAAGAATATCCAGTGGCCTCTGGTAGAGGCTGGGGTTAAAAGGAAGGATGGGGGACTGAGGAGAATTCCCTTAGCTTCTCACCTTGGTGGAGGAGGTTCCAGGAAGAAACAGTTTCAACTCTTTGATTAAAAAGCATTTTTTCAAGCAAAGTTGAAATGATACAGTGCAATCTAGTGATTTTTACACGAAGTAACTGGGGTGTGTGTGTGTGTGTATATATATATATATATTTGCATTTTGGGAGGGGGGAAGGTCCTATGTGTTTAGACTCTAGGGAAGAGAGAATGCATATGCAGAAAAATATTTAGCTGTCAAGTTAATGCCCATTTCCTGTGGAGTAAATGTTCATGCTCTTAGGAAATTGAGTATGAATGCTGCCATGTTCTCAACGCTGGTTTAGATATATTTGAAAAGAAAGGAACAACTTCAATTGCCATCTACATAGTACTTCTTTAAGTCTTTATTTTTATTGATAGCTGTCAGTAAATGTTGATGACTATCAACAACTTCAAGCACATGGAAAGGAGAAACTTATCTTTCTAATTATAGTGACATTAAAACTATGTAGATATGAACAGGTTTTGAAGATGCGCTATTGGCTGTGAGGCAGTCAACAAGCATGGCTGCCCTCTGCTTGCCGTGTTTTTATTGCAAGTTGAGTGTTCAGCACCTCCCGGTAAGTGGTTGCTTGCACACTTGAAGGTCACTGAGTAAAACCAAACTGACTTTTAAAAACACTAGCTTGATTTTTTTTTTTCCTCCTAAATTGACATGTATTTTAAGGTTTTGTATGAATACTAGGGCTTTTAAGACAATAAGTAATTGCATTTTACACTGTGAAGGGTTAGAGGAAAGCACTGCAAATTGAATGTTCTAGTGCAAACCTCTCTTGTTATAATATTATCTCTAAATTAAATGAATCTGGTATTGTCTTCCTTTTCACTAAGCCACTCCAGAGTTGTAGTTCAAAGTACATAAAACACATCATAAGTACATGATTCCTGATGAAATTCCACATCTGACAAGCTAACACTTCCAATATTTCTAACTTAACAGCTGAAAAATCTGTCTTATTTCAATGATGTTTTATCAGTCTTAACAGCAACTATTAGACATTTGCAGTGCATCATGCTGGGCTCTGATAGGACTTCTGAGATGGGTCTGTGTTGCCCACAAAGAAGTGGCCGGTACTATTTTGGGATAAGCTGAAAGAAACTTTGGTGGCACTAATGTGGTCAAGCTGTAACGGCACATCAGTGTTGTAAAGTCGGATAGCCCTTAGGAGAGTTTCACTAGAGGTGATACGCAGATTGACTCTAACCCGTAAACGCTCCATGCTGACTTGGAGGCACACCACTGGGAGAAGTCCTGTGTGCCAGTTGAGGTAGAGCTACATGTGAGAGGATGCTGACCACAGTGATGGGTCCGCAGGAAGGGCAGCAGTGAGGCAGCAGAGTGCTGAGCCTCTTGTGCTCGCTCCGGCAGGGAAATGCAAGTATGGCTTGATTCACAAAACTGGTCTCTGAGCTCTGTACCTCTTGGACCACATGCTGTGGAGGGAAGAGATGGGATTGATTTATCTTGGATCTCATTAGTGATTCCCTGGTGGATTTTCTCTGGCAACCTTGGTCTTTTGCAGCTTTTCAGTTGAAATACCGGGACAGTGACAGTGAGGTTTCACGAGATGACTGAGCCATTTGAATGCCTCAGGTCCTTTTCCTCTAGCTGCTTCTGCACACGTTTTGCAGCCTGTTCCCTCCGTGCCACATTAGTTGTTCCAGTGAATGCTTGCAAAGTAGTTATGAAGGATTTGGTGCAGTACATTGTCTTGTGAGGGTGTTGTTTTTGTTAAAAAGAAATCCCTTCCCTTTCTGTCTGCCAAAAATAGGCCACATTTATTTTGCTCAACTTTTTTGTTTTTAGTGCTCTGTCTCTTTTTTTTTTTTTTGACTTTGACAGATTTAGAAGACTTAATCTCAGAACTGTCTCAAGAAAACATGCAAAAGTTCAGGCTGACTCAGATAACCGTTACGGCTTTTACTGATTAATAGTTCAATAACAATATGCTTGTTTAAACATCATTTTGAACAAGCTTCCTATTTCTAAGTGCCTTTATAATAGGAATAATGATGATAAGGTGCTATTAACTTGTAAGTTGAAGGTAAAATTTATGAAAGCTTTGTGCAGAAACAGGCACAAATTGAAAACAAGCTCCTAAAGAAATCTTGTTTCCTTCTGTGTTACTACTTCAATTATTCTGTTTGTTTTACAAGTCTAATATAAAACTATCTAAAATCCCCTGTAGCAGAAAATATGGACTGTTCTCTGTGAGGCTGAGGATGCTCTGTGTCTCTGATTTCTGCTGATTTTAGGAACACTACGTGTCTATCTATCTGAAATACCTAAAATCTGCAGAACCATTTTTACTTCAAGATTTTATACAGAGTCAGAAAAACATTAACCCACATAAATCCCAGTCAAGTCTTTGAGACCTAAACACACACGTAAAGCACTGGTGTGTAAACATGTATCTGTGCTCTCCTGAACAGGGAGGATCTTCATAACATGCTGTCTTAAGTCAGAGCCAGAAAATAGGAAGATGAACAGGGTAAAGTGACCTGAATGAAAGTTTACCCAAAGTGAAACATCCTAAAAATACATGTACTAGCCTGAGGTAACTTCAGTCCATTCATTTTTTTTTAAAATAATTTAGGGGCATAATGTTAATGTTTGTTTCTGCTGAGTGAATAAAGTGCATTCAATAAAACAAAAATTACTGTAAACCTACCCACATGAGTAGATAATTTAGTTTCTGCTGTAGCGATAAAAGTTTTCATTAATATGAATTGATATAATTATTCCGTTTTGTTCCATGCATACTGTACACACTCCTTGTTCATTAACTTCACCATACTAAGTAAAAAGCAGTTACTCTTCACAGAATACTTCCAGACAGAGAGAAAGTGTGTGGGTTGGTTGGAGGTAAAATTCACAATGCTAAACTTGTGGCAAGAGATTAAAGATAATAGTTATATAGGCAGTGGTTGAACAGAGTTCTTGGAGACCTTCTAGAGATATATACACATCAATTTTATTTATTTGTGTGAGTATACATACATATGTATTTACATACATATGCACATTCATGCATATACAGAATGGTTCGGGTTGGAAGGGACCTCTGGAGATGATCTAGTCCAACCCTCTGCCAAAGCAGGTTCCCCTAGAGCACATTGCACAGGGTCATATCCAGGCAGGTTTTGTATATCTCCAGAGAAGGAGATTCATTTAACTTTCTAAAAAAAGTTTGTTAAAAATAATTAATATATTATATGTAAAATACATATTTTATTTTAAACTATGTTTTGTATATAGTTTTTTATATGTGCATATATACAGACTCATTTGTGTATGCATATCAAAGTTGAGTGCAGATTAATGTGTTGGTATAGGTACCAGGTTGTATCTGTGATGTTGGGTTTAAGTGACATTCCCTTGTTTTTACTCTGAGCCTGTTGTACGCTTGCTTCTCTTGCTAGTATAGCAGCCAAAGTGCTCTTGGGAAAGGACATCACAAGTTATTTTAGTGAACTGTGTGGTGCATTATTATTCCTCTCAGTCACACTTTTCCTGAAGTATTTGTTCTACACAGGTGCTCCTTCTGTACCTGATTACACAAAGGGTATAATAAATAGCAAAACAAGAGGTATAAAGAAACTTGTACTTAAAAGAGATCAAAGCAAACCAGACCATGCAGTCCTTTGGAAATCTTGGCTAGCTCTCTTGTAAATAAAAGTGCTTCTAAAGCAGAAGGTATTTAACTACTGTATTTATACAGGCCTTGATTGACAGTTCAGTTATTAACCTCATAAAAACACAGCAACGTAAACTAGTAAGAATGTTTGTTCTAGCACTTCTATCTGAAGGAAAATGAAAACCAAGATATAGTGGCATATTCTTAGTTCCTTTTAAGTATTTATTTTAGGGCTGTGTAGCATAAAAGAATGTTTTTTCAAGTCAGTGAACTTGAACTATTTTGCTTACTGTTCTGGGATTTAAGTATTTTCTAATTCCTAACAAAACAAATGTTAGATTTATTGAAGGTGCAAAGTCACCACATCTTTATTGAGGTGCAAAACCCACATCTTTATAATGATTCTTCTTTCCCCTTTGTAGTGTTTTTCATTTCATGTGGGGCAAAAATGAAATGTTTTTTGTAACTAACTTGATGTGGTTATAGAAAAGTTGTCCTTTCTTGTCACTGAAGAGGTGTCCTGTATCATGGTAGGTCTAGAAAAACAAGAATGCAGTAATCTTCTGTATCCTTACTCTTGGGCTTATTAGCTGATATATTGCACCATTTTTTTCACAGTTTTCTTTTTCCAGGCTTCATTGTGGCTTTTCAAGCCTCCCCCCAAAATTACATGACCATTTCGTCTTCTATGGGAGCGTTAAAATTCTCTTATGCATGTGAAATATTTGTTTGAAAGCAGCTTGTCATGATGTGATTTCAGGAATTTAATTTTTAGGTATGTTCTTTAAAACAAAAGTATCTGACGTGAACTAAAATTTATGTATAATCTTTATTTCTAAAGGAACTTGCCTGTTGCTGCTGTCTCTTAGTAAGAATGGTGATGATTCTCTGGTTGTCATCCAGAGGGACTGCTAATCAAGATCTTTCATAAATACATACTATTTCTGAATTAAACAGAATCCTAAGTGGTTATTTTTATTTCACATCAAGCTAGTATTTTAAATACTAGTGTACATTGTGGCAAAAATAATACCTTGTGCTGAATGGAAGACTTAAGTTACTAAAAACCGGGTAAATCTCATGCATTTTGTTCTTAGCAGGAGCTGTTGTTTACTGTAATTGCAGTAGCTAGTGATGGCCAGTTAATACAGGATGACAAGAAAAACACTGATGTGTTAAGAAGACAAGGTTAAAACCATGCTGCTGGAGTGGGAAGTAGCTAAATGGAATCATAGAAACTGTACAGGGATCTCTTGATCCTGTTTCCTTGATTCCCATTTGAAGTATGACTGTTAGCAACACTAGATCAGGTCAGCAGTGGCTTTGGATGAGTTAAAAACCTCCAAGGATGGAGATTTCACAACCGCTCTGAGTAACATGTTCCAATGCTTCATTCCCCTTCTAAGTGCAGATTTTTTTTCCTGTTGCCCAATTTAAAACTCCCAAGCTATGATTTGTGACCATTGGTCCTTCTGCAAGTACTGCAAGAAGTTTAGCTCTCTGATCTTTGATTCCTTCAAGTGGTCGTAGGCTGCTGTTGGATCTTCCCTGGACCTCCTCTTTGTCAGACGGAACAAACCTGACTCCTTCAGCTTCTTCTCACAGGGCATGTATTCTAGGCCCTGTCCATCTGAGCAGCTGTTTACTGGACTCTCTCCTGTTTCTTCTGATCTCTTCTGAACCTGGCAACCCAAAACTGGATGGAGGATTCCATGTACAGCCTCACTGTGCCACGTAGAGGAGGGTAATAACTTCCCCTGATCTGCTGCTGCATTCGTCCTAATGAACGTAGTCCAGTATATGTGGTTTGCCCTGTTTGCAGGGAGGATGTGCCATTGGCTCTTACTGAGCTTCAAGCCTCAAGTTTCTCAAGGTCTGTCTAGACTGAATTTCTACTGTTTCGTGTTTCATCGAATTCATCCACTCCCCCTAATTCAATATTGTCCACAGATCTGCAGAGGGTGCTTTCTATCTCATCAACCAAGTTGTTGATAAAAACTTTAAGGGATGTAGAGGCCCCAGGATCAACCCATGGAGTATTCCACTGGTTACCAGCCAACAACCAAACACTGAACCATTGATACCCTTTGGGCCTGCTGGTCCAGCCTAAATGCTTTGTTTATCCAATCTGTACTCTGTCAGCTTCCAAATGAAAAAGCTGAATGGAGCTGAAGCTGTTTGACAAGTACAGCATTTTCTAGTCCATTTTAAAGTTTTCTGCCTTAAAAGAACAGATTCCAAGAATGATTTTTAAAATTACGAGAATTGTTTTATCAATTGTCACAAATCTGTTTGAGTTTCATCTGTTTGAATGCTCACCACACTCTTGGATTCTCTGTGCATTTATGGACAAGTTTCTTAATGTTGGTTTCTCTGTCAGTTACTTCTTCATGGACATGAAGCTCTGAAACCTGGCAAGTCTGGAGCCTTTCGGTAGTGTGTACACTCTCTTCCCAAACTCCAGTTATGGTGCTTGCCATGGAATTTTCAGATTACCTCCTCGAGCTGAACATAATGGGGTCATCTTAGGATAAATTTAAGATTCTGCTCCTCTTTTCTCAAGTCAAGTGAAACCTGTAGTTCTTTTGGAGGTTTTTGTTTTTTTATGAAGGTGTGAGCCACTTGTTCACCCTTTCAGAAACATACTGCAGACGTCAATTTTGTTTAAAAAGGGGTGAAATAAAAGCAAGTTTTTAAGGGCGATCACTGAGTGCCTGGAACTTCTGAAAGGAAGTTCTAGAAATTTTTCCATGCTCATCCAGTGTGCATTTTGGAATCTGCTTGCATACAGTCTTAGCCTGATTGATGACATCAAGGTTGAGATTTGAAAATTACCAGTTGCTAATCTTTATATAATTCTTATCAGCAGCAGTTCAACACCAGTTCAACTGCGTGTTTTAAGAAAGGGTTGGAATTTCCATGCGGATCGGCATGTCACAAAATCACAGGAGCACACGGTAGTAAGGGTCCTGCTGGTACATTGACTCAGTTCTTTTCATAAACAAGCTTGCTATGCTGTTCCTTTTATAAACTGATCAAGCTGCATCTTAAAAATAATTTGCTTTTTCCCAGTATTTCTGCAAGAAGACTCCCTGAATGCCACCTTCCCAAGTAAAACTTCTCAAGAATCTTGCTACTTTGATCATTAGAAACTTAACTTGCAGTGTATATTTATTCATTGCCATTTAATACTCATTTGTTCTTATGCCAGCATTGTCCTTTATTTTAAGTAATTGTTTTCCCTCCTGATGCTTCCCTTGAGGTATTTGTGGATGCCAGTCATATATCCCGTCTTGTGTTAATTTTGCCAGACAAAACAAGCTGAGGTCTTCAAATCTCCTCTCAGCAAATTTGCTTTCTATTCCCTTGGTCATGTGAGCAGCTTTTTTTAAGCATCTCTCTTAGCTGGAAGTTAGCTGTGATTTACTTCAGTTTATGTCCTACACGATTGTTGGAGAGCGGCATTAATACTTCCTTGTCCGTACTGAGTGTATCAGGGTTGATATGTTACAGAGTCACGTTTGCCTTTTGCCCTCTTGATGAGGGTTCGAAGGTACCAACTAATATGCTTGGATCCTTTTGCTGTGTCCAGCTGATGAGCTCCTAAGTTGTAACACATTTTTTTTAATTAGTCCTCATGTGTGCAATCTTTTCATCTGCTATTAATTTCATGTCCTTCTAGTATTCAGGTTCTCAAGATACCCAGTTTTGTTTCGTAGTTTTTAAGTCTTCCCTCTCTGCGGACAATGGCTCATAACTTTTGTTTAATTGATGGATTTTCGTTGGCACGCTCCAAACTCTTCTACTGTGGTCTTCAATTAAACTAGTGGTAATATGGGTCCCAACAATAGATTAAGTCCTCCAATAACTGACTTGAAACATGTTTTTTTGTTTTTTTTTTTAAAGTCCTGTTCCTTCTCTAACTTACCCATTTTGTCTAATAGCATACCCTAATTGTAGCATGTCAAATATTTTACTGCCACTCATGGAGATTACACTAGAGTTTAATCTGTTAAACCAAAACTGTAGCTTCACCGTGGACCTTGTGTAGATATTTCCTCAGACTACGTTGCAGGATATTGTGTGCTTCCTGCTGTTTTCTGTGTCTCACAGAAAGCCCATGGGGTTTTTAGCTGTGAAGGAAGCATATGAAAACTGGATCTCTGCTCTGAGGTGGAGCTGCTCTGCTTTTTACTTTGAAGCAAATTTTGAGTAAAAAAAATTGCAGATCTCAAGCATTTCATTTGTTGAGTTAACATTCAGGAGACTTGTGTGACTAGAACTGTTTTATTTCCTTTGTCTAGAAATATTTTTACCCTTCTTGGTTCAAGTGTGGGTTAGGTTGGCACAATCTGGTTTCTAACAGTTTTGCACGTTGCACTTCGTTCCTTTTATCTTAATTCCCTTATCTGTAGCTGTTCCTTTTTCGAGTTTATTTTTTCCCTAAATTTCTGTAGATTCTTGAGGCCAGAATAAAGGTTTGTAGTTTTCTGAATCCGTCTCCCTATCAGCACTTTTTGAATAATTTAAAATGTTACGTATTTGCTTCCCTAGTTGTACAATATTATGCTGTCTTGCTATGTTCTAAAATCCAAGATAAGAAATTATCCTTTGAGGTGAATGTGGTAAATTCTTTGAGTTTTACTTCCCTTCAGTTAGGATAATTTCTGGTTTCTGCACCTTTATTACTGTTAGTTGTCCTGTCATGAAATGCAGCTGACTGTCATATTCTTTAGTGCTATTTAAGGAGCAAAAAACTCATTTAATTCTTAAAGCATATCTGAATTAGCTTTGGTCTTTACCATAACCTCAGTATAAAACAACATGTCATACATTTTTTCGTTGGTCTTTTTTGTATAGTTGAACAAAAAGTTTTCCATTTATTTTAAGTTCATGCTTCTGAAATATATCTTTGTTAACAAGGAAATAAACTTCATATATTTTGAGACAGGATTTAACTCCTTAACAAGTGGTAAGGGTCAGGGAAAGAACATGAATGTCAAAATTGGCAATTAAAAACTAGTCTAGTTAAGTTCGTCTACTTAAGCTGCACTGTGCATTTTTTTCATAGTTTAATGAAGGCAAAAGAAGCAAATATGTAAAATGTGGGTTGTCTGTAAATCTGTTTTTTTGCCACATTCTGTCCTGGTTTTTAAATGATTTCAGCAGCAGTTGTCCTTGCAGTACAAGGAGTAAATTGGATTCTGTTTCTGCATTACTGCTCTTTAACATAAAGGATCATCTGACGTATTATGGTTAATGATTCCAATGTAAGGATTGGTGTAGAAAGAGTAGATTTTTACAAGAGACAATTAAAAGAGGACTTAGGTCATTTCATGAAAACTACATTCGTGGTCTTGTTCTCTCTAAATGTGTCTGTCTATATTATTTTCTTCACATTCCAGTTCTATTTTTGCTTTTTAAAAACAATATTTTTTTCCCTTGTCCCAGATCTGACCATGCGTTTGTCAGCTGAACTGAATGTTAGCAATATTTACGTTCAAAAAGAGCACCAGAGATCCTTGCTGCCCTCGCAAGATTTGTTGTCTCTAAATCTCACCTATGCTATACTCAAATATGAACATATTTACTGCAAATGTTCTTTAACATGTCAGCTACTAAAAGCAGCATACAAGGTTATAAAGCCTTCAGTTCTTCAAATAAATGAAAGAACAGAAGCAGGTAATCTTTGACATATGTCGCAGTAAAATGATACATATGCCCCAGCGTCACAGCAGAATTTTAATCTCCTAGAGTATTCTCTTAAGTGTACAGCACAGCTTAAGAGAGAACACTGCAACATCCATGGTTTTATTCTTAAATTTATTTTTTTAAATGCAGTTAAATAGTTCACACACTTGTTATGCATAAAGATGGAACATTTATTTAGAAATTATTTATTTAGAAACATAGATACTAACCTTACATTATGCAGCATCAAGTTGCTACTCCAACATATGTATAATCACTGCAGATGTCACAGTTTTCAGCAGCATTTATGAATTTGGTTTTAGAAGTTTGATGATACTGAATGTCTTCACAAGCAAAGCAGATGAAATGAAAACTTGTAAGTACGTGATCTTTAGCTTATGTAAAGCGACCCCAGATTCTACTCTGAAAAGTGATAAAGCCAAAGAACGAGTGTTAAATGAATGGAAGAACTACTGACAATCAAGAGTATAATAGGGCTTCACTTTCAGGTTGTTTCAGAGAAAAACAAAACTCTTTTTTGCATTTTTCCTAAAGATGTATCGTCAGCACTGTAAACTATATTCTTGTTTATGCTTAAAACAGACTTTTTGTTTTGTTTTGTTTTGTTTTTTGTTTTATTTTTTACTACTACAGCTAGTTGTTGATTTTTGGTAACTTCACTGTGATTCACTGTTGTCTTCCAAATGCTAACTGTTAGGAATTAAATTCTGTCCTTTGTAGCATCACATGCCTTCAGAGTAACTTCTTCCTGATTTATATGAACTCTTTATTCTGTGAAGTATCTTTTCGCTATCATCACAACCTTCTTTCCCTCTTAAATAGACTCTAGAGCAGACAAAAGTGCGAAAGGTTTGACTCAAGGGCGTGCAGAGAATAGCTAGGAGTGGTGGGTGTAGCTTGATTCTGTATGGCATGGTGCAGAAGATACCTCTGTATGACTGTTTTTTGTTAATGGAACATCTCTTCAGGTGGGAAGCCTGAGTGAAAATGGGAAAGAAACTCCTGTACGTGTCCCTTTCTACATAAACACTCTTCGTCAGTCTTTCTTCTGAAAAGTGCTAGACATGACTGCTGTCTCTCACCATCAAAATGGAACCTTTTGTGAATGGGTTGTACTCTAGTTTAGTCATTTGGCTTTTCTGCAGAATTGCTTGCATATGACAGAGCATTAACATTGTTAAACTGTGAAGTATCTGAAGCATAAATATTACATCTTCCTATTTAGGTACCACAGATTTCTGCATGTATATAGTTTTACAAATTATTTTTACAAGTGAATTTAGGAGGATACAAGTGCTTCCATTAGTTTATCTCTCAACTTCTTGACATTAAGCATCATTTTAACTATATACTTAAATGGCATTTTAAGTACTGGGGAGAGGGATTTTATTGTAAGCATCATCAGCCCACTGATAACTTTTCTGTTTTGTTACAGTACTTCTTTCAGTAAATAATCTTCCACTAGTCCATTGTTTAGGTCTCAGTAATCCCATTTGAAATTCTGGATTGTGAAATTGTGCTGCTTTGGGTTACTGACAGGAAAAAAAGAAAATACTATTACAGAGCCTGTGGTTGAACATACTGTCAAAGATGAGCTCTGAAGCAATATAAAAATAGTTTCAGCTGGACATGGGGAAAAATACTAGTGTCTTAAGGCTCTTCCCAGTTACTTCTCTTATAAACATGTTTTAGGGTGAGTAGACATAAAATCCTGTCAGCTGCAAAAGGATTTAAGGATTTAATTATGGTAGCTATATTGCCAAAAATCTGTGTTTGAACTGTGTCAGTGTCTAACGGAAAGATAGTTATCTATATATTTAATTTAAATCTATCATTCCTTGTCAGATAAGTTTTAGAAAAGGAGGAAAAAGTTTGTTCCATCAGAACTGTTAGCAGTGACTTTTGGATTGTTTTAGTCAATGTTTAGCTGATATATTCCTTTATAGGTATGTCAAGGACCTGTGTTCTTTTAAAGATGTGGATAGCTTGTTAATTATGAAGCCTAACTCATGTTTGTGGGTGTATGCACATGCATGAGTCTGTTGATATCACTCACATGCATGAGCCAAATCTTAAAGGGTTGGTATTCGTTTTTCAAAGCAGTATATTTTTTGATGAAATTAATAGAAAATATGTGGCTTAGTGTCATGAGTGTTTTTGAAAAGCAGAACCATGGCATTTCTTTGTTTTTCCAGTCTCAGTTACTGTACACAAATACTTGTGCGTGCCTAATAATGTGTACATGTTTCCAGGAGCAACAAGCATGGTCAGTAATCAAAAACGAAACAACTACATACCTCCGTGTTTTACTCTATCTAGCTGGTTCCTTTCTACTCGTTCTCCAGTTGCACATCTCTCTGCCTTGACATCCCCAGGTAGCGGATTGACAAATAGGTGCGCCCTATTTTTGAGAATGCCTTTTCATTTTGCAGCACTTCTGCTAATGTGTAGTCTTCCTTGTTTCCTATCTGAACTGGAGGCCCTTTAAAATCGTCCGTCAACAACCAGTCTGCTCAACCACTTGTGTCTCTTTTTTTTCTGAAAGCACCTTTGGGCATCTTTTCTGGAGATACTGCTGATTAATGGTTTTGATTAGAGTTCCTTCTTCCCTTATGTAACCTGTGGAGCAGTAAACCAAGTGGGAGGATATGTAAGTTACCCACTTCAGTAGTTATTGTTTTCTTTCCCTGTCAAAAAGATTCATGAAACCACACTAATTACAAAGAATTTCAAGCCTTTGTAAGGATATTCAGTTCCATTATTTACTATTGATTCAAACTTCGCTACTGAATTTTTAATACATTAAAAAATGGGTCTGTTAAAAATACTTGTTGTGTGAGATGCTACTTGCATATAGTCCTCTCTTTAAGCCTCTAAACAGTGGCCATCCATTCCATAGGAAAATTAACCCCAATTCTGTTTTTGCTTGATGCACTCTGGCATAAGTGGTGGAGGTGTCACGTCATTTTTGGATTGATTTTTTTTTAAAAAATACTGAGTTCTTAATATTTTGCATATGAAAACTCAGTAAGATGGGCTGTTTGACTTGATACACTTACTTAAATCTTACGTTTTGTGCTGTCTCTGGCTTTATATCTTCAGTTTACTACATTATGTGCAAAAAATTGAAGTTGTTTTGAAGAAGCTGTTAGAAGAAATTACATGTGTGTTTTCTGCATAAATAACCAGTGATGATCAGTATTGATGTTTTTAAACCATCCTCATTAGTGCTTCAATTTGTATTCATTCACAGTTCAAATGCTTCCATCTAAATTTTTTAACTAAAATCTTTTTTGTAGATACAGCAGCTACTGTGGAATCCTTGGTCATGCTTTTAGTTACAGCAATTCACTATACTGTTCTTACGTGCCTAGAGAAAGCTCCCTTTACCTCTTTGAACATTTGTTTCCATCTAGCAATCTGGTTTTGCTGTGTTTATTCTGTGGCCTGTGGCTAAGGCATGTTATGTTAGCTGAGTGCTGGAAGAAGCAGTGCTGATGCTTGCCATGTGCTGATTTACTCTTGCGTGATTTTTTTTTTGTATGCTTATTTTTACGCACATTCAATCTTGCTGTCTCATCATGTTATTTTTCCAGACCTGGATCTGTCTGCTCATTGGAAGCTTTGCATTGGAGTCATGCTAACATGTACTTATTTATCTCGGTTGATCATGTGGCAAGCAAAGTCTGCAGTTGGCTTTCTTCTTCTAAATGGATGGCCTTTTTATTTGTTTTTAAAGGAAATCTGTTTTATCTGCATAGCATATATGTCTAATTAGAACCTCTCCACTGTAACATTTGAGTCATTCTTGCTTAGATGATGCTAAATGGTTTCCTATAAACCATGAAGCCATCCTTTGTCTGATAAAAAGATTATAAAACAAACAAATAGAGAAGATTCCTGCTTACCTCTTTTTAGCTTAGATTGATTTGCTGTCGTGGAGTGAACTATGCTGCCTTACTAATTCTGGCTAGGGATGAGTTCAGTAGGCATTGGTACATTGCTCTGTTTTGAATGTGGTTGCTCCATCTGCACAAGTGAAAACGTGGCCTGGAAATGCCACTGCTGCCATGTGCTGGAAGCAGCGCTGTGTAAAGAGGGCTAATGGAAGGTCAGATGCTTCTGCTGCTTACAGATCTTCTGTGAGTTATTATTCTGAGATGCTTTTCAGTGTCAGTAAAATATGAACATCTGTTAGTACGTGTCTATTAAATATGTTTTATTAACTATTTAGTACATGAGCCATACTAAAGCAAGTGTAGTCTTCTCTTGTTCAACCTGAATGTTGTTAAAATGGTGCCAAATTTAGGCTGCCGTATCTTTTCTTTTTAGTGCGATTAAGGGGCTGAGATCCTTTTTTCCCCAAAAAGGCTTGACCAGTTTAGCTGACAAAGTGTTAGTATGCACACAGACAGACAGTTACTGAACTTGTGCAAACTATGCTGTATCATCATTTTTAATGAAAACATTGTGCCTTGTTTGAAAGGAGTTCATTATGGGCGCATGGTTCTTCTGGCTTTCTGACTTCACTGTAGCGTCAGAAATCCAACACGTAAACGGGTATTTTGAGTGCAACTAATTACTGCAGAATGCTAATTGTGATTCTTCATTCCCTTCTGCAGAATGACAGGAAGGGAGTTTTTCTCTCGATTTCCAAGTCTTTATCCTTTCCTTCTGAAGCAGCTGGAGGTTGTAACCAGTACTTTGAACAGGTAAGACAGTGTCTGAGAAAGCTTTGAAATATAAAGTGCAATGAAAATGTTAAACCGAGTTGTGTCACATATACCTTAATGCTGTTCCTTTTATCAGTGCTTCTTGAAACAGTATAGTTCTACTAGTGTCTTTTGCTAAGGCTTTTCTCCTATATCTTTTGCACATTGCAGTAAGTCTGTGGAACATGAACTACTGTTGAGTAATTAGTAGTTGCTGCATTCCCAGGATCATATGTTAAAGAATGTATATTTTTAAGTCACAGACAGAAACTGAGTGTTTGACTGTCTCATGTTTAACGATGAGACTTCCTAACATGTTTAAGTGATACAGGGTCATAGGCCTCATGTAACCCTAAATGAACACTTTCCAGCCTGTGACACACTGACTCTGGAGAAGGTCCTTGATCTCTTTTTAAGGACTCTACAAATGGTGGCTGAGAGCTCCGATTTGATCAATGCGGGTGATATCGTTTGGGATGGCGCTGATGGTGTTACCCCCAGGTTCATGAACTTTTAAAGTAAACCAGTGCTGCCTTTGTTTTTCCTTAAAATGCTATGGTATAAACTGTGGAAGTTCAGCAACTGATTTATAGGCGAGGTTCAGCTGTCTGTTTAATGGGCCTGAGGTGGATATTTGGGAGCAGGAGTTTCACCAGTCGTTGCATGTTTTGCAGTCTCTGCTCTAAGAAAAGAGAGTATATATACTCTGCGCAGCGGTCTGCTTTACCTGACATTTTAAAAGGTGACACTGGAAGATTTTGGGAAGTCTTTGAACTGAAGAAGATTGAAAGCTGCTGCCTGAAATGTTGGTCTTGAATGCCTTTTTCAGTGCAGATTAAGGCTTGTATCTTATTATTCGTCATTAACTAAATCAAGAAGTGTTGATTTTGACTTGGATTTCTTATTGTTTTTACAGTATGAATAGTAGCCACTTGGTGTCAATAGCAAGAGCTATTCTTTAATAAAGCCTGCTATTCGCTAAATGCACGTTTCCTTCCAAACTGAAAAAAAGACTTTTTTTTTAACTGTCTTTTTGTAACTCAGCTTTCTTAGTTTCTAAGTTCCTAGAGCAAGGTTATCTGTGCTGCTTTTTAATATTATTTAAAATCTAAGGCAGCTTACCATTATTAGGAATAAAGGAGGCTTGGGATAACATAGGAAAGTGAAGGCAGCACACCCTTAAGTGCCTTCATACAGGGGTCCCCAGTAGTGCCCTAGGAGAACTGGATGCCATGTTTGATCCCAGCAGGGTTTGCACTTTCTTGCAATGATCAGCCTAGCATAGCTCCTTGAACCAGAAATACAGAAGAGTATTGTGTGTGGAAGAGTCTCAAGACTAGCATGAAGCAGGATACTTTTTTCACCAAATGCTTCTTATCACTTCTTTATTTAGTGAAGCTGAAGAGTTGAAAATCCATCCAAACTTGTTCCTTTTGCTTTTAATCCTGGGAAGACTGTATCCATCTCCAATGGATGGCACTTACTCAGCACTCGGCATGGCACCGTTTGTCCCATTTATTATAAGGTAACGTGATTTTTGTGGTGGTTTTTCATGTGATGGGAGTTCTTTCTTAAATCTTTGCATTTTTTCATAAAATGCCTTTTTAAGCTTCTCTTCAGCTTTAATTCTTAAAGGAAAAACTGGTACTCGTTGGTTGGACTTCCCTATATTATTAATGCTTGTTTTGGGGGATTAGAAAGAATTTCAGCTCATGCAAGCAATTGTATGACTTGTTTGTAAATCTTCGTCTGCAAATGCTGTACAGCATGATTGCTGCCAGAGAGAGGGTAGATGAAAACTGATTCTGTGATTCTGTGATGAGCTTGACTGACTTCAGTGAGGCAAATTTGCTGTACAAACTTCTGATGGGTTTTTCGGTCCTGCAGAGAAGGATTGTTCGTAACACCTAAATGTAATGACTAAGATATAGATTTGTAGATGTGTGTATATATATTTCCATATCAGTCCATATATATAAATATCACAGAATCACAGAATCAACTAGGTTGGAAGAGACCTCTGGGATCATCGAGTCCAACCTTTGACCTAACACCACTGTGTCAACTAGACCATGGCACTAAGTGCCACTTCCAGTCTTTTCTTAAACACCTCCAGGGATGGTGACTCCACCACCTCCCTGGGTAGCTCATTCCAATGCCTAATAATATATGCATATATATTAATATATATTAATATATGCATATAGATAAAGATATATCCTATATCTAATATATTTCTAAGATGGCTTCTCAAATTTTTATACAGTGTACCTTTCATTTATATGGTGGTTACATCAAGATATTCAGCAGATATTTTTGCTATTCTATATGCCACTGGTGTGGTATGGAGAGCCTGATAAGGGAACAGGGTTGTGGTGGGTGAGGACAATCAGTGCATAATCAGCATCTGAGAGGAAGTTTTGCTCTCTGTTGTGAAAGCTTCAGAGCAGTGGAGTGAGATGAGAAAGTTCTGTACTTAATCTTGCTCCATTACTAGTAAAACAAGATAAAGTTTTTGTTATCCTAAGATCTTCCCATCTTTATTTTAAACTACTGTTTATGTTAGAAAATAATAATAGCTCTGTCTGCTTATTCTTCACAGCAGATGTGATGTATCTCTTGTTTCTTATGATGTTTTTTGGAATTTTCAAGAATAAATAATAACCTACCATTTTTTCTTAAAGGAAAAAACCTGTAGTAAGAGTTTTTAAATGCACTGTATTTAACAATTAAAAATGTTTGGGTTTCTGCTTTATTTGAAACTTAAATGCTTTTTGGGGAAGCATTTAAAACTGTATTTTGTTACATCATTGAGTAGCTGTGGTTTTATGCTTCTGTTAATACACTGGAGAATGCTTATTTATTATTTTTATTTTTTAATATAATGTTTCAGCGTAGTTTTTGATATCAGTAATAGGTTAACTTTTGATTACAGATTTTGAGTTTTGTCATTATAGTTATATCATGACCACTACTTTTTGCAAGGTACATACACCAGCAAAATAACTTAATTAGCTTATTCTCTTGAGGTTACTTAAATCCATTCAGAAGATGTGGGGAGAAAAACCAAATAAAATCTTTAAAAGAAGAACACAAAACTTTTAAGAGACCTGTATCATTGGACCTATCTTCCTTTAACTGTCCTCCTAAAGAGGAGTGTTGTGGCAGATAAAGATGGTATTTTCTGCGTTTCCTTTCCATTGACTTTGGCAGTAAGTTTTGTGGATACTGATATAAGCCTAGAAGAAAATTCTTCTGTATTCCAGACAGAAAACTCTGTGTGTTACAGACATGCTTTTTCCAACGGGTTACTTAGCAAAGGATTGGCATTATTTATGGTTGCCAGGGGACAATACCAAGGATTCTGCAGGGGAAAATGTATGTATTTATGATATAGATCAGTGTGCTGTTACTGGCTGTATTTCTGTGTACAGCTCTTATGCCCTTATTCTGTGAATATTATGATCACAGGATATTTGATCACAGGAGGTTCCGCATAAATATGAGGAAAAACTTCTTTATGGTGAGGGTGACCGAACACTGGAACAGGCTGCCCAGAGAGGTTGTGGAGTCTCCTTCTCTGGAGACATTCAAAACCCGCCTGGACGCGTTCCTGTGTGATATGATCTAGGCAATCCTGCTCCGGCAGGGGGATTGGACTAGATGATCTTTCGAGGTCCCTTCCAATCCCTAACATTCTGTGATTCTGTGATCATTTTCCGTTCACTTGAACTGCATTAGTTGGACTACATAGGGGTGATTTACCTGGGTAAGATAAATATGTTGCTGTTTTCTCTTTTATTTCCCTTCCTGTTTTCCATTCTACAGGAGCAGATGAACTAAAATAAAATTCTTTCCTGTTTATTTGGTTGTTCTTTAGAAGGTGGAATGAAAATTGTTGTTAAGTAACCACTTAGCATCAAAGAGAAGGCCTGGTGCCAAAGGCCTTATGCATCAAGACATTAAATGTATATATTAACTGTTCCTTTGAATTGCTCAATGTAGTGTTGTATTATATAACACCTATGTATGCATATGATTACATAGTAGCCCAATGCAATTATAACATTTAATTGCCATATATTTACTGTGAGATTTTAACATTTCTCTTGCTGTGCCACTGTCAAGGAAAGATACTGCTTATGCAGTAGGGAGAGAGGAAGGGTGACTATAACCCATAGCTGATCTTCAGACTCTTTCCAGGGCTTAGCCCACAATGAAGTGGCATTCATTTGTTGCTCTGAGAGGATGAACAGAATACTTACTGTGTTCGCAAGCGAATGAGCAGTTTTCTGAACAAAACTGGGTTTAGCAGGAAGAATTCAAATTGGGCTTTTGAAGAGTTTCACTTAACCCGAGTGGAATTTTCCATCTAGTGGGAGTAGAGCTGTGGTTGCTCTGACCGTGCTGAGATGAATTGCACAATATGAGCAGGATTAAATGCTACAAGGACAATTCTCAATCTCCGTGTGCATACTTGTTACTCCCTCTTGAACTAGGGCATTTGATTACCTATCTGCAGTTCTATTAAAAGTTATTTTTTCCCCTTTCACCTTGCAGATGTTTTATTTGGAAGGGAACACTTTGATTCACAACTTATTACCTCACTTTTTTTTTTTTAAGAGCTAGATAGGTCTGCTTTAATGGTTACTTTCTAAGATGAAGGAATGTACAGAATGTTTTTGATTAACAAGGGAGGTAGTCGGGAGGTGATGTTTTAAGTACGAAACAAAAACATAACCTCCCTTTCGCCTCCCCCTTCCCCTTTCTGAGACCTGTAATCTCTTCAGAATGATCTAAATTTGAGTTACCTTATGTCCTCTGGTACCATGGCATTCACAGAGTGTTTGGTTAGTGTTAACTGTTTAGGGCTGAATGTTCTGAAGGAGTAAAACAGGGTAAAATGGGTGTTGCTGTATGGACTTGGATACTTTCCACTAATTGAAGTCTAGCCCTGTTTAGGAGTGTGACTTTTTAATCTTTTAAGACATTTTAAAAATTTAGTTTTAAAACGTCAAACAACATAAGTTATTTTTAAAACTCTTTGGGTGTATGTGCCTTGTCTTCCACTTGACAAAATTGTGTTTAATTCTTAGTGAAATTTCCCCTTTAAAACTGTGTCAAATAGACAGATTTCAAAGCAGTGTTGCTTCTAGGTATATTATATTGGAAGTCACTGAAGAAACTCACTATCTGAGGACAATGTAAATAGAAATGTGAATGTCTTTCCATGAAATTAACACAGTTATGAAATAGACATTATTTTCTTGTGCAGAATTTTGTAACTTGCATCTTTCAGTAAAATGGCAGAGCTAAATTCCAAAATCTCCTGATGCTGTGTTTAGTTGAGGACTTTACAGCTGTTCTCTTCCCCTTCCTGCCCCCCCTCCACTACTCCAAACTGATAAGGTGCTGTTTTGTTTTTTGCACTTAAGTGAGCTTGTCATTAATATACAAGGATAATCACTGAGACTCTGTTAGTTAATGACAGACACTAAGATGCAAGGAAAACAAAATTGTGTGTGGCGAGGAAATTTTCTGTAGGATGGAGCGTTGTCAGCTGCCCTGTTACTCTAAGTCATTCCTAAAACAGTGCTTAGAGAGGGAGAGGGGAAGTCTGCATCAGCTGTGGGCAAGCTGGCAGCTCAAATGCTGTTGTAGTAGAAAGCTCAAATAAATCTGTTATTTAAGTGGGCTGAATGCATCTGCTAGAGGGTATGTGGATTTACATTGATCTCATTATCCCCTGTCTTGGAAAGGCAGAGGGAACAACTGAAGATGGTATGACTTGGTTTAGTGGTACACTTTTTCTTGGAAGTTATTACTTTTGCAGCTTGCTTGGCGGGAAGGGCTCTGTGAAACCTCTTAATAGGCTGCTGGCAAAGTCAGCTCGGTAAATTTCTTAAAAGTCACTCAGCTGAGGCGGTGCGAGACGTCAGGAGTGCCCCCATGATCCCTGTCCCACAGCAGTGCTGTGGCGCTGGTGATGCCCGCCTGCTGCGTGGGAGCCCTCCGCAAGCCCCAGCGCTGCGTCCCAGTGGGTGCCTGTGAATCATGTCCTTGCGCAGCGCTGTGGGGCCTGCCATGCCGGTTGCCTGCAGGGCCAGGATGGCTTTCCTTCGCTAAACTTTGTTTTCTTGGGCTTTTTGAAGGAGTTAGACCAGACTCTTAACTCTAGAGATCTGTTACCGTAGGGATTTGGTGGACTCTTTTTGGATGCGTTACGTGACTCCCACCTTCTTACACTTCTTAGCAGAGAATTATATTTGTGAGTCTGTCTCTCTGCAACAAGTGATGCAGACTGTTGGCCCCAATTTCTTTCAAACTGGGGGGGGGGAAGCAAAAAAAATCCTAGGGGCCATGATCCCATGTGAGTCTTTAGTCCACACAACTAATGTGGTACTCTTGGTTTTATTCAGTGGGTGAATACACTAAGTTTTGTTGACTTATATTTAAATCTTTTAAAAATCTTAACAGATGTCAATCCAGACTAATATGCAGGTTACAGAAGATTTTTCTTAAAATTTAAAAGCAAAATATGGGTTTCTGTTATGGAAGATCAAACTCCTTCAGTGAAGTCTGAGAGGTTCAGTATATAATGTATAGATTCCATAAATTGTTCTATACAAAATGCTATTCAGCGATTGAGTATTGTCAGATAACAACAAGCTTAGAAAGCTATTTTAAAAATGGTGTTACTCAAAATACAAATTTCTACTAGAAATATGAACTTGAATTTTAATCTCTTGTAATTAATTTTGTTTTGCAGTTTTTATTGGCCAAAGTGAATCAGAGTCTGTCTTTAAAAATATTTGCTGGAAATATAAAAATAGACCTTCAGTTGCACTCTGCTTGAACCTAGTACAAAGGACTAATTGTTTTCAATAGTTTTCTGATTAGTAAAATGTTTAAGATCGTTCCCATCTAATGAAGCAACCTTATGATGTTGCATAATACTGTATCCCCCAAATATAGTCTTCAATTGCCAGATATACTTCATATATTTATATTATTGTGCTGTCTTTTGCCATTGATTTATCTCTCATTCTTTGATGCTTTCCTACTAAGATGCAAAAAGTCTTTCTGATGCATCTTTCCCTGTTTTTTTCTCTCCCCATTCTTTTTCCACTTATGTTCACAAATTCCTTACATATTCAGTTTTCATTGCTCAGTTCACTTCGGTACAGATAAGGAGGGAATATTATTGCCATAGTTCACATCTTTGGATTTTGAACAACAAATCCAGTTATGTAAAGATGCATATGTAAAACTGTGATCTTACTGTTGTAACATGTGGGATTTAATGCTGCAAATCATTGAATTCTATATTTTAGGCAGTTTGAAAAATGTGTATTAGGTAAGTGAGATTGATCCAGGTTTATTTTAGCTTCTTAGGAAGTGGAGCACCTGACCATGAATTCTGGGGCTCTCTAGGAGTCACAGTTGTGTGTTATTATTTTATAAATCTGTGAGAGCTCGCTTCTTAAGGAAACATCTTAAGTAAAAAGACCCAAGTACAGTAGTATTAATATTCTAGAAGGTGGTGTGAATTTAAATATTCACTGATCAATAATGTTACTTGCGTGTGGGTGTGTAGGTTACTCTTTCAAAAAAGTTAATATCTGTTGACCTATGCCTGTTAGTTTTATTGCTCTGTGTTGTGTTTAATTGTGTTAAATTATATCTGGTCTATCACAGAATCACAGAATGTTAGGGATTGGAAGGGACCTCGAAAGATCATCTAGTCCAATCCCCCTGCCGGAGCAGGTGTCTGGCACTGTTCTGTTGTAGCTCTGTTAAGAAGCTTGTATAGGCTGCATGGGAGTTTGGTCTGGGGTAAGATGGAGTATAATAAAGAAACAAAATTAAAATGTAAAATCAAAAGTGTCTGTGAGACTTTGAAATAAGTTTAAAACCTTGCATTGAATAAAGAGCACAAGAGATGGGGGCGTGAGGGAGGTCTGATAACAAGATATCTTCAGTTTGTTTGGGAAGAGCTTGATTGAAGTGATTCTTGTATTCCTTGTTAAAATTGCTGTTTATATAAGTTGTTTAAATGCAGTTTTCCTGATTTTTGTTTTGTTTCACACATGTACAATTGCATATGTGGCTTTAGTACATCATCATGTATCTGACTTGAAAGCAGCCATATGACTTTCTGTAGGCTAAACACTGGTATCCTTTGGTAAGTGGCCAAAGAAGATAGCTGAATGGTTGTGCTAAGTGTGCTTCCTCTGCCTTTCTTCTCTTTTTCCTTTATTTTAGTGTAGCATGGCACCAAAAGGAGAATTAATGTTAAAACTTGCCCGTTTCCTACTGTCATTTCTGTAAGACTGGGAATCTTATCAGGGGTGTGATAAGCGAAGAGCTTTTGTGGCAATGCCTTTTCATATTAGATGAAAAGAACTACATGTATTTGTTGCAGCATTGTGTATTAAAATAGCTGCTCTTGATTACAGTTGTTTATAAAAGCATCTCCCTGGGTTTCCATGTCACATGCACATCTTCTCAGTCTTTGGTCTCATTTTTTTTCCTTTGTCTTGTTTTTTTTTTTTATCTTTCTTCTTAATCTAATGTCTGATCAGTATAACTGCATAATATTATAACTGTCTGCAATAATTTATTATTTGGAATCCCTGTGATACTAGGAGCAGGCTCTGACCCATTGGAATGCCCTGTCCTTGCTGGGGAAGCTTATGGAAGCTGACCTGTCATTGCAATATGAAGATAGATAACCTTTTGATTATAGACAAGGTTCCCAAAATACATGAGCTGGCATAGGCATTTGGAAAAAGGAGCAAGGTATGCCCCTAAAACGTACATTGTTTTTTAGATGCTTACTGTGTTTTGAAGTGTTAAATCTCTTGCTTGACATCTGAGATGGAAGTTTTGCATGGCTGGGGGAGAAGGAGGGAGGGAGAAGAATGAGTTTCGCCTCCAAACATAACTCCTCTCTCGTGAGTTGGGACTGGCTTGGAATTCTTCCATTTCTACTTACACTCTATCCTCTGTGCAATCCTGATTGCACAGTGATTAGTACTGATCTCTAAAAGTATTTATGGTTCACTGAAGTATTAAAACCTTATTAATAAGTGCTTATTTTTTAGCATTTTAAAATAAGAAATTGTAAGCAGTTTGTAATTTTTTTCTGTTTTTACTAAGTTCAAATTGTAGTGCTAGAGAAGACTGCAAAGTGCTTCATTGGCAGTAGGCTGTTCAAGACCTTCTGACCAACTAAGAATTATTGTACATCTTGTACATTCTTTGCTGCGTTCCTCAGCCTTTTCTCTTAAACTGCGGGCAGATATTCTTTTCATATTCAAGTGGTGCTGATGGGAAATATTACAACTTCTAGATATTCATTATTGATTCCTTATTCCAGTTTTTACTGCGTTCATCAGTCAGTTTGCTCTTCATTGGCAGATTATTATCTGAAGCAATTTAGGAAATATTCACAAACTGTAGGGAGCTGTCACATTTATGGGAAATAAAAGGTGATGTCTAGCAGAGAGGCGTTCATGAGCACTGAGTGTAACAATCTCTTTCTCCTGTATTGTGTACCCCTGAAGAGGGCTGATGGCTGGGATCCTAGGTTAAAATTTGATGTATGCTACTTCTTATTTGAAACATGATCCAGTAAAAAATATGATGGAGTACTCAACTGTCAACACATGGTTGGCAGAGTAATTGTATTATTAATTTACATACTTAAAATTAGTCAGTCAGTAAGTACTTTGCTGGTCAAGGTAAGTAGCCAAATAGTAACATTTAGCTTGTCCTGCAAAAACATTTGCAAGAAGGAACATGAAAATGGAGAGAAGTAATGTATTAACTATGCAGAGGATGGTGGGTATGTCAAGGAAAACCAAGTATAATGATATTTTAAAAAAGCCACTATTATTTAAAAAGAACAGTCTGAGAAGAGTCAATATTGGGAAGGCTTTTTGGCAATGGGCTAGCTGCTTTTGGTGGTATGGCTGAAAGGAAAGTGTCTTCAAGAACCCAGATCCTTTGGTTGTTTTCATGGGTCTGATAATAAATTTTGAAAATCACTCTTGTTGGGTTCTTGTTTACAATCAGCTAAAGCTTTCAAAATCATCACAAGGTGCTGAGACTTGATTTATGCATTCAGCTTCCCTTTTGTAGAGTTCAAAATAGTGATCCAGTTGCTAAGAGAAAGTAGCTTGTCTACATTATTTGTTGTGTTTTTTTCCTAAATGTTTTGGTAGTAAGCGGTGTGTGTTTCTTTCTGTTATTTTGCAGTTGTGAAACATTATAGTAACTTTTCACACATTAACAAAGTTGAAATATGGTTGTGAATGAAAATTTTTCTTTTATATGACCTGAGTTAAGAGCAGTTGTTTTTATTTTAGAATGCTGTGAGCCAAAAACTGATGAAAGGAGGATCTAACCTCATGTGACTTCAACAAATAGTTAAATAAACCTAGAGGTTAGCTACCTGGAGATATTATTTGGCATTTCTTGATGGGAATGCAAGAAAAGAGATGCCATTTAAATTGTTTCAGTGTTTTCTATAGCAAATCTCCATTTGCAGAGAACATACCTCTGTTGGTCTAAAGTTTACACACAATAACAGTTTTCATAGGCTTACATGTTCAGAGATCTTAGTTTGTTGGCTGACTGAACCACAACAATTCAAGTTTCTGTTGTTGATTCAGCTTGGTATCAGTTGTCTGCTTTCTAGAATAACCTAGGTCTTGGTGACAAGAAGAGAGAAATGTCTATGATTGCTTCCTGCAAGGCCCTGGGAAACATTTGGAGAAACAACTCCTGGCATAGCTTGTGGACAGCTTTCACAAATAAAAGTCTGTGTACTTTGCCTACATAGTTCCTGCAGTATTTACAGCTATTCCGATTCATTAAGTGCTTGTATGGAAAACACTGCCCTTACAAAAAACATAAGGTTTTATCTTAATTGCCCAAGTTGGAAGAATAAAAGACTTAACACAATGTATAAAGAGACTAGAAGTTTGGGCAAACATTAACTTTAAAGGAAATAGATAAGAATTTAGAGGTTTAGTACTGCACAAATAACCTGAAATTAAACTTGATCTGTTTCTGTCCATGGTTGTATTCCAACATTTTCTAGACTACATGCATGTGTTGATTGTAGATCTAAAGCCTCTGGCAAACTGTTGATACTTTTGTGTTGGTTTTCTACTTGTCAGGTAAATATTGAGATGCTATATCAAAACTGAAGATTATTCTGTGGTTTTTTGGTTCTTAATTTCATATTAAAGAACAAAAAGTTGTCTTCAGGCTAATTACAATACAGTTTTCCACAGTGAAATAAGTTTTTAAAATTAAATGCTTTAGGTACTTTTAATTTCTAAGGTACAGAGAAATCTAACAAGATGGAATATAGTTTGTTCCCTTATAAGAAAAACACAAAACAAGCAAATCAAGAAATGAACAAAAGAAACTTTAGGTACATGTATAGCAAGCTGTTGTTCATATTCCAGGAAACTTTAGTCTCACATTAATGAACAGGTACTGTCCTGCTGATTTGTCCCCAATATGGACGTCCAAGTTACGTTAATTGCATGGAAGCAGGAGTGCTATTAATGCTATTTTTGGACTTCTCTTTGCTTGGAAACCTGTAATACTGCATTTGAAAGTTGCTAAATTTAATCCTTCAGGAGAGAACTTGAAGGGAAAAAAAGAACTAGTATATAATCATGGTTATTTTTTTCTAAAGTCATCTTTTTTGAGTTATTTCACTTAATACAGACAGTACAATGCTCTTCAGTCTTAATAACCAAACTCTAACAGGAACTGAATCTGTTGCTAAATACTTTTCTGATCCCCCATCCATGTTTTTCCCTAATGTATTTTCATGTTTTTAATCACAGAATCACAGAATCACAGAATGTTAGGGATTGGAAGGGACCTCGAAAGATCATCTAGTCCAGTCCCCCTGCCGGAGCAGGATTGCCTAGCCCATATCACACAGGAACGCGTCCAGGCGGGTTTTGAATGTCTCCAGAGAAGGAGACTCCACAACCTCTCTGGGCAGCCTGTTCCAGTGTTCAGTCACCCTCACCGTAAAGAAGTTTTTCCTCATATTTCTGTGGAACCTCCTGTGTTCCAGCTTGCACCCATTGCCCCTTGTCCTGTCAAGGGATGTCACTGAGAAGAGCCTGGCTCCATCCTCATGACATTCTTGCTTTGGAACTAATAACATGACTTGAACTATATAGCTGCATGGTGGAGGAAAGAGAAAACCTCTTTCTCATACAACTTAGTGTGTCTATATAGAATCAGATAGAAGCCTTATTCCAATTTTGTTTTCACAGTGCATTTGTTAGAACCTTGTGGCATAACTAGCCACGGGTTTTAAAGTATACCATCTATTTGATTTTTTATTTATTAATTTATTTTTAATCAGTTTTATCTTTTAAAAACCCTAGAGGCTGTTAAAATGGTTTAACTAGCAGGAAGATTTAGTTTGTTTGAATTGCAAGTGTGCCTTTCCTGCCTCATGCTGCCCTCTTCTCCCAGACTTTTTTGTGATGGTGGTAGGATGCTTGGTTTGACTCACAGGATCAGAGGCGCCTTCTGCAGAATGTTCCCTTCCTAGTTCTCCCATTGTGTCTGTTCCATTTTCATGGCTGCTGTTCCCAATTCCCTCTTCCAACATTTTGTGAAGGCAATGGATGTGAATGTATTTCAGCTGAAAACAAAATTGGGATGCTGTGATACTGTCTGTAGGACTGCAGGTACTGTGTTGTTGATAAGCAGTGACATAATTAGTAATGCACAGATTGCTGTGACAACATCCAGTAAACCTGGAAATAGATATTTTTCTCCTTGTTAATCCTTCTTCTAACCACTGTAGATATTACTTAATATAATGGACCTATTTTCAGCTACAGGTGTGATTTTTTTCAGATTAATTCTACTCATTTGTTTCTGTGACCTTCACATAAAAGGTAATCCTTATTTGGTTTGTTAATTTGGGTAATATAAAGTTTGTTGAGGGGGAGTAATAAGAAAGGGAGAAAAATAAGCACATAGAAAACACCTGCATTTCTTTTTTTTTTCCCCAGAAAAAAGTTTAAGATATTTTTATTTACAGCTGGTGTTGTGTTGTTTGTAGCCAGAGTAATAAATTAGATACTTTGATGTGTGCAGAGGAGTATGGAATCTTTGTGCCTTATGAGAGTTGGTCATAAATGATGTCGGTGAGGACGATTGTTCAGGATCTAAGTGTTAAAGCTGGAACGGAGCAGTGGAAATGCATTGAATCTACAGTTACACAAGGTGAAACCTTCTCAGATTTATTGACTTTTTGTTCTTGATCATGGACTGTTTGAAGTAAACATGTTTACATCCAAAACCTCGTGCACCTAGATAAACAGTACTGAGCTCAATGTGGAATACTACTTCAACAGTTGTTAATAGCCGTCAGAATTTAATAGAAGTGTATCACATGAGGATTTTGCAAATTTCATTGCATGTTGCTACCTTGAGATGTAATAAAATTAGGTTGGCATACTGTATGTTTTTACACATGACAGTTTAGATATTTCTTAGATTTTAAAGTCTATTTCTACATGATCTGCATGTAAAGAAAGTGTCACATACTGAAAACACTTCCACTGCAAGTATTTTTCAAATCAAAGAAAATGAAACAGTTTTAAATACAGGTTTGCACACATGTGCACACTGCCCTCACGGATGCAAGACGCTGTTGCTTGTACTTGCCTGCAGAGAAGATGAGAAGAGGCAGCCTGTGATAGATTTGTTGGCAAGTGAAGCTCAGAGTCTGAATGGTGAAGTGGCCAAGGTTGGAGGGCCTGTTCCTTTCTGCCAGTGTCAAGGCAACTGCCACTACATAAGTGAGGCTAGTTGCAGGGATGGCAGTATGTTAAACTGCTGCAGGAGGACTAATGAGAATAGTTTAATAGCCTTAAAATATTTCTTTCCTTAAGCTGCTAAGTTTTGCTGCAGGTATAAACTGAGTTACAGTGATTGCAATAATTGTGTAATGATTTTTTTGATACAGCTTGTGAGATTGCTTTCCATAGTTGTTGCTAAATCCTAGATAAAATAAATATTTAAGAATACAGATGGTGGACTCTGTTAAGGTGTATAGTTGATTTTGGAGGCTGGTATAACAATAAACAAAAAATTGCTACATTGGGTTAGATTGTTGTGTTATTTGCATTTACTCTTCCTCTCACTTTTTGAGAATTGATCCTGTTTAGTTTTGTTTACAGGTAAGAGATTATATCTAAGTGGGATCCAGTAAAAATCAAAACTGCCTGTTCTTAATCTAGGGTGCTGTTACAGGTTATGGAAAAAGTAGTGTGTATTTTGACATTCTTCTGGCAAACTTCTTACATGCTTCAGGAATGAAGCCAAGTGCCTTCAAAACATGAGAGATATACACGTAAGTGCCTTCAGGGTATGCAGAAGTTCAGGGATAGGTCACTAGTGGTGACTTGGCATGCTATCTTGCATGTGTATGTGAAAGGAGGAGTGTTTCTGAAATGTTATCAGTACTGTTTCTTGGGGAGTGAGGGTGACCAATTTTCTTTGAGTATTGGGAGATTTTTAAAAAGAAATACAATTTTTAAATGAAAGGGAGAAGAGACAGTGGGAATGTTAACCCCTCTCAGGTTTGTAAAGCTATTTGCCAATGTGAAATATCTTCCTTGTGTTCCCATATGTGTTCCTGTGAAGCAAATGCTTTATTGTTCTTAAACCTTGTGATGCTTTTATTCCTTAGTAATGACTTCCTAGCAGTGCTCTTATGAGGGTTTCCACTAAGATGTCTGTTCCTGTGACTACACTGCACCCTACGTAGCAATCCATAGTGTGAGGAGTTTGCATTAGTGTACAGCAGGTGCGTGGTATGGTGGCAGGTTGGTGGTTGGGTTGCCTTTCCGGCAAGTAGTAGCTGTGGGTTTGCATTTCCCTCGGGCACAGAAAGTTGCAGAACTGGGTCCCCTGCATCCTGGGCGAGTTCTCAACCCAGTGGGCACCTGTGTGTTTGCTCAGAGGGAGGAGGAGGAGGTGCTTGCCTCCTGGTTTAGGATCCTCAGAGTGCAAAACAGTACCTAGTTTGAGGGTCCCAGTTAGGCTTCTGTGTGGGGTAACACTTGGCTGCTGAGGTTTTTACAGAAGACAACAATTTGGGGCATGAGGAGAGATGAAGACTAGAACTTGTCTGTAGTTTTTTGAATTGCAGTTTTGCTTTTTATGTTCAGTATAAATGCTGAGGTGGCAGACTCTCTTGTGGAGCCAGACTTGAGGCAGCTGAGACAATTTTGCCTGTAATATGGAATTATTTTCTTCTTTCTAAATATACAGCAGTCACATCTATTTCCATAATACATTTGATAAAATAACAGTGTGGAACAAAATTTCGTATGTAAAATACTGTATCTTCATATACATATGTGCGTGTGTTGTAAGTCTTTAATGTCAGTTTTTACGAGACAACAAAGTTAAAGTCAGATTATCTAAGAATTTTTTATTACTACGAAAAACCCCACAGAATTCCATTCTAATTCATTGCATCATGTTCGAGGAGAAAACCCCCTCTGAAGCATGTAGTGTTGGAAAGTACCCTTGCACAAGATAGAGGAAACCCTGGCATTTTACCCATTTTCCACTGTTCCTTCTGAAGACATATCAGATTCCTTGGGATTTGTAAAAGGTCATGAACAAAATAAAGAACATTCTTGAGTATACAGTTATAGCTAATTAAAAACTAGACATTCATTAGAGTATCAGTATTGCTTGTGTTTGGAAAGAACATCTACATCTTGGTTAAGAAAATGTGATTTAGCAGAAATAATGGTTGCAGACAAATCACTTCTCAGGCTTAAGTTTACTGTGCAATAGAATCAAAATGTTTTTGTTTAAAAAAAATGGAACTTTTTAGTAAGTGCTAGGCTGACTTTCTTCTTGTACCTTGTCAATACAGAACTAAAGCTTTTCCATATGGAAGAGCCTCCAGTTGTGACTGCTCTGCTTTTGTGTCCTGTTGTGAAGGACAGCCAGTCTTTGAAAAGGAAATGCGAAGATGATCTTTCTAAAAATAATTCCCTACCAGGGAAGACATGGGGAGGTGGAAGATAGAACATGCTGCTGTACTGCGAGATGAAAATTCCCCCAAAAGCCTGTTGTTCAGGGGTAGCATAGCTCTCTACTTCCTCTGTGTTTTTCAGGCATACCATGACCTAATATGACTAAAATGTCAGAACTGTTACGCTATTTCAATTAAGTCTATTTTACTGTCTTGTGTTCAGAACCCTATTAATTCAGTTGCTGGTTCAAGATGGAAACTGTTTTCTGTATTTCTTTGATGTGAACTAAAGTAAACAACTACTTTGAGTGTTGCTTTAAATTTGCTAGAGATATTTGAAACCTTATAATACCTTTTAATTTCATTTCATATTTTAAATACGTAGGCATGACCCTGCAGGGCTTGCTTGTTTGGGAGACCTCAAAAGTGGTTTGCCCATTTTGGCAGGGGATAATCTCAACTACGTGTGATTTTGTAAACTGAAAATATGTAAGAAGCAATTCAGGCAAAGGATGAGAGGGTAGGAGGAGGGAAGGCCGTCTCTCTGGGTCATCACAATCAGCTGGGAGGTATCAGAGCATTACTTATGCCATACCGTTTTTTACATCACCTAAGTCATTTGGCCATTCATTTCTAAACCCTGTGGTAACTTTCTCAGTTGTCTGAGACTACGGGTGGCTGAATTGTACCTGTATTACACAAATTGACACATGCAAGAGTTAGTGGCTTTGAAAGCCTTAGCCTAACCTACTTTTAGTTGATATAAGATTTTTATTCACTTCAACTCAGTATACATGCTACTGAACCAGTATACAGCTGGTTAATGTGTTAATATAGCCAAATCGTTAACTGTATGTATATTCATAAATCTACAGCCAGTTAAAACCTTAGTAACATTAAAAGATAAAATGTTCTTTTTGGCCTGTGTTTTATATGCAGTCTTGAGTCTTATCAGTTAATTTTTAATAAATAAAAAGTTTTAATTTTTTATATACTAATTATAAATAATTGAAAATTATTTTCCAATGTGTCTTTTACTTCATGCCTTTAAATATGTTCTAAAGACCACTGAGAGATATGGCCTAAAATTCCAGTAGACACCATGTTGTGTTCTTACAGAAACATCTTGTTAAGAAAATGGAGTTTAGTATTTTAAGTCAAACTCACAATGCATTTGAATATGCTTGCTGTCTAGTAAGTAACATAAACATCAAGAAAGATGGAACAGGACCATATACTTACCTGCTTCATGGCATAATTACATCTTTTCTTTTTCTTCTTTTTTTTTTTCTACTTTATGTAAACACAGGAACTTCTGAAGGAAAAAAAAAGCCTCCAGCATGGCTCTGGTATGACTTATGCTTCTGCACAAATACTTTCTCATTACTGAGAAGAAAGACTGTACATTTCATTTGTGAGAAATGTGTTTTAGTTTTCATTGCATTATCCCTTGTTTTGATTTAGCCACAGCAGTGAATTGCAGCTGGATGACAAAAAAAAAATGTATTTCTGCTTTTTCTAGGTGTGGGCACTCTCCTGTGTACCGTTCACGTGAGATGTCAGGTCGGGCCCTTGTTCCATTTGTTATGGTAAATGAAGTACCACATACAGTGCTGTCCTTGGTGGAGGGGCTTCCAGACTCTACCAGTCCTTGCATACGACAGAATAATATTCATGGAACGCTTCTGCAAGTAAGTTTTTAGGGGTTGGGTGTTTTTTTTGTTTGTTTGGTTGTTTTTTTTTCCTGTTTTCTGGTTGGGTGTTTCGTTTTGTTGGGTTTGGGGTGTTTTGGTTTTTTTTGTTTTTGTTTTTTTTTATTTTACAGTGGGGTGTGTGTTGGATTTTTTGTTCATACTTCAGAACCAGATAGCACACCATGAGTTGTGCTGAACATTCACACATTGCCAAAACATGTATGAAGACTGCTTTTGAGTCAATTCTGTCAAATGATAAATGTGGAATGCACATTTCAACCGTCATTAGAAGGCTGTAAGCTGTAAATACCAACATTTACATTTCATGAAATGTTTCATCTCTGGAGATTGAAGTGCTTTGAGAGCAAATATCTTTATCTAAACATATCTATAGAGAGGTCTGTGTGACTTGCCCAAAATCACAGAGCAGATCTGAGGCAAAGCTGAACTCCAAGCACCAATAGTATTGTAGATATTGAGACTTGCTACTTACCTACATACTTACATATTACTTCATTTGCTTTTCCTGCTACACCAGCAGCTTTCTGTCAGTTTGTTCTACAAGTTGTGATAAGGTTTATACTGTATTCTTCTGAAAACATTCTGGGGAACAGCTTGCTGTCGGTGTGGAATCGGGAATTTCTTCATTCCCCATATATCATTCCTTTGTTTTATGGCAGTTGGTTTGCTGTGTTTGATTTTTAATCTATCATGATAATAAGTTACCCATTTTTATTGCCTGTTTTTCATGAGCAACCCTCCAACAAAGCCATATTGTACATGATCAGCTCTGTTAGTCTGCCTTAGTTGGCAAGCTCTCTAGGTACACCTTCCCACTGTAAACTGTGTGGTGGGATGTGTGTAGTTTTGTTTTGTTTTTTTATTGTATCTTTTCCAGCATATTTATTTCCCTTTAAAATCACAACCTTATGGGAAACCTAGGGCAGGGAAATGAGTGAAGTCTCTCTAGAGCTGTTACTGTCAACTTTACCTGTAAAGGGTTTCGGCCAATTGAATCTAGATTTGGATGACAATTGGTTACAGTGAAGGTTGTCGCAGGGTGTGGGATGATCGTGTCCAGTCTTTTCTGGTCTGAAAAGCAGTCTGTGCACCTGTATACATGCAAGTGCTTAGACCCGTGAGCTGCTGCATCTGCGTGGGAAAGAGGAGATTGCCATCAGCAAGTTACCTGTGTAGCCCCAGTGTGTCATGAAACTCCTGAACCTCCTGAAGCATTAGGAAGAGAGGGTTATTCCAACAGAGAGAATTAAGTGCTTTCTCAGTCCAAAATGCTTATAACCCTGGTTGTGAGGGTATGGACTGGCTGTAGTATATAAAGCTACTGCTGCTTTTTAGTGACCTGGAAAAAAAATAATAATGGAGGGTTAGTTCTGAAAGAGCCCAAAGGATGATCTGGTTTTTAATCCAGTGTTGCTAACACAATCTTATGCATGAGTGTAGGGAGTTCTTTTCCATACCTGTAAGGCAGGAGATATTCTCAGGGCTTTAATGTGATTTTTTTATCTGTTTTGAACAGCCACTAGGAACTACTGCTGCAATTGGTACTGTACCAGGGAGGGACCAGTGCTGTCAGAGTATGATATTCTTCAAAAAAAAGTCAGTTGTACCATAACAGTTCAGTGATGTTTGGTCTCTTACATTTGTGTTGGGCTTTGCTTTTATGACTTGTGAATCAAGGTTGTGCAAAGTCTTCATTTAATACTTAATCAAATTTAGTGTATGACTGAAATGCTGAACTATCTGTTGCTAGTTAAAAATAACAAAACATTCAGAAGAAATACTGTAGGGTGATAAAGATGTGCAAAAAGGGAGGTGGTGGTGTTTGACCTAAAACACTAATGCCAGGTGGTTAAACATATAGTTAGCATGCATGTCCTGTAAATAGTACAAATAGCAAAGTATTGTGACTTTCAGGGGTTGTTGGATGCATGGTTTCAGTTTCCTTTTTGTCAATGTAAGATGAGACTTGCAAAGCTGCCTCTAAGGCTCATTGAAATGTAGAAAATTATGTTAGAGGACTATTCCTTAAAGCGCTGTTTCTCCAAAGGCTTACTTGAAGAGACAGTGATCTGGCAGTGTTCGAAACTGTTTGCACTGTGTTTGCATGACACAGTAGAGAGTTTATCTTCCTCTTTGATACAAAACCAAACCAAAAATCCCTACTAAAAAGAGGAGTCAGTACAAAACTCAATAAAATTTAGATTTTTCCAGCAATACAAGGCCAATATCTTATGAAAATGGAATACAGTAATTTCGTTTGTTCAGTCACATTAGTCAGAAGCTGACTGAGTTCATTGCCTGATTTTTTTCTTTCAGTGTTCATATGCTGTCAAGTCTTGAACAGGAAAGTTGGAATTATTCAGAATTAAAGCTTATGTGGCAGTGCCAAATGTAATGAATCTTGAAGGTATATTTCAGTTATGTTTCAGATTATGTAATTGCTTCCTCTATTTCAAGCCAAATGTTAATTTATAGAAAGATCATTCAAAAAGAGTTCAGCATGGAGTGCTTATCCAAACATGGCCTGGTTTTCAAAATGGTGAGATTGACAAGGAGTGTTTTTTGATGGTAGGTGCAAATGTGTTGTGTTTAACTTCAGACCTTTGCATTATGTGAAAATATGGCTTTTCTTCCCCAGTGTGATAACTGTGGCTCAGTCTACGTAGGAATATGAGTGTACATGAGGATAAAATAATGTTATGGTTTACATGTTTTACAGAATTCTTTTCAAGAATTATCTAGGAGGAATACTGCTGTTCTGTAACTCTTACGAACTGATAATATTCTTCAAGGAGTAGTTCTTCATCATAAGTAAATGCATTGACTTGAGTAAGACAAAGAAAAATCTTTTCTATGCTTAGTGTTTCTTTTATGAGTGCAGTTTCTGCTTCACTTCGTAACCCACACTGGCATGAGGGGGAGGGAGTCAAGTTTGTAATCCACAAGAAAATGCAGAAATCTTCTGTTGGCCTTCTTGAATGATGAAATATTTCTGGCTTCTTTTGTTTTAAGATCTAGTTTTTTTAGCGGATTGGCTGAAAGGAATTGCTCATCCAGAGCTTTATGTAGAGACTTCTGGAACTGTGTCAAAACTGATAACTAGGGAAGCCTTTATGTTTGTGAAACTTTCTGACTTTTGGCAGTTGCCAAGGAACTTAAAGTATTTGGGAAGATTGAGAGGTGTCCTTATCAGAGGATCAAATGTTCTTTTGACCTACTGCCTCTTTAGGATTGGAATTCCTGCAGTATGTATTCCATCTGTTCAGAATAATTGAGAAATTCAGAATTAAGCTGTAATTAATTCAGAAATGTTTTATTCAATAACCTGTACTTGTGATTAGTAATTTCTATGTACTGGTTTGACACATGGTGGTATTTGTAAGCCATGCAGGTAGGGACATGGTCTGCTTTCTCTTTTCATGTCTGTGTTTTTGTAGAAATATTTAATCTCATAGACAACAGTCTTAACTGGGTCTCTTAAAACTAGAGTAAAGAAGACATCTATGTAAAAGAGTGTGTTTTGAGTCCTGATGTTTATGAAAGCTTCCAGTCTTCAGTTTGTCTAATTCTATGCAGTTGCAATAAGCCTGAACGTCTTGAGCAAAACACTTGTTAGAGTCAAGAGTTAATCAAAGACCTCCAAACTTCAGTAAAGCTCAAGGTTCACTTAAATTTAGAATTCAGAGAGAGAGATCACATGGAAATGAGCCCTAAGTAGAAAAAGGAATTATGGAGACCTGGTAGTTCTTCAAAGAAACGATAACTCCAGAAGTAGGAATCAACCTAACACAGAATGGATAGAAAGTGTAATAGCACACCAGCTTGGACAAATTAGGAGTTCTTTACTGAATGCAAAGCAAGAAGAAACATACTGAAGCAAGAGCATACAGAGAGGAAATTGGAAAGACCAGTGCAAAAACTGGCTGTAGCCTTCAAGAGATTTCTACAGAAATACTTAGTCTGGGAAAATGGAAGCTATTGGTAGCTGATGTCTGAAAGGTATACTTTTCTTCATTAGTTCATTAACACAGTCCAATATGAGCTTAAATATTGAAAACTACTTTCTAACATTAAGGATGCATTAATGTTCAGCACTTACACATGATGGCAGATCCACTATTTCTATCAGATTTTGCCTGGGCCTGGGAGATGGACAGATGATTGCTTGAGATTCCTGCCAGTCTCCCCTTTATTTTTTAATTATTCTTTGATCCTGCCAGTGATTGGGGCATTTTCATGAAGCTATGCAGAATTTTTATTTCCATCAGTCTGCACCTGGTTAATTCTTGTCTGCATAGATTTGTGGGTATAACATCCATAGCTTTTATTGTTGTAGCTGGTTGTCTGTAAGCCATCAAATTTTTGACATAAATTACTCAAATTAGTTTTTAAGATTGTTATTGAAAATAAAGGGTTAAATATTACAAACATGAATTTTACTGGGATTGGAAATAACTGATTGAAACTTTGAACAGTTTTTATATATGATTTAGATAAGATGTTCTGTACACTTACACTTTATACTGAACAGAGTCCCGGAAGGTAAGCAAAGCTTCTGGGCATACTAGGGAAAGAAAGCTTGGGCCTGTGTTATTCCTAACGATGGGCCTTACTAGTAAAGACTGAGATGAAGACGGCATGCAGTACCTCAGCCTTACCTCAGCCAGATTCATCTTCAGGTGGGCTTTGGCTTTCCTGACTGCATCTCTCCATGCTTGGACAGTGTCTCTGTTCTCCTCCCAGGTTACCCGTCCCTGCTTCCACCTTCTTTATGCTCCCTTTCTGTGTTTGAGTTTTGCCGTGAGCTCCTTATTCATCCATGCAGGCCTCCTGGCATGTTTGCCTGCCTTCTGGCTTGTTGGGGTGGACTGCTCTTGAGCTTGGAGGAAGTGGTCCTTGAATATCCACCAGCTTTTTTGGACCCTGCTCCTTCCAGGGCCTTATCCTACAGGACTCTACCAATCAGATCCAGGAAGTGGCCAAAATCTGCTCTCATGAAGTCCAGGGTTGTGATCTTGCTTTTTGCCCTGCTCCTTCCTTTCAGGATCCTGAACTCCACCATCTATCTCATGGTCACTGCAGCCAAGGCTGCCTTTGACCTTCGCATCCTCAATGAGTCATTCATTGTTCATGAGTATGAGGTCCAGAAGACCACCTCTCCTTGTTGTCTTTTCTGTTGCTGTTGTCAGAAAGTTGTCATCAATGCTCTCCAGGAGCCCCTTGGGTTGCTTATGCTGTGCTGTGTTGGTCCTCCAGCAGATACCAGCATGGGTGAAGTTCCTCATGAGGACCAGGGCCTGAAAACGCAAGGCTACTTCTAGCTGTCTGTAGAAGGCCTCATCCACCTCTTCTTCCTAGTTTGGCGGCCTATAGCAGACACCCACTACAGTGTCACCCATACTAGTCTGCTTTTTAGTGCTTACCCATAAGCTCCCAGCTGGCTCATCATCCATCCCCAGGCAGAGCTCCATGCGTTCCAGCTGTTCTCTCACATAGAGGGCAACTCCATCTTCTCATTTTCCCCACCTCTCCTTCCTAAAGAGCCTGTATTCCTCCACTGCAGCACTCCAGACATGTCAGCTATCCTATCTTGACTCCGTGATCCCAACAAGATCACAGCCCTGCATCTGCACACAGACCTCTTAGTTCCTCTAATCCTTTAACCTCTTCCTTTGGGTGCTTTAATGTAAAAGAGAAGTTACAGGGACCCTAAGCATGATTTGCTGAGAAAACAAGGCAGCACTTTTAATTCATCTGGTTGTAGATTATTTATGATGATTAAAAAAAAAACTTCCAAATGCCTGAACTTTCAGATTGGTTTGCCAAGGAAAGCAGATGTTAGACTTCAGCTTTTGTTTTTATCTTGTGACAATCAGTTAACATGATTGATGCTGGATTTCAAAGGCTGTGTGATGGGCATAGACCTAGAATCTAGTTGTTATTAGTACAGTAGAATAGCAGCAGTATGACTGGAGCTTTCACAGTTCTGCACGCATTAGTTTACAGAAATCTCTTTCACATTTGTGCACTGGAAAAATCTGTACTTTAATGGAGAGTGTACATACCCTTACATACTACTCATTGAGAACAATTCATTGGACAGCTGCAATTAATCATGGAGCAGATGTAATTACTATTAAGTAATTTTGGGGTTTTGTTGTTTGTTTTTGGTTTTTTTTTGTGTGTTCACTAATTCAAACAGTTCTGTTTGGCATATGAATGCAGTCTTGTGCAAGGAATGTTGGTTTGAGTTTTTGAACCTTTTTTCTTTTTGCTTTTGAAACCAGCACCACTGTTGCATCTTTCTCAAATCTAAAGAACAGACTGAGTCACATCAACTTAGTCAGCTGCATGTGACAAAAATTAGACTTAATAGGAGATAGAGGCCTTCATAACTCTTTACATTAATTAACATTAATTTTAAAGATTAAATTTTTCACTGACTTCAGTGGGACAAGAACTTAGCAATTATTATTTTTCAGGGAATAGCAGCATCCTATAGAATTAGACTCATCTTTCTGAAAATACTTTCCAATGGAAGAATCTAGAACCCTTGTATTAAAAAAAATAATATGATTAAAAAACCTGTGTGGTTGCGTGGCAGATTTTTCTGCCATGCGCACAGGGCTTTTATGAAAGAGATTTATTGTTTCTATTTTTTTTTTGTGGAGTTTATTGAATATGGCAAGATTTGTGTGATGGGAGAACTTTAATTTATCTGTATCAACTCTTTAGGTATGCTGATGTTTTAAATATTAATGGCAAGCTGGAAGAAGTGATTTAAAGATGGAAGAATTGATTTAAAGGATGGTTGGAGACTTCATTAAAGCTGCAAGAAAACCAGGACAAGAACATAATGTGAGAACAGCCTTACAGGGTCATGCAGAGATTTCTCTGAGTCAGTGTGCTGCTTCCAACAAGGACCGATAGCACAAGCCTAGGAAAAAGAGTAAGACAGACCAAGCAGCTGGAGAAACATCTGCATGCGCTGTCTTGGCTCAGAGTACTCTTAAGCCAGAGATGTATAGACATGACTTTGTTGAAGATAAAAAATGAGTACGTAGTTGTACTCAGGAAAAGAAGCAGTTTATGATGAAAACATCAATATGTTAGGTAGTTTAATTATCTGGAAGAGTTGTATTAAGACAGATGGTTGTTGATGAAAGTAGAGCCTGCCTAATGAATGTGGATGCCTTTGTCCTTCCTTTGAGAGGAGGAGGGTTTTAGCTTAAGTTGCTACAATGAAAGGTCAAGCTTCAGGTATTTGAGATTACGACCACCCTTGTGTTTTATGAGTTTTAATAGTTGGATGCGTACTCAGAAGAATAAAGACAATGTAAATAAGTATGAGCATTTAAAAATAAAGCAGAGAAGAATGATGCATGAAGAAGAGCTAGCAAGCAATCACGGAACCTTCTTTGTTACAGGACTGAATAGGTAATAAAAGCCCGCAGACTACAGTGGCTAGGGTGTGAGAATATAACAGGAGACAAATTAGGCAAATGTATTTTGAAGGTCATTCTTGGATGTTGGTCCTTGTGGCTGAGTGAAGGAGAGAGGTATGCTACTCATTAGCTTGACCTAAAAATCCTTAATGTGAATTAAGCAGGGTGTCAGTGTCAGTGACCATATTTTTTTCCTGTTTTGTTTCAAGGACAAAGGATCTCTAGGGTCTGAGGGAATGAATGGGGAAGTAGCATATTGTTTATTTGGCTTTATTCAGTAGCACAGAAACATTGACTATGGTGAATTACGTTTTATTTGGTTTGGCAGTAAAGTTTGAAGTGCAGCAGTTCAACGTTGGCTTATAAAAACTCGATATAGTAAATAAATGTTACATTATCTACAGATCAAAGAAATAAACCTGCTATAATTAAATATTTTCCAATGAAACTTCCTTCCAGCTGTTTCTTTTCTAAGCTCAGTTTTTAGTGTTTAAGATAAGCATTACTTTTAAGATTAGTACAAAGAGAAAAGAAATACTGATGTCAAGTTGAAAACTTATTCACTTATATGAAGCTGGCAATAACAGAACAGTTGTCTCATTTCTTTGTGTTGTAAATTTCTATTAACTGCTACGTAGGGGTACACTGATACGAGGCAGTAAGCCTCCTTACTGTAAGTAAGGGCAAGATTTATATTTATGAATGCAACACAGATGCAACTGAGTTCCAAGAATGGAAGGAGGCTGTCTCTGAAAGAAAATCATTGATGATATTTTGCCAAAGGTTTTCTTGCAGCTGCTTTTTTTTTTAAAAAACAAAACAAAACAAAACAAAAAAAAACCCCAAACAACAAACCTCACATGGTATTGCTAATTGACTGGGCAGATCTGCTAGTTGGACATTGCTTTGAAGTTTCTTTAACTGTAGTTAGTGATGCTCCCAAATATTGTATCTCTGACTTCCTCAGACATGTCGCTAGTTTTCAAAAAGGCGTAGATTTAGACAGCTCTCAACTCTATTAGGTCTTTTTGTTCAGTTTCTGCATCGTTACTGAGTTCCTTCCTACAGCAGCTATGGACATGCAGAGGTGCTATTGTGGTAAACCTTGTGGTCACATGTTTAAAGTTAAAAAAAAAAAAAAAAGTGTGGTTTTAGTACAGCATAAGCAATATTCATCAATTAGTGAAAACAAGGCTGCTGCTGTTTTTACTTGAGAGGTGACTATAATAAGGACTACTCTAGGTTGTACCAGGGGTAGTGTGACAGTTGCTCCCTCTGTAAAGTGGAATGGATAACTTGATGGATGCACTGCCTCCCTCTCTCCCACACCCTAGATTTTCCTGCTTATTACTATGGGTATGGCAAGCAGTTGCTATGCAAATGTTTTGGCCTCCCTGATCCAGTGCACCTAGTACCACTCCTTAATGAACAGAAGCTCCTGCAACCCACGTTGCTAGCAGAGGTTGCAGGGTGGCTGTGTTTCCAGCCATTTGAGGTACCCTACCTGGTGTTCAGTTACAGCCATAAAGCATCACTGGTGTTCAGCTGGCTTCTCTAGTTATGTCTTGGATAAATGTGCAGTGATTGAAAACACTGTATACGAATGTGGTTATATAGAACAACTTCTATTAGGTGTTAGGATTAAACTAAGGAAAGAGAAATCCTCCTATAGGTACAGTTTTCACAATGGATAGATTATTTTCTTTTTAGGTGATGGAGATGTTAGAAACAAGTGTGCTACTTTTTGCTACTTAAAACTTCCTGAAGATACTTGAACTATTTTAGGCAATCGCTGGTTAACTTGATTTAGACCTCCCAGAACAGCAATTGAACTCTTGTGAAGTCTAAATTTTTTAAGTGTTCAGTTCTATGTGTATTTCATGCACCTGTTTTGTATTAAGAATCTTTACGTATCCCTCATGATTAGTCAGGAAAGCAATCCTATCACTCTGTCACAGGCAGAGGATGTTTTTACAGTTGGGAAGGGAAAAGTTGAAACTTGTAAAGGGTACCGAAGATATAATATTCTCCTAGGTGGTGCAGTGGATTAATTTAGTACTCCACAGAGTTCATTTTTCATCTCTAAAAACATGTTTTCAATCTGACCCGCATAGGATTTTTTTCTCTTCCTTTTGATCTAGAAACTGTGTCTTTAAAACTTTCAGAGCCAAAAAAAAGATAATCCTGGATACACTTCCTAAATATACTTTTAAAAATACCCATCCGTGATAAGTTCTGACTGCTTGAGGATGTATAAAAAATAATTATGAACAGTGAGGGCCTTTTACTATGCTCCATGTTTTCAGAAGTTCAGGCTATAGTGAGAAATGTGGGAAGGTGCCGTCTTTGGAAGCCTTCTCAGCCTGTTTACAAACCAGAAGAATATCCTCCATGAAAGGGGCAGAAAGCTGGAAAAATTGGCATTTACAAGAATGCTGGATGGGAGAAGTGAATGAAGAGTGGTTTTAAGTAGAAAACTACTCAGAAAAGACTTACCTATACTGAAGGCCAGGATGCAAGAATCTCAAATAGTGGAACAGAACATTGAAAGGAAGAGAGGAGGAAAAACCTGGAAATCTAAGAAAATGAAACAAAGTAAACACAAAACAAGAATAAGACACTTTTCCAAGGTGTGAAAATTAATTTCAGAGTGTTCATGAGTCAAATTAGAATTTTTTGAATCAATGTAGTGTACTTTTTCCTTCTTCAGCCAAGTTTAAAGCATGTTACTTGCTTTACTTTTTCTATTTATGTCACAGGCATTTCTTGCAGTAGTGTTTTTTACAACTGTTTTTTCTTGATTTTATTAATTTAATTATTTTAGAATATCTGCATTTCTGAAGCAGTTGTTGTTACAATGCTAAAATTCTAGAAACAGTTTTCACATGGATGTTTGATTTAAAGTGTTTTTTTACTCAGGCTCTAGGTGACTCTGAATCTGAACTGATGGCATACTCTGGAAATGTATGCCTCTGGTTTTGTTGCTCTGATGCTGTTTATTCATGGGCCAGGAGAGAATGGGAAATGGATATCCAGGCTGACATAAAGAAACTACACAGGACAGAAAGTTTATGTGCGGGTGAGACTAACAAGAAGAAGCTGTGTTATACTTGTATCTACTGGTGGAGGGGTTTTTTTGGAGCGGCAGGGGTGATGTCTTACTATAAGAGTCTACCTATATGTTTTGCTTTTAGGTCAGGGTCTATGTGGGGATCAATGCTCTATTGAAAGAAGAATTGTCTTCCAGTGTCTAGTACAACATGCTCTCAGTTCTGGGGCATTGCTGCTGAACCCCTCAACGAATAATGCGGATTCTGAGTTGGATCATCAAAAATGCGGCTTCCAGTGGAGCTGCAGGCAGCTTTTAGGCTTGAAGTACCATGCAGAGCCTTTGTCAGGTCCTGGAAATGGCCTAGCTGTGGTGTAACTGTAGAACAGGGCAAGGGGAATGCCAAGAGAGTGATAGGGATGCTTCTAAATTTATCACCTGTCAAGGTCCCTCCTTTTCTCTACTCCTTCCTTTATAAAAGGTGCCAGTTGTCTCTGGATCATCAGAGTCTCCTTGATGTGAGAGTGTGGAAACCTCCCACACAGCTTCAAGCAAGCAAAGAATGAATGAGGCTTTTGAAGGCATGATAAGCAGCAGGTGCTTCTATTCTGTCCTCCCTCATTTCTTCTCAGGGTTGCACCTCTGTTATGTCTCCCTGTTTCCCCTGGCACCCTCACTATCAACTCCCCCCTGCCAGCTCTTGTTTCAGGCACTTCCTCCTCCATATGTCTGTTCTGGACCGCATCCTCTCTTAAAGAATAGCTCCTGTCCTGGTATATTGTTGCTTATTTCAGTTAAGGTTAATACCGTGCTGTCAGAAGTGCATGTCAAATGTATCTGTATATTGACTTTCATTCAAAAGTGTACACTTTAGGTTCAGTAAATCTTCACATCTACAATGAATGTCTTAGTCTGATTTTGGCAGGAGACCTCTCCAGATTGTAGTTCATTCTGGCCTATTTTTATTGTGGAAAATAAGCAATGGTTATTAATTTTTTTCTCAAATATACACAGGTGTTTTCATAGATGCAGAAAGGTCTTTGTGTGAGAAGTTAGGGGAAATTAGGTTTGTTCTTTTTCGGTGCAAATGCACCAAGAATAAGATTAAAACTTCTGTTTTACTATGAGAAATTGCTTAGGAATTCAGCACTTAAATATTTATGACTTAAATGAAAGATACTGAGCATTTATAGTTCATATTGAGTTTGATTCCAGTATAGTTGAAGTTTCTTAGCACCTTTTTCTTCCTTTCCACAGTCCAAATGCATGCATTTGTTTAGCTTTATAATACTAAGTTGCTGTTCTTCAAGGAAAAAAATAGTTAGGAAAAGCCATCTTAAAACTTCTCGTTCCCCACAAAACACTTTTATAGCAAACAAAATGCCTATTATGTACTCTTCTCACATTTGTAAATTGCAAGGAATTTTTCATTTATTCTTCTCTGGTTTTCTGACTGTCTTGTTTCGCTGGTGAAACAGACACCTCTAGCAGTTAGAACAGGAAACTGTAGATAGACCAATAATCACTGTTTTTTCAAAGGAAATATAAATGGAGCTATTCTTGAGTGTGTGTTTGACTTGTTTCTTTTCATTCTAATTTTTTTACCTATTGAATCATTTTGTGCCATAAGAAATAGCAGCTGAAGCCTTTGCTCTTTGGAATGGAGTCACTTTTGAACCCTGATCAACTGAAGACAAATGAGAAGTTTTAAATCTTATTGTCAGTATCTTACGTGAAACACCCTACATGCTTCATACTTCTGGGGTTATTATGTTAATTCAAAAGTAATTAATACCATCATAGAAATACATGTGTGTCATGGTGATGCTGCTATTGTCCCATCTAGGGAATACTACCCACTTCCAGGAAAGCCTAAGGAAGCTATAGCGTGGACATAGTAACACTCTAAAAAACGTCATGTATACATCTTATTGCCAAATTGTTGTTGTTAATAGTTGTTATTTCCTCATGAAACATTTAATAAAAAACATATGCTGTATGTGTATATCCTGTGTTGCAGCATAAAACCGCAGCCCATAGATAGTCCTGAAGCATTTCAAAAGAACAGGATTTTGTGTAATTACCTTTGGGTACTGCTCTCTCATAAGAGACCTGGTGAGCAGGCAGGATTTCAAACCTCTGTGGTGGTACTGCTTAGTGTTGTATTAAAAGTGACCTTAAAAAGAACGAAGTGTATCAAGTGCTTCCAGCAATCGAAATGCTTTTTTTTTTTGTTTGCTGTTTTGAGTCAATCATTTATACTTCTGAATTATCATATTGTAAGAAATTATTTCAAAATTAGATTCTATAGATTATTAGGAATTTATGAGGAACTTGTGACTGTAGTTATTTCTCTTGGATTATTGTACTCTGTGAGACATTTAAAAATTATATTACAGCATCAGGCATCCTCTGTTGTCAGAAGTGAAAGAAAGGTTATAAAAGCCAAAATGAGGATTTTATGTTTAACTAGTTTTAAAATATATAAAATATGACGTCTTGGCACTCAGTGATCACTGGGGAGGGAAAAAAAAAGCTCTATTTGTAACGTCATACTGCCTTTACCAATAAAAGCATAATACTGTTTTTCCCTAAAAAAATATGAACTGTTGGTAACAGTGGTAGATACACAGTATTAAAGAAGGAAATAGACTACAAAGTAATGTACCCCTTAGAGAGTTGTTTCATGTTCTTCATTTTTCATTTTTCTCAAAAGCCATACTGCACTCTTAGATAGGTAAAAAGTTATTTTAAGTTCAAGATCTTTCAGACAGATACATTGAATATACAGCATTGTCATTTTAATCTAATCTAACATAAGAATTAATAGTTCTAATGACATTTAATGCTACTTTCAGTATTGTATAATGTGGTACTTTGTGAACAGTTGAACAAGAAAGAAGTTTATTTCATGTGAACTTTAATTTGTGAACTTCCATGATCATATGGTCCAAATAAATGTTCTCACATTTCCTAAGTCTAGTTGTGGATGTTGTTAAATTTACCATGTCCAGCTCTTAAATTATTACTGCAGTAACTTCTTGGGTTTTTTTACTCTAAGAGTGCAATAGGCTTTGATATTAACAGTCAGATTTCCTAAGAAAGAGAGGTGGTTATAACCACTGCAGCCTTTCACACTTTTTTTCCATCAACTGCTTGACTAGTTCAGTTTTGCTAATATTTTTTCATCAGCCTTTTCATTTCAGAGGAATTTATGTTCCATCTGAGTGTTATCTTTTAGTTCAGTTTTATTTCAGTGATATTTATAAAGATTACATGGGACAACAGGAAGAAAGGCTTAGAAGTTGGGAGTCAGTCAAATACATATTTTTTCATTCAGTCAGTACATGAATGGGGCTTATAATGGCTTTATCTACACGGGTGATCCCTGGGGTTTTACAGAAACAACTTTGTTGAATAGAATTACAGTACCATGATTAGCCACAAAAATCCTCAAAACAATTGCAGTGTAGCAATTATACAAGCATAAACCACTTCAGAGGTGTCCATGGATGATAGCTGGTACCATTCAATTTTGGTGTCATGTGTCATGAGCAAGAGGCGTTTATTGTCACATAGTCATAATTGAATTTGTAGAGAAGCTAGATTTGGGTCTTTTTCTTTAATTATCTTGATTTTCCTGGGAAAAAAAGGAAAAAATGGGTTATTTTAGATGGCAGATATGATATTTGTCCAATTTGTACAGTGACTAAAACAGAGAACTAGGTGATAAATTTGAGGAAATTTTTCTTCTTTCATGGTTTGTAATACAAAACATTCATACTCAGTATTGTTACTGTATTGTACACAATGCTATCTGTAGGGGATCTCTTCACAGATTTTTGTCGTGAAAACCATAATGTCATCAATAAGTATTTTATTTTGACCTTTCAACCCGTTTAACAAAAACCTTTTACTCTATTGTTATCTGTACCTTACTAGGAGAGCACTTCTCCTCCTTAACATTAAGTAAATAAATAAATAAGTGGACTCTCCTTTTGCAGCTGGTTGATAATTTTTAATGTATTGTAAGGCCAACAAGATTGATAAAGTGCAGAGAAAAGGCTTAACAGTGTTTGGAGAGGGAAAAGGGGAACTTGGTTTCAAATAGCATTGTCTTGTTTTTCCAAGTGCAGTTAACTCATGGAATTGTGTGGAATTTAAGTAAACTCCTAAGCTACCTCCATGAATTCAGTAAATTCTGACGTCATCTTGCTGTTTCATTTTGTTGTCCTTTTCACCAAATTGAAATATTTTTAGGGTTTGAGTTTATTTGGAGCAGTCATACTTCGTACTGTTATATGTTCTGTTTTGTAGTTTTATTTCTGTAGTAAATTGTACTGCTTCCAAAAAAATTATGCTGTGTTACGTGATGATCCTTCAACATAAACCATCAATCCTCAGCAAAATCTGTTGATGACCAAGATCGTGGATACTCTATGGTCAAGATTTAGGACAGGGTATGGCACAGACACCTTTAGGGCTCTAAAAGATTGCAACACTGTGATAATGGAGATACACATAAGAACTATGTGATGGGGAGCCATTCTGTGTGGCACCTTTTTGCAGCTTTATATATGGTTTATCAGAGGTTATGAACAAAGTAACTAGAACGTATGAAAGGGGTAGTGGTGGCTTCCACTCATTTCTATTCTGCCAAATTCAGACTGTGGAGCAACTTAAAACTGCAAGCTCTCCCTGAAATCAGGTTTAGTTTATCTAAAGATAGTAAACAGAAGGTGTTTAATCTGTTAACTAAAGAAACTGTTGATTTTAGTGGGTGCTATTGCAATTGCAGCCACTGGTAAAATACACAAGTGACAGGACACTGGCTGTGGAGTGGTGGGTGGAGATGAACACAGGCAAGACTAAATTGGTACTGATTGCGAAGGGGAATGACGCAGAAGAACCCATGGAGATAACTCTGACCACCTTGTGTTTGGTGTTGATTTGCAAGAAAAAGGGTATGAAGCATCCTGATAGTTCCTTGCATCACTGATGCAGAGTGGTTTTCAGATGGCTTGCGCAAATCTGGCATGTCGTGAAATGGGTGCATCTCCTGGTTGTTGCTCTCATTGCCAGTTTTTGAGGCTTCAATGCCAGAGGATTTGTGTGGGCTTGTACTCTGTGAACAGCTTGTGCACAGCCCTCCACATCCAGCTGATCATCACTAGCCCTTGGCTGGGTGTTGCAGCTGCCACAGATCAGCTGTTGGTCCTCCCTGAGCCGTTTCAGTACAAAGGAGTAAGATTTGCTCAGTTTAAATAGCAGGCCGCTGCTAACCTAACTCATGTAACTGAAGGCAGTGGAGAGCTTGCCTTCATTAGAAGCCCGGCTAGGAGATTTGAAGTGGTCAAACTCCAGCAGGATGCAGCATTGAACAAGTGGTAGGCATGGTACCATCTACCATTGGCACTGCTGTGTTCAGAAGGCAACCTCTGTGCAGTTCAATATCCAGAGCAAGTGGAAGGTTAAGCTACAGCAGCTTTAAAAAACTGTTCTTAGAACTTTTTTTAGAGACAACAGGACAGCTGTCCTCCTCTGGGATAATAAAATCAAAGGCAAGCATGTGCAGATGTTGGAGAAGTTGGTCTTGGGTAAGGAAATGCACTGGAAGAACTTGCTTTTCAAAAAAACCTTTCTGCCATAAAAACTGTTGCTGTTGACTTTCCCTTTTGTCAAAAACGCATCTTACCAATTGCATGCGAGTGGAAGAGGGAATGGAAAAATAATAATAAAGAACAGATCTTCCTGAACAGCTTCTAATGCCTCTGAAGAGCAGAGCCCCAGCAAATGTCATCATTTTTCTTTGGAACTTGTCTGTTACTGGTGAATTCACAGAGACAGTATTTGTCTGCCATAGTGCTGCTGATTGTAAAACGAAGTGCGTGAGCTTACTAGAGTTCAGGAAATGTTTGATAGCTTTGAGTTTGGCACTTTCTGTGATAGTGTAGGATGTTTGTTTGTCTGGGGGAAAAAAATCCACAAGGCGATGAAGCTTTGTGGCTAATTAAAATCAGGAGGAATATTTGAGCTGTTTTGGGGAGATGTAATCAGCTGGCTAGTGAGATTAAACTTTGGGGAAAAAAAAGAGAAATATTGCAGGTAGAATTCCAAGTGTTCAAAGCAGAGATGCAAAATTCATTAACGTTGTTCTCTGATTATGCAGTTAGCCCTTTCCTTGCCCTTAAGTTTACCTTGGCTAGGGCACTTGCAGTTAAATGGCACTGTGAAAATGACTGGAAAACATTAACATTAACTTGTTATTGTAAGCTGACATCATGCTGAGCCTGATGGGAAGTAAAAATTATAAATAGCTTGTCCATATGTGTAAGGCAGAAATTGGAGTTTCAACAGTAGCATGATTCATATATTTGCTGTAGTTTAAGTCTCATTGTAAGTTATCTATGTTTCTGTGAAGTTCATCACTTCAAAAAGTATATGATACTAGTGTAAAAGTTCAGGAAGAACTGTGATCCAAAACTGATAAACTCTGAGGAAATACTGTCTATATTTTCTGTGCATTTTTGGTCGTACAGTCTACATCTTACTGGCACATATGTATTCTTCCCATTGTTTTTCCTGGAGAGCAAAGTGCTTTCAAAAAAGTATACTTAAAGTGTAATTCAGTCATTTTTCTCCCCATGCAAATTCTCATGCACATGCTTACTATTTGGGAACTGAAACTTAAAGGATCTGAGTTAAGTCTGTCTCTGGGATACATCCCCTGCAGATTTTAACAAAATCACTTAATCTCTCCGTTTCCTTGCCTGCAAGACTTTATAATAATCCTTTTGGCATGGGGGAGTGGAGGGGGGAGGTGGGGCAGAAGGAGACTACAAAAATTGAGCAGCAATATGGCATTACATAAGTAAAAGCTTTATTTCTTCATCATTCATAGAAAAGAAGTAAAAGGATGATGTATATTTCGGGAAGCCAGTCCTCTCTTTTCTCAGGTGATTTTCCTTGTTGGAAAGTGGCTGTATCCACATCCTCCTGTGCTGAATACTCCTGCCATATAGTACAGTGAGACTAAAAATATAGGAGGGCTGTTTGGCTGAGGGTTTTCTTTTCCCCTGTCGTGGTACTATTCAGTGGGATCCTCTTATATTAATTACTTTCTAGATGTTACTGCAATTATAAAAGTAAAAGGTTGCATTACATGCACCCTCCTTTGTGCTGTTGTCCTATATACTGCCTTTGTAAAGCTGAACTACTCGTTATTAATGTTTACACTTGGAATTCAGTTTGACTTATCTACAACTTAAGCCCACACGTTATCTATGTTGTCTGGACATAAAGTTACTTTTAGTGCATGTTTCAGTTACATGTTCCTTTTTTGTAGGGATAACTTCGATAGAGGAAAATTCTTGTGAGCTCTGCTTGCATTCAGCTGTGTTACTCTACGACAGAGGACTGTGGCATTTGAATTCAGGGTCTAGGCACCAACATGGATGGTGTTTGATGTATCTGCATAGCTGTAGCCCCTTTGTTACCAGCAACTAATCGTGTAAGAATTTTCTTGAAGGGAAGGACATTTTCCCTATTATTTGCACTTGAAGACAGGTGCAGCAATCCCTGCCACGGAAGAACAAGCAGTCTTACACTAAGTTCAGCAGGCTTTACAGTGTTGGCTTAGAGTTTAGACAAAAGAGTGCAGTTGGCAATACTGAGTTCCTCAGATGTAAATGGAGCATTAAAAGTGACAATCTGCTTGTAAATACGCAGCAATGGAAGGGGAAGTTGATCCTCATACACAGAGGCGTGTACGGTGACAGGTTATGACTGACTTGATGTATGAATGGGGAAGAGCTTTTGGAAGGTATAATATGACCCTGAAAAGCACCAACTTTTTTTTCTTGGGTATAGCTACCTGCGCTTGGACATCTAATGTGGCAAATTATTCCTCAGACTTTAAAAATACTGAATGTTTTTCTTTTGCTTGAGATAGACTTGTACATGTATTTTCTCTTCTGTAAGTTTAAAATCATTAGCTGAGAGAAGAAAATTGTTTCTGAAGCTGCCAGTTTTACTTCACTTCATGCTATAATGTGAATTTAGGAAATAAAAGCATCAAATCGATATAGCTTACTTCTAGTTAGTTTCTGAGCTTGTATGTTAACGCCGACATTCCTGAGACAGAAGATCACCTTCGCTGAAACCAGCAAAGGTACGAGGTCAAGTAGCAGTGTACTTCTGAGCACTTTTTATGAGCATGTTCGTACTGACTGTGTCTCTTACATGTCAGCTCCTTGGTGTCAGTGGGGTAGCTGTATCCTTTAATGTTCTTCCTAATTGTTAATATTCCTCAGTAAACAAGGGTGTGTACCTTGGTCTTTTATTTGCATTTTGTCTCCTTCATGTGGACATGTGCAGGATAACTGTGTTACAAGGACATAGTCTGGGAAAGAATCATTTCAAATTGTTTCACCACCACCCCCCAAAAAAAAGAAAAAGGAAAAAAGCTGTTTAAAGGAGGGGGAAAGCTTTATATATCCTTTGAGGTAGGTGGTCCTTAAGACTTAAGACAGTGATGGGTGGGTTTTTATGATGGCAGGATATAGACTTGGAAGAGGAGACTTCATTGTATCCTTCCTACTGTTTGTTGCGATCAGAAATACAGGCTGAGCACAATTTTTAACTGCTTCCAACATACAGTCTGGTCTGTTCATTTCTCTAGACTTTCAGGTTTTGGTTACGTGCTGCTGGGAATATTTGCAAATAGGTATATTTGCAGAGAGTGGAAATGTCACCAGCTCCACAGTAGCCTCTTTTGCCTCTGGTCAAGCAGGCTGGTTAGGAGGATGTGTCTGAGAGACCCTTACTCGTCCATCAGCTTTGCCTTTTCTTAGTGCCATCTGCTTACTGGGGTTCTATGTTTTCTATGTTATCAGCCAGGTCTTTTAGTTGGGCTTCTCTGCCCAGTACATGTACCTTTAGTTATAAGATGAATGATAGCTTTTAAAGTATCTTAAATCCTAATGGTAAAAAAGCCCTAATAATTATAAAGTCAGACCTGGTATCGGGTTTCTGTGCAAACAGGCAAACCTGTATTTTAAGAGAAAATTCAGTTAGGACTTTCAAGTAAACACTGGTGAATATGATGTTAGCTGGCAACAATCTTCTCATTGTTTTGTTTTCTCCTAATACAGAATTTGAGTTGCATAAGCAAATTTAAGATGGAATTCAATTTCACCCTAAAATAGGAAGAAAAACCTGAAGAAAAACCTAATAAAAATGGTATTGCAAATGGTGTTGCAAGAACGTTGATCTGTGAAATTTCACATTTGTTGGCTTGCTTTAGACAAAAGCAGGAGTTTATCTTCAATTTTAAGAACAAGTTTTTAATAATGGATGTTTTGTGGTATATATTTATCACTGAGAAGAAAGCTACTTTGCTATTTTTCAGCATTTTGTACCTTTCATTAGTTACGGCACATTCATAATTTTCAGATTATTAAACAGCTGTGTTATTCTTGCTCAGTTATATGGCGTTAACTAGTATTGTGTTTTTATTCATAACTTTAAACGCTTTCATACATTATTTTACGACTTCTTAATTCAATCAAAACATGCTTGCCTGCATTTTAATGAAAACAATTTGATTCTTTTATAAACCTGGCTTTATGAATTTTGATGGATATATTTGGAAGAAGGATTTAAAAGCCCTACTTTCTCATGAATAATAAACCAAAATCATGTAATTGGATGTTGAAATGTGCTGACAACAAAACTGAAATTATGGAAAAATTGAATTGTGAACGAACTGTTGCTTTAAAGGAAGAAAAAAATGTGGAAAGGGAAATATTTCAGCTTCAGACTGAGTTTATTAATTCATACAAAAACAAATTTGAGGAAGCAGTATTCATATATAGTAATGATATAAGACAATCGTATAATTTATATTTGGCAGAAATAATCATCTGATCTGTTAGTTGTGAAATTACCATCATGAAATTGAAGACTTCGAAGAAAGGAGGTGGTGGGAACAAAGGGTGATGCCTATAATAATCTGGTATATATAAATAATCCAGGACTATGAGAACAATATAATAAATGATGGCTTTTCTAATACATTTGTTTGGGGATAGCAAGATAATTGATAAATATTTTAAATTCCTCTTCAATATATTGTCATTTAATGTGGAAAAAAATTCAGAATATTTACTCTGTCCCCTTCAAACACCACCTTCTCTTATTTTTCTCACAATTAAATACCTCAAATGAAGGAAAGTCATAGTGTTTGTAATAGAGTTGATCTATCCACACAGTTGCTAAATCTCTGTGGCAGAGGATGACCCTTATGCCGTGAGAACGCTGGGCAGAGGGGTGCCACCAGCGCTGTCTGGTGCAACACATTTGTGCTCTGTGGTTCTGTACTAATTTTAAACTATTACCTACCCTGCAACTTGTGTAGCTGCTTTTGTTCGTGAGAGCAGCATGAACTGCAGGGACTGTGTTCATACCATACTTGCTGGTGGTAAAATATTACATTTATTTTCCACAAATATAAATTTTTACAGACTAGGATGATATTAGAAGGTAACCAGATAGTTAGAAACTCTCCCATCTATTTTTGTATAGGTGTCTTCTTGGAAAACTGGAGGGAGGTAGTTAAGGTTTTTAGTCCCATTGTAATTATCACACTGGCACTTCTCATCTTCAAGAAAAAAGAGGTTTTTAGGGCTTGTTTTTCCCTAGAGATAATTATTGTAACTTTGAACTTTTTATCATCCTAATAAAAATGCCTTCACCTGTCACAGCAGCTTGCCAGTTTTTATCTACATGGTCATAGTAAAAAAATGAAAAATTTGGCCTCACTTTCAGAATACAGAGATAACTTGGCAGTGATATTTATCATACAACAAGAATAAAATTTTATCTGCCTTTAAGTGAGAGAAAAACAGAATAATCATGTTTGAGGTTTTCTCACTAACTTGTTAATACTCAGGCAAAAAGCTTTTGATGGAACAATTCCAAAAAAACACATTTAGCTTAGTGTAGTAATCTCCTTACTGCTGCCATTTTGCAAACACCATTTTTTGGCTTTCCTTGTTACTTCAACCTCCATAGCTTAGTGAGTGGCATATTTTTCCAGGCTTAGTATTTACACAGTGTTTTCTTTCAGCTGGTGAAACATCTGTATTCTTTGGGGGTTTTTTTAGAGAGTTAAATGATCTATGCTGAGAATGTACAGTTTTAAGGTTATGTCAGTTTGTTTGTTTTGTTTTTTTCCAAGAAGCACTGAAGTGAACACTGGGAGCATTGTTTCAGTCTTGCACTCAGGAATGTGAATATTTGTACTGTATACTTAATTTCATCCAAACGTAGCTGAGGGCAGAAGTTTTTATTGCTTCAGGTCAGCTTAAGGGTAGAAAAGTTTAACTTTGCTACTTCACTGAGAAGTGTGCAATTATATAACCTTCAATGTGGTTTTGGAAAATCTATTGTTTAAGAATGGCATTTTGTGCAGCAACCTGTTGAAGACTCTGCTTTCTTTTAAATAAGAACATGTGTGCATGCACACAGAGTACCCACCTAATCGTCATTTCTTGTCTGAAGTTAAAAGTATATTGTAAATTTCAGAAACCTTAGTTCCTCCTATAAAATCAATGCTAATACTACAAAATTTTAATTTGTCAGGTGAAAATGTGTCACAATAGATCAACTTTGTGGCTATTAAAAGGTTGTGTTATATTTTCAGTGTCTCTGTACGTATGCAGGAAAACTCTTGGCATCAAAAAAAATGTAAAGGCACTTGCTAAATTTTGTGTTTTATACAAGTTTTCATCCACCGTTACATTGCTTCATTATTCTGATAGTGTATTTCACACCTTGAATACAGCAATTTGAGCTGATATGAGAGCTGCTAAAGTTAATAATCAGTTTCATATCATATCAAAGTTGATGTGGGGGAGAAAAATGTCTCTTCCTGCTTGTAATGGTTTATATTTTTGACTTAGGTGATGTCTAATCATTTAAGTATTTTTTAAAAAAAGTAATTGCATTTTGTTTAGTTGATCATCCAAAATGAACACATGGAAAATAGCAGATGTTATGTCTTAAGGTCTGCTTGGGTGAAAACACTCAGCTTTCTCATGTCATGACAGGGAGACATAGAAGTCTCTCGATGTTGCATCTGAAAGCCTGCTGTTTGGTGGGGGATGGATGTGAACAGGACAGAAGGATGTGGGTGCTGATTGACCAGCCGGCAACCAAGCTGGCTGTTTCCTTTTTTTGCTTCTTCCCTTCCCCACCCTTCTCCGCTTTTTCCCCTTTTCTTGAGGCTTCCACAGTTGAAGAACAAAGGTGAAGCATTGGTAATGCAAAGGAAGGGAGGGAAGGTCTGGAAGTTGGGAATGGCTGGAGAGCAGAACACGGCTTCCATGCACCATGCATTGGCATTCTGGGTCCTTGGGTTTTGCTAATTAGGATATAGTGTCACCCCTGAGCTGGGTCGGTGCCTTTCTTCTACCTGCAGCAGGTTAGGACATGCTGACTCAGAGGTAGTAGAACCTCGTGGACCAAAGGGTCTCAGAACAGTCAGTCGCTGAACACTGTTCCCCATTACGTGTCCAAGTATCTGGACTTCCCATGGCTTGCGCTGTTTTAACAACTCTTGCCCAGGTTGACGGGCAGTCTGTACAGTCCTGCTGGTGTATTAGCCTGACTCCTGAGCAGCCTGCTTGGGGAAAGAAAAGATTTGTGAGCATCCAGCAAATCACCGTCTTTAACGCAGGGTTCCACAGAACTACAGACCTTGGATATTGTATCTTCAGTCCTATTAAAAAGACTGCCAACATCTTAAAGATGCTTTCAGGCTGCTTGCTTGGTGTTTAGTTCATGTCAAATTTAAAGACAATCTCTGTCATCCCCTAAGTCTTCATAAACCTTCCTCTACAGACAGCTCAAATCTCTCATAAAACTACCTTTAAAAAAGAAAAAATCATTAATTTATTGCCTTAGTGTAATAAAAAAACAATCCTACATACAAAAGGAACACCATGACCTCATTGCATTTATGTGTAACTGAGGAATTTAGCAGAGGATTTTGAATTGAGTAGTATTTTGGACTTGGAGAGCCATGTGCTGGAAAGCCTGCCTATTTTATTATCCTTATCAAACAGTCTCACAAAACTTGCTGCCTCCCCATGCAAACATTGCCTGGCTTGTAATCTTAGATCATGGAAGCTACAGCAATATTACTATAAGCCAAACAATGATGTGTCGTACATGATGGACGTGAAGAACTAGTGATGTTAACTTCTACAAGTTGCTTGTTTGCTTGCCTCCGGTTTTAGCTTACATAAAATAAGGCTTTGAATAAAACATGTGGACATTAATTACAATTTCAAATTTAATTTAGGTGTTCTAAAATCTTATGCTGGAAAAAATAATTCCTTTGTGGTGAAAGCTTTCTAGGTCTCTAAAATTTGGTGAGAGGACCTGAATAAATGATAGAGAGCTTGCACTTAAATAATGAGAAAATCAGGATTTTGCATATGTGAAAAGTGAGAACAGGGTAAACTGTAGTAGTTGAACATTCTCTTTGATGAATGCCAACATTTTTCAAGAGTGAATCAAACTCTTATGTGAGTTGCACCTTCTAATTCTACTGCTTAAATGTGGCTCATGTCCTCTGATTTTTACCATCTGAATAGTATTGAAAGGATATGGTTCATACAGAGACTGAACTGCAGAGGAGTTTTGATTGCGTTTTCAGTACTGAATTTCCTACCTGGACTAATTTAAATCCACAGATATAAACTATGTAGTATGCACAGTTCTCCCTCTCTCAAGACCTTTTGCTTAAACTATCAAACTACTTAGGTTTCCTGTGTATTTAGGAGGGAGGAACGTTTGAGAGTTGTTTTCAAAGCTGGAGAGATTAAATTAATTTAAGCTTCTAGGAAAAAATATGATAGCCCCTTCATAATTGGGAAACAGATTTTATATTACTGCTTAGAGCTAAATCCCTTCTCATTCCTGGAAAAGAACACAAGCACAGAAGAACAAAATCAGAAAGGTTAAGGCACCAAATGGTTTTCAATTATCAGAGGGTATAAAAGGCAATAAGAATAGCTTCTGCATATGTATTATTTGCCTTTTTCATCCCTTTTCTTCTATGGTGTCCATTACTTAACAGAGATTAAGGGCAAGCCACAAATAATACAGAGAAACTAGCAGTAGTGGCAACTTTGTGCATTGGCTCTCATGAAGAAGGTTAAGTAGATACTTACGTAAACCATTTCAATAAGCAGACAGTTGCATAGGCAAGAGAAGGCTAAACAAGAGGCTTCAAGGTAGAGATCTCTGGTGACGCTCTCAAATATTTGCAAGCTTGCACTTTTGCAAAGCCCTTTGTTGAAAAAGATCAAAATTCGAAAAGATCTTAGAAAGACCATCTTAGAAAGGTCGTCTACCATCAACAAAACGGTGTTCAGTACAGAGGACTTCAGAAGATCTAAAAAAAGGAAAGACAAGATGAGAGCTGTCTTTCCAGGATGTCTCTTGCCTACAGAGCACCTGCTAACACAGGGAGAAGAGAGTTTATTCCATAGTTCCTGTCAAAGGGGCCCCAGTGGGATCTCTGTGTTTAATAAGTACCTCACTAGGAAAAAATCTGGACCAACTGAATGGCATCCAGAGAACAGTTGTTTACCGTGAGGGTAAGGGTGGGAGCAGAGAGGAACACCTTACCTCAAGAACTTGGATTTTGAGGGTGAAACACTAGAAGAGGTTGCGTACAAATATTTTGGAATCTGCTTTCTTGGCTGTTTTCAGGATTTGGACAGTAAAAATGCCTGCATTTACTTCATTGGAGAACGTTTAGACCCTGCCTCAGTGTTTGTATGGATTAGATAGTCTCTTGACGTCTCTTCTGTTCTGTTTCCATGCTTATTTGAAACACTGCAGCTGTTTTTCCACTTGAATAGTTTCACAAAAAATAAGCCAGATGAAATTGTCTCAAGTTAATGCTATGTGGCAGTGCTTGTGTTTCCAAAACAAGCAAACAAACAAAAAAAAAAAAATAACCCCGGGAGCAAGTGACAGCTGGAATGCGGGAAACCAAGATCTGAGATGTAAAAATCTGGATATAGAAGTTTTTCTTTTCCCAAAATGAAGTGAAGGCCCCAGCTTGATCTGTTAGTCATAAAACTGTCACTTTGCAAGTATGAAGTGCTAATACTCTCCCACGTTAAGAGTGTTTCCGTGTAAAATGCTCATGTATATATTTTCAGAAATGATCTGATAACATGTCTAAAGCTTCCTAAATTCTGCACATCACCAGTTTCAATAAATAATGGGGGATGTACTTTTTCAGTTTGAGTAGAAGCCCTGTCATGTCTATCAATGTAACTTAGGTGTGTAGGCAAACAGAATTTCAAATTTGGAGGCTGTTAAGGCAAGTTAAAGAAAGAGGAAGAGTTAGTACCCTGTTCCTCCTATACCAGCTTCCAAATTGCACACGTGTGCAAAACTCCTTAACACTCTTTCCCATTATGCTTCAGTACTGCACCATGTATCTTCATGTTTTTCCATTTAGAAATGAACTCACCTCGGTGTTTTGTGTTCACTTGCATGTGAATGGGAAAGGTAAAAACTAAGTGGGGTGATACAGGCATCATCCCTTGTGTCAGAAGCGTGTATCAGGCACTCTCTCCCACCTGCAGAGAGGATGGGTACTGCAGGGGCTGGGCTTGGAGAGTCCCTCTCCACTGTGCAGTTGATATCAGCTTTCATATATTATCCAATGTTTCCTTTTCATGCTTATGATGACTATAGATCTGTTTAGATGACTATATATTTCTTTTTAACTCCATTTTTTAACGCTTTTCTGTATATTCAATACTACTTGGAAAACCTGTTTTTAAATAGCAAAGGAAGGTCTCTAAGAAGATAAATCATTTGCTTTGTATCTGGCTGACCAGAAAGCTACAGGCCATGCTTTCTGTTTTGGTATCTTGAATTCTTTTCTTCATGGTAGCTACGACGTGTCAACTAGGCTTCTATGTGAAGCTCTGGAGGAGATAGCGCAGTCAGTGTACAGCCCCAGCGCAGGAGCTCAGTCTTCTCTGACCTTGGAAGGGTAAGGTGCGAGCATCTCCCTTCTCTGCAAAACCCAACTGCCCACTGTGTTTGACCAGAGCCCTGAATGAAGCATCTCAGGAGAAGGAATACAGATATTTCCCTGTCAGCACTTCTGAGTTGTTATAGATGATAATTCTACTGCCTTTAAAAAGCTTTTTTCTCAGTGTGTGGATTTTAAAGACCCTTCCTTGTCTTCTTGGTTATACTTGTATGATGCAACCAGCCCTGCTCCATCCAGTGGGCCAAGCTGCCAGCATGCTTCATGGGCAGTTGTGCGGGCACTGGTGAGCAGATGGCACCACAAAAAGGCTGAAAGTTGAGGGATGCTTAAGTTGGCAAGGGCCAGTAGGAGTGGTGTTCATCTGGCTGTCCTCTGCTCACTTCCCAGAGGTTAACATCTTCCAGCATTTTCTGTGTTTTGTTGTTCAATTACTGTGAAAAATGAATTTTAAAGAATAGGCAATTTAAGGATCCCATCTGTTGTTACGTCAAATGAATACATGTTTTTCCTTGAGTATATTTGTTCATTTTGCAGGTGGTTGTTTTCATCTTACAGTTATTTGGAGGAAAAGCAGTGGCTACAAACTCTAGTTTCAATTTTTATTTTTTTTTTAATTTAGGTTTTCCACTTGCTGCAGTCGTACTTAGAATCAAAACAGCTCGTTCATTCAGACTTTCAGCAGGGACTGGATGACATTATTACCTGTATAGGAACCAAACTGTGGTTGGCTAAAAGGTAAGATAAAACATAAGATATATATGTTTATACACATAGGTTACTAATACATGGAAGGCTTGGCTGATGGATTTTTTTAAATTACTTTTTATTTTGGCAAGGTGGACAGATTTATTTTTCTAGAAACATGTAAAATTTAGATGCTTTATTGGCTTGCTGTTTTTTTTAATTGAGATGTTTTTTGGTTATTTTTTTTCCCCCAAAAGGAAGGGATGAAAAAACACAGGCATACTTTACCTGTGTCCACTACTGTTTTTCAGTCTTCTTTTAGTTCATTCTCAGCTAAATTTTATAGTCCAGTCATTTTTTTTAAAAAAAAAGAAGTGTGAATGAAAATGCCTACAGAAGCAGCCTTTTTAAAGAAGGGATGAATGTTGATTCAGGGTTAAGAAAAATATGCCACGTATATGAGGTTTTTATGTTACTATTTCGTCTGACTTTGACCTTTACAAAAAAGGAGTAGAAAAATGTCATAGCAATTGTTGAAACTATCAAAAGTATTTAGCTGCCCATGAATAATTCAGGATAGTTTTGGAAACATTTTTCTTAGGTTTCTGTAAAAGGATCTTCAGATGACCTACATACTGCAATCAAGACACACTTTTTTCCTTTTTTTTTTTTTTTTTTTTTTTTTTTTTTGGGAAATCTAATTGATCTCATCAATTGCTTTTGAAAATTCCCACCAAAAACTTTAAAGGAATCAGTTGTGGACAGAGAGCACAAGTTCTTGCATAGATAAATTACTAGGTAAAATATTCCAGAGTACAGTTTGCACAGTGGAGGGAGGTCACCAGTGCAGTCCTGTGTGGATCTCTGATAAAACCTGTGTTGCTTTGTGATCATCAAAAGCAAAATCATAAGTGATTTGGAGAAGGGGGGTGATTAGTGGGCTGAGGAAGTCTTCTGCCAGTTTTAACCCAGTTGGGATAATCAAGATACAGTTGATCTTTGAGAATTACAGAAGTGTTTCCTGAGAGAGTGAGAGTGATTATATAGCAGGTAAAACTTGTGTAAGTAATTGTGAAATGATGCACATGAATAAAGCAGTCTGTACTTGGGGACAGAGTGGCTGACTGAGCAGATTTTTTGTTTGAAAAAAAAATTGCTCTGGTTCTTGGTAGAGCCCAAGAGGGGAGAGGGCAAATATCATGAAAAGAATGCAGAACAAAACAGAAAACACACTTATGTTTGTTTATTAATCTATGTTGTATAGTTGAATATTGTGTAAATCTCAAAGAAGATACAGTAGAAATGAGGAGCAGTAAAAAGACTGACAATAAGTGTAGAATACTTTCTAGATGGGGAATGACTAAACAGGCTGAGATTTTTTTAGCCTGGAAAAGGGACAACCGAGAGATGACACAGAAAAAAAATTAATGCTATGAGTCACATTGGAAAGGGGATGGGTAATTAGCATCCCTTCCAATGCAAGGTGGCAGATTTAAAAGAAAGTCTTAATGAATTTTTTCGTGTCATTTCAGTTTAGCTATGGAACTCCATGATACACGATATTGTTGGTTTGAAACCTATCTGAATTTTTAACAAATGATTGAACAGGGTCATGGGAGAAAAGCCCAGTGAGGTTAGTAAGTATGTAGATATCACAGCTGGCTCAAGGATTTCTTCAGCAACCTTGAAGGTTGAGAGAGTTTTGGCAAGTGACACTGTTCTTACGCTTCCCTTTTGTGTGCATCTGCTCTCTGCCCCAGTTGGAGACATCATGGTGGATTTGGTGGACCTTTTGACTTGACTCAGCATAAGCATTTCTAAGTCTTTAAATGAGAATGATAATTTACTTAATTAAATTAAATCCATTGATACTGTTATAAAGAAAAAAACCCAAACACCGGAGACCAAATTAGGTAGAAAGATACTTGTGCTAAACAATTCAAACCTCTTTCTCCTGCAGCAAATATGTAGGGGCCAGGCTCTGTTCATTACAGATTTTAAGTAAGTTCTATGTTTTTGAAGTATTTTTTCAGAACTGGCCTTTTTAATACATCAGTCATATTAGTGCTGATTTTTTTTTTTGGCATTTTCTCCAGAAAGGAAATGTTTTCGGGCTCTCTGTAGTAAATTCTGGTACATGGTATAGGTATTTGGCTGAAGAGATGTATTTTCTCTTTCACTTGCCTGTAAAAAGCCACAGCTTTATGTGCTAATATTAACCCTCTGTCAGTAGCATGTTCTCATTTTGTCAGTTTGTTGTAGCCTTCTTTTCATATTCATGCATTCTCAATTATGCAGTTAATTCTATACATGAAGATTTTTAAATGTGTTGCTCCCCAGTAGTAAAATGTTGTATTACGAGCATACAGGTTTGCAACAGTAAGTTAAGGCATTGTTTTTTCTACAGGCAAAAACTCTTTTTGCAAATTTCTAATGTACTTTATCATTCTCTCTGAGCCTGTACAGCCATATGTCCTTAGGCGTACTTTGAGCTAAGATGTGTTTTCTTTTTTCTGTGTTTTCTTTTTTCGTTCTTTTCTTTTTTCGTTCTTTTCTTTTTTCGTTCTTTTCTTTTTTCGTTCTTTTCTTTTTTCGTTCTTTTCTTTTTTCGTTCTTTTCTTTTTTCGTTCTTTTCTTTTTTCTTTCTTTTCTTTTTTCTTTCTTTTCTTTTTTCTTTCTTTTCTTTTTTCTTTCTTTTCTTTTTTTCTTTCTTTTCTTTTTTTCTTTCTTTTCTTTTTTTTTTTAAGTCTAAAAAAAGGCAAGTAAAATATCCATGAAATGTTTGGTAACCAAACTTACTTCCAAATATATTTTAAACTTAAGACTACAATAAATGGTAAGGCTGAAAAAATGTGTTTGCCTCTTAACTTTCTACTTGAGATAAATGTCTTTAGTGTGGTGTGATTTAAAAACAAAACAAACAGAAAAAACCCCAAACAAACAAAGGTACTGAAATAGATGGTATTTTCTGGTAGTTTTAATCTCCCCCATTCAGTGTGCAGCTTTACCATTTATGTTTGGCTGTGTGGTGCTGAACAACTGTTCTGTGATGAACGGTGGGTTTTGTTGTTGTTTTCGCTTTTTCTTGTTTTAAAGGAGTTTTGGGAGGTTGCTTGGCAGCTGAGCTGGGAAACTCAGTAAGTCCATCTGTGCAGTTTTCTGGATGTTGCGAGAGTGTATCAGGAAACCAGCACTTCATTCCTGCCCTGTTGTTAGACTTCTCGGTACGAGCCTGCAGCTGGTCAGTGTCAGAGAGGGTGGTGGCTGGCTGGGCCCTCGGTCCACGTACCTGCTCTCTGGTCAGGCAAAGAGAGTGAGTACCACAGAGAAAAATTAACGAATCTGCATCTGTTTCTTCTGCCTTTTTCATAAGGAGGTAACTTGGTGTGTCACCTATACTGTAGTGCAGGGATTGTTTGAAAAGAGGGTATTAGAGGCACTCACTATTAATCTTAAAAAAGTTAAAATAACACGAAAATGGTTTGTGAATTTGGGGAAATGGTGAATTATTTCTGAACATCAGTCTTCATTCTCATTTCTGTGCTAGTTCTGTAAAGTTCTTGGTGGTGGTTTTTAAACTACATACTTCCTTTGTCCTATGGAACAGACTTCTCTGAGAAATTTGAATTACAAAATTTTGGATTGCGTAAGTAGTTCTTAAAAATCAGGCTCAGTTGTCACGTATATTTATCTGGAGGAAGGATTGTCGTTCTTCAGCTGCTTGCTGAACTGGCTGGGGCTTTTTGGTTGTTTTTTTTACCTTTACAGGGCCAGAATGTCATTTCCATTCATCAGAATGTATTGGTGTAGAATAGCTTGAGAAACTATTGCACATTCCCTGTAATACACTAATCTCTTCTCCCTTCTCCACTCCCCCACCTAATTTTGCTTTAGAGAGTAAAATAATGGCTCACGTTCCCCAAAGTGAATTTCATAAAACATTCACTTTTTCAACTGGTATTTTCTGTCTGTTGTAAAGGCAGGCTTCTCGTTTTGAAGGGACATAGATGCTTTTTCTCCTTTGTAGCATATATTAGAATATCAGAAGAAAAAATCTTTCCTCCACCCTCCTTGTGTTTTTTTACATCTTCAAAATACTAACTTCTTTGAGTATTCAAAAGTAGTGTTTCCATTTTCGATGTTTTGGTGAATGAGACCTGCCTTCCATCGGCTTCTCAAGGTGATGTTTGAATCTTTTCACTTTACTTGCAGGTTTATACTTCATTTGGTGTTTTTTATTTTGTTTTAGAATACGTTTGTTTGTTAGTCTAAAGTGGTTTAGTAATGTTATTGCTTCCCCCCAACCCCCACACTGGTGTTAGTTTTTTGCATTTTTTGTAAGTATGGGAGATGCAAGGTGTTTGAGAAGAACAGAAATTAAAAAAAATACAGAAAATCTCCTTTGTTGGAGAACTGAGGTGATGGAAGTGATGGAAATTAGTCTGGTGAAAGCTTTAAAAAAAAGAATCAATATATCAAGCTAAGCCTTTGAAAGAGTTCAAAGCTCTTTCATATGAATTAAAAAAAAGAAGTCATTTTTAGCTCAACTGCATACCAAGGAGTTACAAGACTAACTCTAGATGCCTTCTGCTTCATAAATATAGAAAGCTAAAAGAGCAGCTTTGGAGCTGGTAATTTGTTGTACAGAAGTCCCGGAAATATCTGTCTTGTTTCATTTGTAGCCTTTGGCATGGCAAAGTATTGGTATTGGAAAATTTGTGAAATCATGTCATTGCACAGCTTTGCTGTAGGATGCTGTCTCCCAGTGCTTTTAGTTTGATTTTTTTTTTTCCGCTTCCTTCTTACTGGAGACCACAGGAGGGGGAAAAGACTTTGAGGTTCTGCCAGAAGTCAAATAACATACTCTGCTAACCTCTAGCAATGTGCCATTTCATAGCCGAGAGCTTGTCTGCACTGGGAAAGTTTACTTCTAAGAAGGCTGCTTTCTTGAAACTAACTTGGGTGGAACAGCCTTGTATAAAACCAACTGGCTTTGCATTTTGCAACGAGTCACTAGTTCATCTGGAATGGACTGCCTGTGGTGTGTGCACTTCACTTTATAACCCAGATATCCCGTGCTCTGTGGTGCTGCTGCTTAGCCCCCTGCTTTATGGATGGGACTGTTAAAAACACCAATGGGTCCTGATGCAGGGGCACAAGATTCAAGCTCACACAACAAATACATGCAAAAGTTACTCCAGGCTTGGGCTCAAAACCAGATTCACTGTCCACTGAAATACAGTTTTCTCCAGGTTGACTCTAGGATGATCCAGCTACAGCTGCTTTGAATGAGGGAAAACTCACAGGTGATTTATAACACTAAAGAGTACGTTAACTTGCTAGGTTGATGGCCATGGCACTCCGTCAAGCCTTTAGTGTCCACTTTCCCCCTTCACTTTTGGCAGTGTGAGTACAACAGGCGGAAAACCAGTCTTAGGTCCTTCCTAGAAGCAACTTCACGCGAGGTGCATTTAGGCCATCTGTGGGAAAGGAGGAATGTGGCCCCTCTGGGGTTTCAGGACTTCGTGGCTCAAAAACTGTAACCTAAATATGCCCTTATTCTTCTCATTGCCCCTTAGGAGAGACAGTGATAATTTCTAGGAGCAGGCTATTAAAGACAAAGCAGTGGCACATGCAGGCCTATCTGGATATAGGTGCAAGATGCCTGTGGCTCTCCTCAGCTTTGCAAGCAGCCTCTGTGTGATTTTTGGAAAGGGGACATTATTTGGGAGCTGGAAGGGGCTTTTTATGCTTTCAAAACAGCAAGGCAGCAGCAACTAAGGAGAATGTAAGATCATCCTCCCTGGCAGAGCGATCCTTCTCTTCAGACAGTTCCCTTGCCTCTTCTTTCACTACATCAGGGCGAACCTTCTTGTCCTTCCAAGGTCATGTCTGCCTTTGCTGTCTTCCTGTTTTCTAACTTTTCTACTTTTCCATTTCTGTCTTTAAAACCTACACTTGAGAAGTGCAGTTAAGTACCTTTGTTCATTAGTGGTCTGTATGCATTATACAGCTGTGTTCAAAAATTGAAAATAGTTTTAATGACTGAGCCTGGCTCTATGGAAGTCTGTTTACTAGGTTTCAAATTGAAAAGTTAACTTTCTGTGAGCTGGGCTGGAGCAATAATTCATGTGTGTGCTTTTATACACACGAAACATCAAGGGAAGTTTTTGTTGTCCTGTTCCAGATGAAAGCAAAGCATACCGGTATGAACAGTTACTTCACATCAGGTGCACAGTGGTAATTTATTAATCTGCACTTTCTCACCCATGAGCCTAATTTAGCCTGGTTCACCTTTGCTTTTGAGAGCAGAGTCGTTACAATTACGTCATTGTTCATAAATGTATTCTTGGAGGTATTCATTTAAATCTTACGTGCTTTTAGCAGGCTAATTCACGTTTCTGTGCTGCTCCAAGTCCACTCTTTCACTGGTTTTGATAACAGTATCCTTATCACAGCTACAAATTGTTTATTTAGGCAGTTGGTGATTGCTTGTTTTGGAACACTTGCTTTGGGTATCAGTAGAGATGTTTAAACTTCAGACTGAAGTTTAAGATGTACTTCACATAAGATAAAGACATTCTTTGACTCTGGTGCATAGGTGTACTCCTAACTTAAATATGAACTTTCAGGGAATATTAAGAATTGAATAAGATTGTTTAAGGTATGTTCCCTCCATCAGTGCAACATTCAGAGTAGGCACAAACTATGTACAATTATAGGTTTTGGACATAAATCCTCACTCATATCTGAAAATGCTTTCCAATAAATAAAGAAAAGAGTTTTAGTAGCTTGCCTCTTTATAGGCAAAACCCCTGATGTTAATTGTGTAAAGTTCATTAAATTTGCACATGGAATTAGTTTGACCTCTAAGTTTTTTAGGATGCTGCTGAGGGATCACATGCGGTTCTCATTAAGAGAACAAAAAAGAGAACAGACAAGATTATTTTATCAGTGCGGTATGCTAAAAACAACACCAACAAAACACAACCTTTCAGTATCATTCACCAAGGACGGCCAGAGCACGAATTAATTTTTCTTAATAGCCAAAACTCAGGATGTTCTTGGTGGTATCACAATGAAAACATAATTTGTGTAACTGCTTTTTGAAGCAATAAGATCTCTGCCTTTAACAGGGAAACTAACAGCAACATGACAGTCTGGCTTTGGTGGTGGTAGAAAAACTTAAATCATCAGACCAGCAACTTTCCCTTTGGAGAAAATGCCTGCTATAATGCAGGATGAGCTGGTCGTACAGAATGGGCAAGTCAAGGGGACTGTGCACATGGTAGTTACTCCAAGAAGATCTCAACAGCACCAAGTAGGCAAGCAGATGCACTGTTACTAGATCTTTGTATTTCTATGCCGGTGTTCCTGCACTTCCAGGAACTCAGCAAGGATTACTTGGTAGTGTAGGCTTCATTATTATTTTTTTTAATGCTTTCATTAAATGTAGGTCTGTTGGCTGTGATGTTCACTGATGTGCAGGTTTTGTATTACATGGTTAAAAATGCTATGGACAAAGTTTAATAATTAAATCCATTATTAATGTCTCCTCAAGAAGACAAGAGGAAGGCCGTGCATGTTGATTCAGTGCTACAGATGTGGGCTCTGAGAGAAAATAGATTAAAATATGAAGGCTGCCTTCTAAACAAATATACTCCCAAAAACCTCAGTGTTTAGAATACTGCAGAATTTGAAAGCCAGTAACCAAAACAGTGAGACATTTAATTTTTTAATCAGCTGCTCATTGTATGTGTAGATGTGATTTCTGTAAGCTTTGTTGCCTCTATGAGTGACAAATGATCATTTTCCAGATCTCTCTGCAAGTAAAATGTGGTCAGTACAAGGCCAGCTTGGCCTGATTCATCAGCAACCTTCCAAGGATAAAACTCCCTATGGATAGCCCCCTAAGGATTATGTAGAGTAGACTGTAGCAAGACTCAAACATCACAGAAGATGCACTTCTTGGTGTGTTTAGAAGATATTTTAGCTGATACAGTTGCAGGTCACGTATCAGAACAATCTGGCCACCAGAAGAAAGAATACTTTGCAGAGATTTGCCATTCTTCAGGAATGAGTAATCTGGAAGTTGACGGGGAGGGAAAGATATACTGTAAACCTACAATTTAGTTGCCAGTATGCCAGCTGAAGAGCTGAAATTATGGAAGAGAAAGGCAGACTGGGAAACTCAGAACAGGAAGTTGCATAGACCCTGACCCCAAGTACCGGCTGGCATTAGGACGTATTGGACTTAATCCAGATTCTTCCCTGCGTTTATGCTAGAGCTAAAGGTGAAATTCCAGCCTCAATTGTATGTAAAATGTTGGCTCATCAGAATGGTTTTAAAGTTCAGAAATACAAGAATTTGTGCAAAAGCTTTTGCCACAGCATCCCGTATATTAGTTAGAATATGATGTTTAGGAAACCAATTCAATTTATCTGTAGGAAGCAAAAACTGTACATAATATTGGTGACTAGAAAGTAGGAGAATTCCGGGTTTAAATTCAACACCAGCAGGCTGATTTATTTTCTGCCAGCTAAAATATAAAATTTAATAGGTGTTGCTGAGGGGTTTTTTTGACAGTAACGTATTATTTAAACAGAAGAAAAGGGTGGTGTTTAGCTATTTCAGTTTTTTTTTTTTTCTTTTAATACAGGGCCTTTCCTAAAACGCTATTGATAAGCTTAATCCTGTGAAAGGGTCTTCCTTCCAGGAATTTTAGGCTTTTTCAGCCTTTCCAAAGGCTTCAGAAACACACAGCATTGCAGTAAGAGTGACCTGTTCATTAAAGACCAGAGAAGGAGTAGGCAGTTCATTTAATTAATTGATCACTTCAGAAATTGAAATGAAAACAGTCATGCCAGTTATAAGGATGAGTCTCTTCTTGTTCACAAGGCAGCTATGAATTGGCCTGTGAAAGAGTTGCCCTTGTAACCTTGCCAGCACTGATTTGCTTTACCCTGACGCTTAAAGAGTGTCATGAACTTTTTTGACAAAATACAGGGATTTGTAGGTGGCTTTGTAAGTTGTATAATTTTGACTGGAGTTCTACATTAGCTTGATTCATGAGCCAAATCTTGTCATCAATTTTTAAAGACTGGAGCTAAGAGTAACCAATTTGAGTGTGTAGATTAGAGTAGCTAGCAGTCATTTAAACACTGTACTTTACTCTGAAAAAATGTTGGCTGACACCCTGTGTAGTTATATATTGTTTTACTGTGACCAAAACTGTGATGTACATGTTACATATTATTAGGAGGAAATTCTATTTTGTTAGTTATTTAATAAATTTATATTCCAGTTTGACAAATGAGATTAGCTTGTATTCATCAAGCAGCACTGGCTGAAAGATTTGAAATCTTTCAGACTCTCCTAAGAGCTCGGAGACTGCAAAACACAGAGCTTTTCTGAGACCTTTTACAAAAGTTTTGGTTTAGGTATCCATAAGATAGCTACCTACACTAATATACCTATAGCTAAACTAATTCACGAGAGAGATGTTACAGGTTTTTATTTAATAGACATTGATTGGCAGGTTGCATTTGAAATCTGTTAAGTTCTCATTGAGAGTTTGAGCAAATATGCTTTGATTTTTATGTCGTTAAATGTTTAGTAAATTTTGTAAGTTGCTGTATATTTATAGTGCTTGTTCTGCTGATAGTTTTGCAACATCTGGTTCCTAATGAGGAAAAAATGAGAAAAATAAACTACCTCTTTGGAAAATATTGAATTTCTATTGACTAGAATAACCAAAAACTAATGTTATAAACATAAACACAAACAGCTTTGATTTCATAATCAGTGACTTGTATCTGTCTTATGTAACAAATGCAATATGGTAATGTTACTGTTGTTGTTGTGCATCTCTAAGTGAGGTGACGCTCTTTTGGGAAAAGAGGAATGATCCCGGAGAAGATAGTTGTTTTCTTTTTATGTCATCTGACTTAGTGTCATTGAAAATTGGGGGTTTGAGAAGAGAATGAGAATCTGCGGAAGTTGTGTCTCAAAATTCTTCGGTACTTGCTGTACATGAAGGTGTGTTGGTATCTTGTTTATATATAGAAATCTGAATGGTTATAAATGGTGTCCTGTAATGAGTGGAAATGAGGTTTAAGGGCCTCTGCAGACCTTGGTGGTTAGAGGAGCAAGAGGTGGTATATTTAGTTTGTTTGAATCTTTTTCCCAGTATTCTGACAGAATTGAGGCCAAATGTGTGAGCTTTCCATGTTCTTTGCTCCTTCTTGTTTCCCTTGGAAGAGGAGGTAATTTGCTCCATAATTCATTAGTGTTGATCTTCTTTAAAAGAAACAGTAATACAAGAGAAACTGAATTCTAGAAGTTAAGCCATGTGTTCCTGATAAAGTTGAAACCATGTGTGTGAGCAGGGTGCACTGGAGGTCTGTGACCACATATTGCTGATTTCTTCAATAAATGACAGTTTGGTTTGCATCAGATGTGCCATCCAAAATAAGCAAACCAATGACTGCCTTAAATTCAGCCTGACTTAACTATAAAAGGTGAATCAAACGTTTAAAAAATAATATTTGCAGAGCTCCAAACTGTGAGAGTGTAGGACCGATTTCATGTTATGTAGACCTAAGCTGCAATCAGGGGTACTTAAAGGCAGTAAAGGCATAACAGAAATCAAAGCAGTCCCAGCGCTACTGTAGGTAGCCAAAGCCAGCTGGAGCAAAACGCAGTATTGCATGCGGAGCTTCTGAACCTGCCCAGTCTGATTTACATCTACAGAGAGGGAATATCTCCTGAAGGGTATGCTTCCTGATTCACCTGCCAGGCAGTTCCTTCTTGAAAACAAATAGCTTATTGTTATTCTGGTCGTATAATATTCTATAAGTGCTTAACCTGGACCTCTTCAAAGGCATTTGAACAGGAGCCTGTGAATTTAAAAGGACTATTTAGTTCCATTGACCTTTTTCTCTTAAAAAAATCTCTGGACTCTAACGGCTAACAAAAGGTTTCCTCCTGCCAGTGGAGGAACTCTTTTCTAATTTTATATTTACATACCAGAACTGAAAATGAAAGTCAGACAAAGAAGTCTGACTACGCTATCGCCAATTGCTTGTTTGGCACTAATGGTAAGAAATTGGCTAGGTTTGGAAGACTTTGTTTTCAGCATCTAATCCAGGAATCTGCTGTAATGTGTCAAAATTAATAGTATGGAAACTGGCACCTGTGTTTTCAGATTTGTCTTACTGTTCAGCCACGCCTACCTAAAATAATAATTTTTAAAAAATACACTTTTTTTCCTCCGTACTGAAGATACTGTTAGGCTGATGCTTTGGGCAGTTAAAACATCTGTAGACCCTTTAAAACCTTCAGTCCCTTTAACTTTTTTGACTTTTGTTCTTTCAATCACCCTGTATCTTCTGTGGAGTTTCATGATGATCTAGTAGGGACACAGCAGCTCCTCCTGCCATTGTTTGTTTTCCTTGATTAAATTAGAAACATGTTTCTTCTGGGCCTTGTTCTTTCTAAGCAGTAATCCTTTTTGTCCCTGCCTGTGCTTCTAAAGGTTGCAGGTGTCTTCTTCCTCTCTGCCTGGCAAGTCAAGTCTCTGACGACACTTGCTTTTTACATGATACTCAGGGCAGACAGCCTTTGACCTCTCTTCAGTCAGAGGTGTTGAAATATTCAGCAATATTGGCTGTTGGTGGAATTTAATTTAGTGATCATCTGTGAGCTGATTTTTATTTCCACCTGGACAGTCAACCTCCAAGTACAGCATCATGAAGGAGTGCTAGAAACTGGGGGATAAGCTTCTAAGTACAGTGAGATTCCTGGAGCGGGCTGGCTATAAACTCTGTATCCAAAGAGAAACAAAAAGCAACAAGATGAACTTCTGAAAATTATGTTTTAATGCATCTGGGCACGGTATGTAGGGTGGCCGTTGGGTCTTTGGTACCAGCTGTTTGACTTCACAGATCTGCTGTTGTTACACCAACCTACTTGCTAATGTAGACAAAGCATTACTTTAATGAGGTATGGATCTCCATGCTGACATCACAAGCCTGCTATTAGTATATATGTGTAGTAGTATGAATGTTGTTTTGATATCCATTTTATATTTTTGTGTGGACATACCCTTAGATATGAGAGTACTAACCATCTCTAGCTCTTATCCTGTTCAGAGTCACATACAGTTTATCATCTGGAGTGAGCATATGATGTATTTTTTTCCATTAATATCCAGGTTGGAAGGGAAATGAACTAATTTTGGGGTTTTGGACAAAAAAAAAGAACGCTGTTCCAGATGCCTGGGGCTCCCACCCTTGCTACTGCTGTGAGTTTCTTGTTTGGAGACAGATTTTCTCAAAGCTTGTTTATGAGAACATCGCTTTATTTGGTTATCTGTGTTAAAAAAGAAACATCTTGTACTCTTCCCACTCTCATTGTTGAAGTTCTGCACGAACAGGTCATCTTAAGTACTACGCAGTGCATCATTTGAAATGTTCAGCATGTGATTTTTGGCTGTCAGGTCTGTTATGCAAATCACAGTTTGATTGTCTTCAAGACTGAGCTTTCTGCTACAGTCTGAACAACACTGAAATTGCTTGGTTTTGGAAAACTGGATTTCCTGTTGTGTCCGTCTGGCACATATGGCTGAGAATTCACTAGCATCACCAGAGCAGTGGAGCCAGCCAAGAACAAACGTTTGGCATGTTTTATGCTAGAAAAGCCTCATTTCAAAATCAAAACATGCATATGCGCATACTCAAAATGAAGCGGTAAATGCTTAAAAGCTGGACCAGAATAAAAAAACATGTCAGTATTGCTGTTGTCACTTCTTCAGTAAAGGTTGCATCAGCCATTTTTTTCCCAGGGCACACTTTGTATGTTGGAGATCTTCTTTCCAGTGAAATGACTGAATACTAAGTGAGTCTTCCATTTTTCAAGGCAGCTGAAGTGCAGTAGACCCTTTATGTTCCTTAAGTGAAATCTGTCATGGCTGCTTTTATCCATTTTATGAGTACTTGTGAGAGACCTCTCGGTTTCTTTTTCTTCTAAGCCTTTGATCTGTCACTGTTTTCTCGTGGGTCAAGCTCCTAACCCTGTGAGTATTTCTTGGTGGTGTTTTCACACAGATTTGTGAAGAACAACTTGGGCAACAACTGGATGCTCAAGATACAGAAGAGATGTTCGCTTAGAACTTAAGTCTTCCTAATACAGCATTTCAAAAATAGGCCAAATTAAAATTGCTTTAGCTTCTTATGGTATCAGTTCTTATTGATGTGCATCTTCTCTGCAAGCAGGCTTTTAGCTCCTATACTTTAAGGCAACTGGTAAGAGGCAAGTATAGAGAAGTTTTAGGAGGTTCATGACTACTTCCCTAGTAAGAAAGTGTCTAAAAAGTCTGTTTATGCAAGAGGAGAAAAAACCTTTTCAACAGAGAGATCCTGGTAGCATGTAGTCTGCTATGTGTTATATGGATGCCTAATATTGTAGGCCATAAAAGAAGGCATAAGTAATTTAGGCTTATTACAGAGTTTATTACTGAAGATGAGAGCAGTGTTTCTGATAAAAGTTGTCTTTTTTAACAGGAGCATAGGCTAACTCTCCATAGGCAAACTTCTGTGCAAGAACCTCAGACCTTTCATTTTTATGTCATCATCACATATCGTATTTGAAAAAGTTTTTTTCTTGAATTTTAAAGATGTTACAGAGCTGAGAATGTTTGTTGGAACATTTTTAATTAACAATTTTTTGAAAGAGTTTCAAACATCAAAGATAAGCGTACAAAGAATGTGCCAGATAAAATAAAAATGAAATACTGAACAGAATTAGTCATACTTTAAGCTTGTGCTTCTTGATTCTAAAAGTTTTAGTGCAAGTCCCATTGGACTCATCAGAATAATTTCTGTGTTTTGAACTGGATTTCCTGTTTGTTCACATACTAAATTATATTTTAAGAAAAGTTTTACTGGCTGAAACATACCGTGATAAGAATATAAAGAAAAATGAAGACGTTCACTTAATTTTACTTTTCTGATTGGAGAGAAAATGTCTATCACTTGCAACTTGAAGAGACAGAGCAAAAAGTGGCTTATTACCAATTTGCATTATATGCACAAAATCCCCAATACTCTTGTCTGGAAAAAAAAATATAGAATTTTAAAAACATGCATGCCTCTGTCGTCTCCATCAGAACAGTGAGAGAGCTATGACCATTAAAAAGATATAGTAGGTGCCTTTCATGGGAACCTTTCTCTTTTATGAACTGTAATAATAAGACCTGAAGACTTATTTTTGTTAATGCATTTAGTTACACACATTATCTATAAACAAAACAAAGACATACTAGTTGCCAGGGCAAGCTGATTCATCCAGTAATAATGAAATGTATCAACTGCGATTTGGTGGAATGGATGGAGGAAGGGTGTTGACATTCTGCTAGGAAGACTGTCATTCAGAGTGGACCAGGAAGTGAAGCTCAGATAACTTGGCCTAATTATTTTGTGTATGCAGTCTAATTTGATCAGTAGTTGATCTTCATTAATTAAGTAAAATAGACACACCTAGCTGGTGTGTTTCACTGCTGTTTCTGAGCATGGATGTTATAAGGATTTAATCTTTAGTAATTTGATTTTTCTAGGCCAAATCCTTGTTTGGTGACCAGAGCTGCCTGTCTTGATGTCCTTGTGGTGCTGAGTACTCACCTGGGGAAATTCCAAAAGCGAGGTAAGTCAAATATACTGTGCTATAAATCAGATGGAATATCTGTGGAGAAATTTCTGAGCTCTGTTGAATCTGGAGAAACAATAATATATTACTTGTACTCATGGTATCTACTGAATGCTGGAGTCCTTTAGCAGCTTTTTATAAAAGGGCTCTTTATTCTGCCTTCTGTAGAGCTAGTCCTGGGGATTGTTGATGGGAAGAATGAGGTACGGCTCCATGTCAAAACTTGAAGCTATGATCTTGCAGTATTCCTAATCCTAGAACTGTGTAACAACAAAAAAGATCCCCTCCAGTGTTCCAAAATGTTTTTCTGATCCAAGGTTGTAAATGCAAAGAAAATCCAAACCCCAGAATATTGTTACTTTAACCTTCCCTGAAAGCCATAGAGATGTTCCCTCATGAGCCACGTGAAAGTGCTTCAGAGAAACAGTGTTGTCTCATGTTTAGAAGTTTTATAAGAAACAACTCTGAGAGCTTCTTTAAATTTCTTTTTTTATGTTGATTTTTTTGTCACTGTCACGTTTTTGAAGGACCAGTCAGAACTATCAGTGGTTTTAATGATGCAGAGTGTTGTTTGCAACAATACAAAGCATACTGTAAACAATAAGGAAAACAAAGGTATAGAGGAAGGGATACCCTTTCAAGTGTGACTGCATATAGGCAACTTTTGGTCAGCAGTAACTAGCTTCCTTGTGGGCCTGTTTTGTTCATTTCTTATGAACAAGTGAGTAATAAATTACTTGTCAGTCCAGGAAGGCAATTAAAGAATAGTTCTTTCATTTCATTAAAATTGTTAATGACTAATTTTAACACTGCATTTAAGTCATTGGAACCGTTTTTTATTTCAGACAGTCTTGTTTTGGGGTTGTTCTTAATTTTAAAACCAATTCCTTCTGCTTTTTTGCTTAGACTTTTGGTAGAAGTAGTTCCATTTTAAGTCCATAATTGCTATTTGTGTGATTTCTTGTGAATGAACAGTTCAAATAGTGATAGTTGTCAGGAAAATGGGTTGGTGGTGAACATGTCTGAAATGAACTTTTTCAGATAGGTTGATGCAGAATCTAGCCCTTCTAACAGAAGCATAGCCATATAGAAAATGTGACAGGTGGGTTCCACTATACCAGAGGAAGATGGTTAGGGTTATGGGGGACTCTAGGAGATGGGTCTGATCTTTCATGTCCTCTGAAGAGTCGTTCCTCTCTTATGGGTCCCAGATGTCAAGATGTACTGTTCAGTAAAGGAAATTTCCAGATGATGTTGCATGGTAGGTCTTGTTCTGTTGGGTACTGATCACTGTGACTAGGTAAGAGCTGTGGGCTTTGTAGGGAGGAATGCACCACCCTGTATAAAGCAGTTTCAATATAGCATGTCTCTAGGGATAGGTTTTTTCCTGTCTCTTTAATGTTTGTTTTGGGTTAGCTATATCTGCCATCAATAGTTCTCATGTTACAGTACATATTTATTTTCATTATTTATACAAAAAAAAAAGTTTCTTAAATCCTGATATGCCATTGGCCTTAGTGGTTATCCTTTGCAATACATTAAAAAGTCTAGCTGTGTATCACATCTACAAAACAAACAAAAACAATCCCCAGAGGCCCCTTCAACCATATTTGGGCTCATATTTGGGCTCATCACCCTTTTTCATTTGAGTACTCCTTTTTTTAAAGATAGATCCTCTTTGGAATATTAATTTTTACAGTTTTTAAAATCATGATTCTTTACCTCTGTTCATCTCCTTTGTAGTATGAATCATCCCATTTTCCTGATATCAGATCTACTCCCCCTTCAACTCTGTTTTTGTATTTTCTTTTATGAAGGAACAGCCAGTATTCCAAGTGAGGGCTCCTCATTTGCTTACTTAGTGGGCATTACATTTCTTTTATCAATCTCCTTCCTGTTTCAGTTATCTTCAGGTTTTTTTGTCTGTTCTGGTTTTTAAACAATTGCTGCATATTTGCAAAGGCTTTTATTGACCTCTCCACACCAGGAAACTCACCTCTTTTTTTTTATAATGCCCCTGACTTGTGAATAGCCCTTTGAGCCTGAGTGACTGTACCATGCTGTGGCTGGATTTCTGACTGTAGTGGATTCATTTATTTTCCAAAGCTCATGTGGACTGTTCCAAACATGGGTGCTGTAAGGTACAATTTCTGTAGAAGGAAAGCAATTATTTTTGCAGACTCTTGTCTGCTGAGGGATAGTTCATTAGTATTGTCTTGCTTAAAAATTTCATTCCTATATAGGTTTAAAATTATATATTGCAGGCAATATCTACAGAGAGTAGAAACTTAGACTGGAAATACGGTTTTGAAAACTTGAAGATACATTAGGGACAATTTTTTATATCGTAAGCAGAAGCCCTTCTGAAATGAAGGAGTAATATATTTATATTAAATAGAACCTGAGTGTCCCATGACACAGAAAGACTAAACTCAGCAGTTAAAAATGAATGTTTTGAGTCTCACATTTAAATGTTCTGTAAGGAATAATTATTAACTGAAGCTTTATACTTTCCTGAGATTAAATATCTTACTCATATATGTGTATCTCTGGTTATGAGCCAATTTTTCTCTGTTTTAATCTTGATTTGTAAAGTTGTTTCAATGAATAAAGGGTGAAGGACAAATCTAAATAAAACTGTTTCTTGATGTGTTTATCTAAGAGGCCCCAGGAAGTGCTGTATATGAGTTCCAGGCCATGGGCTGGAACTGATTTTCATCAACAGAAATGGGAATGCAATGTAATGAGCCTGCAACTGGTTAAAATCAGACCACTTCTAATGGATTATGCCTGTCTAAAGGGGCTACAATTACAAAGAGATTTTCAGAGTACAACCCTGCCTAGGCCTTTCCTACATTATGATTATTTTGTGTAAGTGATTTGTTGTCTTCAATTAATAAAATCTGTCTCTTAAAGTGCAGGACAGCCCTTAGGGAATTTACTTCACAAATTCAAAACAATTTAAAATGTTGGATAAGGAAGGCAGGGAGTAATGGATACCAAAAGCATCTTGTCCAGCTAAAAATTTATTGCCGGCCAAAAGATGATTATTTATCTTAAAACAAACAAAAGAAAACCCCGTAGTTATTCTGATTTGCTGGTTTGGATGGAAGTGTTGCCTGATTCATGTCAGTGGGAAAATACAGTTTTCTTTCCTGGAGCTGATAGCCAAAATTCTTGAGCATTTTTTCAAACTCCTGATTTGCATGAAGGTCTTCTGAGATGCAGAAACAATACATAAAGCCTATGTAAACTTACAAATTTTTTTTTCAGTTATCAGTTGTGGTTGGAACTCAGAAAAAAAACTGAAGCAAGCCTTCAGCCTAAATATATAAATAAAAATACTCTTTTTGCCTTTACTGAGAGCAAACAAAAGTTCTTATCAGATCTAGGATTATTTGATGAGCTAATGTCTGTTGTCAGTATTAATAATTATTAATAATATCCAGTTAATTTGTTCTTGCAGACCTGTTTGATATATGGTCTCCACAGTAACTGTTTTTATAGACTTGGAATCACAGATGTCCAGGACCTTTTCAGTCTAATGGGTAGAACAATGCAGTCGTCTTCCAGAAGGTTTTCTGGCACTTGTACCCTGCTAAAAAGCAGTGAAGTTATTCCTCCAGAAGTAAACCAGCACCAGAGTGAGTGGTGTAGGAATAGGGGGAAGTTCCTCAACTTCATACTTCAAACATTACTGGAGGAAGCAAATAACACTTGTAGGCATCTTTGGAGGGGAAAAATGCCTCCGAGTACAGGTGAGAATGTGTCCAGCCTTAACTGTGTTTATAATTATTTGAAAATTCACAAGTCTTGATCAGCAGGAGTTAGAATCATAGAATCATTTTGGTTGGAAAGGACCTTTAAGATCGAGTCCAACCATTAACCTAGCACTACCAAGTCCACCACTATACCATGTCCCTAAGCACCACATCTACTCGTCTTTTAAATACCTCCAGGGATGGTGACTCAACCACTTCCCTGGGCAGCCTGTTCCAATGCTTGATAACCCTTTCAGTGAATACATTTTTCCTGATACCCAATCTAAACCTCCCCTGGCACCACTTGAGGCAGTTTCCTCTTGTCCTGCAAGAGGTCTGTCAAGCTGTAGTGCTATAGATCCGTGTTTGTGTTTGAGGTTATGCACTTTTCTCTACACTCAGAGATGGGATTTGCAAGAGACAGAATATCAGACTACAGGCAGGCTGGGCTGTGATATAGTGTTTCAGTGGATAAGATACCTCTGTTGAACATGTGGACTTTTTACAGGACCCGCCATAGACCTTCCTGTTTTCAGATCTTCTCCTGGAAAATGGTGTCTGAAACTAAACAATAAGATGAGAGTATTACTGTGATCCTGCAGTGCTGGTAACAGAGGAGCCAGAGTGGTGTATTGCAGTGAGAGCTCAGATCTGGGATGCTCTGTCTGTCTCTAACAGGTGAAGAATGCCACAAGACAAAGTGGTCACATTTTCTTTCTTGCTGACATCTCAGAACAGTTTTCTGGTAGTATTTTGTCAATTCATGAAGGGAAAAATGGATGCAACTCGCTAAAATATACTTGACTAATAAAAGCCTATTTTACCCAGGGTTGCATTCAAAAAAATGGCACCTGCCGATAAAGTGTCATCTTGAGTCCATAAAGCCCATCAACGTAAGTGAAATAGGATGTAGAACAGAAGTCAGGGAAAAGATGAAGGAAAAATTTGCTAAAGATAATCCTTCCTAGTTGTTCTTCTATCCTCTGTATATGCTGTCTATCTCCTGACTGGTTTGGCCTGTTATCGAGTATAGTGTCTTCAGAATTCAAGTTTGATGAGAAAGAGAAGACATACAAACAGGTCAAATAGGGTGAATCTGTGATTTAGGAGAAGCTGCCACTTGAAGTCTAACCATGCATTTTTCCTTTCTATATTTGAGGTGGAAGAATTTGTAACAGTTCTTGAGATTAACCAAACTCCGCTGTTGTTGTCGTCACTGGGAACAGTTACTTAGTATTTGCATAATTAATCCTGTTCGGGAATAGATTGTTTTCATATCAAAATGGAGCAGCCAGTATTCTGCTCTCGCTAATGTACTCTTTCCTTGAGTTTTCTTACTCAAGTCTTACAGACTTCTGTTTTCTTACTGTCTTCCAAACAGCTAAAGCTGTTGTAGCTTAGTTAAGATTCTTAAATGCTGCCATGAGCAGCAGAAACAATTGCGAAAAATCCTGTGCCTCGCAGAAGTGTTTGAGATCAGAAATGTGGACAATTATGTACAACTGCCTGCTGGTTTGACCTTTTTTATGCCCTCAAATATGACAAAATACAGTGTTTTAAATAATGTATATTGCAAATAACATTCTCTTAGTTTTATTTGTCCTTTTTAATTGGAAGTTATAAAATGTATTGGTAGAAATAGTATGCATTATCAAACTTCTAGATGCTTTGCAATGAAAGCACAAATCGTTTTTTACGTTGGAATCTCTTAAATGTTTTGCCTGAATACTATGATTTGTAGGTCTTTTAAATAACATTTGAAGGCTGTGCCCACTTTTTTCCTATATTGTACTTCTTACTCTTTCTTATTTTGAAAAGAAGCTAAATGGTAACTAAAAGAAGTTTTTCTGTAGGCTAACTTAAAACCTGATAATGTTTAAATGGTAAAAATTTGACCAGAATAACTACGTTGGTTATTTTAGCCATACTTGTAACTTTCTTTACCTAGATCCCTAAGAATTGTGGCCGAACAGTTATTTGAACAAAAACACTGGCAGCTTGTTAATGCGTGTTTTGGTTATTTGGTCTAATTAGCATAAACTTAATTCCATCTGAACAAATTGAAAGCAATTTTTGTTTGTTATGTCAGAAATTATATAAACTTTGTGTGCTGGTATATTGACTGTGGCACTTGGTCAATGTTGTTATTTTGACTCAAAGAAAGTAAAGATGTAAAACATATTTATGGAATCATCTAAATGGCCTACGCCTACTGACATTAAATTAGACAAGTCAAAAGGAAACGCAGTTGGGTACCAAATACTCTATTTCAGTGCAGACAGGAGAATGAAGAAGTTGGGGATGGGATTGTTGGAAGTCCAAGAGACAGGGAGTGACTGGGAGTTGCACAGACAGTAAAATGCCAGAGGCAGATCAAGTGAGGGATGTACTATGTTAAGGTGGCCCAAAGACACCGCAAAAGTGAGTGCGGGACAGAAAGTCAAAGCAAATGGACCGAGGCTAACAGGAATAAACATTGGGAGAAAGGAGGTGGAGGTGTGCAGTGCCAACGGATGGTCAAGGAAATGTCAGAGGCGGAACTCGTGGAACAGACATGGGAGGAGGAAAGCAGAAGTGTTTTCAGAAAGATTGTGGGGGCACAGTGAAAGGAGGAGGGCTGTGGAGGGTAGAGCATGATATTGCTGGAATGCTGTGTTCAACAGGGAATATGGAAAGGTGTTATAGGAAATAAGTGACTAGGGGAGAGTGGAGTTGATCGTGTTTGTTAATGTTAGCAGTTAAGATTCTGTCCCCATGTGAAGACGGAGACTGCTCATCCTTCTGCAGCCTTGTTTCAGGTTCTCTTTAGATTCTAGCATGTAGCACTGACTGACTTGCACTGTCTCCGTGAGGTTTTATGGTTTTCTATAAATGCAAAAAAGTGGAAAACTTGGTGCTGTGCCAGAGAGAAGCTGTAAGAAAAATAGTAGCCTCGGGGTCCAGATCCAATGCTTTTTTCCCCCCTTTCTTTTCCTTTGAAAACTTTCCCTTATACTATACAAAATGCAATGGGATACTTCTGTCCTCGACAACATATTATCTGTGGATTCTGTTAATCACTCATGTTTGTAGTTTTGAATTGTATTGTGAGTACTGATGCTTAGCCTCTGATGTCAAAGATGTTGCAGATGTCTTTAAAAGAAAACATCCTACTTAATATATGCCCTTTTCCCTGTCATCAACAGTTATCTTAGTTCCGCATTGTAATAAAACATGCTTTTCTGTTGCCTTTGGGTTTTTTTCCATTTACCAGTAACTTTACCTAATCCACTTTTAATAAAAAGGGAAAACATGAAAGAAAATACTTTTCCTTAATATTTGTCTAGGAAAATATCTTCTTGGCACTGATTACCTTTCAGCCTTCTCTCTATTCATATGATCTCTTCAGATACCCTTGGATAGATGGTAGTTTGTGAGTGCAAAGGATTTTAACCTCTTCTCAGTTCATAAATAATTGCAACTTCTGGCACCTCTTTGTGAATGATGATGAATAGCCAGATTTTTGATGCTTGGACCCCCTTCCCATAACATTGTACTGCAGACACAGCAGCATTTTGTTGCTGCTCCTTGTAATTTTTGTCTGACTTTGCAGAGTGTCAGTAAGTTTTCTGATGTCTGTAATAATTTCTGCCCTTTTTGCCTGCTCTGTTCTTGTTTTCTGGAGCCTCTAGTAGGAAGATGGCATGGGTGCGCAAGGTGCTGCATACAGGAGTTGATCTCTATATTTATCTCAAAGTGTGCAAATACCTAGATGTATCATAATCACAGATACAGAAAAGCAGCCCCTAACGCAATACATGCTTGTTGATAGAGAGGTGTTCAATTGGCAGTAGCCTAGACAGCCACTGTAAAATTACCTAATCCAACAGAAATACATAACCAGTCCTGTTCATCAGCTAGCAAGGCAATGAAACAACTTCAGGTTCTAAATATAGAAGGAATTCAAATTACTTTTGTAACTTTTGAACGTATGGTAGAATCTTGGAGATGAAAGATCAGCTGAACTGTTATCAGCTGACAGCTCGTTAATCCCTGCGCAGGGAAGTTTTTCTGTCCTTACCGTATGTATCTGCTTATTCTGGGAACAGACTATAGCATAGTGCCTGCCTGCCACTGCCGGGAAGAGCAGGAGAAAGTGGGTGAGTAATCCTCGAAGTTTCACAGCCAGTCAGGCAGGCCACGGGTTTTGGAGCTGCCTAAACTTTGAGGAGGTTTGTAGCTGGAGATTCACCAGGTCTGATAATTTCATTCTGCTCCTCTTCCTTCCTCTTGATTTTCAGATGATGAAAGATCATTCAACTTCATATAACTGACTGTGAACATCAGTTGATCACAAATAGGATTAAAAAAACACAACCCCTCAAACCTAGATGATGTGACATAGATCTATGGTTATCTCAATGGAGTGGACATAAAGGGATTGAGGAAGACTGTGGGATATTTGTGCACTGTGTTGAGGAGAACCAAGTTGTTGTGTAAGATGTGTCCCTCTGTAGAAGAGCGCCGAAGTTCTTCCTTTCCCACAAATGAAGCAGTCCTTTAGGGGCGGTGGGGGGAATTAATCCAGTTAATTCTTGGGGGCTCTTTTGCATCTGTCAGCATCCTGGACACAACTGCTGTTTGCCAGGATCCTTGTTTGGTTAGCCAAAATTTGCTCTTCCTTCTCACAGCAGCTGGTCATTCAAACTGTACAATGATTTTTGTTTGTAAATAAAAGTATGTCTTTACTGTATCTTAACAACAGAGACAGACATTTACTTTAGGAAGCGGTGTGGTTTTTTGATATTTTGATGTAAGCCAAAGAAAGGAGTTTACTTAAAGCTAAGCAGAAGAGAAAACATTTACGTGAAAGCCAGGAAAGATTTCTTAGTGATGAAGTTGAAAGCAGGAATATTTCCACTGCATTGTAATAAGACAAGGGCTTTCTTTCCTTCTCTACATATTTGTGTGAAAAAAGAGTGTTGGAGAGAATGTGGAGCGCCAGATGAATGCAGAAGGATTTGCTCTATGGTGTGCTGAGGCTAAGCAAATATGCACTCTTATTTTGCTGACAGCCTTGCTGTTGAGACAGCCAGTTTTAAAGACACTTTCTGTAAAATAGATGAGCCACAGTGTCCCGTCTTTCACAGTTACATGGGAAAAACAGAAGTCATCCAGAAGGCTTCCAAACCAGAAAAAGTATCCAATATGTACAGAAAAAGAGGATCTGTGGCAGAAGGCTCTTATATTGCAGTCTCTGCAAGCTAGTAGTTCTAGGAGTGAGTAGCTCCGCCATGTTTTTTACATGAAAAGAACTTTCCCCTTCAAAGATGAAGACACAGAGTGAAGTTACACTGGCCTTGCAAAATTCAAATGAAATTTTACTGAACTGGATCTGAAGCTCATTGCATGGCCAGCTCTTGGAGTCAAAGGAAGGGTCCCCACTCTCTCTGATGTTAGCTTGCAGGCTCCAGCAAAGTTGGCACTGTTGACACCAAAAAAATGAAAGACACCAAAAAAATGAAAGACACCCTCCCCCTCTTCCCCTAATGTTTGTCTCTTTTTGTCCACCTAATGCTGCTCTCCCTTGCCTTCCCCTAGGGCATTAACCCTTCCATCCTGTTTGTTTTCATGTTACAGCTTGCACCTATGATAGCTATACCGCAATGTGAAGCAGCGTTGATAGGAAATAAAAGCACTTCTTTTGCAATATACTTAAAAATACACACTTGGTTTGAACAACTGAGCTAGTAGACTGGTGTATTGCTGAAATGCAGCTGCGGAGGGAAGCGCGTAGGAAGCTGAGAGCGTGCAGGGCTCCAAAACTGAAGCTGTTTCTCTTCTTGAACTGAGGCACTTGAACTTGAACCTTTTTCTTTCAACTGCCTGGGATTATTTCTGTTGTTAAACTGGTGTGTGTGCAGTCAGGCTGTGCAATAACTGAGATGAAGGCCTAATCCCTCTCCAAGGCAACCAGACGGTTCAGAAATTAAGGAATTCTGGCAGTTGGGTACTTCTCGTGTGACAAAGGCATCAATGCTAGTTTGTGCTATGATGCCAGTATAAAATGCCAGTCTGGAGGGTTTTTAGAAAATTTAGCAAATAAAAGAACCAAGATCCAAGCATGTTATGAGATGGAAGCCACCTGTGTCCTCTGGAGGATTATGCTGTGACATAGGTTTGCAGTGATGCAACCACTCTCTATTATCTACCGGCAGTCCTGGTTGACTGGAGAAGTTCCAGCTGACTGGAAATTAGCAAATGTAACGCCCATCTACAAGAAGGGTCGGAAGGACGATCCAGGGAACTATAGGCCTGTCAGCCTGACCTCGGTGCCAGGCAAGGTGATGGAACGGATCATCCTGAGTGCCATTACACGGCACATGCAGGACAATCGGGGCATCGGGGCCAGCCAACATGGATTCATGAAAGGCAGGTCCTGCTCGACCAACCTGGTCTCCTTCTATGACAAAGTGACCCGCTTAGTAGATGAGAGCAGGGCTGTGGATGTAGTCTATCTAGACTTCAGTAAGGCATTCGACACTGTCTCCCACAGGATCCCCCTGGACAAACTAGCTGCCTGGGGCTTGGATGGGTGGACTCTTCGATGGGTAAAAAACTGGCTGGATGGCTGAGCCCAGAGAGTGGTGGTGAATGGGGTAAAGTCCAGCTGGCGGCCAGTCACTAGCGGTGTTCCCCAGGGCTCAGTTCTGGGGCTGGTGCTGTTCAATATCTTTATAGATGATCTAGATGTAGGGATTGAGTGCACCCTCTGTAAATTTGCAGATGACACCAAGCTGGGTGGGAGTGTCGATCTGCTGGAGGGTAGGAAGGCCCTACAGAGGGATCTGGACAGGTTAGATAGATGGGCCGAGACCAACGGTATGAGGTTCAACAAGAACAAGTGCCGGGTCTTACACTTCGGCCGCAACCACCCCATGCAGCGCTACAGGCTGGGGGAAGAGCGGTTAGAAAGCGACCCGGCGGAAAGAGACCTGGGGGTGCTGATCGACAGCTGGCTAAACATGAGCCAGCAGTGTGCCCAGGTGGCCAAGCAGGCCAATGGCATCCTGGCCTCTATTAGGAATAGTGTAGCCAGCCGGTCTAGGGAAGTGATCGTCCCTCTGTACTTGGCACTGGTGAGGCCGCACCTTGAGTACTGTGTTCAGTTCTGGGCCCCGCACTTCAAGAAAGATGTTGAGGTGTTGGAGCGAGTCCAGAGGAGGGTGACCAAGCTGGTGAAGGGTCTGGAGGGTCTGACCTACAAGGAACAGCTGAGGGAGCTGGGGTTGTTTAGCCTGGAGAAGAGGAGGCTCCGAGGTGACCTTATTGCCGTCTACAACTACCTGAAGGAAGGTTGTAGTGAAGTGGGAGTTGGCCTCTTCTCCCGGGCAACTAGCGATAGGACAAGAGGGCACAGCCTCAAGCTTCGCCAGGGGAGGTTCAGGTTGGACATCAGGAAGAATTTCTTTTCAGAAAGGGTTATTAGACATTGGAATGGGCTGCCCAGGGAGGTGGTGGAGTCACCATCTCTAGATGTGTTTAAGACAAGACTGGACATGGCACTTAGTGCCATGATCTAGTCGACAGGGTGGTGTCAGGGCAACAGTTGGACTCGATGATCCCAGAGGTCTCTTCCAACCTGGCTGATTCTGTGATTCTGTGATTCTGTGATGTGGCAGTTAGACTACATCAAGCTCATTCAGAAAAGAAAACGTAGTGAAAACATGAATGACAGAACTAACGGTTAAGTAATATGTCTGAAAAATCTTTTTCAAATACCAAATTTCTTTGAAGCTTGTCCAGAATTACTCAGAAAATGCTTCTGCCTTATATGCTAGACAGTGTACAACCATGTCACATTTCTGTGTAAATGTCAAACAAATTAAGATGGCTTTGAAATAATTTGAATATGAAAGGGCAGGATATTTAACTGTAAATAGAAGGATTAGGGAAATGTCTTCATGGGCAACAGAATGAATTCATATTTGTGTTGCAGCTTCATGTCAAATTTAGCAATTCAATGGTAATACTTGGACAGGCTTTTAGTAGTACTCAGTGCTTGCTTATTTATAAATAGCAAAGTTATATGGCAGTGAATTGTCTTCTTGGAGATACTGAAGTAATCCAAGTAAGTGTGCTTTAATCTTTGTATTTTATCTTCAACGCATTTTGATATTTAAAAAAACCCCCAAACTTCTAACATCCCTCAACGCCAGTTGCAGTGTTGTTCTTTTCTGTGCTTGAGTTTTTCTTTAAGTTTTTCCATTATTTCATGCTTGTATTTGAATTCTGTGGGATATAGTGTATTAATTTCCTTGCAGTACAAGCTATAGAAACATCTGAACTGGGTGAAAATCTTGGTTTTGATATTATAAAATTGTTTATTCCTGATGATGATGGGCAAGAAGGCTGAACTGGAAGCACATGAGGATTTCGGTCTGTGAGAGAGAGGACTATTGATTCTTTTTTTCTTTCATTTTCTGTCAGCATTGCCAGCTTTGCTGGACCCTGAAATCCTCAGGCATCACAGATAGCAGGGACCTCTTAGTTCACTCCAGGAGGGCCATGCACTACAGAAGATTCTTGGGCTGGGCTGGGCCAGTTGGGCTGGTTGCACCACTGTAAATGGCTGAAATGCCACAGTTCCTGTGCTGGTGCATGAGAGGGATTACAGTGCAGCTCCTTTTTTCTTAGCTGTGTAACCTGTTCAAAGTTAACAGGCATAGGAATAGCATACTGGATTTTTAAAATCAGTAAATTCTTTAGATTGATCCACACAGGACAGATCTATTTATATAGAAGGAGCACCTTCTTCACAGTAACCTTTTCTGACTAGAGCTGTGCAAAACATGGGGTTTTCAGTATTATCAGAATGGCCCTGTCCTTGTTTCTTCTGATTTCAATTGCAGCTGGGTAGGCTGACAGCAGCACTTTCTCCAGTCTGATCTCTGATTTTTAGAGCTATTCTATCAAGTCATATGCATATTTGTATTTGTATTTGGTGCTTTTTGAGGTTTCCAAACTACCTACATTTTTTTCAAATATATTTAATACTACTGTATTAAATATATTTGTGTTAATCACTTTCTACAATGGTAGTGCAAAGCATATACAATTTGCAAGACTGTATTAATAGCGTGATTTAAGGAAATACTTATCAAACTATAATTAGCAAAGATGCCAGGCAATCTGCAAAGTATTATAGTGTTTTTGAGTTGTTTGAAGCTTTCATCCCATGAGTTGAACAATTTCTAGTTTTCAGAAAAGTTTGTATCCCTATTTCTTTCTATTTAAGTATGAATACACATGATATCCAGGAAAATTGTTTTATAATTCAGAATCAGTTTAAAATGGAGAACTATGTTTTCATTTCATGCCTGAATTTACGTTGAGATACCTTTTGCATACCTGATGTTTTTCAACTTCAGAATCACTTCATGGTCTGGAGCAGATGGTAACATTATCTCTTTGTCACTTATCTTAGTTTTATTCTCATTTCAGGAATGCAATTGTTTGGATTTTGGGAAGAGATGAACAGCATTATTTCAGATTCTGAATTGATGTCCGGTATTCCCTACTCATCTGCAGTACCAGGACTGATACAGTATCTTCAGAGCATCACCAAACTTGTGATATCAGTGCTGTCGGTGACTGCAGATTCTGACATCCAGAGAAGCAGTTCATCTGTTGCGAAGAAAATAGCCAAGCCATCATTGTCAATAGTTCATCTCCTTCACTGTGAGTTTCATGAAGTACATCTGCTTGCATTGGAAGCAGTACTGCTCTGGTTGAAGCAAATACATTCCAAGCAGATTGCAGAAGAAGGAGGAGGTGTATTGTGTTTACTCATTGATTTAGAAGGCACTCTTCTCACAATGGCTCTGAAGGAAAAGAATCTCCAGTGTTTTTGCAAGGTAGGAGGGTGCTATTTTATTGACATTTGATATGTTTCAGTAAATGATATTTGTAATTTAAATAGAAATATTTCAAAAGTGCATTATGTTTTTTAACTAGTACATGTGTGGGTTTTTTTTTTTTACATTAAATGGAAGCTGTGCTATAATTCTGTAACATGTCCTTGCGTAAAAGCAAGAACTTCCTCTTTCCTTTCTTAGCACTGTCAGGAGGGAACCTTCATGTTCTTAGAGTGGTGTTTGAGTCAGTGTTTCATTGATCTCAAATGTACACATTCATGTTGAGATTGTTTGTAAATTTTTTGTTTGTGAATTGTGTGTGCAGGTGCTGGAAATTCTTTATAATATGGATCTCAGAAATGTTCTTCCAAAGACTGAATGCTCTATAAAAATGAGTGCAAATGAGCTCTTAACCTGGAGTTTAAACATTGTAGATATTTCCAACAGGTATGGTTTGTCATGCATGTTAAAATACTTGTATTTTAAGAACTTTAAATGTTGAAACATTAATTTATTGGTTTGGACTATCTGTTGATTTAAAAATCCATCTTTCAGAAAACTGAGTGTTGCTTATTTGAATAAAGAGAGCTCTTGATGAGGATTTTTCAGAGAAGTTAGGCATGGATCTGAATTATTGAAAAGGCCCACAAGTCATACTGGCAAGCACCCTGTAAATGTCCAGTAATACAGTTCCTGTATAGAAAGAGTGACAGGTCTGATTTCACTTGTTAGACTGGCAGAACTGGTTAACCCTGATCCTTAGGGTTAGCACTCATTAATCAGACTGTAACATCAGCAGAAAGCAGTGAAAATTTGGAGCCAGTTTGTAGTTCATACTGAATTAGAAGCTGAGTCCATCCATTCATAATGGAATGGAGAAACAGGGTGAAAGTGTCCAGGCTCTAAGGGCAAAACCATCCTGTTTCTAATAGTCTCTTTTTTAAAGCCATATAAACGTTGCACCCCAGTGTTACCAATGTAGAATATTTAGGGTATAGAGCGTAGAACAGCATTTTATAGCTGTGCACATTTGCTGCTGATTTGCACTAAATTTTTCAACTTTAAATGATGATGTGTTTATTTCCGGAATGAAATAAGATACTTGTGGTAAAATAACACAGACTGGTGCTGTTAGAGGTAAATAGCTGAAATAGCAGACCTTACTGCTCAGGTGTTGCCATTCCCCGTGGTGAGACCAGCCCTTCAGGAGCCATGGTGCCAAGTGCTGTGTCCTTAGATCCTGCTGGGCAGCGCAGAGGCTCAGGAGCCAGCAGTTGGCATATTCTGCACTAGTAACGTTTCTAGCAGCTATAGAAGAGATATTCCTGGAGCTTAACACCAGCTTGAAGAAATGCTTTTGTTTATCATTTAAAATAATGTCTGGTTTGTTTGACTTCGCTTTCGTTTTCAAATGTGTTTTTCTGTGGGATGTATGCAGATAGAAAATAAACATGAGAGAGGTGAAAGTAAGACCATATTTTATTTGCATATCAACTAAAAACTTAACTAACATCAAGATCTGTAATGTAAAAATTCCAAGTGCTAAGCTTACAAAATACCTATTGGTGACAATCAGGAGTGATTAAAAACTGGTTGGTTTTTTCTAGAGATGAAATGATGGCAGAAGTAGATGCTTTTTTTTTTGATATATTCATTACCTTGTTTTCTCAGCACTGAAGTTCAAAGCATAGCTCTCAAATTTGCCTCCAAGTTGGTTATCCATCTTTTGCAGAACCATCAGCAGGTAAGGGAAACAGAGCTGCTTAACAGTGTAATTCTGGAGTTTTTTGGTGATAGAAGTAACATGGCTTCTTTTAGATAGAAGCCCCAAGCTTGTGTTTTCTTGTGTCATTGCACCTTTTCTGGCGTATTGTCTTCCTCTCTGAATACACTGACATGTTCTGAAATGAAACGGCCATGAATATCATCTCAGTGTATCCCTCGCAAAGTCATTTCAAGTTAAATACACAAGTAAATTTTTCTGATGGATTAATTTTGACTTCTGAGAGCATCCAAAATAGTCACTATAATGTGGAAGGAAAAATGCCTACGGTGATTAACACATGTACTGAACGCAGTCCATTTACTAAAGTGCAACTTTGCTGTGGTTTGTAATTGCTGGGGAGCCAGGAGGAGAGCAGATCCAAGGGGAAGACAAGAAGCTGCAGCAGTGGTTGGGTGCAGTTCCCTTTCTCACTGTGTGCAGTATGACCTTGCCAAGTCTCAGCCTGAAATCACTGTCTGAGCACACCAGCTTGTTGCCTACATGGAATTTCTCATCAAATTTCCTCTTAAAATTTGTTTTTAAAACACTACAGTAAATACAATAACCCTTGTAAAATTCAAGGCTCTGTGTTCTCCGTTCCTGTTTATAGACTGTTTAATTTAGATTTATACCAGCACAAATTACTGGCTCAGATTCCTTTCGATTTTAAATTGTCAGTCTGTGGTGTCACATATGTATGTATAGAGCAGTGCTAAGGCAGTTTGTAATGCTAGACAATTTATATTTTTTTTTTGTTTTCAAAGATGCGAAAAACACTTAATGGACATTAAAAATAGACAAAATTCTCATGATCTGTTTTAAAATGAAGATTTTTTTTTCCTTATGTAGCTGCTATTTTTTATGGAATGTGCAGCAGAATTGATTCATATTGTATGCTAATAATCTTGTCTCATTATAAAAAAAAAGGAAGCCACAGATTTGCACACAAGAATTGGAACATGAATTATGATGTTAAATCTTTTTAAGAAAGACAAAATGCAAGGACTTCAAGTTATAAACATTAAAATAACCATATAAACCTGGTTTCACAAATAGATGTGGAACATTTTATTGCTCTGAAATTTTGCATTGATTTACAAAGAGGAATTGATGAAAAATGCTTTAACAATCTTAACTGTAGTAATGCTAAAACAACTTTCTCTAATAAGCATGTAAATCATGGGAGATCTAAGACGTCTATAGAGAGTGCCTTCTGCTTTGTAAGAGACCAAGCACATCAGTTTTCCATCTAAATTCTTTCTTTGGGCTTGCATTCAGTATCTGTGTCTGTAGAAGGGATTGTTTCTCTTCCATAGGTAAAAGTCAAGTTCTGTCTTTGTAGATAGTCCATGTGTCTGCTCAAAATTTGAGTAATTGTAACATCTTGGGAGATGTTTTTTTTTTTTAACCTGTTACAGAATCTTTAGGACATGCTCTGGCTCTGTCCCTTTGTGCCATGCAGGTACATGGCCATGTACCACGCAGAATGAGGCAGAGTATGACCGAGGTTTCATTTATCCCTCTATGAGTCCTCCTGTGGCTCTCTGCCCTTTAACTTGACTCACCTTTTCATTGGTTCTCTTCTTTACCTTAGGTTGTTCTGTTTTTCACTTCCTTTAATTAAAAATAAGGAAAAAAAAAAAGGAAAGAAAGGAGAAAAAACAAACAGTTGCACACACCTGAAGTGTCTCTAGGTTGAGCTGGTGCTGCTTTTCCTGTTCTCCTGTGCATGAGGTCCCAGTCTGTTTGGTTTTGTTTTTCCTCTGAAGCTTCCTTCTAATTGCCCTAGTGCACACTTGCTTGTGGTTGTGCCTGGGTGCCACCTCCTGCAGTTTGTGTGTTCTGTTATCTAACCTGTGCCTGAGGTTCCTGCACCTGGACTGACCCGCCACCCTCCTGACTGTGGCATTTGCAGGGGAACTCAGTTCTTTCTTGGTCGCTTATGGAAGTTAGGACTTTCTCTACCCGGTTACGGCTCAGCTGTCCCAATGGATGTCAGAGTTCACAAGTCTTGGAAGCGCTATTTGAGTTATGGGTGAAATGCACGTTATTTCTTTCCACAAAAAAAACTAGTAGCCATCACTACACATCGGAAAGAGTCGAAGCTTTGTCCCATGATTCCTAAGTAGTAGTTTTCCTAGCATATGTCTGAGGACTAAATATTTTCCAAAAGATGGCAACTGGATTTTATTTGAACCAGGAAGTTTATCTTTCCTGTTCTTTTTTTCTAATTCTTCATGTTTTAGGGCAGCGAGCTTTGCTGTATATCAGCCAACATGGAGGTTCCTTCAGTGTTTTGAATGCACATGCTATCAGAACCCAAGGTACCTCAGCAGTCTTATTAAAAATATTTCCATTCTCGGTATCTGCAGAGGAGACAGATGGAGCTGCATTCACCCCTTTACCAAGCATTGCATCATTACCAAAGCCTAAGATTGATGCTACGGTTCATATGCTCTTACTTGTTTTTCCGGATATATGTATGTGTCCACATGTAGGATACTTCTGAGAATTGCTTCTCTTTGTTATAGTCCAGTATATTTTTCTTTGGCTTGCATGTTTAGAAGAACTGAGGACACAAAGATATGCTTTGACTTGTGTGGTCATTGGTGAGTCTGGTGTGAAGGGACAGAGCAAGAGAATTGCCTATGAATACTGCTGTTACTGAAAGAAAATCTCCCGTCTTAACTATCCATGACATAGTAAGCCAACTTTTGAATGGGTGTGTGGCATTCACCACCTTGAAAAAAAACCCGCATTTACTGATGAGTAGTATCCCTTCGGCAGTCCATAGTCCAATGTGATGGTAAGCGGTAACACCGGATTGTACAGCATACTTCTCACGTGTTCTGTGCCTTCAGATTTCGGAAGAAGTCCTGAAAAAATGGGTTCAGCTGATAGTTTACTTTTGTGGAGATGAGCAACAGACAGAGATGCAGTTAGCAGCTGCTGAAGTTCTTAAAAGTGTAACATCGTTCCTTCTGATCAATGAGAAGCTCATTCTTGGTGAGTAGTTTGAACATTAATTTTCTGGATCTTTTTAGATGAAACCCATTAATACATGTCTTAAAAGTATTGTATTCATATATATGTACACACAGTCAAAACGTAATTACATCAAACAGGTTTTTTTTTAAAATATTAATAGGGTTTAATTACTAAACAGATAGACTTAAGTTCAGATACAAAAAGCACATGTGCAGAGCCTCTTGCAATAACTCCGCAGAAGGGGGACATAACATGCTGTTATGTCTCCAGGCCACTATACGTTGCTGTACAGATTTACTGGCTTGCAATTGCTCTCTGACTAGAATCTTTCTGAAATATTCTATTGGTGATGTGGACATATTTTTAGTTTAACACTGTGAGTGTAACAAAACTGTGCTGGCTGAATGTTGAAATTAAAGGGTTCAGTCTAGAAATGAGGGACACATTCTACTATAAGAATGAATAATAATTGGATCCCATTGTACCTTCCAGATATAATGATTATTTTTTTAAGTTAACATTAGACTGTCTCTTTAGAAAACAAACAAACAAACAAAAAAACCTGTACAGCCTTATTCAACAATACATTACTGTCTGAGAGGCAAAGCGAAGTGAAATTCTCTGGTCTATTGTGCAGAAGACATTGTTTTTTTCTTTTAGCTTTTTCCCTCCCCCTGCCTTCTCTGAACAGAGAATAAGGGGATTTTGTGACTAAAGGGCCAGGAGATATGCAAAAATAGGTAGTGATAGATGATAAAGAAATTATTTTACATCCTGAATAAGACAGGCAGCTTTAAGTACTTTTAGTTTCTGTGATATTTTATTCCAATGTAGTTATTTAAATGTTTTTAGTTTGAGTAGTTTAAGTCCATGTATATGGACTGAATACAAATTTTGGTTAGATGAGAAGAATGGTATATTTCTTAAACTGTGGACAGTGGTGTTTTTAAAAAGTCAGCTTTTGTTTTGAGATGTGTCTTTTAGGAGGTACTGATAACATTTAACAGAGCTAAATTCTGTTACATGAGGTAGACATTGTACTATTAAATGTTCATACTATCAACTCTGGAAATCTTGACCTCTGCTGTCTAGTTAAAGCTCTTAGTAGGACAGACATAACCATTTTATATCAAATGAAGGCAGTGGAGGTATTGGAGTGAAAAAGTCCCAAATGCTGTGCTTCTTGTCTGTTGCTGTTTGGATCTGGTCCATAGCTGATGGAGAACAGAGTTTCCTCTTTGATCTTGTCAGAACAGTTGCGGATTTCCATGTTTTCTGATCGGGCAGATGTGAAGGTCTGAAATAAAAAATAGCTGCAGTTTGTATCCTGCATAAAAATCTTAACAAAACAAAGAAAAACAAACACCACCACCCCACCCCCACCAAAATCCCCCAAAAAACAGCCCAGAAAAAAAGGCCCCAAGGCCTCAATGGGCAAGCCATCTGAACTAGCTCTTTGCTCTGAAAATTGGGCCAGGGGAGGAAAGATGCAGAGCCGACCTTCTGTACTACCTAGAATTGTCAATCTGGGGATCTTCACAACTGTGAAACTGTCAGTACTGCAGTGAGAAGTTTAGCAAATCAAGGGCATTATCTGGTGTTCAGTTGTAGTGATAGAAACCCAGAATAATTCCCTTAAAGTTAAAGGGGTTATGCCCATATAAACAGTTTTGACTTTTATGCCATGTTCTGCATCAGCTTGCTTGACCACATGTAGTAGAAAGTAGAAGTTAAAGAAAATTGTATGAAATGGAGTTGTAGTCATTCCCATAAGGTTCCATTAAGTATGTTCATAAGAGGAAGAGGGTGAAGTGCCAATCAGTATGTTCTGGATGTCCGCGTCATCTCTCCATCACGTTGCTTGAGGGTTCAGAAAAAGTCTTCCTGGAAAATCCATTTGCAGACTTCCACATCTCCTGGAGATACAATAGGAACTTGTCTAGGTGAGAAAGCTGGCTATTGTATCTAGAAGGGAATAATTATTCTGCCCTAGCTGTGCCAGTATAATATTATTGGGTGTGTCATGCTAGAAAAAAGCAACTTATTTCTGAAACAATTACACTCCCTGTTATTTCCACATAGGGAATTTCTATGAAATACAGGAATGCTTCTTCTGCCTGTGTAGTAAAGCCTCAAGCAATTAATTTTGGCCAAGCAGTAAAATACAATTAATTGTCTGGCTAGCCTTGTAATTCAAATCTCTGATAGACCTGTTGATAACATGCTTGAAGAAAACCAGCACAGCAGTGAAGCACCAACTCTGTTGTTCTCTGTGATCACCAGAAAGTAATATCTAACAGCTGGCTGCCTCTAAAATTAGAGACCTTCCAGTGGATTCCTTTAATGAGGATGTTCAAGGAGAGCTGAAAAGTCAGCTGGAAGTACCCCAGCAAACCTATGAGTACAGCCTTGTGTCTTCAGCTAGTCATCCTTAGTGTGGCACCACTAAATGGTACAAGGGTTTGCAAGTGGACTATGGCCTGTGAGATGTGAATTGCCACTGGGGTGGTATGTGGAGTCTGCCTGTTTGAGGTTTACTTGATGAACACCTCCCTCTTGGCAGTTATCTCTGATTAATCTTAGCTGTGTGCAGGTAATTACCCTGTGGATTAAATCCGGCTTGCTTCCAACAGATAGTGGGTATAAGGGTGGCAGGTCATGTTGGTAAGTGGTGTGGTGAGGTGGGTATGGGAGAATTAAGAGACGGGTAGATCTGTGGGAGGTGGGATCGTTTGCCATTTCCTGCAGGGAATGGCATTAGTGGCCAGCAGTACTGGCAGTATCCGAACAAAAGTTGGTTTGGTAGCTTCTGCTCCAGGCCCATTGCAACAGCAAATCCATGATCACAGTGCGTTGGTCAATCTCCAGCGGCAAAACTTTCGCAGTTGCCAAACAGGAATTCTGTACTCCTAGAAATTGTAGAAAATTCAGAGCACCTGCAACTTGAACCCAGATTAAGAGAGGTTCATTCTCTTATCTGTTGCCCACTGTTTAAACCAAGCTGAGTCAACCACCTAGATAAAGTTCACACATGCTGAAAACATTTTGATCAGATTGCCAGTTGTCTTCCCAGTGGTTTGCCAGTGCATTTCTCCTGCCCATGTTTCGGTGTTTCACTGCCTTTGTTGTGTTTAGGTATGGAAGCAGAGCTCTGTAGCTTTGAATGCATGTAAAAAATAGAATTCTGATTTTTCTTCATAAATAAATATAGGACTGTCTGATACCCTTGCTATGTGGAAATGTGTGGTTCTACTGCTGCAGAATGAAGATGTGGTAGTAAGGGATGCTGCTGCTGAGGTTATAGAAGTGGCACAGTCTGAAAAAAAGAACAGTAAAGGAACAGGTACGTTAACTTTTCTTTTAATATTATTGGATACTTGAGAGACAAAAGTATTTCTCTTCACAAACTTCTTGCGAACTGTAAAGTGATCCATGCATCTCTTATAAACACATACCATGGAAGATAAGAGCAAGTTATGATGTTTGACACCCACCATGCTTTATTATTTTGCTTTTACTGTTCTTGATATAATTTGCATATAGTTACATGGGTATGTAAAAAAGACAACAGCAGTGTTCAGCTTTATGGTTCTTGCTGTGATGAGTTAACTATCACAAAATTTCACATTTTGAAAGTTCTTTAATACCAGCTTTGGTCTAATATAGTGCAGTGGAAGACAGTCTTTGAATCCCAGGTTATTATAATAGCCTGATCACAGAGCGGTAGGAATCTGAGAAACAGTATTCAACTCATTGGTTCATTATTAGACCTTGAAATCCATTTAGATAAAGATCAACAAAACCAATTTTCAGCATACCCACAATGTGCTTTTGAGGATGTGGGCCTTTTTGTCTGCATGCCCTGGTTTACTCAACCCTATTAATTTTAAAATAGCCACAAAACTTGAGTAGGCTTAGCTAATTAATGTGCTTTACTATGCTCTCTACTTTGAGAGTCTTTGCTGATGCATTATTCCATGTGCTGTGAATAAATTAGAATTTGCTACCAAGCTCATCTCTCTCTAGTGGTATTTACCAGTCTATGCTACTCGGTAACACCTGTACTGACTTGTCTGCAATCAGTTCAGATTAGGCGGCCATCTCCATGGGAACTTCTGCTAGACTGGAGACAAAGCAGCTCTGTCATTTAAAAAAAAATAAGAAAAAGCAGTAAAAGTGTATATTTGCCACAGCTCTGGCAATTTATCTAATCCCATCTACAGCTCTCTTGAGTGTCAAGAGGCTGGACATGTATGCGCCTCAGGTCCCTGAAGCTGGCCTTTGGGGGACATCCTCAAATGTCTCAAGATGGTACTTTCTTTGGAAATAATACAATGCTGGATTTTCATTCTGTCTCCTTGTATCTTCTTCCTTGTTGTATCACTGTGCCAAGGGACATTGCCCTGTAACTGGATGAGGGCTCTGTCCCACTAATTAGTACTGAGGTCACATCACTGCTTGCTGTTGTAACTTATCACTTTGTAAAGCAGAAGTGGCCATAATAAATGAAATAACATCATAACTGGTTTTTATTTGCTATTCCTAGGATAGGGACCCCCTCCCCACACTTACGTTAACCCCTTAGTTATACTTAGTTCTGCCTTCCTGTTCTTTCACTTAAACTGCTTTTAATGAAATCAGTGTCCTTCATCTGTGACTAGCACAGAACGCTGCTTTTGAAAAGACAGAATCCAGTTTCTTTACGCCTCCATTTTACATTATTATTGTTCCTTCCTGTGATCTCTTTTGTCCCCACTAAACTCCTTTCACTTTTTGTGCTTTGCTTTCTAGCTTTGCGGGGAGCAGGGCAAGGAGTTTTGCTCCTGTGGCTTTTGTTGACAACCAGATTAGAATAAGCTTACCTTAGAATGTTGTTTGTTACTTCCATTTACCCGTTTTCTATTTGTGTGCACATGAGAGTATGCAGTATGCTTGTGTCTGGAGTTTAGACATTTCACGGATCACCAGTGCTCTCTGTCCTGGCAATTTTAAAATTACATTCAAATATCTACTTATTTTTTCTCAGTTTTCATACCATGAAAGTCTGCTCTTTCATCCCAGCACTGATTTTAAAATATCTAAGCTGATACACTGAAATTCATTAGAAGCCATAAACTAGCTCTCTTTAAACCTTTTATTTGATAACAAATTGCTGGATATCTTACATTGACTGACTTCTAATTTCCATTATACAATGACAAATAAGTATTGTGCCCAGCAGTTTTATAATAAGATCAGAAAGAAAGATGACACAAGAGATCAGAAAGAGGAATGGATGTTTAGAATCCCATTTTCGTATGTTCTGTAATTGTTTCGGTTTTGCCGAACAACATTGCTGTTGCCACTAGCTAACAGGAGAGAGTGAAGAGACTATTGTAATTTCAGCTTCATTTGTGCAGCACAAATTTTTATGTCCTAGTAGCCATTATATTTCCAGAAATACTGCACTGTAGAATAGGTTATGGTGTGTTTCACCTTTTACTGTTGTTTATTTGCCGTACAGAGAGTGGGAATGCTGCTCACAATATCCAAGCACTGGACTTGCCAGAAATTTTGGCACTAGCATCATTATATCCACTCGTCACAAAATTCTCTCTCTTGCTGTGTACACAGCATGTAACGTAGTAGGCTGTAGCTGCCTACAGAAGAACTGTATTGTCTCCTTAGGGAATCAACACCTTAAGTGTTTCATTTATATGTGAGATCCAAAGTAATCCCTGATTATAGCCTGACTGCTGCCCCTGCCCTTCATGCATGGTACAAGTTGGCATCTGGTTTTCCTGTGAAAGAATGGAGTATGAAAGGGTGTATACTTGCACGTAATAGCTGGACCGACACTGAATTTGTATTCTGCTTCAGCAGAGCAAGATGTGTGAAGTTGGACAGTTGTTAATAATAACAAAGTTATTTGCATAGATTGTTCATATAGTTGTTATAGGACATTCTTCCTTTACATACATGCTGCTGAATAACAGTACAAATGTGTAGCAGAATGATAGTGTCAAATAATAGGTGTTTTCAGGTCATTTATAGATGGTGAAACTGGAGGCAAATGACCCAGTCTGTTAGTGTGGTTTCACTTCCAGTAACAGCTCCTATGTTGTATAATTCTTTGAAACGTTATGTGAGCTCCTGGAAGAGAATATGAACTTGTTTTCTTGTTACTCCCTCATGGCTTTTAGTGAGGGCAAAACCTCCAGTTTTTTCAAGTAACTAATCCATGCAGCTTTGGATCACTGAAATTATGAGAGCAGCAACCTTGCAGAGTCTGAAATGCAGGGTAACAAATGTGATACAAGAACCCTGCAAAAACTGCAGCCCTCATTTTCACTCGAAAGGAGAAAAGCTCAGGAGACCAAACACTGATACACAGCAGGGCTCCTGTCCTTGCTTTACCCTACCCTTTCCCCCCCAGAAAACCCCTACAATAGTAGGCAAGGAATTCCACTGTTACCAGTAAAGTTCATTTTTTTAAGTTTCTTTTATTCAGAGAAGCTTGATTTAATTTTGTAATATGTGTAAAAGCTCGTAATGAGGAGGGGAAGTTACTGAGGTTGGCTGACGGCAGTCATTTTCTGAGCAGAGCAGGTCAAACAGAACCCTGTCTCCCTAGAAAGGAGAAAACCTTTTGTTTTCCTTGCTAAAAATACCAACTTAGCAGGTAGTTAACATTTGCCTAATAACTTGAACAATATAAACCCCATCTGTAACGCAAGGTATTGTATGTACACTTTGTTGTTGTTTCCTCATGCATTGAGGTGTAAACTTCTGGAGGATTGTTTTATTCCTTTTAGTATGAGGGAGGGTACAGGAAGTATTGTATTCAGTGTAAATGTAGAATAGCTGCTTTGAAATCTAATTAAATTAGTGACCCATGGCTGTGTAAAGTCTAGACCTATTCACAGCAGCATTTCTTATCCAAGAGGGTTACTCCTTACAAGAAAGAAGATCATTTAAGTCAGGGAATTAGGAGTTTTCTTTCTCTACTGATGATTGCTTTACTGAATATTCTGAAAAATTCAAGTAACTCAGTGCTAGAACAAAAACTGTATTCATTGGTGTCATTTTCCTCTATGGCTTTTTTTTATCTAGAAAAGCATTACCTTAAATAAAGTTAGGAGCTTGTCAGTACTACGGAAGTTTGAATAAACTACTTTTTACTATTATAGCTAAGCCAGTGCAATTCTATAAAATTCTATATAAAAAAATACCTTTAGTCAGCTTAACCTTTATGTTGGTAAATTACCAAATTAACCTTAAATGGGCTTAAGGGCATTTTTAGTGTTGTCAGCATTAGCACCAATTTAGCTGATTTTTTAAGATTGATCTGAATCAAGCTGAGATGAGCAATTAGATTCACGAACTTGAGTAAATCTTTTAGAAGTGCCTGAATGATTTAGCAGCCTAAATATTCTTTTCGAATATAATTTAGGCTGTCAGGAACCTTCTGCTACATTTATTGTGAAATAGCAGTATTGTATAGAGATGAGCAAGTTAGCTCACGGGCCGGAAGCTGTGTGGCTGCAGCAGAGTGTTGTTGTTCAGCACAAGGCAGGTAAATGGCCCACTCTGAGCACCACCGTCACTGCGTGCGTCGTAAGCATCTTTGAAAATCAGTCCGATGTTGTTGTTGTTATTTCCCTTAGTTCTTGAATAATTCTCAGAATAGGATTGCAGCTATAAATGATGTAGTCAGTTTTGAACATATTGCTGATTTAATCCACTGGCCAAAAATTCAGGTATATTAATTCTGTTCCTTCTGTTCCCATTTCACATGCTGAAGAAATAAGCAATAGATGATACCCCTGTGCCAGGAGTTTCTGAACAAAAGGCAGTGCAAAGCTCTCTTCTCCTGATGGTTCCCGTCCTGATAGATTCTACTTTTTATCTTCAGAAAAAATAATCTGTGAAAATGACAAATGTGCTATTTTTTGATTCACCAGCAAAAAACCATTATTAGCTGGCTGGTTTGAAGAAGCTGACTCCCCCTTCCGAAGGGCATCCTTTTGGGATGGGGGTGGCACTGTTCTACAGAGCAGACTGGGTTGAGATTCTTATGGAAGTCTCCATTGCTGGGTATTGACCAGCATTTTAGTGGCCCTTGGTATCTCAGCCCTATCTTATTGTATCAGACTAAATGCATACGGGAGCCTTTCGGCAACTTCTGTTTTGCTTATTGACTAGAGAGTATAAATGTGAGTAATGGGAGAAGTTAAAATGTGCTGCTTGGGAGGAAAAAAGAAAAAAGAAAAAAATATAATTTAATTAGATTAAAGAACTAAAACATTTTCAAGATGACTTTTAATTTCTTTCTTGAGTTAAGCATTTGACTGAGTGGAACCTTTCTCTTTGTGGACTGTGCTGTCTCCTTGGCATGAAGAAAAGCAAAGCTGCTTGTTTCTTGTGCCTCTATTTTTTTCACACATCATGAATATAGAAGGTAAATTCAAAATAAACTTGTCCATGAATCTGTAATAGGTGTCTCTGTCATGAAGGTGTGTGAAAGAAGGCTTACCTGCATGGGGTTTTTTTTTGGAGGGTAGTGTTGTAAATAAGCCTTTAGCAGAGGTAGGAATGGTGAAGTTAAGAGAAGATCACACTAACTATAGTAACATTTGAAAGAGACGAGGAGAGAAGAAATCCTACTGAGATTTATGTTTCTCGTTCCTATCTAAAAATCTTCCTCGGTGAACCTAAAGCTGTTCAGAGGTTTTCATACATATGTGCCCTAAGAAGATCTACTAAATCACTTGAGCGAGAGATAAGAGATAATGCAGTCTGTGTGATGTTAATGCAGCACAATGGTCTGGTGTTCATCATCAACACCACAGGTGATATCGGCAAATCATGGGTGACTGGCATGATCCCAAAACTTGTACCCCAAATGTCCTTTACAACTGATCCCATGAAGTATTTCAGGACAAGTGACTCAGATTTAATCTGCTCCAGTTGCTAGTGAAACAGCTAAGAGTAAATGCTGGGCAAACCTAAAATGCTAAAAATACCGTTGTCATTGGTAGCGTTCAGCTGCATGATGAAAGCATCCCACATATTGCACGGGAAGACAGCAAAGAAAGGTATTTTACTTTAATTGCCTCAGCTTCTTGTTGGCATTTGAAACTGTGTTTTCAAACTACTCCTTAAAGTACCTGCAAACTTTGGCCATAGCAAAAGGAGCTTTTCTTCCACATGTTTACCATTGGGTAAATGTGTTAAATAGATTTCTTAAAGCTTTAGCTCATCAGCATGTCGAGTTAACCCTCCTCTCCCCAGACCTGTTTACTTACAAAGTGCTAAATCCGTGCTGTGGGATTGGAGATGGAAAATAACTGAGGGTTAGAACCTGTGCACCGTTGCTGTGTGCAATAGGCAAGTTTTAAGTTGCTGTGTCTCTCTCTTGATGAAGTGTATAAAGGAGAGATGCTAACAAGCTGTTCTGAACCTCCTTTTCACATCACTAATGTGTTCATCCTTTTGCCAAACCGGGGGACAGAGTCACTACTTCTTGCTCTACTTCTGTGCTGGCGTAGCCTTCCAGTGAGGCAAATGGCAAGGCTGTGGTGAATAAAAGAAGTGTCAGGTTACTCTGATCCTGGACAAAGATTAATGTGTAGGGTTCAACTTTTCTCATACACTGGATGACTTGCCCTGATGTTCGGGTTGGGCTAATAGACCTCTGAGGCCCCAGACGGCTCCTTTAGTTGTGGCTCTTAAAACCAGTTCCGGCAGCTGCCTGGCCTTGAGGAGTAAGTGGTAATTACCTGAACATAAACTGGGAAACTACATGCATGCAAGCTGGTTTGAGGATGCATTAACTGGAGTCTGTGGCAGTATTCTAGGTGATAGATTTCCTTTTCTTGACTTAAGTCAGACTTGTGCATTTTCTTTGCTATTCTGAGATTTTAATTTCTCCTCTATTTAGAGATTTGATAGAGGACTTGCAAAAAGCACAAAGTCAGAACTCGTCTGTAGAAAGAGCTGTGCTGAAACTGCTGTCTGGAGCTCTTCCACTAGCCAGACTGAAAATGGAGGTTGTTTGGTAATGCTGAGGATGGTTACAGCTGCATACAGAAGATTGAACATCTTCATTCTAGATACATGACATCAACTGCTATGGTGCGGAAAGTTAAGAGCTTCCCACAACTGGATCAATTTCAGCTCCTTCCTACTGCCCTGGGTTGGAAAAAACAGCAAATTAGAAAGAGCATTTAAAAAGTACTTACTACTTACAAGCTACCTTGAGAGTCGCTTACAATTTTGGAATCTGTTGGTCAGAAAAATCTCCCAGTCAGATCTAGACATATGCCATGGGTGCTTGGGAACGATCCAGAAATTCTCACAGCATTGTTTGGGTTACTAATGGAAAACTGCTAATCATGTTAGCCAAAATATGTTTATGTTTCTTGTATTGGGGACAAGTGGAAGGAAGGTTAATGAATTTTTTTTCTGAGATCAGCACCAGGATTTCTTCTGCTTCAACAGTCTTCTTGATAACTACATTCTGGTAACTAGATGCGCAGCTCGCTAAACAGGACTGGGTTTATAAGCTTGCTGTGAAAGAGGAGTCTTTTGAGCTGAATGTTAGGATTTAAATGGGAGGTGTCATTTATCCAAATGGCCTTTAAGCAGTGGAAAGCAGGGAAGGCACATAGACAAGACCCATGCAGGCAGAAGCAGAAGAGAGTATGGTAAACACACGATACAATCAAAAGCAGAAAAAAATCCCAGCAAAGCAGAGCTGCTTCTGTGGCAGAACGAGATTATTTTCTACAAATGACATTTATTTTTGGAAGATTGTGCATGGAGTCTATGTGATAGCCTATGCTAAAAGCAATACTTCTTGCAGCCTCAGTGGAGAGGTGTAAAATAGTGGCAACAGTTTGCGGTATTATATTCAAACATGGGGTAGGACTTTGTATTCAGAGACACTGTAAGGTGATGACATCTCTTCAGTTGTATTAGATAAGGCATGTTGAGGACAGGAGGAAAGGTCAAACAGCTGTGTGTATATTCTGGGAATCCTCTGAAGCGGGTCCTAGCGAGGGAGGCAGCAGGTGTGCTGCCGAGAATTACTAGAACACTCTGCACGGTGAAGTGCTCTAGATGTTACTGAAAAGTACTGTAAAGCATGGAAGGTAACATCACCGATAATGTACTTAGGCTATCTGTAATTGTAGGATTGTAAGTAGAACAGGGTTCACAGAGAAAAAGGACAACATTCTCCTTAAAATGATGAATGTTCAGCCTTCTGGTTAAGGGACCATACCTCTGGCTGGGTCTTTTTTTCCCTTCCATGCTTTTAATGGTGAATACTTCTTTATGCCTGTGCACAGAGTAGGATTTATGCAGGGAGACAAATGTGTAACGATGACCATTTAAATCCTGGCAAACTAAATAGATGGTAAACACCTGTGCTAGTTGGTGACTACCTGATGACTGTGGTGACCTTACATTTAAGAAGTTTGTTCCAGAAAGCAAAATGACACGTGGTAGAGATTATGAAATACTTACTGTGGCTAGAAGCTATAATTTGGGGTTTTTTGCTTCTGCTGTAATAGTTCTAAGAAGGTAACAATTACAGGTCAGTTGCAAGGATGAAAGAATTGTGGTCGAGGAGTGTTCATCTGGTCTCTCTACTAGAGTAAGTTTAGGGCTGTTTCAGGAGCGGATTTGACCTGTAGCCTAGTCATATCATATTTGTATGCTAATAGGTGTATTTTAGGTCTTTGTAATAATATTTCTTTTATATTTGACATTCTAGTTCTATACCCTAAAAATATCTCGTATTGTTATGAAAACTTTTGGAAGATCTGATTGGGAAGTAATTGAGGTCTTCTAGATTGCATTTGTAATATGATTGTTTCCTGGTTTATTGGTGACTCTTGAATACTGTTTAGCTGTTGTCCTTAGATACAGAGGAAAGTTGACTGAAAAAGATAGAAAATGGGCTTAAATATTTTCATTCAGAAAACTCTTCGGTAATTACCTTTGGGCTCAGGGACCCATCACTGAATATATTGACTGCCTTTTTTTTTCTTTCTGATGCCAGTTCTTTCGCCTTTAGTCACAAAGCCAGTGTACAGGAAGGCTGTTTGCTATCTGCAGCTCACCTACTAAACTTGGAGTCTTTGTGTCTGAGTAAATATTAATGAAGAACCACTTACTTGAAGCCAAAGTGAATTCACACCCTCCTGCAGTTTTTTGTGAAACTTCCTAAGCTTATGAAACCGGGTTTTCTGGTATATGCTGTAAAAGTGTTGTCTCTTAGCTTAAAAAGTGTGTGCCCTTCTGATACAAGCGAAATAGCACCACTATTCATAATCTGCTTTTAAAACGTTGCACTTTATTTCTGAGAGATATCTACGGTATTTTAGTGTTAAAAAAATAATCTGTGTGTGTTTATTGGTTTGCTTTTTACTCCTGGATTAATTATAGAAAAAGTAAGTAGCAGTGTTAATTATCTTCATTGAAAAAGTAGTTTTGTAAGCCAGGCCAGTAAAATACACAAAATCAGCCTCTCCAGGAGTAAATAAGAACTGAAGGACTGATCACATTCTTCTAACAGAGCCATTTCGTGCTTTCTCTGAATGACCTGGAAGTGTAGAAGAGCTAGTGCTTTGGAACAAAAGTACTCTGTTCACAGGAGTGTGAAAGAATGTCAAGGAATGCCAGGTGAAAATAAGTTGTATTATCCACCCTACGTTGACTAGTTGTTACAGCTAGGTCATGAAGAGTTGTTGTGGAGTTTTGTTGTTTTGGTTTCTTGTTTGCTTTTTGTAGGTGGTGTTCTGCATTGCTAATTGTGGCCATGCTAAGAACCAACAAAAATGTTCAGCTTTTTAATCATATCTAGACTTCTGAAATATTATTTTAACAGATTTATTTAGAGGCATAATGGAGGTTCCATGATAAATGAAGATTGAAGGACCTGACCTACAATCTGCATGACACTGTGCTACTGTATTGAGCTCTTGTTATACCAAGGTTCAAATGTATTATTTGCATAAATGGACTCCAATTTTATTGGTTCGAAAAACTGAAATGAAACTTGCAGTAATAATGTTGTAGCTTGTCCTTCATCTGTAAAAATGAAGTTTGGGCACAAATTGCATTGTTTTGCTGACCAGTTGCTGCAGTTCTCTAATTTTATTAATACTGCTCCTTCTGTTTCACTGCTGCTATGAAAGGGTAAAGTTGTCCCAAGAGATTGTTTTTTTTGAAAGACCAACGGCTACAGACCTGAGCAATTTGATATAAGGGACAGTTCTTAAAAAAAAAAATAATATATTTTTAAGCTAGATTTTGTTGCCAAACAGTCAGCCAAACAACAATAGAAAAGAAATCTTGTTACTTCAAGAATTGTTTAATGATAGGAATTGGGAAAAGGGAGTAGGGGAAGGAACAACACTGGAGGAATGAAAGGGAGTTGCATACAGTTTAAAAGAAAATAATTTCTCACTTTCTCAGAGCATCTGACCAGGGGTTAGACATGGTTGAAAATCGGGATATGGAAGTTGGTGGTAACTTTTCGATCATTCGTTACCTGGCACAGGTGAAAGCTCAAACAAACAGGGTTCTGCTCTAACTGGGAGGCTAACAAAAAGGCTTTAGTTACCCATAACCTACAACCGCCCCCCCTCTTCCTCAGTTTGCTTAAGATGCTGAAGTCCAAATGAATATGGCCCGGCATCTCTGATGTTTTTAGTATCCTCAGTATCAACTTCATATACAGTGCAGCTGAGAACCATATTCTAGAAGTTCCGATCTGAAAGATTTGGGAGAGCCTTGGGTAGGCAAACCCATAACACACGTGGCATTCTTTATAAAGGCTGAGATGGGATACCTGCTGAAATCATGGGATGGATGGGAGAGCTTACTAAATTTTACAAGTTTTCCATTAGTTATTTCCATACCCTTGTTATCTCATAGCTCTAAATGTGCCAAACTTTAAGAGTCTATCAGTACTGTAAACATCTAGGTTGTAACTGTTCATATTTAAGCTAAAAATATGAAATGTTAATTTAGCTATGTTATACATAGAATACAAAAATGTATGCCAAGTGCATGTATAATGCTATAGGAAGTAATAAATGTATTTTTGTAGATGTTTTGCTTATGGAAAACTCTGTGGAGAATTAAGGTCTCTGTCTTTCAGCAGCAGAGATTGAACGGATATCAACAGTGCAAATTTCCTCTTGTTCCGCCCATTGCATCGTAAGATATCACCTCTGCAAGAATGATACTGAAAACCTGTGCAGAGCCCTATGCAAAATATTTGTCCCGTGCAAGGCCCATGCCCCGTTTCAAGGTGTGCATGTAGGATATTGATATTTATTTGTAATGTCATTTTACACTGAGAGGTATTTCACCAAGAATGAGGAGATGATACATTTCTGCAAGCAGATTTTTGCACACAGAATTTCATTTGTGTATGTGTGCATGGGAGTGAGGTAGGGAATATAAATACCTTTGCAAACTCAGCTTCTTTTCATATAAGTCAGCACTCAGCATTTTTAATGACCTAGATAGTACCTGCCTGTGCCAGAGTAAAAGCAGCACCCTAGAATGGAAGGTGTTTTTATTGTATTACTGATTCCCTGAGCCGTAGCCTTCACACTGATTTGGTTGCTTTAATTCCTGGTGTGTTGATGGGGGGTGGGAAGCAGTTGTGTGGGACACAATGGGCTCTTACTTCAAAACCTAAGATATGTAAAATGCAGCATCTTTTTTTTTTCCTATAATCATTTCCAAATGACCTCTTATGAGGGGAACTCGGGACTGGCTTGGTTGAACAAATTGATTTCTCATGCATGAGAAAGTCAAGTTAAACATCCTTGGGAAGCCTGGAGATTTAAATTTTGAGAATTAGACTTTATAAAAAGGGCTTTTGATTTGTTAGATTTAGAGCAAGACTGTTGAAATCACCTTGAGGAGCAGCATTATTTATGGCAGTTGCTTACAGTACCAGTGCAATGCCACTTTCACGTGTTTTTAATTTTGTTCCTTTGCATGGTCTGTGCTGTGTTAATGATCACCTTGTCATGCTAGCAGTGGAAAACAGTTTTATAAATAATTCCCCCTGGTAAGATGAAAGTGTTAACAGAAATACTTTAGTGAAGGTCTTGATTAACTTATACACTTGGCTGGATCACAGCGGAGGTTAGACTTACAATATCTTGTTACCCAGGACTAATAAAACCCATTCATTTTTTCATGTACTATGTTAATTACACTTTTACTTTCCCTCATGAGCAGACACACACAAGCTGATTTCTTGTTTGTGTTGAAGACCACAGTTACCACTTTGTAGACTTCTCCTTGCTGTAATCATAAGTTCATACCCAAACAAAACCAACCTTCCCTAATTCCAGAATCTGTATATTGTATATTGTAATACTAGAACTTCAAGCTTGTAGTTCATTACACTTAGGTGCTCAACTTAACCTACTTTTGCCATAAACAGCAGAAAATAGATTTAGGGTTTTTTTAATTTCCTCATACTTACTGAAAGCTCTCTGTCTAATGTACAGGCATTAAGAAGCACAACTAAGAATTAAATTTCCAGAATATCTTTCTTCTTTAATTAAAATTCCCCAAATGTAAATTATTCAAGTAAATCACCATGTTGCAATATAGTATACTAGCATCCCATATTCCATCACCACCGCCTCTCAGAAACGTAAGGAGAAAGATATCTGCCATGTTCTCTGAAGCCTAGTAGTATTAGGATCAAATAAACTGTGTTAATGAACAAGTCAAGGGTCTTTCAGAAAAGATGTTCCCAATATTGATTTCCTTCTCCTTAAGCAACCTGTGTTGCGTAGGTTAGTTTAATTAGGCTAGATCATACTGAGATGGGAAATAGTCTCTCTGGTTATATACCGACGTACAGAGGACTTGATTCTTTGGAGCCTGTGACTTCATGCTCCCCTAATGCAAGGTCAGCACAGACCTTGGAGTGCAAATACTGTAAGGTGTAAGGTGAGCCTAGGGATAAAGGGATCTCAGTACTTAGTACTTATCTATACAAACTGAATTCTTTTCTTTTCTATGCTGGTCTGTAGAACACATGAGTGGTTTCATTTCAAATTCATAGAAGTAGTAGAGGCAATACAGGCAGCCCTTGCTTGCTAGCTGCCTTCTTTTGCAATGTGTTTTAATTTTTGGTGTGATCATCTGTGCGACACTGTGGAAGGCTGTTACAGAGTAAAGGTAGATGCTCCAAATTAGAGGGTTTTACCTGAACCTCACGGTTAATGGTGAAGGCTCAACTAGTGCCGTCCATGGCAAGGTGAAGTAGAATATGGTCTTTCCTGAAACAAACTCATTTGAAACATACGGATGGAAAAACAAGATGTTAAAGACAGAAAGAGTCTTGATGTTGAAGACATATACGTCTATGTTAAAGACATACGCCAGTGTGGAGTGTAACTGCAAATGGCATTATTTATTTAAAAGAAAAGAAAAGGAAAAGGAAAAAAGTTGCTTGAGCAGTGAAATGAAGGGAGCTTAGTTTTTCTTTTCATGGATTTGTTTTGCAAGGAAGTGGATTTTCTTATGTCTGATGAAAAGTTTCAGCCTTTCACTAGTCAGGACAGCAATAGGGTCTCCTTTCTTTACCCAGCTGTCTAGTTTCATAGAAACAAGACTTAATATTTCGTATTCCCTTATCCTTTTCGTCAGATTGGATTAAAATTGTACAGCTGGTTCAGAAGTTGTGGTGGGAAACGCGTACACAGATGCATGCCTGCTGATTTCCTTATTTTGTTAAAAAATGGGACAAAAATCCCTTTGATGTTGTTTCTTCTTGTAGATTGCCAGTCTGATCAAATAAAATATACCAGAGCTGTTACTCTTTTCTGTGCACTGAATGCTCCCTTCATCTCTACCTGCCCTCCCACTTCATCTTCCATGTGTCTTGCACCTTTTCAACAGACCTTGAATTGACTTCTGTAAACTTACTGCCTTCTGCTTTTTTGTCTTCATCTTCTCTTTATAATTTGTTTTGTAAATTAAATTAATTGTGTGAACTGCATATTTTTTAAGGAGGGTTGATGGTCTGTTGTTAGGGTTGCCTGACACTTCTCATTATAAAATCCTGGTTCACAGCTACTTGTGTTAATCCTTACTAGTTGGTACTGAGATTTTTTCATACTGTGAGTATTTTTTTTACTTTAATTATTTGTTTTTATTACAGTAGACATGATTCTACATAGGAAATTAGGGGAAAACGGTGTCTTTACGCAGGCTATGGAAAAAAATGAAGTCTTCGAACGCTGTTACACATGTATACTTTGGAGCAAGATATTTTTGGTAAAATATGTACAAATTTGGCTGAAAAATAGGACTATAAAATGCTCTATTTAAAATATAGATTCAGTGGAGACTGAAAGGAGCCTAAAAGCGAAAACCTCCAAAGATTTTTGTGTTCACTAAGCAGCTTAAATTTCTCTGCTCCTGAAATGCTTACCTGTGTTCCCAGTGGGGCTACTGAGGATGCTCTGTGCCAGGAACACCATGCTTCAGAGGGACTCTGCAGCTGTGGCTGTGGGTAGCTCTGGGCCAGGCTGCATTTAGGCACTTGAAATGAAAACACTTGTGCTTTCAATAATATACCTGTGGGTGGTCAGCAAAATGGGGAGGAATGAGCCATCACATCTGGTTAGAGAAGGGGAAAAAGTAAATCAGAAAAATTCAGTTGACTGCTGAAAAAGTCAAGCTGATCCAATAAGAATAAGGGCACGGGAGGTGACGCTCAGTCTGGTTAGGGGAGGAGACTCGCTCTTGGGAATGTGAGAGGAAGGCATAAAGGAGGAAGATCTTTGGTGAAAGTAGTGGCAAGAGGGAGACTGAACTGGGTCCAAAAGAGGAAGAATGTAGGGAAGAAGCAGAATGGACAAAGGAGATAAGAGAGGAACACTTTCCTGCATTTTGGGACACAGTGTGACTGGAGGTAGTTGTTAGGGTCAGTGTCAAACCCAGGGCTCAACTTGTCAAGATAATTAGACCTGTGTTGAGATACTGTGGAGTCTGGTGACTGAGGCTAGGTAGAAGACAGTGGAGCAGTGCTATGGGTACACCTCCCATCTCCAGTGATGTTACCGTTTCCTATTATTCCATTAGTTTCAAGCAGCAGATGCCTGAGTGGTCAGCCTTGTGGCTCCACTGTTTCTCTGACTCATGAGCTTCAATGTAATGTCGCGTTATTTGGATAAGGTATAGATTTCTTTTTTGGAACTTGGAAAATTACACACACGCATTGCCATCTTCCCCCTCCACCCTCTCCCCACACTGAGAACATTCGTAAGATTGCAAGGCTGAGTATCCAAAAGTTAGGAAATGCAACTTTAATTCCACGTTGTTGTGCTGCATGTATTAAGAAGCAAGGATAAGCTACACTACCACTGCTTGGGTGTTTTTTACAGAAGTTCTTTTATAATTCAATAGACTGGGCAGATTTGCTCTGATGATGCATCAGGAGCATCCATAGGAAGCTATCATCTCCAGCAGTACTACTACCTCAGTTGCAAAATTGAAAGTGATAAAGTGAGGAAGACCAGGATCACAAGAAGGGGCATGCCGAAGCCATTTAGTGTTGCTCTTGTGATTTGGATTCTATCCCTGCCTCTCCCAGAGAGCTGTTTTGTGCAGGTAAGCAAGTCACTCGAACCAGAGTTTGGAAAGGAGGTCACTAGTTTGCTGAGTGCTTAGCTAGATACCTTGGAGGCAAGATTTGCAGAAGTTCAGAGCACATACAGCTGAAGTCAGAGGGAAATGCATTTTGAATATTGAAGCATTATGGGGTGCTGACTCATCAGTGAAATAGGTCATAATGTCTCAGATCAGACATCTAAAATAAGTCACGATTTTTTTAATCTTCATGGCTGTCTACTATGCCTGCAGAATAGATAGTGCCGTTTCTTCTGTCTGTGGACATTGTTACGAGTGATTTGTGAAGCACTTCATGATGAGTGATGAGAGTCACAGGTTACTTAGCCATTGTGTCTTCCCTGCCCATTTAGAATATTTTGGAATATTTGGAATAAGAAAGGCTCAAAGCTATGTATTAAATGTAAAATAAACAGAAAGAGAGGTTTCTTCCTAGTGACTGGGAAGTCCCTGGTGTTGCATAGTTCATGTCTGCATTAATACATGAGACAAATGTTTTCAGTTTTATGGTATCTTGTGCAAGGAGCACTTACATTCAGCACATCAGTATATTGGGGAGAGCACTCACAGCACTATCTTAGTTCCTTCTCAGTAGAAGAGACACAAACCCAATTCCTCAAAGGGCTTTGAAGGAAATGGAAAAGACAAATGTAAAATCTGTATTAGACAACTATATTGGTATCTGTGCTAGACTTTCTATTGAAGAACTCTGATTACTGATTGAATAATATTTATCAAAGAGTCTGTGTAGATATTCACATTATAAGCAAGACTAAGCAGCTCTTACTTCTCCCATAAATTTACTTGGAAGAAGGCCTCAAAGTAATTAAAACAAACCATGTTGTGATTTACTGATTCACCTGAGCGTGCCAAGGCTTCCAAAATGGTGGTGTGTCTGATGAAGATGCAGATGAAGTTGCAGGTAGCCATGCCACAAATGTCTGGAATAGAGACACGCTATCCAAGTCACTTGGACCCTGCTAGAGGATGCCCTGATAACAGCTAGAAATTTCTTAGCAAGTCTTGACCCAGCTGTTAACGCATTTAGACGACAGATGTATGGAAATGCCAGAGCCTCAGGTATTCCAGTAAGAGAGATAAATAAGCCAGAGGATTTCCAAAGAGGTGTGGACCTGCCCATGTAAAAGGAAATGCCCTGGGTCACTAAAGGTGCAAAATCCAGAAGTCACCTAGGAGGCAAGAGCTGTGTGAAAGAAAAAGGAGATTTCTTGCTTTAATGTGAAATGTGAACATCATCTTGGGAAGAAACGTTGAGTCCTGATACTAGAAATGCCACAGCCACACTAGAGTGACTAGGATCAGCAAGCCTTTATGTTGACCAAAACTTCTGGTAGTAGAGTGAGGAATATGTATGCTTAATCTCTTTTCAGTGTATTTCTGAAAGAAAGTCCAGAAACCAACTCACTCTCAGGTGAAATCGTTGGTGCATCATCTTCCCATTGTGAAGAGCAAATGGTTCTCTCATGGACTGAAAATGCTCTTGAAAAATTTTTCTGAGCTAGGTGTTTTCCATTTAGGATTGAGACTTGCAGCTGCGCTTAATTTATCTGTTAGACACCTGCAGGAGAACTGCCCCTACGTGATCTGTAATAATGGAATTGTTGAATAGGAGGTCCCTGGCAGCACCTGCCTGTCTCTAGACCACAGCTCGAGAGTCAGGATGACATTTTTCATTGGAATGTCAGAAAACTGTGTAACAACAGATCATACCACACTGCGTCGAAAGCAACTTGCAACAGGCATTGGAAGGCATTTGGATCTTGACAGGGAAAGAAAAAAAGGAAGAACATCCTCTTGGTCGTTTGTTACTAATGCACTCGCAGTGTGAATGTTTTGTGGTCCAGGTAGTTTCTAACATTACAGTGTGTTTGCAAACTTAATGGTATTTTTATGGCATTATGTATCTGTGTATGTATATGTAAGCAAAAAGATAAAAATAATGTAAGCCTTTCTTTACACGCAAGTTTCTTCTCTTAGACAACATCTGAATAAGACAGACAATCTGGACTGTACTGGAAGCTTCTGATGTAAGGTGGTTTTTTTTATCAAGTGTTCATATAGTGAACAGTTTCTGTGGGGTTTTGCTCTTTAAGTATATGCTCTTACATGCTGAGGAAATGGGTTTAGAAAATTGACCAGTCAAGAAGCTGAGAATATATCATGAACCTTTTTGACATAAATTATTACACAAAAGATTTATAGCACTTCCCATAAGAACAATTTTATAGTCACTTCATTTCAAATGCCACCCTTTTTTAATAAGTAATATGAAGCAAAGATAAAAATTAAATATAAATCATCTTAAAAACAGTCTCTCCCCATACTATTTCATTCTAAGATACCAGAACAGGTATGAAGACTGAGTTGCTGTGGTTCCCAACTTGCTTTTTGCCATTCTGCTCAAAAATACCTGCATTCAGTAAGTTGCACATACACCTGAATCAGATGTTTTGTAGTAAGTTAGCAAGTGTCTTTGCTACTTGGGTGTGCTCAATAGCCACAGCTTGCAGGAATCTGCAACTTTGCATTGTCCCACCCTTTAGAGCAGAACTGCTGGAAGAAGGATGAGACATACCAATGTAAACTAACATTCAGGAGAAAATGTAGAATGAGATCAAAGCATATTGTAACCTAAGGGGCTCTGAGTAGTTATAGTACCAAAAAAAATAAGTATAGTGTTACATCAGGACTCGTGTAGAAATACATAGCATTTTTATGCCTGTATTTGTGTCTTGCAAAAAATTCCACCAACATACACTTAGTAATTCAGAGCAATTGGTTTAATTAAAGAAAAGGGAGAGAGAACTACTGCATTGAAACTCATAGTTGTCTTAGCAAGATTTATTGGTGTGTATGGTACTTGTTAAAATCAGTGGCTTTTGCAGTGGGAACTTTATATTACTTTTTTCTTTGTAAAGAATTACATTATATAAGCATATGTAATCACTGTGAGTTTTTACTTTGTATTCCCAAATTTATTTCAACACCTTACAAGTTGTTCTCAGCCCACTTACACAACGTTAGATCATCACATGGATGAAGGAACTGTTTGCTTTGTAGAATACAATGCCACTAATTAAAGTTGAAAGTGAATGGACTGAATTAGAATCAGCTCATCCATCAAAGACTGGCTACTGATTATTCACTGACAGTGCTTCATTTAGCTCTATTAATTACATAGTGGCACGATTATGTAAAGGTTATGAGCTGTTATACTCTTGAAAATTAAGAAAGAATACGTGAAAAATAGTTGTATGTGCTCAGCGCTGGAGTCTGAAAGTGGTTAATGTTAAATGGAGTGTTCATGTGAATAATCTAGTAAATGTTGTTTTCTTATCAGCGTTTTAATTGCAAGTGAGTAAAGAGGACAGCAGCTTACAGATCTTCATAGGCTGCTTATGCAAGCTGTGATGGTCGTGGCTATGACTCCATAGCAATGAAGGAAAGCCTGCCTTTCTACTATTGCTTTAAAAATAGCTTTTACATATTTGAGTGTTCTGCCCAAATTATATTGGTTTTCAAATAGTGTGGGGAGAAGAATTTTGTGTACAGTCTTCTATATTGATTACCTACCCTTTCCTTATTCCTTTATCCCTTTAAATAACAAACCTTTCACCACCATTCTCCAGATATTATTCTAAAATTCCAGCTATGATACAGAGATAAATTTGTCTCCTGTGTTCCTACAGCAGAGCTGTAACATACATCTCATTCACATTTGGTAATCTTCATCAGTGATAAGCAAAAAGTTCCTTAGTTGGAACATGCCAATAACAAGAGTCTTCAGGCATATATTTAATTCTAGTGATACTAATTTTGAAACTGTATTTATCTTCATTTTTCCAATAAATAACTAATTTGAGTAAAAAACATACTCACATTCTCATTGGCAGTGTTTTAAACAATTAGCTGAATCATAGTTTTTACCTTTTCAAACAGAAAAGCTTGAGTTCTGTGGGTTTGCAGGGGGTATTGTTTTTTTGCTGTTTAAATTAGAAAGTGGCTTTGGGGGGGAGGTTCTGCAGAAAGCGGTAATGCAAGCGGTAAAGTCCAAATGCTCATTTCCTCCGACAGATCTGAGAGCTGTGGTTGTTTTGTAATAAAACCTTTCGTGTACAGGAGGCATGGCTTGCATGGGAAAAGCTTATGTATGCATATATGTATTTTAAAAAGAAAAAAACCCATAGTTACTGAGTTGAAAAATATTGTTCTGTTCACATTCCAAAAAAGAGTTTGAAAAGATGATGAATATGCTTGTGCTTTTTTGCTCAAGAAGGAACTTTTAATTTTCTTCTCAGTCCTGAGCTGTAAGTTTCCATCATAATCAGACATGTTATTAACTCAGATCTGTTTATAATCAAAGTCAAAGCTGAGAGCAGCGTCACTGCCACTCTGCTTGGAGACAGCAACTATTAAGAAATTAGTTTTGATTAGTTTGTTTTGTGATAGTGTTGTGTTTTGACATCGTGTGTTGCATGATGTCAGGAAGGGCCTCTTTTTAAAGTAATCCTGAAAAAACACAGCTATAAAACAGACTTAGGCAGGGAAATGGAAAACAGATGAAGTAGTTGTACGTCATCTAGGGAATGATATTTCTCGAGAGAATAGAAATGATCTAATCGCTTTTGATTTTATGGAACACTATAAAAAGGAATCTGCTTATATATTAGATTTTACATAAATTGTCATTTTAAAAAGTGGAAAGTTTGATATTTGTAACTTACATTGTCACAGTGCAGTGAAGAAGCACCTTTTCAAGAGCCATCTGCCAGGTATCTGGACACAACAGTTACCATTTCTGCATTTTCTTTTTTTGTTTTCCTTCTCAGTTGTCCTGTTTTAATCTTAGTGCCCAGAAGGATGATAGCACTGTAACATTATTTGTGGAGCGGGTATGAACACCCCGTTACTTTCCATCTACTGCTACTGCTTTTCTTCTGTCCTGTTGTTTTTCTGGTGGCAAGACATCTGTGCTGTGGAGTTGCACAATTCCTGTCTAGCTCAAAGTAGAACATACATATGTAACTCTTGTGTTAGGCCAGTGGGATTTTTTTTCTTTTTTAAATTTGAAGGCTTTTTAAGTTTTGTGAAGCCTGTGCATACATAAACACAGTATTTTAAGTAAAAAAAAAATCTGCTGCAATGCCTCACTCAGTTCTCTTATTTGATATGTTGAGAATAGGGGCAAACTTGATTATTACTTAACACCAAAAAGAAGAAAAACCTTCAATGCAACAAAAAGTGGTTAGTGATTCAATAGGGGAAATTTTCCATTTGCAAATCTAATATTACAAGTATTAGTGACTGTGATGCTGGATCTGCCATCGTTCGCATGGGAGCTTGATTTCTAGCTTGATATTCATCATCTTGTTAAGGTGATGTATCAGAAAACCTGAGATGAATCTCCAGTTTTGTCACGCAATCATTCAGTGAGCTTTGTTGATTTAAATGTCCGTGCTTGTCTCTGAAGCAAGAATACTACCTTATTTTGCCAGGGTGTTACGAGGTCCTGTATTGGTGATGTAGTCATGTTGTACCTACGTAGGCAGCACTTTGTGCAAAAAAGTAAAAAATATTTTACCAATTTAGAGTATACCTGGTCTACCTAAAATGCTTTCTGTCATTTCAGTTGAAGAACTTAACCTATATGTTTTCCTTGAAAACATCCTTGCTATTGGTACACTGTTCTTTGTGAGGCTTTCCCTCAGGACTGTTACACTAAGCTTCCTTGCAGGTTTACTTCTTTTTATGTTTGTTCTGAACACAGTACACATTTACAAAAATTGCATTACTCTTTGATAGAAAATTAACTTTTGTTAACAATTTGCAGTATAAAACCAATTACAAAATGCTTTGTTAGCCAATGAATATGTTCTACTTTTCTGTTTTGCTTGTATTTTATCATGGTTGTCCTTAAAATCTGTGTATATGCTCTTAATACATCCTTGCAGTTCCCCGTAATATCACTGAAGCTTTAACAGAGAACAATTGTATAGTTGGGGGACACGTAATAGGCTACTAGAAGAAATATTTACATCTGGCATGATCAAAGCTTTTGGAGCATACGAATGTGTATGTGGGAGGTCTAATTTATGTGGGTGGATTCACAAAGACTAAAACACTGCAGTACTTAACCCCTTCCCCTTTATGAAAATTCACTTCCTCAAAGTAAAAAAAACATGTAGTACCTGATTCTTATCTTTTGTTTTTCATTTCAAGCAGCAGTATTAATTTTTCTGCTTGTAAGTACTTGTTTAAGGCATAGAGAATTTTTTTTGTATTCCAGCCCCTCTAAGTGGCTTATTTAGCAAGATGCTTATCTTGCTCATGATGGTTTTTGCATGTTAGAACATGCACATGTTTTAGAATTTAAAAAACTGATAATTTTGACACCATTTTGATAGTCTGTAGAACTGTTGTGGTAGGAGCACTGCTGTATTTTCAGTGTTTGGTAATAGCTACGTCTTCAGGTTCGATTTCTGCTGGTTTAGTTCCTGTGGCAGTAATCAGCTGTGGGCAGCTTCTAGAAATCTGTCATTTGAAATTTTTTATTCAGTTACTTTAAATAGTTACTTACGTTATGACAGGCTATAAATACTCAGTCATTTGAATCATCTCTGTGAGTGTTTTGTTTACATGACTCTTGACAGGGAAGTTTCGGATTATAGCTGACCTGAGCTCACAGCTTGCAGAACGGGGAGGTCTCACTCTCCCTTTGGCCTCTTTCCTTGCCTCCGCTGCCCTGTGATCTTCTGCCCTTCCCTGGCTCCCAGCTGTACCAATTCTGACTGCAGGGTAACCAGTTCAGCCTGCCAGCCGAGCAGAAGAGCCCACACGCCAAGTTGTGTGCCAGATTCATATTCTGATATTCTGAGCGTTAATTTACCAGGGGATGAGCAGAGTGCCTGAGCTGGCTGGAGGTAAGCATCAGGAGCCCATGGTCCGAGGGGCTGTGGAGATAGGAGAACCACCTGCCCTTTTTGCCCCTGGTGAACTTCCAGCTTGCCCAGACCACTTTCTGAAGTCATGGCATGAGTCATGAACATCATGTGTAATGTGCAACTTCTTGAAAATCAGCCGTTTCACAGGCAAATGATGTGAGGAGCAGTTCTTGTAAACAGTTAATACATCAGTGAAGACACGTACATTTATTTTTAGAAGACATACACCTTTTGTGCGTATCTTAAAAGATTCTGTACATGCTTACAGCATCCATTGCTGTTACTTGTAGAGCTGGGGGTCATCAAAGCAACAGAACGTTTTCCCCTCTGAAAGCGTTTTTTACCATGATTTAATAATCATGGGTATGCATGTAACTTTGCTTGCTGTTATTTATCTATATTACTTCAGCACTCCAAGCCTAGGGAGTTGATATACCTTTTTTGGATACTTGCTCCATCTCTTTGTTGTCCTGGTGGCAATGGTAGTCCATAAATCTGATCTTGAACTATTCTAGCATTTGTGTGAACTGGTATCAAAGTCAGTTAATGTCAGTGAGCTCCGTTAAGTAACGGCAGCTCAGGAAGCAATTCAGAAACCATGGAGCCATTCCTGATGCTCTGCAGTAGAGGGATGGGATGGGATGTGATGGGATAGGCAAGTGGAAGTGAAAATTCTTCATCTGCCAGCGTGTGATCTGTTGTTGAATCTACGTCAACACCTCAAGCACCAGGAGGCCACAGTGCTAGCTTCTCTAGCACAAAACCCAAGGCACGCAGGCTCTTACCCAAATTTTTGAAGCCTGAGTTTCAGCATTATCAAAGTGATGTTGCTTTGTTTTTCTTTGGTCTCAACGTCGGAACTGATGCGTGCGTTTGGTTGATTAAATCGTGTCTGCAGTTCACAGAAGGGTGGTCGGCATCTTTTGGGTCCATACTGTGTTCAGGGTCTTCATGTTTTTCCTGTGTGTTAGACCTCTTTTTATATGTTTTACCTGTAATTTTTTTTCTCTTCTCTTCTCTTGGGGGGAATAAATCTTGCCATTTTCTTTGTTGTGACATGAGGATTCCCTACAAGATTGCTGTGCTATGTGACCACAAAACAGCCTTTTCTTCTGCAGCATGCTGTTGAACTGCTAGCAAGCAAGTTCAGTCTAAGTAGTACCTCAGCATTACTTGTTTTGCTACCTCTTGGTAGTTTTTAGCATGTTCACGTAATAACAGAATGTAGAGGCCCCAATATATGTTTTGGTGCATTTCTCAGTAGTGTTGTGTTCTCATCCACAAAGAGAGCATCACCATTTTTATACTTCAGGAGTCTAAATCTTAAAAGGAAAAAAAAAAAAAGCCCCAGAAAATGGCAGGTATTTTAAATATCCGCAGTTGTATCTATAATCAGTCCTCTAAAGTAACAGCTAACTTCAGGAAGACAGCAGTGGGAAATAACATGTTTGGGTTTTAGCTCTCAGCATCACTTAATTTGCTAAGTATTCATGTACAAATAAAGTGACACAAGCAAGAGACATTACGTAGACAATCGTAAGCATTCAGTAATCATCTGTAAAACTCTGAAGGATCATCAGAACTCAAAAGAACTGGGTTTAAAATGTTGTGTTGTGTAAGCATTCATAAATGGGATGTTTGTTTCAGGCTCCGAACTCCACGCTCCCTTTTCATTTCTATTCTTCCAGCTCTGAGGATTGCCAGTAATTCTGAGGTGTAAAGGTCCCCATGGCACTTGAATGAAACTGTGTTTTCTACCTGAGCCTAAGCAAATCAAAACAGAGAGGACAAACATTGTACATGTTCTTTAGAGTATCAGACTGGTACAAAGTAGGGCACAGCAACAGAGAAAGTAAATTTAAAAATAATAATTAAAAAAAAGGTCTTGGAAAGAAATGTCAGCAAAAACAATACCTAAAGTAAATGGTGTGGGAATGTCGCACTGCACCCCTGCAAGCTCGCTCTCATGGACAAAGCTGAGGAATGTCCTGATACAATGATAAGTCTTGACATGAAGAAAACAGATTTGAACATTTCGTTTTACTGTCTAGCAGAGCCAAACTGCATATGTAACATTATTAGTGTCACCGAGAGATTGACTGTCTGCCTTCCTGTTGCTTGGTCAAGGAGATTTCCATTTACCCTCATCTAACTCCAAGATAAAGAAGAGACCATCTGTTCTTTCACCTTCTCTCCCTTCCTTATTACCATCCGTCATGGTCTCAAATACTAATTCATCCTCCCCATGTGCTTTCTACATTGCCTGGTCTGTCAAATACCATGTACCCATCATTTTGTTGGTCTGTTTTGCCCTTAGTTGTTTCCTGTGCTTCCTTATTTGTTGGCACACGTATTTCCCTAGTCCTGGTCTTTTACTGTACATTTCTCTTCTGTGCCAACGTATTCTAGAAAATCTGTGGCTGGCATGAGGGCTCAGGAGGTGTTACACAATGGAGGTCCATGCTGCAGCTCGGAACATAGGTTGTGAAGGACAGGTCTCGGCTGCACTGCTATGCCTCTTTCATGTCAATAATTGTTTTCCTTTGTGAGAAATGCTTAAAGACACTCAGTCACAAAAGTAAGGTCTGCCTTGCATGTCTGTATTGATTTTTTCCAAATAATTCTGACTCTGCTGTGTTGTCTGCTTGCAAAAGCCTTCAAGAATGACGTTTCCTTATGGTATCACTGCTTAGAAGACAGACCATTCAGTGAATAGTTGGTCTTTTGCTGGTGACCGTGGACAAGGATAAATTTTGCCAAAATCCGTTTTACAGTAGTAGGGATTTTACAGGGGCTTGTTCATTATCTCTCTTCCTCTGGTCCTCTTTCTGCATCCCCATTAAAAAAAAAAAAAAACAAACAAAAATTGCATTAATGTGGCCAGTGGTGAAATTCATACCTGTGAATGCAGTTGTTGGAGGTCTCATGCAAAGAGAGCTTCTGGCATTTTTATGTACTCCATTATTGAGGGCAGCCCTAGGATCCACACAGTTAAAACAGCGTCTGCCTAAATGGGAGCAGTGGGAAAGTTTAGGGAAGAAATACAGTGTGGGTGATGGCTTTGTGTACAGTTCTGGCATGATTTGTCCATTTCTTTGCTCCCCAGGGAGAATGCTGTAGCAGCTGATAGCAAAACCTGTATAAATATAGCTCTGTGATGGTACTGTAAACAGCATCTGCCTTTCCCTTCTTTAACATCTTCTCTAAGCCTGCCTTGCATGCTTGATCTCTCTTACATGCTTGTGCATGTGTGTGTATATATATCTTATTATATATAAAGAGATTGCACACCAAATAATGATTCATTTTATATCCCAGCCCTTTAAAAACATATGATGTGCTGTAGGTGTTGAGTTCCAGTGAATCATCAAATAAGATTTAAGGCCTAGCTGCAGTTTTGCAAAAATAGTCACCATGTAATAGTGTCAGTACTGTCTCTGGAGACGTTTCTAACAGACATTTTTGTATATTTAAACCCAAATTAATGAATGTCACGACATGGGCAGGAAAAAAAATACTAGGCATCAGCATTTTCAGTTGCTTCATGTATTATTTTGGAACTGAGAAAAGGCCCCAAGTGGCACAGAAGTAAACAGTCATCTAACTTATTTGCAGTATAATTCATCATTCTAAATGTGTTTGTGTAAATTCAGTATCTGTTTTCAAGAAACCATTTTTATACTGATTTTATTTGAAAATGCTTGTGGTCTTGCTATATGTTGTTACGCATATTTTCTCTCAACAGAGTTTGCGCTTAGGGTAGTGAACGCTCCGATGGCCTTGGATTTAGCGTTCAGCACACTGTGTGAGCTGCTGCAGCGCTGGGGCGAGATCCGTGCCGGCATACCCATCCTGCTGGAGTGGCTGCTGGGAGACGGCGATCTCCAGAGATACTCAGAGACTTCAGCCCTGGTAATTTTAACAACCAGTTGCTATCTCATGTTGAGATCGCTACGTTTCTGCAGTCTTATGGTAGGAATAGAATGAAATATCTCATCTGATGAAGCCTGATGATCACTAGTCCGGTATTAATTGATTTACAATTTCAAAAAAAAAATCCACATGGATAGTATTTAGAATAAATAAATAGCATTTGATGGCTGCTTCCTGGCAGTATCAGCACAAAATTAAAAAGACCAACAAGCAAACGTTGAAATAAATCAAGAGTTACTTAACAAATCATTGTTGACTGAAACATTTTGAGGCTGTAACTAATTGCGTTCAGTATCATTGCAGATGATGGCTTGCCTTGAATTTAAACTGCTGCTGTGGGTGCCAGGCACATTTGGCATCCAAGAACAGTGCTCTCCCAACTGCTGGCTTTTCCAGAGATGTCATTTAAATATCTGGTAACTTTGTGCCACCTTTCGTATGACTGGTTCTGTATAGCACACAAAACAGCCTCATGTAACAGACTGACACATCAGTCGTTGTCTTCAGAAGGATTATTTACGTAAAGGACAACTTTGCCACACTGGTTCTGTAAAACCTAATGCTGTATAATACACTGTGCTCGCTTTATCTTGAAAAGACTGTAAAAGTCAAAATAATTTCGGAAGCTAAACAGGAAGGAGCAGGAGCGGCTACATCTTTGAGAAGTTCATTGGCAATTAATATGACCCATGAAATATATTATGAATCTTTTCTTAAGCCTGTGGTGTAGTTATACCTTTCTGATGTTTCACTGACTGATAAAATTTTCCTTTTTCATTTAATCCACTCAAAAAGCTCCATGATATAGCAAATTACCATACTGCTTACAGAGAAGTCTCTGTGAAATATAAGACGGTTTCACAGAGGGAAGGCAAGCACATGTTAAGGATTAGGACTACTATTTACTTCCACTGTTGCCCAAGAGTTATACTGTAACTGCCTGATTTTTGAAGGTAAAATTTCTTTGGCAAACTAGGAACCCTTTTTATTGTGTTTTCTCAAACCTTTGAAAAATTATGCATATGAATTTTTTACCTTTTTTTTTACATAAAGAAGCTGTTCTGTAACAGCCTCTTGTAATTGTTTCTCTATATATCTTCTTTCATATATTTTATAATTTTCTCATTATTATCAAGACCACAAGTCATTTTTAATTGCTGTTGTTTTTGTTAAGGAAGAAGATGATTACCTGTTTGATAAAGGAGAAGTGAATTTTTGGGCAGAGCAGCTCACTCATGTCAGACAACTTAGTAAGCACCTTTTACTGCTTATATCAGTGACTCACCTAACTTTACCAGATCAAGGAGAACTTAGTCGACTATCAAGAATAGCACTGGATCGAGCGCAGCTTGTTGGACACCTTCTTGGAGCACTACCTCCGACTCCAGAATTTTCCAAAACTGCAGAATTCGCAAGATTGGCTATTCAAAATGAGAGAATATCGGTCTGCCTTAAAATATTAGATCTGCTGAAGTCTGATGATACTTACAAAAATGACAGTCTGGAAAAGTAAATTAGTAAAAGCTCATCCTCAGGGAGCTGCGCACATGTTACTGGATGGGCAGGGAGGCTGAATTCTAACGATGTTTAAGGAATAAGGGATTGCTATGACGTCTCCAGTAAACCTGCAACAAACTACTCAGTATTCAGGCTAAACCCACATTTTTTATGTATGAGTCCACTGATTTTTATTTTTTTTTGTCAGATGTGCTGTGGGAGACCGTTCCTTTTAAATACATTTGCTAATTTCATTCAGCTGAGCATGATTTATTATAGCTACTGTAGGAAGTAAAGCAGCTAAACCTAATGTTTTCCATTCATCCAGGTGCAGGCCACCTGTAGTTATGTTACATTTTATCCCACATTTTTACCTCCTGTATTATAATACCAAGAAAAGGTTTAGTGTTTTTTCTCCTTTCAAGATGTGGAATGGTAATTATAAAATTATTGTGGTATTTTTTTATTTTATCTTTAAGTGTTTCTAAAAGAAAATAAACAAATCTTGGCTTCTTTGTCCGTGACAATTTTTAGGCTGCATTTTTAAATTTTACTGCCTGTTCTTCTGGAGGAAGGCGAGGATTCTCACTTTGGTAGTAACCTTGTTTTGCACATGGAAACAGCATTAGTTAGACTTCTCTATGCCTCTCTTTTCCTGTAAATCAAATAAGTACTTCTATAAAATCGCTCTAAAACGAAGACCGCTGTGTTCAAAACAAAGCAGCTGTTCCATTGCAAACAACACAGTTTCTTCTTTACTTCAAAACACCTTGCTCTGCAAGCAGTCTTGGAAAGTAAGGACCTACTCAGTAGAGTTAGGCCCCCAGAAGTGTACCAGAAGTGACCCTGTGCTGCAGCGCTTGCTCTTCAGAGGTGCTGTCAGCGACGTGCGGGTGGGAATATACCGAGCGCTCAACAGTGACACTGTCTGAAGGACAAAAATGTTTGTTGTGCTTTGCGAATGTGTTTTTCTGGGAACTGAAATTGGCTTTCAATATGAAAATGAGACATCGAAAAGAAATATTTATTTTTAACAGGATAACGTTATGCTCCTTTAGCCAAGGGCTGTGACTTTACGTTTGGCTGCAGCGTAGCTGGGCACAGCCAAAACAAAGATGTGCGCGGGTGTACGTTGTTGTTTGAGTCTCCTCGGAAGAGTAACGTGCCCAATAAACGACTGTTTGCTTCCAGTCCCCTCACGGAATTGTGTATTAGCACAGTTTAGTCGTAAATCGTGATGATGGCGATACAGGGTAATGAGCAGTTCTCCCACGGCCGGCGCTGCACCGGGAGCGCTGCGTGTTGCGCCGCATGCCCAGCAGGTGGCGCTGCAGCACCGCCGTACGCACCCGCCCGCCCAGGCCGGGCCTGGCCGAGCCTCGCCGGGGTCTGGCTGAGCCTCGTCAGGGCAAGGTGCGGACTAGCCGGACGCTGCGGTGCGTGCCAGCCGATTGCTTCGCGCTTCTTGAGTTAAAATCGCATCTGCTGTAAATCAAGATCAGCTTCCCAGTTAGGTTTAGTGGACAGCTGAAAACTGCACAAGACAGAGTCACTACTAAAAAAAGGTAATTTAGGAACAAAAGTTTAAATACTTCTGTGTTTCCAGGATTCAGGGTTACTTATACAAGTAATTTACAATGAAACTCGAGACTTCCGTAGGCAAAAGGGAGGTGTTGGAATCTGAGGTGAAAAGATGCTTCACAGAGCACATGCTATCCAACTTTACAAGCCACACTGTGCGCTAGGCTAAAAATTAATTTGTTTGCATCTGTTTTGGGCTCCTGGGAAAGAACAGCCCAGATCACGTCTGGAAGTCGCTCTTAAAAATAGTCAAGACCTGCGCAATTAATTAACAGCTGCCAGTTTTGCCACACCTTGCCAACATTTTTGAACTAGTGTAGCAACAGCTTTTATGGTAGAAAACAAACAGAACTTTGGGTGGTATCAAAATTACCGTACGGTTGTGTGACCTTGCTCATGTCAGTGGTTAGCATAAGGCTATCTAGTAGCATTGGCTTTTCTTTTTTAATTGGGTAGAATTTTAAATGCATATGCATATGTATTCAATATCAACAAGTGGATAAATGCAGACAGGTAACAGCATCGTAGTAGATCCACAGTGACCATAAAATTTTAGTAACTTTGTGAAGCCTTGAGGACTTGGTTAATCGGTAAACCAAATAGCTCGAAAACTCAGGTCTTCCTTATCATGGTTTTAAAATCCAACTGAAACCTCTGTCATCCTGCCTTAGTTTATAGAGAGCAAATAAAAAAAAATTGTATCAGCGCACATACATTTCACCACAGACTGCTGGTGACTCGAGTTACTATATAACTACTCAATGAAGAACCTTTAAACCCTAAGGAGCAATTGCAGAAGAGGGTTAGCAAAATCTCGTACCGGAGTACTTATCTGCCATGTGTTTGATCAAAGTCAGTTTATCAAAGTATTCCTCGAAATGACGATGACACATTGCTCCTCGCATGGTTATCACCGCCCAGCTGTCCCCTCAGTTCACTAGCGGGCAGGATCTGCTCTGTGTTCATCACGGGGGTGTTTGGGAGGAGGAAGAGTTTGATCTCGGGTCGGTACACAATCGCATCCCAGTGGGCCGGGGGGCGGCTACGGGGGTAGGCCTACGGGAAGGGACACGATGCACCCTAAGGGTCCCGCTGCCCCCCGGGGGCTGCCCGTTTGCGGGGCCCCGCCGCCTTGCTGGCTCAGGAGCTGTAACCCTTCCGCAGGGCTGGCGGGGGGAAAGGTGGGAGGGAGGTAAATGTTGTGAAAGCAGAACAGGCTCCCGGCGGTGCGGGCACTAGGGGGTGGCAGATCCCCGCGCAGCCGCCGCCGGGAGGAGGGGGGACGGGCTGGAAGCGGGGCCGGCTGCGCCGCTTCCAAAGGCGCCCGGCGAGCGGGGGACTTGCCTAAGGGAAGTGCCGGGACAGGGGAAAAAACGAAGTTTGGGCTTTTCTCCCCCAGCTCCTAGTTTTTCCCGGGCGGATTTTCGCTCTCTGGTGCTAAGCTCAGCCCTAACTTCGCAGGCCAGGCTTGTTCCCTCTCTGGGTGACGGCTCACGGGCGGTGCCCGGGGCCCTCACTCAGCACCCGGGTCTGGGCTGCCAGGGGTGCTCCCGGCGGGTCCCGCCTGCTGCCCCCCCCGCCCCGCGCAGCCTCGGGGGAGGAGGAGGGGAGGAAGCACGTGGGAGCGTGAGCCGCATGGCGGCGGGGGGGGCGAGTGCGAAAACCCGACGCGAAGTGCTCCAATGCCCTCCCCCCCCCCAAGTTGCTTTCCTTTGCAAATGTGTTTTCACAGCCCAGGGTTCCTGCTGACGTGGTCAGATTTGCACCCTTGGAGTTCCAGGGCCTGACATCCCGACTCGGAAGCTAAAGAGGATCAAACGCCTCCGCTGGCTTTAGCAGCAATAAAACTTTACACGTCCGTCCATTTTCCCCTTCCCGTTTGTCCCGGGGCTGAGCAAACGCGGGAGGGGACGGGGCGGGGGAGGGAGTGTGCGGGGCCGCTGCCTCCGCCGCCTTTCCCACGTCGTGTTTGCGCAGCCTTATCGGCGCGGGGGGGGGCGGGGATGTTTCAGACCGCGGCTCCCAACCAGCCTCGGACACGAGCCCGTTCCCGGCCCCGGGAAGGAGCCCCGCCACCAGCGACCTGCCGCTGCCTCCACCCTCGTCCCGGCGGCGGGGGGCAGTCCGGCGGGGGAGCTCCCGGGGCGGCGGGCGGAGGCCGCGGCGAGAGGCTGGCGCAGGCAAGGTCACAAGACCTTGGCGGCTGCCGGGCCGCGGCGGGGGGTGAGGTGTGTAGGGGGTGAGCGTGGGACGGGTGCGCGGCGGTAGGCGGGGGGAAGGGAATGAATGGCGCGGGTGGGGGGGGTCTCATATCAGCCCGGCAAGTCAGGGTTAACGCCGCCTCACTTCCGCGGCTGCCCGCCAACCTCTCCCAAACTCCAAACAAAAGAAAAACAAAACCAACCAAAAAAAAAAGAAAAGAAAAAAACGAACTCCCCAAAAGTGAGGAGAAGCGGCGGGGCGCGCTGCTCGTGCCCTGCCGCCGTTCCGCCGGTCGCACTGGGGCAGCGCGGGACCGACCTTTGCTTCAAACCAATTACGTGGCATAGTTTATTTTCGGTGGGGCGGGAGGAAGAAGTGTCCCCGGCGCTGCCGCGCCTCTCCCACGGCACCGCGCTCCCGCCTCCGGTCGGCGGCAGCCGCCACCCGCCCGGGGCGGCCGCCCGGCGGCTGCGCGGGCAATTCCCGGCCCGCTCACGGGGGCTGGGGCCGCAGCAACCGCGGGGGTACCGGGTATTTGGAGAGGGGGCGAAGAACGGCGCGTCGCAGTGGGCGAGCGCGTAAGGCGCCGCGCTGCTCTGCCTCGGCCGGTTCCACGCCGGGAGCGGCCCCTGCCCCGCTCCCCCCGCCCCGTCCCGCCCCTGCTGCGGGCGCACCCGGCCCGCGTGTACCGGAGGCTGACGGGGGGACTGCACCACGGGGCTGCCGCTCCCCAGTACCCCACCCGCACTCCCAGCTCTCTGCAAAACTTGGGGCGGCCCGGCCGGTCGGGGCGGACCGGGGCGGGCCCGTCGGGCGGCTCGGGGCGGGCGGAGCAGGGCACCGCCCCCGCGGGCCGCGACGGCGGCGTTTATATGGGGGCGGCGCGGGGCGCCGCGGAGTTACCGCAGTTCGCCCGCTGCTGTGCAGCCGCCGTCGCCGCCTCGGCCCGGCACCCGCCGTCCCGCCCGCCCCGCCGGGAAGGAGACGGGACCATTTCGGATCTCAAGCAAACGGCCCCCTCCTATCTAGTCGTGGCTTTTCCAAACCCTCCGAGGAGAGCGGGATCTTTCGGTCCTTCCTGTATTTCCGACCATTACAGGATCTAGAAATGTCGACGACACTTTTATCTGCCTTCTACGACATTGACTTCTTGTGCAAGGTAGGCAGTAGCGTGGTTCCCCAGGCGCGACCCGGGCTGCCGGGCCGGTGCCGCGGTTTGCAGGAGGGCGCTGCGGGCTGCTCGGCCCGGGGGACGGGTCTTGGCGGGGCGGGAGGCCCGCGCCCGGCCGGGACGGGGCGTGCGGCTGGCTCTGCGGGCGGGTCGCCGCCTGACAGCTGGCGGGGTTAAAGCAGCGCGGGTCTTGCTGCAAGGCGGCTAATGCAAGGCTGTGAGCCTTGGCGAGGCGTGCTGCACCCTCGCTGCTGGGGCTTTTGGGGTGGGCTTTTTTGAAGTTGTAGAGGCGCCGAGATGCGCTGCAGGCTCTCGCCCGCAAGTGTTGCGCTGCCAAGAGGAACTTTTTAAAAGTTGCGCATGCAGCAAAGCCTGTAAGGGGGCTCCTCCCCGGCCCTGCCCCGCTCGCCCTGGCTCGCCAGCGCTTGCGGGAGGCCCGCTTTCGGCACCGGCTGGGCGGCGCGACCCCCGCCCCGACCTCCGGGGTGCGCCCGCAGCGCCCGGCGGTGCCGCGGAGGGGGCGCTGGGCGCCCGCGGGAGTCGCGGCGGTGGGCTGGCGGTCACCCTGCAACACCCTCCCTCTCTCTTCCCCCCGCTCCCTGTCTCCCCCGCCCCTCTCTCCTCTCCCCCCGCCCCGGCAGACGGACAAGTCCCTGACCAACCTCGGTAGCATGCTGGACAAGAAGGCCGTGGGCACTCCGGTGACCCCCCCCAGCTCCAGCTTCGCGCCGGGCTTCCTGCGGCGGCACTCGACCAGCAACCTGCCGGCGTTGGCCGGCGGCTCCAAGTTCCCTAGCCCCACCGGCTCCAGCTCTTCCTCCACCTCCTCCTCCTCCTCGTTCGGCAGCCTGAAGGAGACGGGCTCCGGCGGAGGCGGCGGCGGCAGCAGCAGCAGCCCCACGGCTCTGCTCAACAAGGAGAACAAGTTCCGGGACCGCTCCTTCAGCGAGAACGGCGAGCGCAGCCAGCACCTGATGCAGCAGCTCCAGCAGCAGCAGGCGGCAGCGGCCGGCAAGGGGGGCGGCTCCGGCGGCGGCGGGGCCCCCATCAACTCGACGCGCTACAAGACGGAGCTGTGCCGCCCATTCGAGGAGAGCGGCGCCTGCAAGTACGGCGAGAAGTGCCAGTTCGCCCACGGCTTCCACGAGCTGCGCAGCCTCACCCGCCACCCCAAGTACAAGACCGAGCTCTGCCGCACCTTCCACACCATCGGCTTCTGCCCCTACGGCCCGCGCTGCCACTTCATCCACAACGCCGACGAGCGCCGCCCGGCGCCCGGCGGGGGCACGGCCGCCCCCCCCACCGCCGCCGCGGGGCCGCACCACCACCCGCACCCCGCCGGCAGCACCGGCGACCTCCGCGCCTTCGCCCCCCGCGACCACCCGCTGGGCGGCGGCGGCGGCGGCGGCTTCGGGCACCCGCGCGGCGGCGAGCGGCCCAAGCTGCACCACAGCCTGAGCTTCTCCGGCTTCTCCGCCCACCACCACCACCACCACCCGCACCCCCACAACGCCGCCCCGCCGCCGCCGCCCGGCGGCCGCCTGGACGCCGCCCTGCTGGAGAGCCCCGGCGGGTCGCGCACGCCGCCGCCGCCCGCCTCAGCCTCCTACTGCGAGGAGCTGCTCTCGCCGCCCTGCGCCAACAACGCCTTCGCCTTCTCGGGGCAGGAGCTGGGCAGCCTCATCGCCCCGCTCGCCCTCCACACCCAGAACTTCGCCGCTGCCGCCGCCGCGGCCGCTGCCGCCGCTGCCTACTACCGCTGCCAGCAGCAGCCGCCGCCTCCCGGCGGGGGCTGCCCGCCGCCCCCCGCCTCGCCGCCCTTCAGCTTCCAGCCCCTCCGCCGCCTCTCCGAGTCGCCCGTCTTCGACGCGCCGCCCAGCCCCCCGGACTCCCTCTCCGACCGGGAGAGCTACCTGAGCGGCTCCCTCAGCTCCGGCTCCCTCAGCGGCTCCGAGTCGCCCAGCCTGGACTCGGGCCGCCGCCTGCCCATCTTCAGCCGCCTCTCCATCTCCGACGACTAAGGGGGCCGAGGGGGGCCGGGCTGCCGCCGCCCGGCCCTGCGGCTGCCGAGCAAGTAAGTTAGCGAGCGAAGAAAGTGAATCCTTTTCTTCTTTTTTTTTTTTTTTTTATATCTATATATCTATCTATATATACACCGAGAGCTGAACAAAACAAAAAAGCATTTTGCAAAAGGGCAAATGACGCGAACTGAACAAACCTATTTTTATAGAGAGACCTTGGAAGAAGGGGATTTTTGTTTCGGGGTTTTGTTGTTGTTCTTTGGAGACAAGTTATGATACGCACCAGCAGCAGCCATTCCATCTGTGTTCAAAAAAAAAAAAAAGCATTAGAAAAGACACCACCAGAAAGCAACAAACAATCCGGGGAGCTCCAGTCCTGCCTGTCCAGCTCCTCCAAACCTTCAGACGTACACGCAAAAAAGTTACAAACTAGTTTGTCTTGCAATCCAGTTCAAATAAAAACACAGAACATACTAAACCTATAAGCTTTTAAAGAAAAAAAAAAGAAAAATCCAACATCCTGCCAAGAATATGCCTTGATAACAACCTTTTTTTATATATCTATATATTATTATTATAACAAATGCTAAAACCTTCATTCCAAAGTTTAATATTGGTTCCATTGCCACCACTTAGTGGATGTTTGGCTTAGAACAATTTTTTTGTTGTTGCTTTATTTGGAAGCACTCAACTGAGTTTAGTTTGTAATTGTTGGAGAATAACTGCTGATTTTTTTTTTTATTTTTTTTTTAGCTGTTTGAGTTGATTGCATGAATGAGTCACTGCACACAACTCAATATGAAACTATTTAACTTATTTATTATCTTGTGAAAAGTATACATTGGTAATTTGTTCATACTGTATTTATCGGGTATGATGAAAAGCAATAGATATATATTCTTTTATTATGTTTAAATTATGATTGCCATTATTAATCGGCGAAATGTGGAGTGTGTTCTTTTCACAGTAATATATGCCTTTTTGTAACTTCACTTGGTTATTTTATTGTAAATGAGTAAAATTCTTAATTTAAGAGATTGTATGTAATATTTATTTCATTAATTTCTTTCCTTGTTTACGTAAATCTGAAAGATTGCATGGTTTCTTTATAGAAATCGGTCTCGATGCTGTGGAAGTAGTTTGAGGAATTTCTATGGGTTGTTTTAGAATGTAAATGGTTGTAGCCCGTCCGAGTTGAAAAACAAACGAGCAAAAAAAAAAAAAAAAGACAAAAAAAAAAAAAAGACTGACTTAGCAATCAGACTTCAAAGTGGCAAATCTCATTCAGACTTGTTTAACCAAAAAGTATTTTCTGTTGCCTAACTCCACCAGTCACACTGTGATATAGTCTCAAGGTATGTAGCAATAATTGGGGGTCCCAGTATTACATCTCACAGTGCCTTCTTGAGGGTCCATGCTTGCCTTAAATCTCTATCAACCAAATAAGTATTTTTCTTAATGCTTGAGATAATTTGAATGTAGGGATGGGTTTTTAACTACAGCAAAATTTTGCCACTCTTTATTTTATAAGAATGGAGGCCATCTTTGGATCTGAAACTTTATATACAGTACATGAACATATCTTGTTTAATTGAATTCCAAAACTTGTAATTTTTTTTTTCCTTACGTAGAAAGTCGGGAGTTTTCCAAAACTTTCCTGGACGGTGGATGAATGAGCAGTAGCTTAGTTTTGTTTGTACATAGGTACAGATTGAGCACTATGTACTCTTTTGGACTACTTTAACAGAAGTATGTTTTGAATGTAACTAAAGGATAAGTCAACTTGAGTTGTAATATATTTTTCGGGAGTCAGTTCACTACAAATTGTGTGAGACTGTAAACTTTGTACTGTAAATGTTTTGTAGTTCTCCCAATAAAATTTTTTGGAAAAAAAAAAAAAAAAAGCAAAGTAACCCTTCGAACTGTTAGAGCCCTGTCTGCCGGGCAGCCACTGTCTCTTGCTGAACGCCACCCCCACCACCCGCTCCCACATATGTCTAGCTACAGATTAACCAGTTTGCACCACAGCTCCAGTCCACTCCAGCAATCACTGGTTGGCCGCCAAAGCTAATAAACGCTTCCAGAAGGTTCGGGAGCGTTAGCAGTGTTCTGTATCCTGCTGCTCTTTTTTTTTTTTTTTTTTTTTTTTTTTTTTTTTTTGTAAATGGGGGTAAAAGATCAAACCTTTGCTGCTTGTAGCTTAACAGCTGGAGTGGAAAAATCTAGTAATGGCATTTATCAATCTCATGGTTTATGGGGCTATAGGGGTGTGCCATTAGCCTTCCTGGCTTGTCTGGGGTAAGGAGGAAATGGTAGTTTGGGTAATAAAAAAGGCATAATTAAGGTTTACCCTTTGTCCCAAAACCCTTGTTCCTCTTCACTTGCAGGAATGCGGACTTCTGCCTCAACGCTCCCGTCACCCAGCTGAGGGCATATTGGTGTTAATCGGGCTAGCATTAAATGTGTTAATCAGTTTTCAGGGCTGGGGTTTTATACAAATTACCTTTCTGAGGGTATATTTATATAACAAAATACTTGGCATCCTGGGAACTGCGTGTTCAGTAATACTGGAGGAATTTCATCTAGTAACTCCACAGTACAGTCCCTTATTCCAGTCAGTCCCTTAGACTTAAGTCACGATTTCTACAGGCTTATTTTTGTTCTTTTGTCATACTAATAATAAATGTTGTTAACATTATGGCATCTCTGGACTGCCACCATACTTTCTATAAATATGAGGTAGAATGTAATACCAGTGCCATATGTTTGTGTAACAAACCTTGGACTGACTCTCAGTTTAAAATTAAAACAAACGTAAGCAATGTATGACAACACAGGCAGGCTACAGTGATCATCCTTTTTTTATGGATTGGTGTGACGTTTTGGTTCAGAATTGCGTCCTTCGATTCTCAAACTAGTTTGTGAAGAAGCTTCTTTTTGGTGCTGCCTGCACAGTAGCACCAGGCACGGCCAGGTCCTTGCCCAGGCATCCCTGGGGCAGATACCATGGCTGCAAGGAGGAGGCCTTCAGTATTTTGCAGGAACAGAGAGTAGCTGTTGGTTTGACTGGTGTCTAAACTGATGTCTTAACTCACTTTTGGGATTTTGAAACTAAACTTTTGGGATTTTGTCAAACTAAAACTGCATTAGTTAGGGATTGCATGTTGCATTTAGTTTCAGATTTTCTTTCTTCCTTAGGTATGTTCTTTACTTCTCTTCCTTGCCCACCTCTTCCCCTCAGCCTGCCTTTTTCTTGCCACACTAGATAAGGACCTTATTTATTGCTATGTTTCACATATCTGGGACAGCTGTACTCCATCAGCGCAGTACTTTCATGTTCCCTGTGGTTTTCTGTTGGTTGAACAGGATCTTGGTGAGGGTGCTGGGGTTGGCTTTGGTGGCTCCTGGCTGGAAGAAGAGCCCTGGAAGCTTTCCAGCAGCTGCCCCATGTGAAACACAACGGTGCTGGTGTCAATGCCAGCGTTCCGTGTGTTGACAAGACTGCCGGGACGGGATGCGTAACAGCCCACCAAGTGTCTCCCAGCGGGCTAGTGGCGTGCCAGTACATGGGGAGAGCGGGGCCTGAGCCACCCTCTGCCCTGCTCCAAGTGAGCAATGCTCCGAGGCCGCTTGTCCTGCACTCTGTTCTGTTTCTGTCTCTGCAAAAGTGTCCTGCAAAACAATCTGTCACAGCGTTATGTGCCACTGTTCGGAAAACCTGAAGTCATTGAACTGGGAAGATAAGTGTCTATTTCTTGTGCTGCACAATCAAGTCTTAACCTTTAAACTGGTGACTTATGTTGTTGATTTAAGCAAATGTTCTCTTGCTTTCATTTCAAAATTCAGCGAAGCGTGTGAAGCTGGTCAGACGATTCAGAAATTTCCTGATACCTTGCAATAAATTGATAAGCTCTGCATAAAAATAAACTTTTTTCAAGAGCTTTATGCTGAGAAGGAACTCTAAGGTCTTTGCTATTGCCCACTAGAGATGTGATATTTCTCTTACTAGTTGGGGCACTTAAAATGACTTTGAGGATCTGGAAGATGGGGATTTTTACTAATTATTGGTTAGGACTGAGTCTTGCATGTTTGCTTCAGTTGATAATCTGAAAGAAATTGCAGCAAAGACTTAAATTTGTAGAGATAGGTGTAATGGTATAGATCTTGAAATAATTATGGATTTAACATGGCTTGGTATGATCATGAGGGGTTTTCAAATGTATCGAATCAGCGTTTTTGATTTTTACTCCCTAGTCCTCTCAGTTTCTTGGGGGCTTTTTATTTGTTTGGGTTTTCTCAGTTTGCCTTCTTGAGGTAGAGTGGGTGTGCTGTAACTCTGGTGCTTTTGCTTTCTCTGGGCTTTGGGGTTTGCCGCCTGGCCCAAGTTAATACAAAAATTAGACCAAATTCAGCACGCAGCTGAACAGATTGCACGCTACCGAAAATACTCCCAACGGTGTGCCGCGAAGCACAGGAACGTAACACTTTGCTTAGTGCATCATGGTTGAAGCATGAGCTGATTTCGCTGTACCCCCGGATTTACCCCCAGTCCAAGTGTACGAGCTGGAATTACAGCACAGTGTGTCGCTTGTGGAGGAGGGCACGTCGTCACCGGAGTTGCTGGTAGGCTGCCGGCTCCTCTCTCTGCTGTACTGCTGAATGTAGAATGCAGCAAACCAATACCTCAGTGGTTGAATACATGGGCAGGGGATGGACCCTTTTCCAGAATATCATTTAAATGTCCAATTCAACTCTTACATTACTTTGAAAAAGAAATTGCACTCCTCCCATTTTCTGCCCCCATCCCATCCCATCCCATCCCATCCCATCCCATCCCATCCCATCCCATCCCATCCCATCCCATCATTAGGTGTACAGCTTGCATTTTTTTTTTTTTAAAAGGATGTATCTGGCAACCTCGTATGCAAAGAAGTCCCAAGATCTCGTTTTTGTTTATGATCGAGATGTACTTTTGTTTTTTCATTTTGCTAGTATAGCAGTAAAGCTAAGGGGCTTGTACTATATATTTTTAATTGTGTGGTCTGTCTTTTCTTGCTGACCTTGAGTGTGAATCTTACTTGACGGAGCTTCAGGCGGTGGTGCTCTGTCATTGATAAGGTAGGACATTTCAGGTTTTGCCTGCTGAGCCTACAGACCTTGGCAGCACATTAGCTCTGGAAATTGAAACTTCACTTTCTGACCCTTCAGCTTAAGCTCAGTTCCTCAGTGGTTTAAGGTGAAGGTACTGGGCTTCCCACTTTATTGCATCTGAAGTACAGTTAGATCATCCTTTGTGCCAACCCCGTAGCTGGTTGGTACCTGCCCAGAGAGGGGCAGGAATATCCCGAATGACCACAGCCAGACCTATAAGTGCTCACCTGCTGAAGAAGTGAGTGGAGGTTTGGGATGAAAAGGATGTACTCGAGGTGATGTAGCAGGTTGCCTCCACCAGAAGAGAGCAGTTTCTCTGCTCTGCTCCTCCCCATCCCTCTCTGACACACTCCCTGAGCCGGGTCGGGTCACTGATCCGGCAGAGCACCCCAGCACCCTGCTCGCAGCTTGCCCCACGTGGCTGGGGGTGGGTGCTTGGTCCACTGCCACCGAAAGGTCGACTCACCCCCCAGCCAGCTCTGGCACTTGCTGCATCTGCCTGGGGGCTGATGCATTTTATTAACAAGGCAGAAAGGAAAAAATGGTGTTTTCTGCTCGGGAGAGTTGAAGCAGGTCAGTAAGGAGTCTGTCGAGTTTCAGAGCTGGTGCAAGGGAGAAGGAGGAGGTAGAGCCCTGAATGACAGGAGTGATGGGATGAAGGACAAGGGGTCTCCCCACCAAGCTCCTAGATTGGCTTATCCCTCCTGTGTGGGTTTTGCTCTGTTTGAAGAAACATTGTTTCTTCCACACTTCTTTGGGAAATTCTTGGTATGCCCATTTAAAAAACTGCTTTACTATATTGGTGATTATAAATGAGTCACATGGACCTTGAGTATTTCTTGTGCCATGTGAAAAGATACTGACATTTAAGGGAAGGCTCAAATCAAGATAGGACTTTATTAATGTGAATGTGACCCTGAATAGTTATTTTGTCTGGTTTACTGGGAATCAAAGAATGGTTGTGTGGCAAAGCTCTGCATCTTCTGAGAAGTTCTGAATGTGAAAGGCAACACTTGTTACCAGCTGGCATAGATTTAGCAGGTTGTGTAATTTTTGCAGCATATGTACTGAAGAACAGTGATTTGTAGGTCTAATTCCTTTATTAATATTAAGAATTTAATATTGGAGAGCAAGATGGAGGAATGAGATTCCTCCCTTGAGGTCTAGAGGACCTTGTCTCTAAAAAGAATTTTTTCTCTCAAAGCTTAGTCAGAGAGATATGAGTCATTTTGTCTCTCCTTTCAAAGAGGTATAATGGATGTGTTAATGGAGGCATTTTGGGGTGAAACCCCTCAAAAATTTGCATTCCTGAGGAAAGCAGGCAAAATTACCCTGACAAATCTCCTCTCTGTTGCTGAAGAGGGGTAGATGACATCTGCTGAGTAATTTCTATTCTGCACACCATCTGAGAAGGAAATACAGGGTAATTTAAACCCCCTTTTTTCTACCATGGTTAATAACATAAACAGGGAGCTGGGTATGCTGAAATCTGAATATGAGGGTCCTATATCAACGGATTATTACCTTATCTTTTCTGAATGACGTTCACTTGAATGCCTGGAATCGTAATAGCTACTCAAGATAAGAAATGGAGGGAAATTCAATAACAGTAATAGGCCTGGTGACTTAGGAGATCTTGATTAGCCTTCAACAGCGCCTAAACATTGGAAAAGGATTCCCTGTACTGCATGCAAAGGGAGCTGAATAGCAGTGTGGAAACCATTCCCTCATTGAAAAGCAGCACTAACAACTAGCTTTTGTGTTTGTTAAGTCTTTCTTGTATCCACACATTCTGACTCTTCCATGGATGACCATTTTTCACCCTAATCTTTTATTCTTTTAAAATTCCAACCTTGCTGGCTGTGGATGGATGGTAGGTAGCTCTGGCCCCTGCCGTGGTCTCAGAGCTCTTGCTGGCTGGGGGTGGTGCATGTGCAGCTCTGAATCTCCTAAATACCATCAAGTCTGAAATTGGACTTCCTCTTATTAGTAGAGACCATAATCCAGATAATGAAATTGGGTGGTGGTTTACTCTTTCCATGGGTGAGCGAGCACGGGGAAGGGAGAAAAGGAACCTGGACCCTCCGGCTGCCCGTCTTGGGAGGGTCCGTGAGCTGGTCTCATGCCTCGCTGCTGCCCGGCAGTGTGGTGGCAACAGTGGAAGTGCGTCAAAGGGAAGGCCTAGATATCTGCTTCTGGGGCAGCAGAGCCTGGGTCAGTTTGTGCCTGTTGTGTGCCTGCACCTGGATGAGGGCAGATTGTTTCTGGTGTCGGATGCCATTTGGCTCCATTGCAGAAGAGGCACAGCAGCGTAAACAGGGAGGGTTTGATACAGAGTGCCGCTGTTGTGTTAAGAGGGCTCACCAGCACACTGTAGATCTTAGGAGATGAATTCAGTGTTAACAAATACTTTTTTTAAAGGTCAGATTAGATGAGGAATGCAATGATTTGCCAATCCAAATGAACACTAACTCTAAAAAGACGGGAATTTGTTTTCTACTAGATTATTGCTCTGATCTGGACTCATCTCATGGCCTCATGGCTGTAGAACAAAAGCACGAGTGAAGGCAGGAGTATGTGAGTAACGTGAGGCTCGGACCTTCACTTTCAGCATCGGTTCAACTTTATATTGCCTTGAACTGCCTGTGAAACTGCAGCCTAAGTTATGTTCTGTGGGTTTTTTTCTGCATACACGATTGAAATCCCAGGATGTATCAAATGATGTCCAGGGGGCAGGGGGAGGCAAAGCCTCACGCAACAAACTGTGTTGAGCTTTCTAGAGCTGAACCTGAACATTTTGCATTAGTTTGGCTGGTTTGTGTTCGGGGAAGTGCGACTGGGAAGATGATGTCGAGGAAGGGGAAGCCTGGAAAAGCCGTCTTCCCCTGGAAGTGGTGCACAGTTCTGGGTTAGTGTCAACATGAACACCAAGTCATGACCTCTCCTGTCTACTCAAAATACTTCCTATGGTAACCTGCATCTTAAAATGAAATTCAAGATGGAATTTAGAATTCATAGCACAAAAATTAATACTAAACTCTTTGCTGCAAGGGCATTGCAAAGCAAGTAATAAGCATCTCATTTTATGGGGTCTACCTCCATCTGCAAATATAAGGCAAGCCAAAATGTAAGGCCCTCATTTAATGGCTGTCACATTTGCAACAGATGCTTTTTGATAACTGTGAACAAAGCATGGGGTCAGTAAATATTTCCAATAATACAACTCCTTGACTTTCATAAATGAACAATCATAAGAAGTTGAAGGGATGATATACCTGAAATCTCCAGCTCTACCAAAGAAGATGGTAGCTCATGAAAAAGTTTCTTTCCATTTTCCCGTACAATAGTAGTTGTGGGCACACAATCAGGGACAACCATGGATTGGGTTGGTATGACTGCAAGAAATATGTCCCAAAGGTTCAGCACCTGGGGAGTTAGTAGGCCTTGGTGGAAATAATCCTTATTCTTAAAGTAACTACAGAAATGCAACCTGACTGGTGAGTACAACCTGCTGTTGCAAGACTAATGGCGAGAGATTTAGAAAGGGATTCTTTCAAACCACTGGTAAATACCAGCTCTCAAAGAGGTAACATGAGTACCATAGACAATGGTATATATAATGGTATATACAATGGTATGTACAATATACAATGGTATATACATTAGGCAATACTAAACTTCTGATCTGGGGAGCAGTCACTTGTAGTTTAATACAGAAAAGGTGCTGTTCAGTTGGTAGGAACAAATAAAATGTGATAATGAATTTTAAAAAATGGATTCACTGTTAATAACTGTAAAGATGGTCAGTTTAGATGAGTTTTACAGATTTATTTCTTAAAATGCACGTTACCACAACCTTTCAGAACATGGAAATATCTGCATACGTTTTACATCCTGAAAAACAGTGTTTAAGTGTGTATGTCATCATATCCTCACGAAGCCCTTGCTCCCACAGAGGTACAGCCTGTTGTCAGGGGGACTGCAGCCCTTGCCAAAGAGCAGTGGTAGGCAGCAGAACGGGTCTGTGCTCCCAGCTTGCTTTCACCACCTGAAATTGGGAAGAGTTTGACTTAGACTATAGCTAGGATTTAATCTGGAGGAGACCCTTTTGGGACACTAAAGCCAAGAGGGGCAGGATCCTGCTCAGTCCCTTGCAGGAGACATGTGAGTGTTACTCTAGCATATCAGAGACATATTTGCTCCTGGTTTCACTGATTTTAATTGTTTTATTCATAAATACTATTTAGCCTCACAGAGACTGTTCCTGCAGTCATTGACACAGGGATCTTAATCCAATACTTAACATTTTACTATAAATTGCCTCGGATGTTTAGCAGGGGCTCTGGGAGCTCAGCTGGCCATAATTTTTACCAGGATGTGTAGCAGGAGTCTCTAATGAGCATCTTAAAGCCTGGAACATCTGGTAACCTGCCAGGTGCAGGTGGCTGTCCTGCTTACCCCTCTACCCTAAAATGAGGGACCGTTGGTTCCAGGTGTGATGCTCCCCTTGTGTCAAGCTATTTCCTGGGCTGCAGTTTGGTATCTAAGCAGGGACATGAGTATTGAGAAAACAAGCAAAAACATCAATGAGGTGAAGTTCTTGGTTGTCTGCTAATGCAGGAGACGTGAAAGGAGAAGGACGTGTCTGGATTTCTTTGCTTTTGTGTTAAATAGCACTTTATAACACGGTGAGTTTTTACCTTACAGCTCTAAAAACTGATTGGAAAGGACAATTGTTCAAGCAGCATGGAGATCGAGCAGATAGTGTTATCCAGATGGAAAAGCAAATGCTAAGTGTCTTGGAAAAGTTTCCTTGAAATTACAGGAAGTGTACTTTCTGTAATTCCAGAACTAGTAGTAGAAAAGAAAAAAGAGGGAGGGTGAAAATCAGCCAGTTAGGATTACAATAACATAGAAAAAGGCAGAACGTAATATTTCATGATTGTGCCAGCTTTACGCAAGCAAAGGACAGCATCTTGTAAGTTAGAAACCACAGCATGTAAGCAGCCTTATTGCCTTGGCTGCGTGAAGAAAAGTAAAATTGTAAATACTGTTGTGTGCAGCTTCCCCTTCCCCTTGTACTGCATCCAACATAAAAGAAATAATTCACTAAAGCATTCAATATCCCACAACCTCTTAGCGTAGTTAGCTTTTATGATGCAAATAGTCCATCATTTTATGAATTGGGACAATTCCCAGGGACTAAAATGTTCCAACAGAACCTGATCTCATTGATTTCGTTTGTTCTCAGTTCTCTTAATGAGCCCAATTAAATCCAGGTGGAAATGCTTGTGCTTCAAAATGACTTGCAGAGACCCAGCAGTCCTGGTGAGCTTTGGGTGAAGGGAAGGTCAGGTTCTTCCTGAAACCTGCTCTGTAAGACCATGTTTGTGCAGAGCTGGGTGTCTATGAGTTCCCAGGTGCTGCCATGCCCTGGCTTTTGGCAAAATCTGTAAGCATGTGATTTCTTAGTAGTTCTTTTCTAAGGAATGCTATGTTTTCTGTGAAATGAAGTTTTGACTTTTGAACAATTCTTTGTAGCGATTGGGATGTTGGGATGGGTGGGGAATTTAGGGGAATGCTGGTGCCTGTGATGATGGAGCTGTCTTATCCCACCGTCAGTGTTTTGTAACATCAGCTGCAAATCTGGCTTCTTGAGCTTTTGTTTGAATTCTGGTGTAGAAGACAGAGAGTGACCAAAGCTGTGCTGTGGTGGTGGACTTGAGTTTAGAGGAAAGTTTTTTCCTTCAGCCTGAAGCCCTCTTGTAAAGGGCTCTCTGCATTCATTCACCATGAGAGGTATGCGGCTGGTATTTGGAGAGGGCTAAGAAAAGTGAGAAAGAGAAATCCAAATTTGTTTGGCAAATATCATGATACCTGATAAATATAATTGCCTCAGTGAAATGAGGGAAAACTGCTTTCAACCAGTGAGCTCTTCAGGGGAGAGCTAGGAGTTGTGTTGAATTCCCAAGCAAGCTGCTGCCACTGCCCTGGAGGTGCTGACAGGGGCTTGGACCTAGCCCTGAGAGAGCCCAAACCTTGAAAGAAGTTTAGCTTTTTTTTTTTTTCTTTTTTTTTTTTCCTCTAAATCTGTATAACTTTCTAAAATTAAATCAACTTCTAGTTTGCCGTGTGCCTGGATCAGAGGGGCCTGGGTGGGCTGTGGTGTATTTTGGAATTAGGAGGTTCTAGAAATACTGGAGAAATTTGATCCTGATGAGACTTTTCTTCAACCAAACTGAAGCGACTGGGAAAGGCTGGATAAAGATTAAACTTTGGGGGTGTTTGTCTAAAGTGAACCTCTGATTTTGTAAGGCTTAGCTCTCTGTGCCCACTTAAGACCATGAGTGCCGCCTGTGCTGCCTGTCCTTGCTCATAATACTTACTGCCTGCACGTATTTGGTCACCCTAGATCCTGTTCTGTTGGTAGAGGTACCTTCTCCATGTATGCTGGAGCTCCTGTTTCTCTATAGTGTCGCTGGACTATTTTGGGAAGCTCTCTTTCTGCATACCAGTGGTGGGGGAGGGTAATTCATAATTATAGGTAATATATTCCCTTGAGCATGGTCCTTTGCTGTGTTTTTCCTCCTCACCCTCCCCAGTTTTTAGTAGCTTCCCTGTGACACTGCCTTTGTTCAGAGATTGTCACTCCTGGAAAAATTCCAGCCTTGACCAGCCACTGTCCTATCCTGGTGCTCGCTTGGGAAGCTGTAACTTCTTCTGTGGTCCGGGGAAGAAATACTCTCTTCTGCAGGGGTTGTGTTGAGCAGGACTCGCAGAGCAGTTGTAGCACCAAAACAGAAGGCAGTATGGAGAAACGTGTGTCATCCCCTCTCTCACACACAGTCCACCTCCCAATAGGTAGTACAGCCTCTGGCTGCTGCTTCTCATGGCTTGCCACCACTCCCATGTGGTTTTCCTCCAACCAAGTGCACAGCCTGCCGGTATCCTTGGGTCCTGCACCCTAAAGGTGTCCCCTGCTGGCTGGTTTCCTTCATTCATGCGTGCCAGCATGCTCTGTTCCTGCATATTATTGTTGTTTTGCCAACTCTGATGCAAGCATTAACTGTATCTTCAAGTGGGTGTTCAGCAGCTTCAGTGGTCATTTCCAATCCATCATTGAATACATTGAACCATGACCTTCATGTTTCCAAATATGTGGTCTACAAAGGGCCTTGTAAATCCCTCTGCGTTACAGGAAAACCACTTTAACAATTTTTAACTGGCTAATGGCTATAGTATAGCCATAGAGTAGATGTCTCATATCTCTGTTGTGTATATTCTGCTTTAGTTAAAAATGATCTTCTGATGTCTGAAGGACCAAGGCAGGAGCATATCTTTTTTTTACTTTATTTGAACGAAGATATGCATAAGTGCACTGACACTTTTTTGCTGTATTTCTTTGCATGTACTGACTGAATTTCCCACGCCAGACTTATATTTGCTTGCTAAAAAACAGAGTGCAGTTGCTGCAGTTTGTAGAGTTATGGGTCTGGACTCCCATTTAAAATTTATCAACTTCCTCAATGTGTTATTCTTAGCATTAACCTTGCATTTTGTCTCTGTACATATTCCCTCATGGAAAACGTGCAGCCCGGCGTTGGTCGCAGGCACACCAGATCTCTGTAGTGGGCAAGCAGCACCCTGTTCCAAGTTGTGCAAAGCTGTTTATTGATCTTGTGATTGTAGAAAAGAAAGAGTTGCCTGTGTTTTAGGTGGGCTGGTGTGTGGTATCTGTGGCTGTATACATTTACACATGCATATGAGTTTTATGTATTTATAGTTTATATATTTAAATATAGGTGTATATTTAATGTGTATTTATAATAAATATGCATTTAATAATAGCAATGTGAAAATCCTGCTGTCCATTTGGCTTCAATCTGGGCAAATACCTTGGTTGGTCATGACGTGTCAGATACTCATAGAGGGTAAAATTTCTTGTATGAGGGTAGATTTGTTGGTCACTCACAGCACTGTTTAATAATACCTATGGAAGTCAGTGACTTGTGGTAGGCTGTTTCGTTACCTGAGCCATCAACTCTGTTTACTGAAAAGTTTGGTGTAAAATCATTGTTTTTTCTAATAGAGCATTTCACTTGTGTTGTGTGATGATCTTTTATCATGCTGTGTATGTTGCTGACTGTTAAAGTGACATTTATGACAGGTCTATGAATGTGACAGTTGTGGCTGCACCCTCTCTAAAGTTGTCATCAATATAGTGAGCTATGTTCAGCACTTGACATACTATGTTATATTATAATATTAGTATATTCTCCTGGTGGAATTCCAAGCAGATGCTGAAGCACCATTTAAGGGGAACTTTTGTATCATTTGTGAAGAAGTAGGAAAGAGGTTCTGCAGTTCCAAGGCAAACTTTCCATGATTGAAAAGTGTTACTGTGTGCACTTGCCTTGTGTATCCTGTTTTTTCATATGTAGGTGAACGTGTATTAATCATTTGGGAATTGCTAGGCATCCGATTCTGCTCCACAGCATTACATCTGTTTGTCCGGATGTCATTTAGAGTGGCAGCTTTGCCATTCTTGAGCTAATTTATTCCTAGGCTAGTTCAACTTATGTATGCTGTGCCCCAAAATGATTAATTTCCTGATCTAATTACTTAACCTGGGGTGTTGGGTTTTACTTGGCATTGCACAGCTCTCAAGGAATCAGTTTTCTGTCTTCCTGTTCTGGCTCGTGTCAGCACGCTCTGAGGGGTTCAATCCTGACTTTCTACTTTCCTCAGTCAATGTGGGAAGCTGAGAACTACTTTGTATAAATATGAAGGCTTTCTTGAAAAGAAGGCTGCTTCATATGTCAGTTTGGGTCAGTACAGAGTTTTAGCAGCAGGATTGTTTTTTTGGTGGTGGTTTGTTTGTGGTTTTTTTTTTTTTTTTTTTTAATTAGACACCAGGTAGGCTGTATCCCTATTTTCCACTGACCTCCATTGAAAGAAATGGAAAGACTGGGTGTAGGCTTAGATTTGGGTGTGTTTGTATTTGGACAAGTTGTGGTGGTTGATGTGGTTAATATTCAATCACTCTTGGGTCATTGAGATGAGGTGACCTTGTGTGAGAGTTAGTGCCTCTTATATGGCAGTTCCTAGGTGGATGTGGTGGGATTACAGTATTCGCCTATTGATCTGAAGTGCTATACTGAAAACAAGGTTAGTTTAAGAAGATATTGTGCTGTTTCCCCTCTTTCCCTCCCCTTCCATCCACCCAAAATGACTCATCCCTGGCACCTGGGGATGGTTAGTGTCTCTTATATACATAACACTTGGTGGTTGTAATTGGTGTGTGGTTTGTCAATGATTATTTACTTGGTTATGGAGGGACTTACAGGTGTTATTATTGATACCAGTTCTAATAAGGGGTTATTCAGTTGGCATATGTTTTGGGAGAGCAGTCCTTTATGAGGATATACAGGTGTCAGAAATCAACAAGAGACCATCATGCCTGCTGCTTCCTCGCAGCTATTGGGAACGTGCTGTAAGAGGGAGCCTGATTTTCTGCTTCAATCGCATCTGCAGACTGTGTGCCAGTGCCTTGGTTTGGGCTGGATGACTCGTGTTGGGTGCAGGACTTTGTTCTGGTGACCTGAAGGAAATATTTTTTTTTTAATTGCTGAATTTTGTATCTCATTGGAAACTCTTACTGCTTCTGGGGGCAATTAGAGTGTTTAGGGTGCTTTGGGCTCTAGTAGATGTAAATTGGGCCTTAGTATAGAGGAGGTGCATTTCTGCATTAGAAGTATTGCACCAGAAATTGCCTTTGGTCTGTAGCTATGAGGGACATTGCCTGAGACGCTGGCTGTGTTAGAAGTGGGCATTGTTTTAAAAAGCCATGGATGTCATTTAATGTGAGAGTGGGAAAACAATAGCTCATGTTTTCATTTGATGCCTCAATATTTCTAATGCTGGTTCTGGTGAGAATCTGCACTTTCTCAGAAGTGCTGCTTCTCTAGGCTGCTCAGTTGTGGAGTTGTTTGGGTTTTTTTTTGTCACCTTGCACCAATTTGCCCTTCAGTATAGATGGCCCAATGCATACCTGCTTTGCAAAGCATTTTGAAAACTACAGACAAAAGGAACGCTTCTGGCATGGCAAATCACTCTTGCACATTTGACATATTCGCTTGTACAGCTCTTAAAGGTGTGCATCTACAGCAGTGTCTTACCCAGCTACATCTTGTGCACTGCATTTCCAGGTAGGAGCAGCGAACTGCTGTTATTGGGGGCTGTGCCACAACTCTGGTGAGAGAGAGAAAAGGCATGTAGCATGGTTTTGGGAGAGGAAGCCTTATCTAGAGCTGCAGTGACTGCACTCCACTGGCAAGGAGGTAGAAAAATCTCTCTAAACAGATTTAGTTGTTTGGTGTCCTCCCCCACCCCCAGCATCATTAAACTTGTCTACGTATACACCCACTAGTGCAGAAAGTAAGGCCAGTCTACAAAGCCTTGGGAAGAGTCTTTCAAACCTCTGGGGCCTCTAGGGAAGGGATCAAGCTGTCTTGCACATTTGGGGTGCAAAACCATTTTGATTGCATCTGAAATAAAAATAACTTGTTGAGTTCTTGGCTTTTGTTACTGCTGTGTTTAGTGACTGTAGATCTTTGCTTCCCAATGACCTTGTGTCCTGGAGACTAAGCGTTTGTAATGTTGATGATATATTAATCTTAATATTTATCCTCAAAATACATAAAAAGGACTTATGACCTTGTCATAAGAAATGAAAATAAATAGGTAAGGGAAGCTATTATTTTTTTTCAACATTTGCATTCTGTGTGTGACTTCACAAAGTGTTTTTCTAACATGAATTCATCTTCTCTAACACTCCAGTACCCCACTGATTTGTTCTTAAAATACTCCTTTCTGCACAGCAAGCTTAGTGCTTCACAGACCACCCAGAACAATTGTACTTAAACTGCAAGCTACATTTAGTGATTGAGCATTTTTAAAGTTTCAAATAATATTTTGTTTTCCTTGACTTTTTAAAATCAAGCTTGTATTTTATACATGAGATTTTGGAGGATTAAGAAAGGGAGTGGCTGTTCTCCTCCTATTTGCTAAACCCACAGAGGGTATTTAGCCTGATCTCATTTTAGCTCACATTTGTCTGATAGAGCTTACTCTAATGTCAAGGAGGTATAGATTGCACCTACGCAAACAATAGATGTATTTGCTTGCGCTAAAGGATTGATTAGTGCGTGTCCATCAGTGGCTGGCCATACATGTTCTCTGTATAGCTGGTCATTTTCAATCTGTGGGTTGTTTCTGCAGTGAAACTCTGTTCTTCCTTTGAATTCCCAAAGAGTTTCTCCATCTTTGATTGCAAAAGAGTGTAAATTCAGTTCTCAAGTGTAATACTGGAATAAGTTACCATGTCTGCATCTCAAGGAAGTAGAGGTGAGGTGCCGGTGGCAGTGAATGGCAGTCAGACCAAGCCAAACCTGGAATGGGAACCGACTGCACTGGAGCCCCCCTGCTCAGCAGCCACGTGTCCCGGCACAGCTCTTCTACCTGGACTTGGACAGAGATGCAGGAGCTCTTGGGATGCTTGTGGAAGATCTGCTAGGAGAAATACCATAATTTCCCATGCCACTTTGGCAACAGCTACCCAGCGCAATGGTAGCATGTTCCCCATCCCTTGGAAAATGGGGGGCGGGGGTGGGGGGGAAGGGCAAACCAAATGAACCAGAACAGCTTGCAGGGAGTTACGTGAGGTAGCGCACAGCCCTGCACACGAGGAGACACAGCAGAGAGTGCATGTGTGGGAGAAGGTTGCTTAAACTGACACTGAAAAAAATAATCTGTCAAACTACATGTTGGCTCCTCATGTAGCAATTTTGCTGTCTTTTAGCTAGAGTTACATAATTGTGCAGGGTTTCCTAATTTGTCACTAGAGAGGAATTTTCAGTTTAGGAGAAATATCTACTTAGTAGATGTGTAAATATGAGGGGTCCACATTCTTAGGGATATTTTGCTGTCAGAGTACACCTATGTGGATTTTTTTTTTTTTAATTTCACTCTCGATGGATGGGTTGTTCTGGCCTTTTGGAGATATATTCTGTATTATACTTAGAGATGGATAGAATGCTAAAGCCTACTTCACATTTTCTGTCGTTTCTTCCTCTCTTGACAATAGTTTAGTTGTTTGTGAAACTCAAAAGACAAGCAGCAATTTGACTTGCCTCCTATGAAGCTGATCTACAGTCAACATTGCTTTGCAGCCAGAACAACAGAAATAATGTTTTCAAAGGAGAAAATTGTACTGACAGAGCATCCTCTGATGACTTGGGGCTCAAGGCCTGAAAAGTGTTGTATGCTACAATAGCCCACCTCACTTGCAAGGAGGTTGTTAAAAGCAGCTTCACAAGTTATTGTGGAAACTCATGCTCTGTAGGATTTCTTAGGATGTTTCTCTCTCCAAGTATATGACACACCAGTGAGAAACTGCTAACAGTGGACATGAGAAAATCATCTTAGCGGTTGCCTATCGAGCAATCTTGGATCTCCACAGAGGCAGCTGGGAGATCCAAGCAGATGAAGATGACACTGAGCCTGTTTTCAGTGAAGGAGTTTTGGCGGTGCTGAACAAGAGACAAGGTCCAAGTTGAAAGCAGATCTGGGTTGCAAAGAGGGAAGGGAACGTCCATTTATTCTTGGTTGCTAGATAAAAGACCCTCAAGCATTAAACAGGGGAAGATGCTGGGCTTGGTTTGCACTGTGTTTTAGTGGTTACGTTGCTGATGTATGCACAGGTCAATTAGAAATGTGACTGCTGGAGCATTTGTTGGGTAGCTTGAGGTCAGCTGATGTTAGCAGCACAGGAGCTCAAGGTGTCATCTAGTCCCCATCTGTCCTAGGGAGCTTTTAGCTACAAAAAGGCTTAAATCAAAATCATCACAGGGTCGGTGGTGATGAGGCAAGGTGTTGGCGAAGTCATCCTGTGCCCTGTCACACAACATGGAGCACAGCACTCTCCATAGACCGCTTTAGTGGGCCTCTGAGTTTCCCACTGCCTTTCCAGGCAGTTCTATCTTCTCTGCTGCCGGTTATGAGCTATCATAGAGCTAGCTCAAATATTGGGCCCCCCATTCGGGCCTAATGCTGCTGGGAGACTAGATGTGCCACGGATGTTCCCAAGGTCAGCGTGCCTGGGGCTGCTACGCTCCTTCTGGGCAGCTCCTTCAGCTTAGTTCCTGGAATGGCTTTTGTAAATTGCTCTGAAAACAGCAAGAAGCCTCTAAAACCAGCTGGCGAAGAAACTTTCTCAGCAGAGCTCAGATGTCAGAAAAGCAGGTTGCAGTTTGGTTGCCATTTGCACTGGATGTGTCTCACTGTGGGGAAAAGGAGAAGAAACTATTATTTTGAAATCTCTCATTGAGTGATGATTGATAAGAGCTGTTCATCACAGGGAAACTAATCCAGGAGTCAACAGGTGCCTCTTCTGCATTCTGCAGCCAGTCATGGAAAAAAAATAAGAGAGAGCACAACAGGTTATTCCAATTTGACATGCAGTGCCTGGGAACAGCAACCGACAAGTCCCAATTTGTGTCCAGCTGCTTAAAAACTACCACCCAGCTTGGTATTATCCTTCTGCCCTCAGGGAGCTTGTCTTGTGAAAAGAGTTATTGATGGATGATTTCAGCATTCCTCAGGGCTGTGCTCATGGTGAAGTATCTGCCCCAAGTCCTGATTTCAAAGTAAATGATCTCTGGGTCATAAATAAGAGCGAGCATTCTTTAATATATTCTCTTTGTCTGTAATCTCAATTCTCATATAATCACTCTTTTTGAAGCTTTCTGCATGGAAAGACCAGGACTTTGAGCCACAAATCTTAACAGAGATGATGCTACTGTGTTTTCAAGTCCTGTTACATAATGGAGTGTAATATGTGTTTCTGTGCCCTGAGTAGAGTTACCCATTTAAATCTGATTAATAATCCGCGTTTCATACAACTTTCCCTATTAAACTCCACTTTCTTTGCACCCCAAGAGCTTTGCAGAAGGGATCCTTCTCATTCTGAGGGTTCATTTTGTGCACTTCAAGTGGGGCAAAGGCTTTTGGATTGTTGCAGTGCTCATAATGGAGGTCATAGTGGGGGCTGTATGGCCAGTGGGCTGGGTCCAGGCTGGCAGAAGTGTCACCCTGATGAGCTGCCAGCTCACTGCAGACCCCTGTCCTCAGGATCCCGCAGAGTGGACAGGGATGAGGCTGGGTGGACCATCCTGGCAGTTGGCCCTTCTTTTCTGCGGACTCACTGCCTGAGACCACATCTCTTGGCATGTGCTGCCTAGCCAGAACCTAGATATCACATGGGGAAGTAATACAGATTCCTAAGTGTAGACATTTAATGCCATTTTTCTATCTTAGGGTAAGGACAGCTAAACCTAGCAGACCTGGTTTACAGCTGCTGCTGCTTCAGAAGGGCCAGATCTCCTGAAGCTATCGTGGTGTATCTGTCAACCCTGTGCAAATGTCCTAAACGCATCAGGGCAGCACAAATGACACTAGATGCCTACGTTTTGGTGTTCTGTGTAGGTAATATGTGATAGCTGTAGCAGCCTGGTAGAAGACAGGAACTAAGAGCACCTGATGATGACAATATAAGTATGTATTGTAAAGAGGTATCAACAGTCTTCTCTGCTTCTTGGCAAATCTGTGTTAGTTAAGTTAGTATTAGCTTCCTTTCTGCTCCTCCCTTTCCTTTTCTGATATCTCCGATGAATAAGTATAGAAACAAAGGTTGGTGGACGTGTCCTGCTTCCAGAAAGGCATTTCATCCTAGCTATTACTTTCTTTTCTCAAAAATAGGTATGCCAGGTAATTCGTTCCTCCCACTGCCCCCAGGAGCAGAGACCTACCATTTCTATTCCCCCTCTATGCAGGTTGTTTACATAAGTATCTGTGGATCATGACTCAAAGTATTAATCTCTGTAACCCAGAAAAGAAAACACAGTATTGCCAGCTGCATGCTTGGAGTTGCAACATTATTAATCACCTGTAGCTATTACTGTCTGAAAAGCAATTCTTCTGTAGTTATTCATGGCTGCTTTGTGTTAGACAGTGTATAAACACAAATGAGAGATAATGCTGTTTTGATGAGTTGCAATCTAAATAAACAAGCTACACAAAACATGGAAGAAAGCAAAACTGTGAAATGCCTTAGCATATACAAACCCTTAATCTGTTTTTCAGCTCCACTTCTGTAAAATGGAGTAATGGTGTTATCTTCTAACTTCAATTTAGATTGAAACCCCACCAGAACAAGGATTAGCTTCTAATTGTTGGGGGTTTTTTTGTTCTTTTGTGCTTCTACTGTGCTGAGCGTAAGATGCCCTGATTTCTGTTAGAAGCTGGGAGTACCACTGCACAAAGTGTGTGTTGGGGGAAGTGGGTATTTTCAGTTCAAGGAGGATTATGAGAGAGACAGAATGGCATATGATCCATTTGATGCTAACTGCTACTTCTCATTGCCTCATTCACTCTACATATGCAACCATGTCCTACTGCCTTGAACTGTGCTTATGCAAAAAAAGTGAGATGGAAGTTACAAATGCCATTCTTACTACAGTAAAATTCAAGGCTTTTGTAATGAAATATGAATTTCTGAACTTGATTCTTAAGTTTTAAGAGAACTAAAAAAAGAAAATCCATTAGGAGTTTTCTACTGTTGTGTTGGCTTTTTTTTTTTTTTTTACTGTATTAAAAGCGCTGATCTATAGACCTGACCCTTGTGCCTGGTACATTCTGTATTTTAATAAAGGCCTTTTTACAGGAACAAGTGACCCTACTAGTTTTTTTTTTTTTCAAAGAACAAAAATGACTGGGTATATGAATCTGTTGTAATTTTTCACAAAATAAAGCTAAATCTGTTTCTTTCCCTGCTGCAGTTGATTCTGAGTTGAGATATATAGTACACTTTTAAATGTTCGGCTGACTTCTATGCACAAGTGGAATCTGTAATAAAAACTTTGGTAAGCTTCTTTTGCCAATATTTGAAAACTAAGGAACTTGTAAGTAATAAAATCATGTGGTAGCCTTGGCAGGATGGTATTCAAGCAGCCCATGCTTTTTTGCTAAGCGTGAATTCAATGTGTCATCGGTCAGTGGGGAAAAATGCACTGATCCTAGATGTATGAGTGCTTGCAGAAGGGGAGGCTGGACTGTGGATGCAGCCTAGAGCACAAGATGTGGAAGCAGCTCTAGCCCTAGATCCCCGCCATGCTCCCTGCAGCACCTCTGGGGGGATCTCTGCCTGCAGGACAGGACTGCTGGGAGCAGGGAGGAGGCTATTCCCTTCCTTTAGCCAATCCCAGCTGTGACTTCTTTGCTTTGAACCTTGTTTAACACCTCATGGTCTGTCTCCTCAGCATGCAGAATCTAGCAGAGAAGGACGAGTAGCTGAACAATGCACTATTCCCTCGTGCAAAGCTCCCTGGACTAGATGGGAATTTTGCCAGTGCAAGATTGGATCCCACTAAGGGAAAAGACTTACAAGGCGGAAGGACTATCAATGCACTATTGTTCCCTGTGCTATATTTAAATGCATGTATCTCATGGAAATTCAAAAATTAAACTTCTACAACTCGTGTCTCCGTAGCCCCTATGAATAATTGGAGCTATTCTTTGACTGCAGTGGTGTAAAGTGCCCGTTGTTCCAAACGGGGCAGTGGCTTTCCTATCTCATCTTCAGCAGTGGTGATGAGAGAATAATTGTGGTGGCAGCAAACAAAGGTACTTATTTTTGCAGAGATGACTGGCCAGGCTGGGGGTAAACTGAGCTTTGCTTATTTCTTCCCCACCTGGGTTCCTGGTCTGACTTGAGTTTTTATTTTTTTTGTTGGTTTAAGTTTTTAATAAAGATCAGGATTAATTTCCTGAGCCTGGTGATCATTAAAGGACAGCTGCTCTTTGCCACTTCCCTTTAGCAGATAAATGTGTCTTTGTTATTTTTTATTTGTTTTCCCCCATTGGTTTTGTTTTTATCAGTTTTTCTAATTAAAACAACAACAACAGATGAATGAATGCCTGCTATTTCTGAAAAGAAAAAGCCCACTGCCCCCAATACAGACAGTCAGTCAGTGTCATTTTGCTGACGGGATGCTTTGCTTTTAAGAAAATCTGGCGTTTGAGCTTTTCCTTGGCTTTTGAGGGGAGCCAAATGCATAATTTGCTCGGCCTCTGTGCGCTACTTTTGAATTCTGCTGTGGCTCCATTTGCAAGAGAATAGCAGGAAGGATGTACAGTGCCTACTTCTTTCTTGTGCTTGTGACACAGAAAGAAGGGGTGTTGGTTTCATTAACGATAGGCCGCTGGAAAGACAGATGAAAAGTGGAAAAATGTAAATGAACTCTCTCCCAGCTACTTTCATTGTTTGCCATTGCTTGTGTATAATGGCCCATGACACCTAAAACGCAGCTTCTTGAAAACTGGCATTGTATAAGCTTTCATTGGTGGCCTCTGAGGGCATACCTAGGATTTTGGAGGTTCATCTTTAGGAATGGAGAAATCCCCCACAGGCTTGAGCGTACGACAACTGTGAGGGCTGTTTTTGAGGTGATACCAGTGGCACCGCTTCAGGTGCTAAATGGTGTGGGACACCTGCAGTGGATGCCTGTGCACACAATTTTGCAGGAGCACGTCTTGAAACCTGAGCTGTTGAGTGTGATCTTACCGTGGCTTAGTGTTAAAAGCCTTGTTTTTCTTGCCTGAGACTCATTCCCCTGCAGCTGTAAGGCTCTAGCTAGTGTAAACAGCTATCCCTGAATGCTCTCTGTTGTCTGACTTAAAGAAGGTTTGAACTTATTTTCTCTAATTCCCAGCCTGACAAAGGCTGGAGGATGGTGAAGGCGTATGGCAGAACCACCAGGATGGGGCAAAAATATCCCTTCTTGCTCAGGCATGTTAGTGGATCCAGGCTGTTGGAGGGAGCAGCGCCACGATCCTAACTCTTGGGAAGGTGGTCGTAAAGAGGGAGAAATGGGTGAGATATCCACAGTCTGAACAGCCTCAGATTCCCCAGGAGGGAAAACTAGAAAAATAAATTTCTCAATGTCCTGCCAAGAGTGAAGCGGCACAGAGATCACTGAGTAGGGAGCTGTGTGAAGTGTGCTAGAAAAAAGCGCAGGTGAGAAGTGTATAGAATATCTGCTTTACCTCTGGGTCTCTTGGCTTATTTTGCAGTGAGTTTTTCTTAAAAAAGAACTACATAGCTTTATTTTTTCCCCTGCGTGTATTCATCCTGTAATATTACCAGGGATGGTATATTTTCGCTTTTCTCTCTCAGATGTTTTCCAAGTTCTTTGCAAATATTAAATCTATTATTTTTCCTACTGGTCTAACACCAAAGCAAATCACCTTCACTTCTCTTAGCATAGATTTGACCATAAATACTTCCTTGCAGTATAGTGATGGCAAGCAATATGGTGTGATAATAAAATCACCTTAGATACCGGAGATAGTTGCCTGTAGTGGGTAAATATAAAACATTGCAGAAATCTTAAGATGATACATTGGTAAGGATGTGAAAATCCCAAGCACCCCACTCTGACAGATGATATATGCTGAGGCGGTATCATTAACAAGGTCTGTGTTTCTGAAAGCAGCCTTTAACTGGAAAGGTAAAACTTGCATGCTTTGTAAACACCTGTTGTGGGTAGAGGGACAGCTTCTGCCCAAATCTCCTGGTGGGGTTACCTCTGCACACAAGGCTTGTACAAGAGATAAGCAGTGCAAAACCTTGCCTTGGCAAGAAGGTAAATCTCAGTCTCGGCTAATTCACAACTTACCCAGTTTGGTTTGGTCTGCTCAAGCTGTGGCACCATTTGTGGTGTGAGGACTATTCAGTCTGAGAGCGCCTGAGCACAAACACCAGACAAGTGGTGAACTTGGGATTTGTGCTAGTGAAAACAGGCAGCCATCAGTTGCTGAGAGGTGTGCAGCTGGTGTGACTTGAGTCCTGGCACTACTTTCCTGTTGGAATGAGATATGAGTAGGGGCACCGCACAATTTAAAGCTGACAGCAAGTGCTAGTAGGGAGGTGGTGGCAGAGCCAGGATCCCTAGCACCTCTGAAAAGCCTGCAGGGCTAAACGTCCCCCTCGCAGCATTGGGTTGTTCTGTTCTGTGTCTGCTTCGGCACCTGAGCAGCACCCGCTGCCAGAAGCAGTACTAGACTCTCCCTGCCCCAAACACTTGCCCGCTGTGTGCCGGCACAGACATACCTGGAAGCCAGCTTGGGAAACTGATCCAAATGAAACTAGCTCAGCAAATACAGCCCAAATGTTTAGCTTTTGCTGAGATTATCTTCCCAGTTCTGGTTTGCTGTGTGGCCTCCTGGTTGTTTGTGCTGGTCTCAATGTGGGGTGAGCAGTCGGACAGGGTCAGATGATGCATTCAGGATCAATATGGCCTTGTACTGCCCTTGAGATACTCGCAAAACTAGACTTTAGATTTGCTAAAATGTGGTTTCCTGGTTTTTAGTGAAGTATTCACTTTCTTCTTCGGTATTCAGGAAAGAGCACTAGTGGCCCTAGGCTAGCCAGCAACGTTCATCATGGCACTAAGCCTAAAGGTTTATTAAACACCAATAGAGGGTAACATTGCCCAAAATCACTTAAAAAGTCAGCAAGCTAAAACATGTGGAATTACATTAAAAGAAATTGTTTCCTCTGATTATCCTTTGATAATGTGGATTATTTATTGTTGGTGGACAGTGCGGCAAGAGAAGGTGGTGTGGAGCACTACCTCTGTGAGACAGTCATTCTAGTGTCTGGAGGACCTTGACAAATATGTATAAAAATATATATATGCATCTTATACAAAGCCCTGGTATATTAATGGTGGATCTTTTCTAGTTGTCATCCAGCACTTGCCCTCTTATTTCACGCTTTCTTTTTTTAAGGGGGAGAAAAAAAAAAAACAAACCAACCCAAAAAACAATAACAAAAAAAAACTGAGCAGTGAACCTAGAATGTGTTAGATCAATGCAGACACCATGAAAAATAACCAGGACATGCTTTTGTGGCTTTTGATGTAGCTATGGCTGTTGCTGAAACTAACAGATGCAGAAGCTAACTGCCAGATATCCAGCGTGTGTGCCAATGCTGACAAACCTGCTAGATGCCTGGCAGCTGGTCTTGCCCCAACTCCAGTGTCTCTCTTGTATGTAGATCCTTTTGAACAAGAAAAATGTTTCTCTGAGCTATTTCATGAAAGCATCTTCCTATAAATACAGTAAATATTTTTTGAAAAGTAAATAATCTACGGAGTTCATGTTAGAAGGAAGAAGGACGCTGAAGCCTTGATAATCTTTATTCAGTATAAGTCAAGCTTTTTGGGGCGTAGCTTAGTTGCAGAAATTGGATGGTCTGCAATTCAGAGTGTAAATGTTCATTCTGTCCCCTACAGCAAGGGTTGTTATATGTAAGCCAAGTGGGCAAGTTAGAGGAAAAAAAGCTATTTGGATTTTTATAAACAAAGCTTTTGCTGTTCCAGTCTATGATGCTGAAAGGAAATCAATGTTTTTCCACCAAATGTGGTTTTATCTGTCCAGAATAAACAGTTATGACAGGATATTGGTGCTAAATTTATTAATAGTCTTCTCTAGCTTTGACATTCTGGGAAAAATTACCTGAGATAGCCAGAAAAAGTTAAATTCACCTCAGTTTTTTTCCTTTACTTCCTATTTAAGCTTCAGTTAGATACATGACAGTTTAAACAGCTGACCTTGAATATACTGTGCAATAATAATATTTTTTTAAAAATTGTAGAAATACAGTTGAGGCTAGGATAAAAATTTTCCCTGAAGAGGAGTATATAACATGATCCTACAAGGAACAAAATCTCTAAACCAACTATTAACTCAATGCTGATATTTTAATAACTTTATGCTGCAATTTGTGTTAATAATTTTCAGGAAATACAATTTCTTTCTGTACAGATTGCAGGGAAGGTGGGTTGACTTGCAGCTCTTAGTGTGTGAGCTTCAATTCCAGGTTCTTTATGGTCAGATTTCATTTTGTCCATTATTAAATTAATGAGATTCTGTTCTCCAAATGGTTCTCTGAGATGTTCCTTGAAGGATGGGAATCACCACAGTCTGTGTCTGGAAATCTTCCACTGGGCACTCGGTGGGGATGAGTGGTTTTTGCTCTGTTATGCCCTAAACCCTCCTGAATCCGTCACTTCCTTCTGTGGGCTTACCATGAGCATGCTCACAAGATGAGATCAGACCGCTTTATTTGCAGTCTGAAGTATTTTATCACCTTACATCTTTCTTATTTATAATTTTTTCCAAATGCAGACATCAATGCTACAACAGAATTCATGTGGCCAAACACTCAAGAGTAGCCTGATGATCTCTGTGAATGTACAAAGGGCTCATCATGAAGGTTATAAACTACAAACTTGTGTAGGTTTGGTGCAGATCATGAGTAGATGCATCAGTTTTGGCACAGCAGCAATGGTATACAATAATTTACAGAGAGAGAACAGAAGATGAACACACCTTTCCACTTGCAGCTTCACGTGTGAATTCTGTTCTGCTTAGTCTATTACAAACCTCTTTCTTTTTTTTTCCACTCCACTTGTTTTCAGCTTTGCACTTAGCCAGACTAAATTATACCACTGCTTCTAGTGTTTTTGAAGCACTTTTGCTTACTTTAGGAGGTATGGAGAGGAATGCTTTGAAAAATCAGTTATTATTATTATATGAGTCTCTTTTAGGTGAAGGTAACTGTAGCACTCTAGTTGCTCTGTTTGAAATATTCTATCAAAACCACCATTTGCTCTTTAACCCAAGTTACCAAACATGCTGAAAATGAAAGAGCTCATTCAGGGCTGTCGTCCTGCCAAGCTGTGGCCATGTGTGTTTCCCAGGACCTTATTTACGAACGAGTTCCACCTTCCCAGACTTGTAAGAGATTCAAGAATATGAAATTTTCAGAAAGGATAAAAAGAATCACTTATTTGCTTGCCCTATGAAGAACTGTTTAGCAAGATCACTGTGAGGTGTTTTGCATGTTGAGTGAAGACTGAAAAGGAGCTTATTTACCCCTAAAGTAAAGTATGTTGCAAAACTGGAAAATATATAACTCTGCTGCCCTGGAGTCAAAGGCCTTGGCAAGTCCGCTCACTTGCTTAAGAAAAGGTACAAGGCAGGATTTGATCTTGAGTAGCCTGGTTCCTCATGCCTACCCCAATGTATACATTAATTATTTTACCATAAAAGACTTTTTGGATTCTTCTAACTTCATCTTCTGAACTGCCAATCCTGTTCCTTTTTTGAATACCTTTAAGTGAAGCACGGGCAAGAAGTCAGATAAGACATAAGGGTAGCTGGTATTAAAGTGATATGAAATTATCTGTTATTTGTTCTGTTGTGCATAAGGGTGTACAGAGGTAAGGACCCTGTACCTTGATATGCGGTTTTACTGGTAGATGCTGAGGCAAGGCTGAGAAGATGATTGCTAGGGCAATTACTGCTGGCATATGACACTAATGGATGGACTCTGGATTTCCTCTCATCTGGTATTTCCCCTCTTGTTTTTGCTTAGCTTTATAGCTGTATTAACGTGCTCCTTTGTATTGCGAAAGTCCCAGTAGGAGCCTGGAGGCAGGAGTTACCCCCAGCTGATGGGATGAAACCCCTTCAGTTGTCTCCAGATTGCCCAGCCTGTTTCCCTGCCTTTCTTCTGTTGCCATCCTGTTGTCAGGTAGGCCACTTGGTCAGGCTGAGCAGCAGGTACCGGTCCTGCCACATCTTCCAGCAGGAGCAGAAGTCATCTAGCAACCACCTGCAGAAGCTGTTATCCTGCCTCTGTACTGATGGTAGCATGAGGGAATGGTGATCAAGTCTCTCAGCGTTTGTCTACCTCCTGGTAATTGGAACAGCCACTGCAATTGCTTTCTTATGAAGTCTGCCTACCACTGCAGTGAGGGCTGGAAATCTCTTCAGGTGAAGTGTGGAAGAATGACAGTGAAAGGCAGAGGGCACTTATCAGCACGAGCCAGCTCCATCTTTCAGGAAGAAAAAGGAGTGTTCTTGCTGGCTCACTTCATGAGAGGGTTCCTCTGAATTCTGGAAAATAAGCGACAAAGCAGATGTTTTAGTTTGTGCGTTGAAACCAGAGGTGAGGTTGGGAAGGTTTAGGCAAGCAGCCAGGATATGGGGAGTGAGGTGTGTTCTCCCAAGCAAGGGAAGAGCAGGGAGAAATGTGGGAAGTAGTAGCACTCACCTAGACATGCCATCCCAGCCCTCTGCATAAAATTAGGTACAGAAATTTGTGTATCTGAAGGAAGCGGAGAAACTCTGCCTAAGAAATTGTCTGCTTGAAACTTCCATTTACATGGACTTCATCCCAGAGGAAGGTTTCCAGGCCAAAGTGACTTATGGACCAGGTTATTTGGGAAGGCCTTGATCTTCAGTGGGAAGTGCCTTGTGGAGGGAACTGTGTGAGGGATACAGCTGTTATGGTCTTTTTATATGGCTGCAACGCCTGGGCAAGTGACAGCAAAGGGAATGAATGCAGGTGGAACCAGCCCAAAGGCTGTTGCACAATTTTATTCTCCAAGCGTTGGCTCATTGCTGTCAGCCTTGACACAGACCTCTGGCAGGCTTGGATGCTCCAGGTATTGTAGCACATTGGTTTGTAAGGGAACAGAAGGCCGCTTTGATCTGCGGGGCAGTGAGGGGAGAGAGGGGCCCGGGCATGACTAGATGCAGGGGGATGAGGAGCCCTGTATGGTGACCCTGTTTCCCCAGGGAAATGGGGCTCTTGCCCAGGCTGTCTGTCTTCATGGACACAATGCAGTAACTCACACTCCAACAGGGACACATCCCCTGGAGGAAGCTATTTAACAGCAAATTGGCCTGGTAATTTTTAGTGATGACCTCGTGTTAATTACAAGTTGCTATATTAGTAAACCCCTTCTGAAGGCCAGCTGTTGTGTTGGCATTAACTCCCAGACTCAAAATCAACTGCTTGTTTAGTACGTCCCAGGGCATTTGAAACTTTTTTTTTTCCCCCCCTTTTATTGTTTTTATTCATCTCAACACAGCCAGATGATGAACCCTTTTCTCTCTCCCATTTCACTGTGTCTTCCTGCCTAGCTGATTAAGTGGACCATGCCTGATAGACTTCTCCTTGCTAAGTCCCGGGTGTTTGCTTGGCTTACTGTGGGATGTTGGCACCCCCATCCTGGACCAACACTCTGCTGAGAGGTGTTGTGTACAAAGAGAAAACTGGCAGTCCCTCCACTAAGGGTCTTGGTTTTAGTGAGGTCTTGGTGGTCACTCAGAAACTCTTTGGAAATGGAAAATACTGTTTTGGAATAGCAATAGTCATGTTGGGAATAGATTGTAGTGGGAACTTGTCTCCCATAACACAGTGTGGGATTGAAGACTGCAAAGGGAAGATTTAGGCTTGGTTTGGGCAGACTGGTGGTCACAGCACCACCTGAGATGTGCCCAGGATCACAAAACAGCCCAGAAAATAGTCAAAACACCACTTGGGATAGGCTGTCCCTGCAGCAGCTGGTGGCTGCTGTACCTGTTGGGGACAGTGTCCCCCCTTTGCTCAGACAGTGGTGTGGTACAGAGCTGTTCCCTGCTGGTCCATGTCCTCTGCTCTGGGGGGAGTGTGGCCCAGAGTCAGGAGTCTAAACCACACACCTTCCACTGCCCTTTATATTAGCCTATCATGTTTGTGCAGAGTTGGTGTAGCTTAGATCAGGTGTAAAGCAGCAGATGCAAATACATTTCTAGGTGCATCTGTGTTGGCTGGAGAGGTTACAGCTCCTGGCCAGCATCCCCAGTGCTTTGGGGGGCAGGGTGGTGTGTGTGTGGGGGGGTTTATTTAAAAAAAAAAAAAAAAAAAAAAATTTTTTACTACTAGGATCCCCAAAGAGAATAAACTGGATCTTGAGTTAATGATGTAAAAATTATTATCTGTAACTTAAGCAAGAAAATTTCTCCCAAGCAGATCATATATATATGCACTTAGATGTGTTAATATAAAAACATATATTAAATATATAGTATAAAAATATAATTTAAATTAAAAAAACCCACCCTGGTCTTAAAGGTGGATAACTTGTTTAAAATTAACAAGGTCCCCTGACTTCCCAGGATCTCTGCTGGAAACTCACAGCCTCCTGCTCCCCCACTGCCTCCTGCAACCAGCTCTGTAGTGAGCAGTCCTGGTATCAAAGGTGAGCTTTGGGCTCAGCCGAGGCACCACAGAGGGAGCAAGTACTGACTTAGTATCTGATCTGTCCTTGGTGCCAGTGCTTCCAACTCAGGCAAAATCACTGCTTTACTCCTTTTAAAAAAAGATGCAGAGAAATTAATCCCGAGAGCATTTTCAAAGGGCTTATTCTTCTGTTCATTAACTTCTCATGAGAAATATTTTCTAATCAGCAGGATGGTACCGTGAAGAAAGAATTAAGAAATGCTAGGGAGTGATACCAATGAGACTGTGTCTATAACCTCTACATATACACAAATATGTGCACTTTCAGTTGCACATTTCCTTTCTTAGGGAGTAGGATGGCTACACTTTGTAGTTACTTCTGGCTGCTTTTGTAGCAAAGTAGTCTTGTCACTAGAGGCCTTTGCAAAAGTTTACACTTTTGCTCAGAGAAGCTAAAATAATTCATGTCACCACTACAGTATATCACCTTGTTACAGTGCATATCTGCAGGGCCAGAACAAGGTTTTTCCACTGCCCCAGGCAGGTACAGAATTGCTGCCTAGATAAGAAGGGGCACCGCCAGTATTGCTGCTGGCAGTCTGAACTGCTCCTTTGCCATGGCTTGCTGCCCTCTAGTAGAGGTGGCAAGAAGAAAGCAGGTGGCCAAATTTTAGCTGCTCCCAGCAGTTTATTCGAGTAAAGATGCTAATCTGTGACCTGCGATGGTGGAAGGTGAATATGCTGCCCTTTCTGCTGTGCCTGCTACCAAGCAGCTATGTTGGGTGGCAGGGTGGTGTAGGTAGCTGGAGGCAGTGAATCCTACCAGGAGAAGTAAAGTTGACTCTGAATTGGAGTGGTGAAAGCAAGGTCTGGTTCTTTGCTTCACTTCCGCAACAGGGGTGATGATAACTTCAAGCAGAGGGTAAAGTGAATAGATGGGCATTGTAGCATCTTAAATTGGGGGACTCGCCTGCCTGCTCTTTCTGTCACCTGAGATAACAACCCCTGCAGCAAGGGTTTTGCTGCCTTTGATCTGTGCAACCCATGTGCTAGAACAGGCCATGCCAAGACGTAACCCAGAAAGACTGTTGCTACATCTCAGCCTCATGTCCACTACTAGGTTAGACATGCTGTGACAAGGGGCCATGGTAGCCTCCTTGGAAAAGAGATTAACATGGGCAAAGCAAAAAGAAGGATGAATTGTACTGGTTGGGTAGATCCAACATATGGACTGAAGTTGTGCTGTGTCAGCATTTTGTAAGCCTAGGATATTGTCAAAGCAGGGTACCTGTTGGCATTAGTTGTTACTACGAATGTTGGCAGTATTGCAAAGTGCATCAGAGTGTAAAGTTGTGCACCCAGGAAATCGGAATATGCTTTTAATGACCATGCGGGATAGTCATGTGTGGTTTCTGTGAATGTAGTTTGTTCTGTTTTGTTTAGGTGGTCAAACTACCAGAGAATAGGCAAAGGCAGTTTTTGTTTCTTTACTTCAGAGCTGGTAGATGTCTAGGACCATTTGAAGAAGAAAGTTACAGGAATTGTGATAGGCTGAGGAAAGAAATTATGAACTTTTTGTTAAACATTTTTAGGAAGAGCTAAGCTGTTTATAGTTGAAGTTTTCTCTTAAAAAGAGGAATATCAACCAGAGGCATACACCTGGTATGGAGCATTTCTGCCCAAACAATAAGAATTTAGCAAAGTTGTTAATTGACAGAGTTTTACAACGCCAAGCCTTGACTGACCTTAATTATAGGCCATGCTGTCTGTAGTGTGTGTAAAGTGTTTGTGTGACTGGGTGACATGTAGATACATAATTAATCTCCTTTTTTATTTTAATAGTAGTCTGTTCTTCCAAAAGTGTTCACCCTTAAGGCCACCTGAAGGCAGAATGATTTCACTTGGTACTCTGCATAGGTAGGTAGCAAAACATTAAGGTTTTAACAGTAATAGTAGTTTGTTCATGTTCAGTGGGAGGAAACCGTCTTCTGGTGTAATCCGCATACCAATGCAACAGTATACTGGGACCATAAAAACCCTACAATCAGGTGGATATCCACAGCGTAAGCATTGCACTAACACTGTCGCTAGTAGCCCCGTGCTGCTCCCAGTAAGACTTGTCCTAACTGGTATCCTTGTAGCACGTACTGCTGTGAGTCTTGGGGCTGTTCCGCATTGCTGAGTGAGCCCAGGTCAGAAGCTGCTGTATTTCAAATCTAACATCTGGCATCTCCCACAAACTGGGTAACTCTCTCCCTGGACTGTACCTGTGCTACATCTCTGCCACTGTAGTGCCACTGGTGAGATCATTGAAGATATATGCCTGTAACAGAATGTAACTGTGCATTGTCATTATGAGAATCCTCTTTAGTTTTATTCAAGAATGATTTGTTCAACTTGCATAGAAATTTAATTTTGCTTGGAACAAAAGTATTGCAGAAAGCAGTACGATCAGAGTCATAAGTGTATTTCAATCGTATGATATAAACGAAGATTTAGGGAGTTGTAAATTATGGGGAGAAGATTTCTGCTGGGTGCTGGCTCGTGATTCACAAATGTTTGGTGTTGTGCTGTCACCAGGTTGAGGATTAGGGTAGTAGTAGTTGACATTGTTGATTTAATCCATTCAGAAATCATGAAGCTGTACTATAAAACTTGGTAGTTTGACAAGGGAATGTCTTTGGCCTGTTCATACCTTTTGGAATTTTCTGTTTGTTTGTTTGTTTGTTTTTCCTGAAAGTCTTAAATAAATGAATATATTAATATTGCCTGTATCTTAAATGAAAGCTTGAGATTCTCAAACAATAAGAAAAATACAGGAGCTGGGACTGGAATAGAAAAGAAGTACCATCCTCAGGCACCCTTAAAAGAAAAGTAAGCTGGCCTATGTATAAGGCTGGATACTAGTGTACTCAGCTTTGAAGAAGGCCACTGAAAACCAGAAAATCTGTCAGGTAACACTTATGCAAATAGATTTTAATGAAAGGCAGTTACAGTTAATTTCATTTGAAAATGAGAGTTTATTTACTGACTTGAAACTCTCTCTTTTTTTAGGTGACTTAACCATTTAATCCAAAGTTTCTGCCAAATTTATTAGAGCAGCAATGTTTAGACTCCCCTTCATTGTAAATCTAACATCTGCTGAATACTTACAGAACAGGGTGTTGTGACAAAGCTGGTATTGTTTCACAGTTAGACAAAGTGACTTCAAATTGAAACCATGAGTGACTGAACCATGCTTAAAATTCTGTTAGCTGAGCAGTAAATATTTTTTTATTTTATTTTTTTTAATTTAACACAGACTTCCATGTTTGACATTAATGAAGGAACTAGGGACTGAGTATATAGCACACCAAATTTCTTAATCTCCCCATCTCCAAGTTGGAGGTCATGGAAAGCTTGCAGTGATTCTGTGCAAGATTTCCCGTTGTATGGACCTAATTTTTTTTTTTTTTTTTTAGTTATATTAATCAAGTATTGTAAAAGTAACGAATTCTGATTTCACTTAAGAGATCTAGAGAAATTTAGTATCATTATTAAATTTACACAGCTCAAGCCAATGTTAAGAGATTGTAGAAGATTATAAATGGTGGTGAATGTCATTACTGGAAAAGCGAACTATACCTAAAGCCTTATTCCTAGTCAGTGGCCTATTCTTAGGAGGCCAACTCGTGTTTGCTTGTGGATTTAGCTGGAGCAGCTGAAGCTGTTATCCCTCCCCGTGGGCTGTATCTCTGAGATTGCTGTGCTTGTAGTACACTGACTGACTGAGATGTGCCGCCAGTCCTCAACAATTTGCATCTGTGCATGTTAACCTCTACTGCATTTGGCAGTAGTTTGTGAGGTCAATTTTCCATTTCCCAAACCTGTCTGAGGAAAACTGGAAGCAGAATGTAAACTAAAATACACTGGGCCCCTAAAAGGAGGGGAATAAGAATATATATTGTAAATTTTACCCTGATAATTAGCTCTGATTCTTGCAATCAGCACTGATATGGAGGAAATCTGGATTAGAACTACTGGGACTGTTTATGGAATAACACTTTATCCATCCTCATTAAAGAATTGTACTCTTGAACAGTCTCCAAACCTCATTTTCTGTCACTGCATAATATCTCTTACAGATAAAATGTAGTCATGAGATCTTTGAGATTTTTCTGATCTTATTTCCCACAGTCAAGGTGACAACAGGGGAAACTGAGCAGATGTTGTCAAGGAAAGTGGCATCAAAACAATTTTGACAGCTTCGTTTTAATGAGGATCACATTGATACTGACAAAAGTAAAATTGGAACATTAGCATAGTTCCTTGAAGAGTTCAGGAAATCATAGAAATTAAATGGCGTGACAAAGTGTAAGTGACAATTAGGCTTTGCATCAAAAGTGCTTGCTGTTTGGTAGGTCAAATGACTGCCACGCTTCCTAATGCCATGTAAAATGTAACAGTGGTATATCTGTAACGCAGAGACCTTTGGCCAATTCACTGTTGACGTCTGTATTGTTTTTTCCTCCTGCTTCTCAGACTGAATTTAGAATGTGGGACCCATGATATACAAAAGTCTTTATTTTAGAGATAATTGCCATCTTGATGCTCATTAAAGGTTTAGCGTCCAATGGTGAATGCCTCAAGTAAACGGGCATGTTTTTTTTTTTGGGGGGGGGGGGGCAAGTAAAAAACAAACAAACAAAAACAAACAAACAAAAAAACCCAAACCAAACCAAAACAGAAAAACCTCTTTCTCTTGGAACTTTGTATCTTCCATTAGTTGTTTTAAAACTGACTCAGATTATGTGTTCAGTTATAATTAATGGGTCTTCTTGACTTGAAATCTGATCATATATTCAGATACTAAAAAATACACAACTGAAAAACAGTGTGTGATCTGGCATTTTGTGTGTTTTTTTATAGTTTTGGTAAGTTTTGGGGGGTTATTACACTTTTTAAAATTGTTTTAAACATGCATGTATCTCTTGTCTGCTGTTCTCTGATGTCCTTGGATAATAATAAAAGAAGCAATAACGTTGTGTGAAATAGATTGACATCCTATATTTATACAAAATAAAAACCAAACGAGGCTTTCTTCCACCATGTTTTTTTCAGATCTAGAATCTGTCACCAGGACAACTTCACTCGTAGGTCTAATGTAGCTAAATATTTTTACTGCCACTGGTGTAGATGGGCAGTTTGCAAGCAGCTGCAGTACTTCATTACTTGATGCTTTGCTGGTGTTTAACGTGGTGTTTGCAGATTTAACGTACAGGTTTATTTTCTTATCTGACAATTGGTACTTCACTAGGTAAAGTGAGTTATTTGGGAATTGCCTTGGACTGAAGATAGCACCTGTATCTAGCTTTCACCACCGCAAATGTTGACTTGTCTTGAGGAACCTTTCGCCAAGGTCACTTTGGTGTGATCTCCCCATTAGTTTTCAAGTGTGTATCACGTTATGAGGTTGGAGGTTGAGGGCTGGCTTCACTGTCCCTCACCTCTTGTTGCTGTTCTTTCAAATTGGACTTCACTACTACCCATTCACCGAGGAAAAATGATAATCATAGGCTGCAGCTCTTGCTGTGTGCTTACATCACCCAATTTGTGGCCTGAATAAAGAATGAAGAAGAACAAAGCATAGCTACAGAGATGGAGGGTCATTACTGGAAGAAGGCCAGTTGAGACCTAGTCCCTCATCCTCCCCAGCCGTGCATGTAAGCAGCCCATTGAGTTGGCCATGACTCCTCAGGAGGGAGCATCCCCTGGGAAAAGTCTACCCTAGTGCCCCACTGCAGCAGCCAGCTGCTTTCTGTCCTTCTCCCCGCTGCATTGTGCAGTCCCTGTGTTGGGGATGCAAGCATGGGAGGTTTCGTGGGCCACCGTGACTCAGCCTGTGGTGAGTAGAGGCCAGAAAAGCTGCTGCTGCTGGTGGGTATGACATCATTCATGTGTTAGAGCTGGGCTTGAACTCCTGACGTAGAGGGCCCCTGGGAACCTACAAGAGCAGCAATAGCATACAGTGCTTGCAAATTGGAGTCAGGGGAGTCCCAGGGCTGCCAAATTTATCACTTTTTCTTGCTATCTGGTGCTTTTCTTTAAAAGATGTCCTGGAAAATTGGAAAAATTCATCTTTTGTTGGCTTTGGAGAAGAAGGTGGAAATGTGAGCCCTAAACATCTACAAGACAGAAGAAAATCACTGTATCTTCTTTTTTAATTCTTAAGATTTTTTTTTTTCTTTAAGTCCTTCTCAAAATAGCTGGCTAATGACTTTTGAATGGTAACCCTGGACCCCTTCTGAAAATACTCTTCTCTGGAAATCAAACTTCAGATGATAATTGCACAGTATCAGATGGTGTAGAGCTATTCAGAAGCCCAGAAAATCATCTAGATGTCTTTCATCCTGTATCTTTGCTCCTCTTGCACACACACACACACACACACAAAATCCAGTTCTTCGTGAATGGGTAATGCTTGGGCTTTGCTCCAGTTTTGAATGCTGCTTTGTTTTTTGGCTCTGACTTTCACCAACTTGCATGTAACTTAACAGTCTGAGGGATGCTTGCTGGCTCATCTTTAGAGCATAAACCCAGGTAGTATTTTAATTTCAGGAAGAACCTATCCTTGCTTTGGTAGTCAAAGCTGAATATTTTTTGACCTAAATAAATTATTTTATAAGGACTGCTTTTTCATTGATAATCTAATTGAATTGTCGTTTGCGTAGGGATGGAGGCATACTATGTTGTGTTTCTTGCTGTGCTCTTCCTGTACTGAAGTGGAACGGTGTGTATGCTTCTGCTAAAGAACAAAACATAGTGAGGTGGCTCACCCAGGACTATCCTCCCTGCCAAAATGCAAGGATTTTGTACAAATATGCCACCCTTTCTTTTCCCTTCCATCAGTAGCCAAATTCAGCTGTGCCAAAGGAAGGTCCTTTTTTTTTTTTTTTTTATGCAACCCACACACCGTGGAAGTTGCAGTCATATTTTCCACTAACCACAGAGCTGTGAGTGATGGCACGTGTGTTTTAAATAAAACTGGGAGGAGAACTGATGTAATGCTCTCTGGGATGTATTTTTCTCTTTTCTTTTTTACTTCTTTCCACGTCTCCCTGCCTTTTTTTCTCCCCCTCATCTGTTGGCTGCTATATGAATTTTTTTGATTGTTTGTTTAAGATTTTTCTTTTTTTTTCTTGCTGCAAACCACAGCAAGGGAACTGTTGAAAACGGCAACTCTGACACCTTGAGCTTAAGTACGGATGGATTTCTTTAAAGCCTTTAAAATTAAAGGGTGGTGCAATGTACCAACTTGTATAATAATCTTAATAGGTTTTTTCCTTTCTTCTCTGGAGGGTATAAGTGAATTTAACACAATACTCTGATAGAGCACATGAGCAATATGAGTCTGTTTTTCTAGTAGCATGTTGAACTGCAACTGTGTTTCTTCAGTGAGATCACAAAATGGTTTTGAAGAAAAAAAAATGTGTTTTAGTTTAATAAACTGCAGAGAGCCTTGTTCTGGAATGACAAGTGAAACCTGTTATTCCTCTGCTACTTTTTTAACTGCTGCTTTCAATGATTAAAATAGTTCAGCTCCTGCTTATAATGACCTGTTTGGGAACATTTAGGTTGAGGTTTTTGTATATTTTCATGGGGAATTGCTTGGAATGGCTCAAAATCTTCTTTTTTTTCTTGAAGGGAATAATTCTAAGTAAATTTCTGTCTTATTAAGATTTGAATTCAGCTTAAAAAAAAAAAAAAAAAAAAAAAGAGTTCGGTCAGACTGCTTTGTCTCTGGGTATATCTCTCACTTGAAGTCCTGCTCGTGTTATACCGTACAATGTCTCTGCTCTGCAGCCCCCCAGGGAGGCTCCAAAGGATGGGTCTCAGTTGCCTATTGAGAAGACTTAATAATCGGTCTTCCTTAAACCCAGGATGTGTTATGCGAAAGGCCACCATGTCAGCTGGTCTCTTTGCATGTCATTAGCAAATGGGAGGTATCTCCAGTTAACTTCCAGGGACTGAAGGGTTATACCCATGCCATTTAGACCTCAAGGTTAAGCCTGAACCCTGAAGGCTGGGATAGCTCGGGTTACCTTGTACTTGCTGTGGGCTAAGAGCACACAGGCAGACTGCCTCAATGGATGATCTGGCAGTGTAATTCATTAGCTGGAAGCACCTGGTTTGTGTCTGTGCCCCTGGCCACTCCTGACAATGTCACTTAAATTCATAGCCCCATTTTCAAAATAACCTAAGGATATGGAGCCATCTCAGTTTAAGCTGATCTAACTCAGGGCTGACATGGCTCTTCCCTAGTCACTCCTTCCTGCCCTGCTCCTGCCCAGGGACCATGTGTGGAGCTGATTTAGCTCACTAAGCCAGCTGAAAGCTGTCTGCTTTTTTTTTTTATTTTGAGAATTACCTTTCTGCCAGGGAGGCTGCTTGACGCAACACTATGTATGGTCAGGAGTGTGCCAGCTGTGGAAGGAGCAGGAGCGTGTAGGGGTGTAAGTCAATTTGAGATGTGGTTGCACAGCGGTTTAATCCAGTCTAAATCGTGTCAGGCAGTCAGTGTAAATAAACCTTTTCTGTAGGGGAGACAGAGAAAGATTTGCCTTGCTTAAGCTGCTATAAGCAAGAGACAGCTTGAGGGAGTGCAGAGCAGGATCATTCATGAGCAGGTCTATGCTGCAACACATGAAAAGTACTCCAAGGAGCCATCAAAACCGAAGGTGCTGTGCCATGAAAAGTAACAGAGCTCTCTTGGATGGTGCTGAAATGTTTGTTTGTTTTTTTTTTTTGACAGCAGATAAAGTGAGAGAATGTAGGAAAAGAAAATGCTGAATAAGCCAGGCTAACAAAGTTTGGACGTGATAACTGTGGTGCAAATATTTTGTTCTCCCTCTCCACAAGCTTGCCCTCAGAAACAGCTGAAATACTAGGTGCAGGTCCTTACTTTTATGACCTAAGGTCAGCATGTATAGCAACAATAAAGGGGATATTTAACGTTAAGCCGTTCGATTAACTGTTTTGTTTAAAACTTCTCTATTTTTCTATAGTGGGTAAAAATCCAGAATTATGTGGCCTTTTTTTAAAAAGAGCTTTCTTTAGAAAAGAAAAATATCCTAACCTTCTTGGGCTTTGGTCTCTTTTACTAATTTAAGTTTGGGGTTTTTTTCCCTTACCTAGGAAGGTCTGCTATAGATAATAGATTAGGATTAGCTCTTTTCCAGTAGCTATGTTGTGTTATTACTAAATTCTACATCTTCAGGAGAAAAACAGGCAGGCCTATTCTCCCTAACTACTGATAATCACACTCTATATACCTCCTGTGTAGATTTTCAATTTTCTTTAAGAAAAACACAAACTCATCCAAAAATATATATATTTATTAAACAGAGGAGTAGGAGGAACTAATTTTGGAAGAACATCATTGCTGCTTTCAGGGAGAGCAAGCAACATTCAGCCCAAAGGAGCTGCCAGGAAAGCAAGTGTTTTTGCAAACTTTTAATAATCCTTATGCTTTCTTTGTCAAATTCAACACCATCTACTGGGTGCAGAGCAAAAGCCTCGGAGAAAACGCTTTGCGGGGAATGTGGCATAAGCTTGGCGGGAGCTTGTGCACAGGAACTCCTCAGAGCTGGCAGTTATACACCACATTTTGATAAGAGCAGAAGAGTGTGGCTGTAAAATATAAAACTGAGACCAAAGCACTGCCGTATCAGTACAGCTCAAAACCCAGCACTTTATGACTGTTAAACAGTACTTTGCCCTGCTCAATGTGCGCTTTAAATGTTACTTAGACCTGACAGTAGGCTTGCAGGTTAGTGTAATATCCCTGCAGTGTAAATGCTATTTATAATAACTTATGACTATAATTTATTTACTGGAGGGAGGAGGAGGGGAGCAGACAAAGAGGCAGTCACTTCATCCAGCTGAAGTCAGTGACCAAACTGGAATAAAATCCAGGTGCCCCTGAATCTAGTTCTTCCACTTCCAGTTTTTCCACTAAGCTGTATTTAGCGTGACTGTGATGTTATATTTTTATAACTGCACCTCCTTGAGTGGCAGAGATGGAAGCCACATGGATGTTTCTCTCAGCAGAAAGACAGACTTTTTACTCATCTGTCCACCTTCCAAGGAGAATAGTAATAAGTTTGATACTACCATTAGATGGGCTTGTGACTTGATAAATAGATGAACAATAATCATGTGTTCTTTTTAGATGAGCCAGAAAGACTAACTTCTTTTTTTCTTGTAACACTGAATAAGAAACTTTGAGAATAATAGAAACAGAAGTCAATAGTTATTTTGCCTCGCTTACTTTATGTTTTGATATAGCTGAAGATCAGTTTGAAGCCCTGTTTTTTTCAAGAGATAGCATATACATTTCAACAGCCTCTAGACCTGAGGATGCATAGATTATGCTCTGGCTTATCTTCCCCAGGACAAATTGCAGCAAACTACTCACTGGGACAGTGCAAAGTTATAGGAGTAATGCACATGTGCAAACAGTGGGGTCACAGCCCGGTATTCAAAACATATATAAGCTTTGGGTGTGCTCGTGACTTCATGAGTCTCCCCCCTAAATCAGACAAAATAAACTAGAAGGAAAAGTAAATACATGCAAGCAGAATACTTTTGAGCTAGGAATGAGGGTGATTTGCAGCATTAAAAAGCATGTATCTTTGTTCCTAAATGCACCCTACTTACTGTTAGATAGACTGGTTTAGTGACCACAATAAGCATTAACGTGTTTCCTGTAGAAAAGCATGTTGCATGCAATAAATATTTTTTTTCTATACTAAAACAGGATAGTTAACGTACTTTCTATGGGTAATACTTGTGCTGACAGGCAGATAGAAGACTTAGCCATCACCTTGACAAGATGAAGCCCAAGCTCTGTTTCTTACAAAATAATCTTTTATAGGCTTGGTAACCTTTGTTTAGCTAAACATGTACAGAGGAGAAAAAAAAAAAAAAGGGAACATTTTTTTGTAATCCTGTCAATAAGAACTCATTGTCTGGTTGCTTATTATGCCTGGCTTTGTGTGATGGCCTCTAGCCCTAGCTTGCCTTAACAGGAAAAAGTGAAAATTGTGTGTATATGTGAATGAGAAGCAAAAGTCTTGCTGCAGACCAAATCCAAATAAAGAAAAAGACTTATGAGGTCAGGTCCTGGACAAGCAGTCATATATAAATGCTGTCCTCAGGGCCTGATTCTGATCTCATTCCTCTGTAACTTCAGACAAACTCCAATAAAGCTGTAGTGACTGCTGTGAACTGCCATGAGGTCAGGCTTAATTGCCATGATATTAATTATAAACAAATATTGTAATGCTTTTGCAGCTTTCAGAAAGTGTCCTCCTCATATTTTAGTGGTAGCATTGTTGAAGCTGGGGCGGTTTAAGATGCAAGGGCTAATCTGCACAAAAAAGAAATTCCATTTCACCATTTGCAATTTAATGGAGTATAAAGAGGCAGGGAAAACACTCTACATAAATACAGATGTCTCCACTTCTGAGGCTTTTCTGTGTTCCTACTGCTTAAATGGGGATCAAGAATCATATTGTTCTGTGGGCTCACTCTTAGTTTACAATAACCTCTTTGAAACTTGATGTTGAAATGGGTTTCCTGGATTGGTTATTGAATTCTGCAGGCTGAGACTCCACTGTGAGCGCTGGGAACCTTTGGCTTTTTCCTTAAAAATAACTCAGGTTTTGAGATTTGAAAAGCAGCTGTATTTTGCCATCACATAGACTTTGTGGAAAGGGCTTGTTTCTCTGCTTCTCGGAATTTCAAGCATAATGTTTGTACCAGAGCAAAAAAGCCTCAGTAAAACTCTTCTCCACTCGAACAGTAGAATTTTACCCATCCTTTGCACGGCCATAAATGACCAAAGCACGGGGATGAGCAGATCGAGCCCAGTGGTTTTTTGGATGCCTGAGCTAGCGGCAATGAAATATCATACAGTTAATGTAACTTGTCAAGGATGATAGTTTAACCTCCTCAACATATACACAGAGACCCTCTTGTTCTTCCTCAAACTGTGCCACCTAAGTCAGCATCTGCCAGACACTGTACAACATCACATACCTCACGCTGGCTTTTGACAGCTGTCCGTGCTAAAACCTCTACTTTCTCTCTGAGTGTGTTTAAACAGACCAACTCTTTTGCCAAACGCTTCTGCTTATGGTGAGGCGAGTGCCACCCAGAGCATCTGCCAAGGGAAACGGAGCAAATAGTTCCAATTTTAGCATTACCGAATTTGATCCATTGTACATAGGGATGGCAGGCATTTCCATGTGTGCAGTGTCATATACAGCTTCCTGTGCTTACTGTACACAAGAGAAGAGGGCTTAATGACAGACTTCTAGCCTTTTCTCCAAATGTTGTGGTTTTCTGTGTTTTTTGTTTCATTTTAGTCAGACCCCTGAAGTAATTAGTGCACCCTGTGGGTTTTTTGTGTGGTTTCTATCTGAATACCCATGAAGGAGTTAATTAGCTTGTTTGCAGTATCTCATTAATTCATTTTCAGCTGCGAACTTAATTGCTCCTTTATTACTGATGAGTAAAATAGCTTTAGGCTCCCAATTAAAATGGACTTTGAATGTACAAGAGCTGGGCTTTCAGTTTGTTGAATGGGCAGTGGAATCGCCATTCTGTGTCCCATTGCGGGCTGGACTCCTTCACGGCAATGCTTCTTTGGGACAAATTCCTCCCAGTGGCAGACTTGGTCTTGGAGATGGAGCCATTGACTTCCCCCATTGACTCCCTGGAACGGGAGTTAGTGCCTGTAAACCTCCATGGGCAGGTGAAGCTCAAAAAATAGATGGAACCACTGAAAAAAAGGTTGTTACAGAGGCAGCTGAGAGATGTACAGAAACAGTAGTCCTCTCCGTTATGAAACGGCAACTCTACTGAAGTCAAGTTCCCAGTGGAGGAGGTCTGGATTTCTGCCTAGGGCATCCTGAGTTGTACTGGAGGGCAAAAGCTGTCTTCAGGTGTTTGGGGACATACCAAGCGTTTGTTCTTGAAATAACTTTTCTTCCTCCTGGCATATACAAATGGCTACATGTGTATCAATTTGCTTTTCTGGGCTTTGATTCCTTCTAGGGCAGTAGTACTTCCTTTCTAATATATTTTGAGATTGCTGGATGTATATCATTATAGAATAACCAGGAATATTGATGTTATAAAGAGAAATAGCCATATTAATTGGAAATAAGAAAAAGAAGAAAGTTGCAAATCTCTCTCACATTTTTTTTTTCTCTTTATGATTCAACATGAAGAGTACATGATTTATATTCCCAGTGGTGACTGGCTTGGATCCAATGACCTTTGCAAAAAAATGCATTGCTAGCATGGAAAATGTAGTAAAACAATGTAAGCGTGCTTACTGTAGGCATGTATATTTCTTAACACAATAGGGTCCTGAGACTAGCTGAAGTCTCTGGATTCTTCTGCAAGAAATGATCCCACATGGGAGCTATTGTGATGCTCCCTCTGCTGGCTCCCAATCTGCCTCCAAATTTTCCTTAGAAGACCTCACTTGGGCATTGATCCACAAACAGAAAAATAAGCAAATGAGGCATGGTAATGTGAAGGGTCAGTACAGCCCAAAAAGGGGGGGGAGACTATGTGTCATCTTCGAATTGATAAGAACCAAAACTGTCGAGAAAGACATCTACCTTCAGATAAGACAATTACAGGCAGGAAGGGGAAGAGCAAAGTCAAGCACTAAAGGCTTATATTCCATACATTTAATTGTAAATCTACTTAAAACCTATTTGAAATGCTTTGAGTACAATACATTTTCATGAGAAGGAAACACTATCAGTCAGTGGTTTCTATTCTAGAAAAAGATCTGGAACTTCATAAGCTGAATTCCACAACTTTTTTAATACTGTAACAGCTTATTTGCTTCACTCATAAAATCTGAACTCTATCTGACCTTTCTTTAATGATGGGTTTGGGAAGAAATTCTGTTTCCTGGAATAGTGAAGGGAGAAAATCCTGTTTACTTTTAGAAATAATTTTTTTTTCTTTTCTCAAATCAGAAGGTCACAAGATGATCAGAATCTGTGACACAAAAATTACAAAGCAAGAAGATGGTGGAACACAAATTTAAACAAAAAGAAAAAAAGAAATGCTGACAAGCTTGTGGCAGTACAGTCTGCTAACAATTTACTCTGGAATTCTCTATGAAATTTTCAATTATTGTGCAACATATGAGATCTAGCTATGACTATCTTTTTTCCAAATGGCCAAAAAGAGAGGAAAAAAGCAGCTTCCTTAGATGATACTATGGCACCTCTGTCCCTGTTTTAGCTGAATGCTTAAACGCATGCTTAATAAATGTGCTTACAGAGTCTGCTGATCTAAGCTTTGCTTTGTTACCAACTTTAATGCTAGCACAGGCTGACTGGAGTTACTGGAGTTTGTTATTGGTATTACAGTACAGCAGGACAATTGCTTTTCATTCTTAGAAGTAACTTGTCTTGCTGTTTCAGGTAGTGTCCTCTTTGACAGAAAAGGGGTGAACTTGCCTTGTAATGAAGGCAGGCTATGGTTATGATCTGTGGTGGGGAGCCCAAATAGTAAAGCTAACCTTTCAATTTTATAAAATGGGAACTGAAGCAAAAAGACGTGTGAGGAGGAGAAGGGGAAGAAGTTGAAAGGCAGCTCATATGGGTGCAGATGAGCAAAGTGTGCACCAGAGACCATGTATGGCTCTGGGTAAGCTTGGCTCCTGCCCATGGCTTCTCGCTTTCTCTGGGTCCTTGTGACGATGAAGCTGCCCTGAACCTGCAAATTATTATTCTGGGTGTTGTTGAAAGGAAGTACTGCTCACAGGAACCTCAGTTCCTGGCAAAAGCCATTTTGCCCTAATTCTGGCAACTCTTTCTGGCCTACCATCATTACCCCAGTGCCTAGGCAAAGACTTTTAGTGAGAAATATCCTTCTGGATGATGGTCCTATTTGTAGTGCCTTGGCTCCTGTTTCCCTGTAGGCACTGGCTTATATGAGGGAATCTCATTAAAAGTATCTTTCCATGAGGAAGGTTTCTTCTAACTTGTTCTACAGAGGAATTAGGCACTGGTGCTCAGACCTGTGTGTGCCAGGCTGGTCTGTGGCTGCGGTGATGGACAAAAGTAACCATGTAGACTTTTGGAAGTGCTTTTCAAGAGTCTGGAGAACAAAGACAGCTGTGAGGCTGCCAAACAAAATCTAACCCAGCTGTCCTTGCCAGCCTGGACTCTGCTCTTTCTCAACCAAGATTCATGGTTATTGGAGCAACAAAGCTGATTAAAAAAAAAAGAAAAAAAGAGGGGCAGGAGAGGAAAGTTGTCATGCTTTCTGTTTACTAGTTTTTGGGGCTTCTGTGTGTTGTGTCTGTTGATGACTTAGTCAAGTATCTTTTGAGGTCTGATTATTTTTGGAGATGATATACATAAAGTCTAGTTTCTCCTGCTGGATGAGCCCCACTCTGTTCAGGGAAAGTGACTTTTCTCAGAGTCCCTGCCTGCTTTCTAGTGGAAACGTCACTTCCATCTCGGTATTCCTGGGCAAGTGCCTCTCCAGCTCTATCTGATGTGTCCTTGCTGCCTTCTTTCTGTGCTTGTGTGGTATTTTTTGCTGCTTATCTCTTGCATGCAGCTCCAAGCCATAACTCTCAAACCCTCCAGAAACCCCTGAGACACCACAGCACAGCTCTGTTCCCACTCCAGCACTGCACGTGGCCTGTGTTTTGGGTGGTGACTTCTCTAGTTTTGGTTATCTATCTCAAAGTAGCTTCAATACTTTTTTTACACTGCCCCTGAAGAGGAGATGGCTGTTGCACCCATCAGCTTAACAGCCATAGCCAGTGACTGCTTCACCAAAGGGGCTCTGGGGAAGTCCAATAGAAAGAGAGGGCCAGACTATGGTGAAATTAAGCAACATAATTCATGATGCGTTGGACGTAAGTTATCATCACTGTAGTCTTGTTTTAAAACTTTTATGTGTGCTACACTTGAGTATCACCATTATTTAAATTCACACATGGACATAGTCTCCGTGTAACCTACCTTTATACTTACCTAAGACTTCTGTAATTTCTTACAATTTATGTGAATTTGATACAAGATCTGAGGACTTTCAAGAGGCTAGCGAGTAATCTAGGTTGAGAAAGATCTGGCCTAAATTCCACTGCAGTCAATGGCAATGTGTGACCATGGGCTTCAATAAGCCCAGGGCTCATCCCTTCAAAGAAAAAGGCAGTAAAGAGGCAGAGTGGCAGTGCAGTAAAACACATCTGAAGGAAGATGTTTGTTATGGCAAAAAATGTCAAGTGATATTTTTAGTTTGAAAAGGAACAAAGGGGAAAGCTTGCAATGTTTTAATTGTTAGTAAAGGTTTTGATTGCATTGCGAGAGAGTTTTCTCACTTTTATGGTAATATCATTTAATTATTTTTGAAAAATGGTGTACCTTGCTAATCTGGAGATGTATTCTTGTTTGGTATGAATGGGTGTAGCTTTGTACAGGAGCTACACACGGCAGATGAAAATCTGTCCTTTTGTGTCTTTTAGGGGAAAATTTCAACAACTGTATTTCAAAAAGTCACATTTTTTATATCTTGGGAGCCTCAGGCTAAATGCTACTGTTAAACCAGTGTAAAAGTTTCCTAATTGCTACTCAGATAGCAGGCATTTGGCTTATACATGGCACCAGAGAATGCAGTTTTCACCACAGTGTGGTGAAGTTATTCAGTATGGTATTTTTCTGTAACAGCATGACAAGGCTTATATTCCAAACAACTTCAGGAAAACTTAAGGACAGTTTCACTCTCTGTCTTACTATATTACGACTTCCATGTTACGACTATACAGTCTAAAATCTGGTAATAGATGCACGTAGTGTTAGCATCAGATCTGGTAGGTGTGAGAACTGTCACTGTTCTCACATCATGGGGTTGTGAACTCCTCTGTATCTGCTTTGCACCTTGCTGCTATCGTGAAGAGGAGAGCAGTGGCCGTTTGCAAAGCTGAAGTCTCTATGTCCTCGCCAAATCCTTTATATATGGACCAATTTCCTTCCCAAATGTTTGATCATGGTGGTGTTGCTGGTGTTCCAAATACAGCCTGGCAAACGGCTTCTATTTGCTGGCAGGAAGGACCAGTCTTTGGAAATTTAACTCCGAGTTCACTTCTTCCTGGGAAAATGAGAGGCAGATTTCAATAAGCAAAAGGCTTAAAACCTTTAATCTTGGTCAGTCATCCCTCATTTTCCCTTCTGAAATCCAGAAAGGTTATTTAGGAAGCAAAGGACTTCAGAGAAATGGGAAGTAAGCTATAGTTAGGAAAATATTTTCTAACCAGATAACGATGATCCAGAAAGTGCTTCTGAGCTCTGAAGTATTGGCTACAGTTAAATGAGAGTTGTTTTGGTTTTTTTTTTCTTCTTGTTTTACATATTTAACCAAATAATCATGGAGAACATTAAATACATGATATTTCAGAAATTCATACTGGTTTTGCTGACTGTCCTGGAGCCTCTTTTGTCTTTCATTAAGTTTGCCTCTGACTAAATGTTTCTGATGATTTGGAACTGAAGATTAAGTGTTGTACTCAACTTCACCCAAGCATGCAAATATTTCTGGGAAGCTGATGTAAACTAGGCCATAAGCAACCAGAGTCCCATAGATTATGTCCCAGGGCCAGCTGCTAGGATATTAGAATATTTTATGTTTTGTTGAGAGATAACACAATCTCTTTCCTGGATGTGCAAAAGAGACCTGGGGAAAAAAGGCTGGTAAGGCAGCTCTAGGGAGACTGGGCCAGAGCTAGAAGAAACTCTGGATGGGGGCTAAAACTGTAATTATGAAAACTTCTGCTTGCCTGATGCCTAAACTCCTCGGCTCCTCAGGCACCAGGAACTCTCTTCTGCATGTGCGTTTCTGCCCAGATGTTCCTTGGTCTCAGTGGGGTGAAACAGCTGGGTGCCTGGCGCACATGTGGACCCCCAGCCCCCGCGATGGGTGGCCCTGCCCGCAACGTGTTGCAACTCTGCACGTAGAGCTTTGGTGGCTGCTGCTTTTAAAACACAGCCAGAGGGAGAAGGGGCAATACCCCCTTTATGAGGCTGCTCCATGTCCACAGCACTTGCCCCAGATTCTCATCTAATCTGATTTCTAAAGGGAAAGATTGTGGTTCCTGCTTCTGATCCCAGAGGATGCTTATGCAGGATTGCTTGGGAAGGGGACAGAAACCCTTCTCCCCTCTTCTCCCGTGTACTTTAGCCATGAGGGCAGACAGCCTAGCTCAGTCTTACTCTCTTTCCCTGGCCCAGTGAATGTTGTCTTATGCAAGGTACAGTGGCTTAATTAGGAAGGAAAAACATAGAAATATCTTCTCTCCCTTCAAACAGGCTCCAGTCTGGGCACTGGGGCATGTCCCTGGGGGTAGGAGGCAGGACAGAAATCTCTGAACTTGCCTTTCCCATTTCTGCATGGTGTTTCAACCACCCCTTTATTTTATGGATCCGGGGAGGTATCATTGGCTATGTACTAGCAGAAAAGATGAAGTCCAGGGCAACTTTTGAAGGGAAGGGTGTAGGCAGGTATCTTCAGGGCATGCTTCCTTGGTGCCCAGACTGAAATGACACACTGAAAATGGTCATCTGCCCTCATTTGTTATGGAGAGTGCCAACATCAACCAGAGCCACCTGCGTGTGGCGGCTACAAAGTGGGGTGCGGGATGCTGTTTGTGCAATGGTCACAGAGGAACGGTGCTTAACAATAGTTTTAAAAAAATTTTAGGCATTGTTTTCCCTCACTGGTGGGCATGTTGCTGGCAGCTTTTTAATTTCACCCAGTGCCGAGGCTGACTTTTTTCCCCCCACAGAATGTGGGAGAAGCTCTACTCTGAGAAGGTGCTGGCAGTGGCGTTTCTGACTCAGGGCTTCTTGCAGGTGTTTGTCCCGCTCCTCCCATGTGAAGGCTTCCCTTGGCAAGCCTGCCTTCGGTTGTGAGTGTTGGTTGCTGCTCCTGCACTGCCGCTTGGCCCTGTGTGACGGGTACACCACACAACCATAACCTCTTCCTCTGGCAAACAGTGGTAAAAATATTGCAAAGAGCCAACTGTGGTCTTTTTTTTTTCCCCCTTCCTCTGAAGACTTTCTCCAAATACCTCTAATTAAGTTGCACAGAAATGATAAATCACAGTGCACGTCTGCAGCCTGGGATCTCTCTGTTGATGTGCTGGATTTAGCAAGCCTGACACGCATCCCTCGGTGTGGCTGGGGCAAAGAGTACACTAAGAGATGTCAGGGGAGAGTGGAAGAAGTTGCTGTCCCAGCTGTTTCTCGCTGCTTTTCCACTGGAGATTGCAGGCTGGTAAAGCTGGAGGTGAAATAGGATGAGTGCGTGCATCTCAACTGCTTCTGGGCAAAGAGCAGTAGCTCAGGCAGCCTTTGTCAGCAGATTGTACTGGAGGGTTTCTTAGCGGTGATACAGCTGTGTCAATCCAGCAGCTTCCAACAGAAAAGGATGTCCCCCCTCTTCCCTCCCACCCCACTGCTGTGGTCCGGTCCATTTCTTGCACAGGGAGTAGCACCTGTCTGATCTGTTGGTTCAGTTCTTTTGATGAGCAGAAAAAATATTATTTTTTTGGGGGGCTGAGTTTGTTGTTGGTGTGTGGTGGTTTTGTTTGGGTTTTTTTTGTTGGTTGTTTTTTTTTCCTCTAGGTTTAGTGAGCTGAGCTGTCTTTGGGAGGCTGGTAGGTAGGGGAGACCATGCAAAGAGGTGGTAGGAGTGGCGAGCAGGGAGGATTGCCCCTTTAGTCAACAGTAGCAGTTAGACCAAGCTCAGCTGCGGTGGCAACCACAGCCTAATTAAACAGCAAAGTCTGTGGCATGCTCAGCATTTTCCCCTTCTCTGGATGCCACAGAGCATAGACTGAGCTGCACATCTGCAATAGCAAGAAAAAAAATCTACTTTTATGCACAAATTAAAACTTGCTAATTATCTCTTATTTTTATGGAATACCTTTTATAGTTTCTTTGCTGTATATTTTTCTATTTTTTCCTTTTTCTTAGACACAGAGAAGAAGAAAAAGTTTTAATAAAAGAAAAAATCCTGACAGACAAAAATTTTATGCTCAGTGACTAATGCAACTAAATTCATTGGGTATTTTTTTGTTTGGTTAGGAAAATAAGACTTTCAAACATAAAAAAAAAAAGTTGGCAAATGTTGCCAGTTCAGATGGCTATTTTTGCCAGTAAATAAATAAATTCGTGTAGGTAATTTTGAGCCACTTCAGATCCCAGAGGCCAGAGAGGTGGAAAACCATTCTTTGAATTTTAAGATGTTTGTGGAAATAATTCCCTTTGTACTACAAGGAGAATAAGGGGATCTGCTCACAGACCTTCCTGGTGGTTTCACTGAAGAAGATGTGGGGGCTGGACTTGCCTTTGCATACGCAAAGGGCAATAAAACAAGCAGCCAAATGGTCAGAGAGGTCCCCATAAACATATCAAAGTTTAATACTTGGTTTATGTAGCGGGCCTTGAATGTCTGTAGAAGATGGATTTAAGCTGGGCTGCCAGACTTGGAAGTAATGCAGGCAAGAACACATACTTGGTTTCCCAGCTCTGCTGCGAGGGCAGTAACAAACAGGGGGAAGGAAGGGGGACCAGAAAATGGGTAACATTTTAAACCACTGATCTGTGAGCGTTCGGTGTGTGAATGTATGTCAACACCTATAGAAAAGGGAAGACGTGCAGCGTTCGGTTTGTTTTGGGTTTTTTGTGCAACCCTGTCATTTAACAAAGAAAGCACCGGGGCCTCAAACAAGCAACAGCTTCTGCCATTGATGCCTATAATAGGACTGTGCTGGTAATAAATTACGGCAATGAGCTTGTTAGCAGAGTCCAGGCCTTAAACACTTGCTTGGTTACCGTAGCTATAACTCCAGATCATCAAAGTGCTTGAGGCGGCCTAACGCCTGTGACGGGAGAGCTCCTCTAACCCAGGCTCTGCCTGGGGAAGGGGCAGGATTTCTATCTTTCTGCCTTACAGAGCTGCTAGCAAAAAGGCTCAGCAGCACTCAGCACAGCTCTGCTGCAAAGATAAGAAGTGACAGCATTTTTTTCTTTTTTTTTTTCTTTTCTTTTAATGTATTAATTTGACCTCCTGTTAAGGTGTGCACTGACTAGTTGCATATAGAAAAAACTTGCCTGAGTCTATTCTGCAGGCAGAAAACAGCTTATCTTCAGTCTTCCATGAAAAGACTTAAATGAAACAGAAGATGGGAGCTTGTTTGACTCAATACTAATCACAGTAATGTAATATGTATTTGCTTTTCTCAATTACAGACCTGAAATGGGAGGCTCTAGGGGGAAAAAATATTTTCCTTCTCTCTGACAATCTTATCATTTTAATGCTGCCAGCTATTTATACATGAAGGAAGGGGAAAAAATACAATGATAGCATGAAGTACTGTGACCCAGGCTTAGAGCAGCAAAAGCTGAGGAAATGTGGCGGCAGGTCTGCGGTTATAGGATGCTGTGTGCAGGCGAGGAGGAGTACGAGGAGGAAACAGAAGCTCGTAGCTCTGTCTGCTGGCTCAGTGCAACTGAGGGCATCCTTTGCTGATGATGTGTTAGTGTGTGTGTGCTTGGTGGTTAGGTCTGATGGCCTCATCTGGCTGGCTCCAAAATTTCAGTCGCATCTGGTGCACTTCTGATCTGGGGCAGAGCCAGAAGAACTGCCCAGGAGGGGAAAACCAGGGGCCAGGTGGGGTCCCTGCCCCTGCTCAGCATGGCCACAGCCTCGAGCATCTCTGCCTCTTTCCCTAGGTCAGACCGTGGTTTCCTTCTTGGAGGGGGGCCGAGGCTTTTCCAGCCCCCTTTGCACATGGCCTTTGCAGTGTGAAGCACAGTGAGAGAGTTGCCCACCATGTGGGTGGGAAGAGGAGGAAGAAGAAGGTTTGCACAGCGTCAGTGTTGGGGACAGTGCGAGGTGCTTGTAGCATGGGAGGTGTTGGGGAGTGGGACGGGTGGTGCAGGGATGTCCCCAGGGGAGGTCCGGAGCAACTGTGAGATGGAGGGACCTCAAGAGGTTACGGGGTGGAAAGGGAAGGCTGGAAAGGCAGCAGCTTGCCGTACAGCTACGCTCAGGCTCACGTATCAAGTATGCTGCTTTTGAATGGGTAAACCAAATCACTGACCCTGGCTATGTTTGGAGAGACATGTCTGACCAGCTGCGTGCTTAATTACTGTCCTTTTCTCATGTAGGATCTAGTCCAAGCTCCAGTAAAGTCAGCAGAACCTTGTTGACTTAATGGATTGTGCCTTTTAGGGCCAAGATATTTTTTCCACAAATATCTTAGAATTTGGGCGGTGGGTGGGAGGACAATTGGCCAGTCCTGCTTCCTTTCCTTACAATTAATTTTGGTCAGTGGAAATTTTGTTCTTTTCAGAAATTATCTTTTTTAAAACCAGAACACTTGTTTCAGAAAAAGAATGCTTACTTTTTTAGAAAACTTTTAATGATTGAATTGAAAAAACAATACAGATAATTTTTTGTGGTTTTACATTTCTGATTTATTATTTTTTCATGACTCCCTTTTAAGAAGCTAAATAGGGAAGGAATGAAAGGAGTAATTATAAACTTCTTTTTCAAGAAGAGACTTTTGAAACTGAGCATCTTGAAAGTCCCAAAGAATAAAAAAATACAGTTTATACAGAGTGTCTCCAACTTCTTCCCTCTGAACTTGCACATATTTAACTTAGGTAGAGTTCCCAGGATTTTTAGGCAGTCATTCAGGAGAAGAAAGAATCATAGAATAGTTTGGGTTGGAAGGGACCTCTAAAGGTCAAGTAGTCCAACCCTCTTGCAGTGAGCAGGGACAACTAGATCAGGTTGCTCAGAACCCTGTCCAGCCTGACCTTGAATGTTTCCAGGGATGGGGCACCTACCACCTCTCTGGGCAACCTATTCCAGTGTTTTACCACCCACATTGTAAAAAAAAAAAAAAAAAAAATTATTCCTTATATCTACTCTAAATCCTACCCTCTTTTAGTTTAAAACCATTACCCCTTCTCCTATCACAGAATCACAGAATGTTAGGGATTGGAAGGGACCTCGAAAGATCATCTAGTCCAATCCCCCTGCTGGGGCAGGATTGCCTAGACCATATCACACAGGAACGCGTCCAGGCGGGTTTTGAATGTCTCCAGAGAAGGAGACTCCACAACCTCTCTGGGCAGCCTGTTCCAGTGTTTGGTTACCCTCACCGTGAAGAAGTTTTTCCTCATATTTCTGTGGAACCTCCTGTGTTCCAGCTTGCACCCATTGCCCCTTGTCCTGTCAAGGGATGTCACTGAGAAGAGCCTGGCTCCATCCTCGTGACACTTGCCCTTTATAAATTTATAAACATTAATGAGGTCACCCCTCAGTCTCCTCTTCTCTAAGCTAAAGAGACCCAGCTCCCTCAGCCTCTCCTCATAAGGGAGATGTTCCACTCCCTTAATCATCTTCGTGGCTCTGCGCTGGACTCTCTCTAGCAGTTCCCTGTCCTTCTTGAACTGAGGGGCCCAGAACTGGACACAATATTCCAGATGCGGTCTCACCAGGGCAGAGTAGAGGGGGAGGAGAACCTCTCTCGACCTGCTGACCACACCCCTTCTAATACACCCCAGGATGCCATTGGCCTTCTTGGCCACAAGGGCACACTGCTGGCTCATGGTCATCCTGCTGTCCACTAGGACCCCCAGGTCCCTTTCCCCTACGCTGGTCTCCAACAGGTCTGCCCCCAACTTGTACTGGTACATGGGGTTGTTCTTGCCCAGATGCAGGACTCTACACTTGCCCTTGTTATATTTCATTAAATTTCTCCCCGCCCAACTCTCCAGCCTGTCCAGGTCTCTCTGAATGGCTGCGCAGCCTTCCATTGTGTCAGCCACTCCTCCCAGTTTTGTGTCATCAGCGAACTTGCTGACAGCGCACTCTAATCCCTCATCCAAGTCATTAATGAATATATTGAATAGTACTGGTCCCAGTACCGACCCTTGAGGGACTCCGCTAGACACAGGCCTCCAGCTGGACTCTGTCCCATTGACCACCACTCTCTGGCTTCTTTCCTTCAGCCAGTTCACAATCCACCTCACTACCCGATCATCCAGACCACACTTCCTCAGTTTAGCTGCGAGGATGCTGTGGGAGACCGTGTCAAACGCTTTACTGAAATCGAGATAGATCACATCCACAGCTTTACCATCATCTATCCACCGGGTTACATCCTCATAAAAGGCTATCAAGTTGGTTGAGCATGACTTCCCCTTGGTGAATCCATGCTGAGTGCCCCTAATGATCCCCCTATCCTTGATGTGCCTAGAGACAGCATCAAGAACAAGTTGTTCCATCACCTTTCTGGGGATGGAGGTGAGGCTGACCGGTCTATAGTTACCCGGGTTCTCCTTCTTGCCCTTTTTGAAGACTGGAGTGACATTCGCTTTCCTCCAGTCCTCAGGCACCTCTCCAGTTGCCCACGACTTAGTAAAGATGATGGAGAGTGGCCTAGCAATGACTTCCGCCAGCTCCCTCAGCACCCGCGGGTGCATCCCATCAGGGCCCATGGATTTATGGATGTCCAGATTGCTTAATTGGTCCCTGACCCAGCCCTCATCTACCAAGACAGATTCCTCCTCTATCCTGACTTCTTCTGGGGCCTCAGGGGTCCGGGGCTCCTCAGGACAGCCTCCAACAGTATAGACAGAGGCAAAGAAGGCATTCAGTAACTCTGCCTTCTTTTTATCCTCTGTCTCCAGGGCCCCCACCTCATTCATCAGTGGGCCTACATTGCCTCTAGTGTTGGCTTTACCTGCAATGTATTTGAAGAAGCCCTTTCTGTTGTCCTTGACCTCTCTTGCAAGGTTTAATTCCAAGGAGGCCTTAGCTTTCCTAATTGCCTCCCTACATCCTCTGACAACAGACTTATATTCCTCCCAAGTGACCAGCCCTACATGATCTGTACACCCTCTTCTTCCACTTGAGTTTGCCCAGCAGTTCCCTGTTTAACCATGCAGGTCTCCTGGTACCCTTCCTTGACTTCCTACTTGTTGGGATGCTCTGATCTTGAGCTTGGAAGAAGCAGTCCTTGAATGCTAACCAGCTATCTTGGGCCCCCTTACCTTCTAGTACCCTGTCCCATGGAATTTCCCCTAGCAATTGCTTGAAAAGGCCAAAGTTGGCCCTCCTGAAGTCCAGGGTTGCAATTCTGCTAGCTATTCTGTTCCTGCCATGTGAGATCCTGAACTCTACCATCTCATGGTCACTACAACCAAGGCTGCCCTCAACCTTCACCTCTTCAGCCAGACCCTCCTTGTTAGTGAGGATAAGATCCAGCAGCACTCCTCTCCTAGTTGGCTCATCCACCATTTGCATCAGAAAGTTATCATCAATGCACTGGAGGAACCTCCTGGACTGAGGATGGCTGGCTGAGTAGGCCTCCCAGCAAATCCCCTATGACAACCAGGCCCTGTAATTGCGAGACTGCTCTCAGCTGCCTGTAGAAGGCCTCATCACCCTCCTCATCCTGATCCGGTGGCCTGTAATAGACACCCACAACAGTATCACCCCTGCCAGCCTGCCCCTTAATTCGCACCCACAAACTCTCAACTCGCTCCTGATCCGCCCCTGGACAGAACTCAATACATTCTAGCTGCTCACTCACATAAAGAGCAACTCCACCACCTCTCCTTAGCGGCCTGTCTTTCCTGAACAAGACACAGCCATCCATGACCACATTCCAGTCATGCGAGGAGTCCCACCAAGTCTCTGTGATTGCCACTAAATCATAGCCCCCCGACCGAACACGGATTTCTAACTCCTCTTGTTAATTCCCCATGCTGCGTGCATTGGTGTACAGGCATTTCAGGGAGCGAGCTGAGCACACTGATTTCACCCCAGGGGGACGGGAGGCCTCCTGGTCTACCTCAACACTAGAGCGTTGCCCCAGTGGTGCAAGCCCAGCTACCACCCCATCCCCCTTCGAATCTAGTTTAAAGCTCTCCGAATGAGCCCTGCTAATTCCTGTCCCAGAACCCTTTTGCCCCTATGACATAAACCTTTCCCATGTATTACAGTCACGCCTGGTGTCTTATAAAACCAGCCATTATCAAAGAACCCAAAGCCCTGCCTGTAGCACCAGTCTCGTAGCCAGGCATTAATAGAGAGAATCCTACTATTCCATCCCATGTCATCACCTGAAAATGGAAGGAGGGAGGAGAAAACAACTTGTGCCCCAGACTCTTTCACCAACCGTCCTAGGGCCTTGTAGTCTTTCTTCATCCCCCTCAGACTACGGGATGCAGCTTCTTCCCCACCTGTCTGGAAGATCAGCAGGGGGTAGTAGTCTGTTGCCTTCACCAGGTTGGGGAGTTTCCTGGTGATATCCCTGATTCGGGCTCCAGGCAGGCTGCAGACCTCCCTGTGATGGGGGTCAGCTCTGCATATTGGGCCCTCAGATCCCTTTAGGAAGGAGTCTCCAACCACTAAAACTCTTCTCTTCTTCCTTGTGGAGGAGGTAGCTATACGCCTGTCAGGTTTTTCTGACTGTGGTGGGACCTCTGATATAGGTTGCCTCTCCACCACATCCCCATTGGACCGGCTGTATTCCACTAGGGCTTCATATCTATTGCTCAGAGGCACCTGTGGAGGCGAGGTAGGCAAGGAGGGCACTCGCCTATTGCCACGGCCATAGACTTGCCTCCACTCACTCTTCTCCTCTAAGTTATTGTTTTCCACCTGAGAAGGGCAGAGTACAGGGGCCCCTCGATCCTGGGAGCTCTCCGGCAGGTGCTCCCATTTTTGTTGCAGGGAGGGCAGAGCCTGACTCCACCAGTCTATCTCCATTTCAGCCTCCCGAATGCTTCTAAGCCTTTCTACTTCAGCTTGAAGCCTTTCAACCTGGCTTTGCAGCTGTGCCGCTCGGCCGAGCAGATCGTCTACTTGCTCACAGCGCACACAGCCCCCAACAAGCCCTGTTGCAACAAGCCCTGCTAAAAAGTCTGTCCCCATCATTCTTATAAACCTCCTTTAAGTACTAAAAGGCTGCAATAAGGTCTTCCCGGAGCCTTATCTTCTCCAGGCTGAACAACCTCAACTCTCTCAGCCTTTCTTCATAGGAGAGGTGCTCCATCCCTCTGATCATCTTCATGGCCCTCCTCTGGATTCACTCCAATGGGTCCATATCCTTCTTATGTTGGGGGCCTCAGAGCTGAAAGCAGTAACCTAGATGGGATCTCACGAGAGCAGAGTAGAGGGGCAGGACCTCCCTTGACCTGCTGGCCATGCTGCTTTTGATGCAGCCCAGGATACGGTTGGCTTTCTGGGCTGTGAGTGCACATTGCTGGCTCATGTCCAGCTTTCTATCCACCAGTAGCCCCAAGTCCTTCTCAGCAGGGCTGCTCTTAATCCCTTTATCCTCCAGCCTGTACTGATACCGGGGGTTGCCCGGACCCATGTGCAGGACCTTGCACTTGGCCTTGTTGAACCTCATGAGCTTCACATGGGCCCAGTTCTCAAGCTTGTCCAGGTCCCTCTGAATGGCATCCTGTCCCTCAGGTATGTCAACTGCACCATGAAAGGGACCTTCAGGTTGTCCAGTTCTCCAGTTAATTTGAAATCTGTGGAAAAAAAAGTTCTCTGTTAGCATCCATCTCTCAAATTCAGCAAGTCACTGTCAATAGGACAGCTCAGAACTGGAAGATTACTGAACTGGAAATATGATTCAGAGTTAAGATGCAATATTTTAGTGAGGGGGGCTGATGTATCAGTGAACACATACAAATATGCTAAAGAAGGCTACAGGTAGATATCAAGGTCTTATTCACTCTTAAAATCACTAGCCTGTCTTGTATATTCAAGCTTCCGGTTTTCTGTTTAAACCAATATTTATACAGAATTAAAATATTCACACTATAAAATTTTTAATATACAAACCCTACTATCCTCCTAATTATTCAGTGAGCTGTTTGGACATGTGCACTGACAGAGACAGTATGAAGAAACAGTGGCTCGAGTGTGTTTTAGTGTGAAGGGTGTTTTTATCTGCATTAGCAACCGTTCAGTAGGCAGCAAGCCCTTAATAATAAATATTTTCTTATCCTGATTTTGTTTTATTTTTTCCTGTTTCCTTATTTCTACAGCTTGCCCATCAGCTTCATGCCAATCTTGGTCAGTCTCATCTGAGGGATCAGAGGCAGTGAAAACTGTTCCGTCTCTGGGTGTTTTTTTTTTTTTCTACTGCATGGTTTTGTTTATAGGATTTTTTATTTCTATAAAGAGCCCTTCATTGCAGAGAATCCTCGGCACCTTTAGTGAATTTACTGAGAAGCACCAAACAGTTTAACGTGTTGCAAAAATGCAGCCACCTCTGAGAAGGAAGGTGTTATTTTTGCAGTTTGGGACAAGGTGTAAGACAAAAATATCTGCCTGAACTCAGAATGTGGAGCACAGGGAGGTGAATTTCTAGGATGTTGTTGGGTTTCTGGAGTTAAAAGATAATGTAGAAGGGCTCTGTGTGTTTAGGTACTAGCTTGGGTCTTATCTGAGAGATGGCACCTCCCTGACCCCTTTTCTCGTGTTATAAAGTTGGGTATAGGTCTGGGAAACAGTACGCAGTCTGTTGGGTCAGAAAGTAATGCTCCCCTTGGTGACTCCCCCTGAAATACTAACTGGATTGAAAAATGCTGATCCTTTTGGTGTGATGTTTCAGAAGGGTTGAGCATACAACCGGGAGCCCATACCCAGCAAAGCACAATGAAATTTCAGTGCGTAGAAGGCTCTGCTCGTGCTGAGGTAATGAAGGACCCCACAGCTGTGTTTCTCCAAGGTTTCTCATAGTAATTTTCCATGAAGCTATGGAAAAATATTTATCCTTCCTTCTATAAACATGTCTGTAGGAGATTTAAGGGAAGGCCTGCGTGCAGACACACACAGAAAACGTCCCCTTACGTAGCCATAATTAACAAAATATCTATGTTTTAATAGTCCAGGAGGTTACAAAAACCCCCGTGTTTTCTTTGTCACTCACCCCATTTTTGTGTGTGATTAGACACAATATGTGTAGTAGAGAGGTCTAACGTTCTCCCCACCTCTGTGGCAATCCACGTACTGGGAGGACCATCCTCTGGGATAGTATAGATTAAAGAAAGTGTACGTATGTCATGTCCTTCAGAAAGTTTGGGGTGCAGAGCATGAAAATAAATGCTTATGAGGATGACCCACCTTTCTTTTCATTCCCTTCTTGCTCAAATACACCTGGATTTCTTGCCTCTCCTCTCAGGAGCAGTCTTTACACTTCCCACCTCTATGTAATCAGCAATATTTCATTGCAGCAAAGCCCTGTTAATAGTGAGGCTGGTGTTTTATCTGCAATTATGTCTCCCCAGCATCTTGCCAACTTGCACAGCAAGGCAAAAAGGGAGAGCTGAGCACATGCATACCCTCAAATGGAAAGAGTTGTGTTTATGTGGTCGTGGTTATGGTCGGACAGTAACAAGCTTTGCATTCCTGGGCATACACAAGAGAGGTGTCTGAATTTTCTGAGTCTGCTGGTTCACTCAATGTTATTTCAACAAAAGGTCTTTAATCTGGTCACAGAATGCAAGATAAGAAAGGAGTCCTTTGGCCAGGCACTGTTTCTCTTGCTGATTCACAGATATAGGACCTAAAAGGGTGAGCACAGATGCAGATGACTTTTCTGTAGTACGTAGAATCTGAACAATTTTCGTGAGTTGAAGCGGGGATGGACTGGCCATTACTGGAGCAAATCTTTCTTCAAGCCCAATCAAGTAGGATATGATATTATTTTTCTCTGCAACAGGCAGCTTTTACTAAAAATTAAAAAAAAAAAACCCACAAACAAAAACACCGCCAAAACCAAACCAACCAAACCTGTCATGTAGAGCGAGTCAAACCTATAATATCGCTTTTGTGAAGAATCATGCGACTTTGAGATTTGTTTCTGATCTGCAGTTGAAACAAAAATTACTGTTTTTGAGAGTTCCTCACTCATCATCATTTACCCAAAGTATTAATTTCTGAATTTTTGTCTCTTAGATGTTCAAAATAGTGTCAAGGTGTTTCAGTGCCAAACACATGACATTTTGACTTAGACTAGGATTGGTATTTCAATCAATAAAAGAATTGAAGTCATAACAGGATTTCTAACAAAAAAAAAAGAAAAAACAAAACCACCCCGGAGTAATTCAACTATTCTCTGCTCATATTATAGGCAATAGTATAAGAATAAGAAAAAAGAAAGGTCATATAATGAGACTTTAAATGACATTTCTTAAGTTTCCTCAATTAAATTTTAAATACTTTTCCTGTGGAGCTTTCCATAGCATTAATTGAATTTTAAGAAGAAATTGTGGTTTTATCAAAACTGACTTTTAGAAAGCTGTTATGACCATACTTAATGCTCATCAGCTGGGTTTTTTTCCTTTCTTGCTTTTGGAAAAATGCTAGTTGTTGGTTGTTTTTTTTTTTTTATTTAGTTGAAATATCAAATTTAAATAGTGAAAACTTATAATTGTTAAAGAGCCTCTGTCAAGACGATGATCAGTAGAAGTGCTAGCCCTGATGTCATAATGAATTTCTGCTTGGAACAGGTATCACTCGTACCATAAATGGGGATATCGTGGGCCGTAACTGCATCCTGCTGTGAACTGCTGTGTTATGCAGGCCAAAGGGACTCGGCTGCTTCTGTAAGAGAAGGATTATGCCTTCAACAATTATAAAGACATCAGCCTCGGTAAAGAAGCTCAAGTGATGGAATGCTATCCCACTCCAAGCGAAGTTATTCTACTGATACTTTTTTTTCAGTTCAGAACTTGTTGCCCTCTTTTGGTCTGAATATTATTTTTGTTTCAGCTTCTAGACACTATCTTTTTCTGTCGAAATACAGATCTATGTGACCTCTATGACTATTCACATTCTCTGCTGGTAACTGGAAATTGTAAAATATATGTAACTTTTGATTTGATGTGCTATGTTGATCCTCTCTCATCTATCAGTGTCAAGCCTCTCCAGATCTCCAGACTTGCACTTGGCCAATAATGGTCTCATTAGATCTGGGAACACAAGGGAGCCCTTTTGTTTTACAATGTTCCTAAATGTAAGACTGCTTTAACATCATGCTATTGAGCTGAATTTACTATGGAAGCTGTTAGAGAACAGAGCAGAAGACTGATCAGTCTTTGTTATTACTCATCACGTTTTTGTCACTTTCAAATGTTACCTGCAGTTATTTTATATGTACTTATTTCTTTGGGCTGTTAATATGGGTATTGGAGTGTATTGAGCAGAACATGGCCAGCTGCAGGATTTCACTAGAAATGCATCCTCTGGCCGAAGGCTACCATGCTGGTGGTCTGCACTGCCCTGAGTGAGCTTCAGGCAGATTGCGAAGAACTGCTGGTTTTAGTGAGACTCTGTAAAGCACGAGGAGCTGTCATCATACAGCAGCTTGTGAAATCACGGATCTAGATCAGAATTTCTGAAAGATAGAGATTACATTGCCACTTTCTTATTTTACATATTGTGCCCAAAATCTTGCAGTGTTATTATTATAGGGGCAATTACTATATTCTGCCTGCTGCTGAAATTCCCTTTCCTGCCTGAGTGGCAGTACGTTTGAAGAAAGCAGTCTCCAGGTTTGTCATCCTTCCTTGCTTGTGCCTGATACTTCTGACATAATAGCACTTGACAGAGCTGAATTTGACCTTAGCGTGCTCAGGGCTGACTACTGTTGATTCCAAGTTACAACATGTAATGAAGCTGGGGATCTTATTGCCACAAGGAATCAACACACCTCAAGGTCTTAGCATGATCCTAGAAAGAAACAGAAGCTCATTTGCATGCAAACAGACAAATAAGAACATCCATAATTACGTGAAGAAGGTACTGGCCTGTCATACACAAGACCTGCTTCTTTTTCTAGATTGCCATTGTTCCTCTTTCATCCCCCTTCCTGCTTTACTTTTTCCCTTCTCCTTCCTCTAGCATACTATAGTGCTTCAGTCTACCTAAGTTTTAATTTGTACAGCAGCTATATGGTATCAAACGATATTCTAGCTGGTTCTCATTGCAATATAAATAAAAAGTACTATGCAATTTCTGTGACTAATATATAAAATTAATTTAGAGGAAGGAGGTTTTAATAAAATAATCAAACTTATGTTCAGTCAGCAGTAGAAGGTGAATGATTTAAGTAGGACAGTTGTAGCCATTCCTCTCTTCTTATGGGATTTACACCCATGTAACTAGGGAATGTGTTGAGCCCTGTGCCTCACTGTCTACTTCTTCTAGTAGCCCTTCGCTTTTATATTGACTAAGCCTTATTTAAATATTGGCCCTGTCAAGCTGGGAAGAAACCGAAAGAACAACTGCGAGAATGAGACAAAATATGATGTAACGATGCTAAAATAAACATGGTACAGGAAAGGCAAGAAAGGCAAGTTCAGTGAAAGCCGTAGAACGAGCTGGAAATCTTCAAGTGGAAGATTTTTTTTCCAATGGAAAATGCTGATTCATCCAGCCCTTTGCAAAAAGATGTTAATTTGAAATAAACCTTATTTAGAAGGAGTGATTGAAAACTATTTCCATAACATTACAGTCAACCTTTGAAGGTTTGAAATTACTTCAGTTTTGTCTTTGATATTATTCACCCTGTTTTGAAATTTTGATTGGCTGGGAATTTCAATTTCTATTTAGCTTTTCTCTTTTTCAGAATGGATCTGTTAATTAGCGGTGTTTGATTTCTTTTTTTAAATAGAAGTACTGGCTTTTCCCACAAAGGGGAAAAAATAGTTAGGTTACACAAGTCAATTATAAGGAGAGGGTAGTTGAGCAAGAGTAACCTGAAGGGAAAAGTCTATGAAGAAAGTCGAGAAAATCTTGTACAATAGTACCTACAGCTGTACCTGATGCTGATCCAGGCATTTGGGTGGCAGGATCTCCAGGGCAGCGAGCACTGGATGTACGTAACCAGACCATCAGGGTATTTTGGTGAGAGCTCAGCCCTGTGTCTTGGCCAGTGAAGTCTGTCACTGGCTTTCAGCAGGAAAAACCTGAGCTTCCCTTTTTCCATGACTTTCTTGATTTCAGTTTGCCTTTTGAAAACCAAGAGAGGAGGATGGTCCCAACTGGCCACAGCCCTTTCCCATGGTATAGGATGGCAAACTTGCTTTCCTGCTTGGTGTCTGGACTCTTCAAAGCTTGAAAGGAGCTAGCAGGATCAATCTGCCCATGTTGCTGGCATTTGTACATTTTAACCTCATGGTCCTGTGGGGCTCACTTTGTGATTTCTGGCCACTCAGGGTGACCATCCCAGAGCACTGCTAGGAAGCACTGCCATTCCTTACAGCCAGAACAAAGTACGTGGAGGAGGCTGACCTTGGAGACCAGAAAAGGAAAGCAGAATGAAAAGCAGTATGTTTTTGTATGCTGGCTTCTAGCCAGATGAGTAACAGCCACCTTTCATTTAAAATACAGGTAGGAACAACCGAGGAGGGCTTGGGTGGGGGGTAGGGGTAACACTGTGTGGGGTTTTGCTTGGGGAAACTGAGCCAGAGAGAAACAGTAAATGCCAGACAGACATAGCTATTGAAGCCTGTTTAAGTGGCCCTAAAGGAAGAAAAAAATGAAAAAATTTTTTTTGCATTAAGTACTCACTGCATGAGGCTTGAAGCTTGGCAAAGTAACTCTCTCTCAAGTCTTTGTTCAAAAAAAGTAGGACTTTGACTCTTTTTTACAGAAACATTATTGCATCAATGAGAGAACCGACTCTGTCATCAAATTTTCTGCTTAATGGAAAAAAATTGGCTAACTGCCTAGGGTCAGCAAAGACTTAAGAATTCATACGCTGCTGTATCGCTTCCATGGCACATATGGTGTTCTGCCCGCAGAGGTCTAAATGTCCAGGTGACCTGATTCAAGAGAGATTTGTATCTTGGCTCCTTAGTCAAAAGAACATAGGTATGATGTTTTGCAGCTGTGATGGTTGTATCTTCCAAGTCAGGAGGTTTTAGCCACAGTAACCCTTTGCAACCACTCTCCTGGAAGCAGCAGCACCTACTGGAGGGGTTAGATGGAGAAATGGGGACAGCTTAGCTTGGGGCAAGGACTGTGACGCTGCACCTTTGCCAGTAATGGTTTGCTGTCATATGTTGGGCTGTGAACTGTGGCAGATCAGCTGTTGTTTCATGAGCCGCAGAACTGTCCTGGCAGGAAGGGTGAAAATCCTCCAGTATAGGTGTGGGAGGGGAACCTGGGGAACTACTGCAGAAGTTGCAGGGTAAGCCCTTTCCCTGCATGAATCAGAGCCCTCACTAAGAGACGCAGGTTTAGCAGCTACCTGGAGAAATAAACACATGCCTTTATTGCTGTAATGAAGAATAGTGTGGAGACTGCGGGCCACAGGCAGGGAAATGGCCCATGTCTGTATGAGCAGCTGCTGCTGACCTGTCCGCAAATTAGCATGAGAAATAAGCATGAAAAATGCACATAGGGCCATCATGCATTGCGATCTCTGTCTGGAAGGGAAACAAAGCATGTGTTTTAGAAATAGAAGCAAAAAAGAAAGTCTGGTAGCACAGTCCACTGAGCCAAGCATTCCTGCTCCTCACAAGGACAATATTTTATGACTATGCCTGTTGTATAGGAAGATGCGGTGATACACTGGTAGGATGATTATATCTGATTTACTGTCACTTAGCATATGAAAAGCTTGCTAAAAAAGTGGGTGGGTAGTAGGAATGAGTTCTGATATTAGAAGAACCTGCTGAGCCACCTTTGTAACTACAGCATTGTTATAAGAGAAAGAGCAAAACCCAAACGCAGCAACCCACCTACTCTACAGTAATGAACGGCTTTGGTAGTTGTCACGGTTTAAAGCTGGGCCAGCTATTAACCAGGTGGCAGATGCTCTCTGTTAACCCTCTCCCCCCCCCCCCCCCGCAAGGGAAAGGGAAAGGGAAAAGGGAGAGAGACTTATGGGTTGGAAAGTTAAAACAGTTTTAATAAACTATAATAATGAAAAAGAATATAATAACAATAATAACAGAAATAACCAAATATATACAAATATGTACAAAACCAAGATCAAGAGCTTGGAAATCCTCCTCAGGCAGAATTGCTCCCCCCAGTACAGGCAGAGGGGAAAAGGCAGTAGCTCCCCCCAGCACGGGCAGAGGGCAAAATGCAAAAGCTCCCCTGCCATCACACCTGCAGGCTTTTAACTGGAGATTTGGCAAAGCTGGTACCAATCAGTGGGAGACAGGAGGGCCCCTCCCTCCTGGGCCCCACCTCCAGGAGGCAGTGGGTTAGTGATAAACAGGAAAGTGAGAATGACATGTATGGGATGGAATACCTTGCTGGTCAATCCTGGGTCACCTGCCCCGTCCACTCCTCCCTGCAGGTACAACCCCCTTCGGCTCTTTACTCGTAAGCAGTGACCTTGGGTTCTCTAAGGCTATTTGGCCTGGTTTGAGCCAAACCAGGACATTCCACCCCTTATTCCATACCATTCATGTCATACTCAGATCACCAGTACCTTTTCATTTTCAAATATATATATACATATCACTAGTCTATGATTCATCTTTATGCGAAAAGTCCATCAAGTTCATTTAATCCCTAAAAACTGGATCTCCCGGGCAGGTCCCTTGACCTTGCCCCTTTTTATGGCAAAACCAGCTTTCAGAAGAATTTGGATTATTTTCTCCCCTTTGTCAAAAACTTCTGCTGATGTATCACCCCACACAATGATGTCATCAATGTATTGCAAATGTTCTGGAGCTCCACCCTTTTCTAGTGCAGTCTGGATCAGTCCATGGCAAATAGTAGGACTGTGTTTCCACCCCTGGGGCAGTCGATTCCAGGTGTACTGGATACCTCTCCAGGTAAAAGCAAACTGTGGCCTGCACTTTGGTGCCAAAGGAATAGAGAAAAATGCATTAGCAATGTCTATGGTGGCGTACCACTTGGCTGCCTTTGACTCCAGTTCGTATTGAAGTTCTAGCATGTCTGGCACAGCAGCACTCAGCGGTGGCGTAACTTCATTTAGGCCACGATAGTCCACAGTTAATCTCCATTCTCCATCAGACTTTCGCACCGGCCATATAGGACTATTAAAGGGTGAGCGAGTCTTGCCAATCACTCCTTGATTTTCTAATTGTCTAATCAGTTTATGAATGGGGATCAGGGAGTCTCGATTGGTGCGATATTGTCGTCGGTGCACTGTCGTTGTAGCAATTGGCACCTGTTGTTCTTCAACCTTCAGCAACCCCACAACAGAAGGATCTTCTGAGAGGCCAGGCAAGGTAGACAGCTGTTTAATGTCCTCAGTCTCTACAGCTGCTATACCAAAGGCCCATCTGTACCCTTTTGGGTCCTTAAAATACCCTCTCTTGAGGTAGTCTATGCCAAGGATGCACGGAGCATCTGGGCCAGTCACAATGGGGTGCTTTTTCCATTCATTTTTAGTTAGGCTCACTTCGGCCTCCAATACAGATAACACTTGAGATCCTCCTGTTACTCCTGAAATGCTGATAGATTCTGCCCCTTTATGATCCGATGGCATTAGGGTGCACTGTGCACCAGTGTCTACCAGGGCTCGATACCTTTGTGGTTTTAATGTGCCAGGCCATCGAATCCACACAGTCCAATAAATCCGGTTGTCCCTCTCCTCCACCTGGCTGGAGGCAGGGCCCCCCTAATTAAGAAATGGATTCATGCTGCTCACAGGGACTGGACCTTCATTTCTCCTATTCACACTTGGGAAAAAGTGATTTGAGGCCCATCTCCCCTGACTGGGGTCCTGCTCACTGGTAACTGGAGCAGCCATCCTCCTAGAAAAATTCTCTCTGGTATTTCTTTTAGCTTGCAACTCACGTACTCGTGCCTGTAGGGTACTGGTAGGTTGTCCATGCCATCTGCTCATGTCTTCCCCATAACCACGCAGGGCAAACCACAGGATACCTCGTGATGTGTTCCTTTTCCTTTGAGCTGGTCCTGTAGGAGAACGTTTTCTCTTAACAGCTGCAACGCGCGCCTGTGTAGGTAGAGAGTCAAGTTTATTCTCGATCATGGACAGTTTGTCTGACAGTTGTTTAAATGAGTCCTTGTTCTCCTTAGTCAGTTTTTCCACAGCCGAGATGCGTGCCTGCAGTGGGGAAGAAATACTATCTTCATACTGTCGCATACAGTTAGCCATTTCGCCCACACTAGATCGTGCCATAGCATCTTCTCCCCATACTAATATTGACAATGTATGGGTATATGTCGGTGGAGCATTCTTCACAACCTTCCGGAACATGGATCGGTTGCATTCCACTTCATCAGGATCTACAGGATCTACAATGTCCCGTGGGTGTCTATAAATGATCTCTTGCACAGCCAGTTCTCTAAGGTAGTTAATACCTTTTTCTATAGTGGTCCATTTGCTTAGGTGGCTCATAACATCATCTTTATAGGGATACCTGCTCTTTACAGCTGACAAGAGTCGCCTCCAGAGACTGACAGTGTTTGACTTTCTTGCGAGCGCTTTATCAATACCACCATCTCTGGACAGGGATCCCAACTGTCTGGCTTCTCTGCCATCCAATTGCATGCTGTCTGCCCCATTATCCCAGCATCGGAGCAACCAGGTAATAATAGGTTCACTGTCATAACGGCTGAAGTCTTTCCTTATATTTCTCAGGTCCTTCAGGGATAAGGAGTGGTAGGTTATCTCTACGTCCGAGTCCTCTTGTGATAGTTCTGCTTTAGAAGGACCTTTCTTCTGTGATGGGTCTGCTTTAAAAGGACGATCGAGGAAACCCCCATCTGTGTCAGGCCCTAACTCTGCCTGAGAAGGGCCCTCACCTGGGTCATATGATGGCTCTGCCTTAGAAGGCTCTGAGTCATCATCCTTCACTTCACGAGCTGATTTCTTTTGGTATTTCTTCCTGGTTACAGGAGCAATTGGCAGAGATTCGATAGATGCTGGAGTCTGAGTAGATGCAGTGGCTGTCTTGGGAGTGCTGAGAGTCTGAGTAGCTACAGTGGCCATCTTGGGGGGTGTAGCAGCTGTGGTACAGGCTGCCGAGGTTTCAGTGGGTTTAGTGGCTGTAGCGGCAGTACACACTGTAGGATCTGAGGCTGTAGCGGCAGTACACACTGTAGGATCTGAGGTGGCTGCATAACACTTACAACTGTCCCTGCACCGATATTTAATCTTATCCCACATCAGAAACACATTCAGGACAACCAAAAATAAAAACATGCCACCTAGACAGCACCATCCTAATTTCGCAAAATCTAGTGGAATCAGCTTGGCAGAAAAGGAGAAGGTACTATTTCCCAAAGTAAAACTGGAAGTGTAATCATTAACAGAATCAGCTAAAGGACGCCTGGAGCGTGCAGATGAAGTTACTGCTACTGATTCGCGATTAAAGCTGCCCATCATTGTGTCATAGAGATAAGAGATCGGAATATTAACTGCCCAGTTTATCACAGCATAAATCAGTATCAAACCCCATACTAAAACAATACATTTCGACCAGCACCCACTGCTAAACTGCATGTAAACATTCATAAGAAGCAAGCAATAACACAGTGCCCACGGCAGGTAAGGCATCATTGCAATACTCAATTGTGAAAGAAACTCCATAAAAAGATGAGATAACACAGCATTCAAGAATGACATCACCATCTTCACTATCTGTTTTAACTTTCCAACCCCTCGTAAATCTCAAGGGAAGAAATCTGATATTCTCTCAGCTGAGCTCTCCAGGTCTCCTCCCACCAGAGCCAGGATTCAACTTATCAGAGCAACCTGTTGGAGCTTCTCTCGAGCCCCACGTTGGGCGCCAATAAATCTGTCACGGTTTAAAGCTGGGCCAGCTATTAACCAGGTGGCAGATGCTCTCTGTTAACCCTCTCCCCCCCCCCCCCCCGCAAGGGAAAGGGAAAGGGAAAAGGGAGAGAGACTTATGGGTTGGAAAGTTAAAACAGTTTTAATAAACTATAATAATGAAAAAGAATATAATAACAATAATAACAGAAATAACCAAATATATACAAATATGTACAAAACCAAGATCAAGAGCTTGGAAATCCTCCTCAGGCAGAATTGCTCCCCCCAGTACAGGCAGAGGGGAAAAGGCAGTAGCTCCCCCCAGCACGGGCAGAGGGCAAAATGCAAAAGCTCCCCTGCCATCACACCTGCAGGCTTTTAACTGGAGATTTGGCAAAGCTGGTACCAATCAGTGGGAGACAGGAGGGCCCCTCCCTCCTGGGCCCCACCTCCAGGAGGCAGTGGGTTAGTGATAAACAGGAAAGTGAGAATGACATGTATGGGATGGAATACCTTGCTGGTCAATCCTGGGTCACCTGCCCCGTCCACTCCTCCCTGCAGGTACAACCCCCTTCGGCTCTTTACTCGTAAGCAGTGACCTTGGGTTCTCTAAGGCTATTTGGCCTGGTTTGAGCCAAACCAGGACAGTAGTAGAACAGAAGTTCCCTGAGTTCCTGGAACAACCTTTTGTCTGAGGCAGATTTGATCTCAGCCAGGGCTTAACCACCATCAGAAGGGATATTAAAGCCATGTTCTCCTGCAGGTCATGTTTAGACCATGAAAATAGAATTTTTAAATATGTCAGCTGGCATGCTTAATTAATGCTGGTTAAAAAAGTTCAGTCTATCTAAAATAATATTTACAAAAATGAGTGTATACATATGCATTTTTAAAAGCTTTTGAATATGATTAGTCCCTTTTGATAAAAAGTATAATTTATATTCCAAATTTTCCAACTTATAAAATGCAGACTAGTAAAAATAAAGCTATTTTCCCATTGTAGCTGTGGCCCAAAGTTGTATAAAGATTGGTGATATTTTAATAATGGTAGAAGAATTTAGTCATCTCTTTAGCCCTTTTCAGATCTGGTTTGGTTTTGCGATGCAGACGGGGTGTGCCTGGCTTAGTGAGCTTGCTAATAACCTAGGGATAGGTGCAGCATGGGCACCTTCCAGAGAGCAAAATTAAGGGCAAGAAGGTGGCATGCAGAGTAATCAGGCCAGCGCGGCATGGCTGGCTGAGCGCTCAGGTTAGCGCTCCTTCTGCCCGAGTCCTGTTTCACAAGCATGCATTTTAATGACGAGTTAAATGGCCTCGCTTGTTTAATTGTGCGATGCTTTTGGCTTTATGAGTGAATCATCTTCAGTGCACATCCACGGGCGCCGGTGATGCCTGTTGTGCGTGGGGGAGCTCCTGGCAGGGTGCCGGGCATGCGTGAGCCGGGGGCAGCGGCCACAGCTGCGGGCCCCAGGGACCTGGCACACTGGAGGCGTTTATAGCTTGTGTACAACTCACCATGTGCGGTTCGGCAAACTCCCTGCCCTGGTACAGCCAGGGTCTCGTCCTGTCCCTATGCTTTCCAACTGGATGGGCTGTGCTGGCTGGGGACAGGTGTTGCTACTTGAATTTGCCTAATGAGTCTTGCTTTCCCCCCAAAACATAAACATTTTTGTACCTGGTAAAATCCAGTACAGTTAAAAGATGAACGGAAGCAGGAAAGCTGGTTATCTCTCTAGCTCTGAGAAATCCCAAGCTCGGGTAACAGTAAACAGCGCTAATTTCTTTTTTTGGCAGGTATCTAGGAGAGTCTTACCTGTTATCTGTATAACCCAGGTGGGGGGTGCATGTACACACAGGGCTGGGACATCTGGGGGGTTAGAAAAAAGAAAAATAGTGTCCCGTCTGGCTTAAGTATTTACACAGTCTTAGGTGAGTAGGAGAAGAGTATTTGAGTTCAGCTCACCAAAGCACAAAGGGTGTTTCTTCATATCCATGGGGCAAGGGGCTCCTTCAGCTGAGCTCCTTTTCTCCCCCACCTGCATTTTCTGCTAAAACAGTTCCTGCTGGTGGTGTTTCAACACCAGCTCTCGGTGTGTTAACCTTGTCATCAGGTTTGACTGCCTCCAGGCTGACCTCGATGACTGTGTAGGCACAAGCTGGAAGTTTTGAAGAACAGATTTTTTCTCTATCTACCTGTCTTGATCCCAGAGCAAGGGCTGGTGATGGTAACTCCTGTAGCATGCACAGCTCCATCCCAACCCTATATTCTTTTTTTATGGTTCTGTGTTTATGATTGTGCTTGGCTTTTGCAAATATTTTCACTAGTACACCCTTAGGGAAAGGGATGTAACTGTCTTTAAAGGATTTTGAGCAAATTGTTTTTGTCGATGATTGATTGTTTTAAATTCTTGGTATTTCTAACCTGTTTTATCTGCATGTGCAATTAACAGCATAAGTCACTGTAGGTGCATATATTTGTGTTTCTTTGCCAGCTAAAGAACAACACAAAATTTTCCCCGAGCTTTCCCTGTAACCCCTTTGTCTCCATCCCTCCCCCACCCTCCTTTTTGCTTGCATTTAGAAGTGCTGGCGAGGAATCCGGCATAAACTCAGCTGCTCTCTCCTTCCTATGTGCTTTTCCTTCAAACGGGATGTCTGTTGTGGTCGTGGTTAGGACTTGGAAGCTGCCTGATCTTAGCAACAGGCTACAGCTTTCTGCTCTTCTCCTCCTGTTACCTCAGCATCTGCAGCCCTGAACAGTTAAGGTCTGTTCAGGCACGTCAGTCCACCAAAGCCTGAGGTTAAACAAGTGTGGCCGGCTTTTGGCTTAATCTAAACGCAAATAAAAAACATAGAGTTGTTTAGCTGGCTCTTTTTTTCTTGTTTTTTATTTTCCTTTTTTTAAAAAAAATTCCAAAGACAACGATCCCTGATTTCAAGCTATACTCTGATTGTTTTGGCCCTGACTTAACCTTTGAATGATTGGTAGAAATGGGTGCTTCTGTTAGGGGAACTACAATGGACAGCAGGTCATAAGCAAGCAATGGTTTTAGCGAGCTTCACTTGGTCTCAGGAAATAGAAATTCCCTGTCCCTACCAGAAGCATGTCTTGGCAACAAAAGATTTCTCCAGGAACCCTGAGCTGCCTCAACCTTGCAGGATGAGGTTACACAACATCTTGGCTTCAGTGGTAGACCTGGGTGAAAACCCTTCCCAGCCCTCCTCTCCTCCTCCTGCTCCTGTGCCAGGCTTCGCTGCTCCCTCGGCTGTGCCAGTTGGCAACCTACGTGGTGGTGGTGAGTGAACCACACAGAAACACCCTGAATTAAATTGTCCTTGTCCCCTGGGTCTATGGGAGGAGAAGAGCGAGTGGGGAGCTGTGGTGTAGAAGAGGAAGTGGCCCACCACGATGGATGTGGAGCGTTCGCAAAGCTGGCTGCTCTGCTGGTGGCTTGTGCGGCAGGCCCTTCTCCCCAGCATGGAGGGTGAAGGGTTCCTGGTCTGGGAGGAGGTCTGCCAGGGTCTGGGTAGGCAGCAACGATCTCTGCTGTCTGTTCTTCATCCTTTTTGCTGTTGGTTGCATAGTTTTACGGTGACATTTTGTGAAAAGTCAATAAATATACAAATGCTGGAGTGAAGTACTGAAGGCCATATCTGTGGTGCCGTTCTGCATCGGCTGACCCCGTGCCATTAGCCCAGCCTTGTCTCCATTTCTGTAACAAACCTGAATGCACTGTGGAGCTGAGCAAAAAACAACAAGCAGAGGCTCTTGTAGGCAGAAGTATGAAGAATCTGGCTAAGAACAGTGAACTAACTGCAGCAAAAATGCGTTTGGCAGATATATCCTTTCTGCTTACAAATATTATGCAAGCATTCTTTGATTTTTTTTTTTTTTTTTTAAATTATTTTATTCTTTTTAACCAACTTTTCATCTCGCTCAGTGAATGGTTAGAGGGATCATAGCTAAGTCTGGAGGGTACTTGTACGTGATTTGAATATTTGTTATTTGCTTTAGCTCCATTGGTTGCTTGCAGTGTGCTGGGTTTTATTGGTGGGGTTGTTTTAGTTTGGGTTGGTTTTTTTTTCCATTTTTTTGATACCTGCCTTGGGAATTCCCAAACCACAAGAAGCTTTTACATTAGCTCTGCAAATGCTCTCAATGCAAATAGTTGTGCTAGTTTTTTAGCATATCTTTATTAATGGATATGTGTTTGCACAAGAACCTGCAGTGTTACTCATGTCTGTGAACCTTCTTGAAGATGAAATTAAATTGCTATGAATGTTTGCAGTAAGCTCATGAAAAAGAACCTTGAACACCATGAATTTGCAGGGTTTTCTTGAACAAATACCTGTAAATACTTCTCCTTTCCCCTGTTGTACTATTTTCTCCAATATGCATGTATCTGGGAAAACCAGTACCTATATGTTTTAAAAAAAGGAGAGCTTCATCACCTATCGCGGGAAAAGGATACATTTTCATTAGCTGAATATAAAATAATTCCTTAAACTCATGCTGTGGGGTAGAGGGAAGTGTGGACCATTAAGCTCAGCCACTTGCAGAGAGAGAAAGGGTAAAAAGTAGGGTGAATTCTGCCCGTCCCACACCATTTCTTACTGGAAATAAAACCTATTTGTATTGATAGAGTCTGGAATGTATGTGACTGTCCCGAAGCAGAGAGCAGTGTCGGTGCTGGTCTGGCAGTGAGGCCTCCTGCCTGGTTTGGTTAATGACCGAGACCGCCCGTGAGAGCTGTTTGGTCAGGCTATGGGGTGGTAGTGCTGTCCTGGTAACTGCTCCACGCTCCTGAATGGAGACAGTTCACCCAGGAAGACTCCTGTCCTTATCAGGCATTTTCTGAAATGAGTGCTCCAAGTTCCTACATGCAGCCCTGTTCGTTCATAAAGCCTTCCTCTAGGGATGTCTGCTAACAGCATCCCTTTTGTCTCCATCAAGATAGGAAAATTCGGTGTAATTAGTGAAGCCTGTTTGCGTGTTAAATATGGTAGTCCCTTAAAATTTGTCTCATCACATATATGACACACTCTGTCTCTGCTTGAATTGTTTGTTTGTTTTGACTAACCCATTTACCTGAAAAAAATTCTTTTTCTAGTTCAGGGAGGGCTATATGTTATTTTTTCATGCCTTGGTATTTCAGAAATTCTTGGGTAGTCTTTGAAGGTGGTTTCATGTTGGAGCAAGTGTAATCCCTTTTTACAAGAGGGGAGACAGCTTTGACTCCTTTTTTTTCAGAGGTGTAGAGTTTTCAGAGTACATGCATATCTATCAGTCAGTCGCTTTTTAGCTTTTTTTTTTTTTCCTTTGTGTCTTGCTGTTCAAGTCTCAGCAGAGAGGATGTTGTGTTGTCTGCCCTGTCTGTGGTTTGGCCCTGTGTTTGTAGACAGTGTATATATTTACTATTTTGGTGAAATATATGCCTATCCATTATTATGTTATACAAATGGGCTTTATCTGTTCAGCCCATGTTGCTTGATTCCGAATGCATGATTTGTCCTGAGGAAATAATTTAATTCTGGCAGTACCTCCTGGTTTTAGTCCTGACAGGCCTTATCAGATAGCGTAGACTTTGAACTTTGCGTGTCTCTTCCTTTTTGTCTGATACTTCTACTAGCACAGGTAAAAGTAACATTGAACCTATGCACAGCCTGATATGTATGTAACTCTGGTAATACACTCTAAAAATTTTGAGGTTGCTATCAATAACTCTTACAATATGATGTTCTCTTGTGGTTTATGGTCATTTTCTACTCAAATGGTTTCACTTCCTTATCTACTCAAGGCAGATAAGCAGATCTGCCGTTAGATTGATTGAAACAGGAATATAGAGATACATACTGCGGTTGTGAGGATGGCTCCTTGATGATGCTATTGGTCTTTCCAGACCAGGCTCAGGATATACATGCACAGCTGCCCCTCACACATGGTCCTATGCATTGCAGGAACTAAAACAGCATTTCATGGCAAGACTATAACCTTTACATACAAAACTGTCAAGTTACCCAAGGCAGAGAAGACACATCCTGTATTACCACTGAAAGGACCTATTTAAAATTTGTCTACTGTGGGTTATATCTTTTGCTTTTCTTCATCTTTATTACTCCTGTATGGATTGTTACAGTAAAAGACTGTATCAAGAGGCTTGACAAAGCAGAAAATTTGAAATTTTATCATGAATAGTTAGTAGTCATAGCATTAAAGTGATTTCTCCAACAGACCACCTCTGAAGTGTGCCAGGATAGGTAGTTTGGTGTTTGGAGAACTGCTAGGGTAGCTTTCTGTTGTCTGTGTGACTGCTTGGACCACTGAATGTAGGGTAATGTAGAGAAATTTAGAGTACTGCTTTCAGGAAAGGTCTGATGACAAAAGACAGTTCATTCAGAGGAAGTAATAAATACTGGATGGCTTTGGCATTTTGCCTATCTCATGATGCTTAAGGGTCAAACTTGGTGTGAGAAATAAGTGGCCTTCTGTGAGTATGTGAAATCAGAAACCTAAGAATATTTAGAATACATACAAGCAAAGACCCTAAATGCTAGTAATACAAAACAAGAAGGCTGTGATATGGCTCTAAGGACACCAAAAAAGACAGAAAGGGGCAGATCCTGTTGAACTCTTGGTGAGCAGTAGCTGCCATAGGCTTCAGAAACAGCAGGAGTGGCAGCTTGAAGGAACCCATGTAAACTTCTAGCAACGCTCCAGAAAGATCTTCAAACTGCAGAAAATGCAGGAAGTATCACATGCAAAAAGCTTTCATCAGCTGTCTCTGAGAAGCGCTTTGTTAGTATCAGTGGTACAAAATAGATGACTTGTGTGAAAATCAAATCTCAAAAGTCAAACTATGCCTTAGCAATGAGGACAGAAATTATGTCATTTTGAACAGGGCTGCTCAGAAAGCTAGAAATAAGCCTGTCAAATATGACAACTATGTTCCAAGATAGTGAGGTAGCTCACCTCAAACACAATGTAAGCAGAAGAAAAAGCATAAAAATAAACCAAGTTTTGTGCAGGAACAAATGCATAGAAGAAAGCAGGAAAAGGCAAACAAATGAGAAGAAAGTTCTGGGGAGAAGAAAAATCCTGCTGTATTGAAAAATGCTCCAAGTACAGTGCCACCTGCATTGATTGTGGCAGATATCATTATTGAAAAGTTTGTCAGCGTATGTAGACAAAAAAATATAATAATGGCCATACAAGACAGTGCTCCAACTCTAGAATAATAATGTGAAATGATTGTAAACCTCAATCTAACACCAGCACAGGGCAGCTGCATGCAGACAGGAAACTATATGCTATGTAGAGGGTGCGTTATCAGCAAAGGCTTGAACTGTTAAAGGGAAGAATGTGGAAATGTAATCAAGCACGACAAATATTAAAATCTTCATAATGGATCATCCTCATTCCACTATGCCAATATAAAAGACAGCAAAAGCACCGAGAAAAGCTTTACAAGATAAAAGTGCAGTTAGTGCTGACAATGCCAAAGTCACTGCTACTAGTAAATTCATAAGCCTAGTGATACGCAGGATGGGACAGACAAGTGATTCACATAACAGAGACACAAGGAAATCTAGAAATCTAGTCTGAGCAGATATATATTGTGGTATCCCTACAGCAAAACTGCTGAAATATTATCAAAATGTTTTTGAACGTCTGAGATCTCTTCCAAGCGCTCTGCACCTGGAAAAAGATTAAAGAATTTGGCTGCTATGGTGCTTGCCCTGCACAGTAATTGCTGTTTGAGGAGGAAAGAATGTGAGCTATAGAGAAACTGTGTTGGGGAGCGGGGGGTGGAGGTAACATTGCCAGTTACAAAGTCTACACAAGGAATCAGCATGTGGTCATCATGGAAAAGCCAGCCAAGTTGTGATTTGCAAAGCTGAAAACCTTGGAGCTCGCTAGAAAGTATGTGCCATTGAGGAACCACCATCTGAGTGGCAAAAATGAAAAGCAGCTGTCTTTGGCACTTGAGTATTGAGGGTAATGGCAAGTGGATGTGGAAAACACCTACCTTACCACATTCTGGGCATCAGCAAGTAAACAGAGATGATTGAGGATGGCATATAAAATGAAAGCTGAAATGAAGATTATCAGTGGTGCCGATAAGATATATTAACGTACAGAATCTGTAACTGATGGCACATTTGTAGACTGATACAGGAACAGAAGAGTGGAAGCCATGTCAAATCAAAACCTCAAACAGTCAGGGAAGTAACTCCGTAGCAGAATGGAAGTAAGACAAAACAGTAGTTGTCTGCAATACTGTATTTAGGATGCAGTTTCCAGGTTGGGATGTCCTGACACCAGCAGTGTGAGTTCTATGGTAGATGCCCACAGTGAATTGTAACCATCACTGTAACCACAGTAACCCATCAGTTACCTCCCTGATCAATTTAAGCTATTACCAGTTCTCAAATTCTCCCTGAGAGTATTTATTCCCAGCTTCTTAGCAGCTACGTGGAGATCTGGATACGAACACGTGGAATGGAATGTTTTCCAGATATACTGCAGCTGATACACTTGCCTGTGGCACCCATAGACAGTGGCACAGCCATCACTTGTGTAAATGTGCTGGTGACCCCACTGTTCTCTCTGGAAATTATATCAAACATGATGCCAGTGAGATGTTCTTTAAGAAGGTCAGTTAGTGGCTTTTTATGTCGTACCACTCTGATTAACAGAGCTAAGAATCAATCACACTGAAAAGGGTAATAAGTTGAGGGGTTTTTGTGAGTGAGAAATGTGAATTTTGGGTACAGGGATGTCAAACCATTTGCATTCTGCGGCTTTTAAATCTTCGTATGTTTCTATTTTGGCAGCTGTCTCTGCCCACTATAGTGCTACATTGGTCTGTATTGAGACAGTCTATTGTAACATAAATGTAATGACTATAGGAAATGTAAGCACCTGAGGAAATTTTGAAATGAAGCCTTGTGAACTTTAATGAGGGAAATGTCTCCTCTGAACTGGGCAACTTTGTACTTTCTATAAAGACCTGCTGAAAAGTCTTTACTGAGAAGTACTGTTTCCTGCCTCAGCCTGGCACTTCCCCTGTGAGTGGGAATGTGCTTGAGAAACAGCACCACGTGCCTGTCTCAAACCTGCGTGGCAGTGGTCAGTATGGTCTTGCAGATGCCACTGTCAGAACTGCTCTGAAGACCTGCATGCTCCTATCTCGGTGAGCCTAGATGCAGGTCTGGTTATCTGCCCAGCCGTAGGAAAGGAGTGAAGGCATTTGAGTGAAAAATAACCATCAACCACAAGAAAACATGTCACTAAAACTTCTGATAGTAACCCCACAAGTGTTTTAGTACAGTGTTTCAAACAAAGTGTACAGTACTATAAAAAAGACTGATGAGTATATGATTAACAACCTTATGTAAAAAGAGTTTGTAGCAAGAAATTGTGCAACTGAGTAAGATCATGAGATCCTTGGCCTGATAGAATAAGCCAAACCAGATAAGGGCCAGTGTGGGGGCAGTGGCTGGAAGGAACTGTAGAACAAGCAGTGCAATGCAGACAGAGGTAAAAGAAGGGATGAACGCAGGGGAGGAGTCACACTTATCTCCCAGAATTATCAAAATGAGCAAAAAATCCAAGATAACATCATCTGAAAGCAGCTGGATCAGTTTGTTGAGATTAGAAAATATTTAAGAAAGATATAGTGAAGCAACAGGTTAAAATGCTAGCGATATCATATTCTTGTCATAATAACCCTAGTTAGTCAATACCTGATGAGCAGTTGTAAAACATGATGCAATGAAGCCAAGGGAAAAAAGATAAAGAAATACACAGCATTTCTGAATAGCCTTGGAGACCTTTTCACCTGAAGCCATACAAATTGCCTCATTGTTGTAAATTAGTGTTTGAATTTTGAGAAACCAGCTGAATTGTTAAATGTTGTTATTGTGACTGTTGTGGACAGAGCAATAATGCTTCCAGGTAATGTGGTGTCCCAGACTGCAGTTTCCATTGGTGGACTCCACTGTGCTTGTGTTGAGTTTGGGCAATTTGCTTGGCAAAGAGGAATCAGTCGTAATGCATTATTGTCATTCCACAGCTATTCAAGTGGTGGGACTAAATCAGCATTTTAGATTGCTAAGGTTCTCTTAGACAAAGCTGCAGTAAGGTAAGAAAATAGATGGAAAGCTATTCTTGCCTGAAGAAAGTCATCAGAGAAAACATAAGAACATCCTGCTACAAAATTTGGTGTCCAGTTGTGCTCAGACTTTGGTGCCTATTGCTCCAGCCTGCGGCCTGCAACAACTGCCTAAGAAACAATTGTGTCTTGGTGCTCTGTAGAGTCAGTTCAGACTTATCTTTCTGGGCTCTGTATAGAATCATAGAATAGTTTGGGTTGGAAGAAACCTTTAAAGGTCATCTCGTCCAACTCCCCTGCAATGAGCAGGGACAACTTCAACTAGAACAGGTTGCTCAGAGCCCTGTAGTGGTTCCCTATGAAAATCATAATTTATTTAGACTTTGACTCCTAAAAAATTAGCTTTTGAGGCCCGAGTAAGTTTTTCATCCCTTGAGATGCAATATGTACTGGCTTCCAGATGAAGTGTAGGGCAGAAACTGTTGCATATAGTTTTGCTGATTTTCCCTTAGAAGACAAGGGACAAAAGAAACTTGAAAAGTGTGATGTTGACCCACTGGTGAAAGGACAGGACTTACAAGAGTTCTGGGCTTTACAGAGGCATGCATTTAGTAAGCAACCAAATCTATGGAAGTTTTTTCCTCTGTCCTTCAAACTGGAATGTATAGGATTTCTCTTACGCATTAGTAGTCCTTTTGAGTTGCAGAGACAGCCCGCATATATAGCCATTCCTGTGAATAAATACTTTCAGAATTGAGATTTCATTTTGTACTGCTTTGCTCCCTAGAGAAAGGGAGTTCTTATCCACTTGCTCATTAGACTACATACTGCTTGTGTAATGGTCAGTACTTGCAAGTCTCTTTCCAGGCTGAAATAAGCAGCCCATGAGGCTGAGTTGACCCCAGTGATTTGTCACTTTCCTCATGAAGCTATTTTGGCCTTTTCTTTCCTTCCCCTCCCCACCTCATTGTGAATAGAGAGCTGCTTATCTGGTGTTTGCAATTTATTAAAGACCATGTGCTGAAGAGTTGCTGTAAAATTACGTGAGCATGAAAGGAAGGCACGCTTGCCACAGTGACAAGTGATGAGGTGCAGATGAGCTACAGTAGTAGCTTGGTTTTAGGACAGGGAGGCAGCAAGTCCTGACAACTTTCTCACACTCCTTCCCTCTGAGGCATTGAATAAGTTACTTCCCTGCCTCAGTTTCTCTATCTGTAAAAACATAAGAACAACGTGATTATGATAATTTACTTCCCCCAAAGGGGTCTGAGTGGATTAATTAGTTAATATCTTTAAAATGCTTTGAAGATAAAAAGTATGGTGTAGATATAGCCCTATTAAAAGTCTAGCACCAAACATTCATATTAATGAGAGTATTATTCTGGAAGTTCAGCACAACATGCAACATAAAAAAGTGCATTTATAGTGGTGCAGTTAGTTAATATTCATGGCTTTGTTCTGAGCTCGTAAGTTTGCACCGAGAATGTAAAGATGGGAAAGAGAATAAGGGATTATTGTAGAACAGGGCAGAATGCATGTTGTGGACTAATATAATAAGTCATTTTGCCACTATAAAACCATCTTCAGACAGCTGCAAGGATTTTCATGTACTGGAGCTGGAACAGGAGAAAAGGAACAGATCTTGGTAGATTTGCTGCTATAATAATAATAATAATCCGTTTTCCCTTCCAGGCAAAGCCACGGGGCTAGACCTTGCTTGTTGTGGTGTTTAGTCACCTTTGCACTTTATCTTACCTGCAAATCTCAGGCTGGGAATCAAATTGCGGCCCTCCACAGCAGGTTAAGTCACTGTGATCCACCTTCTATTGTTAAGGAGTCATTGCTAAACCAAATGCAGGAGGAAAATTACCTGTCCTGGGGTGAAAAACAGAGAGGCAATCCTGCCCTTCCTTCTTGGGGAACCTGAAGACTATGAGGCAGGAGAACTCTGATTTTTTAGCTTTAGGAACCAAACCTGCTTTTTCCACCCCCTCACCTCCACCCCCCCCAGCAATATTTCTTTGCGTGTCTGATGTATGGGCTGAAACCATTGCGACTTCTGTGCTTTCCCTTGAGTTAATATTTAATTCCTTCTTAAACATTAACCTTGGCTAGAGTTGCTTTTGTAAAAGAGGACCGCTGTGCTAATAACACTAATCATTTCCTTTGAAAAGCATGGGAACAATGTGGAGCACTGTACATGTCTGAAAAGTAAACTGTCTTTTAATGACACACGTTAGTGTTTCGCAACAAAAATATTTTTTTGCTGTTTCTTCTGATGTTTACAAACTGTTCCTGCCCAAACTGCAATCCATGAATATTCTGTGGTGAACCCACCTCTTATGCCTACGCCTTTGTTGTGAAGCAAAGCAGTAAGGCAGAGATCAATGTCCTTTTACTCTCACCAGTTCATGTGGTATTAAGTCAAGTGCAAGTCAAATATAAATATATATGTAGCTATAACTACCAGATGAATGGCACTTGGCACAAACATTTCTCAAACACAGACATCAGGAAGAGAATTTTTTTTTTAAGGTTATCAGGCACCACAGACTGCACGGTCAAATGCATATTAGCCATTTCTGCAGAGGTGCATGCATGGCTATGGTACCCTTGAGGTGGGAGCCCAGATGGATTTGTCTCCCACATGGGAAATGGGCATTCAGGGCCTGGGACTGTGTGCAGCAGAGGCTAGAAGAAGAGGAGGAGAAGCTGTTTCCAGACACTCAGGGCAGGCACAGCTCTGCAGGTGGAAGCAGGTTGCTAGAGGAGGTTTGGGCTGGACCTGTACCAAGTGCCTCTGTCGTGGCCTGGAAACCCCAACTGAGTGGTGTGTGGCAGCCAGTGGTGCAGACCTGAATGTGCAGCATTGCCCCACAGATGGAAAAGCCTTTCCCTCTTGTCTCCCACTCAGAGTTTAGCTATCCTCCTTATCCAAAATACGAGATAACGTCAATCTTTATCCCTTTTTTCTCCTTATAGAGAAGGAGGAAGAGTAAGGCTCCTCTATCAAAGCAGCATTTTAGGTAATCAATGGACATTAAAAGAATGAAAATACTTTTCCCTTCAAAAAACTATCTGTATATCAGCACTTTAACTCTTGCACTGTTTCAGGGATCAGTTCTGAAACTGATGCAATGAAAGAAAAACCCAGGGAGAGAAGGTATTTTATGCTGGCTGTGTTGGGGAGGGACTCGCTGCCGGGAACATGAGTGTAACACAGAGGGCCCAGCTTGGCGTCTGCCCTGTGAAAGTCACAGCCATCTGGGGAGCTTTGGGACAAAGAAGGAGAGTGGCAGATTTAATGACGTTTTGGGTTTATGTTGCTATGAGCAGGAGTGAAGGGATTTGGAGCAGTGTCCTTAGGACCCAGACCCAGTAACGGTGGCAATGTTGGGTGCTGCTGGCAGGTAGAGGATTGAAATATCTGTGCTAACATAACTGCGTGCACCATCCTAGGCACCAGTGCTTTGCGCAATGATGGCAGAGCTATGAGAGGTGCCAAAACCAGCGCTCGGTGCTGTCGTCACTCTGACTCACAGGGCCTCATCTCCTGTGTGTGCTGCCACCACCAATGCACCTGGTTGAGCAAGGGTGGTAGCAGCATGGGACCAGAGATGACACTGGACTGAAGGAAGTGCTGCCAGGGTGGGCAAGGAGAAAGACCTATGGTGGTGTGACAAAATTCTTGATGTAACTGCTCTGTGGGAATTTTTTGTCAAGGAAGGGGTGTATGTTGCAGTCGCGTGTCCTTACTGGATGCTGACAAGGGATGCTGAGACTCCACCAGGGCCTCCCATGGGAAGCTATTAAACCTGTGTATTCTGGGTTATTTCTTCTCTAGGGGATGATCGAGAACCCAATTAGTCCTGCAGTCCCAGAGACCTCTTGGCTACCCATGAATGTCCCTCCCTGCACCATCAGCATGGAGAGTGTTTTTCTGTGAGGGAAAGTGGGACCACTGCCTGGGCTGATCAGGAGCTGAGAGAAGAGAGGACCTCCTCTCCTGGAGGAGGCACTGAGGGGGTGGAGGTGAGGTAGGAAGGGGTATTCTGGGTGGTGGGTAGCAGAAATAAGAGGAGCTCTTTCTGGACACATGTGGCTGGTGTAGCCCTGCTCTTCTCGCTGACGTTGTTCTGAGTACAGTTAGTGCAGCCTTTCAGCCCTCTGCTGATGCAATTAAATTCTCCTAGATACCTTTTCTGCAGGGCAGGAATTGTCCTAATTATTTTGCGGTTCTGGCAAAATCAATTTTTGTTGCTATTCCCCCCACATTTGCATAGTAAGCCATGCTGACCAGTCAGCAGCTCTGCAGAAAGCATCCCAGAAATGCTGCCCCTCCAGTTCTGCCAGCCCGGGTTACTGTCCAGTTTATCTCCCTGCATGTGCTGGCCCCACTGAACTCCCCCATGCTCCTCTTCAACCTTCAGCAGTCCCAGGAACAGAAGCGATCTTGGAGCAAAGGACTTGTTCAGGAGCTTGATCCATACTGTTTTGCAGGATAAAAGGGAACAGAAAGCCGGGCCATTACATGTTTCAAAAAAGGAGAAGAAAAGGTTGAAACTCCCCTCTTCAAAAGAGCCCTGAAGCTCAGGCACTCCTTTGCTCTCTCCTCCTCCTTCTACCTTCTGAAAATTATACTGATCCAACAAGCTTCTTTACTCCTCACCCTTTACTTCATGGAAAACAAAAATATGCAGAACTGGAAAGGACCTCTTGGGTTAACGAGTCTGGGCACTCCTGTCTCAGCAAGCATGTTGCACTTGCGCGATTCCTTCCTTAAATTCACGAGGTTTCTTCTAAACGCCAAGTATGGGGTTTTTTTGAGCCAGAACCCTACAGGTAAGCCACCAGACTAGCCTAGTGACTAGTACCTTTCTTATAATTTGTAGCAAAAAAAACCCAAACCATCCAGTTGATATCAAATGTCAGCGATGTCCTGCAGTTCTGCTTGACAGAGGTAACCCTGCTATCCTTCAGCCTTCAGGAGCTGTTTTGCCCCCCGCCCAGCTGAACTTGGTGCCCGGTCGCCCCTTGCTCCCTGTGCCTGCTGCCTAGCCGGGCTGACTCCCTGCCTGACCCAATTCGTATGTCACTGCCTCTGCCAGCTCTCGGCCCTGACAGGCTTCCCCTTGACTCACACCGACCTGGTGTGCAGGGTAACTATGGGTAGGAAGGCGTGGAAATGTTTTTGATGAGGAGACTGGCATAAGAAAGCGTCACCAAAAGCAGTGGTATTCGCAGGAGACTGAGGTAGGTAGGAGGTGGGAGGCTGCTTTACCAATCAGACAGGGCCTCTGTGGGCTGCGCAGAGCTAAAATGATGCAAAAATAGGAAAGAAATAGGAAATCAGAGTGGAAATAAGGGCAGATAGACCCAAAACTGAGGCTTGGGGAAGAGAGGGCAGGCTGTCTGTTGTTTATCAGGAAAGGACAAGAAGCACCGCAAGCAGAAGGGCAGCACAGGCAAATCAGTAGGCAAGGAGAAGGATTTTGACAGTTAAACCGATGTGTTCTTGCATTGACAGATACATCGCTGTACACAGCGAGCTGTGTTTGTGTTCGGCGACAGGTATAAGATGACTGTGCACCGTGCAATGCCGAAGCATAAACTTCTCTCTCTCTTTGTATAAAAGCTCCAAGGATATCCCAAACATAAGAGCCTGCATTTCAGATTTCTCTGTTTAGTCTGTGCACTATAATTTAATCTAATATGACAAAATATTTGTAAGCACACATTTGTTTTGTCATGTGTGTGTTTTACTTCTGATCCAAAGCAGAATTAGCATCTCGCTTGTGATGCTCTTTCTTTAAAAGAAAGAAAAAAAGGCCTCCTCTCCAGCGCTGGCCTGATCTTTTGCTAATCTACCGTGATCAAGTTTTATGACCCGGGGTCACACTAATCCCCAGTGGTCATGTAGTTACTATAGTTTCCCTGATAGAACAAGGTTTGTGCACTGCAAAGTGATGCAAGGTCTGTTTCTGGCCAGGGTAATTCTGGACGGCTGCGCGGGCCCCGCTCCGACCTCTCGGCCTCCTTTGTAAATAGACTTGGTGACTCTTTGAACCAAGCAATGCCCCTTTTCCACTCATTCAGCTCTTTCTTCTTTGCTTGCATGCTTTTTGAGGGGTTTAGTGTGGTTCTGGACTAAATGCCACTTCGGAGTTTGAAGTTACAGGTTAAAAAAAAATAAAAAGAGGGAAAGGAAAAAAAAGTTTGCTCAGAATTTGTCGCCTGCTTCATAAAAATTTGTGTTGCTATTGACTTGCAGATAAGTAATCTTCCTAGGACAAAGGTTACAGTAAAACTGAAAAACCATGTAACTAGCAAACTTTATGGATTCAATGGATGGACTATGGGTGCAGGTACCAATAGTTCAGTACTGTCTTAAAAGCTTAAAAGCTCAGCTTCTTTTTTTTTTTTTCCTTCCTAGTTAACCTCCACGTACTTCAGTTTCACCATGTGTCAGATAGGAATAATGACAAATTTTACTTACTTTATAAATCACCGGTGATTCTTAGAAGACAGGATAATACCATATTAATTAGTTTGGGGCAAGGCGAGATAAAGCCTCAGAGATATCTATCTTCTGGGTTTATCTTCTAACAGATAGATATGCTTCTAACTAACAGATATGCTATGAGTCTGTTTGTTTGTTTTATGCTTGTGAAAAGGAGAACTCAAAAAGTGTGATATTGCTTACATAAATGCTGCCATGGCTCTCCCAGTGACAGACTGTTATTTATTAGAAATGCATAGAATTCCTAGAGTTCAGTTTAAGTTGTGTCGATTTCTTGATCCATTGCTTTAAATTTATTTTTAAATTTAAATTTGTTGGCTCAAATTGCACTGAAAAAATAAGTATTCTCAATTGGTGTGCAATTTCCTTCTGCACCTCTTACCTGCAGGCGGAAGAGCTGAAGGGTTTGGTCTGGAGCAAGGCAGGAGTGATATGATGCATGACTACTTAACACGAAGGCTCTGCTCAGGGCTGGGCTGGATTTTGGCACGTGCACGTTCCCATCCTCTGCTTCTGCCCTGGGACCTACGGAGGGGGAAGCTGGGCGATGCCTACTCCTATTTTGTCTGCCCTGCAACTGGAGGACGTCGGTCTCCAGAAATGACAGCCCATGTCAAGCTGCTTTCAGCAGCTCTAAATTTGCTAATGGCGTTAATCTGTTTTAAATGTTTTTCCCCTTTCAGAGTCTCTGCCCTTTGTCAATGGGATGGGACTGGCCTCCTTTTGAGTTTGAAATGTGGAAACCTTTCTGCTCACTTGCCAGACAAGCTTAGCGTTGGATGTAGCAAACGCAGTTTGATATCTCCAGCAGACTGTCTCCTCTCTGTGTATATTATTCCATAAACCCTTCTCAACCTGGAGACAAAAGCTGAAATGTCACAAAGTAGGCAGCTGCTTCTTCCTAAAACACCTGTGAATCATTTCCCAGTGGGCATGAAGATGAAGATAACCTGGAAGGCTTGCAGGGACAGGCTCCATTCATCACCTCGCAGTTCCTTGCTAATCTGTTTTAACCCTCCCAGACACTTTTTTCATCAGTCTTACAAAACATTTCAAACTTCTTGTCAGGCAGGAGGACTGTGTTGACCACTGGATATATGAGGAAGCTGGGGTCCAGGAACATCTGACCTGAATCTTAAACTGGCATGAGTTTAAGGTGTTTGTGAGCTTTGATTTCAGTGAATAATAAGAGCTATTCTTATTTCCATTATTGTGAAAGCAGCTACTGACACTGCACATTGGACACCTGACAGTCCACAAACTAATATTGTTGTATGTTGTCACCTCGGTGATGCAGTTACCTTTCAGTAATAATTACACAACACTAACTGTGATACAGATATAATTGCTGAATTATTTTTAGTATCTTGGGGAAAGCTCAATAATTGTCCTAGATGCAACAGAAGTATGCTGTTTGTCTAAAAGAAGAAAAGACCTTTTACGAAGAGATTCTGCCCCCCCCCCCTTTTTTTTTTTAAATATAGCATCTTCTGTACTCCAGGTAAATGAAGGTGACGTACTGGTTGATGGAGAAGAAACTATTACAAGTTGTTGTGTTATATGTTTAACATGAGCTCATGCGTAATTTAGAGGCAAAAGCCTATTTGCTGAGGATTAATATAATAATCCCTGCTCTTTTGTTTTAGTGTCTTGTGGCTGAGCTGTCTGCTGGAGAGAGTGAAAAGAATTTAGGCAATAAAATTAAAAAGGCTGGATTGCTTAACCGTGAAGCAGGGCCAGGCTGATACAGGATGGTGCTGCCTGTTGTATCGCCAGGCTGCAGCAACAGGCTGAGGTAAGCTACAGTTTGCTTCACTTCATGGGTCTTGAGGGGTTCTGGTTTATAGCTGTGTTCTTCCCACAGAAAATTCTCTCATGTTGCTCATATTTCTTTTCCCTATGTCCTTATATTGTCAAACCCACCCATATAATTAAATAGCAGAAAAAAAATCAGTTATTTTTTCTATTTTTTTTTTTGTATGTTTGAAGTTGTGGGGGTGCACTCTTGCTCATGCTTTTCAATTATTTGCGACAACCACAAAGGCTAGAGGTATATTTGTTTAGAAACAACCCATCCACACCCACCCCACAGTCCCAAATGAAAGCTGAGTAGCTCACCTCATTATCTGGATGGAAGGTTTTAAGAAACTCTTGGAATAACATAAGAATTACTATAACTAGGTAACCAAAATGAGATTTGTACTCAAGTTCATAACAAAACACCTGTTGTTTGGTGTGAAGGCCCTGACAACAAATAATGCCAATGTCTTGTAAAGCCTGCAAGACGGTTTAAAAATGTTCTTACATGAAGTCGGGTAGAAGCAGGAATATTTTTCAAAGATTTGTTGTATCTTGCATTGCATTATTACTCTCTCTGAATAGCTACTGTGCACAAAAACTGAACTAAAAGCTTTGTGGTTTGTTCAAATGTTTTCACTTAGCTCTTTATTAAATAGTTATTTGGTATAGTTCCTCTCATAATCTGGTATCCTTCGCTAATGCACTCAGGACACGTATCAACAGAGCAAGTGCATTATAAGCTTATTAATTGTTTATTTCTAAAGAGGCCTAAATTTTTGTTGATATTTGTTTCCTAAGTAATAATTACTGTGCTAAGCAGAGTAATTGTGAATAAAAGAAAATACTCTCAAGAACAAGTAAAATGACAAAATGTGAACATCATTCCTCTAACTCTTCTGCTTTAGTCATAAACCCAAAGATACGTTTAAGTTTTAACTTTTCTTAATAGTTTGTGTGTTTGGGGAATGCGTACAGCAAATCAGTTTTTCAAATTAATATGTTAAATGACAGTGGATTTGAGCTCTGCATTCCCTCAAGTTTTCTTCTGTTTTAAAGCTTAATTTAATTTCCTTCAACACTAGTGTCTTTGGAATGCATTGCAATGTGGTCTCAAATATTTTATGAAATAAGCCATGATTTTAGCTCTTAACATATATGAGCGTGCCGTTCCATAACTAAATGTACTGATTTGCCACAGAAAGAGTTGTGTTAAAGGTTGATATCATCAATACTTTGTGCTAAAGTAAGTTGCAAAGGTTTACTATTTATTTAGATCCATTTAGTTGCCTTATTATTTAAGAAGGCAACATAATAGGATTATACCAAAGCTAAGCCATACCTGTCCACACAGAAAAAAAGGTGTGTTCGTTATTTTTTAGTTTTGTTTGGTTGGGTTTTTTTTAAAAAACCTTGAAGATTTGTCAACAAAAGAGTAAGTATTGCTGCCCACTACTGAAAGATTTGATTTTTCCATCATCTGAGTGGTTTCTGGATTGAAAGACTTGGCAGATATATTGACTAAAAAAAGATTTTAAAACCCAGAAATGATTTCTGTAGCTAATGTAGCCTTTTTGTGTACATGGAAACTTGGGCCACTGTTGTAGCTCCACTAACAAAGACCTTCAGGTAGGTTGTGATTTCTTATATCAGCACAACTTGTGTCAGAGTAGTTTGTTCAGTTAACAAAACTACGGTCCTACTCTAATTGGCAATGATTGGCAATGTCATATTCTAACTGACATGAGGGTGGTGAGACACTGGAACAGGCTGCCCAGAGAGGTGGTAGATGCTCTGTCTCTGGAAATATTCAAGGACAGATTGGACAGGGCTGTGAGAAACCTGGTCTTGTTGAAGATGTCTCTGCTCACTGCAGGGGTGTTGGACTAGGTGACCTTTAGAGGTCCCTTCCAACCCAAGCTGTTCTATGATTTTTCCCTGGAAAACACTCTTATTTTTTCAATGGTAGGGACTATTAAAAGGAAGAGGGAGACATATTTAAACTGTCTTATGCATTCTTTCAGACTAAACATAGGCTTTCAGAGAACAGTGAATCTGATGATATTAATAAATATTCCCTTTTCCACTTCCTTTCCCTCCTAAATTAGAGAGAGTCTTGGGGAAGGGCAAAGGGAAGCATGAAACACAGAAAGAAGCAACTGAACAGTGCCTGAATATAAGTAAATTTCTAACACTGCATGTGTTTTGTTTTTTTAAAAAAAGGTATCAAATCACACATCAGCAAGATATCTATCAAAATGAGTTACAACAAATATAAGAACTGTGTGATAAAAGGTAATCACAATTTACAAAGCACCTACTGTGTGGGAGGGTAAAGGAAGGGGATAAAATTTCATTGGAGATGAGGCTTGCAATTTATTTTGCAAGAATTAATATTTGAAGAGTCTTAATCAGCTGTGAAACATAATGAAGTTCATTAAATGATGTTAATAAAATACAAATAATCACTTATTACTGCTTTTTATCTATATTACCTGTGAGAGTTTTCTATAAGCATATAAACTGATCTACAAGATACAGGGATTTTTTGCTAATTAGCTACTCAAAGCCACTGCTTGTGACTCCAAACAACATGTGGACCACTTCTGGAGTGCTGTGCAGTAAACCATTACTATTGTTAGCCTCTGGGCAAGCCATGCCCTGGCATTATAATTTTTTTTTTTTCATATGGTCTGCTATGGAAACCTTCCTTTATGATGAGAGTCATGATCTGCTGTTAAGAATGTCCTGACAATTCACTTTTATCTGCTGAAAGCATACTGTCTGGGAGCAGCACAGAAAATACTCAACAACAGTCATTGTATTAGATCAAGACCTAGTCGCATAAGGGTAAGGTCGTCTGCAAAAGAATAGCAGATATTCACAGGACAGCAGCTTACTGCTTTCTGCCAGCAACATCTCACTGATGTGAGGATAGCATGGCAGCGTGTACCAAAGAGGATGCTTGGGACTTGAGGCAAATTGGAGAACAGTTAAAGGCTCTTGACCATCTTATCCTTTGCTTGGCTGCCCCCATGGCTTCAAAATGGTGCTGTGCAGCAAGTACAGTCAGATGAGGATGGCTTTGTGAGGGGGCTTAATATGCTACACATGCCTGCATCAGCCTGCATGTTCGGCAGCCACCTATACAGGGAGTAGGTCCAGAATATGGCACAATCAAAGTAATAAATTTAAAAGACAGACTGCCAGTGGTGGGCCTTCACTTTAAAATGGTTGGGTAAAAACCTACTCTGTTGACCTCAGGATACCACCCATTAATTGCAGGGATCTTCTACTTCTGGAGGATTGTGTGCCCAAGCAGAGAAGGAGAAATTGAGAGTGGTTCATGGTGTCTTGCAGTAGACTGTCCATCCCCAGATTATCAGGGCACTTTTTCCATTTCATTCCAAACTTCCCTCCTCTATGCAGCCTCCTGCTGATTTCCTCTAACGACATCAGTCATGGTAGGTTTTCTTGTAAACAATTATGCGTTTGTGTTTCAACCCACTGTTACATGTTGAAGTATGCAAAAGCTAAAGGAACATATGAAAGAATTATGCAAGACCATGAGGACAGAGGGCAACTTCCCTCTGAAACTCTGTGAGAATCTCTGAGGCACAGCAGGTATATTGCAACCAGGGTTATGTCATAAGTTTTTCTCAACAGTTCTTCTATAGTTAGACTGACAGTTACCATATGAAAAAGTTCAAGTCTTGGTACCCTTTCGGTTACAGATAGTCATAAAAGCATGCTTCTGTCTGTCATTCTGCCATGACTCTTGCAGAAATATAGTCAACACGCAGATACACGTGATGTGTGCTGTACTTGGCATTGCTGTACGAGCTAGGCTCTGCATCTGCCATCTGTCCTGCAACATAATTCAAGTCTGTGATGCTTTCTGCTGAGCCCCTTGGTTCATTCCTCTTGTTTGTGCCTGCTGTAAAACTGCCTAAGGAACTTCTGTGAGATGAGGTTCATGGTGTGGGTTTTGCTCTCCTCCACTCCTACCGCCGAGTGCTCCGGAGGTTCTGATCAAATTCCAAGTTTGCTGCAGCACAGAGACTTTATCAAGGGCAAACGTGCTGTATGCAAAGCATGTTGAAGTGCCCTCTTATGAAATGAGGTTTGACTTTCTGTGATATCAAAAAGAACATTAAACCAGAATTTAATATATCCTGGGAAATCATATTTCACAATCTAATGCCTGGAGCCCTTTTCTTTTTAATATGAGGATCAGAATTCAGATCTCTCATGGTTTGCCTAAACATTTTATGTTAAATGACAGTAAGTTAATAAGTACAAAGTAGTGGGTGGTTAACTACTGTTTAGCAGGCTAACACTTTGTCTAAATGGGAAAGCTCTTGGTATAAGATAAAGAGCAAATTTAAAACAGTAAAACTAAATCCATGTAGCCACATCTTGTAGACACTCCTGTTTTGGTATTAAACTAGATGGGGTTATTTTAGCTTGCTATTTCTGAAGGCTTTTAAACTAAATAGTGAGTCTTATCCTGCCTTATCCTGGAACAAAGGTCTATCCACGTGAGGGAGTTGTGTTAATGCATCCCTAGATGCTCAGCCATCTTGGTAGGATTGTTTAAAGCCTTTGAGGCAAGGAGAGCTACTAGAACTGTTGCCAAGTGACTTAGTGAAAGGAAAAAAAGCTGGCATGTGCTAAATATGCAGTGACTCCTCTGATAACATGTGATAGCGTGGAACAATGGAGTGGGCAAGCTCGATAAGAATTTCCAGTAGCTTTGCGCTGAGGGAAAGGAGCTATGATAGCTGCGCAGAAAGCGGTTTGTCGTAGCCTGATGAAATGGCAACTTTTGTGAAATGAAAGGAGGGGAGCAGATGCCTTCCACCCCAGTCAGTAATGGGCTGCTGAAGCCAGGGTGGAATTATCATGCTGGGACACTGCTGCGAAAGCTACTGTAAGCGTCGCCTGCTCCTCCCGCAAGAATAATGGTAACGATAGTATTAAGATAATGTCAGACAAGGGTGATGTTAGTATAAATGCTAATATGTCTGTTCCAAGGGCTTTATGAAATACCAGAAAAAGCACTATTGTAAAAGAGTTTATACTATAGTTGTCCTCATGAGGAGAGTGTAGCATCTCCTGCGGTCATACAGCATGATTATACATCATGTTTTCTCCATTGTCAGATAATACTGTAGGGGATTGATAATAATTCTGCATAGTTTGCTTAGATATGAACTATGCAATCCTACTTGTCCTAGCAGTTAGCTACAGTTAAGTCTTTTGAGTGTTTCTTTAAGGAGGAAAAACGGATTATGAAGTTGGGTACATCTTTGATTCAAACAGTTTACAAACAATACCTATAAATCCCTGCATATGTTGTGTATCAATCAGCAGAAGAAAGTTTCTTTGCTTTCTAGCTAAGCCTGTTCTCCAGAGGTCTCTGTTACTTTTTTATTTTTTCCCCCCAAAGTGTTGCCACAAATCCTTCTCTGCTGTCTATTGATTACTGTGCTTTGCTGGTCTTCTCTCTCATACATGCAAGGCTCCAGCAAACAGCATGCAGCCTCTAGCTTTGCTCTTTTCTACTTGACACGCATGTTTGCATTTAAATCCCGTGGAAAACTCCTCAGGCTGTGCCTGGCTTGATTCCTATTTGTTACTTTTTCACAGAATATTTTGCTGGTGGTTCCGATCTCCTGAGTTTCCTATTTCATTAAATAGTTGAACCGCTTTCTGTATCTGTACCGGCATTGCAATCACCAGCTTCAGTGGGTGTACCAACCATGCGCTAGCATGGCCTAACTCTTCAAGGTGAAAAGAGATGAAAAATTCAGACCATGGAAACACTTGAAGGCCTTTCCTAGACTAGGCAGACAAATGTAATGCCCTTGATTAGGGTTAGGACAATCAAGGGAGCTGATCTTTTACGGAGACCACATTGCAACAGTATGCAAGCATTGTAAAATTTACCAGAGCATACCAGTACTGTTCATAGGTATGAAAAATGAAGGGGCATTTAGGAAACTTTCAAATTCCCTGCACTGCATTGTGGGATGGAATAAAAAGGTCCAGTGCAGCTTCATATCTGCTCCTGAGAGAAATTTCACTAGCTCAGTGAGACTCTGCTCAGAAAGAGAAACCTTGATCTGCTGTTGCATATATATATAGATGAATTATAGCAAGATTGTGATATCAGAGCGCTGCAAGGATGAATGCCCATGCTATGGTGTCTTGGCTAACTTTGCAACTTACATCAGCAGATTAAAAAAAAAAAGAATTGCATTATAAAAAGCAAACAAAAACATTTTCCATATTTTTTTCTTTTCAAAGTGCCTCAAGAAGGTCTAAATTATATGAAGTTGGCAGGTTCAAGTGTGACTCAACTCATTGTTTTCATTCTCTCCTTTTGGCAGCCTTCAGTAATTCCAGATGTTATTTCTCTAACCACATGGAAAAATTTTTATTAAAAAAGAGGGGTGGGTGGAGGGGAGAGAGAGAGAGAAACTGTTTTCCTGCATTTGGTATATTTTTAAAGCAATGATGATATTGCGTAGACAGGGCTCATGTGCAGCAGGCACTAAGGCTAGCTGGAGGCATGCCCAGGAGGAGAGAGCCCCAAGATAAAAGGCTCTGTGTTATAGGGGAGAAATGAGAAGAAAGCCAAAAGCAGCTAGTTAGTTCAATAAAATGGTGTTCTGTCCCTCTAGGACTCATTTGTTGGGAATTGGTTGGAAAGGCCAAATGGGGAATTTACCCTGAACCCCCTATGTTGAGGAAGCTTGGAGAACTATAGTAGCATGTCAAGGAGAGAATCAATGTTTTTCTTGCACTGTGACCACAGGGGAATATATAGTTAACTCATAAATAATGCCTTGCTCTGAATGGAAGAAGGATTCATGTCTGTTTGGACAGTGTGCTTTTAGAGCACATAAATCCACTTACTTTGCTTGGCTCACCTAGCATTGCTCAGCTTAGGGAGAAATGGAGAAAGCACACCACTTCCTAAGTTAATACAGAATATAGGCTTGTGTGTGTTGTGGTAGTGCTGCTTTACAAGGTGAGTCCAGCCTTTCCTTCTGCATTTTTGAAGTCTCCTTCAGTATGCAAGAATTCCAGAGGTCTGACCCAAACCACCCCTGTGCTAGAGGGGCTAAAGGGCAACCTCTTTCTGCAGTTCCCAGCCCAAGAAGAAAACAAAAATTGGTGGACTGAGTCACATGGCAACAAGTGCCTCTTGACAACAGGGGATAATCCTCAGCTGAGCAAAGCTGAGCTTCTAAACTCACGTCCCACTAGGAGCGAGCCATCATGGCGTGTTTACAGCCCCCCCCTCTGGAGCCAAACTGCACCTTGTACCATCATCGGTGGCTTGCCTTTGCAACCCAGCAAGACGCTTGAGAGCATAAGCATGTAAGCTTAAGACCATTCAAATTTAGTAAAATAGTAAGTAGGGCATAGAAGATCACCCAGTCTCTGAGCTATCATGTAGAGTACCAAATCTTATTAATAAAAGCTGGTCCAGTGAATACACATGTAGTATCAGGCTCAGAACAAAGCACACAGGAGGAAAAACCAATGTGCTTTTGAGAACTGTGAGTTTTTCCTCTTAAATGCAGCTTTTACATAAAGGACCTCATTGACACCTCCTTATAAGACCAAGTTTTGGAGTTTTCTCGCTCTAAGGGAAAAAAAGAAAACCCTTTCACTGTGAAAAGAAAGGCCAGTCTGCATCTAATTGATTGGCTTGCCATGGTTTACTTTTTTTGCTGATGCTGCTTTCCCTCCTCCCCACCCCCCAGTGCACAAGATGCAGCAAAATGGTGTGGTGCTAGCAAAAAAAAAGAGAAGGGTTTTCTATCTGTAGGTGGTTCAGTACTGAGAGCCCAGAGAGGAAAAAAAAAATGCTCTGTTGTTGTCGGTAAAAGTGAGAACTGTTACTGGAAAACATTTTGTTTTGAGATTAGTTGGTGGTGAGCCATGACTAATGCTCATTGTGCCAATATGTGCTTGCGTTTGGGTTACCAGGTCCCCCTCTGCCCCCCTTGCTTGTTTTATGTAGCTGATGGAGCCTACTAAAACTTGTACTGTAAGGTCCTTGGTGCAGGGACTGCTCCTTGCACATTGCTTAATGCAATGGAGGCCCTGGCTTAGGACTAAAGGCTTTGGGCATTATGATAGCAAAAATAGTAAATTCAGTGGTGGTTCTTGGTTGCACTGACCTTTGCAGCATCTGGGTCACTTCAGTTTGGGGACTCTGGGGACTCGGAGCTGATGTTGGCTTTCACTCAGGGAGTAGAAGCCAAGACTCCAGCCATGTTCATTGTGAAGTTTTCAAAATGGAGAACAATTGCTGATTGAAGTCCAAGACATTTTCTGGCTCTGGTAATCTTGTGTTCGGCATGATCACAATTAAATACGTTCAGTTCTGGTTTTAGGGGCTTAGTGGGATGTATTGTGTTAGAAGCAAGAGAAAACAATGCATTTGTTACTGGTTTTTGTTTTATTTTAGGCATTTACTTACTTGGGGTTCTCTGGTTTTGTGGATAACCCTGAAGATCTTGTAAAGCTAGTACTGATCGCTTTACTTTTCAGTAAAAATAAAAATGAGAAAGAAGGCCACATGTAACTCTTCTCTCCTTCAGGTATTCCAGAAAGAACTGGCAAATTAACAGAAATCTCTGTCCTCAGATCATCAATGATAAGACATTATGCTGGGAAGTGATGTGATGATGCAATTGCTAACAGCTAAGAAGTGCTTGTTCTAGCACTGACTCTTGGTGACCTACACTGGACCAGATTCAGACAGGACTGCTACAGTCAACAGCAGTTGCAAAGTTGTAACAGCATACATTTTTCAGAGCATATAAAAGCCTGCTGGAAGGATTCACCTAAAACAAAAGGAAACATGTTTGGCAACATTGCCTCTAGCTTGTGTTTGTTGCCTTCTGTGTATTGTAGGGAGAGGACACAACAACTACGCTGCTTGAAAGGAAGATTTAAAGAAGCAAGTGTCCGTATAGAAAGGATTGGTTTTGTTCTGTTCCCAGGGCACTGTTTAAAAGAGGTGTTTGTGTACCTTGGTGACATAAAATAAACTATTAAAAATCCTGGGTTTTCAAACCCCTGTTGCATGAGACAAGGTAGGGAGTACTCTGAGGAAGTCAAATGTGTGCCAAAATATTGGACCAACCAGACAGGCAAAAGCTGACAATATTGTTGCTGACGGTATTTTTTGCCGCGGGTTCAAATACTTGCAGTCTTTAAAAATCTTTATGGATTTCTTACACTATGAGGTGTTAGACAAAAGTCCAAGCTTTACTGAGTTCCCACCATCTTATAAAATCCTTCCTAGAGGGAGGTTTAAGAAAAAAGCCTCTAGTTTAGAGTCCTGCTGGCTGGCTGGCTGACCTCTGTTAAGGAATAAGTGTTTGGTGTACTCTGATTCATCATGGTTCTTCATACTTGGTTTGTATATAGCTGTTTGCTTTGATAGCAATTCAGAAGAACCACCACTCAGCTTTTCTAAAGTAGCTGGCCATCGTTTTTCTGCTTCTTCTCCAAGTACTAGCAAAGCCTGATATCTTTCTTGTGTGCAAAGCAGCTGTAGGCAGCAGCTCTTCAACTAGACAAATAGTTTGACTAGAGAATGAGGTTTTGTAATTTCACAGAATCAGAACGGTTTGGGTTGGAAGGGACCTTAAAGATCATCTAGTTCTAACAACCCTGCCATTGGCAGGGATGCCTTCCACTAGACCAGGTTGCTCAAAGCCCCATCCAGCCTGGCCTTGAACACTTCCCAGGAGGGGGCATCCACAACTTTTCTGGGCAACCTGTTTCAGTGTCTCACCACCCTCACAGTAAAGAATTTCTTCCTAATGTCTAATATAAATCTACCCTCTTTCAGTTTAAAACCATTCTCCCTCATCCTATCACTACACGCCCTTGTAAAAAGTCCCTCTCCCGCTTTCCTGTAGGCCCCCTTCAGGTGCTGGAAGGCTGCTAGAAGGTCTCCCAAAAGCCTTCTCTTCTCCAGGCTGAACAACTCCAACTCTCTTAGCCTGTGTTCATAGGAGAAGTGCTCCAGCCCTCTGATCATCTTCGTGTCCCTCCTCTGGACTCGCTTCAACAGGTCCACGTCCTTCTTCTATTGGGATGCCCAGAGCTGGACGCAGTACTCCATGGGGGATTTACAGGATATGGTAAAATTTTTGTGTCTTTCATTCATGGTGTAGTGATAAAGAGAAAGCCAACATGTCATGGAAGTAAGGGTGAATAGTCAATGTACTATCTTTAGACTGTGATTAGAGTCTTTATAAAAATCAATATTGTTTTACTTAAACCATGAAGTCACCTCCTAACTGCTGTCTAAGATTTTGCTTAAGAAGGAAGAGCTGAACATGCTTGGTTGTTCACCCACAGGGGAAGTTGCCATAATTTATAGGTGAAGAGGTAGGAGGATCAATAGTGCCAAGTATAGAAAAGATATTAAATTGGGTAGCGTGGAGCCTGAAGGTCCCCGAGGCCTGTGGCAAATCAATCTATCCAATGGGGCAGGACTCCGTTTTGATCCTTCATGTAGCTTTCCTTATTTCTCGCATATGTGATGTGCTAATTCCCATCACAAAGTGGAAGGACCATAAGGAAGATGGAGTCATTGAGAAGGTAAATGCTAAGTACATTTTTGCAAGGGATAAGGCAGAACGTAGTCAGTTTATACACAAATGTTATAGGGAGAGGACTGGCCCTTTGAAAGCCTCTTAAAGGTATAATTGTAGCTCATTATTGAGTTATGCAGAAATCAATGTTATCAAATACTAATGAGTATGGAGGATAGATGGAGACTTAAAAATTGCTTTTGTTTCTGCATTCAAGGGGTGCCTGCCAGAAGTAATATTGTCTGAAAGCAATGTGACTATTTCTGGCAATAGGTAGTTTTGAAATACTTGACATTTTCAGTAGTTTTCAGTTGACTCAGGCAGTCTTAATTATGAAAGCGTGTAATGGTAGTAGGGGAAGCTTCATGCAGCAGTGAATAACACTCCAGCTTACTGTGAATATAAAGCAGGAAGTTTTTCAACAGAAGGAGAAAAGAGCAACACTGGGAAGTGCCCATGACTACTCTAAGGCTGAAGTGTTACTTCTGTCATCCTGGGGAGCAGATGAGTCTGGTCAGAGGCAAGACTATGACTTGAGAGACAGAATAAGAGTGAGAGTCTATGAAGTGGAAGATGCAGAATAATTCTCATTGATCATACTCTGTGGGGCCAACGGAGGTGTTGAGCAGGGTCTGAACACTGAGACTTGCAAGTTCCAGCGCGTCCTGTGTCCGTCATTTTGCTGCTATTTGTTGGCGGTCCTTCCCAGGGGCAGCACATCCTAACTGAGGTTATCGCAGTTGTATCTGCTCCAGCAGAAACAGGAGGCATATGAAGAATGGTGGAAAGCTAAGCTCTGCTTGGAAATCTTTGCCTAATAGGGAATATAATAATAATATAAGAACAGTTCCTGTTGTCCTGCCTCTGACAGTGGTCAGTAATGAGCTAAAAGAGCAAGGCAGACTTAGTGACGCTTTTTTAGTGTACTCTCCCAGTTTCAGTAGTGTGTTGCATTCTGGAGCCAGAGGTGGTATCGTCGAGCTTAGTAGCCCTTGATGGATCTCTGACATGGCTTTGTGCAATTGCTTTCAACCCTGGTGTTTGCAGTATCCTGTGGCAATGTGCTCTACAGCTGAACAATAACTAGTGCTAGAAACAGTCCTTTTTCTCTTTGTTTCAGAGTAACCTTCTGTTAGTTTCATTTAGTGTGCCCTCACTTTTGTATTATTTCTCTCTGCAGTAAAAAATGGTTTGTTTTCAGATGTATAAATACCCTGATATGGGTTTGCCATATGGCCTCCCAAACAGATACTGGTATTCTAAAGTGTTTGTCAAACAACGCTTCTAGAAGGTCAGTGATGTCCATCTCTTGTTGGTTGCATGGTGGGATGTAGCAAGGATGACAGGACTTATTGCTGCTGACACCTGCAGGTCCTCATGAGAGAAAAGTTAGTTACTAGGCTCTTAAGGTCTATCTTTCAAGTGGTTAGTCTGACTGCTTTGGTATTGTTGTTGTGTAGCTGGGAGAGGGAGATGTGGACTTCTAAGAGGCTGTGGTATGACTCAGTTGTTGTACTGTGCAGTTAGGATTGTAAACTAAATAAAACCAGCATCTCTTAGAAATCTTGGATCTGAGTAGTTTGTGACCAACGCAGTTTATCTAAAATCTGCAACTGTGTCTCATCTGAGTATTTGTAAGAGGAAACAACTCAACCTGACTAAGAACTTTCAAGATCAGACCCATAGTACTGGTGCTACTAGTAGATGATTTAATCTGCATACAAGATTTTAATTTCTAGAGAACTGCACTGGAATAACTGCTTCAGCGATCTCTACCTGCTAATACTGTTGCTTTTTATGACAGACAATGTAGGTTTTCCTGTTTACTTTCCCAACCAACAAGTCAGTCAAGCAACCTTTTAGGTCACTTCTGAAGCATGCCTCACTGCATGGAAACCTTTATTGCTGGGATGAATGATATTCTTAGATATTCATGGAAAATAAACAGCAATAATCCTGACAGGAGGTGCTGGCAGAATGAAGTGTGAACAGGAAGCGATTAAAGATAAAAGGCAGTCTCAGGAGTTACCTGTAGCTCCCTCTGTGATTATAGGTGTGGCTGGAACAGGTCACAACACAACGTAGCACCTGCCGACAACAAAGCCAGTCGGGATCCAAAGTTCGCCCCTCTCCCAGGCTGGACACGTGGTATATAACCAAGCTGATCACAGCGAATAAAATACCTGGTGCTTTGCACACACTTTTTAGATTTGACTGTGTTTCAGAGTAGATGGAAACATATGCTATATGTCTTAGAATCGAAGCTGTAGTGACTCGTAGATTAAGCTTCCAAGACGTTTAGCATTAAAATATTTACCTTCATTTTCATTGTAATTATGCAGTGAATGAGGCAGAAGTCTAGGCAAAACCAGCATGTGATCGTGTAATAAGGATTGCCTCATAATGACAAGGGAGGCAAATGATGGTTGCACCATCCACCTTCATTAGTGTATTTCCCAACCACTGTGAGTTTGGTGGGTTGTGTTGGTTTGGTTTGCCTTTTTTTTTTTCTTTTAGTCGCATTGGCCACCTTCCTTATAGAGTTAGTGTAAGTTTAAAAAAATACTGTATATACTCTCTAATACAGAAGGTCATACATGTTATCTATGTGATTATCAAAGTATCATTGTCTGGTATCAATTTTTTCTCTATTTTAATTTGCTATGGGTTCTCATGCATGAATAACAGGATATATTTGACAAATGTGAGCCATGTATTTTGTGCATGTTATCTTCTTCCATTTCTATGCCTCCAAACACTGAATCCTTGGGCTTTGGGAAGAGACAGAAAAAATGAAGTCGTGAGTAATACTTAGTGTTTTAATGGAGCTCTCTGAAGTTACTCTTCCAGTTTACAGCCTGGAATTGATACCCCTCCACACCAATTATGTAGCTTGCCCTCTGCAGCCTCCACCACCCTGACCTGTCTTCAGAGAAATCTTCTAAGTCAATCCAGAAGAGAGATTTTTTGCCATGGGGAGCACGATGTGTGAGTCTTGCATGGGACGCGCTCTTCCTGCAAATAGGTAGCCTGTATCTGAGACCAGTCATTTACATTTCAATTGATGTGGTCAAGAGGTGAGTGGACTACCTGGTGTAATTAGAACATGCATATGTAGCAGGTGAGTTCACAGAGCTGAGTATGAGCATCCTTAAACCGGTGGTGGTGGTGAAAGAGGGAGACGGAGGGAGGAGATCTTAGTGCACCATACCAAAACCCCTCCATGCTCAAGTCTGTCTCTGTTCCCCCCACTTTCAGATGGAGAGTGATTACTACTCTCTCTTATTTATTCCGACCCTTTTCTTTCCCCTTTGTGATTCCTTTGTGCTAGTGTTTGCCTTTGTTGCCAGGTCTCAGCCTGCTCAGGCTTTTCAATTGTTTACTGAGGTTTAATCTTCTTTGAAAGGTCAGTCTTGTGCTAAAGAAGGATGAGCACTGTGCCAAGCAGCAGAGTTTTGGGCATTCTGCATCTCTGCAGTCTGGGAGGTTCACTGTGTGGTACTCCTCATTAACTAGAGCAACCAAATTTACCGGGAGCAGAATGCATTACTTATGCAAGTCTTATGTAAGATACTCGGCAGAACAATTTAGACATAATCATTGAGGTAAGAGGGTGGTTCCAGGATGTACCCACTGTTCTTAAAATATTAGCTCAACAAATCAGCAGTAGGTAAGCAAAGGGAGCAGACTAGTTAGCTAAGCATTCTTTTTTGTTAATGAGTGTCTCTAAGGCACTGCCCCACCCGTGATGAAAAAAGACCGATCTCCCTTCTTTCGAACTGCTACAGAGAAATATGCTTAGACACCAGAAATGTTGCTGCGTTCCCTCACCTGGAGAGGGAGTAATTGTTTGGGACACACATGATTTGCAGTTCAGATTCCAGCTCCTCCCTGGGTAGGTCTGTTTACTCTAAACTGTTGGTGGGGTTTGGGTCTAAGGGCACTCACACACACAAATGGCAAACAGGTTTGACTTGACTGAGGACTTCACAGTGGGGAGGTTGGAAGCAAATTGCAAAGCCCTGGCAAAAGACAGACATAAAAAATGAAGCAGCCTAGTTATGTTTAAAAAGTCTTAAGTATCCAGCCTTTTGTTTCCTTTACTCACACCTTTGAGAGGAAACTGGCTTAAGAGGAAAAGGATAGCTAGACTGCTCCCCACAGATGTGTATCTTCACCCAGGCTGTCTTATGCAGTGCTTCTCCATGTTGTTTCACTCCTGCATTGCACAAGGCTGAATGCTTTACCCTTGGACCTGTCAGCTCTGGAAAGGATTTGGACCATCTGAACAAAGTTTCTAGGATTAAATGTTAGTTCCCAGTCATGCCTCCCAATCATTTTATTAGAGATGCATATATGTTCTTCAAAAACATAGAACAGTAACCATGTGAGTTTTTAATTGCTCATAAAGTTAAAATTCCCTTTGCTAGCACCTTTCAAAACAATTTTTCTGTGTTGTTTCTAATGTTAGGGCAGAATAGTCCTTACAGTTGTAACCAAAACATCTGAATACATATTGCTTTAGAAGACATCTTTTACCAGCAGGCAGATGGAAATGTTTCTGACTTGAAGGGGAGGGGAAGGAGTCTGCAGAAAGAGATGAGCTCTGACTCACATCTTCAGAGCTCCTAAAGGCCATGTTTGCACTAACCCTGCCAAGAATACACTATTGAAGGCCTTGTGGTGCTTCGGGGGCTCGGTGGAAGCCTTTCCGGAGAAGGGCTCCCATGTAGGCATGAGGTTATGGAAGCTGGTCAAAACACAGCTGTGAATCCTAACAGCATTCAACAAAACAGTGAATTGCTGACTCCAAGCCTCATCTTGCACCTGCTCTAACAGAGCTCTGCACTGCTGCAGCACCTCCTGGCACTGCCCCTGATAGCACCTACACCTGCGCCCCTCAAATTAGGGCTAGGGCCCAGAGTTTTGCTAGGGAAACGATGGTTTGGAAACTCTTCTGCTTTCAGATGTGAAGCAAAATGGAGAGAAGTTCTTTGGTTAAAAAGTCATGGCATGTGAAAAAAAAAAATGAGGTGTAAGTGAGACAGCAAGGGAGACTACGCTCATGTTATTTGATGTGAATCATAAAAAGCAACAAAAGTGTTGAAGTCCATCACAAATTCAGACAACCAAAGCTAGCTCAGTAGAAGATATGTGGGGATAAGCTATGTTGTCCAGTGTAAAATTTCAAATTAATTTGCTTCCGGTGTGTTCAGCGCTCTATACCAGCCTTCAGTGAATGTTCCCAAGTTTGAAATGTGCTACGTAGAAACTCATGACACATGGCTCCATATACAAGTTTTGGAAGTGAAATGTAAATTTTCTTTCTACAAGAATTAATAATCAGTGAAAAGAGCTGTGCTGGGTCTAGTACTGTTGCTATAGTTTGTATGTTGGTACTTAAAAAAAAAAAAAGGGAAAAATGCATGGACAGTAAGATAGGAAAGCCGACAGCTAAAATGCTTTCTAGAGACACTGCTTTGAGAAAAGAGAGTGATTGTGTACTAAGGGCTTGGAGTGGGAAGGTAAAGATACAGTCTGGGGCATGGCATTGTAAGGCAGATTGAGCCAAAACAGAATAGTGATGCTCAAAAAGGGGAGGATCCTGCCCCCACATCAGTGTTCATTCCTGGCTGTTGTGGTACTGACAGCTCTTCTTTTTTGTTGTCTGTTTTGTTGGTTGGTTGTTTTTTTGGCTATTATTGGCTCTGTGAAAGGAAAAGTGAATGCCAGAGATGGTGCCCTTGGGAGGGGACTGCGCCACATGGCTGGGACAGGGGATGGAGGGAGGCGCTCGCTTTCTGCAGTGCTGAGCTGTTACATTGGTGCTGGCCGAAGCTAGAAAGCACTGAAAGGAGTGACAGAAGCTGAGGGTTCATCTCTTCCACATCTGACTCCAGAAGTCAAACTAGAAAATGAGCACTGTGAGCTGGTATTGCAGGCAATCCACAGGTCCATCCAGGCCCTTCCTATGTACCTTTTGCTCTCAGTTGTGTACGTGCCGCCCTGTGTTGTCCTCATGTTTATTTGTGAGGCATCTACTGAAATTTAGTGACATCACTAATGCTTTTATTTTAACCCGAGGAAACCTGGGCTGATGTTTTCAGATTTGGAAACTAGTGGCAGAACCAACTTCTAAGGTGTTTGTAATTTTCTCTGCGGAAAAAAGAGGAAATGATCATTTATAACTTCTATGAGTCACTGCTGGTATTCAAAACCATGTACTATAAATGTTTCTATTAAAGAAAAATTTGTATCTGTTCCCCAGGAACACTGCAGGCCATCCAGCAGTCAAACAAGTGTTTCTGCTGAGGAGATTGAGCCTCTTCTCCCCAAGAAGCCTTTCTTTTTCCTCTTGCAGTATGTATAAAAGACACACAAAGCCAGCTGGTCAGATGGATTAGAAAGCACTGCACCATGTCAATGGGCACCCTTGTTTGTGTTGTTGAGAAGAGATTCTTAGTTAAGAAAGAAAGAAATGCCTCCCCTGTAATCGCCACTAACGAGGAGACCCTAGTGAAGTTTTTGGTTTTTTTTAAAAGGCTTTGGCAAAAGACGTTTTGGAGTCTGGATTAGTTTATGTTCCCTGCCCCTCCCCACTTGATCCTTAAGGATTTGCCTGAGTCATGGATTTTTACTGGGCTTGTTAACTCTGTTGTTCCTTTTTTTCAGCCAAAGGGATAAAGAAATCTTTTAGCAAGAGCCACTCACTGGGGATTAGCTGCGAGTGGACCGAACACAGTGGTGACTCCCTGGAGGGGCTGACCCCTGGCTCCCAGGTCGGGTGGTGGCTCATCTGGTACCTCCTAGCTAAGGCCAGCTGAAGGCTCCCAACAAGTGTTTCCTCTGTCCTCACTGATCTCCTTCCTCACAGTGACAGGCAGTGCAGAAGATGGGCTCTGTGTTATCACAGCTGCTATTCTGCAGAACCAGGGAAAATGATAAAGTAGATAGAATATCAAAGGATATGGTAACTGTTATTGGAAGGAAACCGTAACTTCTTTTGCCACCTAAAGGGACCTGTCTGCTTTCCTCCTTTATAATTTTCAGAGCTGCCTTTCCAGCAGGGGTTTTCCCTGCACAGCGGCGGTGCTTCAATTAATTGCGGAGTTGAAAGGTGGCAAGAGTGGCTTTTGGAAAAGTTTCTGTTATAGATGGTAACTCTGCCTGGTCCTGATGGTATCATGGATGCTGTGGTGGTGGCGGAGAAAGGTTTCAAGAGAGCTGCTTACACAAGCTTTCACTGCTGTGTGAATTGAACCCATTTACATGGGCTGGGAAGTTATAAGCATTTGGGATGCAAAATACAGTAGGAAGAGAAGCCAAAAATTAAACTGAAACCTTACGTGTAATGGAGGTCAGATTGTGTGTGTGTGTAAGGCTAGTATGTAGATGAGTATCACTGAACAAATGAGTTATGCAGATTAACTCTGCTTTTGAGAAAACAGGTTAAATACTATCCTACCCACTGTTTTACACAGTCTTTGAAAATCCTGGCTGTTTTACAAAGCAGTCAACTGCATCTCTTATCAGGTTATCAAGGGCTTGGATCAATTCATGATGAATAAGCATCCGACCTACTCTATTGAAAGGTCTGTCAATCATTGTAGTGTACTGGTAGGTTTTCAAGAAACAGCTGTGGAGAAGGAACCTTTCCCTCCTAGCTATTGTTAGAGGAAAAGTAACAAATTGCTTTCATTGTTGGAAGGGAGTGCCAGCTCTCACAGGGTCAGGTTTAGTGATGTGTGTTATTTTTTATGTGGATAAACTGGATGGAATTAGACGAACCTCCAGTGTATTAAGGCATTGCACCTTAAAATGAGGATTTCCCAACAAGTCAAAGGAATTAAGCTCCAGTGCAACTTAGATAGGTGCCCTGGCATACAACGAATGGGGAAGAGGGGAAAACAGTGGTATTAAATATACTGCACATATTTAAGTACATATGCATTTGATACGTATTCATGTGCAAATACAAACATCTAAGTGTTAGCTTTTTGCTTCCCAGCTATTAATTAGTAGTTGATAGATTTCTTGTAAACATGCATGGCAGAGGAATGCTCTTAGAGGCTTTAGAAAAGGAACAGGCTGTAGCAGCTGTAGAGGTATTTAGGGAGGGTGTCTGTGCATGAGGAGGCAGGCAAATAGGAAGAAGTTGTGTAAAAAGCTGGCAAGGAGCAGGAGTGATCAAGGAGGGGCAGGTGATCTGCAATAAGCATAGAAAGAGGAAAGCCTTTAGGATTAAGAATATAGCAAACTTTGTGCCTTTCCAGTGTCTCCTTTGTCACTCACTCTCTGCAGACCTGTTTGGTTTTTTTCCAAGTTTGTTGCAGGTGATGAAATGCCTAGTCAATACAAGCAGTCTTAAAACTGTTAGCCATTGGGAAACACAGAAAGCTGCAGTGTGCATTTCTCCAGCAACAGCAGCTCTCATGAGTGCATCAGATTTACCCTATGGAAAGCCAGGGCAAAAAATATTAGGTTAGCTTCAAAGTCTCCCAGTTGGCTGTCAGGGTCCTTACTGGCCTGGAGTAAGGGTTTGTGGCAGACTGCTGGGAGCTTGAGGAAGAGAGCTGCAGCTGGTGGTTTCACTCCTTGGCTGCAAAGAAACCTTCTTCAGTCAGGGTGCAGATTTGCTGAAGGTAGAGCGACGTGTTACAGCTGATCGTGTCTTTTTGTGCTGAGGTCATCTGGTGCTCCGTCCTCATCTTATTGCTCTTCTTCCCTGCTCCTGGTTGCCTACTCCCCCTTGCCGGCAGCAAGTCTAGTGCTCGTCAAGCCCTGAGTGAAATGGATTCAACTCACTGGCCTGGAAGAAAACTAACGTGACAAAAAAGTGAATTGTTTGCTCCTGGGTTAATGAACTGAATCAGCTCAGTGAAGGCTCTGATGAACATTAGTTTGATGCAAGAGAAAGGGTGTGTTAGCATAACTGGAATGGAGAGAAGAAAGGACAGGGTTGGAGTGCAGGATGTGCTGCTTTTGGCAATGAACTAACTGTGAGAGTGACTCAACTCTGCCATGTAACTTCCTGATAAGGGTCTTAATACTGGACTGTGAAACAGGAACTGCTTTTAGCACAAGCTGCGCCATCGCCTGTCATTATCATAGACAGCCAGTGGTATGTGTGCTAAAACATGAGATTACAGTGCACACGCAGGACTCCCAAACTCATTCAGAGAGAGAGCAAAGCACACGTGATAGATATTGACCACATTGTTGAATGCACTACTGCAAGTCGCTCTGGCACTGTAAAGGTGAAGGTTGTATCAGAACTTACTGGGAGGGGAAAGAGGTAATCAAGATGAAGGGAGATTTATTCCCAAACTCCTAATAACCGTCACGAAAGCACTATCCTCCCCAAAAAGAAACATGCTGTCTGTAGAATATGATGAAAAAGTGTTAATCATAGATTAATTTCCTTAGACTGGACTTTCAGGGTAGTCCAGGGTTCTCATTTATTTTGGTTCTGAAAAGCATTTATCACAGCTTTGTTAATGTTCACGTGACAAGCATTTTGGAAGCTCTGTTTCACATCAGCTAGCCAAGTTCCTTTTAGCTGTGTTGTGCTGGAGGTCAGGGCTGAGACCTTTGCCTCACAAGGTGACCCAAGAATTTGTGCAGAGAATTATGTTCTAATTTATTGGAAGTATGAAGGAGAAAGTTTGCATTTCATAGTGTGTTCACAGCTTCAGTGAGTTTGAACAATAAGGTCTCTAATGAATATCAGTAGTATGAGTAGAGGAAAGTTTTTCCTTTCCGTTAGTAAAGGAAAAAGGTTAGAGCTTTTACCCTTAAGCTTTTTGCCCTTATGTCTTTTTCTCTTGTCATTTCATTCCCACTTTGCATGCTTTTTTTTCTTGTTTAGTTCAAAGCATACAGCTAAAGTTAACAGAGAATGAACATATTGCTTTACTTGAAAGGTTTTATTTGCTCACAATATATGGTCAAACCATTTCCCAAGTAGTAAAATTCTGTAGACAGTGAATTGCAGAAGTTTAGATGTGTGTATGACTGTGGGACCCCCCCCTTCACCCCTTCTCAGCTTGCACCTGGTGTCATCCACATGATTCCCAACACCTCTGTGCTTCATTTGCAACTCTGTGTGGTCTTTGGCAGAAGAGGTGTGAGTGCTTTAGCCATGGGCTGGCTGAACGGTGAAGTGCAGGACTCTTGCTGCCTGTCCTTGGAAAGTCTCTGGTACAGGGCAGCATGAATGATGGGGCAGTCTCAGGGCTGGGGTTAGCTCTACCTGGATAAACCAGGCCTGTTGGTACTAATATGCCATCTAAGACTGTGAAATGGCAGTTGAGGACATCATGCATTGCAGCGTCACCCTTCAAACAGCTAGCAGCTTTCCTGCTGAAACAGGACATCATAAAAAGGTCTCTCAGCCCAGGGTGTATCACAGAAGGAATGAACCATGCATCTTTGCATTGGTCACACATCAAGGGATAGCCCTTAAACTTCAAAAAATAAACGTGCATTTTAATAAATGAGCCCATCTTCAATACTCTTTCAACTTAGTTGTAACATTTATTGGTATAACTGAATAACTGGAGGCATCAGAAAGAGCCAGATACCATACAGTTGTCCTTAATACAGTCATTTGTAGCAACTTCAGGATTCAAGTGCCTCCTCAGATCCTGCTGTGGCTTTAGGAAACCTTGGGCTTTGCCACAGTTTAGTCACGATTGAAAAGTTTGTCAAGGATTAGGAAGAGTTCTGCTCTGACCTGAGCTGGCTGTTAGCTTTCACGTGTTATTGGTATTGGCATTGTGATTTCTTCTCAAAAGAAGCAATAGCCTTTATTCACAGGAGGGCGACTCTCTGGAAATGAAGACTCTTATTTCAGTTTTTCTTCTTTTAGTTATAAATGCCTTTGAAATAAATCTGAAAATGCATGGTATAATTCAGATCAACTGGAGCAATATGTTCAGTGGATCATGCACAGAAAATTGTAGGTGTTCCTCATATGTCATCCAGATTTTTTTTTAAATGTTCTTGGCTATAACATGCACTTCTGTTGACCCCCCCCCTCCCCCCCAACCCACCGCTTACCACCTGGAATTAAGTTATTTTTATAATTGGCAGATTTTCTATAAGCAAAATGGTTCAGATTTAGCAGCTGGATGGAAATGCCTGGCATGCTTTCTGTGGTCATCCTTGATTGCAGACATTACAGAGTAAGAAAAATGTGCTGCAAACATGTGGTATGTTTGCATCTTTGTGAAGGGATTGATGACTGGCCTAGCTGAGTTACCGAGGCATAGGCCACCTAGTCTCCCCATTTAAGCCTTCCTGAAAGATCGGTGTGTCTTGAAGCCGGAAATTGGGTAAATCTGAACATAGAGCCCAATGGGAATGTTGAGTCTAGCAGAATGGTTTAACCAAGATTTGCTATAAAATGCATGATATACCCTAATACTCTTTTCCAAGTATCTTGAAGTTTTTCTTCAGTGTTGTTAGAAAGGACTTTAGAGTAACAGTCTCTATGGGGACCCTTCAGTGCTTCCTTACACCTCTTTGCAGATGCCTCCTTTTCTGCTCTACATGTTTCTTTCCATTTTCTGTTTTGTCTGAGCTCAGGCAAACTAGAGAGCACTTTAGAGTCACATTCCTCTGGCCCTGCATGCTTTCTGTGACACTGTCTAAGCTGTCACCCCTGGATTTCTACAGGAGGAAAGCAAATCATGACTGACTGAAGTACAAGAAAAAGGAGAGAACCAGATTTTTTTTCTCCCACGGTCCACACAGACTAAGAGAATTTTCTGCTTTTCCTCATACCAGAAATAAGTTCTTGAAGTGAGTAGGACCATGGTGGAGTGACGGCTCAGTACCACCTTTGATCCTGTTGCCTCCGGAGAAGCTGATCCTGAGCAGCAGGGACTCCCGCAGGTCCTGTTGGGGTGAGAGTCCCCAAGCCTGTGAGAGGGTGGCAGGTTGCTCCATCCTGGCGGGCTGTAAGTCCCAGTGTTCGATGTTGCCGGTATGTGGTTTTGACTTTACTGTGAGGTCCTCAGTCTCTGACGTTTACACACGTTTTCGGCAGCGGGACAAGGTTAAAATGATGTTAAAAGAGATAGCGGGAAGCTGACAACTGAGTGTCAACCGAGCCTCGGTGGTTGTCAGCCTTTCCCAGAGTGCTATAACTATTCTGGTAGAGATACAGGCCAGCTTGTAGACCTGCGTGTCTCAGCCCCTTGATGTTTTGCTGGATATTATTTACCTATGGTTTAGGCCAGGGACCAGGAATCTGGGGGCAATAGGCTGAGATAATTTCCTGGTTTCTCTGTATACAGCCAAAACTATGTGCATGGTCCTCTTTTTGTAAAGCTTCAGTGAGCCTTTGAACATGGGTGCCGTTAATGTGACAGGGCTGGGATTTTACTCCACGCATTCTTACATCTACATACATAATCTGCTCTGAGAAGCTTCAGACAGCACCGTGATTAAAAATGCCTGGGCAGGTCTCCAGAACTGCTGTCCCTGTGCCACATTTCATAGCAGTGTACTGATGTTGCACGTGCGAGGTGGCAGAGGGAGGAGGGTGACTTTCAGATCAAGTATTGAGCAGATAGTCCTCAGGGCTATAGGAGCAGGCGCTCTCTTCAAACCATCATTTTAAGTGGTAAAACAGGGTGTTGCTTACCAGCCAACACAACAGGCACTTGCCTGAGGCTCCCAGCACCCGCTTTGAGGCGTTGTAATACTTGTACGAACAGATTTCCTTCCAGCTCTCATCCTTCACTGGTTCTTTATGCTTCTTCTGTCTGTGCCTTCCTGGTTGCCTCCCCGTCTTGGTGGTCTCTGATCTGCTTGGGTGCAATTCCTGGGAGTGCTGCACTCCTGCACCCTCCTGTTACGTTAGGAAATGCCTAACCCATTACCTTTAAGAAATGTATATGGTAGGAAAGACATTGGTTTCCAAAAAACACAGCACAGAGATACAGACCTGTTCATTCCTTGGGTTTTAGGTCTGGGGCTCTGCTTTGATCCAGGCCTGCAAATGCTAGGTTTGAACCTGTGCCAGTGTCTGATCTGACAATGTTTTGATTTGAAGAAACATGCCAGTGTTTGATTATTTTTTTATTTTTTCTTTTCATGAAAGAAATTAAACTTGAGTGGTTTGAGAGGGAATAACTGAATTATTTGGAACAGTTTCTGTAATATGAAAATGGCGTGATTGATAGCTGTTGAAATATGAGTGACATCCAAACCCTGGGCCTCAGGACCCTGTGCTCAGAAAAGGGCCTGAGCCAAAGACAGCTGGGGAATCCTTCCAGGCTTTGCAAAACTCTTCGGGCAAGTTCACTAGCAAGTAAAACAAATGTAAATCAGTTCAAATAGAAAGCTAGGTTAAGGCAGATAGTTCAAGAGGTGCACTGGAGAAAGCCCTCGCCGCCCTTTGCAGTTGACCTCCGTTAGTTCCCGGTCTCCAGAGCATGACTGCTGAACCTCTCGCTTTCTGCTGTGTGCTAATGGAAACGGCTTGGACAGACTACCTGGAGCAAGGACATGAGCCTTTTGTCCCAGGAGACTTATTTGCTCCCTCTTGCTCTGATCATGGGGCTGCTTTGGCAACAATTTGGGCAGATTTTCTAACCTTTTGAAGAATTACTTGGGCCTGACTTTGTTTGAAGGAGGAATTCCTTGCACTGGAGCTTTTCCTTAAGTAGCTCCAAGTGTTTTGGTGAATATAAATCATAGCCTGATATTACTTAGAGCTTTTCATTTCTGTCTGCTCTTGAGAGCTATTTGTGCGAAGAGGTGCATTTTGAGAACCAAACGAATTTATGTCTATCTGAAAAATGAAAAGTGTCTCTGAGCAGAGAAGCCTACCGGTAAAATTATATCAAATTTTCTTTTTGGGTGACTAGTGTGCTAAGGCCATGGGAAGGCTTCGCAGACAAGAAAGCTGTATTTGGAGCCTGGAGTACCCTTGGCAGTAATGTGAATTGCCAAATATGTCTGAGAGAAATCAGTTTCCCTCCATGCCTTGCTGATCATTTTGGTGTGTAAAGTGAACCTCTGACCAGCACAGCAAGTGCTTCCAGCTGGTTCCTGCCCATAGGCCCCCTGGGTGCCATCCCTCATGCAAAGGAGCTGCACCTGAGATGAGGGGGTTGTCAGAGAACACTCGACTACATCTAATTTTTGGGGGCTAAATGTAGTATCTGCTATTTGATGTTTGGAAGGAGGACTCCTGTGAGCAGCAGTTCATTTCTGGCAGTTGCAATTGTCTTTGTAAATGCCTGGAGTTGCCACAGTCTGCCAAGTACGTGCCCATTGGGGCACTCTGATATGCCCATCTCTCCACAGCCTTGTTCTGCAAATTTATTTTCTGAATTTTTGCAGAGAAGTTCAGGTTGGCAGTCGCTGAGGCTGGGACCATGCAATTCTGTGGCCTAGAAAACCCTTTTGGTTCATAATGGCCGCAGCCTTCTCTCGTACTCAAGGTACAGGATATGCTTCAGGTCAGGCTATCCATCAGTCTCAGCATTTCCTTACCTCCCATCTGCAGTAATACGTGATTAACCCTTCTTTTGCATCAGCACAAATGCTCGTGCAACTCTGCTGCACTGTTTCAGGGAGCTGATTCAGCCAAAAAGTAACCTGAAAAAGAAGTGATGAGCTTTGTGAACGTGTTCCCCAGGAGGTCATGTAAGTGTGCTCCATGGGAGAGAGTGGAAACACACATGCCAGAGTGAGGGAAGAGCTCTAGCTGTGTGTTGGAAGAGTTTATACTGCATGCAACCTCAGTGATTTGGATGGGGAATTTACAACTGAGAGCCTTATCTGAGTCACTGACTAATTGTTAATATTACCATCATTACCATTGCCCTGCAGTAGGGAATATCAGGAGGCTGCAATCAGGACAGGAGCCTGGCTCTGTGTACACACCTGAGGAAAAGTGCACGGTGCTTGCAGTCTCCATAGATATGACAGACAAACAACCAATGACAATACAAACGTGCTTTGTTCAGAAAAGCTGTGTTGTTCCTCATGAAAAGTCCCTCTCACCCCTCTTACCTTGTATTCTGTCCAACGGGGCAGTAGCTTTGTAGAGGGTGCAGGAAATATGGTGTGTATAGTGCTGCTGTACATGGTACACCCTCGCAGCTGCAGGGAAGCGGGACTTCTGGGCTGTAGGTTGTCTCCAGATCGTAACAGTTACTAAGGAACTTATGCTACGGGAGTTTGTCTGAACTGAAAAAGTCCTGCCTTGAATGCCCCTGCAACAACAAGCAGTGGGTTTCTGTCTTATCTAATTTTGTTTTAATTGTGTTCTCCTAAAAATTCACTGGATGTACCTTATTTCTTCTGAGATAAGGTGAACAGTTGCTTCTCATTTATCTTCTCTGAGGCATTCATAACTTTATCAACCAGTGTCAGTTGAGCTATATTAATTTTTTCAAGTGAGAGGTGACCAAGCCTTTTATGATCTGGGCTGTTAGCTGGGGAAAACTGCAGCTATAGGGATGGGAACTGCATGGTCTCCTTTATAAAAGGGCTGAGCTCTCACCACTCCCATGGTATGATTTGCTCCTAGTACCTCTGGGAATCAAGGTGCATTTGCAGTTATATGCTACAAACTGAAGGAAGTATTCCTCTGCACATTGCTGCGAGTTTAGCTCTGTGACTTGATTCAGAGATATGGCAGATTTTCTTTTGTTGGATTAGCTGTTCTTGGTCATTTCTCTCTTGCTGAAACATTGTGCTCTAGTAGAAGTTTCTGTAACGAGTGTATGTATGAGCTTTTCAGCCACCACTGCCTACTGCCTGGCATTTTAACTTAGCTACCACTTATTTTATGTTATTACCTTGGGCTGTGAACTGCAGTTGAGGAGCAGATATATGCAGCCCTCATGACTGGGCAGCAACCCTGGGTGACGAGGGGAAGACCAGCAGGGGCTGGTGTCCTTTTTAACCGGTACTGTCACTCCTTTATTGTTGAACCATTTAAAAGCAAAAGGAGTGAACTACAAGCTTTGAAGGAGTGTACTGCCACCCTCTTTTCCTGAGGATCATGGTCACATTTCACTGAGTGTCATCTGTTCAGGGGCACACTGCATCAGCTGCTGCAGGTGCCTTGGTGTCCTTACTGCTGGACAAACACAATGTCACTTGGGGGAAAAAACAGGAAACATTTAATGAATTGGCAAGTTTGAGAGGATTTAATCAGTTACAATCAGTTGGCTCCCAGGAACCATTTAAGGAACAATTCCCTTAATTCAATTCAGAACAGAACTAGAAAGTGTATGCAGTATATCTAAGTCTTGTGTCCTGTGTAAGTACAAGCAATATAAAATAATTTATATCAGTTCTTTTCTTAAAAACTAATGATTATTTCCTTTCCCCATTCTTTGGTAACTCTAAGGATGTAATTAGATGTTAAATTGTATTTGACACAAGACAAACTCTCAGAAATACCTGCTTCCCACCCCTTCTTCTCGTGGCTCTTTCTGCACTGCAGTTTGTCGCTGCTCTGGTTGTGCTGATGCAGCCATTTGTGGGGTTGTGCTGAAATGATCCAGGTTAAACATCTCCATGCACAAAAGTATCCAGCAGCAAAACCTTTTTTTTTTTTTTTCTTGCCAAATCAGATCTGAAGATCCAAGCTGTTTTATTTATACACAACACTCCACAAAGTTGCACTGATCTAAGTGAGGTGGCACAGGACTGTGGTATGGAGTACAGGTGGGTGGCTTTGCACTCAGGGAAAATGGGTGGCAAAACAGGAGACTCTTTGAACAGAAGTGTGTACATCAGTGATACTGGTAATTCCAGATGCACCCTGTGGCCTAAGCCAGCTTCTGCTTTCAGTTCGTATGCACACACAGAGGATCCAGATGGAAGTGGACTCAGCTGGTGGACTACCTGTCAGTATGGTAATACTCACCGAAGATGACATTTAGGGGGTCTACCTCATTCTGATGTGTTTTTATACCTGTTTTATATTTAGCAAGAAATCATCTGTGGTCTCTCACAGACTATTTGAATAGGAGCAACTGTATAAAAAACAAGCTGAACACAACTCTTTACAGTGACTGGAAGGACAATACGAAGTTGAAAAACCAGGCTACTGACTTCAGCTCTATCTCTGTGTGTTTAGTTGCCTAGGTTCTCTATTCATGCCACAGTAAAAGATGATAGAGGCAGCTTCTTCTGAAGATCAGTTAGCATTTTTCACCCCCTTTGCTTACTAGTGTAGGAAAGATGGAATGATTTTCAAGGCATAATGCTTTTTCTTCCAGCCTATGTAGTTCCTGCCTCTAGTACAGTAAGGTTTGGCTGAAGATGCTGCATAGTGGTCCCAGCCTCTGTTCGTTTGAGTTCTGTACTGACATTTGATGACCAGAATGTCAAGATGGGTTTGGTCTTTTAAAAGCAAGGCCATGGAAAGATGTTAAGTGTCTGTGCATTGTTGGATTGCATCCTGGTACCCTGGAGCCTGCCTAGGAGAGACTTTTACTTTTCCTTTAACCTCCACAGAATCGTGTAAACCTGGATAACTCCAGATTTTGCCTCCTTTGAGGGAGACGGATAGAATTGATATGTAAAACCTTAAACACTCCGGAGCTCAACCAATTAAGAGCGATAATTACGATAATTACGAACTGGGTTGCAGCAAGCTCCCATTCACTTGCAGCATTCCCCAGTTTAAAGTTTCCTCAGAGGAGATGCAGGGATAACACTCCGGGGTGGGAACACTTCCTTTTAAAATTGCTAAGCAACATTATTGTCTTAAATGTAAATTAGATAATTAGTGAGGTCAAGAGACCACACAAAAGATTTTATTGGTTTGAATAAAATGCAGCCTGGCATCAACTAGTATAGTAGCAACCAGATTTTGTGAGTAAGTATGAATCACCATCTTAGATGCAATTTCACCTTGTGTCTCTCTCACACATCTACTGTGTTCCCAATTTATTATAGGGCTGTAATTATTTAAATACAGCTTTGTTTGCTATAGATACTGTATTACCTACTCCATTTCTACATAAGGGCTTGGCTTTGACTTCTATTTGGTCTTTGTTCTACGCTTGATTTTTCTTTGACTTTTCTCTCCTTAATGCTTTGTTTCTTCTTTTCTCATGGGGGTTTGGTTAGAAGTTATATAGACTATTTTTTTAAAAACATGAAGGTATGAGTTTAAGAGATTGTAAATTATAAAGCTTGAGTTGTCTTTTTGTTGATCAACCATGTGTTTTGCTTTTGCTACCTATTTGGCATGCACTTCTTTTTCATCCAGATGTAAGTAGTGCTACTAAAATGAAAAATCTGTGGCTGTGTTATAGTAATGCTTTTCACTAAGTTCTTCTTGTGCTAAGGGCTGTAGATCCTCCCAGCAAAAGAAACTTGTTATTCTCCAGATTATATTCTGAATACATAAAATAGACAAATGATGAGAGAAAAGATGCCGTATCACCTGCATCGTGTGCAAAAGGAGCAGGGGTATTGGGAAGATGCGGTGAGAACTTATGCGAAGTTTGCAGTAAGTTGGAAAGTGAATCCAAGTCATGCTGTTCCTGTTTTAGTGAATTACAAGTAAGACTTATCTCCCTTTCCTCCAGATTCTCCCACCCTAAATTTTGGATTGGTATTGTTGTTATGGAGTACTTTAAATAATAGTATGTAAATTTTTACCTGAAGAGAACATGGAAAATTTTAAATAGATGCTTATTTTCTGGGTAGTGTGGTTAAAAAAGCATTGTCTTACCTTTATTTACACATAAGAGACAGGGTTCCTGCCAAGCAGCCATGGGAGCAGGGCTTCTCCCAAGTGACATGCACTATGAGGTGTTTAAAGCAGCAGAGCTGGAAGGGAAGAGAAGACTGGCTCTGCCAGTTAAGGAGACATGCTAAATAAATTGAGCGCTTTATACAGTGGCAGGAGCTGAATCATGTGCCAGACAAAGCAGACAGCAGGCGTAAAGCCCAGTTAGCATCCACCAGTTATTAAGAAATATCTGACCACAGACACGAGGGTGACAGAATTGGATTTTATTTAATTCTTCACAGGTGTGGGAGGTTGCAACCCCTTGCTTTTACTTAGACTGTGCCTCTTTCAGGCTAGATGTGCAGCACGAGGCTGATGTGAAACCTCATTTTGTTTTCATGCCTCTTTGAAGAGGCACAGCACCCAGCTTTAGCAGGTATGCTGGGTGTCCTTGTTAGAGTGGGTATTCAGTGTACTCGGTGAGATAGGGAAATGGTGTTATCTTTCCTTTTATGGACAGTTATTGCAGCACAAAGTTAACAAGGCCTAGACTCTCAAAGTTACTTTGCCTGACTCTAAATGATTTCAAGGGCAGTCAGGCCTTGCATATTCCTGAGGCTTGAGTCTGATATGATTTTGTGTGTTGACACCAGCAGCGTGGGCTGTGTCGCTGTCAGAGCCGGGATTTCTAGGTCCCAGGCTAGTGGCTTAACCGCTGGACCAGACTGCCTTTCCTAATCTTTTGTTCAGATCTATGCCTTAAACCTGTCTGTTCTGCATGATGAAAACCACTGTGGTTTTTATGCTGAAGCTGTGCCTCTGAGCTTGAAAAGGCTATGTGCTTCTTGGGTATGGGAGCTCTGTTTTGTTGAACTTCCGCACTGTGGGAACAAAAAGCCCAAGTTACTGCACTGGGTGAGCAATACTCAGCACACACTCACCCCAGACCTCTTCACTGATTAAATCCTGCACTGTGAGATCATAGTGAAATAATAGCACAAAAAATTTGGAGTGTTTAGATTGTGTTTAGCAGGAAAATCTTCAGAAAAGAGTCCACATAGTAAACAACAGTGAAGTAAAGAGAACAGTGTTTCTAAAAACCCTTTGATCACAAATACACGCATTACATATGTGTGCGTGTAAATACAGAGTTTAGTAAAAGCAGAGATGAAATCCAGGTAATTAGCAGACTGAATTTTGCCTTGGTTAGAGAATTCTGCTGAAGAAGTGTGCTTTGAATCTGCCTGTGAGTTAGAGAAGACAACCAGTGGATAATTTTGATAGGGATTTAGGGAAGGGGGGCGCTGGGAAGAAAAAGCAAACTGAGCTCTGAGTATCTGTATTCCCTCCCACTGCAACGTTTATTGATGCTGTCTGCAGATTTGTGTTTGCTTTACTGCTGGTAGTTAGAACTGGTGATCAAAGGCTAGTGTAGCCGTACCCATGAAGGGACATAATTGGTTGGACTCTCTGAGTCCTCTGTAACAATACTCAGTTTTGTTGTGTTAGGCACTGCGCCACAAAGTATAAAACATTGTATGATTGCTGGGGCAGTCGGTCAAATATTTTCTTCTCGTCTCGATTCCTTTTATACAGGAAACCAATATAGCTCAGAGCCCAGGGATGAAAGCTTTGAACCTTGGGGGTGCCTGGTGCTTCCTGAGAATCTCACAGGGGAAACGTTCAGTCCCAAAACAGCTTTGCTGACAGATATATTTTTATAGGCTATTATTTTCCCTCCTCATTCTTTGTTTCATTTGAATATAATAGGCTTTTTGTTTTTAAATGCTCATCTGTTCCTGCTGTTTATATCTTCACCCAAAAATCACATTTGGTTACTGTTGAACATATGTGCTACAATGCCTGTATAGAAGGGACATTGTTTATTTTTTGAGTAATAAATTTTCCATCTTCCTTTCTGTCTTCTCAAAAGAATCCCATATTCCAATTTGAACCAAAAGGTTATAGACCTATTTATAGCTTTTGAATTTTGGCAGTGATGTAAACACGTTGTGTGGTTTTATGACTTCATGAGAGAAAAAGCTGGAGTTGCAGATGAATATGTAAAAATGTTATTTCCCTGGTTCTTTCTTTAATACATGAAGTGGAGAAAATAGTTCTGATGCAGCTCCTCCTGGGTGCAGTTTGCTGTATATTCTGAGGACCACTCCAGGGTCCAAGCAGAGAAGCTGTCCATGTCTTTAAGCTACCAAGGCAAGTTTCCCAATGGATTCAAACATGATCAAATTCAATGAAATAAAATGTACAGAACGGCTTTATTGCTTGGCAATGTTTAAATGTGGAATATGAGCCCCATGTTACTAGTGAAGTTATTTTTCTTTTTCATACCTTCCAAAATTATCTGTTTTGTTTAGTAATTTAGAAAGAATAGATGCACACCGTTCTGGTGTGATAGTTTTTAATTTAAACAAATAAGCAGCACCGTGTAGAAACACAAGTCTTTAGGAAACATAACATTGCGTGCATCCCGTCAGTTACAATTTTCCTGGAGGCGTTGCAGAATAGCAGGTCTCTGAAGCACCACTAAGTCCCAGGATCTTAAAGGCTGCAGCACACAAAGACTATCACAAAAGTGACAGTTACCTAGGCCGCATTTGTAAGGATATCCCACTGCGTCAAAGTGTTCAAAAGAGATTTAAAAATCCACCTAAGAGGCAGTCAGCATGCTTGATACTTGCATTCTTCATAGAAAGTCAGTCTGAGGGTGCTGAGAGCCAGCCTCCCTCTGCTCCTGCCCCTGTGCAAACCCGCACCCTCCAGCCCTGGGGGATGAAGCGGCGGCATTTGCCCAACTGCCCTTTGCACGCAGGCGACTCTGCTGAACACCAGGTCAGTGTGACATAAATGCACCACCTCGGACACATTGCAGCAGACTTCATTGCGAGTTCTTGCCCCTGGAAAGCAAAGCAAGCTGCAGAGCCAGAGGCAGGCTTTGCTCTCCATGCTGCTGCTGGCTCTGAATGACTTTTGGAGAAGTTCTTACATCTGGTTCTTAGTTGCCCATCTATAACTAGCAAGTATAGTGTCTGCCTTGGAGAGTATTTGAGAATAGAACTGGTGGGAAAAGAGACTTCTGTCCCAGAAAAACTGTAGAGATTAAAATGTTCTGTATATGTACATATGAGTGTATTTATGTATATAATTATTTAATATAGAACATATATGTAAATATATACATTTAGTCTCCAATTTAATCATAATGAAAATCCAAATAATGAAAATCTTCATTACAGAATATTTTCTCTCCTCCAGATTTGTTACGGTTCAGTCATAATGTATCTTATTGAGACAGTCAAATGCTTCATTGGAGTTTTGATATTCTGTGGAAAGAAATGGTTTTGCTGACAGGGGATTTGCTGCTCAAAAGTAGCAAAGTTTCAGGCATGCCTTTCTGTTGCATAACTTAATGTAGTACCTGGAAATTATTTTAAGCTTCTTGCAAAAGAACAGCCAGAGATCTATTACATTATAATTAATAATTACAATGCAATTAATAATTACTATTATGATTACTTAACCCTTTTAAGTATGCATGTTCTTTTTATATGCTTTCCTCCTTGCAGATTGATCATCTTAATTATGGTATTTCTGTTTGCATGTACTTAGCACCTATTAAAATGAAACTTAAAATGCATTCTCAAGCAAATTAGAAACTACTTTGTGTGTTTGGAGGCCATCTGTGTGGGAATGGAGTAGCAGTTTTCATCTCCCTGTGCTGACGGGGCTTGGACTTTGCGCTGTGTCTTTTTCCCAGACCTTTGACAGAAAATGCTCTCTCTCTGTTCTCAGTATTTTGAGCGTTACTGGTAATGGTCTAATGATTAACTCTTGGAGCACTGGGGAACCAAGTGTATGCCATCATCCCAATATAGTGCATTCTGCCAGCTCGTGAAAGAAGGAAAGCTCTAGAAGTTTGCAGAATTGATGCATTTTGTAACTGGATAATGTAATTGGCTTTTCATATTTCAGCTAGTATTAAGGGTTATAGACTCTTCGTCAGTGTTCACAAGCCCCTTGGCAATTAGACAATTTTAAAATCTTCAGTGGATAGAGGTCAGTATGCCAGTCTGCACAGGAAATGTCTACAAGACTGAACAAATTACAGATACCTGTTTCTAGGTCTCTTTAAAATTGTTTTTTTTTCCTCCAAAATAAGTGATAACATAAAAGGATAAAACCACCTGTGTAAATGGTCTCCAAAATCTGGTGAGATTATGCCTAAATTTGAACCTCACTATTTGCAGTTTGCAAAGTCCTGTCTACACAAGAAAGATGAGTTTAGCTTTGTGTTTTTTGTTTCTTTTTCTTTCCTGGCTGCGATGGGGTCATCTGATGCAGTTACTGCCCACGCTCACACAGATGTGCAGTGCAGCAGTGGTGCATCTCTTTCTATGTCAGCATTTTCAGCTGAGTTTGTGTGTCTGCAGAAGTGGCTCATGTCTGCTGAGTTGCCTAACCAGCATGGATGTGCTGGAAGACTCCAGGGTCTGAAGCATTATGCAGCTCTTCCTCTCCCTCAGATAAGCCCTTGTTAGCCATGTTTATATTGGTATCTCGTGGGCAGCTTTCCCATTCTGCTTCAACTGCTTCTCTCAGCACAGCCTGTGATGGGTAGGTCTCAAAACTTCTCCTTTCGCTCCCAGATTCAGATCTCTACATTACCAGGGAAGGACAGCTGAGGCTTTGGGATTCAGGAGATCTGAGTGTTGTGGTTTGTGTTTGTTTTTTTTTTTTTCTTTCTCACTGAAGTAAACTATAAAGAGGAGCGATAATATTTGCCTGCCTCACTGGTTCATGCAATGGTGTCTATAACAGTTTTTGAGATTCTTGCAGGAGAGCGCCCTTAGAAAGTAAAGTGCTATGGGTGGTGGTAGTGTGATACTATAACCGTGTCTGAATCTTCCATCTTTTAAACACAAGTCTAAGTTTTCTGCATCTCAGCTTGGAATCAGTTATATCATCATCACTGGAATCCAGGGCGCTCTGTACATCAGTAACGTACCAGTTACTTGTGCCTTTCATAGGCTAAAGAACAAGGAAAGAAAAGCAATGGATGACGGTTTCTGTCATGGATTAGAGCTGATATTGACCAGGTATTGCTTTCCTCCCTTCAGTTTGATAAGCTTTTCCAGTTTCTTCAGCCAGGTTGCTTTTATGCTGCCGCATTTATCGTTATACGGTGGTGGTTTTTTTATTGCTGATAATAGCTTATTGAGACTTAAGGAACTTTATTTGCTTAACCTTGGATCTCTGGAAGAGAAACTGGTTACTTTGAACCTTTCAGCCTTCTGCTCTTAAAAGTGTTGAAAGAAGCAGCTCTAATTTAGGGCTTTTATTGCAATTTTAAACATATAAATAGATGCCTTCATTCTTACAATCAACATCAAAAGGCCAGAGAGTCTGGAGTATATCAACCATATATTGGTCATTCAGCATTAATCAACTTACACATGCCTATGTCTCTATCAGGATCTCTTCTCCTTCCAATATGTTCACTCAGCCCCACTGCTGGAGGGATACAAATTCAGGAGGAATCCCAATAGGCCCCAGTTGTTATGTGCTGTGAGTGAGGACAGCTTGGCTTCCTGACATACTTTGGTACAAACATAGTGTTTTGTCACACAGATGCTTATTTATATGCAATGCCATTATGCTTCAGCCACGGATTTTGGATTTTCTGTTTGCGCTTCTCATGAAGATTGCTTAAAATAACAGATCTTAACTGTTGCAGACTGATTAGTTAATTTTATAACTGATAAAAACAATAAACTAATAAACATCAAAGCACTTGGGTCCAAAGTCCAAGAATGTAAAGAAAGAACAAATATCTAAATGTTTGACAGTTAATTTCCAGCCTATGTGTACATGTATATTTGTGTGTTATGACGCTTCCCTTTTTGTGTTGTACAGTCTGTGCATCATCACTGTTTAAATCCACTCTGTGTGTTGTGCAGTTTGTTTGGGCTTGCATCTTACAAGTTCAATATATTGGTTTTCATTAGTGCTTTGGTTCCATAAAGTGAATTATCTCTTTGGATGGGAAATGCAGCAAAAAAAAAAAAAATGTTGCTTCAGAAGGGCAATGTTCTTGTTTGTGTGCATAGGTATTACTTGACAGAGGTTGTGTACACTAGACTGCATGTCTTTTTTGTGTTAGCGACAATAAGATTTTATTGCATGTGTAATACCTGGAATAAAATTTTAGAAGCACATTTCTACCTACAGCAACAGAGTTAAAACATACTTTCCTATTCTTCCCATTCTGATGTTTGCTTTCAACCCTGCTGTTACTACTTTCATGCACTAAAGATAAGCTCACTCGCCATATAAATCTAGTGGTAGGCAAACTCTGCCCTGAAAAGCTTGTATTAATGTATAAGAATGCTAATACTCTTGCTAGATAAGCTACTTATGCAAAACAGGAAAAGTTATTAGATCACACGTGACCTGCAGTCCATGCAGGAAGTATGTAAGAAATACAAAAATTAGCCCAGATCTCCCCAATTTCCAATCAGTATGTTAATCAAAGAGCATCTTTCCTCTGTTAATTTCCTCTCTCTTGCCCTTCCTTATCTCAGGTACACACTTTATGGTGATAGTCCCAATAGCAATGCATGACATAAAGATAATATATGGAATATCTGGTGGGGAAATGTAAACTCTTTCTTGGTGTCCCCCCCCACCCTCCTCTAACAGTCTGTATTGTGGCAGAGGGGGCAGAAGCTGCTGGGTGCTGTGGTTCAGGAGTGCAGCTGAGCAGATCTACTTGCTCACCTTTGAGAAAAGGGGCCTGTCCCTCTCTTTCCCTGCTGCTAACTCTGGTGTACGTAGGACAGTGTGCTACAGTCCTTCAGTTCACTGCTGTGGCAGAAGATGGGTCCTGGGTAGTTTTTGGTGCTTACTGAACCAACCTGTTAAGGTGAAGGGGTCTACAAGTTGCAAGACCAGTTCAAGGAAAGCCTAGGGAATTTTCCTTATGTGAACCTTTCTACTTTTTTGATTCACTGCCTAAATTTGTCTCTGGAAACAACCAGGAACTCTTTGAGAGAAATTATTCCACAGTGATAAATGTGGCACAGCTGTTCTGTAATTTTGCTTTTATTCGCTAGATACAGATCAGTGTTTTTCTTTTCTCCTCAAGTCTCCTTTATGTTGTGGGATTGTCTAATGACAAGCTCTTCAAAGGAGAGAAACAATATTCTTACGCACATGGAAGCCTTCCATTGTTTCCCCTGCTGCTCCTTTGGCTCGATGCTGCATTCAAGGAGTAATTGTGGGAAGTCAGTGCTCCTCTTCCTCAACATAAACTAGGTTGAACTGCACTCTTCCTGTCTGTTTTTGTTAGCAAGAGTGTTAGAAAATTGATGTGTATCAAATCAGTCATGGAAAAGAAAAAGCAGGAAAATTAGCATTTTTTCACGACTGAATGCAATCCCTACCTTTTCACCTGCTGTACATACGATTGTTTGTCAAATAATCTTAATGACAGGGGTGATTTCATTCCCTTTAATGACATAATATGGGGAAATAAAGCAAACAGGTTTAGGTTCTGTTTTTTTCTCAGTAATGAAATTCTTTCAGACCAGTGTTAACCCACGAAGGGAGCAGCTGTATGTTTGTTCAGCAAGCACGGTAAGGACTTTTTCAAAATTTTATAGTCTCTTTAGCTGAGATTAATATTAAATAATTTGTCCTTAACCTTTTCGGTATTGCCACAAGAGATGTCAGTGAAATACAGTCAAACTCAGAACCATATAAGTAACTAGTATCTATGTTTCTTAGCGCCTTCTTGCTTCAGGTCGAGATAGGTGAAAGTCAGAGCAAAAGGAAAAAAAACCCCAAAACTTAGTATTTCTGGATATATTTATTTGCAGCAAAGAATTAGTATAAAATATGTGTCAGATAAATGCATTACATGGTTGCATACTATTAAGGAGGATCTTACTATAAATTTGTTTTCTTCAAGCCTGGATAGTTGGAACGAAGCTCTTCCTGCTGCTAAAATTTTTTCCACTGATATATCCTGGGGATTTTGTTATTCACAATCTTCTTTCCAATGCAAGGAATTTTCACTGAAGTCAGAAAAAGTGTTGTTTTAGAGCAAGTGTGAAATATCATATGGAAATTCCTAGTATAGAGGAAAGAATTTAATTCTGTGTTTGGAATTAGGTCCAAGCTTTTGTTGTTGTTGTTTAAAAGATTCAAGAGCAATACTAATTTTCTGAGCAACACATCTAGTTGCCAACTGTTTTGAAGACTGTCAGCTTTTAAAACATTTATCTTCTGACATAGTAGTATATTTCCAAGTATCAGATAAGGCTGATTTGGGCCCAAGAGATTAATCAATCTAACATTTTTATTCCTTTTGTTCCTGCTTCTTATAAGGAAGAAGATTTATAAAGCATTCTTATAAGGTGGAGGCATGTATCATTTCATAACATGCTTCAGAGGAGTATATCATCCTTTTGATTAGGGTAAGAAAATTTTCTTTTTTTAATTCACACAGTGAATGATGATAAGCATGCTGGAAGGTTTTTTAGGTTAATGAGGCATGAATAAATGTAAGCTTTCCATGAAGAGATGAATAAAGTGATTGTATTTACTGTGGCCAAGCAATGTATTTAAGAATATCTGGTACTGCTAGTCAAAAAGGCTCTTTTAATAACCTTTTTGTGCAGATAACTGCAGGCCTATGTGAATGTCAAAAGTAAGGAGTCCTCTTCTGCACAGAAGTGTTCAGTTTTAGAGCTGAGTTTGAAACTGAAAGACTTCTGCAAAAGCAATGGAAAGACAAGGGTTCATTTGTCAGAAAGAGTGAAAAATTGTAGGTCTTGAAATGTGAAATGAGAGCTAACGGCTTGTGCTACAACAAACTTTACTGACCTACCTGGTCAGTTGAAAAGACTAGATGAATCTTGGGATAGATGCCCATCTTAAAAATGTATGTTTTCATGTCTGGTGTTCCAGAAAAGTAGTCATTCTGGGATGAAAAATGGTTTAAAAAGTTGAAGCCTGTTATAATTTTCTGTCAAAGCAAAGAGATCACAGGTTTCAGTCTAGAGAAATCAAGGCCTTGTTCAAACTGAAGCATTTAGAAGCATTTAAATTCAGTAAAAGTTGTTGGAGCAGAGTCTATCTAAAATACTCTGGCTATCGTGTATGAGGTCAGCAATGTGTTATAATTATGCTTGAGAGTCTGGTTTTCAAGGAATGTTTTGAAGTATTCCCATAGCAAAACAATACTATCTTCCTTATCGCTTGTGCTGAGGGGTGCCATTTGGTCTTTGTATCTTAAGGTCTAAAATGAATATTCAGCAGTTCTGTAGGGATAAGGAGTAAAACCCTGGTCCAGCTGAAGTCAGTGGTTTCATTTTGAGCTCATACATACTGTCTAGAGTATTCCTTTTTTTTTTTGAGCCATAAAGAGTTGTTCCAGTCCTTCCCAGGTGGTTAAACTGTGTGTACGCTGAGCTGGAAGAGCATTTCTTGGCATAGGATGAATGGTTCCGAAGACGTTTGTCCCATCTAAACTTCCTGGCCAAACTGTAAGAAACTGGAAGGGCAGTGAGAGGGTTGAAGCGTGCCACCACAAGCTTTTGGAGGCAAATGCAGTGCTTCCTGTGGTGCTAAAGTAACACCGGTTTTACAGCTATGGGACACATGGGATTACTTGTGAAATCTTCCTGACGTTGGAAGATTTCAACATTATGTAGGTCAGATTTGCATGAGAGCGTGGCTTATGTATGGGGCCTGTTGTTTTAAAGCGGAGTGTAATGACTTACCCATTGCCTGGCTGAAGGCTCCTTTTTAATGTTAAACACCCTTGGAACTACGGTGGAAGCAGCCTCAGTTGGCCACATTTCTGAGAAAAGTGCATCACAATAGCACATTAGTCATCCCTGCTTGATAAAAACAAGGGTGAATGAAAAAGCATAGCACAATGTAGAGCTCTCAAGAGCAGCTTATATTGAAAGAGCTGCCTTTTTTTTTTTTTTTTAAAAAAAAAAAAGTGTGTGTGAAGACACTGCTGCTACTGGAAAGCCTCTCAGTTTTAGGTTTGAAAACTACAGGCTTCTGGGGATTGCAGGACCTGTAGCAATGGTTGGTTCAGCCGTTTATCCTTTGGAAGAGAAACAAAATTCTGGCTTCTGCTGTGGCATGAAGCATCTGACATGTCCTTGAAAACAACAAAGTAGAAAAGGTCTGCCTGCTCCGTGTAAACATTCAAGAGCACATAGCATTTTCTGAGTGAGCTGGGGTTTTGTCCTGAGTCACTACATTCTTCTTTCTCCATAACTGTGCAGTTAGCTGCTGCCTTCCAGCATGTTACACAGTGCAGTTGCACTGCATGTGAACAGTGTTTGGAGCACACGAAAGACTCTTTAAGTAATAGTGACCAGTTGCACTATATTGAATAAATGCTCTTAGTCTGTCTTTATTTCAGTGTGCAATAAATGGCAGTTTTCCAGGATTGATTAAATGGTGCAGTGCCAGATGGTAGGATCTGTTGGGCTGTATGTAGATCTCAGGGAAAAAAGCAATCTGATGACTTACGGAAAGACTTTTGCTCATAAAAGAAGAACCGAGATTTTGGTGTTTTTTTTTTTTTTTTTTTAGTTTCATAGCTGTTGGCAGAAAAGAATAGAAGGAACTCTAGATGCAAAAGGATGACTTGAGCACTGGGTATGTTAGCTGGGTCACCAGGACGAGAATGATATATTATTTTACAAGGAGAAACAGAAATCAGTCAGATGTTAGCCATTATTGCAGGAAAGTGGCAAAAATGCAGCAGTAAAGAGACCCCAGTCTGCCTACCAGCTGATGCTCATAATGCTGAAGGCACCAAGCTCACACCTGTAAGTTCAAAGACTTAACACTTGGTCCTTCATTCCCACATTTGTTCATCCAGCCTCTTTGGTTCTGTAGGCAAAATTTTGTGGTGCGAGTTGCTTAAAACTGGCTCATGAATTCACTGGAATACGAGGAGTTCTCTAAGAATATGAAGCATTTTTATATGTAATATGATTTATAAGTTTGCTTTTTTCTGTATGGCTAATTTCATTATAATTTCAAGCTGTGATGTTACACAACAGAGAGAATCACCCTCTGCTGTTATAGTCTCTTTTATTCTCTGCCTCTTATTTGGTTTGCCATTGAAACTTTGGGACAAATGCCGCAAGAAATGGTGTAACAGTCTCTCTAAGGCTTTGGAGGCCTGGACAAAGCAACGGAGAGAACATGCAACGTGCAACTTATGCACTAGGGAATCATGAAGAAGACATTCAGTTATTGTTTTTTGTTTTCTGAGTAAAATTACAGTTGTAATTAAATTAAAATGCAGAACTTAGGCTTACGAGGTGTTCAGCACCCTCTGCTCCTTCTGACGACAGTAGGTCTGAAGAGTGACAGTTCAAATTTTTTTTTTTTCCCCTCCCCTCCCATGGCTGTGTACCACAATGACATTTGTTCCAATCCTGAGATGGCATTTAGATTAAGCATTTGGAATTTGAGTCTCTAACTCTGGTTAAAAGACTAACTCCAAGGCAGATAATAAAGCTATGAGGATAAGCTGCTGCTTCAGATGAGTGGAAATATTGTTTTAAAGACCTATGTGTGTGTCATAGGAATTCAGAACTGGAGTTGGGGCTTTTTTAAACTCCTTTTCAAAAATGCGGGGTTATTATTGGGCATGGTCTGTGTTTGTGTTACACTAAAATATAATTGACTATAAACGAGTCTTGATATATCATACTTTTTAGGAGGTCACTACTCTTTAAAGAAAACCTTTTTTCAGTGACTTACAAGTGATGTGTCCTACTGTATAAATTTCCAATTATGGATTAGACCTTACAAAATAAAATAATATGGTTGATGCGCAAGCAAATAATAAGCTCCCTTGTCTGATATTAGGCATTAAAGTAGGATAAACTAAAGGTGTCTTAAAGAAAAAAAAAAAAGAAAGGAAGAGTCCTTGAATATAACTTCAGAAAGGCAAGGTTTTGTACTTTGTGTATGCTCTCTGTACGTTGGACTTTGGATGGAGCTACAGCGCAAGAGCGGATTTTGAGAATGTCAAGGGGAAAATGTCAAAATTCCATTCACTTAATTTTGAGAAGATGCGAGTCTTGGCTGCATGTCTTCAGTATGTCAAAGTTAAAATGCAATTGCCTCTGGAATGAAGTTGTCAACGAGGAGACTGATTAGGCAGTATCAGTGACCAATTATTTATGCATTTCACCTTTTTAAGCACCAATCTTAAAGATGTCCACAAGCACCAAGACAACCCCACCAAGAGTCTGGGCTGAAGCACCCACTTACAAGAAATGTCATCGATGCAATTTCTGTTTCAGGGGAATTGAAGTCGATATCAAGCCTGCTGGTAAGTGAACAGGTTCCATAGGTGTGTATATAACGTGTTGCCTCCAGTGTCACTGGACAAATCTTATTACTGCTTTTTATGCCTCTAACCCTGAAAGTGAAAAAGAAGCAAGCAGGGAGGGGTGGTGGGAAGGAAAGTTTGTCTTCACTGTTCTCATTGCTCTTTGTATGATCTTACCTTTCAATCCTGATGCTCAGGGAACTGCAGAATGACGCTATTGCTCAAAACTGGTTTTGTTCTTGGATTCTTCCCTTGCTTAGAAGCATAGTTTTTAGATGAAGGGGAAAACAATTATTTCTTCTACTAAAAATTAGTAGGCTGGAGTTAATTGAGGATGCAGGCAAAACTACAGAAATCTACTTAATGGAATGCATCTGAGTTTCCATGTCCTGTGCAGAAATGAGAAACCAAGAAAAAAAAAATGTAAGTGTCACGCTATAGTGCTCTGAATGTGGGAGATTAATTTCAGAGAATGACTGGCATTTTTGGGGAGGGAAGATTTTTTTTTTTTTTAACATGAATTAAAATATGAGCCCACTTGCAAAGTGAGCTTAAATCTAATGAAACAAAATCTGAGACCAAAATCTGGTAGTCAGCAATGAAAATAAAAATAATCTGTGACACAAATGCTTTCCATTAAAAAACCTCAGCATGGTGGATGGATCTTGTCCTGTTTGAAAAGGAATACAGCATCTTGTATGTCTCTGCAAAATGCACAAAAATGGGCTACTAGAATTTCAGTACTTTGACAAAGCCTTAAAAAGAGCTGAAAACAAGGGAGTCCTCACTCTAAACGTCAGTGACTTGGCAAGGCTTTGGACAGTTGGCATTAACATCAATGCTCGCGTTCAGCTGACATCGTTGTTCAATGTATCTTTCTTACTGCGACTGGCAAGGGACAAGAGCTATTGTGACTGAAACTTTGAAAGCAATATTTTATTAAGTAAATTCATGTGCTCATTGGGAAACTGAAAATCATTTCTATGTGGCCTTTTTTCTTTATTAAAGGCTCTTGAAGGGATGCTTTTTGCATTCAACAAAGTTATATCTTTACAGTAAGTACGTTGTGGTTTGCATGTTTCGGCTCTGCTTGGTGGGTATCAGTGGTGGAGTTTTTCCTGTAAACCTATTCATTCTCCACCTACACCTTCAGGAAAAAATACAACATTAGATAGTGTATGACTTGTGCTGAAGGTGCAAATCATCCTTCTTACTAAGGCCTGAAGTGTTGTTCAGTTCTGCTTAAGGACCTGAATCAGGTGAAAAATAACATTTCAGTGGGCTGTTTCCCCCCTCTTCCAAAAACGTTTTTAATATGCAGCACTCATGGAAGTGAAAAGGAAAAAAACGCTAATGTTTCAGAGGGGAAAACAATTAGCAGCTTGTGCAGGGAGCTGTAATCTTTATCCTCTGCTTGGGCCTCCCAAAGAAGAGGAAGAAACCAAAATGTGAACACTAAAGGGTTAACCACAGCATTGAGAGCAGTTTTTCTATTGTTTCTCTATTAATGTCATTCACCAGCTTACCACTCATCACCTTTTCCAAGTAGTCTCCCTATAGCAACAAATGGCGCCACAGACAAACCAGATGCAATCTCGTCTCTGTTTTCTTTTCATAAGCATTTGCAAATTTGTTAAAAAGAAAAGTAAAGGAAAGTGGGAGAAAAATATTTATTTTGTAGAAGCTGCACCAAGGAGCATTGAGAACAGGGGACTCTCTTTTTGCTGTAACCCCCTCTGCTATCTGATGGGCCTCCACATTTCTGCAGTATGATTTGATTTCCTTAAAGGAGTTGTTCTGTGTCATTGAAATAAACCTAGATTCCCTTCAGAGCAATCTTTGATGATCCTGAGCTTGTATTCTGAATATTTAAAGCATGATGTCAGAGCCCTAGGTCCAAAATTGGCCTCTGTTCCTCCCCACCTTTAGTTTGCAGCTAATTTTCATCTCTCTGTTTAATTCCATAACACAGTATTAGTTTTCCTCAGTGACATATCTGCACATAATTGCTACATGCATGTTTTTCTGTCTGCAGCATGATAGCATGAATGCATGGACTTTTTTTTCCAGCAATGTTGCTCAAAATCCTTAAATCTTTCCTTTACTAGGTAAATCCATTATTTTTCCTTAAAAAGAAATCTATTGCTTTTTTCCTTTTTTGGTCTCTAAGCTGCTTTCAGTTGTAGCTGACTTCAAAAGATGGAAAGCATTTATCTTTCTTTACATGGAGAACAACCATATGCTTTATTTGAATGAAGGTTATTTCAGTTTCAAACAAAACAAAGAAAATCCCAGCCTCAAACAATTACTCATGGAAAAAAAAAAGTCTCTGCAAGAGTAGATACTTTGTATCTCTTTTCTTGCAGTGGAATCTGAGATGAACATTAAATGCCAACTGTCCTCATTATAATAGCAGATTTCTAGATTTTTACAAGCATAAACAATTGTTATATTTATGAGAGTTACTTATTTTCCTTTGATGCATCTTTTTTATAACTTACAATATTTTCAATGAGCTGCACAGACTAGGCTCTCACACAGTGAGTGAGTGCTTGTCAGCAGTCCAGGTAGAACTTCTGGAGTGTGGTCACATGAAGAAGTCATCATCCTCCATTCAACCACCGAACTGCAGCAAAGACTAGCCAAAATGGATTTAAAACAGTTGTTCTTCTGCAGCAGCAATTACTGTAGTTGTTACAAGAAAGTAAGATGATCATAAATGGGAGCAAGATCAGTTCAGCAATTGTGGATCCTTGCTGCTACTCGTTTCTCGGTATGGAGCCTTGAATGAATTGAATTAACTTGTATTTCTTTGGACAATACAATTGAGGCAATATTTTACATTTGTCACCAAGATGCAGAAAAACTCATTAGTAAAAAGAAAACATTAGTTCCTTCCTATCAATTGCACAATTATATTCAAGTTTTTCCCATCTCATTTGATGATTTGCAAATATGTATGTGCATATAGGCTGCTTGGCCTAATTAAGTAGTAATGGCAAGACCTGAAAAGTTTATTGCCTTGTATGTAAGATTTTTTGAGAACTTTTGTCACCTCTTTGACTAGTGGGGAGCTTTGCAATATGATGTTAGTGGACCAAGACTTTACCCAGTGTTGCTAGCCCCTGACACTGGAAATCTGCCAAAAAGCCAGACTCTGTTCTGGCTGAAGTTGTGTTTGAGGTATCTGTGGCTCTTGGTGTTGAACAGGAGAAAAAAACCTTATGCTTGGATAGATTTTCCTGACTTTTGAAGAGCATCTTGTCTCGTTATCTGTTGCAGACTGTGCTGTAAACACTTCTTTAACTACTTCCAGAGCTCGTTTCCACAGGCACAACATCTGATTGCCACTGAAACTGAGGAAAACAGTCTTACACGGTCACTTTGTTGCCTGCATTTTACTCTGTTATCGTCCAGCCGGTGTTTACAGGATGCCACAGTTAACGCTGCCCAGACGCTTTAACTGTGGGAAACCTAGAAACCAGGCAGCACCAACGCCGGTGTTCTCCAAATTCTACCATCTTATCCGAGGCCTGTTTGCGCAAGCTGGGGTCACCCCATGGCCCGGGTGTGCTGTCACTTAGCCCTGACAGGAGATAGCACTGCTAAAGATGTTGAAGTTTGTGTTGCGTAGGCCACTTATGGCTTTTCAGCAAACGTTTTAGAACAAAGCGATGTGGTTTCCCTGGCGGCTTGTTGACCTAAGAGCATTTTTTGACATAAGACTCTATGGCAGGAATACTGCCTCTTCTCTAACTCAGGAACATTTTATGCAGTTGCTAGCAAAACACATGGCTATTGCAAGAGTTGCTTGGTTTCCAGAAGATAGACTATAAACAGTATTTAGCCTGTCTTTTCCTTTGGTCATTATTTTTGTGTTTGTGTGTGCATTTTTTCATTTTTACTATTTCACATACGTGCTGATGATTACTAAAATCAGTCATATCAGCTTTTCAAGGATCAGCTTTCTTAGGATAGCTTGCTCTTAAGGAACATGCAAAATAACATTTTATTGTGACAGATTTTAGAATGCATATATCGTATTCTCATACCCACTAATCCTAAGAATTGAAGAAGTAAAACCATTTTCAGCCATGCTGAGGGAATATTGGAAGTAAAATACACAATCAAACTATATAGTGTCATTATAAATTTCATGCCAATGTTATTTTACTGAAAAGAGTTAATATTTTTTGTAAAGTAAACACTTCAGAAATGGTCACATTCCACCAAATGCATATCTGGAGTGTAATAAAAAAAGTCAGTTTGTAGCACCTCCATTCATTTCCTACAAATAGTGTAAAAGGCACAAAAATCTCTGGCCTACACAACTTTTAAAATTTATATATCTATTATGGTTTTTTCAGTGTGCATTTAAATTTCATCTTCCCTTCTTTGAAACTTTTTTTTTTTAAAGACAGATTCTTTGGAGTTGTGTATTTCTAGTTAAGAAAGTTTTGTTTGTTTGTTTCCTGAGGAATTAATATTTTGTTTCCTGTATATTTTGACCTTTTTATACAAGAAACTTTTGTGTACAACACACAAATGACCCCATTACCTGAGGTTCTGCTATGCTTTTAAGTGTGTGAATAGACGTTTCTTCCTTTAAGAGCTGGAGGTAGGGTTGTTTTAACTGCTTCATATCCACATTCCAAAACCTATTTAAAAACCTGAGTCTCAAGTCCAGCTGACAATGAACTCTATTTTCAGCTAAAACCCCCTCCTCCCCCACTTCGCCACACACTGTTTCTGCTGCTGGTCCACTTGTGATAAAGACCAAAACTGTTGTTTGGCTGACATGCAGAAGGAGTTGTTTATCAAAAGGAGGCTATTCTAGGAGGATATACTCTTTAAACAGAACAATGGGGATTTTGAAGATAACCAAATCAGTACTACATAGGTGTTAGATCTGTTTTAAATTGTTTCTGTGTTGGAAAGTAGGAGGGGGCCGGGGTATTTGGCTTTGAATCCCTGGCTTGCAAGTGTGAAATGGCTAAATCTAAATTAGCTGCCAACTGTGCTTTGTACTGCAGCTCACAGGGCATGAGCACAGCACCTGGGGAGCACAGTGCTGGGGATGTGGGAAAAGGGGCCTCAGAAAATCCAATTTCATTTTATGATCCAGCTGTACCTTGCGCTTCACCCAAGGTTTTTTAATCCATCCTTGGTGCTGCCTAGTTCAAATGACAGTTCTTAAAAGCAGATCTACAGGCAGAGTCGTCTTTTACTTGTTAGATGAGGTTATAGACATGTACCCATTCTACTGGTATAAACTAATTGGTTTCTGGACATGCGGAGAAGTATCAGTAGCTGATAAGTGAGAGGAAAAACCGAGGAACCTCATGGGAAACTTAGTTCTGTACAGAAGATCAGCAGATGTATGTGATGTGTTTTTGTTTGCTGACCCCTTCTGCAGAGGGAGAGTCTTACCAAGAATAAAGGTGACCTTCAAATGCGAGGGAGAGGAACGTTACATTTTCTGTCAAGCCCTTAGATGGCTGTTTCTCTTCTTTCTGAGCTAATTAGAGAAATTAATTTTCTCAAATTAAAGCTTTTCTTCAAATATTTTCTCAGATATTTGTGTTATTTTGGAATAATACCCTAAAACCTGTCACCAGGTCCAACTGAAAATTCCCCTTTCTCACTTACTTGAAGTGGTCTTTTGTGGTACGGTGATGTCATTTAAAAATCTCTTTCCAAAACAGAAAAAGTGAAGATGCCCTATAAATAAAAAAGTATCAACTTTTTTCCTTTTTTTTTTTTTTCCTGGCTAACAGCCAATACTTCTGCCTGTTTTCATATAATGCCTCTATACATGAAAAGAAAAGGAGCAGAAAAATTTCTTCTTCTCTAGTGCTGATCATACGCAAGTGATTTATTTAAGGCCACAGAGTGAATTGCTTGTAAGAGTGGGATGATTCTCTCTGCTAGTCATCTGGTTAAAGCTCAGCCTAAATATGCTTGGATATTTGCAGGCGGTTCAGGAGAACATCTGGAGTTACCCGCTTTTCCTGAAATGCCTGTTTTGATTGATTAGGGAAGGGGAGAGGTCTTTTGTATTCAGCTGGTAGGCATCTCCTGGCCCCAAAATTCAGGAGTAATCTCTATATTCAGCTGTAAGTTTCCTACCTTCTCCCTCCTCCCATACAAATGCAAGCTTAAATTCTTTTAAGCATGGAAAGGACACCTCAGTGACCCCTGCCTAACATCACTGACACAGTTTGGCATCCTCACCTGAAGCCTGGATTTATTTTCTTAAAGATTCCCGCTAGGTAAACCCCATGGAAAAACTAACCCTTGACAGCTTTTGCTGTTTTGACCGTCACCTTTTACAACCAAGTGTGATGATGTGGAGACTAGGAAAGGCAGTCCTCTTGTTTGCACTGGAGCCAGCCTTGCTGTTTGGTTTTTATTCTCTCCTGAAGTGATGCATTTTCAGAATCTGTATCACACAAGTAGGAAGAAAAAGTGACTCCATAGTTATTCAGACAGATGCAGGGATGCATCTTACGAAGCAAGGTAAGTGGTGTAGGCTGATTATTGCACTATGTTTTGCCAGAGGCAGCGTTAGCAAGAGTGACAAATAATGAAAATAATGAACTCTTTTCTGTGCTTGCTCGGAGTAATTGCGTCACGAGGGGACACGAGTATATCTCAGTCAACAGTGACAACCCCATAGTTTCCTGTGGTGGGCAGTCCTGGTGGAATTACGTGTTGTGCTCTGCTGTGCGGCTGGTGCCTGGGATTTAACCAAAATAGATCTTATTAAACTAAAATGATCCTATTTAACTGAAATAGATTCCTAAAGAGGGATGGGGCTTTAATTAGTGTGTCCCAGTACAGATTTAGGGGCCTATTGTTTGTCTGTACGTTTGAAAATGCTGCCCTTGACTTTTTTTTTAATCTTATCCAAGTCAAGAAACCATACTTCCATGTGGCTGTGTGTTTTTTGGCTTTGTTCTAATAATGCTTGACCTACCCATGTAGATTTAACTGTCTGGGAATCAGGGTTGCGCCTAGTTATTGCAATAGCTCATATACATTGACAGAGGTGACGGAAACAGGTTTTTATGCCAAGGTAAAGGGTAGAAACCCTGCTTGAGAGGACATACATTCCCATAGTTCAAATACCAAACAATTTAGCGGAGGAAGCATTTATACCCCACAGAGCTGCTGGAGTCCGGTGAGCACTTCTCTGTTTTGTGGGTGCCGACATGCCGAAGTTTGCCAGCGTATGAGCTCAGCCCGTTGATTGCTGCTGCTTGAACTCTGGACTTGCCTTGCTGATTGGTTGTTTGCTTTAACCACAGCACTGGATGGAGCCTTTGGAGACTATCACAATGTAAATAAATACATGTGTGTTTGTTTCTAGCCTGTTAAAAGAAAAAAAAAGTGTATGTGTTAAAGAAGGAGGAAAAGCTGTTAAGGATTCATTTGCATGCCTTTGAGATGCAGGAGGTACAGGAAGCAATGGGTTTAGGGGAGGGCTAGCAAAATCATTCCATAAGGGGTATAACAATAGGGAAACACGGAGAGCGGTTAGATGCTGTTAGATTAGATTGGTGCAGATTGATTTGGCAAGTGGTGTTTACTTTGCTATTAATCATACAGAGGTACTTAAAGCTTGCAGAAAAATTCTTATTCCACAAATCATGAAGAATGGTTAGTTTGGTGGGTTGTTTGTTTGGGTTTTTTTATCATCCACAGGAAGAGATTACAATTTTTTAAATATTTTTTTGAGGGTAAAAAGGCTAGACTAGAAATAGAAAATGAGAGGTGGCAGTAAAGTAGTTCAGGCATACTAAATTGCTCTTCTGCCATGGTTGTCCCCCGGCTGGATTTTTGTTCATCTTTTGCATTAGTGATATTTTTCTTTGTGCTTTTGCCCTTGTTGTTATGATTTTAAATGTGGTGAAATATGCTGACTTGTACAAAGTTTTATGTTTCAGCAAAGGAGGGACTGCAAATAGAAAGAACAAATGAATTCACAGCTGGCTAGATCTAATTTTGTGTAGTTACTAGCTTACGTCATGGATTTGTCTGCCAGTTAGCTATTTGGAAGTAAAATAGGAGACATGGCATGGCCTGAAACTGAGGGAAAGGTTGGAGTTTCAGAGGGACAGCCTCTTCACACCATGGCCAAAGCACCTCTCATTTAATTTGCATTTGTAGACATAAAATAGGGCACAGATCTGATGGCTGCAAACAATCCTCTTCAATACTTGTGGTTTCCCTTCAAAGGTTTTACTTGCTGTAAACGTTTTCTCGCTTTTTGTGAGGGAGAAACCTGGCATAAGACATGGCCATGGAGGGTCACAGAGTACGACAGAACGGCCTGTGATGAAGCCTCCCCACCTCTCTAGTGCACCTACTGCCACTCACAGTGCTCCCCAGAAGACCCTAGCTCAAATCAGCCACCCTGCAAGTAAGTGGTGATGCTTGTAGCCAGTGGAAACCTTTTCCAGCAGTATGTTCCTGGACTAGACGATCACTGTTCCACACCCTCGACTCTCTTCCCCTGCATCATCCTAGTACCGCTCTTTTATGCTTCTTTTCTCCTGGTTTAACTACTTCCTCCTCTGAGGACTACTCAGATGCACAAGTCCATCTTGTTTACAATCTCCCTTAATCCTTCTGTGAGGGAGGGCTTCTTGGGTTGCTTTGCTCCCTTGTAATGCAACTAAAGTCACCATCAGCCTCATCTAAAGGAGGGACATGGTTTGTCATTGGAGCTTCTCCTGACCTCCAGCCCCCTCCTGTCAGGTACCTCTTTTTAACCTGCACCTTTCATGGATAAACAGATAACGGGCTCCTGCATTTGTCAGTGCAGGCCTTTCTTGCTGGAAAGGGACCTGTATGATCTTTGGCAAATGCATGTGTTTGCCACTATATTATTTTATCAGCATAGCCTGTTACCAAGTCCCAGATGCTGGCCTATTTATCCACATTGCGTGACTGTTCTGCTTTCTCTCTCTTGATTTCTAAACCAAATTTGAGCTATCTATTAAGTGCTACAAAAACTGCATGTAGACTAGTACTTTCTGGCTTAAGTTAAACTGTAGGATGGATTTGCATTTTTCAGCATTTCCTTTGACCCACTTTGCTAAATTAGTTTCCAGTTTCCTTGAAAAAGAATATCTTGTCTCCTTTCTGGTTTTGCTATTTCCTTTTGTTGGCTGAAATATGTAATAAAAATGTTGCAGCAAGCGAAAGCCATGGACAAAAGTGTAAGTGGAGGAAATTTAATTGGCTGAACAATACAGAAGGTCAAATTTGGTGACCTTCATTTTTAAATGTATTTTCAGACTTTCCTCAATTTGTAACTGAATACAATTGTCAAGATTTTTTTTCTTTGCTTGATTGAACTGCTTATATTAGGCAAGCTGAAGATAAATCCTTTTCTTGTTCAGTTTTTACTTTCATGATGCTTGTGATGATGTCATTGTATTTGCTCTTTGGTCATCCACAGGATGTTTCATAGTAGACGCATTGCATGGTAAAAAACAGTGGACTCCCTCTCCCTGTATTGATTTTTTGAGAGCAGAAAAAGGCAGCTTTCACATCTTCATTGTGCATTCTAAGTTACTTTAAAGAAGGAAGAAAGGAAAATGAGATGAATATTCTCCCTTCCCCTTTGTAGTCATCTCTTAAACACATGGTGCCGTGCTTGGAAACTGAGTAATCCTTACCTTCACAGCTCTGCCAGCCTGGGCCTTTCAGGTGAGAAATTAAGTGTTTGCTGACGCAGGGCCCTGCTTACTCCAGTGGGTTTCTCTTTGTGCCTTTTGAGATGCCAGATAATCTAGTGCTTAGGTCACTCAAAGGGAAATTAATTTGGTGCCATCTCGTTTCAGTTCCCTCTTATCCTTATCATGTGCCTGTGCCCTCCTCTGTGGGCTGGCAGAGGCTCTGCGGAGCATAGCCAGCGACAGGAATAGCAGGGAGAGCTGCTTTGGGCTCCGGCAGGGCTGGCTCTGTGCCTGCCCTTGCCACATGTGCCTCAAGCCAGCGGTGTCACACTCTCTCTCCTGTCTCGTACTCGCAGTGTTTCTGGATCATTTAAAAAAGATAGTCCTGAAAACACAGCATGGCAGTTTTAGAGGCTGACTTTGGGCAGGGTTTACATATTAGACACCAGATCCTGCTTGTCTCTACAGATATACCTGCTCTGAATTTATCTTAGCTGCAGGGAAGTGCTCAGAGTTACAAACGCGACCGAGAGGAAAAGGGGTGGCCTGTGTTATTTGGAAGGGCGGCATGAGAGGGGCACACAAGGTGGTTGTGTCAGGGTTTGGTGTCTTGGGGCTAGCTGGAGCTGTATCAGTGCAAACCATACGTAGGAGGCTGGGACAAGTGTGGTGAAAGCCACAACAGAAGATCCTCTCATCTCAGCACAATGCACCTATACCAGGACTTTGTGGTATTGCAGCTACGTAAGTGTGGTTCAAGCATTCTAAAACAAAACCCTTCCAGATATCACAAATCATTCTCCTTTTGAAAGTTCTTCATTGTTTCAGTCTTCCCTCACCTCCCAGCCTCAAACTCCTTACCATCACGCTCTAGACTAAGCATAATAAATCTTGCCCTCATTTTTTAATCTTATCTTGTTGTGCACACTCCCCATGCTATGGAGACTGTGGCACCCCTTTTGTATTATTTTCCTGCTTTCAAGGTACACCTACCATTTAGCGCTCTCCTCGTTCACACCATTAGTCAAAACCTGATATCTTTCTCTGTTTCATGTGAATTTGACAGTGTGAATGTGTGCACCAGAAACTTAACTGTAACCACCTGCTGTTTCTTCTATAGTTACCAGTAAGCAAATCCACTATAAGTATTTGTATCTCCACTTTGGATGCCAAAGAGACATTGGTAGCTTTTGAGCCAATCATCTGTTGGTCTGACATGAAAAATAACCTCACTGGAGGAGGAACCTTGTCCTTCTCTCGTCTTTCTACTGTTTGAGAATTTATATTGTAGCTATGATAGTTTGGATGTTACAATGTTGTTGGAGACATATGGAGATACCCAAATTTGTCCTAGTCCTAGGTTTGGAAATAGCTTCATTTCATAGAGTTAGCAGCTATAGCAATTTTTGAAAATGTTTAAAGTCTGCACATACCTGGATAAACTTTAGAGGACCTTTCTTAGCTCTTATTTTAGTAGTGTGTTTCAATGGTTGTGCTAGTGACCTTTTTCATTACAAGAATTCATGTTAATTCATGGCAAGCCAGAACATTTCATAAACCTCTTGACTGTTTCTTTTTTTAGGGCTTTGAAATGTAATCAAAGGTGGATTTATCTGATACTAAGAGATGAAACAGTTACCAGCCTTAGGTTTCCTCCCTTTTATTTTTCTAGGAGGTTACTGCCAGAGTAAATTGAAATTGGAGGTGGTTTATGTTAATGCTGCAGCCTGTAGCCTGCACTTTCTCGGGAGTTTATCCAGGAGGATCAGCTGATCCTGCTGCAGGATGGTGACCTCTGGCAGAGACACAGGACAGAGACAGCTGCTTCAGCTCTCCCAGCTAAACCTGCTTAAGGCGGTGAGTGGGAGTTGTTAATACCATTATTTGTTTAATTGTAGGGCTAATAGATTTTTTTTGTGTGCTTTATTACGATAGAATACATGAAATAGAAGCGGAGGAAAAATTGAGTGTGCTACCTTGGGAGCTGGTTCCCAATTATTGTTCCTTTTTATTAACAAGAGCCTAAAATGAAAAGTAACCAGAAGTATGCTTGGCTTTAAACTTTCCAGTTGTATAAAAAGGCAGCCCACCCTGAAACGACTGGTGCCATGGGGGTGTACAGCGCTTTTAGGAATACAGGGCAAGGGTGAATTTTTAATTAGCTTAGTCTTCTTATTTTCCTCCAAATATAGACAGGCACTTCTTAGCTTTCTCGACTTTAGTAGTTGAGAATAGGCGGCCAAGTGTGCTCTGGGAACTATTTGCTAGGAAGTCTGTTAGAAAAATGGGAATCCAAAAGTTATTTCTATTTTAATAAAGAGAGGATAAAGTTTTTAATGATGATAGCTTTATGGAAGTGCAACCCTTCCTCCCACCCCCCCCTCTCCAAATTCCCTTTATAAACAAAACAGAGATAAACCAAATACTCGCTTCACAAGCTACTGCAGGGATCACATTGGCATTGTGAGTTGGCTTGTGAAGTGCTGCGTCCTTGTTTCAATATGCCCGAGCCCTGAAACTCCTAGGGAAAGACACGTGTGTTGTGAGAGCTACCTCCTATGGTGAGGCCCACTGCAAATCTGCAAATAATGGTCCTCTCAGGAAAGAAGCTGAGGGCACTTGGCAGTGGAAAGTATCTTGCCCATACTGGAGATGGTGACAGAATTGGCAATGAGGAGGTGACTAGTCATTCTGCAAGGCCTGGTCTGGGGCCAGTTTTCATTTTCGTCTTGCTCTCTTTCTGTTTTTCTTTCTCTCGTGCTTTTGTTATTTATACCAATGAGCAAATGTTGCTTATTTTTAGCAGCCTTTCCATTTCGCTCAGGCACTGATCCTAAGTAATGGAATGCCTGTGGCCCTCCCTAGGGCACCATTCCACCACTAATAAGAGCAGACAAATGCAAGCTTTGGTGTAGGGAGTTATTGATTTGCTTCCAGGCAAGTAGGTGTGTGAGATACATGTAAAAGGTGCCCATGCATATCATATATTAGCACTCCAACATCTTAGCAAATGACCTTGCACGATCTGCCTTGGGCTGTTGGTGAGAAATTATTTCTTTATGTTGTGTAGCTCCATAAAGCAAGCACCCTTGCAACTTGCTTATTTTAGAGCATATAAAACCAACACTAAAAAAACAAACACACCCAAATATGCATGCCCATTTCCACAAACAGAGCAAAAGCAAAGTCCTCCCTTGAGTGCAGACAGTTTCAGTTCTGGGAGGAGCAAAGTAGATGGATCAATTAATGGAAGCAGAAGTATGAGTTACGTAGATAGGAGTATGTGATACAAGTGCCATTTTTTTTTCCTTTTCTCTTCTAGGTCTTGTGTGACTGGGTTATTGCAGAGATGCTGAAACAAGGGACAACAAAGTCCTGAGGGAAGCAGTTATGGGAGGACTTCCACTGAGGTGTGGATGTCCAGGAAGCCCCTGCCTCACAGATTAGCAGCTGACCAGCAGCATCTTCCAGTGTCCCCTAGCAGTTTTATGTCTACTTTCCTGCTTTAGGAGACAAATCTGTGACCTTAGACACTACCCCTCTTCTAAACCCCTTTAGGCTGGAAATAAAATGTAAGGGAGGTTGTATCCAACCTGAGACAACAAAGTTTATGCTTTCATATCCTTACCCAAAGTTTATCCAGAAGAACTTCACAACCAAGCAGGAGTAGCTACATACTTAAACTGCAAGGTAGAAGATGCAGATTTTATGTCTTGCCCATCCATGCCAGTCCTGCATCTCCCTGAGGTACGAGGGATTTGCTGGGAGAACAAGTGCCCCTGGTCACTGCTGCATACTCTGCATCAACAGAGCTTCTCTCCTAGACACTAACATTTTTATTGCTGTTGGTGAGGTGTTTTCTGGCTTATGCCTATTGCAGTTTCGGCTGGAAGGAAAGCAGGTGAGGTGTTTGTCCCACACCCTCAGTGTCACTGGGATCCCACCCAGCCTGTGCAACTGCTTGGTTCTCTCAGTAGGATATGGCTTAGTTTAAACACTTTCTTTAGGTTTTTGTCTTCCCTGTTTTCAGGCCTGACTCATTTTGATAGGGTTAGGGACTTACTACATACATTCTTATGCTGGCAGAGGAAACTAATTTGCTGCTGATGGAGGAAGACAGAAGGCTAGGGGAGTGTTACTCAGGTGCAGCCAGAACAGCTGATGGCCCAGTGCATAACTTGCTAATGCCATGTGTACCCACGTGTTCTCACTTTTGCCACTGCTAGGGAATTACCATTGATTGCAATTGAAACATATTGGAGACAGGAGCAGGAGAGGAAACCTTTTTTAGGAAACAGTTATGCTGCCTTTGAGAGGGACCCAAAGATCTTTGTAATCCTTTCATATTTTCCCCTGCTCCAGTTGCTGCTGGTTTTATCCTTACTCTCGTGGATTTCTGTGATGAAGCAAGTCTTCTCTGTGCCAAGTCTCTGTCTTGTTACTGTCATTCAATATACAGCTTTTATTAACTATCCCAAACCTGGTGGAAGGGGGGAAGGTACCTATTCTGAAGCTGCTTTTTTTAAATTCAGCCCTATTTGTATATTGTGATCTGCATGCTTCTCTGCCCCCAAATCACTAAAACTGCAGCACAGTTGCCCAAGGCTTATTTTTTAGTAAATGACTCTTATAACTGGCATTCAGATTAACTACCATCTTAGTCTGAAATGCAACAAGACATCTAACGTGTGGTATATGATACCCATCTCAAATAAATACAACGCTGCGTCAATAGATGTTTTCATATTTTCAGGTAAGCAGGTTGGTGTTGGGGAAAAAGGTTAGTCTATTAACACCTCTGCTCAAAGCAAGCCAACTTCCTTTCTACATGGAATAATTATTTTTTCACATAAGCCTTGTAGTGCCTCTGCTATGTTTGCACTTGTAAGTCTCAAACATTTCAGTACAGATCACCCTTTATGAGTGGAATCTGAGGTCATGTGTCTGCATTTGAAATTCACTGTGCGCAGGCTATCATGCACTGGCTTGTGAATTCTGTAGGTGTAGGAGCTATGGGCCCATATTTCAGGTGTGAAGAAAGCAGGGCCTTTTTTAGGGCTTAAAGCACCCATGTGTTCCACTGAGCTATGAGTATCTTTGGCAGAGCTTTATAAATTCTGTTGATTCACAGCTGGCATCTCACCATCTGTATGGGCAGGGTTACATATAAATATATATGTCCTGTACATAACAGGACCATTTAGAGCATCCCTACAGCATAAAAGTAAAGGGAACTTGGGCACAAAAGTCATTATACCTCTGTGGAAGACTTGCTGGGGAGAATATTGAAAGGCCTTTTGTCTGCCATAGCCCAGGGCACACAAGTGATTTGAGGTGGCTGGTGATCCATGCTTCTATTTATATAGTTACAGCAAAGATTAAGGATCTTTAACCAAAGACAGTTCAGAAATAGGTGATGGTGGGAGAAGTGATTGTAACCAGCATGCTAAAGAAATGTCAGAGATAGGAAGGCTTCTATCCTGGATCATGAATCCTGGGGCTTTCATGGATAAAAAGTTGCAGCTGGAGTTGGAGAGGGTGTAATGACACACAAATCTTCAGTTTAATCATCTTCTAAATTCATGCCCAGGGTTGGCTTACAGAAGATGAAAAAGAGCTAATGAACCCTGAGGAGGACTGATGTGCAGCTGTCCTCAATAGCTTTCTTGAAGGAGGTCTTTTTCCATTGCATGTATAACCGCTGCACATTGCTGTTTCGAGCATCTGTGTCTTGGCTACTCCAATATGCTCATTGCTGGGACTATCTCTTAAAACTCTAGCCAGCACCTGAAAAAATACTATTATTTAAGATGGCATTAACATCTAAGTTCCAGCCACAATTTTGTGCTGGGCGTAAAATAGTAGTAATATGAGAGATGGTCTGTGCCCTAGAAAGCTTATTTTCTATCTGCAGACACTTAACTTTGAAAGAGGAAATGGGTAAATGTGATCTCTTTTTTTTCATCCAATATGAGCTGGCTAGATCAGACAGTGAGATTCGTAACAGGTGTGAGATTGCAGTAAGATTGGAGCAATCTGACAGAACTGCAGAAGATTTAATTAAAAAAAGAAAAAAGTTGTGTCAATCCACACTCAGTAGTGAGGCTAGGAGAAGGACCTCAGGAATGAAGGGTAAGACTGAATTTCAGCTTCTCTTACTCTCTCTGCCACCAAATTCTTGTGTACCTATATACAAAACCTTTCACTGCTGCGCTAGATCCAGGATTTGTACCTTGCGCTGCTGTATGCCAGAATCTGCAGCAATAGCCCAACTCACAAGGGACATGCCCAAGTGAATTAGAGTGACTGTAACAATGTTGGTGCAAGAAGTCCCCATATAAGGTGAATTCTTAGTCATGCAGAGTATGAATTTGTAGAAGCAGATTGGCATGACAACCTGAAGGGGAAAAAAGAACAAAGGAGAATATATTGATGCAGTATGTCCAGTGGTATAGCACTGCAAAAAGCAAATGGCTGTGCTGCAAAGAGGAAGGCAATCCCTTAACTTCTGAATGTAAAAAAAAAAAAAAAAAAAAGTCTGAAAGGTGTCTGTCTTTGCTCAGCAGATCTTTTTTTAAATTTTATTTTATTTTTCCCTCCCCCAGCATATTTCCAGCTTTTTAAAACTGGAAATGTTTACTGTAGGGAAACTATTAACGAAGCCCAGCAGAATGGTGACAGGAGGGGTAAGTGCATATACATTCAGGAATTGAAGGGGTACATTCACAAGGCAAAAAGGTGCATTACCAACATCTGTTAATTAAAATATGATAACGAGCTGGAGGTATGAGTTTAAGGCTGTCATGTCTGCTAACAGGCCCATGTAGGGAAACTGGGAGAGCCCTGGGGTGAAAATTGCAAGCTGTCTGAACGTGAGGTTCAATACTAAGGCTAAGTATTTTTTACTGCAAGTAACGTGCCTTTTTGCCCTAGCAAGGATGAAGCATTAAATTAGATGTTTTGCAAATGTTTAAATATATGCTTTTGTTAATATGTTATTGGCTACTTAATATTTTGAATAAAATTAATCATTGTGAAAGCTTTAAAAATTAACTCTTTGCAACTGATCATTTAATCATAATTAAAGACTGTGAAGTAAACCTGAAACATTCAGTAGTTTCAGCAGTAAAACTGAGGAGGGTATCTTCTGAAATTCTCTAATATTTCTGATTCAAGCACAGAGGCAGGGAATTTATTTTAAGGAATTGCTTTTGGAAAACTATTGCTGCTCGTAATTTCTTTTTTATTCATGGAATATCCGAAGGAGGGGAAAACTTCGGGAAGAAAAAAAATAGAATTGCAACTCACTGCTAAAGGCATTAATATGACGCTAACGAACCATAGCCTTTCCACCGCGTAGCTGGCAACATTACCACCCATCTGTGCCGAGTGGGATGTGTAAGAAGTCAGGGCTGAAAACCCTCCACCTGTTTTCACAAAGTAAGTGCGCACACACTGAAGTTACTCAGCGTATTCGTTCCGTCTTTGGCTGTCCGGGTGATGTTGTTACTACTACTTTTCTGCTGTCTCATATCTCCCACCGCCATGTGCCAGCTGATAGGCGAGCCGTGACATACCACACCCCCACAGCCGGGAAGGGGGTCACATGGACTGGTCTCATCCAGAGCACTTTAAAGAAACTGATAAGCTCTATCTCGTTTAACTTGGCCTTTGGAAGATGCTTGTGGAAATTTCTGCAAAGGAGGTGACATCAGTTGTTGTCACAGCTGCTGTGTAAGTCTGCACGACTGCGTCTGCTCAGTATCTGGCCAGGGTGTGTATGCATGTGGAAATAGATATTGTTAATAGATTGCATTTAAATCAAAAAACCAGTTCATATGAAGTAAGTGAAGAGGTTTGATCACTCGGAATATGTGCATTATCATCGAGACTTCAGTCAATGATGGAGTATGTAAACTTAATAAAGCAGAAAGACGACTAGCTTTGGAGAGCCGATGTTACAGTTGAAACAAACCTTCTCCCGGGGGAATTCCAAGTGTTAGCATGTGGGACATACTCCAGCTGCTAGCTACTCAGACTTAAAATAAACCAGGCAAAATCCCATATTCAGGCTCCATCAACCGAGGCAAACTGCTACTGCAAACCTTTCATCTCCCTTTTTCTTCAAGTTGGGTCAGAATGACAACAAATATTTTTGAAAGAGCATTTAAACCTTAGTATTTCACACAGCTTTCCTTGTGCTTCTCTGAAGTGACATGTTTCTCAACATAGTTATAAATTTAGCAAAGAATCTGGTTTGTACTGGTTGAAACACTGTCCCAGGAAGTCTGGAATTAAAAAAGGGTTAGAAGGAATATTTCTGCCCTGTGTGACAATGACATTGCTACCAATACTACTGCTTTCTAATCTAAGTATTTTTGAAATTGCAGCATGACTTCATTAACAGAGGACTATTCTCCTTATTAAGTTGAACTGGGGAGACCCTTTTCTTAAAGAGAAACACTTGTGACTTTAGGGTGGTTTGCTTTTTTTTTGTGTGTGGGTTTTTTTTTTTTGTTTTGTTTTGTTTTTTTCCTTGACCTATTGAACAGGAAATAATTTAATGTGTCTGTAGAAGACACCATAGCAGAATTTCAGGAAAAAAGATAGCTGGGAGATGCATGGTTGGTTGACAACTAGAATATGAATAACTTTGAGGAGGTCTGAAAATAGACTACAGTACTGTTTGCTTTGTCTTGTGGTTTGAGATTGACTTCAAGATTGTTTTTTGTGTTTTTTTTTTTTTTTTTTTATTAAGACTTTGACTATAATTTATTTCTAAGGTACTGAGATGTTTGGGAGGGGTGGGAAACAAGCAACTTAATGCAATCTATGCAAATAATGTCTAAATTTTTTTTTTTAAAACATTATCCTATATGAAGCTTCATTCATCAAGACGACTCAGTTTTTCTCTGATAAAACCTGCTGAGCAACATAGTACACAACATTTAGGAATTTAATGCTCTTATTACTGTCAAGTCACAGATATCAAGCTATACCAGTCAGCTTGAAAAGTGTACAAGTGACTGACACAACCTACCTTCCTGCTTCTTCTCTTCTTCCTTTAGACACAGACACAAAAATTCTTGTTCAAACCAACAAGCTTATCCAGAATATATTTATAAGGGTGAACTCTGCCTGGCAATGGTTAATCACATACAGTGCTAGGGATATCTTTTGAAGGTATCCTGAACACTGTGACAGAAGTATTTGTCACTCAAACTATTTATAATTCTAGGAGTTTGGAGGGCAGACAGATCTTTATTTTTTATATGAAATGGCAGCTCTTCCTTTGTACAAAAGAAACAGGCTATGTCTGTATGGACACATCAGGCAGATCTGGAGTGTGCTGTTTTTGGGAAATGCCATGTTTGCACCCCGGACGCGCTGCTGCTCGCCCGATTAGCCTTTCTGTCTCACTGATGACTTTGTAGCTCTGTGGCATTCAGCCCATTGTCTGTTGGACCTCTTGTTTCTGTGGACTGTTGGAAGAGGTTAGTGCAGGGTGACTCAAGAAATGTGAAAGTGTTGTCCACGTAGTACCTCCATTAGAAAATTTTTAAGGGCTTCCAAATTGAATAAAACTATGAGCCTCAGCTCTAGTGTTAACCACAATTTTCTTTTTTCTTTTGGATGCTGTGCAGAACTATAGCAAGTCTAGTCAGCCTTTGAGAAATAAGACTGAGAACCATCACAGTTTTTTTTTCTTATTTTCCTAACCACCTCAAGCAATTAAGTTTGAGGGCTTCTTGACAAAGTTTACATGCGGGCCATCCTTACCTCCTATTCTTTGTTACATACCTTGAATTATTCTTAACTCTGTGTTTCTGGGAATTGCGGGCAATGTATAGATACAACGCCTTCAGCAGGCGCGCGAGGAATGTTATGGGGGTAGCAAGCTTCCCACTTCCCTCGTCACTCAGAAGATTTATGTGCCAGTGTAATAAGAATGAATGATGAGCTGCTGTTCATTGACAGAGACCTTATGGGTCTGTCTATGCACAAGAGGGTTTGGAAATTGATAACCTTTGTGCTTCAGGTTTTGTTTTGAATAGATCGAAGAGGAGAAAATAGTTATTGGTAGATGTAAAGCTGGATGGACAAACTGAAGGGTATTAGCCAAACTCTGGCAGTAAAGCTGAAAATCTGAGCTGTTTATACAGTTGGCAACAGAAATGGGGTATTTTCATTATTTTGGCACACAGTATCAGCTTTTATAGAGTCAGGAGATGCTCTTGCCTAGAATTTCAGTCTCTTCTATTTTTTAGGCCTCTAAGACGAAGTGATATATTGCAGCTTTGGTCTGAGCACTGGCCAAGTATAAATGGAGGGGCAGATTTCGAACTCTGAAACTGAGAAGTCTCTAGGTCACTCTAAACTTGCCTGGAGACAAGGCATGTATTTTTTTGCTGTTCAAGAGCAAGATAAAATGTCCATAGACAGAACCGCTATTACTACTATATAAGTTATTCACTTCAACACCTTTCTCATATCATATCAAGTTAATGACTATTTTGTGCATCTGGTATACATCCAGAACCCCTGTTGTAAAGTCAAGGTTGTGTGAGATATCCCAGTTTGCATTAGTGAATGCTGTAGCACACTATATTGTTTTGACAAGTATCGTACAGCTATGTAAACAGAAACCATACTTTTAAGATTACTTCATATCCTTTAGAAAAAAATAAAGATTAAATACTGACCTTTGATTTTCAGGTATATTACTCACCCCACCCCCCCGCCCTGCCCCCAAATCCTAAATAGTAAATTCTTGGGAACCTAAAAGATAAAGGCCTGAAATGTTTTGCTTTTATACATCTAAAATGTAGCCATCTTTAACAGAAACCTAAGTATTACATCTACTGGAACCATGTTAATTCCAGAAGAAACCCCTGTCTTTTCTGGTATTTATCGTTTCGTAATATCCACTTTCTTAAAAATTTTGGTTGTCTCAAGTGTTCCGGCAGCTCCACGTTACAAGCTCTTGAGGGTGATTTAAAATTTCACCATGCATTTTTGCAGTGTGATAGAGAACTCAAGCCAGGACTTAAGGGCTTAGGTCCTATTCAGAAGTTACCCATGTGCAAAAACATTTTTCTGAAACATGGGAAAGAACTGGGTGCTCTTGTGCACGTGCCTGGAAGATAATTGGAAATCACTGTGATCTGTTTTTCAAAAACAAGAACCATAAAAAACCTTCCTGGAATGACAAGGCGGCATGAACATTTTCTTTTTGAAAGGCATTAAATTAGTGTTTTTATGCGTACCTACGATATGGTGGTTGGAATGGCATTTGGAAGTGCTCCTTAACAATAGCTCGTCGCCACTGTTATTTACCCCAGCATCGTCCCATAGCAGCCTGTGGAAGTTAGAGGCATAACTGCGTACGTTGCTTAGCATTGGCAGCCAGGCCAGAGAGCGGCAGCAGTGGGGAGAGTCTTATGTATGCTGCGCAAACCCATGGACAGTGACGCTTGTTGAGCTGGGGGTCTGATGGAGAAAGGAGGCAGGAGGACCAGCCAGAACAGCCCCGTGGTGCAACCAGGGGAGAAGGAAGGGGACAAAACTCCTCTCTCGGGAGCTCCATCTTTCCTAGGTGTGGGCATGTGCCTAAATCACTTCATTCAGCCCTGAACTTGTAATGGAAAATCTTGCATGATTACAACTTAATATACCATAGTCTGTATTTATGGCTGAGTTGGCTTGAGTTAACAGTACATTTGGAGATACACTGCTTGCAAAACATGCACCACTAGCCAAAGCATGCCTTTTATCAAGATGGGTTATCCCATCTTGATAAATCCACTGCTTCCCTACAGGCATGTCGCTACCTGTAGTTGAATTTAATAACACGTATATTACTAGATTATTGTAGTGTGGTTTATACTGGCTTTTTTCTTCATTCTTTTGAATCTATTTATTAATTTTCATACCATCAAGAAAAAACCCAATGCATACTCACAAAAGCAGGGTCAGATGGTGAGACTGGATTGAAAGAAGATATTTAGGTTTTTAGGATGATGCTCATAAAAGCAGTGGGCTCAGCTATGCTACACAGCCAAATACACTGTAGAGATCCCTGAGCTAATGCAGTGATTGGAAGCTCTGTTAGTGTTGTTGTGCTCTCTCTGGGCTAATTAACAGGGGTGCCTCTCAGCATACCTAATTAGCTCCATTCCTGCAGCATCCTCAGGGGCAGGGCTAATTAGCGTGGGTGCTTTGCTATACAGACACAGCTATATTGCCTCTGGGATCTAAGCTAGCATCCGTGCATGGCATTGCAATGTACCATGTAGACAAGCCAGTTTCCTCAAAGCTACCTCAGGATCTCTAACAGCTTTTTGCTGTGCAGACTTGCCCGGTTTGTTAATGAGACCCCAAAAGCTTATGCAGGGAGAAGGATAGCAACTTAAGATGTGGGCCAAAGGGTAACATTTTGGGAGACAGATGTTTTAGGGTGAGTCCCAGCTTCATTTGCATTTACCTCTGCATCTACTTGTTACCTTTGGATTAAAGACAGTATTAAAAGTAAGCACCAGCTCTTCAGCGAGGCAAAAAAAATAGGCCTACATTGTGGTGTACGAAGTCTGAACCTGCTACCTTGCAGCTTGCTGGTTTTTGCTTTTAGGTTCTCAAGCTCAACTTATAGCTACTAAAAGATAGTTATGAACTAATGAACTGAAGCATTTTTAAAGCATATTTCCCTATTGCTGTGGTCAAATAATTATGGTAACGAAGTATCCTTTATGGTTTTACAGTCCCTGCTCTCTCTGATCTTGAAGTGCTTTGCAAGCATGAGTAAGCACAGCTTCACATGAGCCCTGTGATGAGGCAATATGATTCCCATAGTACGAGTAGTAAATCTGAGATGCAAAGACCAGGCAAAAGTAACTTGCATTTATTAGAGAGAACACGTCCTCTCTGGTTCAACTTACTCTTGCACCGTGCTCCTCAGAATTTTCTTGTACGGACATTTCTCTTATCATCACCATTTTAACTCACTGATATCAGGTGATTGCAGATTCAGTTTAGCTAAGCCGACCTTAGCTGCAGAAAGGTGGCTTGTTATTCACAAAGGGGCTGTACGCTGCAGAGAGCTGATAAACAAAAGATCCACTGTTTCTGTCTTCTGCTTACAGTATCAGTAGCAACAGGCTGCGCTGATACCTTCCCTGATAGCTCAGTCTTGCACAGAAAAACAGTACCATTTGTGGTTGCAAATTCCAGCCTCTGCATGGAGTCCTCAGGGGCTCAGCACCTCCCAGGAGCTCAGTGGGAAACTCTTCTTGACAAGTAGAAAAGATCTGTCAGAGACGGCCTAATACACTTGTTAATCTTGCTTCACTTTATTCTCATCATTCTAACAACCATACAACATAACAAAGATACATACCATACAGCTATCCAGTTTTTGCTCCTTCCCACAAGGAAAGCCTGTGGCTACACCTGCGTCATATCTGAACTGATCTTGGGAGTGGTCTGAAGCCTGCAGTGCTCATCATGTCTTTGCTGCACAGAGTTCAGGTTGCCTAGGAGGTTCTACCTCCTCTGGCAAATGATGGTGATGCCCCTGTATGAAAGACCCTTTCTTTACTGGGAGGGCAGACTGGATACATGGAAGTGGCCTGGTCAGGCAAGGGGAGGTGGCTGCTGGAGTCCCTCTGCAGCCATGTATGCCCTTCAGTGCCTTGACATACTCACTCAGATCAGCCCAGAATGGGTACCAGCAAGTAAAAAAATCTAGACAGTCCCTAACTATGTCCTTAAGTTCAGCCTCAAGTATGACTATTACCTAAAATAGAGAGCAGAGAGAACCTCTGCTTCTCTCACTTGCAAGAGGGAGAAGTACTGTGAGCAATGCTGAGCCTTTGCAACATTTCTCTAGCGATGCAGGCAGGAGAAGAGTCTCTTGCAGCCAGATCACCCTGTGGCTGGTTCCACATCCACCTGTCGAAAGCAGCAGCCAACCAAACCCTGCTGTGGTGCAAAAGGGGCCCATCTTCCCTACCTTACTGCTTTCATCAGTTGTGGTTAGGCACAGCAGGTGAGCTTTCAAACAAGAGGGAGCAAGGCCTTCTAGTTAGAGCGTTTTACAATGCCCTCTTCATAGAAATGACTTCTGGTTTTAACAGATGATTATGTGCAGTTAGAAAACAGCATTGTTTACATGTATGGATCCCCCTTCATTGAAATCCCAGAAACATTCTTGCTTGAACTATGTGCAAAAGAAATCTGGGATTAAAAAAGGCCTCATGAACAAAGAGGAACAAGAGACAGGAAGAGATGTGTGTCTCATCAAGACTTCCACAGAGAAGCCTCAACATGTGTGTGAGGTGAAAAAGAACAACAGGATGATTTCAGCATTGGCTTGCAATGGGCAAGGGAGGGCCCTTTTCATCACACTCTGGCAGAGACATGTATAGCTTCAGAAGAGGAAGTACAGATCCTTACTTCAGAAATATAAATATTTTTTTAATAAGTGACTGAAACTGAAGGAGTTCCTAAAGAAAGTCAGCTTTCCTCATCCTCATATCTTTAACTCCTTCCCTGCCTGATGGAATGCTGCTATTGCTTTCACTTTCCTGCTTTTGTCAGTCTCCTGTGTGTTTTGGGGAGAGAGCGAGTGAGCAGTGTTACCATACACAAAGAGGTCTCCAAAAGGTCAAAAATCAACACCAAGACCTGCACCAGAAACAGCTGGAAGCCAGGGCAGTTGTGGAGTTCCCCATGGCCGCATGATCCCAGTCTGAGACATCAACAGGGTATGGTTACTGCTTTTAAAGGAAAAGGCACCCTCGTTCTTACTGAACATGATTTTTTTTTTTTTTTTTTCCCCTGAGGCTTAGGTCTCAGTGACATATTTATCTTGCCTATCTTGAGCAATGCATCTAGTCGCCTAAGCCCTGTTTATAGTCAGTGAGGCTAAATAAGCATATCCAGAGGGCAATTCATCCCACCTGTGTTAATTTGAGGAGGTGGGGGTGGTGATGGTGGAAATAAGTGCCCCTGGGAAGGGCCTGCCTACTCCAGCTGACCACACAGGGAGCCCAGGCAACTTTCTGGGGCTGCTTTTTGTCCATGGCAAAAGTCTGAGTAACGCAGTGCTGCCTGTGTTTTTGATTTGGCTGAAGCAAGGAAGCACTGGAAAATACATGAAAGGAGCTATTACCTTGCTGTTCTCAGGCTGAAACCCTGGACATTAACCAGGCATCACAAAAGTGTAAGTAAGGGTCCACACCTTTGATTAAAGGATGTAAGTAAGAAAAACACTTGTAATTGAAATATGCTTGTACTTGAACAATTGCTAGCAGGATCTGAACACAAGACGTGAAGTCAGTATTTGCATGACGGTTTTGTTCTGTTACTATTGAAGTTGTGATCAGGTTTAGAAGCTATAATAATTTACAGAGAATATGATACCCTTGAAAATGATTTTGAAGCACAGATAAAACATAATGAATCACCTAGTGCCATAATGCAAAATTTTCCACTCCCCTCCTTATGTTCTATTCTGATATCTGCAGTCCACCAGTTTAAACAAAACAAATGGGTTTTGATTTACTTTGTGCAACAAAAGTCAAGGCTAATTTTCATAGAAATATTTAATTTTAGTATTGAGATAAGAGTCACCAACCCAGATTCTGACAGACAATTTTATCAGTTCTGTCTAACATATAAGTCTTGTTGCAACAACACTCGCCCTGAATAAAAAGCAGGTATGCTAGCAGAGATGAGAGATTTCCCAGCCTAATGCATCACAGATGATTCCGGTCTGAGCATATTGCATATCTGTGTAATCTGAGGGAGGCTGGCAACTGTATCTTACTCTCTGCTGCTGGGTCTCTGCTGCTTTTGTTGGAGCAAGTAGCTGGCTGAGGTGAGTCTGCTGGGCTCCGGGATGGTACAGAATTCCGCTGAGAAGAAAAAGACTCATGAACAACTTGATTCTGTGCTTTTGCATAAGGATTGCTCTGCTGGTTTTAGCAAAACTGTCCCTAGCACATGTGTATGGGAGGGCAGACAGTTCCTCTTTAAATGACATTACTTTGTGTAAAGCTAAATCTGGAGCAGTGATTTCTCTCTCCCTTCCCTCTTACCAAATTTCTGGAGCCTCACTGAGGAAAAAAAAAATACTTAAAGAAATCTGGGGTTTATGCGAAGGAGCAAATTTAAATAGGAAGCGAGTTAGCAGAAAGTTTCTTGCTGAAACTTGAAACTATACTGAAACATTAGGTCTAATATCCCATAGCTGTTTTCCTGCTCTTCTCTTCATGACCTGATTTATGAATTTACATGTGTCTAACCAGGTATAACCCTGACATGGGACATGTATTTTTATTCAGGCTGCAAATCCTTCCTCTGTCCTCTCCCTGCTTTTCCCGCTTCCCATGGCAGCAAAAAAATTAGGACATGTTTGTAAAGGTGCTGTTTTCTTCCTTGGCCCATCATGCTGGCTGGATGACTTGTAAGCCAAACATTGATAATATCAGCTGGCAGTTATTTATACCTGAGGTTTCAGGTTAAGGAGTAACAATGAATGCAAATCTAGCTGGTGAGACTGTTTGTAATGCACGCACATGTGTTAGAGTTTGAAAATTTATAAGGATTGTTACCACAAAGCCCTATAACAAAAGATTATAAGATGCTATATAGGGAGTCCATTCTAGGGTGTCTGTTTTGATGATGTGGAGCTGTACCTGCCTCAGTACCCCCCAAAAAACTACAGCTTCTCCATGGTTTCAACAGAGAGGACACCTATCATTTTCCTCGTGAACACCACTTGTTAATAACAGAGGATTGTTGGTCACTTGTGACTGCCTTGTGAAAGAGGAAGGTATTGTATGGTAGTTTAAAAAGACAACAGTGTTGCATAAGTACCAGTAGTTAGTTAAGCTGTGCCTGGGAATGTTCCCATGCACGGGGTCGTGGTCTTCTTTGCCTGTGACCCATTAGAGCATTCCATGGAGACAGGACATCCCAGAGACCATCCCCATAGGCAGGTGGCATACAGCCACCCACTTCCACAGGCTGACAGAGGTTGCTAATAAACACGAGCCGTTTGCAGGACAGTTGGCCGCAGTTCTCAGAAATGTCCACAGACAGATTTCATGGTCTCATACTTTCAACACAGCAATATCAACCGTGATGCCGTCAGAAATGTTTCAATTTAGAAAATGTCCTGCTTATTCTGTTAGGGGAAAAAATAGCCACTTACTCCCCACACAGTTTTTTTTTCTGCTGTTGATGGACAGGTGGCTTGACACTTTCTGGCACCTCACTCTTTTCCATAGCTTCTCTCCTATACTGCTGAAAGAACTGCATTGCTGCTGCTGATTTACCTCTATGTGGTGTTGCTGATAATAACTGATGCAGACTCCTGGGTGAGAAAGCTCTCACTGAGCCCTAGGCTGAAGAAGAGAAACACCAGTGAATATACAAAGTAAGCCAGCAGCAGACAGGAACGGTCTTAGTTCTTGTCCTTTCCTACAGTGGTGAAAGAAAATGGAAGAGCCTCTGGGGTACATTCTCACTTCTCCTTACCTTTAGGGCAAAGTCTGTTTCTGTTTCCAACAGTTGTCTACCTCCCACCTCTTCCTCGCTCCCAGGAGTTTAGATATGCATATTTTTTTCAGGGAAACCTGAGAGAATATAGCCTAGGTTATATTAACATAGATACTAAGACTGTTTACTTTAAGTATTGAAATACTTCTGACATTTACTTTCTGGTGTGTGTAGAAAATCAATCCATGATACTTATGTTAATAATGCTACTGTGAACAAGAAAAAAACCAGAGACTTCATATGAAGTGAGATTCTGCTTAGACAGTTTGGTAGGTGTGTTAATGATAGACATATGTCTGCATTCATGTCACCCTCTTATTTTGACTCATTTTTGTTTGGTTTTATGCAAAAGGGGGATCAGGGATTCTTTTTTTTTTAGTTTTGGAAATTTTAGTCAGACGTATGGGATGATATTGAGAAGAATGGCTGGGTCTTCTACCTATAGACCTTCTCCTGGTTTTGTGATTTGTTGGCCTGTATCACTTTGCAGAACTTATTTCATTGTGTTAGTTATATTGTACTGAGTTGTATATTCATTCAGGAAGAGAGAGACTTTGATCACATCATGTATTACCTTTAGGCTTAGTCTTTACAAGGGATATTAAATTAAACTACTTAAAATCCTGGAAACATTTGTGAACAAGGCATATAAACACATTAAAACAACCTAGAACAATTTACAAATAGTTTAATTAGTGTTTAGAGTAGCTTACCTTTAGCACATTTAATAGCCAATTCAGTGTTTGAAAGCAAGCTAGTTAAGTGCCAGACTGGACACAGGAATTAATTTCAATCATCTAATTTCCCATTATGTGCTCACAGTTCATCAGAGGCCTCATGAAAGATTCATAATTCCCAGGAATAGGAAGTTCTTAGAAAAAGCTGCAGATGAATATTGGAAATTGTAGGATAAAACTTAAACTTCAGCAGGTCTTGTTTATACGTGTCCAGTTCAGCTGATTCAATTACAAACTGTTCGTTCCTGTTGTATAAGCATGACCCAACTGAGATACGAAAGTGGGGTTATTTTTCTGAAACCCCATCCCACTGTACCTCACAGCTGTGTGTCTTTACCAAACCAGTGTGGTTTTGGACAACCATAAATAGAAACCATCCAGACCCCCATCTCTAGTTGCTAGTTATAACCTAGCAAAGTCTGTAAAGTGGTGCAGAATCATGTGTGCAGCTGAATCTCCTGAGTTCCTCTGTCTTACCTACTTTATATTATGTATTCACAGCATTTTCCGGTGTTTTTTTCAGAAACTGATCCTGCTAGTGTCACCTTGCAGGAAAAAAAAGCCACAACACTTGAAAGCAAAGTCTTTCATGAAAGTTCACTGCACCTACTTTGAAAACAAAATACTTTGGCTATTTTTAAAACTCGTGAGGAAAATCCCTTCCCAAGGACTTCATAAAACTTTGTAGTCCTCAGTCTGCATAATGATAGATAGAAGGGGGAAATGCTTTAATGACCTGGAGGTCATCAAAGTTACTTATCCAAATAAAGATTAATTGGCTGAGGTCTGTTACATGGAATAAGTGATAAGAATGAGGTGTTCAACCCAGATGCTTTGAACAAGTTAAGTTATGTCTTCTTCCCCCCTGCAGCATCAAATAGTTATGCTGTAACCGTCGCTTCCTCTTCCAAAGTGTTTTGTTCTGGTTTTGTGCAGCGTGCAATTGGTAGGGCATTCTCTCTCAGTGGTGGGAAGGGAAATTTTGTGTAACTCGTGTTTACTTCATAGGAGTTAAGGTTGTGTACAAAGTTAGTTTCAGTCTGTTCTGTGAGATAGTGGCAACAGTATGAAGTATCAGTAGTGTATTCATATTGGATTTTACTGATGCTGTGTCAATGTGTCCAGGTAAGAAAAGGATTTCCCCAAACTGGGAGTAACTTTTTCCCAAGATTTGTAAAAACTTAGTTTCCTATTCATGTACAGCCTAGCATTCAAACACAGGAAAAGAGGAGGAAGAGTCAAGATACAGTGAGAGAGTTCAGTAGTTATGTCTGGCTTGACAGATACCACATGTTCTTGTAAGTCTAATTTCTAAACCAAAGGAAACTGCAGATGTTTGGATAAACAACTGATGATATCTAAAGTTTCATTAATCTTGTTCGTTAATCTCTGTTTCTGTGCCTCTGTTGCAACTACCTTTGCATGTTCTTCTAAAACATGTCTATTGTCTCCTTTTCAAGAGCTCCTTCTAACAGAAATGCCCTTAAGAAGTGTCACTAAAATATTTACCAAAACACCCCTGAATACCCACTATCTCATGGTGTGTAAATACTATTGCTCAGTGTCCATGCAATGTTACTGATGATAACTTGCTTTATTTCATTATTTCAAACCTTTTTCTTGGACTTTTATTACAATTCCTTGGGAATCAGATTATAAAACCTTCCTAGCAAGCTCCTCATGTGAGTTCCCTGTGCCATCAGTAATGAATGATGATGGTATCTGAAGCAAAGCTTTCAAATTCTTTAGTGTTTTCTAATCATATGTAGTACTAAATTTTTCAGTTGTTTTCCCTGCAAGAAAGACACTGTCATTTCTTGCATTTACTACTACATGTCAGGAGTCACACAGAGCTTGGATCCATTCGCTAGCAAATAATATTGCTGCAAGGACTGCTCTTTTTCATTATTCCAGTTTTCAGACAGGAAGAGTCTTTCGGTGTGGCTTTGAGCCTCTTAAGTCACTTTTGTTTTCTTTGTTGAAGGCCACTCCTGGAAAGCTTTCTGTTTGTTCTCCTGCCCTGGCTAGCAGGGATGCTAAAACAGGGGTGCAGCTGTTCATATGTTTAAATGGGCAAAAAAAGTTTCATTTTGAATAAAGCTAAATCTCCTCAAAGACTGCTACTTTTCTGCTGAGCCAATGTGTTGTGTGAGCAGTGGACTTTCCCTAGAAATGGTTAGTACTTCCAGGTTAATGGTAGGGCTATTGTGGTAGTGTGGGACCAGATTCGTAGCAGCCTCTGGACAGGCTCTCACTCTCTCCAGTGGGACCAGCTCCTTTTTCTCCTCGGGGAGGGAGGAGTGGGGTGAGGGGGGTGTGAGGAGGAGAAGAAAAGGGCATGGGATCAAGGAGAAAAGAGGAGCTGAGTAGCACATGACAGAACTGAACTTGGCTCAGTAACAGAAATGTGAACCAGAAGACTCTCCTAAACACTCTGCCAATGTTGTTTATGGGGGTGGGAGCTCAGGTGCAGGCCCAGTCTCCTTTCTCTACAAGGGCCTAGCATACATTTGCCCATAACTGTTAAAATAGAAAGACAAGTGTAGCTTGCCCAAATAAGTGCTAAAAGAACTCTGCAAGTGAGCAGTCAGGTGGGTGAGGATGACATGGATGAAAAATGGGCTGATTATTGGTTGGGACATATATGTATTGGGACACCAGTAAAGCAGAATGTTGCATAGAACAGTGAATGCCACCAAAACCACAAGAAAGAAGAAAGAGTGCAGTTTTAATAATAGAATACAACTGCATTGTGTTTAGCAGATGTCTGCTATAGTATTTGTCCTACCACCTGCACGATTTGCTACCAACATAAAATCTAAGAGGAGATGAAAGGGTAGTGCCAATAAGTGCTCTTTTTAGCAAAGTAAGACTAATATTGATTTATTTACCTCAATTTAACGTAGCGTCCAAAACATATTGCGTGTCTTGCAAGAAGATCTGAGACAAAAGAATAAGTCCAGCCTTTGAGCCTGAGAGATTAAAATCCTGTTACTTCTGACCTTTTCTCACTATGCAACGTGCATGTTACACCACTGAACACCAGGATTTGACCAAATCCTGTTCATGTCAGTGGGATGACTTCTGTTGACTTGAATAAGGTTTCTATGGAATGCACCTCATATGTGCTCTCATAACATCTTTTAATCTTAGCTTTTAAGGTCAGCTTCAGTAGTATTGCTTGGCAGATGACAGGAATCAAGGCCTTATCCACCAATTTTTAAATATTCAGGTACGAATACTGAATTTCAACCATTGTTTCTGTTCTCTCCTATCACCTACAGTAATGCTGAGTGGCTACTGTATACTCCATCTGCTAGTGCTGTAGTTTGCTCCTAATGGTTCTTCTAGACTGTGATATGGATCATATCTTAATTTCAGAGAGATTACAGATCAGAAGTAGTCTGATTAAAATATTTGGCAGGCCATGTTTGCTTGAAGATATGTTAAGAGACTAAAAGAATGATCTAGAAAAAAAGAAGTTACTGTAATGAGTAAAATATTTTTCTTCTTAAGTGTTTCTAAGAGTTTTTTCTAAATTATACATTTCATCTCTTCAAAGATTTAAGGAATTTTCCCTTAGAGCAATCCTACAGTACTGCCAAATGAATTACAAATAAATCCTTCCTGGTTTTCTGTATTTCTGTATCTAGGTGATAGCTAGCATGCAATGATCCAGATCATTGCTTCAGCCAGGTAGTTTGCTCTCTGGCTAGCTTACTTCCAAGAGACATGCTGGCATGGAATGAAAGCTGTAGCAAAAACATACAACATAGATGCAAAATATGGGTCTTTGAAAAATTATGAAAGTTGCTAATAAATTAGTCTGTATAATTTTTCAGGTCTCACAAACCCACCTAAATTTAGATGGCATTAGAAAACCACCTACATTTATAAAGGGCTCTGAGTTATCTCAAGGTATTTACACAACTGCAGCTAAACTTGCGTTGCCTAGATTCAATGCAACAAAGCTTGGAGCATGTGGTCACAATTTAAAAGATTTCTGCAGTTCATCAAGAAGCCAAGGCTTTGGCTGTGTGTCCTCAGGTGACAGATTAGGTAATATTTGTACACCTCTACAGAAAAATAGCAGGTTTGTATAGAGAACTATGTAAATATTAGGTATTATTGTTATTAATTATGTTTTCCCAACTGAAGTAATCTGTTAAGTTCACTGTTGAATGTATTTAGCAGGCATTCCTGATCTATACTTGTGGGGTCCCCTCTTCCACAGTGTCTGAGGACCTCGCATTTCTTTAAAAGATCCTTTGAAGCAGGAACATGGTACTGTCTTCATTTAATGGGAGGAACTAGGACTCATGACGATGTAAATGTTTTCACCCAAAGATGCCTGGATACCTACTAATATGGTACACTTTCTCACGTGTTTGTTAATTGCTAGTTATTTGCCCAAGAAACTTGCTGAATTCATAACGTATATTTTTTCCACTCTACTTCTGTTTCAGGGTAATGTTTAATCCACTACTTGAAACAGCTTTTTCATTCTCTTCTCTATAATAAATTACTAAACTGAAAGAAATGGAACTAAGCTCCTTTAGCTTAAATTCGCCGAGCTTTTGTTTTGAGGTTGAACAGTGAGTCTTAGAAAGCTTGTTTTTCCATTTGTCCTGAAACCTTGCCCCTTCTGCCTCCCCCTTTTCATGCCAATAAAAGGTAACCAGAGACAGCTGGGGGTTCTCTTTCTGCCTCCCTTGAATGGGAGCTGCTTCTGAAAACCTCTTTCATGTACCTGCAAAGATCCTGCTCTGCTAACCGCTACAGCCCGAGGTTCCCAAAGGTTGAATAGGTTTTCATTGCCTGCATTTCTGGTCTGAAGCAGACTGAGAGAAATGAGTGTTAAGTCAACGTGGTGGCAGCCCTGCCGGCGTCAGCATTCCAGCCCGCAGTGTCGCTCCGGACCAGGACACCGCCGGCACAGGCTTCTGCACATCCAGCTGTCGGGCGGTTGTTTGACTTGTTAGCAGTTGAAAAGAAGAGGGATGTGAGGCAAAGCAAAGAGTGGCGAGTCTAGTTTTTATGAGGCTGTTTATTCTTTCTATAACAAGTGTGTGGTGCCTTATTGATGCTGAATGGGAATTTAATACAGTGATAAAGTAAAACTGTAAACTTACCAAGTCTGTTTTCAGCTGCCTTTGTTCTGTACCTCTAAGCATCTGCAAAAAACGTGTTTAACAGCACTCCACCACTTCTGTGAAATAATATGTGATCTTATTCAGCACGTTCTGCAGAGAACTGATCACTCTGCTAAAGCCGATTGAAGTTAATAGAAAATGAAGGTATCTGTCTCTGTCTTTCCATACCAGGACTTTTGCATGTGAAGTCAGTTTGCAGGATTTTACGTGAAAACAGAGTTTTATTTTCAGTTCTATCATGAACATTTTACAAATATTCTATTGTGGTTTAAAGATCAAGATTTAGGAAACAGAAATACTTGATAATAGAGATTTTTGGATTTGATGTTTTTACTAGGGCAAACTCCAAACACCGCTCACAGTGGAAGTTACACACGGAAGGACTGTGCATTCATAACATGCTAATAACAATGTCAGAGTATTGTCTGTTGCAGCAGGTGAAAGAACCTGAACTGCATGAATTAGGGCTTTGTTTCCACAAACACCTAGGCATTGTGTAGACAGGAAAGTTTTCCCCTTCTACCAAAATAACCCTATTCCTTACCACACGTAGTCACTCTTATACCAATTCAAGACCTTCCCAAGTGAAGACAGTTTTATTCAGGAATGAAAATGTGTGCTCAAGAAGTTATCTTGCTGTAGATGTAGCGTGGGTTATGCAGATCCTTCCACTTTGCTTTTTTCCGGTTGCTGCTCTTTGAGCTACAGGTTACTCCTGTCACAGCTGCTTGTTCAAGATCTTTTGCTGGGTGATACCATTCCCTTAGTCTGCCACGTAGCAGACTTGGACGATACTCCCTTTACTGTTTCACTCCTGCTGAGCTGGTGGCTGTAGCTGCATTGAGGGTATCTTGAGACATGTCAGCATTATCTAGTTAGGGTACCTAACATGGACATACTAATGATGGCCAGAGTAGTGCTGTGGTGGTGTTAGTGTTGAGATCTCAGCCTCATATGTGCGATGTTAGGAAGAAAATGATGAGCAAAAATGCTTGTGGCTGGATCATCAGTGCAGATGTAACTGTAGAAATGGGAGCTGAGAAGAATCATAGAATCGTAGAATGGTTTTGGTTGGAAAGGACCTTTAAGATCATCAAGTCCACCCATTAAAAGAGTTACTAACATAATGCTTATATTCTTCTGTAGCAGCCCTGTGGCAGACATGATGGTAGACACTGCAGAAAGGTCCTGCGGTGGAGATGGGCAGGAGGGTTGGCTGAGCAGAGAGCTTGGCAGGTGGGCTGCAAACAGTCTCAGCAAACCCCACCAGTGCATCTCCATTGTGCCCCACAGCACCACTGCTTCTGGGACCCAGAGTCCAGCTGCAGTGCCGGTGGGCTTCTGGATGCTCAGAAACATGAGCTAGAGTAACTCACCTTAATGATTTTCAACTATAAGTTCCCACAGCATTTGAAGTCATGTTTACAAAAATGTGTGTGTAGAGATGCTCATCCTCAACTGTTGGTCCCAGAGGAATTCATGTGTTGACTTAAGAGTGACTACTGATGAAGAATATTTCAACTTCTTGGAAAATGGATGTAAAACATCTTCAGAAAGGTGGTTTTTCTGTACCAGAACCGGGCCTGATGCACCTTAGATTTAAGGTAACAAGAATCACAAGTTCTTGAAAATGAAGACCCTTTTCCCCTCTCTTTCCCCCTTTTTATTGTTGCAAGTACCTGTTACCATGTCATTAGTTTTTTTTTTACTCCTAATTGATGGTGCTGTGTTATTTGAATAGTAATTATTTTCACTTTTGTACGTAGGTGTTTGTCGGTTTATTGAAATGAACTGCCATCCGGCACCCTGATCAAAGCAAAGAGCATGAAATCCGGTGTGTTGCACTTTTGAGAGCATCAACAATGAAGCTAAACTTTCACCCTTGACTTTCTTTTAACTCTAATTTTGAAAGACAGCAGCAAACAATTTAGCTAACTTCTTAAGTGAAAGAATATTCAAACTAGCTCGATTGTGATGCAGTGTCCTTTTCAAGTGAATGGAAGATCTCAGAGTAATGCATACAAGTACAGAGGCTGGGTAAGTTCATTACTTTGGAGTTTCTGGTGTGGCAATAGCAGTGAAATAGTTAAAAGGTTGGCTTTAAAGTGGTCACAATTAGGCTTCAAAGTTAACACCCCACCCCACTGAGATGAATAGGAGCAGTTGACATTTCTTAGTGCTATTGTTTCAGTCTGGCTTGCTATAGCTTCTAAAATAAGACAACAGTACATCTGTTTACATTCTGCTTCCGCAAACCCAGATGGGCTAGCAACTTCATTGTTTTTTAAGTGGAAGCTTAGATTCTGGAGAATACAGCAATATCCACGAGGTATCTGTAGGAAGAAGAGCTGAAAGCCGCCTTAATCGAAGACATCTCCCCCTTCCCTGTAAACTTCTATTGTCCCAGGACAAATCTGTAAACCACTTGGGGGAAAAATGAAGTGTATATTTGAAGTACTTTTTACTTACTACATGACATGCACACAATAACTTCTCAACAAGTCCCTAGCGTGCAAATTTTCATAAATGGATGTGGGGGTTTCAACTTTTTTCTCTTTTGTAAAGTAGTGTGTGCTGTAAAAGAAGATAAAGCTCCTGCTTTTACTGAGTGTGGTAGCTTCTCTTAACCTCTTCTAACAGAAAAACTCCTGTCTCTAGAGAAGCCAGAGTTTCACCCAGGAGCATTTGAGACCAGGTGTTACTTTCTGTGTTCACATGAGTAGAATCCTTTAATTTACCTCTGAGAGTGATATAAGAAGAAATAAGATTATTGATAAGTATGTCTTGCATTTTTCCGATACTTTAATAAGGAAGCTACATGAACTGCAGTAAGATCTTAGGAGCTGGAATGGATTAATAAAGGTGCAAGTAGGGCCAGAATTTGTAGCAGATGGTCTCTATTACCCCACGCCTCAGTTCGTGTAGGGAGTACACAGTGTCCTCTCTGACTTTTGTTGAGGGGTCTGCACAGTGGCAAACTGCCCTCAGTAGCAGCCAGAACCCTCTGAGAGCTTTTCTGATAAAGGCGGTCCATTAGATATGGTTAGGCTGTAGATTGAAACCAGCTGTGAATCTGTCAGAAAGATTTTCCTCATTGTGCTTTCATCAGGGTGGAATGTTTGTGGCTCATTCTCATATATATGTATTTTGGGCTTCATTGCTCTGACTTTGCAAGTCCTAGAGTCTGCCAGAGCTCTCATGCATATGGGCTCCTTTTGTACGCTGGCACCCAGAGACCTTGCCTGCCTTTTGCCTGTGGACAACACAGCTTGTGCTTCAGAAGTCACATCGTGGGCGCTTCCAAATGGTGTCTCCCAGATTTCAACTCCTGGTGAAGCGTATGGTGAAGGCAAGTGTGCCATCTGTGGTTTGGGCTCGTGAAGTTTGTTTCCTGCCCAGCTTCAAGCAGCATTTTCATCCAAGTATAAAATAAAGCAGCCCTGAGCCTAGAGAGGCCTCCAGGTTGAGACAACAGTGGGCATTTCAAGAGTGTAAGTTGTCTCCTCTCTTGTCCTTCTCTTCAGTTCCTGTGCCAAGTGGAGGAGTGCAGCGGTCTGGTCTGTATGAAGAAAATACATGAGAAAACCCAGGAGGAATATTTATTTTGAAAGCTTCTTTCATGAGTTTGTTTTATCTTTCTATTTAAAGCCATTGCTTTACAAGTAAAATAATGTTAAACGATGCTGGAGAAAAGCAGTTCCAATGTGATAGAACTCCTACCGTGTACAGCGTGAGCCACTCAATACAGCTACAGGAGGAAGGGCATGTTATTTAATCAAACAGAGGGTTAGAGAACAGCATCAAATATGCATTTGTTATATTTGTTTCCACTTTCCATTTCCCTAGTCCATTTCTGACTGTGGATCTCTAGTGTTACATAGACGTGAATTATGTCTTCCGCATCTTGTGGAAGCAAATAGATATTCTATTAGACCTTTCAAATATAGTAAAAGTGACTTCTGCAAGGCTACAGCAGTTCAGTGGCAGAGCTTGGAAAAGAAGTTAGGAGACCTGTTGGCCTGTTCTATATATTAACTGGCAAACCGACCTGCCTCTCTGTATTACAATGGCATTGTGATAACTACGTGTTCAGAAGCCTAAGCTTCGTATTCTCCCTTAACACGGAGAGTTTCCTGAATAGACCTGAAGAAAGTATTACTATAGCTTCTCTGCTACTTGTACCCTAACCTGCTTTTTTGCCTCATATTCAAAGGTGATTTTGATAACAGAATTATCTTTTAGGGAATATGATATACTGGGGATTCAAAGGGACAAATCCGAACAGGGCAAGAATCCACCATCATGATCACATTATATTGCAACTTCTGAAAAGTTAACATGTTATGAGAAACAAAAAATAAATTTTTTAACTTTGTGCTGTTTTATTTTTCTTTCAGAAAAGAAAATTGAGCCTTCCATTTTGAAACTATATAGTTTTGAGTAAATTCTGCATTTCCCTTTTATAGTGTATTTCTTTAGTTGATTTATAGTTTGCATGCCTACTGCTTCCAGTCTCTTTGCTGGTCTGAGCTTTCTTGCCAACTGGTATTTGCCACTAAGCAGCAGAATCTTAGTTCTTTTTGAGGAGCTTCGTACATTATGGCAGTTGTTATCCGGTAGAAGAGGATGAGCGATGCAGACGGTCGCTCTCGTAGCTCTCATGAGAAATGCAACAGGAAGTGTCCAGCAAATTGAAACTAGATTTTTTAGTTCATGAATACTAAAAATATGATTTTTTTTCCAAAATAACCCCAAAGTTTTATTTCTTATTGGAAATTTAAAAAAAAAAAAAAATTTGAAAAAAGTATATATTTACTTAGTCATCCCAGTTTAGAAAAAAAAGTTGACTACCAAAGTATTTTATAGGATTAAATTCATATCTTTTTTTTTTTCAGCTCTAATTATGATAATTATGTACAAAGATTCCCCCCCATTTCTTTTTCTCCTTCCTTTTTCCACCCTAGACAATGAAATTAATTTAATCTAACAGCTTTTACATTGTGGTCTGTGGACCAGAGCTGGCTTGTAAAACTTTTTCTTTCAGTGGTTTTATTGTTCAAGAACTGATGCTTCCTGTTACTTCTGGCTATGCTTTTTGATTTTGTGAATGAGTATGCTTAAAGAAAAGAAGAATACTACTAATCAAGTATGTACCTTTTGTACAACTTTACATTCTTATTAAATTAAAAATGACACCAGAACTGCAGAGGTAACAACTCCTCTGAAAGATGGAGTGAAATCAAAAAAGACAGAAATGGCAGCAGTCAATAAGAGAAATCTGGGACTTCTTCACTTCAGGTATTCAGTAAGGAAGAGAAAACAGCACAGGTAAAACATAACACAGAGTATTGGCTCTTACTGCACATATTTTATACTTGGTAGCATAGGATCTGTGTTTTGGGTTGCTTTTCAATGAACAGAAAGTCAGTGGGGTTCTGGTTCATGGCGGTGACTAACAAACTAAGGAGCGATCAGTTACGATTTAAATAGATAACTGAGAGCTGCGTGATCTTAGCTGCTGCATCATACTGAGTTTTTTGTTTCTGTATTGCCTGTTGTGGTTTTACTGTTCGAATGGTTAATTTTTGGGTAATTTGAAGGTTGTTGTGTATGTGACTAGAGTCACTCCCTATTGGGATATAGGCCAAGATTTTCAAAGTGATTGTTTATTTTGAGCACCTCCATTTTTTAAGGGTCCAAACCTGAGAAATTTTGGAGTAGGGTGCCTTGAAAGGAGTGCGGAGTATATGTCTTCTAAAACGCAGTTGTCTGTGTGGTGTGTCAATATGGCATGGAAAAATGAAAGAAGAAAAAAGGATGCAATCAAAATCCTTGTTCGCTCTTCATCATTTCAGTGTCTGATCTTTGGTTTGCTGGATTGAGGTGAATAGATTTGGATACTGCTGTACTGGAACCTGGAACGCATACCCTGCTGTGGTCCAGGCTAAAGGAAGCAAAGCTGTGCAATGTGACAGCACCCTGGCTCTGCACTTCTCTTCTGTAACGTCCTAATTGCTCTAGGGCTTTATCTAAGATTTAGATGTGGTCTTCTGCTAAGATGGTGGTGAGATCAAGTGCTGACTGTACCATACGGGGAATAGATGTAATGACTACGCAATATCTATTGTAATGCATATGGTGGTCAATGGGACAGAGTCCAGTTGGAGGCCTGTGTCTAGCGGAGTCCCTCAAGGGTTGGTACTGGGACCAGTACTATTCAATATATTCATTAATAACTTGGATGAGGGAATAGAGTGCACTGTCAGCAAGTTCGCTGATGGCACAAAACTGGGAGGAGTGGCTGACACACCAGAAGGCTGCGCAGCCATTCAGAGAGACCTAGACAGGCTGGAGAGTTGGGCGGGGAGAAATTTAATGAAATATAACAAGGGCAAGTGTAGAGTCCTGCATCTGGGCAAGAACAACCCCAGGTATGAGTACAAGTTGGGGGCAGACCTGTTGGAGACCAGCGCAGGGGAAAGGGACCTGGGGGTCCTAGTGGACAGCAGGATGACCATGAGCCAGCAGTGTGCCCTTGTGGCCAAGAAGGCCAATGGCATCCTGGGGTGTATTAGAAGGGGTGTGGTTAGCAGGTCAAGAGAGGTTCTCCTCCCCCTCTACTCTGCCCTGGTGAGGCCGCATCTGGAGTATTGTGTCCGGTTCTGGGCCCCTCAGTTCAAGAAGGACAGGGAACTGCTAGAGAGAGTCCAGCGCAGAGCCACGAAGATGATTAAGGGAGTGGAACATCTCCCTTATGAGGAGAGGCTGAGGGAGCTGGGTCTCTTTAGCTTAGAGAAGAGGAGACTGAGGGGTGACCTCATTAATGTTTATAAATATGTAAAGGGCAAGTGTCATGAGGATGGAGCCAGGCTCTTCTCAGTGACGTCCCTTGACAGGACAAGGGGCAATGGGTGCAAGCTGGAACACAGGAGGTTCCGCATAAATATGAGGAAAAACTTCTTTACGGTGAGGGTGACCGAACACTGGAACAGGCTGCCCAGAGAGGTTGTGGAGTCTCCTTCTCTGGAGACATTCAAAACCCACCTGGACGCGTTCCTGTGTGATATGGTCTAGGTAATCCTGCTCCGGCAGGGGGATTGGACTAGATGATCTTTCGAGGTCCCTTCCAATCCCTAACATTCTGTGATTCTGTAACCTATATATTCCATCTTTCTGTTCATTGTGTGGGTGAATCTAACTAATGCAGGGGCAGCAAGAGGACAGGCTTTTTAAAAGGACAGCGTGAGCATGGATACTGTCAGGCTAGTTGGCTTAGAGTTAACTTTTCCTTCAAATTCTTTCTTGCTAATACAGAGCAGTACTGTTTGGGTTGCAGAAGAAAGTTAGTTTAAAAGAAATACTGGCATTGAATTAAAAAAAAAAAATCCTGGAAGCATTTCTGTAGGTTTTAGCTATAGGTTTAGAATGCCTATTTTTAGGACTAGATGTCAGCTGACATAGCTCCTTTAAAATTGCACTTTGGATTCAAGGAAAGAAAATAATGAAGTGTAAGCTGTGATATCTTAATTGTTAAAAGTGCAACAATAGCTTAAAAACAGGCTGCAAAGTCTGCTCTCACAGCTGGAGGAAGGGATACTTTATTAGTAGTTGCAAGGAATGGGTGGATAGGGCCGGAAAGAGGTAGCAGGGGATATAAAAAGAAACCTTCTAACATGAAACCATTGCCAAAACCCCTTACTGAACAATTTATGAAAGAGCTTGCATTGCATAAGCATCAAGGTAGTACACGATGAACAGGTTGTAACAGCCTCTGGCTGATATGCCTCACTGAAGGGTGCACCAATGCTGCACTCCAGCTCTGCTGTGGTAGATAGTTTGGCGGGCTGGAGTTGAGCACACGTGACTCACTAGTCAACAGCCTCTGTTTTCATGACTCAAAGTTTCTGGCTGGTAAGCCACAGATGATGGTTGTGGTGACTGGAGAGGGCACTTGATGAATAATCATCACGCTTCAGTATTTTATAATCTGATAAGTCCCCCAGGCATCCTTGCAACTGATAGCCTAGCTGCTCTGCTAATATGACCTGGGACAAATACTCCTAAATACTCATTTCCTGGGGGAGGTGGCATGGAAGATCCCTCTCTACAGATATTTCATGTAGCTGCACTCCCCTCCAATTAAATTCCCAATCTAAGCACAACTGCATGTCTTCTGTGGCCAGGAGCTGACTGCATGGGAGATAAGGGGGCTGCAAAATCCCCCTCGTCGCTCCAGCCCCAGCTGCAGGGCCTCTGTGCTCCCAGACCGCCTGGGAGCCCAACAGTGCCTTGTCCCACATTAGGCTTTGACTGGTTGTTTATGACAGATCCAGACTACTGCAATTTTCCAGTCATTCCTTAAATTAAGTCATTAGGTAACTGCCAATAACCCCCAGAAACTGGGAAAGCCTTGGGAGCAGAAGGGCTGCCGTGCTAGGGAAGTTTTGATTTCATTTGAAAGCATATATCCATAAAATCGCTTTAGTGCAGACTCCCTGTCTCATGCCGTGCTGACTCTGTGTGAGATCTGACATTGTTCTCCACTCTTTAATCACGAGAGCTCTGGGCAAGGGAGGTGGGGGTGGAGGGGTGGGCTAATGGGGTGGGGAGGGAGAGGAAATACAAGCAAATATCTGAGCCTGATTTTTACCATCGTACAGATTTAATCCAAGTTGCCTGTGCCAATCATAATCCCTCCTTTCAGGTTTGTCCTTTGCCTGTCTGACAATGGCAACTCAGTGCCTGATACATCAAATCCAGAAAGCTGCTGAGACTGTCAGTATCCCTGGCAGCATCACATTGTGCAGATGACACTGATTTTGACTCTGGTACATGGCAAATGTATTCTCAGGGCCAGTCTTTGCTGTGGGCATGGTATCAGTGTGCCTTCCCTGCTTTGCCTACCACTCCCCTCTGTTGTAGGTGTGTTCCACTGACAGGAAGTGTTGCTTGTCTTCACCTTAGCTTTAGCCATGTTGTTGTGTTGGTTTGGTTGTTGTTTTGCTTTTCCTAAGAAGGATATTTTCCTTTTTCACAAGTGATCTTAGCCAGCTTCACTGGAGTTGATGGGAATCTCTGCTTCTGCTACTCTGAAGCAGATGTCGTTTCTAAAATATTTTGTTTTCTTTCTGTATGCTGTACAAAGCAGGTATACCCTTTGTTTGTTAACTAGTGTTTGTTTGCAAGGGGAATTGACAAGGTAGGTATTTCCTTGCAGTTTTTCCTGCACATTTTTTCTCCATCCTTATTGCCTTCTCTGGATAGCACCAGTAACGGCAGCAGCAGAGCTGCCAGACGAGCTGCCATGTTGTTCAGATTTGCTTTGGGTTGTATAAGCAATTAGCTAGTTAGAAGATCAGCCCTGCATTCATGTTGGTATTTCTGTAGTTACAAGTGAAGTAAAAATGTGAAGGTAGATGTTGCTGGTGGCATTGCTGAGGAGAATTGGTGTTGCTAAGGTGGGAGAGTATTGCATTTCCATGAGACATTTGGATTCTTTACTTTTCCTATACCGTGCAAGATAAATGTTTAAGGGGTTACCCTTTTACATACTGTGTAGGAACTTGTCCAGTCTAGTCATAAAAAGAGGGTGATTGCAACTGCATTCATAACTTCTAGGTTGAGAATTTGTTATGGTAGACACTGTAGAACATGATCAGAAGGAAAGGCAAAGACAAATGCTCTTTGTGCAGCCACTGATAAGATGTATACACACGGTTTTCTTATCAAAGCCATGCTGGCATGTGACAGAAGGAGGGAGAACACCACTCCTCATCCTGTTGAAAGGAGTACATATTTATTATTCCTGTTGGCACAGCCTGAAGTCTGGTTGGATTGTCTTCCTCTGCTCAGGTATGCTTTTGGTGAGAAAGGGCTTCCTTTCTTTCGTACATCCTGCCCATGAATGTGAAGTCATTGTTTGATTCCATGTTTCACCTGCTCCATACTGAAATATGTCCATCAGAATTTCCAGTTTGGTCCCAGGGAGGCCTTCCTTATGGTTTTCTAAATGATGAAAAGTTAATGTTAGAAATCCTGCTAGCCACACATCTGATGCATAGAACATACAACTTAAGTTAAAGGAAATAATTCAACCTTCTTGGTTCTTTTTACTCCATTTGGGTTTAAAGTGTGTTGAGCATCCCAGCTATACTAGAACATATTAATTGCTGCTGTACGTTGTTAATGTTATATTCCAGGAGAAACAGCTCCTTTCAGGACCTACTCCTTATTTATTAGATTAGAAAAAAAATTATGAAAGACATCACATGAGGCTGAAACTGTAGTCCATCTGTTGAGAGACTTCTTGCTGACATCGAAGAGGCATGGTGATGCTGTGCTTCTTGAAATAGCAGGACTATTATTTCCAGTGACTGAGGCATGTTCCCAGTGTGCGGGGGCCCACACCCTGATTTTTTTTTTTTGAGGTAGGCAGCACTGAAAGTGAGGTTATCTCCCTGCCTTTCCTTTACTGGCCTTTTTACTGCTTTTAGGCATCTGTTGCCTTCATGGGTCTTTTTTATGATTATAGTTACTGAAAAATGCAACTGGTTTGGGTTTCCCACCTAAATAGCTTGACTGAGAACCTATGATACTTGCTGTTCTCCCTCTTCTTCAAAGACTGCGATTAATGAAAACTTGCAAGTGGTTTGTTTAATACACTATTTTTTAAAAATATTTTTTTCTTATCTCCCACTCAGCATTGCAAACTGTGCAGCTTCCTTGTACTTTGTTTCTTTAAACGTTATTCAGAGTAAAAAATAATTTTGCCCCTTACTTGGACTTTAAACCCTTTGAAATAAAATCAAGTGAATTTGTCTGTACGCAGCTCGTTAGGATCTTAAGAGCTTTTACTATTTTTCCATGTAAGAAGTGCCATAGCTGATTAAAATAGATTAGATCTTTTGTTTAATCCTCTCAATCAGCAGGTTAATTTGTGATTTTTGATCTACATCAGTATCACAAAGTTGTATGGTATCACTGCAGTCTGACACTCCCATAGGAAAAAATGTAACTGCACTGGGTTTAGCCAGGGTTTGTAAATCATAGTGATTCATATAAATGTATCTGAAGTTAGAGTCCACGAGTGCAGCTAGGCTATTGACTCTCCTCAATCTACAGAAACAGAGAAGATGGGAAACCGATGATAACCGATGATTCCCATCACTGTCTCCAAAACCAGGACTAAACATGATGACATAAACACAAATATATATATGACTATATACACAAATATATAAAATATATAAAAAATACATATAAAATATATATATATGTGCAATTCTGTACATATTCTCCGTCAGCTCTGGCCTCAGTTCATTAAGTTACTAATATGCATGCCTTACACATGTGATAAACATTTAAAAATTAGACACAGGAAAAAATGCTCTGCAGAATTTGTGGTCCGAATGACAAGATTTATCCCATATGAATGCCTACAGTGTGGTAGTTTAAGTTCATTCCTCTGCTGTTCTAGTAAGTGGTAGCTGCTCTAGAAAGCCCTCTAAGCTTTTCATAGCCAGACGTGCCACTAGTAATCTTTCCAAAATGTGATGTCAATGGAGCTGCAGCTGGTTAAAGGGCTATGCAGGGCAAAAAGTGGTATTAGTGGCTAATAAAGGCTAATTCTTTTGCAAGCAAAATTAACTCACTTCACTAGCTTGTTATGACTTGAAGTGTCTGGCCATTGAGCTATGCATCTGGCTCATTTGTTGCTCTCAAAGAGATCGCACCCTGACTGACATCTGTACTGGACTGGAAAAAAGTAGCCCAAATGAGTAAGAACAAGGGGACTTCAGTTTGTGCGACTTTAGGATAGTAGCAATCCATGCAAACAGCCTTAATAAGTAAAAGAGATGAACCCAACAAAGAATGTGTGTGATATAGTTCCTGGCTCAAGGCACTAATTTTCCTTAAATAACTGGTTCCTACTGCAGAACTTTGTTGCCCACAGGTGCTGTCTCCTGCTCATGTTATACATGACTACCTAAAAGACACAAATGACCAGTAACTGGTTGAAGCAACCCTAAATAATCTCTAGAAGACTAATTTCCAGCATGTCCCAGATCTTGTGATGCTCTAAAGTGATTTAAGCTGTACCAGAATAGCCTAAGATCTGTGGATGTGTATTTATTTTTACTCAGTGATGTTTTGTGGTAAATGCCACATCAGAGTGTTTTTATTATTGAGTTCCTGTTCCTGCACAATGCAGCTGTACCTATTCTAAACTCCTTCATCAAAGGGGACCATTTCCTTTTTTTCTTAATCTCAGATCAGTTTACCGAGAGCAGTTGTCCCTGACTTCCTTACGCTTGCCCTGCATAAAAGCTTTTTTAGTCTTCCTACATCCTTTCTTTCCTTAACACATGCTTAGAAATGTGTGTGCATACATATAAACACACAGACAGGCATGTGCCCATGCATATTTTAATCAGTTTCTGCTTCAATCTTGCAGCCTTGTGCATGGTCAGACTGTCAAAGGACTTGTGGAAAAGGTTACTGCCAGACAGCAGTGAAGCACACGCTTCTTCATGTACTTCAAGTGCTTCCAAATGGTTTTAATGCCTTCTTTATTTATGAGAGGGTTCAAATTTCTGAACTCTGTGATAGTACCATGCAGACACATGTGCACTAAGGTCAGGCCTGATTACTTTTTCACTGTGGTATTGTTTTTGCAGGTGATTTGAGACTCAGTGTTAATACAGGTCATTAAGAGTGAGAGGTTGGTGATGTTGTGATGTTTGTAGAAACCACATGGAAATATTGGTTTATGTTGTTAAGTAAATTCTGGGTCCCAAACTTTTTTTTTGTTATCAAACAGTATCTGAGTTAAAAGGAGACCTTGGAGTGATGAATGAGTTTGGCTTCTGTAGCATGCCTGTGACATTGCTGTCTTTGCACCACAGATCCCTGCGAAGTGCTGCCACCAGCATTTTGGTAGAGGGTGGAACAGGAAAGAGAAATCTCCCAAAAGAAGACCCATGGGTCCAACTCATCACCCCAAAAATGGCAAAGGAGAGAACTACTAACTTATATAGAAATATGATGCTTGAAATTGGGCTTTTGCATCTGCATTGTTTTGTTCCTTGTGATTTTTTTTCGAAGTAGCCATGGTTGGGTACAGCCTGGATGCCCAGCGCTGTGAGAGGCTGAGAGATGGTGAGAGACAGTAGTATTGAATGCTCTTTTCTTACTGAGGATCTCAGGAAATAATGCAAGATGAAACCCCCAATATTTTCTTTTCACACCAAAAGGGATTTTTCTTACACATAAAAAGAAGTAAAGGCTTTTTGATACAGTGGTAGACATAAAGATATAGTTAAGTATTGCATGGAGGGGAGTCTAACTTAGGGTGTTTGGTAAATGATAACTTTGCACATTGAAAAGATAATGAGAAATTACAGGAGAGAGAGCTCTTGTAACAACCAGGATGTCAGAGAGGAGAACTGGAGCTAACATTGAACCCAGAACAAAACTAGCCAACCAGGAAAGCTTTTGTGGAGATAAGTTTCTTGCCAGGGTACACAAGTTATTGATGCTGAAGAGCCCCCCTCTGTTTAGATGCCACCCCATTTAGAATGGCAGAAATACGTCAACACTGCTGACCATACTGAGGCTGCAGGTGACAGCCACTTCTCCTCTGAATCTCAAGTATAGAAGTATTAGTACTATGTATTACCAGCAAAGACTGGTAGAAAACTTTTAAAGTTATCTTGACCTGACTGAAAAGTCAGAGTAGTTTGTTTCTTGCTGGATCAGAGAGTTTCTCTGTAAGGAGGCAAAGTAGTACTGAAATAATGTACGATTTGACATCTTCCTGCTCCCCTTAGCTTTTACCATTGTCCTTCCTTTCAATTTCTGTCCCCTAGTAGAATAAATCTCAATTTTAAGTCCGATACAGGGAGTGGTAGGCTGGGATCCTCTTCACCTTTCTCTCAGTATGGGCTATGCTGTGGCCAGTGTTGTTACCTTTCCCTCTCCTTTGCCTGCTGAAGAAATTCAGCTCTATATGAATATTCCTGATTATGTTCTTCGGTTATTACTGTACCTCCATGGTTTCAGTTCTTCTCTGTACCCTCTCATCAAAGGCGACAGAGCTGCTCAAACCTTTTTTTACTTCTACAATCTCCCTGGTTTCTCCTGCTGTAACTCTACATCTGAAGTTTTTTCTCTGCTTTTCTGTCTTTAGTCTGTGAAACTGTTTTTGTGCAAAAAAATAACACCATGCTACACAAACAGCCAGCACTGGTGCAGTTACCCCGGTGCTAAACTGATAATGCAGGCAGTGCTGAAGCATTTCTACTGCTGTGCTTTGAACATCTCCCTGGAGCTAGTTTCCTGATTTGTCTTGTTAGCACTGATTTGCTTTGTACTCTGAGGGCAGTTGCTCTGTTGGTAAGAGTTACAGCAACTAGATCTCCATTTTGCCCTAGCATAGGCAAAGCAGCAGTGACGACTGCCTCTCCCTGGTTTTTCCTTGGCAAACTTCCCAGAAAGATGTGTACTTAATTGTAATTTGCTCTCTGTGGTCAGCAGCAATAACTCAGCTTTTAGTATCTCTACAGCATCTCTGTATTTAACTCTGTATGTGTCTAAGGCCTCACCTGCTCTCATGCAGAGTAACTCTGTATTACAATTACGTTGAATATAAGCAGCAGAAATGATCGCATTTATTGTATATACAGTTAATTCCCCTTTCGTTTGCTCCTTCATCTGCTTGTTATGACTTCAAAACAAACCAACAAAACACCCCCCACCCCGCCACACCACTTTCTTTGGTAAGAATAATACAACTTTCTGGGGAAGGCTTCCTCTCCTTCCTTGTTAAGAATCACAATGCCTGTGCATCTAGTATATCATACTAAGGCTGTTACTGAGTTTTAGGCAGAGAAGCAATTGTCTGTCAAAATGCTTCAAAAGAAACCACGAAATGAGCAGGCCATAAATCCAGGAGCAGCGCCAGAGTGGGAATATGAGACCTGCAATATGTAATATGAGTCTTTCAGTGTAACCTACCCTATTTCCACCCTGGTGCTAAATATACTGCTGATGTCCTTGCAAGAAAACAAATGCACTAAGCTTGGACATCAGTGTTTTTTTGGAAGGGCAATGGTCACTGTTAGTTTAGGGTTAGTTTCATTTCTGTAAATTTCCTAGATGACACACTGAGAAGAGAGAGGCTAAATTCTTGTAATTGCATTTGTGACTATGGTGGTGAAGTCTGGCAACTATCGATCATCTTAATCAAATGTTTAATTTTAAATCTAGCCTTTCAATTTTAAAATACATTTTTAATATAAATAAAACTGTCAATTTTCAGTGCAAGTACATACCATGCTCTTAAGGAACTGCTATTCTGGATTAAGAAAAGTAAAATTTGCATTTGAAATGAATTAGTAACTGTTGTAAGGTAAGAAGGTTTTTTTCAAAATATTTAATTTGTCTGTAGCATTTGCATCAGATAAGCCAGCAGTACTTTGCTAGCCACTCTTGTGGTGTGTTTTATGTAGGAGACAGATAACCGTCCCTGTGTGTCCTGGAATGAGCCTTTCTCTACTGTTGGTCAGGTGGTAGCTTTTTTTTTTTCTTACCTCTAACCTCAGGGAATGGAAGGAAAAGTGATATTGTTGAAAAAAAGAAACAGCTTCAGGTTAACTTGAAATTAAATGAAAAACTCTGCTCAATTTTTTTTTTTGTGTGTGTGTATAGATAGTATGTCATTTTTGAAACATAATTATCAAGCTTTTCCAGATTTCATGTCTTTCACCCATCACCATCTCTCCTGTCCAATTTTATAATTGTGATTGGTCATCCCCAAACTGACTTTTTGGGGAAATGTGTGATTTGGCACTTTGTACTCTTAGCACTGTTAATGCAGAACAGAAAGCCCATCCAGCGCTGTAAATGGCACCTCTTCAGGATTTTGCAGCTTCTTCTGAAACATTCTGCATTAATGACACCACTCTTGTTTTGAACTTTTATATGTAACTCTGCTTTGTTTTGTAATAGCTAACTAGGAATGGTTTATCTTAAAAATGTTGATATAGCTTTGCAGCAAGCTTTTCAAGATCTCTTTCAGAATATCTTTCTGTTGCCATTCAGTGAATATTCTAGTAACTCCATTGTTAAATGAAGTGTTTAATGGGTTTTAAAGTAATGCATATTGGATACAAGTTGCTTATGAAATCAGGTAGGTTTTGTTAATGTGATTTATTTCAATGTGTTTTGTATAAACAGTAAGTTTCACTAAATAATTATGAGTGTCTCACAGATGAGTAATACTTTTTATAGTTTTTTTGTAAAGACTTAATGTGCTTCCCCAGTGCATGTGGATTCCTAACATCTGAATCTGATGCAAATCTCAGGGGTAAGGACTGGCCTGTGCCACATGTCAGACGTGGTGGGTCATGGCTTGTGTGCGGCAGCACCCACATCAGGTCATGCCTCGCTGTGCCCCTTTCTTTCCAGGGGCACAGTGTCAAGTGGCAGCGGAGGGGCTACAGTGTCAGCTTGCCGGGGGAGCAACCCTCTCCCTGGCCTCTGGGGGCGACACTCGCCCCTGTTCAGGGATCCCCCCCAGAGGCTGTCGCCTCTAAGGGGATTACAGAGCAGTGTCTGGCAGATCGGGATCCCAACTTCAGCGAGGAAGCAATGCTGCCCTGGAGATGCACAAAAGCAGCATTGCTGTGGTGCAGATTAGGGTGATGCGATTAGAAGTGTAGTCTTTTGTGTGTGAGACCAGATAGGCTCTGTAAAGTTTGGGCAGCGCTGCTTTTTGCTGTTTTTTCCATTCTAGGCCCTACAGCGAGCTTACTGCTGGCTGACTCCAGAGAGTCATCTCGTGATTCTGAGCTGCAGTTTCTCCATCTATAAAATCAGGGTTAAGGATCAAAGTATCTTGAGATAGTGGGATGAAAAGAACCATGGTTATTATGATTATACTGCTTGCTGTTAATATCAGAAAGGGAGATACTATGTTCTTACATTCGGAAAGAATCAAATGCTGTGAAACTAGTGGAATTGTAACAATAGCATGAGGAATGCTGGTAAAATACCAGCATGACATGGCTTGAGTTAGAAATATTGTATTTTTTGCCACATGTTAGGAACCACTAACCCCAGTGGCTACTGTAACTGATTAAGAATTGTATAGGAATCTGTTTTCAATATCTGTGTTTTAAAAATACCTTGGAATGTAACTTTGGAAAAGAAAATATATTTCCTGAAATCTGCTTCAATGCTGTTTTGACACTGTCTGATTTCTGTTTTTCTTCTGTTTTGTGGTTTGTTTTTTTTTTTTTTTCCCTTTTTAATTATTATTTTAAACACCATTTCTTCATTTTCCCAATGAACTGACATTTATCAGAGGTCAGTATAACTGTGTAGTTATACATGCTCTTTTTTTTTTAGGGGGAATGTAAGCATTTCAGGGAGAAGAAATCACGAAGACACAGATTCTATAAGACAAAATGGAAGGAAACTTGAAATGTTTTCTGTATACTTCTGTTATGTCTATTGATTATTTTTTTTTCCTTAAAAATTTAATCATGATGGCTGAAAGGATCTGATAAAACACGTCAGGTTTTTTGCAGTTTGTATGGTCTCTACTTAAACTGCATTAAGCACTTAAACTCAGCCTGACTAAGCTGGAATGGATGCTTTAAAGTAAAAATTATCTTCCATTTTGTAATAAGGAAATGGAAACTGTAGAGCTACAAGTATCATCATGGCCACTTTTCTTCATAAAGAACTCAAAGAGCTTTAACTCACTGATAGTACCGTTTCTGCCCTGTGGACTTGAAAGCTCACTGAGAAGACTTTCCCATGCCACAGAGAAGAACAGGATATCAACAGTTCTGAGTCCAATTTCTAGCTCTGACACAGATTTCTTCTGTGGCTTAGAACAAATTATTTCTTCCTCATATGTTTTAGCTTACTCACCAGCTATATAAAACCTCTGAGGTGTATGTACTTCCAAAATGCTTTAAAGCAGTGAGGTGAAGTTTCAAAAATTCTTTAAAAAAAGTTTCTGTGAGACCTCAGTCTGCTTCTGCAATTGTCAGTGGTAGTTTTACCATACACATAAATGGTCAGCGTTAGGTTTAGACTAAGTTTTGTTAAAATCCCAGCTATAAAGAGCTACGTAAATTTAAAGTATTGTTGTCAGCAATTGCTTTCACTTAAATCAGTGACTTTATGTATTTATTCATATTAACAAGGTTTCTAGTATTCCTGACACTTCTTTCAGATTAGAACTTGATTCCCCTGAGCTGTACTAGGAAGTATTCAGGCAATTAATTCAGTTGTCCCGATTCTTCTCCTTTCATCCACCTAAAAACATACCTTCCGTCACCCTCAAAGCCATATCAAAAAAGCAGCTCATGCCTGAAATGTTCACCGTATTTAACTGTTTTTTTTTTTCTGGAGGTGGCAAGGTCCAGTGTCGCTGAACCTCAAAAAGCAATGACAGTATTCCCTTTGTTTAATAAGGGATTCTGGCTTTAAAGCCCTTAAATGTGATATGGAAGTAGGAGCAAGTGCTGTTCAGATACCAGAACATAGGCTATAAGTGACTCAGTAGGACCAGAGGATTGGCTCTCCCAGCTCATGAGCACTGTAAACCTCCCAGGAAGGTGTCCTGGTCAGTAAGCAAGGAAAAGCGTGGTGTACTAGCACCCATGTCTGCTGCTGAAATTGATACTGCCAGGAGGTTGTCCCGGGACTTGACAAGTTCAGCATCTACATATCTGTCTATGGACCAGCAGTGAGCTGATTATCTCCTCCTGCTAATTGATCCTGGATCTCTCATATATCTGTTGGCTTCCTAAGGTGTGTAGTAGGTACCTTGCTGCTTTGGAAGGCTCAAGTGTGTAGGTCATATGGCCACATATGAGAGGGCTGGCCACAGCTATGCAGATAGTCCCCAGTTGCTTCCTCAAGGTCACTGTGCTCAACTTTTGTTTTTGTTGAACTCCAGTGAGCTTGCTCTGGCCAGTGCTTCAATGCTTTGTTACTGGCTGAAGCAGATAGGACCTGAATGATAACATGCATCAGCTGCAGACCAAGAGCATGAGGCCTCCTGCTGCCTTGCTGTCTGTCCTAATGGCCACGTAAACATTTTATGCAGCAATGATTTCAAAGTGGCATTCCTCTACACTGCACGTCAAGAGGAACAGTTCCACTAGAGAGCAGGCCTGTCTGCCTACTTCTATCAAAGACTGCAGTTGAAGGCTCCAGATAGCGAACTAGATATGTGGCATCCTATAGTAAGCCAGTGGAAGACGCAAACCTAAATGCAAAAATAGGAATTCCATGAAGGCAGAACTTTTCTCAATGTCTAAATGAATCTAGTGGCTCTCCAGCCTGGAAGCAGTGCTGCCAAATGGTTTGTATACAGTAGTAATGCTTAGCAGCAAATTACTGAGCAGACAGATGGAGGCACAACAAATTCTTATAGTCTCAAGAAAACTTTCAACTGCACTATTCTGATTTAGGGAATTTTGTCCTCAGTGTCAGGAAAACAATTCCCCTAGATGGACTTGGTTTCTTAAAAGCTCTGTGATTTTAATAAGGTTCTTTTGGACATCAGAACTTCAAAAACTGAGAAGATAGAAGGTGTTAGAATAAATGTGTATGCAGAGTTCGGTCTTCGTGGCTTTACAGAATTACTCAGACTTCCTTTATTTAAAAAAGGAACCACGTTTCCCACGTCCTAAAAGTAACAGTCCTATAGTGAAAAGAAGAACTTGGTAATCCTCAGCTTGATAATAGGGGTCAGTGAGATGCAGAAATAAGTGTTCCTTGAACACACTGACCCAGATGCATATGCAGGGGTTAAAGGGTTCACAACTCAGAGGAAACGGTATAGTGGCTAAAAGCTACCTGGCAAACAACATCAGCATTGAGGCTATTGTGAGTTTTCTACTCAGTGGCCATAACACTCCTACTCTAAAACAACTTATTTAATTGTCACTACAAGTGATGAATGCCCAGATAAAGCAGTTCTTTTATATTTGGAATTGTCTGAGTTATTTTTCATGGTTGGAACTGAACTAGAGAAATGGTCAAAAATATTTGAATGGTCTTGTCAAGTTAGGTATGTTTGTGTAACTACTGACAAAATATAAATGATTACATGGCAGCTAGAAAGACACATGCCAGGTTAGTAGTGTGAGAATGTCTTGGCAAATTAGATTAATGACTGCATGGGAGACACTATGATAAAGGTCCTGTTAGTCATATGAGCGTGTTTGATGAGAATGAGATGTGTCCAGAAGCTTGAGCAAACACAGTCTGAACCAAGTGCTTATTCTGTTAATAGAAAAGACTCCCAGAGTCATACCATTGTGATCTGTCTTTCCGTATGTGTTCACATATCCTGTTCTCTGATCCATGAAGCTGCAGTGACCAATTGGGGCACTTGCAGTCAGTTGTGCAAAGACACTTAGAGCAAATAGGTGTTAGTGGAATTGCCAGAAGCTATCAGGTACTTACTACTTTTGACTTAAGAATGATTTTGTGAAAATCCAACCCAGGGCTAGGTCCACCAAAGAGCTTCTGTGTTCCAGTGCACCTAATGGAATTTATCCAGAAAAGATGTACTATAATGCACCAAGGAGCACGCCTGGGCGCCTTGTGAGGGAATGCACAAAACTCTGCACATACTGAGGAAGAAACTGCTAGCAGGTGGGAATTGTTTGGAAGAAAGCTAGGACTTGGTTTACTTCACCTTTCTCTGCATTCAGGATGCAGTTCAGCATCCTTCCTCCCGGGATCCTCCGCCATGAACTGTTGTTGAGTGATGCAGCTCAGCACTGCATGGCTAACATCTTCTGTAGCTTCCCAACGTACAAACAGCTCCCCAAAACTCTTTAGACAGTTTTAGGCCCTTCTTCGGCTCCTAAAAGAGTGTCCTTTTCAGTAGCTTTTCAAAGTGCTAATTTGCAGCCCACTACTCCTTTTCTCATATTGTCTTTACTCCCTCTAAAATAAATCTATCCTTCCCGGACCCTACTTAACTGTCTTGTAGCGGTTACAGAGGCACCAGCCTCCCAATTCAGTGGGACTAACACTGATACTGGTCTACTATTTAATTTCTTTGCTGATTAGAATTAGTCTCTCCAACTGTCATCTCTATGATCAACGTCATTCTTTTTGTAGCACTGATATTTTTCAGCTCTACAAACTCTTGCATTTTCTAGCCTGATGAACAGTCCACATAATCAGCTAGTGTAACCATTTATACAACATAATCCATGGAAATATACATTATGTGAAGGGAAAACTTCAGTCTTTTTTATGGTCATTTATGGTCATGTGCTGAAGTACTGTAACTGGTTTTAGATATTTCTTTAAAAAAACTTGGCTAAATCTTGAGCTATGTAAGAAAAGCGATGGTAGGCTTGCAAAATAAGACCCATGGTATGATGTTGAGAGAATCATGTTATTTCCAGGAAGTTTAAAGTGACCTATTGTTGTCCACAATAGAAAGGAAATGAAAAAGAGACGATATTTGATTATTCTCATTAGTTAACAATACAGAAAGAAAGAAAAAAAAAAAAAGTGGCCTAAGCATTGTGAGGGAAAAATTAGGATTATATATCAGGGAAAAGTTCATAAACATAAGGACTCATAGCCAAGGAAATCAGCTGCCAAATGAAGATTTGGAGTCAGCACCACTGAAGATATTCAGGGCTCAGCTAGATGTCCATCTATCAAAAAAGGATAAAAAAATCAGTCTAGCCACAACGTAGAGATAATTCAACAGAGTTCCCTGCCAAATTTCTACCCCAAATAGAGTATGATTTAGTTGGAATGGAAAAGGAAAGCATGTTGACTTTCTAGATCTTTCGCTGATATAATCTTAAAAGCACAAATTCTTTTGTCTTTTTAAAAAAAATATTGCTAGTAACATTTTAAAAAATTTTATCTATTGTAACAGGAGAGTGTAGGCTTTGCTGTAGTTTCAGACACATTGATCCTGGCTTAGATAGTCGTTACATTTTCTTGAAATTAAAAAAAAAAAACCTATTTAGAATAAAAAAATAGCTCTTAGATTGAAAAATTTTTTCACATCTTTTCATAGCAATTTTCTGGATGTTATCAGATCATTCATACCAAGCCTGAAGAAAGACTGTCAGGAAGATATTTATTTTTTGCATGCTTAATTAGAGCTATGAAGGATGGTAAGACTGGAGGGTTAGGATGGCTATATGGTATGGTTAGCTTTTTACCTCTATGTCACAACTTCAAATACAGGCCAAGAGGGATATTTCTCATTCATTTACTTCTGAGTTACTGTTCAGATGGGTGATAATGACCTAGTTCTAGTGGGTAGGTAGGTACACTCATACAGTACAGTGTTCAAGTCTGAACTGAGCTGGCAGGCTAAGACTACTGGTCCTCAGGAACTGGGGTTCAGATTTTTAAGAGCATTTAGGCGTTTGACATTCTAGTTGCTTATTGCAATTTTGAGGAGTTTGAAAGCACTCACCTTGAGCTGAAGTAAGTAGAGTTAATGTACCTAAGCTCTTTACAGACAGCTAACTATACATTTATCTAGAACACTAAACACTTTTAAAATTACAGCCTAGCACCCTCAACAAATTTTCAATGAAACTCTGGTTCACCACTTCTCAGTGCAGTCTCAATGAGCCTCTGATTTCCCCATTGTTTATATCAGCACATACTGTGAAAGAGAAGATGGATGGCAGTTTGTTAGCTTTCAAGTACACTGCTGCAAGCATCGTCTCCTTTCACGGCAATGTCTTCCAAAGCATCAGACATATCAGAGATAGCAGGCTAGCACAAAGATGAAGCAGATAATACAGTTTTAAAGAGGCTGTTTCAGAAATGGAATTAGCCTTAAATAACAAATGAATCTTCAGACTAATTGAATGAGTACTGATTTTCTGCAGAAATGTAACACATAGAATTTAATATTTGCAAGCACAGTACCATCCATACCTTGCATTCCCCAATTTATACTCTAAAAATTAGTGCTGGTTTCTAAGAAATGCTGTAAAGTAGATCAAGGCTAATCCTTTGCAAAAGTAAGTCTGCCACGTTGTCACTCTGCAGTATGAAAATGTGTCACGAGATGGAAGGGAAGTATGAGTATCTGATATCTGATGTATACAACAGAAAAGGGAAAACACAGAGTGAAATCATCAAGCCACATTAGCCAAAGTGAACAGATAAGAAAGGGTATAACACTGGAATTGTAAACAATCAAGCAGAGATCACACCTCTGTGGAACTGTACCTGATTTTTAGATGTGAAAACTAAAATGGTGATAGTAGAAAATAAAAAAAATCTAGCACTGTTTATCACAGAAAATGTTCAAAATGTTGTATAGATGGGGCAGTAATTATGTGTATAAAAAATGCTATTTTGTGTGTGACTTGAAACAGGTCTGCAAACGACACAACTTATAAGCAGGGAAATTAACTGCCACTGGACTCCAGTTGGGCTCCTGTACGTATGTGCATCCTGTGTCCCCACACACAGCTTCTTGCCACAACTCCGACAGTGTCACTGACTGTGTGGCACAGCTATCGCTGCTGCCCCACCAGCCTGGCCTGGCATGCAGCACACCCTTCTCAACCACCACAAGAATCAGGTCATGCATGTGCTGCTCATCGCCTATGTCTTCCCTTCTGAACGTTTCTGTGAAACCACATGTGCTCAAGTTTGTAAATGCGGACATCAGATAAAATGCAAGAAAGCCTCACCATCGGATGATCTTGCCTTTGAATGTGGCAGTCTCTGTTTTCCTCATTCCTTCCCCCTCCACCACTGAGAGAGAAACCATGATGACAGGAACAGCACACTATTTCCTCTCGAAGAGACTCATTACTGCTGTCAGTAGCTCACATTTACCCAGATTTTGCTCTTTCAGTGTTGACACAGTTTCAGCTGCACAAAATAGGAGACTTACCTGCACAATTTAGGTTGCTTAAATAGGACGTTTTGGTAGAGGAAACAATCAAATCAGGTTACCACATAATGGGAGCTTTTACAGTTGACCATTCGGGCAGTGCTGCTGACTGCTGAGCTAGCTCTTAGTAAGAATGTGCAAGTTGTGCTATTTTTACTTGCTACTTGTCTAGCACTGGACTTGTTTGGAATAATTAATTTATTCTTGCATATATAGGTGTATATCTAGGAAGAAGAATTTAAAGAATTTTCTGAAGCTAATAGTATTCTCACAAGACTTCCATTGAGGAGGGAGAGAGAAAAACCTTGCTGAAAGAAGCTTTGAGTGAACTTCAGAAAAAAATATCCAAATATATTTCACGTTCCTCTCAAAATACTCATGTTTTTGCCAGTGGTGAGCTAACTTCTTGTTAACTTTTTATATTTACCTGCTTGTCTATTTCAGTGGGTTTTATTCCCTGGTTTTCAGCCACTACCCTTTTCCAGTTTTCACTGTTTCCATCTTGCACAGAGACACAGTCTGGCTTTTCCCCCAGGGTTTCCTAGACAAGGGCAATCTAGTTAGCCTTGTGAAATCCAAACCCCAGGCGAAACAAAAACTGTAGAAAGCCTCCACAAGACAGGCTTTCTCACTTCTGTGTAAGGGGCATCTACATTACCCATAGCAACTGTCAGAACAGAAATCACTTCTTGAGCAGTAAGATATCTTCTCAACCAACCTACTCTTTTCCCCAAACTTTTCCTTTCAACTGACTGGAGTTAACTACAAGTCTGTTTCAGTCAAGAGAAAGTTTGACCAGTGTGTGTGTGTAATTACAGAGCTTCAGAGTAGAACATAATGTAAGAAACTGTCTATAAAAATGCTTGGAATAAAGTAGATTGAGAACAGATTTACTAAAGAAATTAGGAAGTCATTCCAGTGTTCTTTTCTGTTCTAAATAACATAGTGCAAATAAATCTCTGAGGCAAGATTCTGGACAAAGACATTCCTTTGAAAAGAGACCACAAGATTCCTGGTCTTCTTAATGGAGAAAACAGAATTGGTCTCGGTCTGGGACACTCAAAGTGCTGATCCTTTTGAACAATGTGGACAAGTACAGAATATTGTCCAATGTATTCATCCTTAAGCAGAAATAAACTAAATTTGTGTGCTCTGACTGTCTCATAGGAGCTGGAAAAAAAAAAAAGAACACTCCCTGTCTTTTTTATGTTTGCTAGTTTCCAAAGTTTCTAATGGAATTTATTTGGGCAAGGCATTTTGAGCTGTATATCTGTTTTTCTCTGAGAAATTATGATTTAGTTGCACAGTTCAGTGGTTTGGAGCCAGATATTCTTTTACTTTAGACTTTACGAATCTAAAGTCAGTAGGGAACTGCATATGTACACAGGTGCGATTCCCCCTGGCCACAGAGTGAGGACTGAGGTGAGTTCTCCAGCACAACACAGCCATCCCAACTTCTAAACTATAAAAACTTCATTTTTATTTTTCATCGTTTGTTGTATTTTGTTGTATCTCCTGACTTAAGTTACTCCTGTGTGTCTTCACAGGAAGAATGTGTACCATAGTCCTGCTCTGACAGCATAGGCTCATTGAAATGAAGACGACAAACAACTTTTCTACTGTTGTACACGATGGAAAGGTAAAAATCTAATCAGCCACTTTCTCTGCTTGGCAGTCACAAGATTGGAAAGGAGGGTGTATGTAGCAATAGTTGGGGACCATTGATACAACTAGTAACTTTCAACTTTGTTAAATGCCCTGTGAAAAGCACTATACATTTCTGTCTGCTCTCAATATGGCTGAGCTTGTATGACATTTAGATGATAAAAGATGGTCATGTAAGAAATAGGTGACATATCAGATGTGCTGTCTTTGCTTTACAATGTTCCTCAGTGAAAACCACAATTTCACTTTGGTTTAATGAGCATGCCCTGACAACATTGGTGGGTTTACATTTTGACATAATCAGAAGAGTTAGAAGTAGACTGGCTAATGTTAGCAGGAAGCAGTGTCTGATATTAATTAGGTAGTTAGTATTTTGCAGTCTAGAACTGGGTTTTTTGTTGCTCTATGAGCTTTCTTCTAAAATGGTGGCCTTTTCAGTCAATGCTGTACAGAGAAAAATCTTGCTGGTTGAAGTTCTTGTGTCAGTTAATAAACTCAATTATTTAGCAGCAGTCTTAGAAGGGTGACTTTTAAAGGATGTGAGTTGTAAATCAGTAATCTCTGTTTTTAATCACAGCATAGGTTCCCTTTGAGTCCTAGTGAAGGAGTTTGGAGCTGGAGACGACAACACGTTTAAATTAATTTTGATGTCCATTTCGCAGATTTCCAAGGTATCTAAGATGTGGCTAATAATAATAGCAGGTGTTGTCTGTTTCTCTCAGCATGTGGCATGAAACTAGTGTGGTCACACAGCTAGACATTATTTACATGGTGTCAACACGTCAGCAAGTAGGGTGGCAGAGAACCAGATTAAATCACTTCTGATTTTAAATACAGGACACTGAATAATAATGCTGTGTCACACTTGAGGACACTGGAATCTTGCAAATCAGCAGTAGCTCAATGTGCCAAGCTCATTTGAACAGCTTCCCGCACCCCCGAATGATGAAGGAATCAAAATCAAGAGTCAAGAAAACTATATAAAGTTGGTTGGTTGTTTTTCTTTTTTTTTTTTCCCCTTGAGGCAGAAGATTGTGTCCAGTAAAGAGACACTCTTTGGTCACTTAATATAAAGATGTATGGGTCTCTGCCCTCATGCAGGAGTGTCTACTCCTGAGAATGGGCAACCAACTTATGGTACATCTGTTTGCCGTTTATCTTTGTTGTCTCTGTAAGTGGTAAATCTGTTTGGTAAGATTACTTTCTTTCATTACTCTTTTGTAGAAGCTAGTGCAACAGGTCCACAGTCTCAAGTGGTAAGTGTATTTGTAAGAGGCAATCACTTTATTCAGAATGGGTGCTTTAAGGGTTTGAGGTCTCCCAAGAAAATCTAGGAGTGCTGTTCTCAGCCATTGCTTCTGCACCAGCTGTGATTTCTGTATCACCCTTAGAGCTGGTTCACCTTTCTAGCTGGTAGATAACCAACTCAGCAAAATAAAAACATGAATACTTTTCTCTTCGTTTAGTAATCCGGTGGGGTTCACCAAGGAGCCACATGAAAATCAGAGAAAGTGGAAGGGAAGGAATGGGCCTGCATGCCAGTGAAGGAAGAATGAAGGGAGAAGTGGAGGGAGCAGGACTGTTAGATGAGCAACTCCTGCACACAGCAACTGTCTACAGTAGTTGAAGGAAAAAAAATGTGTAATAGAAGTACTGTAAAGAGAAGGCTCTGTCATGGGATGTACCTTCAAATACTTGACCCAGTAAAGTGAATGTCACTGTCCTCATTTTATAGGTGGGGTAACTGAGGGTCTGATGCAACTTGTTTGTGGTGGCACAGTAGAGTTGGGACTAAAGCAGAAATGGCCTTAACTCCCAATCAAGGACACTGCTTGCTGGCCCTCTGCAACGAGTATCCCTGGGACAGTGAAGTCAGCTGTGTTCATGGGGAAGATGAGACCCCAGCAGTGCACTCTTTTAGCTAGTGCTCAATGGTCTCTTGGCAGTGTTGTGTTGCTTCTCGCAATCAGCTCTGCCAGGTAATCTTCTTTGCAGATCTTATCCTCAACAGCTTTCTTTTACATCCTTTGCATAGAGCTGAACTCTGTCCTGGATAGGAGCTGAACATTTAGGACGAGAGGAAATGGCCTCAAGTTGCACCAGGGGAGGTTTAGATTGGATATTAGAAAAATTTCTTCACCGAAAGGGTTATCAAGCGTTGGAACAGGCTGCCCAGGGATGTGGTTAAGTCACCATCCCTGGAGGTATTTAAAAGACATGTAGATGTGGTGCTTAGGGACATGGTTCAGTGGTGGACTTGGCAGTGTTAGGTTTACAGTTGGACTTGATGATCTTAAAGGTCTTTTCCAACCTAAATGTTTCTATGAATTCAGCCATACTGCAAAACCTCACCCTAGAATCATTAATGCATAGGGAGGGAGCTGTTGGAAGGTTAAAAGAAGCATCCAAACCACTGGGATTCATTTTACCTTGTCACCATAATACACTTTTTATGAAACTAGAGCTATGTATGCTCATAAAAACCTTTTCCTTTTTTTTATTTTAAAGGATAATGCAACCATTGGAGTCTGTGCACAGTTTTTTCAAGTTAAATGCTTAGTTCAACATTCCACTTCCATTTCCTGGTAGAAAATGTTTTATATAAAAGCAACTTTAACCTTTCAGAAGGGTTCATTTACTGTTACGTTTGGTATCAGCTTTCCAAAAAATGCAGTCTACATTTGGCGTGTTATAAGTTCTGGTTTTAATATTGGTTTAGGAAAAAAAAAAAGAGCCATATGCCATAAGTCAGAAATAAAATATTGCACCAGAATTCTCTCTATACATGAATTCACCCCATGAGCAAGTGGTTTAAAGTAAGTCTGACCACTTAAAGCCAAGACTTGGGCTAAATCTATCCATGAACCAGCTGGTAACAAATAACACATTCAACTCTCAGTCACAGGAAGTTGTTAGGTTGCCTTTTTATAGACAACTACAGCCCTACAGCTCCTGAAGCACAAGGGAATATCATAAGGAGTTGGAAAGTGTTGAACACCTACCATATGCACATAAAGAAGGGCAATAAAGATGAAAGGCCTGAACTGAGCTTTAATTCCTATTTTTCTGCTTTTGATTTATCAGCTGCTTCTGCATTGCTGCAATTTTCTTTGGCCTAAAATTAGGTGGAAGATGCTTGAATTGCTTAGTTTGATCAAATCAGTCAAACTTAGGCTTCCCTCTGTCAGTGTAACAGATGATAAACGTAAAACTTTAAAGTACTTTCTTGCTTTCTTTTCGGCATTATTGTGCATTCATTTCTCAAGCGCTGACTGCTATAACAATTCACTGCAATGGGCAGTTCCCGGCCCTGTGTCACTGTTATGGAGGCGCTCCAGTCATGGTGAGATGGGCACTGAACTGGTAGAGCTGTATCAAGGTGACTCTGAGCTAGAGCTAGGGCTGACTTGATTGGGTGTAGGGCTATAAAAAACATGGCTGAGCTGCTTTTGGGACCTTAACAGCTTCTCTGCATAGTCTGCAGTATGCTGTGGGACTATCTCAGCTGTCAGGTTTGCTCAGGAGTCTCTGCACTGTGGTCCGTTGCCATGTATGGATGTATTCTGGGAATTACCCTCCACAGGACTTCTGCCATCAATAAGCATCTCTTACAGAAAAAAAGGGCCTTCAGACAGGCCTGTCCATGAGTGAGACAATAAAGGCTAATCCTCTGTGCTGCTGAGCCTTAACTTCTAATAAAGGACTTAGAACTTGTAAGGGTAAAGCTTCAAAGTAAGTACAGATTTACAGAGGGAGAGCAGATAAGAGGGTTGTAGCCCACCCATTAAGACCACCTGGTCTTAATATATGGTAGCAGTCAGCATTTGCGCGACACACTTTCCATATACTAACCCTCTTCCAGGGAGTGAAATTTCCAAGAATTCTGCTGGTGATGTACTTGTCAAAGTTGGGTGCACTACAGAGGCTAAGTCTGTCAGTCATATATCATAGTTTTATCACCCCTCGAACCATGGCAGCTAAATCTGCCAGTGATGGTGAAGCAGAACCTTAGTAAAGTAACATTTATGACATTTAATTTCACTAATCTTTTCTGATGATGAATGTATGTCCAATACTTTGAACATGGAAAGGTCTGCAAAAATGCAAATTACTATTTTATCTGGAAATGTGTTTTGTGGCATCCCAAAGAATATTCACATTTCTTATTCCTTTTTTGTGCATGTGCAGGAGTTCTCATGAATTTTCAGCAATGAGTCCATATGGGAATAATTTCATTGTGAGAAGAAGGCTTCCATTCTATCATGAAAAAAGGCTGCATGGAAATCACAGAAAGCTACAGAAGAAAGTATCCGTCATTGTTTGAAAGCATTGTGGCCTATGGAGATGGAAACCAGAATGTGGATTTGCCTCCAAATTTTATAAGCTTCTAGAAACCCAAATGATGAGAAACAAATGTGAAAAGTTCACAGAAGTAGTGGCTGTGTAAAAAAAAAAATTAATTCTTAAAGCCCTGTTGCTTTTATGATGAACAGACCTGGTGAGAAGGATATTAGTTATCTCAAATACCATTGTTTAAACAGGTGGAGCTATTCCCAGTATTTTTTGCTTGCCACCTAGATTAGTGTTATACTCCTCAGTGACTAACAATCATTATCAGCCACTGGAACAAATTATTAAGAGGAACAGTGAGCTTACCATTTCTTGAAATCTTCAAACTGAGAGTGGATGGTATGCTTTAGCAAACAGTGGAGACACAGCTGGGTGAAATTATATGGTTGCACTAAAGAGAAGGGAACATGTGATTTTCTATGTGGCCCTTTCTAGCCTGAAGAGCTATAGGTCTATAATTTCACAAATATTGTTACAGAGAACTCCTTAGAGGTAATGATGACTGTAGCAGCAATGTGAATCCATCTCCTGATTTGGGGTGGCTTATTCCAAAGTATTTTAAAAAATTACAGACTGTAGTACAGTTTCTACATGTTTCTGTCACTACAAGTCATATTACTAGCATAATTTTACAATATTGGAAATCCCTTTTTGAGGACTAGAGACCCTTTCTCTCCCCCAAAGAGCTCAATGTACTTCAGTTCATGAAAGAGTGCATAAACCAGTAAGCATGCATGCTGCTGCTTTCCTACGTGATGTATTTCAGTTATGAAAATCTGAAATAAGTAAGCTAGATTCACTCAGTGAAATCAAAGACAATCCCTGAAGGAAATTCTAAGATGCTTCTCATTATTGTAGACCATTTCTAAGCTGAACTTTAATTTTCTCCTCCGTGTAGGGTGATCTGGCACGCTGCTTAAAAGAGAACATTAAAACAAGATTATTTCTTTTTCCCCATAGTAGTCCTACAGTAGAGAACAGCTAAACCATTTTTTCCTCAAATTTCCAGTGTTTTGGGGCATCAGGCACAGCAAAAACTTAAATCTAGCAGGATAGTTGGAAGTTTGGGAAAGCTGTACCTGACTGAACAGCAGGACATGAAGAGAAATAGTTTTTCAATGTTGAGGTGTATTTTTCTTGCTATAAAGAAAGAAGGAATTAAGTGACTACATGCTTGGAAGAAAGACCTTGCCATTTCACGAAGGCTCTCAAACATCATCATCTTTGTAACTCCATTGAACTGTTTCTCTGATAAAAAACCTGTAGCCTATGTTACAAAGGGCTTTGAGTATACATATAGCATATACCTTTATCAGCTATCACCACAAGGGTCACAAAAGGTATTCATTCAGTACGGTTAAACAGTCTCATTAATCAAGACAAAATTACTCCTGTGCCAGTATGTCTTCCACCCACAGAGGTGGGTTTGGCAGCATAGCTAGGACAGCATAGTTGGGATGTCCTAGCTAACACTAGAAGATCTCAAAAACCATCATGGTATAGCTTTTCAACTATTTCAGGGAAAGCTGACGATTTCATGTCCAGAATGGATATGCATAATTCCAGAGGCCGATTTTTAGTTTTTAGGTTGTAGTTTTAGGTTGTAGTCAATGGCTAGTTACCCTTGTTTCTGTGGGTGTCTAAAACTGTCTTCGTGGCTCACCTCTTCTATATATGTACGTTGTGCCTAAATAAATATCTCAACTGCCCCTCAGCTGGAGAGCTGTCTGCAAGACATGCTTTAGCCAAACACAGTGTGTCACTCAGATACAGTGAAGGGAGCACAATATAAGAGAGCCCAGAGGAAATTTGATAAGCTTGTCATATGCAGGTATTCAGATTGCTTTGTCAAGCAGTGTTTTCTGGTCTTACGTTCTATAAATTTATAACTTGTGCTGATTCAAATAAGTTCAGCTTTCTCTTGCTATTGTGTTTTGTGCTCTTGAGAAAAGATGATTGGAAAAGCTGGATGCTGAAAAAGAGAAGTGGCCTCTGACTGCTCTTAAGCTTTTCAAATATATTGTCCTTTTAAAAAAAACCAACCCAGTTTGTCATAACAGTTTCGGCATCTACAGTGACTAATGTATTTGCTATGCAAAGGCCATACTAAAATATAGGTGTGTATGTTTAATACTTTGATTTCATTAATCATTAATTCATTTGGGTTGATTTGGTTGAAGAAACTCCTCAGTCTTAGTCCCCTAAAGACTATCCCTGTAGCTTCTTCTAAAAAGTATAATAATAAAAATTTAAAAAAAAGGAGAGGAATAAGAAGTTCACAGAATCACAGAATCAACCAGGTTGGAAGAGACCTCTGGGATCATCGAGTCCAACCGTTGCCCTGACACCACCCTGTCAACTAGACCATGGCACTAAGTGCCATGTCCAGTCTTTAAAGTTGCTAAACATTTGAAAGGTTGGAGGTCTAGACTATGTTTCCATTCATCAAGGTGGTTCTCAAAAGTAATTTTTGAGCCACCCTGCAAGGAAACTGGGAAGAGCTTGAACTGCTAATGTTCCCTTTGTTGTGTGGATATACAGAAAACAGTTTTCTTGTCACACAAGGATTCTGTTGGTTTTGAAATTTTAGGCCTGGCATGGGGCTTAGTGAATATATGAGTGACTTAAGAAAGAAAGAAACAAACAAACATATTTCATTTTAATGCTGACCTTTTTTTTTTTCTTTTTTAACCTTTTAGTATAAACTAAATTAAGTTTCAACAGGAGAAGATGCTTTTAACCACAAAAACAAGACTTTTTGTTTTAAAAATGTTGAAATGGCACATTTCTAGAATTTCAAAACCTGTTTTTCCATTTTTTTGGAGGACAGGAAGCTCTTCTGGGAATAATTTCAGTTTTGATGAATTGTCAGTTGTGACCATCTCTCCTTTTCTCTATGAAAGCCCTGTTCTCACTCCCAACACTAAACCCAGGCTCCAATATTTTCCAGAAGTCTAAGGTATGATTGCCTTAGTTACCTTACTGATGCATTAAAGTGAGACATAGGTTTTGGGCAACTATCTTTATCCACTGGTGCAATAAGACAACAGCGAGAGTGTTGTGAGGGTCTTAATTTGGATTCTTCTTCCTCTACAAGTCTTTGAGATTGCAATAGTTATGTGTTTTGTGTTTCTACATTTCACATACATTTCATGTCAATTATTGGCTCACAATTTGTAAACAAGAAGATATGAGTTACATGTATGCTAGAAATTAATTTTATTAACACAGAGTGGTTTTTTCCATTACATTTGTTGAGAAGGATTATTTTCCTGTAACTAATGACCAAGGCTGTGTTGATAGGACAAAATTTGATACCGTCAGTCAAGGATTATTAATAAACCCTGCTTTAAGAAGTCTGGATGTCTCTTATACCTGGAAACGAACACTGGATTTTTTTTTCACTTTTGATGGCAATATTTGTATATATTTTGCATTACCCCAGAAATAAATTCCTTTAATGATTTGACTGAATAGACCATCTGTTCTGCTAGGAAGAAACTAAGGCAGCCAGAGGACGCACCTGCTCTGGAGGTGGAGGAGGCGCCAGTGGTGGAATGGAAGCACCAAGGGCTGGGTAGGGTCTGCACAAATACTGCTGAATTGTTCCAGTGAAAGTCCTCATGTTTCTCTCCCATGTAAGAAGAGAAATCCAAGTTGAGGTGTTCAGAGCTCTGAAAAAAGAGGGGCTGGTTCATAGGGATTGAATAAGAAAGTTATCAAATAAGTGAGAAGGGGTTTCTTCCTTTCTGAAAACTAAAAGGCCTGGCACTCCGCAGGCTCTTCCCTTCTTTCCTCCAACCGAGCATTACTCTATAATGTCTACCATTTAGTAAATGTATGTTACCTTATATGTGGACAAAGTACTGGCATTTTTAATAGCTTTAATGTCTCGTAATCGTGCTGTTCGGCAATTTTTAAAATGTGTTTTATTCATAAAATTCCATAATTTACTCAGCTGTACTTCCATAGGCATTGTTAATGAGGACAGCTTTAGAGTATCAGGGCCCTGAGAGCATCAATAGGCTGCAATGTCCCTGCCTGGCCCCCGGGACTCCCTCACCTTGCCCACAGCCCAAGACCCCATGTCAGCCCCCGGGGCCATCAGCCCCTGCCCCAGAAACGCCACTGCAGGGCCGGTCTCCATCTCCCCATGGCCCTGCCCTGCCTGACCATGAGACCCGATGAACTAGGCCCACTCGCAGGCCCACAGCCCAGCCTGGCTTCAGCCTCTCTCTGTCCCCAGGGAGGTGCCCGATGCTGGGGGCTGGAGCTGCCCCAGTGCCCCGCAGCTGCTCACTCCTGCCTGGGGCAGTGGGACAGGCCCTGGCTGGTGAGGCCCTGCCCTGATGGACCCCTGGAGAGCCCTCCACTGCTACCAGCACCCCTGCTCCAGGGAGCCGCCGTCACGCATGGCACTCTGATATAGAGTTTGTGGTCAGCTCTTGCTACCCACAGTGCGTAGAAGTACTGCCCTTGTGTCCAGATACAGCAGACGCAGCCTTTTCTAACAATATATTCTTGTGAGGCAGCGTTGACCTCCAGAAGAAAAGGGCTCCTCATGGCAGAGGTGCTATCCTTCCTTCTCAGGAATTAACCATGCTTCCGATGAAAGCAGGTATTGGAAACTGCCTTTTATCTTACATTTGTTGTAGTGTCTTCCCTTGAAGTACTCTGACATGCTGTATGACAAAAACGCATCTGGACGAAAAGTGAAGTTTTCAATCATCAGCTTTCTGAAATTAAGTACAGGTTTACAGCTCTTCAGACTTGAAAATAGCTCTAATCTTTTGTTTCAGGCTTAGTTTAGAAAGAGATGAGATTTCCTAATGTAGATATTATCTTTACGTAACAGCTTATATCACAAGTTTTCCATCAGAAGTGGTGAAGGCCTTGTGTGGGGATGCCTGGCTTCAATGGGGCTTCCAGTGTGCTATTCAGTCACAGTAAGTTCCAGCATAACCCATTCTGAAGCTCAAATGGCGTTAAGGATACACTTTAAGATACATATGCATTCTCAGGTCTCTCTTTACTCTTTCTTTTCTTTTTTTTTTTTAAGGCAAAATTTTGAAATTGTAACAAATAGTCTGAGGCCCATCTGGAGACCAATTAACACTGTCTCTGGGATCAAGATGTCTTCATTTCTAGACAGCTGAAGGGAAATACATTTTCTCCATTTCAGGGTGTCTGTATATCCTGCATATTATCAGGAGCAGTGTTCTGAGCCAGAGAAATTAGCAGTGGCCTCTGTAAAGCATCAGCACTTCTCTGTGGTTCCAGAGAGGGATGGTGCTTCATGATGCATCTTTTTCCAAGTAGTAGTTTTGGAAGATGCATCTCATTATCCTTGCAGCCTAGGAAACCAGAGTTCTTTTCTATTTTCTGTGCTAAGACCTCCTTCCACCCATACTGCAAACTGGCAATGCACAAAGAGCAGCTAGTGGAATATCCCATTAGCCAAATGTATTACCAAAATTAAATGCCCTACTCATGAATTAGCCTTCACGTAACAGAGCATCGAGTTTTGTCCCTTGCTGTCTGTGCTAATCAATAGCACTCTTTTGCTATCCAGTTCATTTCGTATTGTTTCAAATCCTGAATTTGTAGCATAACACCAGTGTTGTTTTTGGACTGACAGAGCACCAGTGCATTGTAGAAGATCAATGGAGATAGTTTGGCAGCGGAGTATGGAGCAACGGGGGCTTGTGGTGCTGCCCTTTGTGCTTGGAGTGGAGGCTTGTGATGGGGGACAGGACTGCATGCTGCTTTCTGTCGGACACAAGCAGTTTGCAGTTGAAGTAGAGAGGATTTGGTTTTTGTGCACCTCTTGAGCGCCGTGAAAGTGACTAACTGCTTTTTAATTTTGAAACTGAAAAGGAAGCACATCAGCTTGTGGTTCTGCTGCTAAGATAATTTGTTTCAATGGAAATTCTTGTTTCTGAATCCTGATGATCATTTGATTGATTTTGCTGATTGTGAGTTTGGAGCATCTGCAGACTCAGGAAAATTTCAGCAGCTTCTATCTGACATCAGTTTTAGTATCTTTCTTCATGACTATGGGATAAGTACTTCTCTATAAAAAGAATAATATTGCTTCTTGTGTACAGTTATACGACAATTAAAAAAAAGGAAATTATTTGGAGGTTAATGGTAACAGCATTTAACTGCATTATCTACTTTGCCTGCTTACAGCTGACTTGTGGCAGTGTCCTGAACCTACAGCTGCATAAAATGAATGGTAGGCATTATAGTACCTAGAAACCTTGTTGAAAGTAATATTGTCTCTGAAAATCAAATGACCTCTCAGGAGCCTAGTCATAGTACTAAATTTTTACTCTGATCATATTCATGCCTTGCATTCTCACTGTCTGTTGGTTCAGAAGTAGGTATGGTTGTTGCAACCTCATCCTGTTGTTGCATTACTTAAATAGTATATGAAATAGTATGTAAATACTTATGCATGGATGTTGTCAATATATAATATGCATCCTCAAAATTGAGAATACAATTAAATGACTTTATAAATCAGGAAGGCATATAACATTTTGTAATATTGATTTAAGTACCATGCAGAAGGAGAGGCAGTGATGATATATAGTGTGAATCGTTAGGTTTAATTCTTTGTTAGGATAAAACCGAAACACTGATTCTGAATAACTTTATATTGGCTGAATTCACTAAGAAAGGATGCTCCTGACTATTTCAGGCATTTGAGCAAGGGTATATATATACTACAAACTGAATCCAAGCCTTTTCTGTTGTTAGGAAATCATATGCTTAGTACTTGAAGAAAGACACAGTCTTTATGTTGGGACATTTTTTTTTCTTTCCCACCTTTGGCAGCGCATCTTCTATACTTCCACACTCAGCTCAGAATAATATTTGCAACTGTTGTTGTCTAAACTAAGATACCTACTATCACAGATTGGTCTTGACCTGACTTCCTCATACCTCAGCTCCTGCCTTCAGCTTAAATACTTGCAAGGGCAGCTTAAGGGTTTGACTGAAGGAACCTGTTGTTTGTAATACAGCTATGAAGGGCAGCATTTCATACTGGCCCGCAAGAAGAGAAGATTTATTCTGAACTTAGGAGATGTTACTTTTATGCATATTTTGGAAAACTGGGGGGAAACAAGTAGCCTTCTACCCCCTTCCCCCTGAAGCAAAGAAATTTGACAGCTGCAAATGGAAGAGGCTGAAGCCATTTTGGAGATGGATGTTTAAGTTGTACAGTATGGATGGGTTTCTTTAATAAGTATTCTCTCTTTTTCTTTTGTTACATGAGGTTTTGCTTTTCTTGGATCACACAGATTCTTGTAAAAATGTAACAAGCTACTATTCTGAATATGCCAAATAAGAAACAGATGGATCTTTTTAAAGAATAGTCTATCAGTAGTATTAATGGGATCTCATGTTTAGGGATCAGGCACCTCCCTTTCCTCATGTCAGCCTTCTTGGCCTGAACAAGGAGGCCCTTCTAGCCATGACTTGCACATGGCAAAGGAGAAAAAGGAGGTTTTGGTAACTACAAAATAAAGCATGGCATTTTTTCGCTTTTCACAATGTATTTTTAAGGTGTTATACCCTTGGGTATTATGCACAAGGTTTTCTGTGGTGGACTGATTTAAACACAAGACTTGACCCTGTTGTCAATGTCTCTTTCACACAACAATTCAACTGGTGTAACTCCATTGCCTCAGTGGAGTTCCTCTGACTTAAGTGTGATCCTCCCCTATTAATACCATGTAGAGCTATAATCATGTGGCTAAGCAAGAGCCTTCTGAATGAAGAAAATTCCAGTTGGTATAGTGTACAATAGGATGTACATAATAGTCCTTAGAGACCAACTCATGCATTTTAGATTAGAGCTTTACTTCAGGTTTTGCATTATCTTTTTGCTTTAGCTGAAGTGGCACTGTACTCTCCTGTGCTCTTGACTTGTGACACCTTTCTCAATAAAGAAAGCTTAGTGATATGAATGACTAAGTACTGTGTGGATGGCCATCCTCTACTTCTTCATGAACAACAGCTTCATATCACACATAATATATATATTTCTGTGCTAGATACAATCAAAACCTGACTTACCTGCTGTGCTGAAAGTAAACCAGAATAGCAGCTTCAGAAATGGCTGGAGTATGCCCTTTTGAGCTTATTAGACTTCATGAGTATGCTTGGTTTGTAAAGCCTTGGATTGCCTGTGAGACAGCCAAGTGGGTGAAGGCAAGCGTGAGATGGATTCTGTGATTCTTGTAGCCACCCTGACTGCTCCCAAGATGGTTATGGGCAAACCATGTGAGTTGCATAAATGGTGCACTTCAGAAAAATCAAATAATAAAGCCGAGATGTTCCTTTACTGTTGTTATTTTCTTTTACTTGGGATATTTCCAAAGTTGGGCGGGTGGGATGTACAGTACTTGTTTGTTGATGAAATGATAACTTAACCTAGATAAAGCACATACATACTGTTATTTTAATAAAAGAAACAAGGCTCACGTTTAAAAGGGAAATATAATACAGTAAACATCCTTTTGTATGGGCCTAGTTATTTTTCTAAACTTGTGTAAGGCTGAGGTATTTGCCTTCCAAAATAGAATTTTTGCAAGAGTCTGCAAGTTCTGTAATACCTTTTCCAGTATCCGTTGAGTGAGCCAAAGTTCTGTGGTCAAGTGGTCATCTCAGTTACAACTCTTTATTGAGCGTCTAATGCATTAGGATTTAAGTCCCACAGACCTTTCTCTTCCTGAACAATGCTGTTGAGCATTTAATTTTCAAATTCATTGTAGTTCCAAGGAAAACACCAGAAAATGAATCCAGTCTTCAACTGGTGATATCCATGAGTTTTGGATGCCCATGATGTTTTCGTTTAAACTATCCAAAGTGATCAGGAAGATTTTTTTTTAAATTTGATTTTAAAACAACCTGAAAACACAGGGAAAGAATGTACATTTTCAAATTTTAACCCTATTTCCCTTAGAGCACTCTTTTTTTTCAGTAGTTATTGAAGTCTTTTTAGGATGTCTTATTCAGATTTTCTCACCTTTTTGTGCATCTCACCTTTAATGCATTTTTAGAATGATTTTAAAGTAAATATTTGATACGTCCAGTCTTGTTATGTAGATGTTATTGCCACTCCTCTCCAATTGTAGTAAGATTATTTGTTGTAAACAACGTACAGTTGGAATGGAGGTAGATGTGCGTGCTGCTACCCACAGTACCTGGGATGCTCTCACTCAGTGATAGCTCTCATCAATGCATCAGGTTTATAGTAGAATTTCAATGTTAAAATGAACATGTGCCCTTGCTACCTTGTGACCTGTCAGAAGACTTCAAATGGAAACACCCTTCTTAGAGAGGAGAGATTAGATTAGGGACTGAGAACTGGTGTGAAAATAAGTCATATTGCCTTCATAAAGACGTCTGTGTTCAGGATCAGTCTGATGTGAGGCTACAGGAACCTGATGCCACTATCTGTGCTTAGACCTGCTACAATAGCAACCATTACAACCTACTCCAGGCCTTCTGCATTTCTGTTTCCAGCATCCCTGGGATCCTCCCAGATGGCTTAGAGGGTGTTCATTAGAGACATCAATATGGGCTCCCTGTAGAAGAAATAATGTTTCCTTCCTTTACAGCTGGAGCAAATAAAGGAAGCCCAGCAATGCTCAGCCATGATAATGGTGGCCTGAATATGTCCCAGAATGAAGGTATCGTGTCAGTGTGGTGGAGGGAGTAGAAGCATTTGCTATATCTTGCAGGGAAGAAAAGGGTGCATATGGAAAATTGCCTGAGTGTTTTGTATTTGGTATTCTCTTCCTGTAACACCAAGTGTTCTGGTAGCACAAGCTAACTTGCATTTAGAAATCTTCCTAGAAACATTCAAAATAGTTTGTCTTTGCAGTAGATGAAGATTGCTTAAAAAACTGAGCTCCCTGCCTGGTGGGATGTTTGAGGTTTCAGAATATATGTAGTTTATTTTTGTCTTGAATTAGAACAGAGAGTCAAAAGTGTTTGCAGAAAAAAATTTGAAATGTTTCTCTTTGATACTATGAGGTCAAATAAAAGAAAAATCCTCGCCTTTCAGAGAAGAAATGCTGGATATTTGATGATGACAATATTAATGACCTTTGGAAATGCATTATAAATCCAGGGCAATGTCAACATTGGTATTAGTGGTGGATAAGTTTGTTTAAATAGCATTTAAAGCAGCTTATTCATGAAACACAATCTTTTGGATGTTTATAAATGTCTTATTATATTATTATGCTTAGAGCATATAGTTATTATACTTAAAGCTGACCTGTGGCTCATTTAGCTGGAACTGAAAAGTTGTTCTTGTAGTCTATCATATTTGCTTGGAAGGAAGAAAGGTTGGCAGAAAAGCATTGCTGATAACTTTGTTTCCAGTGAGGGAGCACCAATAATGTTCAGGTAAACATCCAAAGCATTAGGCCTTCTCCATCAGAATGGTATTGTGTACTGACATGTTCCACTGTCAATTGTAGCCAAAAAGATCCTAGTTTAGTGTCTCTGAACAATGCTGGTACATTTTTTTTTTTGCAAAGAACAATGCTGGCCACATTTATCCATGGGATAGTCAATAGTAGTTAGATTAGCATTGTTCTGAAATATGGTTTTCCAGCCAAAACCTACAACCTTCCCCTCAGTCCCCCTCTGTGAAAACTATGCTAAAACTCTGTGAGGAACAATGAAGTTTTACAATCATTTAGTGAGCACACTTTTGTTCTTCAGTCGTGTCTGTACAATAAGGGGAAATCTGCAAAGTGATGAACATCCTTATCCCCCACTAAGTTCAAGAAGACGCACCAGAGTTTAATCAGTCTTTAATATCGCTTTCTAAGAACCTTCCATTCAGAATTATCAAGATGACCTTATCAAAATGCTCTCTTTCAGAAATGAGGGAGTGTGTTATATTTTAAACAAAAGACACTATGACATGCTGGTTTGCAAAAGCGCAGATGATTCCATGGCTCTGAGAAATCTGCTGTATGTAAGGACCTATGTACAGGTTGATGGGCAATTTTGGTATTAAAAGCAGGACATAAGTCCAGCTCCCAAATTGAAGAGGCCTGATGCTGCAGCAAGAGCTTGGTACTGAGACATGTCTGGATCTGAGCTTCAGTAGTGCCTGGTGGAAGAAGTGTTCCTTTGCTTTACGAGTTTGGGGTTGATTAGTGTGAGTGATTGCCTCTGCAGCCCGATTTTCTCTTTCCAAGGTCAGCACAAGAGGAAAACCAGGAAGAGACAAGACTAATGCCTTTGGCAGATCATGCAGTACATTAGGATTGAGACTTCCCTGCTTTCAGTCTGTGTTACAGAGGTACTAACCATCATCAACAGGAGTAGGCCTGAGACTTATGTGTCTCTCTAGGTCTGCAGAAAATTAAGCTTTTTGCCAATGGTGGATAAAACCACAGGTATGGATCTATTATAGTCTGAATTTTTAATCATGTCAGGTGGAGATAAGTGGGGAAGAGATAAAGAAAATTTATCTAGTAAAGTTTGCTTCTGTGTTTTAAGGCTGGAATAATACTTAGAATACCGAAAGATGCATGACAGCCTCCTCTGTATCTGCTATGGTGGCGAGCACTGAGCTCATGGCATTGATCATGCAGTTGCCACTCAGCAACAGAAGCTAGCAATTCCCAGCTTTTAACTGTCTATGGACAAGACTTGATATCATGAGGTCAAGGGTTGGAGCCTGTTGAGAAGTATGGAAAGCTGTGAGAGATAGTTGCCCAAGCTATCTGCAAAAGAAGATGTGTGAAGGCCAGGGGTGGCTTGTCTGGCTTACCCCATCTGTTCCAGGGGAACTGAAAGTATGCACATCTCCAGTCTCTCTATTGTAGACCTGGTGAGGTTTTCTATTAACAGGAGAGTGTTTTTCTCCATCAGTCTGTGAGCCATCACAAAACAGTTCTGCTCCTTCTGTATCCATCAGTGATGGCAGATAGGGTAGAATGCATGACGTCTGAGCTTCAATAACTTGTTTGTAGCTATGAAAAGTTGCATAGTGGAGACATCCCTTTTAGCTGGCCTCGTAGAGATCACAGAAATGAGTGGACTACATCTTTCTCCTTGATAACCTTGCCTACTCTTTTTCTCTATATCCCTGATGCAACTACAACCTGTAGGATCATGGTGGAGTGTGCATTTTGCTGGCAAAAATCAAGATGTCAACTGATAGTTGCAGCACTTGCTACAGCACTGTACTTCATCCACAGGATTTTTGTCATGTGTTGCCACCAACCTGGTATTGGCTGAAGACTTAGAATGGTAGACATAGAAGATCAGCTCTGTGATCTGACAAAGCTGCCTTTTCTGTGTTCTCTGACACAGCCTTGGGACACCTCCTGCCAGCATCCCTGGCATCACTACTTGCCTTTAAACCTGTAGTCTGGCTAAGGGCTGTGCCATAGTGGATGCTTTAGAATGATGTGTTTCAGCAGAATGAAGAATGCAGTTGTCCTAGCGTACCTCAGAGATTCAAGTCCTCATCCTTTTCTGACATGCAGTCCTCAGAAGCATTTTTAAGGCTTGGGAAGAACTACAGGTAAGAAAAATACTTTTTTCTTTTAATTTGGAAAGCCTCAGCATAAGGATCAGGACTTGGACTGTTATCCCAAACTCACAACAATGCCACATGTCCAAGACTGAGAGCTGCAAGAAGGTGCTAGGATTTTGGTGTAGGCCAAATGGTGGCGTCGGACACGACCTTCTCAGAAACAGTTTCAAAGATAAGCAAGAGGGAGCAGAAAGCGTAGCTATGATTAGCTAAAGTTGTCAGTGACTAGAGAATGGGAAATGCAGAAATGAAAGAGAGAGGTAGTGGGCACTTATCTGCATTTTTTTATTATATTCAGGCAGCACTGCTATAATGATATACACGACATCTTGTGTAAGGCTGAAAAGCTCTCTCTTCTTTACGAAGTTAAAGAGGCTTGTTTCTGCTGAAATCCTGCAGAGATGGAAAATGATGGCTGCCTATCCTGCTGCTGAGAAATGCTTGCAAACCCTGATAACTGATCTTGCAGTACTCACTTCAGTGCCAGTGTGTTACTCATGTGTCCTGTGTTGGCAGTCACAGACAATTATTTGAGCTGGAAAGCTAGGGCAGCATGCATGAGGTGTCTGTTTTTGTGGTTAGAACCTGGGTTTTGGCTTGTTGCAATGTTAAATTATGAGTATTAGTAATCTTCTGAATCTGCTAGGCTGAAAACTTAACCAGCTAGGATCTGGGAGTGAAAGACAATGTGCCATTGAGGTTTCACTGTGGTGCTGCATGGAGCAGGTGAAACAGGGAGTTTGCAAAATATTGTTAGACTGGTTGCAGGGTGAGGGTGAAGTCACAACTATTTATGGAGCATTGCTAGGCTTGAGGAGCTTCCGTGACTAAAAGACAACATTAAATAAGAGCGATATACACACTCACAACCCTGTAAATATGTCCCCTTTCCTGTTCCTGCCTGGACAGATTGCTCTGACTCATCTAGATGCTAATGAATGCTCTTGTCTTCCTTTGTATCTGAGTTGCACCTGATCTCTCTAGAGATACACAGGATCTAGATATTGGGGCCTGTGGCCCTCCATGCCCTGGGCATCTATCCTATTCCTGTCTGAAAATTGTATCTGTCCCCGGATATCTGCCATGCCAGCCTGCTTCCTGCAGGTGCCCATAAAATAAGAGATTATATGACCATGTTCCTGGTTTACGCATGACCAAGCTCTAAATCCTTTAAGGCATGGCATTGTTTTGGCTTGCTCTCTTGCATGTAACCTTCAGTGTCTGTGGTTTGGTTCGATAATGGCCCGTGATCCTGATGGTCCACGTGGCATACCCTGCATGTAAATGTCTCCCATAGCCATTCTGTTCTGATCTAAATCCTTGATCCAAAGGAAAAAGAGGTTCCCCTGGGACCACTCTCACAGTGAGACAGATCAGATTTCGTACACTACAGCTGTGGCCTTACAGTGGTCACAGAGATGAAGGCATAGATGTGGCCATGAAAAGGTTAAAGGCTAGAAGAACACTGTAGAAGTTGTCCATTTTGCAGGAGAGTTGCACTCTGTACGTAGTTGAAGATGGTAGCAGCAGCATGCAGTGAAAAACAGCATTTCTTTCTCTGCAGGGAATAGTAGGAAAGGGGCCTTGAACTTACTTACAAAGGAAGCGGGACATCCAGAAACATCATTTCCAAATCTTTCATGGCTGGAGAAGGGGAAGGAAGGCCTCCAGCTGGGTGCAAAAGCAGTTCAAGGCACAGTGAAGTACGCAGATGATCACAAGTTTTTCCAGAAGAAATGGGTGTTCTGACTTCATCTGAGATTTAGACTGAGTTAAGTCTGAGCTGCCAGAGCCAATCTTTGGTCTGTGTTATGGATCAGTGACCACTTTTAGGTGATTTTACTCATGTTTCTATCATTTTATGAATCAGACAGTATGATGTTATCCGTGTATGAACACTACCCTCAAATCTTTTCAGCAGTCCATAAGCTTGTTAATCTGGGCAGAGGTAACTTGTGATGTCAAAAAGGCACAGCTTTATTAAGCTCTGTTAAAATGGGAAGGGATTTTTTTTTAGCCAATTAGTACTGAAGAAAAAAAGCAAAACCCATGTCTTCCGCAAACACAGCACACCATGTACTCCTCATTAAGGACAATACGTGTGCTGAGTGTCACATTTCAAACTTCAGCTGTTTTTGCTGTTGCCCTATTCAAAAACAAGTATGGTTAGAATTACAATGGGAAGAGTGTGTGTGTATATTTGTTTCCCACTGTTCCATAGCACAAAAACTGCTGGGAATTTTCTCCCGTTTTAGCAAGATGTACTGGTGTTGTGTTTTGTTTTGTTTTTACCCTAAAGTATAAAAAAAAATCAGCTTCAAAAGTGGATAAAGGTGTGAAACCAAGAGGCTAAGGAAGAAATTATTTTCCAACTTTAACTAGTATTGGTGCTATTACTGTGATAGTTGACTGAATTCTTCAGCTAAGGATCTCAAAGTGTATAAAATTAAAGATATAATTAGCGTATGTATTTCTGGAGGTTCAACTGAGATCAGGCTGTTACGTGATGTAGTGTGTTACTTCTGTAAGTAGGTTTATGTGTTTCACTGCAGGAATCTTTTTGTGGCTGGATACGAGGCTTTTAGGGCTCTCTTACGTTATTTCAACCACATTATGTAGGGTGAAAGGGTTAGTGTACATGTCTAATTTGACAAGACAGATGAAGTGAAGGAACCAGTCTTTATTGTTGAGATAGGGAAATGAGGTGAAGGAGACATATGCCAAAGATCAGATAGATTAAGGCTAAGAACTCAGGCCATGTCTTACAATTCCCTTAATGATAAGAGAAAGTATTTCTGTTTGGTTATGGCAAACTAAAACAGGTAGTGTGCTGTACTGAAGTGATGTCTGTTAAGGTCTTTTGGGTTTCCCCTCTTTTCTCCCCTGCCTATTCACAGCAAAAAGTATTTACACTTATAATGATTCTGCAGTGCTTTTGTACTATATGTACAGGAAGCTGAATGAGTGTCTGGGGAGCTTTTAACTGGATCTATAAAAAGTCTGTGTCAATAAAATCCTGTCAGATCTATCCTTCAGTACTGTGATTACAGAAGAGGAAAAAGAAAGGCATTGCTCAATGTGACTGCAATATTCCAGCGCGTAATCTTCTCCCATGTGGTCATGTTTCCTCAGATAAGAAAAATTGCCGTTCTGGTGTCAGTGGGGATGGGGTCACTGAATGGGAACAGGAGCGTTTTGATTTTTTTCACAATGGACAGTTGTTTTATGTGTTTTCTTGACTGGATAAACTATGTCCATGGTTACTGAGCAAAGTTTATTTCTGTAGGAAATAGGTAACCATGTTTGTGCAGTGGGGGTATCAGAACACAGAGGATTTGAAAGGAAGGGTCCAGAGGTCATCAGCAGAGGGGATATGATGAGGAAATGCAATGAGATATATCGTGTGGATTCTGGCATATACTTCATGGGATGCTTCCTTTCAAGCGCTGGTGAGCAAAAGAGGTGAATAGAAGTTCTTTGATAACACAGCAGTAGGGTAAATTCATTTCAGGGCCAGCTCTTCACCTTATATAAAATAGTGCAACTGATTTATGCCCACAGAGGATTTGGCTTGAAGCTTTAATTGCTTTCTTGGCTAAATTCTGTTTTCCTTATGTGTGCTCAGATTATCAAGAGAGTGTTAAATTTTATATTTCACCAAAACCTGTTGCTCCTGCCACCCTATTTGTTCATTATGTTCTCTTGAAGTATTGCTGCAGAGTAACTTTAATTCATAGCTCCAATAAAAAAATGTGTCCAGAACTACAAATGACTTTGTGAATGCCAACAGCGTTCCTAAATTGTCCTTTCTTGTTAAGTGACCAGTGGAATGCTGATAGGCTATAACTCTAGAGTTAATCTTACCAGATAATTTATGCCATTGCTACACTGTTTGTATCCTGTGTTTCCACATTCATCTGCAGGTTTCTATATTGCTTCAGGTGTAACGTGTGCTGTGACCTTGTGTAACATTACTGCCTAGAGCACCAGTTAAACTGTGACTGCAGCTCATGCAGGTATGAGTGTAAAGCCGAGTGCTGTGGAGAGTGAGAAGTGTTTCTCAGAGCAGACTAAAGATTCTGCCCAAAAACTGTGATGGAAACTCAGGCAGTTGTTTTCTGCTGCATGCTATGCAGTTATCCTGCCTAACTTTAGGATCTAAGGCCCTTCCAAATTAACATTTACTTGAACTGGATTTGCTCTTGAATACTGTGTAGCTCTTACAAGGAGAAAGTGATGGTACTTTCCCCAAAGGGTTGACAGTATAAAAGAATAACGGCAAACAAATAGTGGACAGCAAAAGGGACATTTTAAAATCACTTTTGCAGGTAAGAATCAAATGCATAGTGAGACTAAATGATTTACATAGGATCATGCTAAAAAAATGTGAAATGTGGAGTTAAACTGAACTTTCAGGCCAGCGCCTTAATGGCAGGATGCGAACTACTTTTGTTTCACTGTTCCTTTGTGCTTCTTTTGCAGATGAGTGTATCCATATTTTCATTATACTTGAATCATAGTCAAATATTCATGGTAGAAAAAATGGCTATGACAAATTCAGATGTGACTGTATCCCTGGCAGCTTGTTACCATATTTCTGAACCAGGTGGTGGAATGAGGTGCAAGAAAGTGCCTTGTCTGCCTCAGTGCAGAAGCCTTCTGTGTCTGGTTTAGGAGGGAGCTGGTTACCTAAGGGTGTCTGGCTGATGTTGTGGTGGAGCAAATCAAAAAGCATTCACTGAGACCATTTCCATTATAATATATACTATGATATTGTACGATAGGCTAGAAAAACTTGTACTTATTAGAAAACTCATCGTTACATTCCTCATATCCTCCAAAGGATCTCAAAGTTTTTAGATCTTTGAAGTCTCTCTAGAGGTGGTTAGAAAGGTGTGAAATTGTGCATTACACTACACTCATAATAAAAGATCATTTTAGCATGGGTAATGTACCTGTCTGAACTGTAGCAGACTTTTCATGTTACTTTTTCTCTCATCGGATGCATATTCTTGGTATTGGGAAGCTGTAACTCTATCTGATACTAGACAGTTCATGTTGTACAATCAATTTCCTACTCTTATAGCCATAATAATGCCTCATAGTTGCAGCATGTTTTTATGCAGCACAAGAAAGTCAGTGGTCCTCACAGCATGCCTGAGGTGCTGCTGGAGGCTGCAATGAAAGAAAGTGAAATTAGGAATTAGAGTAATTTTTTCATTCATCTGGGGGAAGCAGACAGATTGGAGCTTCCATGTCAGTGGTAAGCCTTTTCCTTGATCGACACTCTTAGGGGCAATGTCAGCTGAAGTTCTGTGTGAGCTGAATGCAGGAGGATTTATGCTGTTTTGTATTACAGATCATGGATTTGATGCAAATAAATAATGGGTGGTCAGCCTGGGGCGGAGGCAGCTTCAAGAGTGGACCAATAGAAGCCCCCAGTGCCTGTATGAAGGTTACCGAGAGGGTGGTGCCAGGCTATGCACAGCAGTGCATGGTGCGAAGGTGAAACCCAACAGATGTGTATTGAAACAAGAGAGGAGCAAACTCCCATGAGGGCAGTCAGGCAGTGGAGCAAGTGCCCAGAGGAGTTGTGTAGTCTCCGTCCTGCAAGGTTTTCAAGACGGAGTTGATCAACAGCCCTAAGTGTTCTGCTCTGACCTCATGGCTGAGCCTGCTTTGAGCAGGAGGTTGGACTAGAAACATCCTGAGGTCCCTTCCAACCTAAAGTATCCTCTGATCCCATGACAATTTACACCACAGTACTTTACCATGTAATTTCTTGAGGAAGCCAATACATTTTTGTTTTAGTGGAATCATACATCTCTTAGAAATTATTACAGCTTTGATTAAAAAATTCTATCCTGTTATAACTATTTTGTTAATTATGCTTGTGGTTTAAAAAACAGATGACAGCTTAGTTCAAAACTCTCCATTCCAAAACTCATAGTAAAACTAAAAGCCTCCTACCTTTTCTCTGATTTTCTTCTCTTCCTCCTTCCTCTCCAGAAGAAGCCCCCAAATAGAATTCAAAAATCCCCTGATTGTTAAGTGAAATACCAATATAGAGGACAATATTTATTGGTCCAGTCTTTGGTTATGTTTTAGTGGTTTTAGTTTGGGCCCTTAAATTAAGGGTAATGTCTTTTGTTCTTATTTAAAGAAGGTTCTGCTAAGTCATTGGGGCACATCTTGTAGAATAAGGGTGAGTTATGGACCATATGGGGCTCATTTTTTTTCAGGCTTACATTGGACTGGCAGCTGGAAGTTCCCATCACCTCATTTTAGGGGTTAATACTGAAGAATAACCAATTATTTTTGTCTGCAAAAGTCAGAGAAAAATATTTTTATATTCTTAGAAATTCTGTATTATATTGCAGAAATGAAGTTGCAGAAACTACAAGAGGAGAATAAATAGCATAACATTGTTCCAAGATATCTATTAGGAATTCTCTAAGTTAAATGCGTGCTAGAAATTCATGCATGCTTTTTGTTTGGATCTTGAAATGATCTAATGATCTAAATGATCTGCACATGGCTCAGTTTTTATTCACCATGTACAAGACTGGGTGTATATTCAAGTCATGAATGAGAGGACAAGATTTTGAAATATTTGGCTTGTTTTTGACATTTAACTAGAAGAAGAACATGAAGAATCACATTCACATGGTATTTGAAAAAAAGAATAGGGTTATATCATGCTGTCAACTCTGCCAGCTTTATTCACCTAACTCTTCAGCTAATACCACTGATATCTCAGTAGGGCTATTCATTTGGTAAACGAGGTTTTAAGCAAGTAATGGTGGCAGAAGTAACTTAAATTTAACTTGTTTGTCCCTACACTGTGAAATAAATCCTCTTTAACAAAGGTCCATCTTCTGCCTCTTTTTCTCATTCTCAATGATATTGTACTTCAACTGTAGTAAGGTACTTAGCAGTGAAACACAAACACCAGTAAGGAATGAATTAATCTCATACAGTTTAGCTGTCTAAAATCTGCACCTATCTAAAGCAGTTGCTTTGGCTACTTCTAAAACTGTGGCAAAGTAATAGGTTTTCTATCAAAGCTCTTCATCCCGTTGTAGGAATATCTAGTTGACTAACTTAAAGTTTGTTCACCTTTTAGTTAGTTAAGGCTAAATGAGATGAGCCCCACTGAAAGTATGGTAGAATTTAATCTTCTTTTTGCACAAGTGGTCATATTTTAATATATTGAGTTTTCTAGGTGGAGCTGAAGTAAATTAAGATGGTAATGCAGTATTCAAAAATAGCCGGTGAGTAATTACAGCATAATATGTATTCTAAGAAACCTACATTCTCCCAGCTATTAAAAATAATACGATTTTTATTGTCTAAAGTAGCAATCATCTGTTGCAATTTGTATATTATGTAGCAGATTCATTCTTGCTCAACAGCTTTCTGAGCAGTCATTTACTTTACTGTGCCACAAAGTGGGAAGCAAGCCAGCAACATGAACAACATAAAATAACGATAGTGCATACAAGCCTATCAGTAGCACACCTTCAGCTCAATTATTTAATGTATGTAATGCTTTTGGTCCTGCAGTGCACAAAGAACCTTTTGTCCAGACAGCCAATAGAAATCGTGGAGAATCACTTTATATTTTCTGCAGAAGGCACTAAGATTAGCCAAATCAGAAAAATATCAAAGTGTCAGTCCTGATTATGCAAACATTAATTCAGAACAAAGATTTTACTTTTATAGCTGTATTTTTTTTAACAAGTATACAGTTTCTCAGAAATCATAGAAGGCCCCAAACCCAGTTACAGTCCTAAACACACTTCTGCACCAATTTCCCCAGTCTCTTGTCTGTATATTTAAGGTGAGCCTGTTAGCCAGGGATTACTGAGCCCAGCAAAGACAAAGTGACGTTAAAAGTGGTAGAGCTATGCAGTCAGAATTACAGCTGCAGAATTAATACACCTGACGTGTTCTCTGTTCTAAGATCTGAAAGGGTTAATTATAAAATGGATTAGTCGTTAGTTATAAAATCTTGCAGTGCTGACTATAACGAATATGCTGCTTCAGTGACACTAGTGCTGAGGGAAGTATTTTTTTCACCAGATCTCTATTCTCAATGGGAAATATCTGGACCTTGCTCATGGTCAAGTGGCTGAGAGACACAAATAGCTTGCCCTACAGGAATTAGACTAGTTTTATTAAGTTACTTTTTTAAACATCTCATAAGCCAACTTTGTGCTTGGAACAAGAGGAGGTCCCCTCTTCTATAGGTCCCTTGTGTCTGACAGATGAGGCAACCCCAGGGTTCCTCGACACTGCATTACTTGTGTTTGACTTATTTGGAGAACTTCAGTCCCTTGCTTTATATTGCCAGTAGGTCCAGCTTTCAGCAGACTGTGCTGGCTCTTCAGATGTTTTAAATGGAACAATGCATTATTCATATGCCATAATATGAATTCATGGCCCTTCCGCAAAGGAAATTACTTCTACCTACTTCTAAGACTTCTGCCATTCAAGAAAATTAAATGAAGCACTCAGAGTTGTTTTTAATTGCTTACGACTCAGTTGAGAAACTTCTAAGAATGAGTTTCTTTTTGTAATGTAACTTGAGAGCTCCTTCGTTGAATGTAATTATGCTGTATGATAGATTGGGAAGTATAAGTGGAGAGCTAAATAAGATGGAGATGACAAAATAATGGTAATAAAAATAATAGTGCTTGGGTTATGTGATACTTCCTCACAGTGTACATCACCACACTGTCACTGTTGTTGAATACTAATGTAGCCTTGTGGCTTCTTCCTGTAGCATATATTTAGCAAACTGCATGCATTGTCTCTCTTCTGGTCTTTAGTGTATGCATGGCTTGGCTGCATGCTTTGGAGCTCTTTGGAGAGGTCAGAGTGCGAAGGCATTTTGTCCTCTGTGGAGTGACTGCAGACCTGCATCGTTGGGGTCAATGTGCTACCCCTCTCATCTGTGAGACTGGGTGGTAATTTTCACAGTTATGGAGACTAGCCGTGCGTCTGTTCTTTCCCTGCCCAGGGGCTCAGCTGGAGGCCAAGTTGAAGCCTCCAAAGATCTGTAAAGGCCGCTGGGTGCAGACCCATGTATGTAACACCATAGCGACCCAGATAAGGCACTGAAGTTGTTTATCACTGATGAAACCTCCATGACTTTTTCAATAGCAGTGTTGGAAAAGGCTTTTATAGATTCTTTAGCACAAAGCAAACACATTTTATCAGTCACATGAATGAATGTGTTTGCCTGTCTAAATTGCTGTATGGTACAAGGGCTGTTCCTGTTAATCTGTAACTAGGAGGCTGGCTGGAGGAGAATCACTTTGCCACCTCAGTTAAGTGTTCACTGGGGCCTGCAGAGGAAGAGAATAGCCCACACATGCATAGAAAGTAACTAATGGAGGTGGCTGAGGTATAGCTTCAAAGAGAGAACAGGAGCACTTCTGAACATGAGATATATGGGGAGGAAGGACTTACTGCTGAATGTTTTCTTTCCTGAGCACTAACTTTCGCTGTAACTTAAGAAACCAGACTACATGTGCTTTCCAGACTCCCTGGTTTTGTCTAGTGAGACGAATCCAGCCTTTCCCACTTTTCTGTTTCTCTTTTCCCACCCTATTCCAGATGTGCAGGCCTGCATAAACCAGCAGGATTCCAATTATAATGATACTTTCCCATTCACTATTCATCCACTTTTTTCTTGATGTGAAAATGAGATGTGACCCAAAATAACCCAGTTGTGAGGGGGGGACAATTCTATCATTACGTACATGCGATTTATTTTTCCAGAGTGGTTTTTTAATTTTATCTTTTTTTTTTTTTTCAAATAATGAAACAAAACAAAACCCCACAAACAGGAAGAACAAAAAATTGGATGTATGCAGAAGACTCCTATTCAAACCAATGGCATCTGAGGACAGGAATTATCTCCAAGATGGAACAAATGAGCAAGACCGTGATACATAATGATTACTAATTAATAAAAACAATATCAAGACCCATAGTGATGAGACTCAGAAAAATGACTTCTGCAAACAATACCAACATTCTTACTAGGAGGATACAGATGAATAATAAGAAATATGAAGAGCAAACCCTCTGACACTAAGTCCTGGAGCAAAATTTTAATTTACCTCAATATCAGCTTTTCCAGAATCACAGAAATATGGAATAGTATAGAATAACTGAAAAGTAAATATTATAGTATTTATCCCACTTTTAATACTGAATGGGGGATTGTAATGCTGTTCTATTTTTCCTTTGCAGGTAAGTTGTGAGAGCAAAAATAATACATTGCTTTTTGTTGTGCAGTTTGTACATCAGAATTGGGATGTGTGGCATTTTACAGGCTAAACAAACAATATCCAGAGGCAAGCTGAAGTATAAGTCAGGAGTGTTTCTCTCAGCTCCTGCGCACTTTCCAGAAAAAAAGCAGTTTTTAAAGAGTGAGCCATGGTATTTTGAGTCTGGGCGGACTGAATGAAGGTATGAGGACTTTGAAAGAAAGGCCAGAAAAGGCCCAAGAGAAGAGAGTAAAGAGCTTGATATAACCAGTGGTCATGTATCTCCAGAAAAATTGATCATTTAACATCTATTTGAAGAAAGCATGGCTGGCTTTCTTTGGCTTTCTTTTGCTTTTATCTGAAAAGCTCTCAACAGTGCTTTCCTACAACCGCCTTCTGGGTTTTGCTGAAGACAAAATCTTTATAAAACTTGTTATAGAACAGTCAATGGGGAAGCTGATTTGATTTTTGTTGCTAAACAATCCAAGGTTAGAAGAGTTTTGTTAACTGAGTTACTGCTCTAACAGTTAAACTCACCAGGTTAAATAAGAATGTGCTGAACTATTCTGAAGAAACGGTTTTAAAAATCAGCTGTTTCCAGTGACTTTGGCTCTGAGGTGTGGATAGCACCTGTCCTGTGCCAGAGCTAATTGCTAGTCTTAAGGTCAATGCAAAGGTTTCAGGAGATCCAGAGGAGAAAGTTGTGTCCTGATGTAAAGCCCAATGGATCCAACCAGCTTCTCAAAGCAAGATTGTCAGGCAACGTTGTCAACCTGATTGCCCCATTTCTGCACCTCAGGAGGTCCTGGCCCTTAAACAACAAGATTAAAGCTGTGTTCAACAAAACTGTCACATATCCATTAAGCTCAAGAATTTGTTGACCTTAACCATTTTAGACACTTTGGTCTCATTCCTCTTTGTGTCCTCATAAGATGCTAAGGTTTTTAATGATTGCAGCTGGTCTCACTAAGGGATATTATTACCTCTGAAAAACTGAGTCCCTAAGTACTGTACCCTTCCAGGAACATGCAAGGTGTAACTCTGCAATAGTAGTGGAAGGTGAGGCTGCCTTTTCCTTTTTTTTCCTCTCTTGACATTTACTTAGTCACATACTTATTACTTTCAAATCCTATTTCTCATGCATTTAGAATAAAAGACAGTATAATCTTGCAGTAGGGGAGAACCATGTAGTTGGCTGCATATCTGTTCATACCTTACCAAATGTTTTAATAGTTGTGCCATACTTTGTCATAATTCTGAATACAGGACTGTAGGTTTCAAATAACTTCAGTCTTATTAAAGTTTTACTGTATAATTATCATTTTTTCCTAGAATATTTTCTTTCTAAAACACTGGGGTACAGCTGAAATTTTTTTTGCTCCTCTGCTTGGCTAATATTGTCCGAATTAATGAAGTTCTGTGCCTTTAGCAGTTTAAATGATTGGATTTTTGCAGAACCTGATGCTTTGACCAGAGCAGAGACATACCCAATCATATACATTCTCATGGGCATACATATATCATTTTAATAGATTGGTTTGAAATTTAGTTCTTTACCATTAACACAAAAATTGGACTCAGAAGGTGTTATTCATGTGAAAATTCTTGTTTATACCAAAGGCTAATCTATAAACCTAGAAATAACTTAGATTTGCCTTGCAGCACTTATTCAAGGAACTCCATAGCAAAATATGCCTTTTGAATTCACAGCAGCCAGAAGAGTTGCCTGTTGGTATTACTACTTATTTCTTCTCAATGGAACTTGTTATTCTAATTTTTCTTACTTTTGTAGATTAGAAAATTAATATAAAGGTGGCATGGGTGGGAACAGAAAGTCACAAAGGAAGTCTATTGGATTTTTATGACTGAAGCCTCCATCTCCTGATACATAGCCTTTTCCTGTGCTGGCCAACAGTACCAGCCCAGGAGTTCCTCCTTTCACAATGGTGCTGAGCTACCTTGTGGAATGAAAATAATATATGTTCTCTCTTTCATTCATTCCACTGAAAACTTTCTTCCAAAATTAAATGATGGAACTCCTTCCATGTTGGTTTCAAACTGGTGAAACTCTACTGAATTAATGAGTTCTTGATGGCTGACAACTGGTGGGATAGGAGAAGAATCAGGCTCACGAATTCTGCTTTAGAAGGCTAGTTAAAAATAAAAAAGTCACATTTAAAAGGGCTAAGCACTTGCCTGTGCACTTGACAAGATTTTAAACAATTAGGCAACCAGCAATGGCTTCTGATCCCATGGAAAGAGCTGTAGAAAAAAAAAGGCCTTCCTCCATTGAAAAGTGGTTAGTTTAAAGCATTCTGTCTCATTTTTGGCAGTTTGATGGCAGTTTCCATGGGGAAGGGAGTAGAGGATTGCTGAAGTGTTATCATAACTCCTGCAAATGACACAGATGGAGGTTAAAAGATGTAGATTATATTTCAACAGCACCTGTAAATGTATTAATTTTGGGAGAGGGAGAAGGGAAAGACAACAAAATGTTTTTCCTCTTTCTCCATCTGCAATACATCTCTGATGAACGACACAACTAGTCAGAATAAAATAAATTGATCTTTTTGGCTTCTCATTCATAGTTCTGCGACGTAGTAATATTTGCCGCTTTGAGAACATGATGACCGGGGATGTCAAATTTCTTCAAAAGTAGATAATGTTATGCTCATTTTATAAACTGGACAGCTGAGTCAGAAAAAAGTTTAAGTGGCCAAAAGACCAGGGATCGGGGATATCACAGAATCACAGAATCACAGAATGTTATTGCTGGAAAAACACTGTCTGCTTGTTTCTAAAGCCCTGGCTGGGTGACTGCATAGCCCAAAAAATGGCATTTTTTTCAGGACTCCTCTCTTAGAGCCCTGAGAGCACCAACAGGCCCCAATGTCCCTGCCCAGCCCCTGGGGCTGTCAGTCCCTGCCCCAGAAACGCCACTGCAGGGCCGGTCTCCAGCTCCCCATGGCCCTGCCCTGCCCAGCCGTGGGCCCTGCTGAGCCGGGCCCACTTGCAGGCCCACAGCCCAGCTTGTCCTCGGCCTGTCCCCGTCCCCAGGGAGCTGTCTGATGCTGGGGGCTGGAGCTGCCCCAGTGCCTCCCGGCTGCTCACTCCTGCCTGGGGTGGTGGGACAGGCCCTGGCTGCCGGACCCTGACTGAGGGATCCTCTGAGGGAGCTGCCAGCCCAGGCAGCACCCTGGCAGTGAGCCCAGGCAGGGGATGATGGCCCCAGGCTGGGCTGAAATGGAGTCCTGGGCCATGGCAGGGTGCAGGAGGTCATGGGGGTCTGGGCAGGATCAGGCAGGGCTGCGAGTGCCCTCAGGGCCTCCCCTCCAGTGACAACCAGTGACAACCAGTGACAAGCACAAGAGTTTTCTTGGGAGTTGATTTTTGAAGCTTTTCAGCTCCAGCAGTCCCAAAACAGAATAGTAAATTTTATAGCTTCTGAAAATGACCTCAAATACAGTGCTGCACCATCGCAGCTTTCTGACATCTCACCTGTCTGCGATGTGGGAAATGATGGCACTTGAACCCGGTGCTCTCTCTGTTTCAGCCGACGGTTGGGCCTGAAACCTGAAGGGTTTGAATTACTCGTGCTTTGATAATGTTTGCACTCAGTCAAACAGATACCTAAAGGGGTTTTTTTGAGAGGAGTAGGGGAGATTTGGGAGGGGAGGAAGAGAGTACACAATTCTCACAGACCCAAGCTGAGAAAAGGCCTTTTTGTCACCCTTCTTTGTTTTTCTAGTTGGTAAAGTTAAGGACGTTGTTTGTGACTGTGAATTGTGAAGTATCTGCATGGAGATTAAAATCTCTTCAATAGATTCATGACGTGAAAAAAATTACTATGTGGATTGCTCATGGAAAATCTAATTTTAAACAGTGTTGCTTAGCTGGGATTTGTTGGAGAGATGCACGGCATCGTTCCTCTGCTCTGATGTGGTGAACACTGAGGTGCTACTACGTATTCTGTAACTAGCTCGTAATTTCCTATGAAGGACATAGGACGCACTGAAGAATAGATATACTGGCCTTAGTTTAATGTTGTCTCAGTAGTGCGTTATGCAAGTACAGTGTTCTTTTGCCTATGGGTATTTGTGACAAATACACAATTCACTATTACTAGTTCTGCTTTCTTTTTAAAAAACATATTTGTCAATCTTAATGCATTTCAGTTTATCTTTATTCTTATAAGTTGTGCTGTGGAATTCTTTACAGTTACAGCTGAATTTCATTTTAATTTCAAGCTGACTCCTAATCAACATTCAGCGCATTTCTATGGTCTGCCTAATCTATTTAAATGAGGAAAATATTCTTTCCACTGTCCTATTTGGATAGGAAGAGACATCAATCATTTCACAAGTGGTAAGAAACCGAGAGAACAAAGGTTTAAAGGTGAACGCTACGTAATTACTTAGTGCATGACTCTTGATGCGAGTGATTCATGTCTGTTCGTTTTCAGACCTTCACTGTAGTTTTATGACTTCATGAAGAGTCAGCTTTGTTAGAGAGAATTGCTGAATCAGACTGTGGAAGTGTCATTTCTAAAGTACAATTCTGAATTTTAAATTTTCTGATTTTTATTTTGGATAGGTATTTAAATAATAGCAGACTTCTTTTGATCGAATAATTTATGTAAATTGTTTAGCTTTGGTCAGCAATAAATGGCACAAACAATGACTAAAGAAATGCTTGATCTCACAAAGAAATCCAGGAGTTTCAGAAAATCTGTGAAGAGGATAATCACAGGTTGAAGTGCAGGGACTATATTAGGGGGAAAAAATATGGAGATCAGCTGTGTTTGGAAGAGCTACAGAAAGGAAATAAAGCCATTGGTATTTCAATGGCTGACAATGTCTAAAATCAAATCAAGGAAGGGGGGCACCTATCTCTTCTTCAAGAATTAGCCTTAATTTCTTTAATTATCTGTAAGTGTGAGGACAAGAAAACATGCAAGTTTGAACTACATTATAAAAATCATTTGCACATTTTAAAAACAACTGAAACTCTCTCCATCATCTCTAGCTCCCTTCATGTAGAACTTAAAAAATGTAACTGTGTATCCTGTCTTAAGAGTCAGAAGCCATTTCTATGAGCTGGAAAATATTCTATTATTCTTTCAATAACTGTGGGGGTGTGCTTTGGCAGTTCTACATGCTCAAGGTAAAATGCACATTATACTTAAATAATTTTGACAAATTTTTGTTACATGCTGTTTAGGGTTGAAGGATGACTTACTGATAATGCAGGTTGGTGGCTGTTTAATTGAAAGCAAATATTTATGTTCATTTTCAGTTAATTTGTAGGCAGAGTGGAATTGCTAATGGTAACACCGCTGCCTATAAATGGTGCTGCGTTGTCAAAGTTGAAATAAATGGAATTTTAGTTTATGCTATATTTTAAAATATTCTTAGTTACATTCACTGTTGACTGAAAAAGATCACATTTAAAATTAACTATGAACCTTTCATATGTATATTAATAAATAACTTTCAAAACTACACTGAGATTGTTGTGACTGGACACCTCAGTCACAACAGAAACTTAAGCTCTGTTACACTGAGTTTTTTAGTTATATACACTGCTGAAAGAAGAGCTAATACAATGCTCAGAATAGTAACCTTTCTTCTAATAGGATATATAATTTAAAATCTGGTGAAACGTGGAAAATTATATTACTTACTTTACTGTTGCAATCAAGTGGTTTGTGTGAATTATGTAAGACTAAAGTGTGATACATTTTTATCGCTTTTGTAGCACTTAGCTTTCTTTCATATAATTCAACATTTTTGCAAAAAGAAGAAATTTTTTTCTTAGAGCCTATCCTTTTTTTTTTTCTTTTTTCTGTTACTTGTACCTGAGAGTTCACTGCTGTGAACAACTGAGAATCTTCTGCATAAACTGCAGCCCTGTGGCAAATATTTGTCTTTACTGAGCTATGTGAAATGATCTTCCAACTCACTCTGGAAAGAACAAGTTGTCTTTTTAGGGATTGGATGTTGGTGGGATGTAATTATTAGAGTCACTAGCATGTCTATGAGTTGTGAAAGGAATGCAATAAACTAAAATTTCCCAGTTAGAGACAGCCTTTGGTCCTGATCACTTTGCTCTGTACTTTCAGCGCATTGGGCCAGTAGATCTAGACACTATGCAGAATCTTTCCCACAGAAAGTATGCAGGATAAATCTTTAAATATTAAATGATTAAGCATACAGGAAAATCCTGGCTAAACTAATTTTAAGGCAGACTAGAGCTATTCTAGAAATTTATTTCACACTTCTTTTCCTTTGCCTTTCAATGGCATTTCTAAAATAAGTTCATAAAGCATTTTGAATGTTTGGATTTTAAAGTACTGCAAAAGTGTAAACTATTGTTTTGGAGAACAAGTGCATTTGAATGAATTTCAGACAACAGTTCTTTGGAAGGAGGGGGAAAAGAAACATTTCCAGAAGTTTTCTTTCTCTTTATATGCTATTTCTATACCTATATGTACAGAAATAGAAGTCTGTGGTATCATAAAGATTTAAAGAGTAAAATTTGAATGATGAAACTAGATAATTGGTTTTTATTTCAGATGTGCAAGTTACTGTATCAATGCAGATAATTTATTTTAAATATTTTTTTTATTTTTCTGTGTTTAGTTTTTGTTAGTGAGTTCCTGCACTGAAATTCTACACTGAAAATAAGGTTACTTAATGTTTATATTTTGTTTTGATTTTTAAAGACAAAGAAAGACAAGAAATTAATAAAATAAGGGATTGTTCTTAAAATAAGGGATAGAGACTCATTCTGTCTGATTTAGTTTCAGGCAATTTTTGACTTTTGAAAACCCAGCTGACTTTATTTTTCCACTGTAACTCTGTTTCTTGTCCCCTGGTCTTCAGTCCTTCATTATATTCTTTCCAACTGAAAAATAAATTTTTCTGGAATTCTTAGATTTACATGTAAGACAGACTACACAGACAGGTCTCAAGAGTGGATGCTGCTTGCAGATCTCCTCAGTTATCTTTTGAATGTAAAGATTTTATTTGCAAACAGCAGGTTACTCTTCAGTATCATTATGATTAAAATAAGCTGAAAGTTCCAATACTTAGAAATGTAGAAAACAAATAATCTATGTATGCATATGTATGTATGTAGCCTGCATACGTATTAATTTCTTCTTCCCAAAATATCAGAAGGATCTTGGGTTCCGAGACTTGCTTATTAAGGGCAATGAGAAGCACAATGCAAAGCTTCACTGGTGACTTTGTATGATGAATCCTAGCAGTTGATACAACCCATCACTTCTGGAAACAATGTATGAATAGCTGAGTGCAACTCTTGGTGCAGTAAACTGTGTGTACAGAGATTTCTAAATATAGATGTAGTAATTCAGAGCCAGTTACTGTCAGTCAAATCAATATAGATCTTAAAAATGTCTGAATCTATTTTTGATGTTGAAAAATAAGAGCAGCTACTGAGATTTTAGCAACTATGTGATGCGCTTTTAAGAAACTGTGTGTTTATCCATGCAATAGTAGTCTGTGGTAGAAAATGATGTGATTGACCCGATATCTGTGTCTGTATTTAATATACATACCCATACACACAACACATTTTTTTTGTCTAAAAAAGAAAGGCCTGTAGTGGAAAGTGCTATCTATTGCCATGTCCAAAGCTGGCAGTGCATTTTGAGAAGCTGATATTTGCCTTCACATGTAGGACATTCCTTCTTCGCTGTACAAAGCAATAAAGAGACCTCGTGCATTAACATATTTTCTCTCTTTTACTTTTATCTTGTTTTAGTGCTACAACAAGCAGTCTGAGTTGGACCTGTGACTGCATTTTATGAACACTGTGATTTTTTTTTTTTTGGCTGAAAATCTGGTAATTATGATGAAGTTTAATCATAGTATAACCCCAATATTCTCATAAAAACTCTACAGACGTTAAGAGGAGAAAAGGGAAGAAAGACACAGAAGGCAGAGCAATGGATAACCACTTTTCAGTCCTGATGATTTTCTCCTTACATCTTAAATATTTGTTGTGTGCTATGGACTCTTCTGTCAGATCAGACTGACATATGGGATGGGGTAAAAGTCAGGAGAAAGGTTATTCTACAAGCCGTGAAACTGTTCTGCTCTTCCTGGGGAAAAAAAAAAAAAGTGTTAGCATATTTAGAGGAAGCTTTCATCCTAGGGAAATGCCCCAGTATGATTCCAGTATAGTATAGATTAATTTCCCTTACATCTGTTTCAATATATTCTATGATATGTCTATTGTAAAATCTATTTGTCCCACTGGCAGTTTTCAGCCTCTAATGTCCACCATAGCCCATCTGCTCTGCCCACAAAAGCAGAGTCCAGAATAGTGAATTGACTGTCTCACAGTTGCTTCCCCAGCAGCCAGATGTCATCCGAAATCAAAACGTTTGGCTGTGAGTGGTCTTTTTAACCAGAGAGGCTACAGTCCTTCAGAGAAAATAAGCTGAACCTCCCAGTCTCCCCATGGAGAAGATAGAGCTATTGTCTTCAGACTGGAAGCATTCGTTTGGTTAAACCACTATAGTTGAGATAAACATACTCAAATAACTGGACTCACAATTAAAAAAAAAAAAACCAAACAAACAAAAAAGGGGTTTTAAGTGGGACCAAACCCAAGCAGTTTAGCAGGAATGTTGAGTATTCCATTCTCGGCCTTATATTAACAGGAGGTGTAGTTAACCTCAAGGGAACCCTTACAGGAATAACACAATGGTGTTACAAGTATCACGATGGGATAGAAGAGAAAGACCAGCTGAGACACAATGTAGGAGCTCAAAAAACATTTTTAAAGGCTAAAAATTCCAAGCAGAAATAAGCACTATTCTGTCTAACATGAAAGGTGTAAGGAGTATGGACTCTTCTGTCCCTTTCTCAGCTAAGCAATTTTTCAGTGTAATCTGGTGTTCTCCTGTGATTCTTTGGATTTTTTTCTTACTAGGCCTGGCATTATCAATTATTATGTGACCCTGTCTCCAGCAGGGCAGGTCAAGCTTCTAAAGTCAAGTGTGTTCAGCTGCATCAGAATGGAAATAAGAAAGTCTCATGTAAGCGTAAGAGTGAAAAGCAGAGGAACTCTTGTTTACAGAGCTGTGAGCGTGTGCACACAATGCAGCAGAAAAACATACTGAATGGATCCAAGCTTTAAGGCAGAGAAGGAAGTAGACTAGATGGTTTTAAGAGGTCATCTCACCTCTAGCTTGTCACATAATGTCTAAAATGACACCTGTGTTCATAATTATATGAGTTTTTATCTGTGACGTCAAAGTGCTTTTACAAAGTCAGGTAATACTGTCTAAAATAGATATGTATTTCCTTACCAAAAACAAAAGTCAAAGAGCTGTGTAACAAAAATCTGTAATAAAAAAATGCACCACAAGATCCCATCAGAACAAGACTCCAGGCTTGCAGTCACAGGGAGCACTTCCATGCGGCATGGCCCCAAGTTGAAATTTCAGTTTTTGTTCCACTGCTGTGTAATGAGGAATAGAAGCTGTCTCTTGCTAAGACAGCTCTAGGGGGCAAATATTTGATCTTTCTAGAGCTTCAGGACTGCTATTGTTGCTCTGCCTGACTTCCCCGTGAGGAGCTTACCTTTCTCTCTTCCTCACTGTGTCTGCAAACAATTCAGTCAAAAATTCCTGATGTACGTCCCTCTTTTCTAGTGGCTGTACCTGAGTACAGTATGGGGCATACTAATTACATGATGGCACAGGCTGGATCTAATACTGTTTTAGATTCACCTTGCACAAGGTGTAATGCATTTGGAGAATGTGATCCAGCCTTTGTATTTCCTCTCGCCACCCTCCTGCTCTTGCTAGCAGCTATCTTCAGTTGGAAAAGCTATGGAATTTGAGTGTGGAATATAGCATATACAATGTTGCAGGTTAAAAGATTTCTTGGTAAGTGAGAATTTTGTTTTGTTTTTCAGGAGGAAAAGTTCAAATTTACTTGGACTGCCCTGACTCCAGGATGAAAACTACCCACATTTCTGTTAAGAAGGAGCTTTTATGAGCAGTAAGCATGTAAATTTTTAGTAGAAATGAGAGATATAAGGAAAAGTTTTTTAGTAAATGGAAAGTCCAAAGAAATACAATCACACAATAGGTTTTAATTTCTTAAAATGTGTTCACATTCATGCTGCAGATACTGTTCTCTTGCCGTTTCTTCACTTCACAAGTAGAGGTGTAGAGGTATGCAGTTGAAGTGGCTTTTGTACAATTAATCATAAAACAGAACCTCAGTTAATTTGTCTCACAAATATATTTTTTTCTGCAAGGACTCATCAGAGCTTCATAGCAGTAGCATTAATTGTAATTCTCAGTGTGTAAAAAAGAAAATGTGGATTTTTCTGCGTGCTAAGCAAATTCTCCAAATACTGACTATTGTGAATGAAAAAGTTTACCATCTAAAAGGTGTTTGGCAAGTTGGGGTGTATCTGAACCCTCACTTCCCCCTCCTCAACAGTGGTTCACATAATGTATTTGTTTTGTACCTCTATGGTCTTGAAAGAGAGGGGGAAATACAACTGTGTAGGAGATGATGTCATCCTCTCTTATCAAAAGATACAGTGAGTATGTGTGTGTGTGTTTGGAAAAAAGGAAAAGATACTGGCTTTGAACCCAAGTAAGACAGCTGTGTCTGCCATGCCGTTACTGGTGCTGTATCAGTACTAAGAGAGAGGAAAAAAAGTCCTTTGGACCCTCTGTTTCTGCAGCTGTCGGACAAAGGTCTGAGCTTCCTGCAAACACTGTGAAGACATCGTCTCTCAAAGGGTCTAGGGAAAGCTTTGTAAAAGCAGAGAGATGGAGGGGAAACCTCTCCCTTTCTCCCTCCTATCTACAAGGGCACTCATCCACTGGTGTGCCAGAAATGAAGTGATTTTCTGTCTGCTCTGCCTATACAGCCTCATTTCCTGTGCATGCTTGGGCCCAAATCCTTAGCTAGTTTGGCACAGCTCTTCCCAAGTCAGTGGAGCTGCCACACTCAGGACCTAGCAGCTGAGGATACAGCCTTCAGTGTTATTCTTAGGCTCTCTGGCATGCTGAATGCAGAGAGGAGCATCATGCTGGTCTATGCACCCTTTCACTAGGTGAGCTGATCTTAAGGCTACGAAGATGAGTGGATGTGAGTTTTGCAGAGGGGATGTACTGTTTTCTGGGACCCAAGTCCTAGCTGTTGTTCTGTGTTTACTTCAAGGGTGGAAATCTAGACTGCTGGGTCAGAGTTAAATCTTTCGGGAAAGTGCAGTTTTCATGAGTCTGATAGTCTGAATTAATGCACTCTGATTTTTTTTAACCATTTCTTTCTCTCCTGAGAGAAACTAATCCCAAATCTGGATTTTTGTTTTCATATTTGTATTTTATGCGTGAATTTCTGCCAGATTACACCTAGGGGGGACTTGAGCCTTTAGCCACATAACGGGTGAGTGAGCTTAAGAAAGTATACATTTTCTGCACCTTAATCATTCTAAGGACCACAAAACTACATATAAAAGCAGTCACATGGGAAGGAAGGTCTGGAAGTATTGAGCAAACTGTAATAATTTGCTGAGTGTTTTGAGAAATTCTTCTACTTTTTAGGTGGAATGTGGCAACTATTAAAGAGTACATGGCAACCACAGAGACAGTCTGGGACAGGATGGGAGACAGGAATACAATATTCTTGTGGGAACTGTGGGGGAAATAGAGAGAGACAGGCTGCTGTGCAACAAACTCCAGGGTCTGTTTGTGCAGAGGAATGCACAACTGGAGGGGTGGGGGGTGGAAGGGAAGAGAGGAATAGGAAAAATAGATTTCCCCTCCATGAAATGGATATTATTTCAAACAATAGATGAGAATTTCTCAAATTACCAAAAAATTTGATGCTGAAGAATACAGAGACAAATACATAACTGAAGAGGGAAAAGAGAGAGCGAGAGAAATCTCTAATCATCTGGATAGTGCTGGTAATTTAAAGACTACAGGAAGAATACTTGTTCCAATCTATGAGCCTTCTTGATACTGATTAAAAAGTACCTGGAAGAGAATTTTACCAAAATTGTTATCACGGAACATAAAACCATGGGGATTTCCAAGTGAGGACTTCCTAAGTTGAACTTTAAATAGGATTTTTTTTTTATAAATTTCTCTTTTTAAGGCTGTTGCTTTGTACTTGCAGTTATTTTCAAGGGAAAATGCTAATTCTGAGCCTACAAAAACATAACTAAAAGGCAGGTTCCAAAAGAATTTTGCTCCCACTTTTATTCTAGGGTATGTGACAAACTTTCAAAATCTTTTAGTGTACCTTTTGCAAAGGACAGAGCCTTAAGTGTCTGGCGGTAAGCTTTTGGGTACTGAACACTTTCAAAGATCTGAGCCTTCTTTAGCTGCCTGATTAGGCACCACTTGTGAGTTGTGGAGCATGTGAAAAATTGCTCTTTGCCCCAAATGTCAGAAAAGATGCCACTCAACCTCTCTTGCACGCTCTAGATTCCACTTTGTTCTGAGACTGTACATCACAGATGCGGTACATTGCTGCTTAATCTTCAGGTTTGCTGTGTTCCCAAGGGCTTGAACTGTGAGTTTCTGAGTACTGCTGCTGAAATCTTTTTAGTTTAGCTGGAGAGTACTCCACTACTCATCAGCCCATGTCTGATGGTGTTATCCTGTCATATGCTTGTCCTTCTTCTGGAAGCACTGCAGTATTTTTTTCTTTTTCCTGGAGTGAATTTAGAATGTGATTTCACTCAAGATTTTTGCAACTGCTGCTGTTATTGATGTTAGAAAGTGGGGTATGTAGCATAAGTAAACCTGCTACATTTGAAGAATCTTGATCTGCGTGGCTGAACTTCTGAGCCTCTGTCAACTTCATTGAGTACAAAAATCTGCTTGTACAGCTCAGGCCCTGATTTCGCAACCAGGACTGTTTCGTTTTTCCATAATACAGCATGTCAGCAGAAATATGAAGAGTAGAGCCAAGGGATCCTGGCTCCCAGGCTCCTATGCTTTCTCTGGACAATAGTTTTCCCTTAGAAACCAATAAGTTATGGACTAAAGACTGCTCCATTTGAAACTATCTTGAGCTTTATGGCTAAAAGGATTTATTAAAATAGGAGTGATTACTAAAGCATGTTACTGCTGAGGGGGGTAGGGGTAGTTAAAACGTATGAAAACGCTTTGCTTGCAGCAGAAAAGCACAGTAACCACTTAAAATATCTCTGCTAATGTTTTTATTTTAAAAATGGAAAAAGTGAGTCAGCACTGAAGGCTCTGTATTCACTGCTATGTCCAAACTCAGCTGCTCTGGAGAGTCTCCCCATTCCCTTCCCCCATCTATGCTGTTGGCACAAGTGAATATAGCTACTCCTAATTTAGCAACATGCAGTCGCTACCTTTGCATGGGCTCTAACAATGATCCTGAGAGGTTTTCTGCTGTAGGAATTACTTTTCCAAGGCTATAAGCAATGGTGGCCTATCTGCAAAAATACAGGGGAAATGATATACAGGAATCATTTTCAGGTGACAAGTATCTTCTATCTCCAGACCACTGGAACAAGAAAGTGATGCTGGTGGAGCATAGCTCCAGTAGCAAGAAACCAAATGTATTTTCATATACATTTATCCTCATTTATACTTGATCTAGAGGCTAATTCACTGTGGCAATAGGTCTGGGCATACCTATAGAAATAAATCTTTCCAGATTCTAGGAGATTTTGTAACTATGCTTTGGGCTTGATCAGCTCTGATTCTATACTGTATTTTGCATTGTGATAAAAGGCAGAATAGCTGTATTAGTGGGTCTCTAGCCGTTATTGGGTCCATAGGAAACAAAGAAAGGTGGACTGTTTTCTATCATAAGAAGTAGACACAGTGGTGTTGTCGCAGAGGTGTGTATGAAAATGTGGAACACGCCATCTTCCATCTCCTCGTGCAGAAAGTCTTCCAGCTTTTTTTCCTAAGGAAAAGCTATATTCCATATTTTTTCGCTTCAATATCTCCTGTGGGTCCCAGTCTGACAGGGCTTTCAATGCACACTGCAAGCCTAAGCGAAATACACCCCACGCTGTGAAAGAGATACGTTACATAAGAGGCCTCTGAGGCTTACGCAGTGCTGGACTGCAGTATAAACTGTCTCCGGGATGGATAAAAACCATCTTGCAACCTGGGATTAACACTGATTCTTGTCAGGGGCTCTTGATTTGAGAGAAGGGAAGGAAATTTGTGTGTGCTGTTGTAGTGAGTTTTAGCAGCTATATAAACCACAGTTTGAAAGTCTGATGTGTATCTAACCATTAGCATGCCTGAACTGTGTTTGATAAAAGGGGCAATGAGCTCCAGTTATGTGGCCCTTACTCCTGTTGCTTCTCCTCTGCAACCAGAGAACAACCAGGGCTATTTGCATATAAATCCTGAGCATTTGGCAACTTTTGCTGCAGCATGAGAGAAACGGAAAGAAGTACAAATTCTTCATAAGTTAGTTTGTGTTTCAGCCACGCTACAGAAGATTCAGCTCATCCACAGCTTGGCAAGTGATCCCAGCAAGGCAGCTGGGGGTCTGCCTGTTTGCCACTTCTCTACAATGACCAGAGCTCAGTATCTGGAATATTGTCTGAAGTTCTGGGGTGAAAACAGTGTTGCAGTTCGACCCCTCAGATACTGCAAGTTTCACTTTATGGAAGGCAAGACGGAGCTTTCTTGGAGATCACTCTAAAGCTCCTGACCAGACATCCACAGGGTCTCCTTGCTGTGACAGAGCTCACTTACTTCCAGTCTTAGCAGAAGACAGGCTGCTTCTGCTTTGACTTGTCTAATAGCCCAACAAGCTGCCTTCTAGCAGCACACACAGGCTTGGAGATGTCCTCGCAGACCTCCAGGCAGGGCATTCTAACACATGCACCTTGTTTCTTCAAGGGAGAAAACAAAAGTTGTACGTTACTCAAATTTCCTAGTGAACTATTGGCAGGCATTCAGATTGCATGGTAGAAGACAAATACTTTAAATGCCTGTGTTCAAAAAGATCAAAAAAGTAGCTATACACCAGAAACAAATCCCTGTAGTTAGTGACCCCATTATCTTAAATATGAATCTGCATGGGAGAGAAGTGGGAGAAGTTGGATCATGGTAATCACTGAACACCTCAAGTCATGCCCGCCACAATACCAAACATTTCACTGGAGATATTCAGCACCACATAGAATGATATGAATGCTACAAGTTCAGTTTCAAAGCACAAAGGTTGATTAAGGAATGGATTTACAAGGAGGATGGTATAATATCAAAATATCAAACTTATTATTTTAGTCCTGCACACCATCACCGTACCATATTTTTTCTTCAAATTTCTTACCAAAGAGCTGCAGAAAGCTGTTACATGGAGCTGTTTGATAGGGATATATAAATGTATCCTCCTGGTACACAGTGCTTTCAGAAAGCCTAGAAGCAAACTATAAAGTGCTGCAAGATATTGCCTATTGCAGATCACAGCCTTATCTATCAAATCTATTAGATATTTTTAGACTGCTTGTTTTTATACATACTTATGTCTTAGGTAAAAATATTTTTAAATTATGTCTGCTTTTTTTCCTCATTTATCAAGGGTAATTCTTGGCATCTTCCAAAGGACTGCCACCTTGCTGTTCTGTAGGTTTAGCAAACAGGGGTTTGCAGATATAATTGCCAAACTTCTAACAGCCAAACCATCTTCAAAATATGTTTTCTTTCCAGGAGAAAAAACTACACACAAAAGCCTTTTATGGCACTGTGTATTTATAGCTTTAGTCTGTACTGTGAATGAATGGGTCACTCCACAAAACACAGTGCAGAGGCATTTGATGAGCGTGTTCAGCAGTGTGTGAGGCCACTGGGTGGGGAGGTAAAAGTGCAAGGAACCTGCTTGGTTTTCCATTCTTGCACAAGTGCAAGAAGGGAAAGGCTTATCTGAGTTTGGGAATGATTGAGCATGTCACCGCAGGGCTGGCTTTCTCTGAACTGCTGAGGAGCCAAACCTCTGATCCCCACCCCTGAGTCTTGCACAGGTCTCCACAGAGAAGTGGGGGGACAATGGCAGGACAAAGGCTGAGCCATGGCTGTGGCAGCTGGTCCGTCAAAACTTGCCAGAAGATGGTGGGGCCTGTGAGCTGCTGGTGCACTGAGGCAAAACATGTACAAGCCTCACTGGTGCTCCACCAACTAGCAAGCTCGCTGTCCGCAATTCCCACTGATATTGGAAATAGCTTGCATCCAGAATGGTTTGGGTGTTGGTGCGTATATCCTGTCTCTGTCATCCAGTGATATGATAATATATTTTGCACCTTCGAATGCCTATCCTGCATGCTGCTCACAACAGTGTCCCTTGGGGCTCTTTCTAACATTGCAAACTTAGTATGGTCTCAGTCAGCAGCCATTTTTTTTCTGGATCCATCAGCTTTATTGAATTCCAGTGCCTGGAGGAACATCTGGACCAGCAGTAGAAATAAGGCTGTTATCTTACAAATCTGAAGGATTAGGAAAGATAGGATATTTTACCAGTTGTAGAGGTTTGGTTAAGTGAGAAGGGGCACAATCTTGTGCCACTGAGCGGTCTGAGCAACCCAGGCTTTGAGCAAGGGTTAAGCCCAGAGCTAGCCACCTTGGACTCCCCTTGCACGGTACAGAACAAAGAACCCTGTGGTGCCTGCTTCGCGGGAAGCAAAACTACATCCGGGAGGGGCGGGGGCGGTCACGGCTCTGAATATGTAAACCTATGGACCAATCACAAGTGCGATCGGGGCGCGTGATTAACATATGCATAGTCTATATAACCACTGCTTTCTTTGTTAATAAACGAGAAGCTTCCATACTCACATTGAGATCGTGTAGCTTACTCCGGTCCGTCCCCCAGCACCCGTGAGCGCGCCTCCCCCGGTTTTCCCCTTACTACAACCAGTGAAAAAGGAGATTGAAGTAATTGCTAATGGGAACTGTGACACAAAATATTTCAGTAAATCAAGCATACTCAAAACATGGTTCTGTATGTAAAGCTGTTATAAGAGAAATATTGGAAATACTGTTCATCTGTAGTTGGATCTATGCTAGCAATTGATTCTGTACAGCTTTGGTATTTTATGTTTTAGAACTCAAAACATTTCTAACTCTGCATGATACTTATTTGATGTGTATAGAGTACATGAAAAGATGCTGTACAAAAGCTGGCTAGCAACTGAATGACATGCCTGAACTATTTGGAACAAACTGATTCATCTCAGATCTCTTCCTCACCATCAGGTATCTGCCTTTATCTCCCATGAAAGTGTGGGCATCAAGAAGAATTTATGAGTGCATTTTAGGTAATCAGCTTCCATTATTATAGGCAGATTTTCAAAGAGTCTGGATCTCAGTAGTTCTGATAGTAAATGTAAAATTTTCAGTAGTAACTTCCCATGTAATTGTGAAAATCTGGTGTGTAAAGACAGTATCAGCACATAGCTCCACTTCTCAGAAGCATCCTCCCCAGTGAATGCTATGTAAAAGTGACCCTGAAACTATTTTTGGAGGTGATTTCTGCATGCTGCCTCTGCCACTTTATTCATCTGGCAACTTCCTCTTAATTAATATTGCATAACAGCAGGGAGAAGCAAGATCTAGGTCCCAGTCCCTGCCATAGAGAACATAAATCCTATCAACATAGAAACTAGAGCACAGGTTCCCTCTCTAGCAGGTGAGTGTTGCAGGCGTCAAGTTATGGAGAACTTATCTAATTTATGTTGTTTCTATAAAGCCAGGCTTTACAAATTACACTTGTAAAGTGTAATTTGTCCTAGAAGAGAAGGGTTCCAGCTCCTCTTAGGTGAAGGAAAGTTTTGAACTGGTGTCTCTTGGGAATGCAAATGAGAGCAAAAAGGCAAAACCTTTGGAAGAAAATTTGCAGAACCACCTGTGCAACATAGGGTCTAAAGATGTCTAGACTTGGGATGAAATTGCAGATTTCTATTTTATTTTTCTAGTGCTTTAGCAAATATTGCCAAAACAAGCTCTCCAAATTATCTCAACCTGTTAAACTGCCATCTACGCTGGGGATAACTGTCCTACTGTTGCCAGTTCTTTTAGCAATAAGATTTTTTAAAGCAGGACTCTGTGAACAAAATGTCTCTCAAAAGAATATTATCATCGCTGTGAAATCAAGCACCTTTTTTAAAAAAAGACACCAGAATAAAGATTTTCTTCAAAGAGTCACAAGAAAGCACGCACTTCTAGATAAGGCAGTTTGCTTACTTTGCAAATGCAGGCAGATTTGCAGACTCTTGTTGTTAGGGGGCATAAATGACGCAAACTGCAAGTCATAAATGTCTGTTGCCATGAAAGAGTGGGTGCAGTTTTGGGTGAGCTGCGGTGTGATATTTCCATCTGATACCTAAAGTCAGCCAATAGCAGCAGGTGATGAGAAGCTGAAGAGCACATCGTGTTCCCGTAGCACCTGAGGTTTGATCTCTGTGGCACTCTTGCTGCATGCTACACAGTGAGCCTTTATCATTGCTTCATTGCTTCCTCTGAATTTAGTGCATATAAACCAAAAGTACATTTATTTTGTTCAGATCTTCAATATGTAATGACCATTTCCTTAGAGGTACGATCCACTGAACCAAGAAATAGTTCTCAGACATCCTGGTGCAGGAACTGATGATTCTCTAGCAGATATGTATTTACTTCTTTTCATTCTGGTTTGCACTCAGGAGTTGTGCCTTCTGCAGGATTTTACTCCCTACTGTCTGCAGTAATTACAAATGATGGGGGTTTACATACTTGCCAAACTACGGTTTTCCTCTGCACAGTTTCGAAAATCACAACCTCCATGATCAGACAATAGGTAATATGTCTTGTACTATGTGGAATCAGAAGGAGGATGGATGTTTCTGTTCCCTTTGTGGCAAAAGAGAATGTGTGAGCAGTGTTATCTCAGGGATTGTAGATGTGCCTACCCATGCTATTTTACTACTTACAGCAAGATGTTCTCTGGAGGGAATGCATCACCCTGGGAACGTGTTTTGGTTTAGGAATGGGACTCAGCTGCCAAAAATGAAGGAACTGTACCTAAAGGTCCAGTTTTGCTTTGGATTCCTCATCTGTGAAATGTAAATCTTTGACAAATTGGAACGAACAGTTTTAACAAAGGTGATGTTATAGTTTGGCCTCAGGGTACATGGGGCTGTGGTGTAGTGCTCACTTCACAGGGTCCCCAAGGGTGGAAGATCACAGAGCTCATTTTGCACATGTAGCTGTAAATCCAGGGGGAACATTCTGTGACAGTTTTCTGTAGATGGAGCAGTCTGGAAAAGGGTCACCAGCCACTGAATCCAAGCAGAGGTAGTTTAGGGTGTTTAGGAGCTGAAAACTGCATTGTAAATAACCGTTTTGACCAGAACTGTCCTGCTTACCTACTCCTGCACTTGCTGGGTTTTGTACATTTTTTTTTTTAATATAAGTACACGAGTAGTTTTTTTCTCTCTTTTATTGCCTGTTTTGCTTTTTTTTTTCTCTTCCTCTCAAAAATGCAATTGTGCTTTCATGTCCCCAAGGAATCTGAGAGCCTCTAAGTGGGAAGAACCACAAAAGTGGCCTACAAGGTTGTATCTCAATTTTGCAGAATCAAGAAGAGGAATAAGAATCTGGTTGGGATCCGTACTTTCATTTATTTCAGGATGGTACCAGGTACTTGTAGCTGCCATACGGTTATTGCTGCCCACTGAACTTGCTGATGAACTGTGCAGTCAGAAGACCTCCTCAGCTGCATGAGGTTGTATTAGTCTAGGCAGCAGGCACTCATAAGTTGCAGAGAGGGGGACTTGTTTCTTCAGTACTTTCTTCTGATGTCTTCTAACGCTGGCTGTAACATTCTCTGGATGTTGTGGGTTTCAGTCTCCTTTCAGTTTTAGTGGTTACATTGGTTTGTTACAAAGCTCTTTTCCTAGTGAGGCTGAATTAATTTGCAAACTGTAAGTGATAGGAGAATCTAATATCTCTTTAATTTGTACCCCCTAAGTCTGTGTGGCCTTATGTGCCTTTTAAATCTCAAATGTGTAGTAGAACTGCGTGAAAAAACCCAACTGCAACTTTCTGATCTTCTGGCACATTGGAAAAATGGTTTTGTCTTTGACACAAGAGGAATCTAGCCACATTTCTGCAGAATCCCCAGTTTTGGACTCTAAGTTAGATCCAGTTTATACCCTAAATACCCAGATGTAGGTGTTACTATAATTAGATATCATTTGAGAATTTTTCTTTTTGGTGTAAGTTCTTTGTTTCCCTTTGCATTTCATCATGTACTAGCAGAATTTAGAGCTACACATTGTTTTCACAATGCAAACAAATGACAAGTAATTAAAGACAATCTTTTAAAATTAATATAGAGAATCAAGGTATGCAGAAGTAGATTTTTTAAGTGCTTTGCCCAGATGGAATTTTGTGGCTGTCAAAGAGCAAACGAAAATTGATTATAGGTGAAAAAGTAATTGGATATAGTTATAATGTATTAAATCTTTCAGTTTGTGCCAGGATAAGGAAGTGTAACTGCGTTATACTTAGCGGGAAGGTGCAAAGCTGAAGTGAGATTTATGTCTTATACATACTTCTATTCCATTGTCAGTTGTTTTCCCTTCCACATTTGTCTCTTCTGTATTTTTGGCATATTAGTCCATTCTGTACAGAAAACTCTAACTAAAGAAAACATGTAAGATTTTAAGTCAGGCTGAGCCTAGACTGTGCCTGATTAAGGACAGAATGGAGTTATGTTTTGGTGTTGTAATATCCCTTTCTTGTAATGCTCTATGTCTATTAAAGAGCTACATACATACAACATCTTTTCCATCGGGTGTCCAAACTGCTCTGTGAGATGGTCCCAGTGCCTGCATGCCCTTTGGGAGAAGATTTGTTCCTTTAGGCCAGAAGGAGAAAGGCCCATGGCCATTATCCAGCCATGTCAAAACCCAGTGCTGTATGCAACGTCCCAGCACTAAAGGCCCAGGCCAGGCCCAACCCAAAGCTCTGTAATTCCTGCTAATCTGGTAATGCTGTGAAACCACATAAAGGCCAGTCATTGCCTTGTCCTGAACTGCTGTAACAGTGTGTTATGACCAGTTGCGAAGAGGATCAGCTTACACCAAACTCCAATGTCATGAGGCATCCAACTTTCATATTGCTCTAGGAAGCAACCTTCTCACCTTACCCCTTAACCTTTAGCACAGAGGCAGATGTGAAAGCACATTTGCTTAGTAGGAATTTAAGACCAGACAGGCATCTTGCCGCTGGCAGTTTTCTGCAGTCGTACGGTACGTATATTTTGTGTTTATGAAAATGCTGCAGGAGTAAATTGATTATGAATTATGTGTCTTTCAGGTCATATCATCATTGGTTTCAGAAAAGACATTTTTTCTGCTTTCTTCTTCTGGTGGAATTCTGGTGGAAATTAGGGTTGTATGGTATCATTGTTAATAGATAGCACTTGTCTTACCTGGACAACACCAGTCTTGAAAGATCTTGGTCAGATACTACTTTGTGAGTTCATTATGACTGTGCACTAAAGATGTTAAGCACTCTGGTTTTGAGGAGTTTTGTGCTGTGGTTGACTGTACGGCAGAGATCTTCTCCTCAACCTCTTATATAGTGGTGGAGCCATGCTAACAGCCCTCTGCTAAACATGGAGGTAACAAAGCTGCTGGCATCTTGCTTATGTCTAAGGCAAAATTGCCCCAACTGTCGAAAAAACCCTATTGCCTCCTGACTTACAACTTTTCATATCACTTTGTAAACTATTCTATTGGCTGGCCTAGATGAAGTTACCTCCTATAGCAACATAACACTGTATTTGAGTGAGTATGCGTAAACTTAATTTCCTACAAGGTGATGAGAACTCCCATTACACAATAGTTTCAGCGGAAATTCAAGGCCCTTATCATCTTGCAACACTATGTCAATAAATTAAGAGCTTTTGGGGTCACCCTGCTTTATAGTTTTTGAAGTACCCTACACATTTATAGCACTGTAAATAATAAACCTTAGTCTAGCCATATTGCCTTGTAATAAAAATAAATATATAATGGAAACCCAGCCTCAATAGAGAGGGATCTCTTTAAAAGAGTTTTCCCATACCATTGGGAAGACTCAGGTTCATTCTCAATCAAAAGACAGAGACTGCCTGTGAACATTTAAGTAGTTTCCTAAAGTTTAGAATTTAGTTAAAGTTTGTAATCACTTTTTGGGCTATGGAATATTTCTGTAGTTAAAACAGAAAGCTCTACATTAATAATTGTAGTAAATGCAGATGACATTATCCAGCCATGTCAAAACCCAGTGCTGTATGCAACGTCCCAGCATTAAGACTGTGGCAGTGAAAGGGGCAGTAGTGGCACACACTGGTTGCAGCTCAGCTGGTCCCAGTTCCCTGTGTCCAGTCCAGGGCCTGTTCGACAACGCGATGGCTCTCACCATACATCTCCCTTCTGAGAATAGCCAGGTAGGAGCGTATAGCAGGTGAAGAAAGCAGTGCTCAGACAGGTCCTACCTGAGGATGCAATCAGGATGTGGTGAAAGGGCATGCCCTCTCCTGGGAACTGCGGTGCCCTCCTGCGTCCTACTGTCTAGCTACAGCTTTTGAATTTCCTTTTCTGAAGAGTGAGGAATATGAACTCTAAAGGACTGGAATAGCAGAAAGTAAATACGTTTTAAATAATTTTGTTTATTTACTGCCAAAAGCAAAGGAAAGTTTGCATTTACAATGTGCAACATATTTACTAGTGCCTCAGGAACTGGGGTGATAAATTATTCTCCCTTTGAGAGATAATACAGTGTATATTCCACTTTTAAACTCCTTTGAGCTGAATGGTTCATTATATCTCAGGGCAGTTATGTTAGCTCACGTCCCACAAAAAGAACCAAAATATAGTGTGGTTCTGCAGCAGAAGTAAAAACTTGAGCTTTGGCAAACTTTACTGTGAGTCTTAGGAAGCTACAACATAGTGACCCCAAACTTTGCACTGAAATTGCAGTGCATGTTCCTGCCTGACAATAATTTCTTGTTGGGGTAGTAATGTTGGTGTCGAGGAGAGCTAACTGACTTTGGTGTGGGACTGTGCAAATACTGCATCTTGTCCCTCAGCTATTGTTTGGAGCCAAGTGGGGTATGTCACATGCAGACCTCATAGCATGGTGGTCATACATACACTTTGTGCCCCAGTTATAACTGGTCCTTCCCTGAGGTGGAAGGTTTTTGTCCCCTTTCACCACTAGCTTGTTGAGGCTCCAAGTAAATCATACAACTTGCTGCAGAGCTTGTGGCTGAGCCTGGAACTGAACCAGCATCTTTGTGTCCCAGCCTATTGTCCTAGTCACTCTCTGTTCTTTGGGGTCTGACTCAGCTCTCCTCAAACATCCCAATTTCCATTTCTCCATTTTTTTCTGATTTTGTGTTCTTACCCTGCAGCAAACTTCTGCCTCTGCTTCTATTTTCCCTTCTTGCCACTCTTCATTATTCGATCTCTAAATATTCAGAAAACTCAATGAATGGCAATATAACATTGTGGAGAAAACTGTTACAGTTGGATGACGCTACATGATCTCATTGCTTATTGTGTTAGAGACGATTTATTCTGGTTTATCAGCTTGTGAATAGGTTACCCTTTTCCAAATACTAGAATGTCTTTTTTTTTAGCTCACAATTGATGCTGTAAGTTCATTTATTAAAATTAGGCTCCTTTTCAGGGGGAAAGAAAAGGATACTAAGTTGTCTCTGGGTAAATTTATAGATTTTGCCAGCGTGCAGACTCTCCAAATCTGGACTGGAAAAGATGTGGAAACCATAAAAATGTCATCCAAGATAGAAAAGAAATTGAGGGATGCCTTTTAAGCATGGTCATAAGAAACAAAAATAATGCTTAAAGATGTTCTCCCTCCTACATTTTTTGGGGAGATAATTATAACCAAAGCCAGTAAACTCCAGTTGTAAACTACTGATGAGAATGAAAGGAAAGGAAAGAGTTTGTTTTGGAGGATGATTTCAGGTTCAAAGACATTACTTTCAAAACACACAATGTTACTAGCAAGAGGAAATATTACACCTCACTTGACAACATTACATTGTTTCATGAACTGTGCTTTTGTTTTATCTCCTTGCTAGTCTGGGAACATCTCTTCTTTGCAGGTTAAAATTATGACGTGTTGGCGTTTAGCTGACATCCTTCTGTTTTCTTCATTTAAAAAACATGGTCAGAGCAACTTGCTTTGGAGGAATAGTTTGATTTAATGATACTGGCACTAATATTCTACATAAACGTATTAACATCTCTTATGCTGTGTAGATACATTTCAGTTTGGTGAGAATCGGCCCAGCTCATTTTTCCATTAGTTCCCATTCAACTACATTACGGATGGGAGAGGGAAGGATAATCTTAACCTCTGCTTTCTATAATGTTCTGGTTTTCCCCCTTTTTCTCTTCAGGAAAGTTGGATGTAGGAAACAGACTTTTTTGTTTCACATTTTTCTAGTAATTTTTCCTGTCTATCTTTGATGGGAAGCTGCAATGTTATTGCTTGCCAGCAATAGTAAAATCTTAATGAGGTCTTTGAGAAGCCCCAATGGAGAATCTGCCACATGTAAAGAAAATATAGAATAAATGCAGGAAATATGCATGCCAGTGCTTTGCTTTATGGATTGTCCTGTCACACATAACACAGAACTGTTCATTTAGTCATTTGTATGACTGTTCTTGACAAATGTTTTTCATATAATTATACCTTTCCTAGCAATTCCTCACAGGAAACTAGGTAGCTGGTTTCACCCAGGCACTTGATCAGAGCAGCCCTGCCTTCTGAGAAAATTCAGGTCCGTATTGGAGATTCACGCTCACTGCTAACCTTAACCAGTCAGGGATTAACTTTTGTTTAACAGTTTTGCAGAAGCCTTTTCTTTCCACTTCCACTCCACTTCTGGAGTCTGTTGCTGAAGATGAGGGCAGTGAAGGATCAGAAGCTAAAGCTCCCCTCTCTCCTCATCTTTTTGTTGAGCCACTTTTCCTACTGTTAATTTCTGGGCTTTGACAACGACTGGGCTTTCAGCAAATCAGTGCACGTTAGTACCCTCAAAACAAGAAAACTAAAGCTAACTTGTGCAGCTGTAGTGCTTTAGACAGTCTGAAGAATGACTTACTTTCTATATCAGGGTTATGCTCACACTGCTGTCTGGCAAACTGTAAAGGTAAACGCCCAAAGAGGGGAAGGCAGTGGCCGTGGGGTAAGCTGTAAATACAGCAGTCTGTGAATCAAACCACTCTCTCTCTCCCACCCTTTCTAGAAATCTGTCAAGCTGGCAGGCTGCCCTGCTTGAAATAAATGTGGAAAATATTATGTAACTTTGCCCTGTGCGCTGTGCTGACAGCATAGGCACTAGGCAGGTTTTAGTTACACTATCTGCTGTGGCTATTTTCGGTGACCAAAGGCTTCTCTCTTCAAATTTATGTCTCTATTTCCTCCCCCGCCCCGCCTTTATTTTTTTTTCCATTGACAACAGAATGCAACTCTGCAAACAGGAAAACAACATCAGCAAAGCTGTTTAAGGGCAGGCTATTCCCTTTTTTTTAAAAAAAAATACTGCCGGAGGAGGGATATATTGCCTCTAACTGTAGCTAAGCACTGAAACAATCAGTCTCAGATCCCCTCCCCTGGAGTTATATGCTGTGTCAATACCTCCCTCTGCTGAAAGCTCTACATTCTTCCTTTCTTGCTTGACTATTTTTTTCCTGTGACAGGACTTGCATGGATCAGGAGCTATCTGTGATATATAATAGAGCAGCCTGCTTACTGCAACGCAGCTGCCCTACCAGAATTATAAGCTCTGGGGAGTGCATAAACTTAAACTGTTCGTCCTTCCCTAGCGTGACTGTTTGCAGGCTAGAATCTGAGATTAGGAAAAGATGATAATTCAGCATCAGATGACTTTTAAAAATACTCTTTAAGGAACCCCTGTGCTGGAATCCAGCCATTGCCAAGGGACATTCTGTTTAAAGATGATTCTACGTGCATGTGCATTACAACTTCAATTTGTTTCTTTCAGTTTTAGTCACTTGATTAGTTTTTGTTCTAGAAATAGTAAAATTACAGCATGGTTTGAGATCCATTGTGCTGCATGAACTACCATGTAAGACTTTAAGTGTTGTGTTACTCAAACAGATTGAATTATCTTAATGGTTGGAAAATCTATGAATCATCTCAGCTACAGCTGGTGTGGTTATTAGGGAGCTCAGAGTCAAGACCTCAGTTTTTCAGAGGCTGCGGGATTAAGGATCCAAGCCTGTCGTTTCTCATCTCAGGTCATTATAGGATCAAGATTTTAAAGTGACCAGCAGATTTTATTTTTCTCTATTTTTCCTCTCAAACTGACACACCAAAAAGGGTAATGAATTTGTTAGAGGTGAATGATTGAACTTAGTGGAGAATTGGATAACTTCAGGATGAGTTAAGCCTCTACTTTTAGTAGAGGACTAGAAGCAAAAGGCCCTAGTTCATAAAGAGTATTTTCCTTTATGTCTGCCCACCCCTTCAGAAATTTTGAAATTTCTGCCAGTATTGCAGGAAAGGCTAATGCACTGCAAAGCAACAGCTAAGCTGCAGCACTTCACAGCTTTCTTAAATTAATAATCCTTAGTATTTCCTCATTATGTTCAGCTGCTTCAGAGGCAGTTGAGTTTTCCCTCTATTTGATGGCAGATGGCAACAACCACTTTACATCAACCTTGTTTTGGAAGAAGTACAAATCAGATCATTCCTATTAACTTTTTCAACAGCACTTTTTGATGTCTTCAGGGACCTTGGTAATGTTAGAGGTGAGAGGAGAAATAAGTCACACAAGCAAATAAATATCCAAGGAAAAAGAATAAATTCTGTGTACAGGCAAATTGTCCTGATTGGGTGGGGGTTAACAAAAACAACACACAAGGCAGGGAAAGGGTAGAAGGCAGACAATAGGGTGCAGGAAGGAGCACAGCTGTAGGGAATAAAAACACTCAGGGGAAGGTCATATAAGGATGAGAAGGAACCATCATCACATGGGTGAAGTTTTCAGGAAGGTGCTACTGTATGGAGACTTGTGAGGAGATCTGACCTTCTAAAGGAAGAAATAAAGGACTACTTGCCACAAAAATGATGGTAGGAATTAGGCTTTGGAGGAAGAGAGGGGTGTTTGACTGGAAGTGTGCTGTGAGGTTGAGGTTTTATGGCTCTCTGGAAGATGGCTTCTCCTAACAGGAGAAGGCTTAGCCAAGGAAGTATGACTTGAGGAATGGCACCCTGTAGAGAAAAAGAGGTGTCAAAGATACCTGTGTGATTGATTAAACATCAGGTTTTGTATGGAGGTTTGCTTGTTCTTAATTACTGTGCGGAATATTGTATCTTTTTTACCTCATATCTTGGATATTTATAACTGGTAGAATAACACTAGCAAAATTACTGGGCGTATGGAAGGAAAATCTTGGCATGTGTTTGTACTTGATGTTTCTTCAAAATGATGTGATGTTTAGAGATAATTTGGATATTAAGTGCCTCATACACAGGTTCTATAAGATACTGGATGTGAATGTAACCTGCTAGGCTGAATTTGAGAAGGAGGTGCAAAATTACTTAAATAAATCAGAAAAAGGGAACCTTACTGATTTTTCTGGACTTCAATGGTTTTTGGATATGCCAAGATTTCTAGGATTAGGTAGGATGCTATTATTGCTAAAGGAAAATGTATATTTTTGCCTCTGATTTTTTTTTTTCCAAACTGTGTTGCACAAAGGTGATTGTCCTGTAGCTCTGACTGAACTGTTCAGTAATTAACAGATAAGCATTGCTGAACTTTGTGTTAGCTTGTGCTCTGTGAGAGTTTTAGATGGATGTGGTTAAGAGACAAGGTCCCATCCTGTGCTTTAGAGTTTACTTAGATACTGCAAGTGCTCAGCTGAATGTCTCTTTTAAACAGAGCTAGATTTAGATGAGGGGAGGCAGGCTACAAAATGTGCATCCTAGCTGTAACAGGACAGTCAGAAACACATCTGTAATGCTGTGGGTATGCAGTTATTTGCAGTCAGCTCAGTGGCAAAGTCTAAAGTAGTAACTCAATGGGAATCTGTTGCTGGCTTTGGGTTTCCAGAGTTAGGTTCCATTCTGTGAGCTCTGGAAAGTTTCCCCGCACTCCGCAAGACTCTTCAGGGATGAAAGTCCTTTATGGAAGACGAATGAAATGAGGATGTGAATGGCTTTGCACTCATAGCATAACTGCACTCAATTAATTTTTATCACTGTTTCAGACAAGGTATATATATTTCTGTAGGTGTTTTTTTGCTCAACACAGCGGCTGTACTCTAAGATGCCTCCTAATGAAGCTATATTTTAAGTATCAAAAATGTCTAAACTAGCTGGGCTTACAATACATGAAACACATGACTGTGTAAGATACCTAGAGCAACTTGCTAGGGGCACACTTCTCTTGCAAAAGCAGTGTCACATGTTTATGTTGCCCAGACATTAGAAAGTAAACCAAAAGACTCAAGGAAATGGAACATATATCAGAAGGGATCATTATCAGTTATGCCAAATGCTCAGTGAAACGTGAGGCCAGGCAGACCTCAAGTGGTTTCAATTTTTCTTACAGTCAAAACTCGGATCAGGTTCCTCAGGACTTCAAGAATTTCTGAGCAAACTTAGACCTGATGAATACTTAGAACTTGAATAGGAGCTTTACAATGCATATTCAAAACACTTGCTATAAACGTTAATAAATTCCTGTAGCACCCATGGGATTTAGAAGTTTGATTAGCCTCCTCTTGCAGTTCAGCCCTGGTGCTATTCTCACTGTTCCTCAATCCAGTGGCTGCAAAGCCCGGTGAGATATGCAGTGTTTAGATGTGAATATTTGGGTGAACACATACTAATGTACATCTTCTGCAAATTGTTTATTTTTGGCAGGGGTTCTATAGAAAAATACTCTGCATTATCACATAGAGTGGTTCATTTGGATGCATATGGGTGTGTGTATGCACGCACATCTCCTCTCCCCTTGGTCCCTGAAGGAATTATACAATGTACATGTGCAAAAGAGACAGGATGACCTCTTCATTAAGTCACTGAACAGGAAACCAGGAGAGTTAACTCCTGTTCCTGACTCTGTGAAACTTTCTGCCTGCAAATCTGGGAAATCCACTTAGGAAAACTGAGACACATGAAATCTATCAGTAAAACAGGAGACTGGAGTAGTTTCGCTGTTGTATCTGAATACTTCAAACTGACATGGAAAAAAACATGAAAGTGTCTTAAAAATACTGTTAAAACTGACTTTGAAGCCTTGAAACGTATGTGCACAAGTACAGAAAATACTTTAAAGATACACTTCAGGATTCTAGATAGATACTGGTCTCTAAAAATGTTGCTTTGTCTGCTTTTCAATAACAAAAGCAAATTTGGCAATATCAAAAGATGGATCTGTATTTATTCTGTTAATTGCTCTTGAAATATTTGTAGAACTTTATGAAAATTTAACATTTTTGCTTGAAATATCCCTTTTTGATGGGGGGCAAATGAAAAACGCTGCTTGTACTCTGGCTTTTTTAGTGACGTCTCAATTTGTGTACAGTCTTAGCTTTCTGTCAATGTAAAATAAATCTTCCTTTCCAAAGCTGCCAGAGAACTGAAACTCCTCTTATCCTTTGTTCTGATTGTTTATATGGACATGCTTTTACCACCTGTAAATGCTTTGGATACTCTGTTTTGGGTTTAGTGTCAGTACTCTGCCATGTCTCTGCTTGTTTCATTGAGGGGGATTATATTCAAACATGTAATCCTAGGAGTGCTAGGATTGGTGAAGCGGATGCCCTGTGGTTTTGTCTTGTTAATATGGCTTAGAAAGTTTTTGTGCACCGTGTGTTCCTAAACTTTCTGTTTCCTTTCTGTGTAGATTCCTGGGTGTCTTACGATGTGTGAGCTCATTGTTGCTTTTCCATTAAAATGTCTACCGGGAAGTGTCCCTGTTTCCTTAAGGGAATGTCCTATGTATGCAAGAAAAAAACTACTGCTAAGTCACCTCTCCAGGTTAATTGCCTTAAAAGATGGGATGTTTAGCCCGCCTCTTTGCTCTACCTAGCTGCCCACTTTAAATATAAAATTTGTAATCATCTAGGGCAGTTTAGGCCATGGGAAGCCTGCCTTAAAACAGAAGAGATCAATACATAGCTGTTAGATCTTTGAATTTTTTTTCCTCTTCCTGAGCCTTAGAGGCAATGTACTTTGACGTTTCTGTATAAATTCTTGAGCAATACTTCAGGAATCCAGTTTCTTCTTCTAAAGGAGAAATTAAGGCAGATGGTTAATGGATGACATCTATTACTAGCTACACTATTTAAACTCTAATTGCAACCTGATTCACTTCTCTAGATCTTCCTCCAACTGTACAATCTGTCACCTTGCTGGTCCTTTAGCTACTAGGACTTCAGGCACCTGTTTTTTTTGCATCTATTCCTCTCTCAACGTGGGGTTCCAGCTCTAGACTGGCCAGCAGCGGGTGCTAGGGGGTGAAGCAATTGGCACCTGCCTATCCAAACACCAGGGTGTCCATTCTGTCTGTCCAGGATGAAGACGCTGGGCTGGCTTTGTGTTTATAAAATTTGATTGATAACTGCACCTGTGTGGCTGCCAAGGTCAGGCTGTCTTTGGGAGAATGTTTTATCATCACGGGCACCTGGCTTGGCGTAAGATTTAGGGATGTGGCCTGTCTTCGATGACATGGTTCTGGCAGTCTGAAAAGACTTTGTTGCAAGACATAGGCTTACAAAGTCTAGCCAGGTGACATTTTGACAGCTGCCAGGAACTTTGAACAAGAAAGAAAGTTTAATCACCACCTAGTGCATCAAGAACTGATATTAGTTCCTAATAAAAGTTAATGACTTTTTTTCCACTGATTAATATGCTGCTTCTGAGGGCCTAGGATTAAAGAGGTTAGAGATTCCTTGCACTGTTTTAATTTTGTAAAGCAACTACAGGTACTACTTCACAGATCAGTGTATTTTGACTTGGGTGAGGAGGAATGGCTGGGAAGTTAGATCAGGTTGCTCAGGGCTTTATCCAGAGAGATATTCAAAACCTCTATGGACAGACACTGCACAGACACTTTGGGCAACCCACTTCACTGTCTTCATGGGGTGGAGAGTTCCTCCTTGCATCCAATCTGAACTTGTCTTGTTTCAATTTATGTCCATTGTCTCTCATCATCCCAACACATATCACTGTGCATCGCCTTGTTCCATCCCCTCAGCAACCTCCCCACAGGCACTGGGTGGCTGCTTTTGGCCTCCCCCAGAGCCAGCTCTTCTCCAGACTGAGCAAGTTCAGGTTTTTTAGCCTCTCCTTGCTGGGCAAACACCCCAGACATGGTGGCCCTCACACTTTTATCAGTAGAGAAGAACTGAAGAACAGAGATCTTGAGGGAAAAAAAGGTAAAGGGATGTTGCAAAGAAGACTAGGGTAGATGGAAGGAAAAGATAGGCTTTGAGAGCAAGAGGTTATTCTATTATTGCCTCACTCCCACCCTTAAAGAAAGTGGAGAGATTATTTGTGAACAGGGGCAGAGCCAGAGGTAGAAGCTTAATGTGTTGATTGCAGGTGACACAGCAAGGAGATGGAGTTGCAGCTGGGAAAATAAGTGTGGCACTTCTGCTTGGCAGGGTGAAAGGCAAGGTGGGGAAAGCTATGGACTGGGGACTGTTGTCATTCTTGAGGACTTTGAGCTGAGACTGAGATGGCACAATGAGTGGGTCATAGTGATAATCTTTGAGAACTGGTATAATTTTTAAGCAGATGTTTATGCTGTAGTTCTTTGAGCTGTGTTTACTATCCTCAGCTGTCACTTATTGAGACTAAAGTTGCATAAATCTACATGCTTTCTCTTGTGTTACTAGGTACTGAACTCCTCAATATGTGCAAGCCTTCCTCCAGATCCTGCAAGTTGGAGTTTCAAAGCACTGACCTAGATTTATATAAGAGATTTCTTAGTACTTTCTGAGGTTGCCTCTCAACTCTTCCAGGGCCCCGATACATCTCTGCAATGACAGTGTTATGTTGAATACAGTACACTTTTTCTTATCCTACTGCAGCAATCTTTTACTTAGAATGCTCTGCTCTGGAATGATTGGAAGTAAAACAAGTCAAAAGGGTGCTTAAATGCTATGTTGCATTAATCTGTCTTATAGTATTTTGAATTGTACTTACACTAAGGCAACCATTTTTGAACAGAATGCTTTGCTGCAAGATCTGGCTAATGTAGGGGTTACGTGGTGTGTTTGAATTCTTTGAGGTGGTTTGTGGTCCCTTGATATCCATAAAATCACTGCTTGTACTTGTGACAGGACTGCTAACTTAAATAATGTGTGCTGCTTCTTTTTCACTTCCTGATGGGTAATTGGTATATTGCCCAAAAGTCCAACTCCAGCAGAAGCAATACACTGGAAAATATAAGTCTTCCTAGTGATTTGGGTAATAAAAATGTCAACCAGGCTTAGGCAATGATGCTAAAGCTTTTCTATAGAAGCTTGTGTCACAGGATAAATATGTGTGTAGGGTTTAACCCACACTGTTTCAGAGTTCCTTCAGCTGGATCACAGGAATAGCAAGCTATGTTTGGTCTCATTGGCAGGAAAATGATGCTGATATGCTTTTATTCCATAGATTTCTAGATTGTGTGTTTGAAGGGGAAATGCTCAAAAACTTCTATAGCTGTTCTAAACAACAGAGGAAAGGTCTAGGTTTTAGGCACTGTTAGCAGATGAGGGTGAAGATCTTTAGTAATCTCATATTATAATGACTGGCTTAACATGTGTGGACAAACAAATGTCCTTTTGGCATACCTGACTGAAAGTACAGAATGTACTGCTGTGTCTAGAGTTTTCATCTATATTATTCAGAACCAGACACAATTGGGACTGAATTTCATTTTATCCCACCTGTTTTTCTTCAAACTGTGCAATCTGTTTTGTCCCCTGCTGCTTAGTCTCCCATTTGGCTGTTATTTCTCTCTGAAGAAACATGTTGGCTTTGTAAACTTGCTTACTCCCTTGACTGTATGCTTTTTGTGTGTGCTCTTGCATTATGATTATTTGTGTATTAGAGCACTCGTGTATTTTCCCTGTTTACGGAGACAGTAGAGAAAACTTCCCAGAGATTAATCTGAGGAAAATAGTTCTCAAGCGTTGACAGAAACTTCATGGCATGCTGGAAACCAAACTATATCCAAATTGCTCATCTGAAGCACTAACTGTAAAGATCTGAAAAACTTTATGGGCTTTGGATAAGGTTTTTGAATCCTGAGTTTTAAATGTAATGTATTTGAATTTAGTGGAGTTACTCCACTCCATCATGCAAAATGAATAGGCGTGTTAGCATGACTGGTGAATTTTATTCCTTTAGTGTAGGAGCTCTGGTTCTTCACTAAGTGGTTATGTATTGTGCTGACTATCAATCTATATAAAAATGTCAAGTATTTTATCCCCTTTCCAAATAGTAATACTGGGACACTGCAGAACAGTATGCAAAAGAATTATCATATTGATGAATCTGTTACACTGGTCTTGGAGTCCCCATCCAAGCAGATCTTTGAGTATGGCAGTCTGCTGTTGTCATCCATTTTTAGATGGACAATAGCTAAGCTTGCTGGCAGCTGCTTTGCAATCTATAAGCACCCAGCTGCAAATTCATGATCTGTCACTCTTTTAGAGAAAGTGAGGATGTCTCAAAAGTTCAGCTGAAGAGAAATTAGAAAAGGAAGCCAAAAATGAGACCATGTGTGCTGGTGTCTTCTTCAATCTGTTTACATCTATTAGACCTGACCCTATTTCCACTGAATCTGATGGAAAAATTGTTTTGCTTAATGGAATGTATTTGTCTTAATTGTATCCTTGTTTTAATGGTGTGTTCTGAATCTATTATCACCTACTTCTAGAAATCCCTAAGTGGGTGAGATTTTGTTGTGCTGTTTGCTGTAAAAAAGAATAAGTGAAAGCAAGATCATATCCCAGGCAGCTCAAAATTTCAGCACTGTCAATTGACAAGTGGATGAGTTGGGGGGAACAATCACCCTCAGTTTCCCCTCCCCTGCCCAATTTTCTGTTTTTTTTTTTTTTTTTTGAGGGAAAGATTTCAAAGCTTGGAGCAACTGATAGCTTTGGGCCACATGGGGTGATTCTTTTTAAAAAAGTGATGTTTTCAGTAGTGCTGGATGAACTACAGTTTATTTGACTCCTAAGGTAGAGCATAAAACATGCACCTTCTGGCTTCTCATTGAGTTTATATTTTTTTTATTTCCACCACTTTCCATTTCTTCTCCTGTTGTTCGTGTGTGAACATTTATATGAAACCTTTATCTTTGCTATATTCTATCATTCATATCCCATTGTTGCCACCAACCGGTACAGTTCTAATTTTTATCGCTGTTTTGGTAGAGACCACGCAAGAACCACTATGCACCACAGCTGGTGCAGAGCACAGTGTGCTCCACAGCTCCTCAAGTGTGACTGTGCTGTGAGCAGCAAGATGTAAGCACACGGTGTTTTAACATCGGTCCATTACCTCAGAAGTGTGAAACCGCATATGGAAACCAAATGGGTACCAGGTTCAGAATGTGCCTTCCTGTTTTTCTACTGTTTTCTGACTTGAGCTTAGAACATAAACAGACCTTTGTTTTTGTTCCTTTTGCTTAGCACACATCTCTGTGGCAGCTTTCTCATTCAACTATCAGCAGAGAAGCAAGACTATTTCACTTGAGCAACTCTGTAAATATGGTAGGCTTCCGCCCTTGAAACCTGTAGGCCAGCCTCAAGCTCTTTGCTGAGCAAAATTGGCTGACCTCAAGTAGGAGTTTTGTTTGAATAAAAGGCTGTAATTTTTTTTATTCTAAAGGATATTTAAAGCATATATAATTGCTTATTGTCCTGCTGACACTGTAAAATGAAAGTGCTGTTTTTAAAATTTTCTTAAAGTCTCAACCTCAATATCCAAGCAATGAGGAAACAAAGCAGAAAGTATCTTAAAAAAAAATCTTACTGTGTAACTTGCATTTTTCAAGAATTTAAAAGTAGAATCAGGCCTGTGGTGCTCATCCCAAGGTCTGTTGGGCCATACATAATCGGTCCTTTGGAACTATTTGCTATTGTCAATATAAAAAAAATATTTAAAATAATGCATGGTACATACTTCATCTATACTAATTTTCACCATCTATGGCTTTGTAGTCATCGATATTGGTGAACTTTGGTAAGAAAAAACAAGTTGTATGAGTTCATACTGAAATACCGGGTGCATAACTGTAATGAAGAACTTCAGTTTAAAAGCAACTTAAATAACTATGTAGGGGATTTGCCATCAGTTGAAATCTTGACCTTCACACTGAATGCCTTTCTGAAAAATATGCTTGGTTTAGTCAGATGTTTTGGACTTACAGCAGGACTTGCTGGGTAAAATTCTTCTCAGTTTATGCAGGACATCAGCCTAAGTGGTCATAGGTTTCTTTGTTTCTGCTTCTTGTGTAACTGTCATTGACTTTCAGGCAGTGGAAAACTGGAGGTTGTATGTATTCAGATGCCGTATATATAAGCTTGCTGCCAAATAATTGAGTAAAAAAGGGGCAATAAAGATTGCAAAGGGAAGCATTCAGTGCCTGGTAAATGAAAGAATGCATGTAAGATGAATACATCCATGAAAAGCCATTATGAGGTAGTTCTTAAACCGAAAATCATCATTATTTTACATACAATATTCAGTCCCTGTTCTAAAGGCAGGTGAATGCAGGGTTTCCCTACAGGAATCTTCTGTGTTGTTTGCTGTATGGCTGTGCAGCCATTGACGTGTGATATCAGCATAAGCTGAAAGGGGAGTGCCTTCCATACACCAGATCTGTAGTGGATAGACTTTTCTGCATTTCTTAACTGTTATTTCTGTAATGCTAACATCCCTTTAGTGCAGGCAATTTGGATGACTCACCACTGGGACCCTGGAGGTCCCTTGGACTAACCAGTAGCCATTGCAGGTGGTTATTCTGTCTGGGCAAGTACAAGTGTGGAATGAAATCTAGACCTTGCTAGTCAGCTCCACCGATATTGATGGATATGGAAGCGAGGGGGAATGTGAGTACCCGGGATCCCATTTCGGGCTTTGGAGGAGAGTAGGCTTCATTCAGCAAGCCCAAACTCTTCTGCACCATTTATGCACAAGATTTCTCTTGTCTTTAAGCTAGATTTTTCTTAACTTGCTCCTAGTTTCATGTGTCAGTCCCTGCAGCCACCCCTTGGTCAGCCTGGCTTTGAGCATCTCATCTAACTCGTCTCCTTGTTTCTCATTCTACCTGGTCTCAGATCCTTTCCTGGATTTCTTGTTTAGTCAGATGATTTGTGTCTTCTCACTGTAAATGCACTGCCCACCCAGATCCAGGGCTGCCTGTTCCCTTCTTTGCTCCACTGCTCATGTGTCCTGGACCTGTCAGTTGTAGCCCTCAGACTGTCTAATGCTTATTTTCATGTCCACCTTCATGTTCCTGTTTTCTTCTGTGGGTCTTTAGATGGTGCTCAAACCCTTCCAGTCTTTACCACTGGACTTTTCTCAGCTACACTAAAACACAAAATGCATCCTTTCTCCAGACCAGAATCCCCTACTTCTTCAGTTGTGTCCCCCTGTCTTCCCTCAAGCACCCCCTGTTTTCAGTCAAAGGAATATTTTTTAGACATATTAAAGCCATTCAGGGATTCACTGGTTTACCAAGAATAGACAAGGTCCCTGCCATCAGTTTCCCAAGCAAAGGAAACAGAAAGAGGTATCACATTAAGAAATGAAAAAATAAATCCGAATTCATCTGCAGCTTCTCAAGCTGGAATGGATTCAGATATTCTGTGGCAGTTGCAAGCAGAAGTTGTAAATGTATGGAGCATGTTAAAATTTCCTGGTTTGAATAGTGCACACAGCTTCAACTGATGAGAGATGGCAGCTTGCTAAATGAAGAGGGACTAGGAAATGTTAACTGCTAAAACATCTCTAGGTACAAGTGGAGACCTAATTTTCTTATTCATTTGCAAGAGCTTAGTGTGGCAGAATTGAGGTAAATGTACCCAAGAACCACAAAAGCCCATCCTTGATGCAAAGGTTTCCCTTGTAAAATGTTGTCATGGTTTAACCCCAGCCAACAACTAAGCCCCACACAGTTGCTCACTGACTCCCCCCTGGTGGGATGAGAGAGAGAATCAGAAGAGTAAAAGTGAGAAAACTCGTGGGTTGAGATAAAGACAGTGTAACAAGTAAAGCCAAAGCCACGCACGCAAGCAAAGCAAAACAAGGAATTCATTCACTGCTTCCCATGGGCAGGCAGGTGTTCAGCCATCCCCAGGACAGCAGGGCTCCATCATGCATAACAGTTACTTGGCAAGACAAATGCCATCACTTCGAATGTCCCCCCCTGCTTCCTCCTTCTTTCCCCAGCTTTATATGCTGAGCATGATGTCATATGGTATGGAATATCCCTTTGGTCAGTTGGGGTCAGCTATCCCGGCTGAGTCCCCTCCCAACTTCTTGTGCATTCCCAGCCTACTCGCTGGTGGGGTGGCGTGAGAAGTAGAAACGGCCTTCACTCTATGTAAGAACTGCTCAGCAGTAACTAAAACAGCTCTGCATTATCAATGCTGTTTTCAGCACAAATCCAAAACATGGCCTCATACGAGCTTCTATGAAGAAAATTAACTGTATTAGCCAAAACCAGCATAAATGTAGTATTACTACTCCAAGGTCTAGAAATGTTAGGGATGCTCAAAGAAAAGGTTGATAGACTTTGAGCTCTGCAAAACCATTTTGCTTTTGATGCCCCTCATTCTTACAAACAGCTGAGCTGTTGATTGAATTTCTTCCTCTTCTTCGTTGTCTTCCCCCTCCAAATTTAGTTTAGTCGAACACATGACATGGAAAAACTTGTCTTGTTAGTCTTACAAAATTAGAAATTTGTTTTCAATTCATTATAAAGAGAAGTCTTTGGATATAATTAAAGGTAGGACCATTTTTTCCACTGTTGTAGATATCTCTTCTGATCTTCTAAGCTAAGTAGAAGTAGAAAGAGAAAGAAAATCAAAGAACAAAAACATTTTGCATCCTGGTTTCCTGCTTTTGATTACTGATCGGGTGGATGGAGGGAAATTTGTGTTATGTATATATACTTAGATTGACAATTTGGCCCCATGAGCTCTCAAAAGTAGTCATCTTCTAAGCCTAGCTTTTTTCTTTTTTTTTTTTTTTCCCAAAAACAATTTGCAAATTCTAAGTTTATAATTTTCAGTCTCTGCGTTGTATTCTGAAAGTAATATTCAATTTCCTTGATTTATTTTTTTCCTCATGAAACGCTGAGCTCCATGACTCCTTGACCTCAGGTTGGGCACCCAACAAACTACTGGTGACTTTGAAGTTTATTCCTTTGGACAACTTCAAGATGAAGAAAAGTGGAGATTTCCTGGCAGGGCACTAAAATTTTTTTGTGATATCCATGCAATAGAATGTTGTTTTTTTTCACTGCTGTGCAAGATTTAAGCAGATAACATCAGTAAACAGCAACTGAAGTGTCAAAACTAGTTGGATTTCTCTTCCTCAGGCAGCCCATGTTGTATGTGAGAAGTCCTGAAAACTGTAAAGGGCTCTACTGTTGAGAGATTTAATGGCACACAGTTTGAGTTCAGCATTGAGTTTTATTGTGAATAGTGCTCTCAGAAATGAAACAAAATAGATTATATTTCATAATCTCTGCTATTTCAGGTTTTCTCTGTCTCATGCTGCTTCCTTTGTTGTTGTTGATGACCTTAGCCAAATTTCTAGAAAGCTGAGAAGGTGTGGCCAGGAAACACTGAAGAAAATGTGGTAACAACAGTAACTTTACATAAGCATAAATAACAGCTGAATTAAATATTCCTCACTGTTAAATTGCTGTTCTTACACCTGGTACTTTGGAGACAGATTATAAAAATGGGTTGCCTGTCAGTCATTCATGACCCCTTCACCTTACTTTGGAGCTACTAATAGGGCAAGAGAAGATATTATAGCTGAAGTCTTTGGGGACAAGAAGACAAGAGAAGACACTATAGCTGAAGCCTTCGGGGAGTACAAGGTTTCTGTTGCAGTCTCTGCTGTAATTGATCGCAGTTGAGAAATTTCATGTGCTAACATCAGAATCCATAGGTTTACATTGGTGGCTGCATTTTTTTCCCCTCCTTATCCTAGATCTAAATTTTTCAGACATCCTATAGTCTGGGCTGATACTTTGCTAATTAGAGTACAGTCCATGAAACTGAGAAATGGTCTTGCTTCAGTTACAAATCCTAAGGGAAAGGGGCAATTTGATCTTGTGGAGCAGAGGGTAGAATGCCAGTGGACACTTGGGCAGAAATGTGTGTGTTGGTGGGGGGGCAGTCCTTACTGCCAGCGTCTGTACTGGTAAACACTGCTGCTTTTTCTTATCAGCTCGCTTTTTGACTTTCTCACTTACCTAAGATGTCTTTCTGAAAACCACTACATTCAAATGGAATAAGTTACAAGAATATTTGTAATGATTCCCTCCGAGCCTTTGCACAGCATGGGCAATAACAGCTATTTCTATTAATACGGGGGAGTTTCCCCAAGACAGCTATTCATACCTCTGCACAAATGTTTTTAGAAAGTCCTGCACAGTCCCTTTTTAAATTGCAGTAAAAGTTTGTGGTTTAAACCTCTTAGAGGATGCTTATATATAACTAGACTGAAAATCCCCTTATGTGAATGCTGTTAGTGGCCAGACAGGTTCTTCATATTTTTATTGTAAGGTTGAAGAACTACAATGAGGTGCTATTTGGCAAAGATGCTAGTTAAGAAAAAGGTTTATAAAGTGTTATGTAATCCATTCAGAAGCAATGTCTCCCTAAATGTCTTCTCTAGATCTAGGAGAAAATCTGTTTAAACAGCTTATGAAGCCTTATGCTACACAAGCATGATTGCTTAAGTTAAATTCATGATCTGTTGAACGCAGGTATTAGTCTATTTCAGTAGACAATCTAGAAAAAACAAACAAAACAAACAAACAAAAAACCAAAACATGTTTGTTCTAGATTAGTCCAACTGAGTTTTGCCTCTAATAGACCAAAAATAATCCTCAGGAGTAAACTTTAGAAGATTGTCTGTTTTCTTGTGGAATGACTGCTCAAGAAAAAAACCTAATACTAAACCTGGTTCTCCTAACACTTGCTACAAATTGATGTCCCTCTGATTTCAGCAAATGTTATCCTGATTTTTTTTTTTTTTATGACACATGAGAATCAGATTCCCTTGTAGATGGAAAAGTCTATTCTGGTAGCAATGCTGAGAAAGTCAAATAGGCTCATTTGGAACACAATGTGTCCCAGAAATGTAACTGCAAAACCAGGATGGTGCAAACCTGAGTTCTAGCTGCAGACTTGATATTGATCGTCTCTGATCTTGGGTGAAAAGCTTCAAGTCTTGCCCCTTTCCCGTCTTGTAGCTGGCTTGTATGTGTTGGCCTTGCCTCTGAGATTAAAATGTACCAAAGGGAGTGAAACAGCTTTAAACAAAAGTTGCAAACTAAGTAAAAAAAAAACAACAAACTAAGTCTGTTTTAGTTCATATCTATCTGACCTCCATTTGCTTAATTTTTTCGTTCTCTCTTCTCTCATCCCCTCTCACTTTTTTCACCAAATATATCAGCAAAAGAAGTGGGAAGCTGAGATGAAGCCTAGGGATTGTCCCTTACATTGCTACAACTTTCCTCTGAAGAATGAAAGTTGTCCTGAGATTTCTGCTAAACTCCTGGGTATATACCAGTCTGCCCTCTGAAGTAAATGCTGGATGAACTTACAAAGATCTCAGAAAATCAGGAGCAGAATTACTAGGTCTCTTAGGGCCAGCAATAATAATCTGAGCCAAAAAAGCAGTCCAGTTCTGTTGCATTACACCCTTGATCTCAGCTAAGCTTGCTTCTTTGGGCTGTATCTAGTTACCTTGTGTCCTGCCTCCTTATTGGAGATGAATGGCAGACGCAGTTTGGATAACACCATCAGATCCTACTGTAATTCTGGATTATCTGAGCAACTTTGTTGTAGAAACGTCAGCCTGAGAAACTAAAGGAACAGTAGTTACATGTGCCAGTGGCAATTGTGTAAGCATTCAGAGTGGATATATCTGTACTCTGGTCCCTGTGTGTATGTAAGGAATAAGACTGCGCAAGCTCTGACAGTAGAGCTGCCTATTGGCAAGTGCCAGCTGGTTGAAAATACCATTTTCACAGGATATTCTCAAGAAAATTTGGGGTTTTTTTAGTTCTGTGAACATATTTACAGTGTCTTTATCCGAAGATGATTGTTACTGGGTTTTGAAACAACATACAGTTACAACCAATATATTTTGCTGAAAATGGCTTTTTCTTAAATTCCTACTCCTGTTAAAATTATCTTTTTAAGGTGGCTTAATTGCCCGTCTGTTACACTAGATTTTACTCTAGGATTGCTCATTTGGCATTTGGGAGTTTGTTTGGATTGTCACTTGTAAAAATGAGACAAGTGAGGCCTTTGAGTCTATTCCAATTTTAATTTTTATATAAGCCCCTCAAAAGCCCATAGCGGCCAACTCCCATCTCAGGTTTTCTACTCAACAAAATATTTCTAACATTATATGTACCCCCTTATCAGCTATATGTTGTGAAATCAGGCACAGCTTTACTCTTTGCTAGGTAAGTAATTACCATATCAGAAGACATCGTACAGTGATAGAAAGGGCAGTAAAAAAAAATATATCTAAATTTTCATTTAAAATGCCTTACTGGAAGTCTTGGCAGCTTCTGTTAGCCTCTCTTAGCAACAGCAGTGAGAGAGAGCATTTGGCTCTGACAGCGATATGATCTCATTACGTAGGAAAGGAATATAGAGTGAAGAGGCAAAACACTGTACTAATTTTAGGCTCCATTTGAATCTGTGACATGTCTTTAAATGTGTGTTCACACCATCCTAGTTTTAATTGAATCTCTTCAGTAACATCTGATTTGAATGGATCCCTGGTGAACAGCATAGCTTCTTGGTGCTGCTTTGCTTCCTGTTTGGTAGTAGAAGGCTTTTACATTTATTTTGGTACTTTCCTCTTGCTGACTTTTTGCATTAGTATCGGTTAGAGCAGAGTATCATCTAAAACCTGCATGTGGAGAAGCACATGTTCAAGCTGCCAGAGTCCAGATGACATATCGACTGGATGCATCTCTAGTGTTTTAATCCTATGTGTTTTTTTTAAAAAGTAAGTAAGTAGTAATCCACAATAATTACACCTTAAAATGCTTTTGATTTAAATTAGTAATTTGATTTTATTCTTTTTTTATCATCTTAAGTTACTTCTAGACAGTCCATACAAAGTCCATGCAGTTATTCTATAGCGTATTTTGTGTTAGTAATGGGTGGAAATTCTAGGACACCTCAACACCAGAGCCATACCCAAAGATGTTCTAGCACCTCTGTGCTGCTCTGATAGCTCAAAGAACTCGAAGTCGACTGATTTCCCCAGCTGGGGATTCCCCAGGCCCAGGGGAATCTGCAGCTGGTGCTCTCTCTGCATAGCTGTCTTTCTCCATGAACACCAAGATGCAGCTGCTCATAGGGGACTCTGTCGGGACCAGCTACCAGACATGAAAACTGGGGTGGCTTTGCGGCTGCTCTGATGCTCACTCAAGAGTTGTGCTTTTTGTATGCTATCTGAAGCCTAAATGTACTAGAAACCCAGCTTTAAAAAAAGAAGGGGGGAAACCCCCCCCACAAACTTTTGACTGCAGTGAGCCACAGGTGGTTTGGATTACTTGCATATAATCTGAACTGTTTGAGTTATATAAGAAATATCTCCCTCTCATGCTCTATGGCATTAAGCCCAACATAAAAGCTTAGATTTTTCAGAAGGACTTAGAATGTTAGGTACATAAATCCCATCGAATTTTAATGGAATTTAGGGTATTGTTTGGTCTCTCTTGAAAAATTAATTCTAAATCTACGCAGGATTAGAGTAAACTCCCACTGTGAACAAAACTTTTTTTTCAATAATGCACACCTTTTCCTGAAGCTTCTAGCCACTGTTACACTGTTCAAAATATCACTTCATTCCTGAGGAGTCTGGCAGAAATCTTTTAAAGTTCCTCTCACTTCAGTAGGCTGCATGCTGGTCTAATTTACAGAAGCAATTCCTATTGCCCCATGAAAATTTGGACTTGCCTTTCATTTAAGTTAATAGAATGAGAATTTATATAACTATATTAACAGTTGCTTGAGGCGAAGAATATATTAGATAAAGGCTACAACACTGCGTTTTCCTCTTTTTTTTTAAATGTTAAATTAGGTGGTTTCTGGTGTTAACTGACATGCTGTAAAACGTATGCTTTTCTTAAAAAGTGAACATCCTCTCTGTTCGTGACAACATTGAAGGCTTTCAAAATCCTAGGAGTTACAATAGCTGTCTTAAGCAATATGGCCAATATTTCTTCATCCTAAGGCTCTGTTACCCCACTCAAACAACTGTCAGACTTTCTGCCCTACAGAGTCTGCCTCTGGGCCCCTGCAACTGCATATGGTCTCCCCTATCATTTCCTTTTGAGATAGGGCAGTTCACAGGTAGTGTTAAGTATTGTAAAAGTTGGTTGCCAGATATCTCTCAGCTGCAGAAAAGAGCTCTGTTCCAGATACTTCTTCAGTTTTATGTTGCTATTAGCTGTTGGCTATCAGCTTGCAGCTCTTCCCCTGTTCCTCTCCTTGCTGAGCTAGCTGCATTCCCATCTCTGAGAGAAGGAATCTCCTGGTGCTATTTGGCTTCCAAACTATTTACACTGAAACATCCTTGTAGAAATGGAAAGAAACAAAGGTCATGTTAACAGCCCCATGTTAAAGGTCAGCAATACCATGGTAACACTAGAAATCCATCCAGCTGCCTGCAGAAATGTTGAACCCCTTACGAATAGGAAATAACCCAAATAAACAGGGAGGTAGATAAAAAGCAATATCTTAGCCCTGAGCCATGCGTCAAGTGGAAACGTAACATTTGAGAGCTTGTTGGGTATTTCCTATGCCTAACTTTAAACTACATCTCTCAAAATACAAAACAGTAGCAAATATTCAGAAAAATAACTGCCTTGTAAATGTTCTGAGACTCAATCTGAGGCTTTTTTTTTTTATTACTGCAAGTATGTAATGCAGCCAAGTGTTGTTTAGTATCCTTCCTGTGCCTTAAAGTGTGACTTTTATGGGTGACGTTATGTTTATGGGTCTTTGTTCATCCTCGGCCTCATGTACCCCACTGCTGCTTCCTCTGAGGCTTTGCCGCCACACTGCAGGGTGTTAATTTCCTGTTTTGAGTCTGTCACAGACAAATTCAGAGTCTCCATTAAAACACAACACACAGATACATGCTGCTGACAAAGGCACTAATAAAACTTTAAAGTTTAAAGGTGGCCCTGGTGTTTCCTCACCGAGCAGCATGGGGACCTTTCACCTCTTGGAGACATGCTGTTTGCAAAGGTTTCTTTTCTTTTTAATTAGGGCTCGCCTGAATGAGTTTTAGCAAGCTGCTCTAGCATTTGGTGTGTTTGGTTTATGGATGTATTGACTATAAAACATGCACAGCTCACTTGAGCTTTCTTTTAAAAAAAGGCAGCCTTACGAAACTTACAGGAACTGCAAAGAAAAAAAAAAGGCTTAAACAGAAAATGTGTTGGTTACGATGAGGGGTCTGGTATGTATGGTCTCTGTAAGACACATGCATGGGTATCTGTATTTCCTGACCTCCTATCTTGATCATTGAGCAGAGGGGGGAAAAAAGCCAGCTTTTTCTTGCCTTTGTAAAAATCCTTCCTTTTGCAGTCACATCCAGCAGTGGAAGACTTGCAAAAGTCATCCCTTAAGCATGAATTTCTACAGGTTTATTTCCCACTTGTTCCTCTAGCACAGTTTAAAGTGTCTCAGTGCATTTATTTTAGACTATCCTGCAGAGTCACAGATCTAACAAGCAAAAAACCTTCTCCTATTATTCAGTACATGTTTTTTCTCCTCTTCAATTTGTAATGGTGCTCCCAGTACTGCTTTAAAAGTCTTTGCCCCCTATATAAATACTGCACACATGTTTACAAGCATGCGTTTTAAACTTGAATTTGTTGTAATGGAGGCCCTGCTATTTTCATGCAGTGTTGGGATCTTTTTTTTTTTCTTGTTCCCAGTAAAACATTCGTTATTTCTGTATCCTAATGAATTCTAACGTTAAGAAGCATATTTGAAAACTTAAGTTTCTTCCCTAGTCATTCTGATGTATTACTTCCAGTTTGCATGTCTGCTATAGCTAGTCAGCAAGCCAAATACCTCATCATAGAGTCCCTTCATAATCAAAAGGGAAGCTCTTGAGTTTCTACACTGGTCTTTCTTCAGAGGTCTCTTGCAGTATACCTGAAGTTTAACTAAATTTAGGCTAATTATATCTGGAGAACAAATTTTGTAGCCTGATTTGCAGATGCAGCTGTGCCCCTCTCCCTTATATCAAAGGAAATACCAGCTGTGTTCTTCATAGCCTTCAGAAAGGGTCTTTAAAGTCTTGTAGCAACTGCCTCAGACCACGCCTCACTGGCTATCTTTAAGCCTGCCATGTCTTCTTTCCCCCTTGTCCTCCAGTGTACAATGTTTGAGCCAATCTGAATGACTTCTTGCCTCTCCTGTATAACCTCACCTCAATGGTGCCCTGTGAGCCCTTTCCTCTCATCCAACTTTCCTTGCCCCCAAATTCAGTCCCAATGTGGCTGTGAGGATCACTTCAGGCCTCATGCATGGAGAGGGCATCATGCTGGGCGGCATGAAAGTTCATATGCTGCAGATGATGCACTTCACCTTGCGCACATTACTCTCTGGTACAGGGTGGAGGAAGTTAGCTTCAAACTGCACATTTCCTCTGCCTTTCTGCTGCAGTATCTCCTACAGCTTAGGTCTATAGCCTTCCATTGTACCTGATGGGTTCCTGGGCCCTCTGTATATGCTGCCTTGCAGTAGAAGGAGGAAACTAGAGCTGTGACTTACTACTCCCTATTATCTGCACAATCAGGTTGTAAGACTTAGCTGGGGGAAGCAGGAAAGGTGGTCCAGATCACACCTCAGTGGCTGATCAGGTGACATCTGGTACCTCTAAAGAGGTACCTCACCAGGCCCTGTGGAGCAAGGCAAAATGCATTTTATTTATTTACTTTTTTTAAGCAGTGCCCTGGGCCAAGTAAACTGCTGTAGGTTTTTTTTTTTCCTGAATCTGACTGAATCTTACTCTAATCCCTTCCAGCTGCTTTGCTTGATGTTCTCCTTCCTTTACTTTTCTGTCAGCTCTGCTTTGTCCCCAGGACTTTCTCTTCATCTCTGTCCAGTTTGCTTGTCACTTTGGTGGCTGTTTCCACCCCTCCCCATTTAGCTTATCACATTCCATCTAAATCCTCACCCAGGAGGGAGAAAAAAAAAAACCCATAACACTACTAAGAGCTGTTGTGTTTTCTGCAGTTGTTGTGTTTGTTGCTTCTGTAAACTGTTGCTGCCCCAGACTGCCTATCTGGCTTGTCTATTTAGATCGTCATGTGGACAATCCATGGATAGGAAACCATTCTTCTTGCAAAAGCTGAGTATACCAGACTTCCTCCGTATTTGTGAATTCTTTGGGGCAACAAATGTTATTACTAATTTCATGTAAGAAGTTGATATATTCCTTAATACAGATTTTGCTCTGCATGTTCAACCAAAAGGGAGCTAAGAACGCAATAGTACTTCTACAGGGCTCCAGACTTAGTTATTGAAACAAACTCTGAATTCCAGCTCTGAAATTTAAATTCCAACTAAGAAAAGTTTGGCTTACAAGCAAGCCTAATGCTATGCTTAAGTGCAGACAGACCTTTGGTGCTGTTAGTCCTCTATAAAACACTGCAAAAGGTGGCATAACCAGATACATAGGCATTCCCTTTGTGTAGAGAGTATATCAAAGATGAGATGAGATGTGATGGCTCTGTGCTCCTCAAGCTGTAACTGGAAGGGGTAGGGAGTGAAATGCTACTACAAAACTTTGGGCTAAGTTAGAGCATTCATAAGGCATCCTTAACTCTCCCTGAGGGTGAGCTCAGTGCATTTTAAAACTCACTTGTCTTTACTTTATGGAAGCCCATTTCTGCTTTCAGAATCTGTCATTGTTACTTGCTATGGCTGAGTTGACCTAAGGATTGGTAGGAGAATTAAGCTGTAAGTCTTCTGAGGCAGCAACTCTTTGTTTGAGTCTCCACTGTATAAACATCAATATGGGTGACAGCCCATAAATGAGATCTAGGCATGCCTTCTATATGTATGATACAAGTGCTAGATGAATGTTCTGCATTGTTCGGTCTTTTCTGTTCTGAAATGGTACATTCTTCATTGGTCATGCCTTCAAGGTTTCATCTATGGGGAACAGTACTTCATACATTTTTTTTCTCATTTTTTTTTTTTTTTTTTTTTTTTAAACCTGGATGCTAACAGTGTGATAGCAGCCTCTATATAGCTGGGATGAGCTGTGCAAAAATGAGAAATGTGAAACATGTTTTAAATGAGTTAAATGTGATGTATTCCATATGCAAGATATATATGCCTCTCTCTGCGTTATGAGTAAGACACAGATCTCATGCAAGTCATGGGTTCTATGTTTTTTTGCAAAACATCTGTGACTTCTGACCTTTGCAGGCTTGTGTGCATATGAGTGAGAGCACTGGTGTGCTCACAGACTGTGGAACAAACTTCACGAACAGAGTAAATCTTGGAATGCATGAGAAAAGCTACTGGAGAGCTGGAGGCCGGTGGCAACACTGGGTGACACAAAAGACCAGACCAATGTACCAAGGAATTGAGTTGTTTTAGCTAGACCAACTGAAACAGAGGTCTTTTCAGGGTTTCTTTATTTTCCAAGTTGTGCAGTTGATGTTCCTAAAGTTATTCAAGTGCAAGAATGATATGAAAGCGATGCACTGAGGCTGTTCCAAACTATTTTAGGTTAAAATCGTACCTAGCACAAGCTGTGTCTGCAGTGCGCACACTATTGACTCATCTGTGAAACAGACCTGTGAGTGCTGCTGTCAGTGTGAGGGACACAGAATGAAGCAGCATCATTCAAATCCTCTAATTTCACTCCTGATAGTGGGGCATTAACAAATTCCGTGTCAAAGGTGTTTCTCTGTTTGAAACTAATTTTAACTGCTCTTTGCTCTTGGATACTTGCTTTGCTTGTCTCCTGTCTACTCAGAGCTGCACTTTTCCTCTTGCTGTCCAAGAGTGCACATTACTTCTCTTTGAGTTCCTCCCCAGTCCTACTACTTTGCTTTGTTAAAGCTCTAATTTTGTTCACTTCTGTTTCTGCTCTCCCCTTGCTTATTTGTAACCAAGCCCAATCACCTCTTTTACAGCTAGCCTTCATGCTTCTATTTGTAGTGCTTTACCTGTTCCTGTGTGTGGTGGTCATACTTTCCTACTAAATTCTTTCCTTATGTTGTCCTTTCTTTTTTTTGCCTGCAAACCTACAGTATGGGCCTGTTGAAGGGAAACCGCTACCACTCTTTCAGTTTAAAAAAGCTGAATAGAGAAAAAAAAATCACACTAGAGAAACCAAATGTCTTGAGATGGCATCTCCCTCAAATCACCTCTGCAGAGAACTCTGCACCAAACTCCATGGGAAAAGGAAGCATCTTCTGTGCTGTATAGATAAGTGCTGATCGCTAAATGTTTCAGACTTGATCACAGCTCTGCCACAATTGCATTACGAAAAGCACAGTCTTGACTTGCTGTATCTGCAAGAGGTTAGAAAACAGATTGAGATTTTTGTGTCATTCTGAGGAGAATGACTTGCAGCATGTTTTCATCAAACCTTGGCTAATGTGCTGGAGATGTAGCACAGCTGCAGGATATTTCTGCTTGCATGCTACAAGAATGCAGCTGGATATCTTATGTTCTTTCAATCCATTTGCACCTTGCAAGCTGAATTTAAGAAAAATCTAATCATTATTTTTTTTGTAGCAGTCTAAGTAGGTGGTGCAAGATAACAGCCTAGTGCCAGCAAAAACACTGAACTTAAAGAATCAATCTATTGAGCTGTAGGTTTCTAAGGGTCATCAGCTTGATCATGAGCAGGCTGAAGAACGGTTGTAAGTGCTTTTCTAGAAGCTAAAGGCAAAGACATACCCTAAAATAATTTGATTTTTTTAAACGAATAGTCCTTATTATAATAGCCTATTATATGGTAAAGGTTGCAATCCTCAAACTTACACACTATGGCCCCCAGATTGAAGAAAGCCTTATAGCTGCTGAGGATACTCGATACTGCCCAATCAAAATCCTGCCAATATTGTTATGGTAGGAGTCACTAGATGGCAACATTACCTGTTCTCTTACAAATCCATGTGTATGGGCATTGTCCAGCCTTTTGAAGAAGGGTGCCTTGTTCTTTGGAGATCTTTCTTCTTTTGTGGGAGCTCAGGCCAGCAATAGGGGTGAGCTCTTTCCAACCCCTTTCTGAATGAGGAGGTTACTTGAATGCTGGTAACTGCACACAGAGTGTCAAATAAGTCACTCTAATTGTATACCCACCAATTTCTGTTTGCTTTACTGTGCCAGAAGTAAACAGTGATTTAGGAGTGTGTATGTATCCTACTCATCTGTGCCTGCTGTTGGTGGGGACGTTGTAGTGGGGGGGTGGATGGGAGGCAGCAGTCAAATGGAGGTATTTCTGTAGACCAGTCACCTAAATCTGCCAGCAAATGTGAATTAAGACCCCTTTTAATGCTTTGACTAGAGGCTGTACTGCTAGAGCTTCACATCTGCTACTACTCAGAGAAGCTGGGAGTGTGCCTCTTCATTCTGGGCTCGGCAGGTTTTGCACATGGCTCCGATTTTGTGTGAAGTTGATTTTAGGTATGTGCCACAGAGGTTATGCTAATCTACCAAATAAAAAATGTTCATAGGATTTCAGTTTAGGATTTCAATACCTCTGTGAGAAGTGTGGTTAAGAATAGTGCTTAAGATTTAGCTGTTTAGAGTTGATGGAGAAATTGGCTAGATAAGGTATACAATGTTAATAAATGTGAGTGCTGGACTTAGCTCATTTTGCCTGAGTTTTTCTTGTTAGAACTCTGCAGCAATATTTTAACAAAATTTTTTTTTAAAATTCAAAGTTTAATTGACAAAGTTATGCCTGGTTCACACAGGTTATCTGGAAATCATAGAGCTGCTGAAGTATGCAAAAAGTGCCACCTTCTCTCTGCCCTTTTTACTGCAGATGTTGTTTCTATTCTTAAGTGTTTTGACTGAAAAATCTCATTGAAAAAATCTTAGGGGGACCCCAATTCAGAAAGGTCCTGATGCAGTTAATTATTTCCTCTTAATTTACACTTGAATGCAAAATAACAGTGTTCTGAGAGTAGGTGCAAAATCAACCCAAACTTCCCCTAATGAACTTTCATTAAAATATCACAGTTGGGGGATATTTATTTTAAATAGTGAAACTTTTAATAACTGTAAAGAGTATTATTTGCAATAGATTAATAGTTTTCCTCCTCTCCATGTTGTTCAAAGTTTCCCATTACAATGAGCACATTGTACTTTTTGTTCTTGCAGCTACATATCCTATCAGGAAAGCCCATCCCAGGCTCACATGTGGGACAGTCTTTTCTCAACTCCATAGTCAGCAGAGTAAGTGTGAGAAACATTAGTCTTCCCTCACCTGCATAATGTTTTCTATTTGTAAACTGGTTCTTCTTGAAGAAAATTCAAAGGTCTATTGTAAGTAACATACTCTTGAAGTGGGAAATACTGTTTCACAGCTTCATCTTGTAAATAAACAATAGAAATACAGATACTTTCCCCCCCACACCAAGGAGAAAAAAAAAAAACACAACCCCTTTGGAGGTTGTTGCATTTTAACCTACTATCCTGAAACAAAAGAAACTGTTGTGCAATGTGAGCTATAGAGTAATACACATTGATAGCCACACAGCTGTGCTCCTCTCGCCCTCCACTCCCATAACCTCCTGTGTTGGTGTTCATCTCCACGGGTCCCATGCATAGACATTTAGGAATAGTAACTCACAGGATTCAAAATAATTTTCTACTAGTAAAGATTCATCAAAGCAGGGCAACAACTGATGGAGATGCTATGTCTATCGATTGGCATGCTTTCTCTAGCAAGTAGCAACAAAAAAAGAGGGGAAAACTGATCTCCCCTCCACCCCATATTGAACACTCACTTCTTAGGGGGTAATCTCTCTGCAAAGATAGCAGCTAATATTAAAATTTTAAAACCATATTCATTAGCAACAGCACCTATATGAGCTTCTTGCCCTGTACTTAGTGAGCTGCTGGCTGCTGGTTCCAAGTAGCATTACTGAAAGCCCATACTGAGGACTGCTGGGCCAGCTTACTTTGCAGAGCACTAGGATTTTTCCTGACTCTTATTTGCACTTGGCGAGGGCCCCTCGTGAGCACTAGTGCTGCTGCTCCTCATATTGAGTGAGGAAATTGAAATGTACTCGAATTAGAAACAGATGACTGGAATTTAGAGATGAGTTAAAACTGCTCTAAGCAAAGGGCAAGAGTGATATAATTAGTCTGGCTTGCGACTTCTTTGCTTATGGTACATATTAGGGCCCTTTTTTTTATAGCTTTAAAAAGTAACAAAAGAAAAATGAAATGAGTGTAGATACAAACTCTTGGCTTTGTGTTTTACAATTCATTCTTAGATCTAAAATGTCCCAAAGCAAAATGCCAGAGCCTGATTCTCTGCTCGTCCAGGTCTTGAACAGGTATGATTTCACTGGAACCAGTAAGATGGTTTCGATAGGCATAATGAGATAGGCATTAAAGGACCACAGTGAGATTACTTCTTCTCTGCCTGCTGAAAATTTGGCTAGCCTCCTTGCTTTAATAATGAGAAAATTAAAATATATAATAGAATATGTCTCCTTAATTTTGTAGAAGCTTGAGTTACTGTTTAAGCTATAGAGGGCGTGGATCCATCTGTTTTAAAAGCTTGAATTTGATGATGGACTTCTTTGTTTCTGCAGTCACCTCTTTGCTTTATTACCAGCACCCTTAAAGAATAATGAAATGAAAAACTTCTGAGGAGGAAAGTGTTCCTCAGTGCCTTTTGGATGCTTTTTCCAGTGCTGGCTGTGCTCCGGGAGCATGGTGATGCCAACATCCACTGCCCTGATGTGTTGGTAGATGTAAAACTGCTTGAATGACTGAGAGCACCTTGGTTTTCAGAAGGCATATAGCAACTGAAAATAAAAAAGTGAAACAAATCCAGTAACAGATTAGTTCAGATGCTAAAGACAAACAAGACTTTTTGTACATAATGCTTGGTTCTCACCTTGTCCTTCAGTCCTTAGCTGTTAGCTGAGGCTCACTGTATTTTAAATAGCATCAGTATGAATGGGTGTACTAAGGCCTTTCATCAAATGAGCACAAATCTGCAGATAATTAATTCCTGTTACAGCTGCAGGAGTTAAAGAATAATTTGTGCCAAACTATAGCAGAAGGACAGAGCAGTTTTATTGCTGCAAACGGCAAAATGTTCAGCATGTTCAGGCTCCTTGTTTCAGAAAAACATAGGTGAAAGGGATGATAGAAAAACAACCCCCCATTTTTGTGCCACAGACTCATCTTGTTTAGCCAAGAACAGTTTAAATTAATGGAGAGAACTCTGACCTCAGAAGTGGTTATGATTGGAGAGATGCAGGTTACCACTGATTGTATGTTGTTTATTTTAAGGCATAGATACTATAGCTAGGAAAATGGTCCTGAAGTGGTCAAGTAGTTGTGTGCTGTAAAATATGAGATTATCAGAGGACTTTGGCAAAACTGGTGTGGAAACTTGAAAGCGTATTTTCAGGACCAGGACACTTTTTATTGTACAGTGATCTTCACAGAGGACCTTCATCTGCATCTTCTAGATGTTACTGTGTAATGGATTATTTGAGCTAGTAATGAAAAATTATTCATTTGAAGTATTTCTTTTTTCAGAAATGCAGTTTTATTGAATTTGTGGTATTTCATAGGAACATAAAGGTCGTAAGCATAGTGTTTTTTTCACTGGGGAATACTTGTCCCTTTCCTTTGAAATGTCTTAATTTAGACTTTATCTTTAAAATGCTAGAGAATGTTTTTAATGCCTTACTGTTTTAATGTATAATACACACGTTTAGTACTGTGATATATTTTTATGGCTATAAATTATCTTTATTGAGGTCTTTCTAGAAAGCTCAAAAATTTTAGCCTATCACTTGGAATCTCCTTAGTTTCTCTCCTTGCAAAACAAATTATGATTTCTGACTGTCTTTCCATACAGCAAAGGAGTGTAGGGCATTCAGTCTCCTGCTTCATATGTTTCTTCCCTCTAAGAGGGGTGTGTGCCTACATGGGGAAAAAAGAACAGTTGCTTTTCCCATTAAAGGCATAGAGTGTTTTTGGTAATTTATGGCAAAACAGCTTTATGGGCTACTGCACGATGTAACAGACTGCAGCTACTCAGGAACATCTGGACTACCTGCACATCTCTGAAGAGTAATGAGGAGTCAGTTCTTCAGCTTCTCTGAGAGGGAGAGGAAAAAGTCTGACAGAGTGGTGGGGAAGTGAAGACCCAGAATCTTGGCCTTGGTGTGTGGTTTGGCTTTCTGGCTGTCCCTGAGCTCATTGACAGAAAATCTTAACTCGAATACCTGGCAGTCAAACAGCCACATTATTTAAAAAAGGTCTTACTGGATTGCTGAGGCTTTCGACAATATCAGAGCTCTTAAGTTTGCTTTAAGAAGTGGCTTTCATCTGAATCCAGGTGGGATTTCCATAGTGTCCCCACCTGTACAAAATCAACAAATACAGTGAGCCTGTAAAAATATTTCTGCTTGGGGGGAGGGGGGGGGCGGGGGCAGTGGTGACAAGTTAAAGCTTTTTGCCACTAGTGCAGAGTGCATGGTCTCAATATTAACCTGCCCATAGAAAGGCCTTTGACTGGGTGTATTGCAGCAGTGCTCAGTGGGGTTGCTTGTTTTCTACCCCATTCAGTCACAGAAGCTGCCAGGTTATCCTGACCCTAGTACAGCTTAGATTCCATGTTGGTGAAGGAGGGTCACTGTTCTTCTTCATTTTGCTCTGTGCCAGGCAGCTGGTGTGGCCTGACACAGCTGAACTTGTGCTGCCCTCCATTAAGGAAATACTGGAGGCCTTGTCAGCTTTAGGACAGATTTAAGTGTCTGTTGTACTAATTAAGTTCTGCAAAGGAGCCTTAAAAATGCTGAAGATCTGCTTGTCTGGCTATTATGACTTTTCCAAGTAATTACTGATGTTTGACATGCAGGAATTACCAGTTTTTGAACTGCTGTTTTGTTATTGTAAAATTATAGTAAGAAATTACTTTGTCTCCATAACATTCTCTAAAATTAAAAGTACAATTAACAAAAAAATCAAATTTTCCAGTTTGATGCAATGAAGCATCTGCAAAAATACTCCAGAGGACATGATGATAACCACAATCTGCAGCTGTTGCGTTATTGAGAGCTGATCTCAGATCTGTGGTCAATGCTGATTTCAATTTTGTACCTCATGTAGGGGTTCAACTTTTATTATAAAGTCTTATTCCAAAATGTTGCATCCTCTCTTTGAATATGGGATGAATTTGAGAGTCTAGAAATAAGCTTCTTATAAATAAGGTCATTTACTAAACAATTCTTAATTGGAAAGTTCATCACTGTGCACTACTCTTTTGCACACAGGATGTCTAAAACAGAATAGCAGTTAAAATTGTATTTTACCATGGTTAAAATTAATTTAAAACTTGAGGGCAGGCTATTTTTGAAGACACATTTTTAGAAGCAAGGATGACTTATTACCATTACTTATCAGACTGGAACGTGGCGGTATGGTGCTTTCCACCTGAGAAATTACCCTCTTCAGAGTTTCATAAGGTTTTTTTTCCTAATGATGGAGTTCAGACTTCAGGATCTTGGAACAAAGACAGCTTTAACTCAAGTTTGCACAATTAGGAGTCTGGGTTTGTAGCATTACTAATGATTATTACAGTGTTACAATTTATCATGGAAGGGTACCCAATGATCATTTGGCTTCTTTTGAGAATCTCAATCCTCATGCATAGCTTTCCACTAGGAAACATCTGTTCCTGAGTGGTCTGACTTTGAACCTCAACTTCCTATCACATCCGATGCAAAGACATCTCCTGCTAGTGCTTAGTAAAGAAGAAAAAAAGAGAAAAGAATGCTTGGTTAATAATGCCATGCTTTGGGGATTTAATTTGTCATCTATGGGGTCATGAAAGAAAAACTTCCCCATGATAAGTTATAATTTGATGTGTGTTTTTTGGGTTCTCTGGTCTTTCTCTGAAGCACAGGAGACTAACCACAGTAAAAGAAGGGATTTAGGCAGGGTACATTCCTTGAGCAGCATTACATTTTCAGGGATCTGGTTCATGTTTTCTTGTAGACATGTTTGGGTCTAAGACTTGCCAGCTTTTGGGTCAGATCTTCTTGATTGTCAGGGTCTATTGGATTTTTTTTCTCTTCTATGCAGATGCACTGGTCTATTAATTCCTTGAACAGGCAGAAGGCTGCTCCTATTCAAACTGGGATGAATTAGGTGTCTCTGCAATTCAAATATGAAAACTTAATTCATAGCTTCTAATCTGATGTTGCAAACTAACAAAACACTTTGCTACAATATATGTATACTGGAACCTTGTAAGTCTGATAGTTTCGTATTCTTTCTGCAAAAATGTCATGAAAACCTCCCTGCCACTTCTAATCTGACTGGTAACCAAATGCAATGTTGCTTCAAGCCTCCAAGCCTCTCTCTTAACATGCGCTGAAAAGTCTTGAGTTGCATGTAAAACTGTGATTAAAATATTTTATTACACTTGAAGAAAAGCTTTTCCGAAAAGAAATGACATTATGATTCTGTGGAACTATCAGCTACAACATAATAGATTTTCTGAGATTTGATCCTATAGATAAGGAAACACATAAAATTCCACTGCAAAGCTGATATTGTAGAACAGTTTAGAGGAACTGACAGAAAGCAAAAAGCTAGACTTAATGCTTTTATGGGTCTTTGTATACTTCTGTTCCTCTACAAGACAGCTTTCCTGCTGGAAGACCAATGAACTTTGTTACACTCTCTTAGGCTATAGCTATGTGTTAGACAGATCAACAACATCTATTTGAATTTAGACCTCTGAGTTAGAAGAAGTCTTCAGTATAAAATCTAAAAGTGGTCTAGATTTAGGTAAGTTTTGGTTACATGGGAACTAAAGCGAAGCTTGTACCTAAAGTCTATTCACAGTCACTGTAGTGCATCAGCAGTTAAGTGCCCTTTTAGAGAGAACTCATTTTATTACTGCTTTATTTATATGGGGAGATTTGAAAGGGACTTTGAAAGATGCAGGAGAAATAACTGCATAGAAGTACAGTTAAATTTGTAGCATGGACCCTGATGCATAAAAATTGAAGATTAGAGGCAAAAATGGATTCTTTGAACCCTGTGCTTAGAAGTGGAGTCCTTGGTGTTTAATACAAGCACTAAAAACCAGCTGCTGCTCCAATAAGTAAGAGCTCCATCAAGAACTGGGAAGGTTGAATATACTGTGCTAGAGGAATGCAGGACAAGAAAACAACAAGAATAGGAATTGTTTGCCTTTTACTCAGAACTACAATGGTGGTGGGAATGGAGTGGAATAAAGGACAGGTGGAGCAAAAGAGGCCCAGAGAAGGAAGACCCTGAAACTGGAGTGCAAAGCCTTTAAAATATCCACTGTAGATGGACTGCAGAAGTAGTCTTTCTTTTATCTCTTTCCTGAGTGATGGATGACAGTGCCTTTTTTTTTTCCAGTTTCTGTGCTGTCTTCACACCTCAGGGTATTTGTGCTCCTGCTACCTGCAAATGGAAGTAGCTGATAAGGGCTGTATGAGAATGTGCACGTAGCAAGCAGCTGGGCCAGATCCCTTTGGTCCATTGTATTCATTCCAAGCTCAGAGTGTCAAAATTTTCCTCTATGTGTAACTGTTACTGGATTTCCCAATTTATATATTTTTTTTTGGGGGGGGGGGGGGGGGGGAGGGGGGGACGGACGGATGTGCAAGGAGTGTGGAGGTGAGGGTGTAAAACAAATTAATTTACTCATACTGCCACCCTGTTCTCTGGGTGTGTTTAACCTGGGCATCACTTCAGGTATCTGAAACAAGCAGTGATCAGGTTTGCTGTGCTGAATGCAATTGCTGATATCCAGTTTCTTAGCATTTTGCTGGAGATCTTCAGAGATTAATGTCTAAACACAAACCTACTCATGCTTGTATGACAGTAAAGGCTCTCTAAATTCTATATGGTATCATCCTAGGAAGGCAGAAGGAATGAAAATCACTATCTAATTCTCAAGTCAGTAATAGTATTTTAAAATAATTTCTCTACTAGCTCTATGATCAGTCTTTGTACACTACTTTGTTTACAGATCATTCTAGAGTTTCAGTGGCTGCTCATGTCTTTGCCACACTATACCCCATGCAGGTCTGTGATGTGCAATGGATTGTATAAAGTGTCTATCGGAACAGAGATTCGCTCTCTAGTTTTAGTGTCTAGAAGCTTCTCTGTAACTGATTACGTGAGAAATGGCACTGTCTCTTGTTTTCTAAGTATAATAAATAAAAGAAAGAATGACTAATGGATTGTTTGTTTGTTTGTTTTTTTCTAGAGATGTGAAGAATCTGCAAGATTGATTCAAAATTTGTCTTTGATGTAGTACCAGATTGGTAGTTGTAGCATTGACTCAGTTTATGTTCTTTTTGAAGCCTGTGAAATGTTTGCTGTGATTTGAAAACCATCATTCACGTTGCATGTCCTTTCAGTAAGAATTTGGTTCTGCTGTCAGTATAATCTCTTTACTACTGTCATATCTTATAGGCTACTATCAATACTTGAAGAGTCAGTCAGTTAGGAGTATGATAAGTCTGGTGGAAAATGGTAGATTTTGAATTTTCCTGGAAAGTTTTAATCTACCTCTAAATCTATAAAATAAAAGTTTATTTTGAAAGTCACTGCTCTCATCTCTCTCACATCCAGATTGGGGACTAATCTGTACAATCGTTACAGAGGAAAAATGACTATAATAGAGGAGGTATGAGACAGAGCAGACTGAGCAATCTTTTGTACAACGTACGTTTTTTCTCCTAGTGTAGTTCTGACTTTGCTTTGCGCTCTAAGCTGTGCCGTACAAGTTTGCTTGAGACCTTATGGTAAATAGGGAAAGACAAAGATTGTGTTTAACACTTATTCTTGTTGACTGTGTTAGTCGCAAGTTGCTAAACCTCTTTGTCTTAGTCATAGAGGATGAAATCCTGGAGCAGCCCTCACTTCAGAAAGAAAAGTAATCTTAAGTCATTGAGGTGAACCCTGAATTTCGTGAGACGCGACTCTTGTTTTGGTTTGTAGAGCTGTGCTGGAATTGAAAAGACTCTTGGTACAATATAGGCCTGAATAACAGCTTTGAGATTTGGCCCCTAGGAATTTCCTGTTTAAAGAATGCTGGGCTTGGCCATGAAGTTCATATATGCAACGCACACAACGCCAGATGCATTTACTCTCTTTTCAAAGCTGAGGGAACTGAAGGCACTTCTGGATTTTAGCAGGATCTGCAGAAGCTCTGACAGCTGATAGATACTAATGTTGTATCCATAGCTTGTGAGTTGCCATAATAACATACACAGTACTGCATAGCAATCAAGTATAATCTGTAGCTTTACTTAGGATAGCTGGAGTTTAAATATAACTCTTAGTACAAAACATTTTTTTTTTTTCTGCTTTTTTGATTTATTTCCTACATACGTAATTTTCAGGATATGGAGCAGCAAAGCATGATTTAAAATGTTAATTTGGAAATAAGTGTGTAAGCTTCCTGTGGTTCTTTGAAATAAAGTAAAATGAGTACATGATCGCAGGATAATTTTTACCCCTCTAAAACTGGTTGATCCTGAGGTGTTGCAGAAGCTGTGTCAGAATCGTCACCTGACTATCTATTCTTAAAACAAAGCTTTGATCCAATTACAATGTGCCAGACATTTAAAAGCACATCTGATATAGCCCTGAATCCAATAAACATTTAAGCAGAATTTACCAAAAACCCCAACAAAACCACCTAGGAGAAACTGTCACCCAACTGGATGCTTCAGCCCCTGGGACAGGAGGAGCTAATGGCCAAAGGCTCAGCACAGAGGGATTCAGGCAGAACTTGGATTGTTTCTCTTTTGTATGGAATCTCACAACCTTTCCACTTACCTTGGAGGTATCAGATGTACAAAGTTCCCTCAAAATACATGGCAGATGCTGTTTTGCACCTGCAGTGTATTATAGGATAGGGCAACTGTTTCTGTTGAATTATTCCAGGCTGATTGGTGGGGGTTTTTAGGAGTTGAGCAGCCCCCCTGTAGCTTTGTATGGTTCATGTTTCTAGTACTAGTGGCTTTTTTACACAACCAGCTTTGTGTCTGTCTTGTGATTGTTTCCCTAATCTGTTTATAAGAATATTAAAGGGCTCAAGTAAGATCTCACAAAAACCAGTGTTTGTGTGTGTATACATAAAGTACATGCATACGCTATCTTCTCCTTATGGATATATCTCATTAGTCAACAGAAGAAATTAGATTAATGTTGCTTTTGTTCTTATTGGCAATCACCATTTCTCAACCCATTGCACGCTTTAGGCTTGTGGTGCCTGCTGGTGTTTGGTGCAACAGTTTCTGAGCGGTTCACAGCTGGCCTCCTACCTGAATAAGTTAAAATAAAACACGTGGTAATGGTCTGACATGTATGATTACATTACTTTTAGGGTTCCTGGTGGCCTTTTCAGTTCAAGACTTCAGAAATGACTGTTGTAGATCTGTTTACAAATTGCTTCGTCATCTATGTGATACACAGATAGATATTAACAGGTCATAGTTCCTGCTGTCCTCCAATGCTGTTACTTTTCTACTCCCTAGATCTTCTCCTGCCTTTTCTCACCTTTAGGCTTTGCACTCTTTGTTCTCTTTTGAGCTTTTGGTGGAGACATTTGAAATTGTTGAAGCTTTCTAAAGAAAACTCAGTCAATCCCTGCTGGCTAGAATTAATCTTGTCTAAATATTATTAAGGTGTTCTGGCTGCTATTCCTTCTCCCCTTAAGTATCTTAACGGGTTTAAGCATATTTTCACAGTTAACACTCTGTAGTAGGAGGAGGAAAGCTCCATCTCCATTGGGCTGTGGTAATGGTGGGATCAGCTATAGTTTGTGATAAAAGGCAGGTGTAGTTTCCTACTAGCTGGAGATATTTCAGGGCTGTGAGCCCTTACAGATGATCATATTGCTCAGCGCCACCTCCTTTTCTGCATTTCCTCTTGACTAACTTGGGTGGCTTCTTGCCTGACATTTTTTGTCTGAATTGCTGTCTTTGACACTAATTACTTCTGATGTGCTCTGCAGAGAGTGTTGGGTCCTAATTGAGAATTTTGGATTTCACTAGACACCCGTCAGTTTTTAAGCACAGGGCTGAAGATGAACTTACTTACTGTTGAGTCAGGCAGCCTTGAAAACTATACCATCATCGGACTAAAAGTTTTCCACTATGTTTGTGCTTGAACTGGCAAAACCTCATGACTACTCAAAAAAAGAAAAAAAATTGCTCTTACCCAACTGCAGGATGATAAAGCACTCTGTTTAACAATTAATCTCTTTGAGCTAAGCTGGGTTTACTTTTCCTGACAGTATCTCCTCCCAGAGTTTTACTGAGGCCTTGTCCATGCTTGCAAACTTTGCTAACGCTGTCTGGGAGCTTTAAAAAATAACAAAAACAACAATAAAAAAAAAATCCAGGAACTATGCTGGGTAAATTTGGATTCAGAGACGGTGGCTGAAAACTCCTTTTGCCACTAGTGCTTGCTTTGTTCAAGCAGTGATATACATAGGGAAAGGGACCATTTAGTAGGTGTCGGCTTTACCTCCACTGAAAGGATTTGATGGCAGACAGATAGGAGCTCTGCTTAAACTGTCTGCATGTGAAGTATGGATTATGCAGGGCTTCAAAATGGATCTACTAACTTGGCTGAGAAAGGCCTCTTCCTTCCCCCCAAGGGGGCACATTCAGGGTATGATTACAAATAACAAAATGACAGCCCTGCACTGGATGTAACGCACCACAGGTCATGCTCATACACTCCACAAGCAAAAACAACTGGAAGCAGGAGCACAGTAAAAGAGAAAAGGGGAAAAAGTCAGTTCCTTAACTTTTATTGCACCTTCAAATGATTTTTTGTAGGCACACAGTAATATTGGCACCAGGATTCCTTGTTCCTACAGTTGTCATCAAATACATAGGGATGTACTGAAAACATATGAAGTGAGAGACTTTTTAAACTGAGTCCATTTTCTCAACCCTGTTAAAATGCGAGAAGAAAAAGAAATAAAGGGGGAATGGAGAATTAAAGAAAGGAAATGAGGAACAAATAGAAAATTGCAGAGAACATGAAGGATAAATGACAATGGAAGTGGGATGATATTAGAGATGGGTAGAATGAATGACTGAGAAGGTCCACATCAGTATTTTATACATTCTTCACAGTGAATGAAGGGTTTCATTGAGTACTGCACCCTCCTCCAGGGCTATATGCTACTAAGTATTATAATTCTCTCTTGGTTTTGTCCCCCTTTCCCTCATAGGAGAAAAGCAATGAAATACAGTTTTCTGGCAAAATCTTCAGGATGACTCTGAATAAAATATTTGCTTTTGTTCTTTTTTCCTGTCCAGATTTTAGCAACGTGAGACCTCTTTGCTGTGAATGTCAGACATGGGTAGCTGAGTCATACTGAATAAAAGGGAAGTACAGTTGACCTGCCATTGTTAGAGTGCCCTCATCACAGCTGTTTTTCTTACTCATATGAGGTCTTTTCTTCTTTGCACTACTAGTCTAGGTCTGTCCACTTAATTGTGTTGAAAACTAGTCCCTTTCTCTAAACCATCTAAACATTCACGGTGCAGAAAACTACAAGTAGACTAAAAGCTTAGATGCAGATCTGAAAAGGTACAAAATGTCCCACTTCTACTTACATAAATTTCACTGGGGACCAGAGCCCTATTGTGGACTGTAGAAGCAGCATCAGTGAATGCTGAATTGGCATCATCCTACACCTGAATAATCCTCAGTGGCTGAGGACAGTGATAAATACGTTCTGTCTCTTTTCTGCCCACTCGCACAGTCCCAGGTCCTAGGGACCAATAACTGTCACAGTGGGATCCAAAAAGGGAGGGAGAGGACTTCACAGGTAGATCCCTCCCTATGTTGCCCACATTTCTCACAAGTCCCACAGTGAGATCCTCTTGCCATTAATTCTGGAGAGACGTGTTGATGCTTATAGGTGTCTGTCCCTAAGAAATTTATTGTTAATGATAAAGAGCATCCACTATAGTGAACTATCCAGATATGCTGTATCTACAGCATTTGAAGAAAACAATTCTTGCTTATTCATGTGATGCCAGCATGTGTAATTTATGTACAGCTGGCTGGAAGGAGTTGAGGAAGACCACAGGTAGGCAATATAAACCTGAATGTTACTTGTGTGCAGTTCACCACGTAGCAGTGCCTGTAAAATATCAGGTAGACAGAAAAACTGGCCCCCTGAAAGAAACAGAGTATGGCAGAGAAAGATGAGTCATGTTGTTGCTAGACAATACTATTCAGTTTGGTTTTCCTCCCACTAACAATTGGAGATTTGGTTCAAAATTCAAAAAGTGCTGTGAGAGATTAGGATGAGATGTTATATAAGAAAAGAATTATTAGAATGATATTTTCAGGCTAGCAATCTTATCTTTTGGGGCGCAACATTGCGTATGCTTTGCAACAAAATGGTAATGAATGTAAACTGTTGACTCAATTTTTAGAAGCTTTTTTTGTTCATGCTTTGTAAACCATTTAATTCCCACCCTCCCACCTGCCTTTCCCAAAGACTTCATGGGTGCAATGGTGTAAAATTAGGTGCTGAATCTTTGGAGGGAAACTACAGGAAATGGATTATATGCTTTCAGGCTGGACTTTCAAAACACTTCCCCAGCAGATCATATTTATTCTGTGTTGGATATTCAAACGGGAAATAGTAAATTATGTTGTTGTGTCCCATGGCTGAGGAACAAACCAAATTGAATTGAATGCATTATGCTGGAGCAGGGAGTGCAGTATTTCTCTGGGGTGGGCTGTGGCTGAAGTTGTTCACTTTGTCCTAGATTCTGGAGTGAATGTCCAGAGAGATGATTTCACATAGCTCTATAATAAACGACATTTGGAAGAAGCTCCTTCAGGAATGCTAAAAATATCTTGCTCTATTTAGCCTTTTTTCGTGTTCTAAACAGGTCAGAGGGCTTGACAAGGAAGAATTTTGGGGGGAAAAAAAAAAAAATGGGGGGTGTGCATCCTTGCATCTGTATTAGGGATATAGGAAATTACTGCCAAGAAGAATTCCTAGACCTTCAGCTGTAATAGCATCTTCAGCTCTGTATTTAGAGTAGCCTTTGTTCTTTCCTCAAGTAGGCATGCTAAGGACAAGATTGATCCCTGTCTCATGTTTTTCCATGCATTAGTAACAACTTATTGATTCATAATGTATTTTCCTTCCATATAACATGACAGTGTGTGGATATACTGAATCATTGCATCATTATCAGGAAGGAGTAGGGGTTCAAGGTATGTTATTTCTGACCTTCTGCCTCTCAATGCAAAAGGCTGCTGTAACTACAGATTCTGGTCAGATTTCGGAGATCATATGGGAAGAAAGTATTTATTCCTCCTTTGAAATAACAGATGATATGTGAACACTGGCATACAGATCAATGTGGACTCTCTTAGTACCTGCACAAGAGGTCAGGCTGTAAGTGAACATTAAGTTCACTGCAAGGCACATGTACAAGGTGGGGGTTTTGATGGCATAAGGGAGTGGGTATCCTGGGAGTTGGAGGCCTGTACATCTGTCCTCTCAGCATGTAAACTTATCTCCTCTCTCTAATTTTCTTTTCTTTTTTAAAAAAAATTAGAATCTCTCAATTGTTTGATATTTCCCATTTTTCTGCATGTGCTTTGACTTAGAAATATGCAAACCAGTTTTTCTTTGATAAGAATCCTCAAGACAATTTTTTTATGCATCTCAGTTTCTCGATCTTTATGCTGTGTCTGGAAGCAGATTCATAGGCTTTTGCTGTAGTTTAACCCAAGCCAGCAACTAAGCACCACACAGCTGCTCACTCACTTCCCCCGCGGTGGGATGGGGGAGAAAATCGGAAGGGTAAAAGTGAGAAAACTCATGGGTTGAGATAAAGACAAATGCCATAACTCCGAACATTCCCTCCTTCCTTCTTCCCAGCTTTATATGGTATGGAATATCCCTTTGGTCAGTTGGGGTCAGCTGTCCCAGCTGTGTGCCCTACCAACTTCTTGTGCACCCTCAGCCTCCTCGCTGGTGGGGTGGTGTGAGAAGCAGAAAAGGCCTTGGCTCTTACACTCAGCAATAATGAAAACATCTATGCATTATCAATGCTGTTTTCAGCACAGAAGCAAAACATAGCCCCATACTAGCTACTATGAAGAAAATTAACTCTATCCAAGCCAAAACCAGTACAGTTTTGAAGACAGAGAGGACTGCTGGGATCACCTCATCAGATCTCTTATGTAAGACTTCCTTGAATTATTTCTGTCTGGAACTAGAGGAAGTCTTTCAAAAACAATGAAGGCAAAAATCTTCCAGTCTTGATTTTAAGTAGAGATTTCCTTTATTAAAAATAAAAAAAAGTTTCTTTGATTTGTTGAGTTTTGGAGAGTCATGTGTAATCCATAGCATTTTAAGGCAGTTCTGATTGTTCATATTTTTAAATTATAACCTTGCTAACAAATTTGTTTCATGAACAATAGGGTTAGGAGAGTCAGCATTTGCTATGGATATGTAACCTTTCAACACCTTTTGCTCTTCCTTTCTCCCTAGTTACTCCCAGATACCCTGGCTGAGCCAGGGACTACTGCACCATGCTAATTCAGAAGAGTTTATGTGTTGACTGCCCTGACATCAAATGGACTTGCTGCTGCTGTTTTCTGCCTGCTTTTCCTCAAGTGGAGAGCACAAAGTGAAATCTCTTAGCCATTGATCTTTGAGATTTCTATCCAGCTTCTAAACTTGAAATTGCCCAGACAATTCAAATCTGACTGGGGAGAGGTACAGGCAGGAGGGGAACAGCCAGACTGGTGATGGTCACGTCTAAGCCCCATTGCCTTCCATGTCTAACTGATACCTGGTAAAATCTTAAAAGTTGGAAGTGTGAAAGATTCAACAGTTCTTTTATGGCTTTGAATTGAGCCCGCAGATTCAGATGTTCCCTAACTATATTTCATTGGAGGTGCAACTTTGCAGCTGGCTCCAGTTCATGGAGGATGTGAGCATGATTATCTTTGGGAAGCCTGAAGTTGAACTACGTGTATCAGGGTCTCTCTAACCATATTGTCCATGTCTTTGCCAATACAGTATGATTTTCTCTCTGGGCTTTTTCATGGCAAATGTAATATCCCATCTTCCAAATTTTGTTTCCAAAAGCTAAATGTGTTGTATCATTTCATTTACAAAATCTAATATAATTTGAGAATTCAGTACCACATAGTCATGATAGACATAGAATTTCACAGACATTAAGATGTTTTATGGCTTTTGGATTTGCTGAGAACTATAATTGTAAGAGGCACCAGCCATTAATGAGCATGAAAATTAAACTGCTGCTACGCTGCGGGAAGGAGAAATTATTCCTCCAGGTCATGGGTGAAGTGATGAAGCAACAAACTGAAAGGAGTTGACAGCATACTGCCCACTGGCAATTACTTTTGGACTGTGGCTATAATGATTTTCCATATGTTACTAAAAAGACCTTCCGTCTTTATTATAGACAGAACCAGCAATAATAATAAGAATTCATCCCATTACTGAAGGTAGAGTCTATTTGGGCAGTTATCAACATTAATTTAAATTCCTCTGCTGGAGATTTAAACTGGCACAGGCAACTATTACAGAGGTTATAAGTGAGCTGCATTTCTGTTGTCCTAAGGTGGCTATCCAGTCCGTTGAGTTGCGTGTGTACACACTATTTTTACAGTACTGTCTATTGTTGCCCGTGTTGATGATCCAGAGCACTTCTGCCCAAAGGAAACAGGCTCTAGGAATGAAAGCTATTTCATGAGTCTTTGCCTTTTTCACACACAAAAATAAAAGTAATAATAGCCTTGGCTGGCTTATACAAGGGACCATTAAAATAATCCAATAGAGAACATTGAACTCGCATGTTGGAAACCCAGTTATGAATGGAAATTTGATTAAAAAATAGTTGCTGTCATGTCCAAATTAGCAGAAGGCAAATGAATGTTTCTGTCACTGCTGTTAGATGAAATAGCATATTTGAAGAACTGCCATTTAATCCAGTGACAGGGAGACAGCCACATTAAAAAGAAACAAGTACTGTCATCCTCTTTCTGGCATTGACTTTAAAGTCAATTTTGTGAGTTGTCCTGTGGCTTGAAAGGAAATGTGATGACATTGAGTTTACGTGAAGATGCCATTCTGGATTGGGTCCTATGTACATGCAGGTAAGCCATGCTATATGAGTAATAAGATATGTGGAAGGATGTGTTATGTTCTGAAGCATACATGGCAAACTTATTGATCTCACTTTGTAGAGATCCAATATATGTTATCCTAAGGAGGAGGAGTTTGTGTTCTGTGAATTTTGGATTCCAACTTTCTTTTGAAATTGAAGTAATATATGAAGCTGCTATCCTGGTTTGAGATCAGATTCATGAGAATCACTATGACTGTAAACAAGTTGACTTTTTTTGTATCTAGGAACTAGCTATATTGGTTTAAGGCACTAGCATCCCTAATGCTTCAGCAGTTGCAACCTGCAGTGTGCATAGTTCTTCCCTGGCACACAAAAAGAAACTGTCTGAATTTGCTTGCAGCAATGCTCTAGTGGGTCTTAGGTCAGTAATTGCCAGCATACAGATGGTGATGAGCACCACAAGATGCTTCCATTTTTAGCTTGCCCAGCTCTTGACAAAATTAATACCTTTGTACAGCTTAAGCAAACCTGGATTTCTCTTTGAAATCTGTAACTGAGCTAGATCATTAGAAATTCAGGCTCAGCAGGTTTGACTTTCACGTTGCTATTAAAATACTTCTGTAATTTACGAAACTTCTTTTTTTTTTTTTTTTTTTTTTTGCATGAGCAGCAGTAACCATAATGTTGCTCCTTCCCTGTGCTTGCACAGGTGTTTGGGTGGTTTGGTTTTCAGATCCTGTTTGCCACATACAAGTGTGATGGTGCAGTTTGCACTAAACAGTGTGAAGGTGTGTATGAGTGGCCAAGAGCAGAGATGGCTTAAGATGACTTGTGCAGTATTGTTGCTGAATGTGTAACCACAAGCTCAAGTTCATGCTGCTGCTAGTAACAAGACCAATTCAGAGGCTCTGGTTTCTCCCAGGGTGGTGGCTATGGGAGGGAAGGCTAAAAACAGCTAAAAGGTATTGATAGCTTAATACCTTGAATTTGCTGCAGTTATGACTCCAGTTTACATGACACTCTCATAAGGAAAGTGAGGGAAACAGAAGATGAGATTCTTCCAGACAGTGACAAACTAATTGGAAGGAGAATGTTATCAATGATCCTTTGTCATAACAGCGTGCCCCTGAGAGGGGCTCTGTGGAGGTCTCTCTGGAGCTTGGATTTGTTGAAAATTTATACCATCTAGAAGATCCATTTTAAGTTTGTTGATAACACCAAAACTGAACGTGCTGAGGAATGGCTAAAATTTGAAGAGAAATTGAAGAAACAGTCTGAAGAAATGGGATGTCGTTCAGTAGGAGTAAGAGCAGAGGAGGGATGACTTGAACAGGCAGCAGTACAGATGCAGGACAGAGAGTAATGTAGATAGCCGTTCTGTAGAAAAGAGCCTGGTGCTGTCATGGCTAAGCAGCTGAACAGGAACTGACAGTGTTGTGTGATTGCAAAGAGGAAAAAAAGCAGGTGCTATAGAAGTGTGTAAAAAGACACAGCTTTGCAAGCTGCAGAAAAGGATCCTTCTGATCTCACATTACCCTCCTGGGCTTAAGTTTTGGATGCAGGTACAGATCAGTTGGGGAGAAGAACTAAAATAGAGGCTTAAGGGATTAAAAAAGATCTGCATGGAAAGACTGAAATCAGGCTTTCTTAACCTACATGAGAGAATGAGAGAGGAAATCAGAGTTTTGAAGTAGGTACTAAGCAGCTCCAAAGAGGAAGGGATCAATCTGATAACTATGTCCCTGGTAGTTAGGAGAGGAAGTTAATGGGCATAAACTATCACAAGAAAGGCTCAAGTCAGTTTTTCTACTGGTAAAGATAGATGGTAAAGCAGTGGTAAAAGTTGCCTGGGGAAGCTGTAAAGGACCTCCAGTGATAGAAATCCCAATAGACCAGATAACCATCAGGCAGGAAAGACATAGGTAGAGTTCATCTTGCCTTGGGGCAGTGGAATAACCTGAATGACCTTTTGGAGACTTTTGCAGGCTAATTTTTCTATTAATCTATAACCAGTTGCCCACACTTGTTGAGTAGCAGTGTTATTGCACAACGAAACTCCAGAAAAAATACTGCTTCATGTGCATTCAGTCCAGACATAAACTACTACTTTACCCAACTTAGAGCTGATATGCTCAGTGTATGATGACTTGCTGGCAATGTCCAGAAGCTGTGGTCATTGGCACCATGTTTTCACTTGAGAAAAACAATGGCATTACATACAGGGAAGCAGAGAAGCAAAATTTTAATAAAATGCTTTTTTCGAGACCAAATGGATCAAAAATGAATTTGTTACTTTTTAAAATCCTTATAAAAATGTCATTCAGCTTTAAGAGTTAACCTGGGAAAAATATCTGTATCCACAAATACTTGTTTACTTTGTCATTTATGTGTCGCCACTTTATAAAGCTAATAACATGTCAAGCCAACTGTAATCCTGTTTGAATTTGGGGTGAAGGGTGTTAAATAGACTGAGAATTGTCACAAATACTTGATTCTTGACCTGGGCCAAACAGATTTAATTTGAAGGATTGTCTGGTATATACATTATACCTTTGCGAAGCACGTATTTGTGGCATCCATCTAGGGTAACCTCTGTGTGGAGGCCTGATGCTAATCTGAATAATAATGGGATGCAATCTGACATGCAGTATTTATTACTGAACCTGCAGCTTAGTTGATGTCAAGGCTGGTGTTCCCTGCAATATTGTTTCCAGAAAAATGGTGGGGGATGATGGAGTGGTTAGACACAGAAGAAAACAGTGCATATGTGCTGTTTCCATCTTAAAATGAAGAGGCATATAATACTAGGAGAGAAAGAACTGGTGAATGCTATATGATGCATTCAAAGGGATTCCAAGTAAAGCATCTGAATCTTTCATAAGCCAAGCCATGTCTCTTGAGCTTCTGCCATATTCCCCACAGTTTCCATCTATGCAGAACAAAGTTGCCCAGTTATAGTGCTTGCAGCAAATTTCTGTCACTTATTTCAGCAAAGCTTTGTATTCAGGGTAAAGGTAGATTTACCATACCAAACTGTGAGTACGATTCCCTGTGATATTCCAAATCATGAAGGCATCAAGTGCTGGAAGGAAAAGGGCTTGTACTGAAAGCTGGTGTTTGTGGTGGTGTATGTGCTGTGAAAGACAGTTTGCTGGAATACAGTTGCTCCTTCGTGGACTCTCCCATATTTTTTTAGGGAGACTGACCTTCTTATCTCTTGATCTCTTTTAAATATCTGCAGATTTATAGGAAGAATGAAGGATATTGTACTCTTTTGAGATATACTGTGTCTTTTCTTTCATATGTCTGAAGTCCCTACATTCAGAGGAAAGACAAAACTGTATAGGCTGATCAGAGAATAGCTCATAGCTTAGTATGTGTATCCTTAGCCTGCAAGCTGCACGTCACTGGATATCCCTAGCCTTACACTAGAAACCACAGTGTCTTTTTCAGAATACAGGCAGATTTGTGCAAACCTAATGCTCATTTATCTTGTGGCTGCCTAATAATTCTAGAGTATTTTCTAAGGCAATGCCAACATTTAGCTAGTTTAATGAGTTTAAATGAGCAAACAGATCCATCTTTTAGAGCTGGCAGAACAAGACTGCATAGGAAACTGCTGATGCTGTTGAAATAGCAAAGATGCCTGATATGCCTTGTGCAAGAGTCCAAAAATGTTACATGAGAAAGCTGCTATCACTAGACCTCAAAAGAAAAAGATAGTTACCATGCTGACTTTATGAGGCGAGTCTATTCTTGCAATGACAGCTGCAGGAAACCATGGTGAGGCTTTCCTCATCTCTTCAGATAGTCTCCTGACCCCTCAGTTGGAGTTTGTTTGCTCCTGTCTGTTGGGGAAAAGAAATTTTTGTAGCAGGAAAGTGTACGGTTTAGAGTGCACTGGTGGTATACGAAGTGCTACAAAACAGCCTGTGCACTCAATGTAGTCTGAAGCCACATGCTGTCTCCTGCCTTGCACTGAGCAAAAGCACATGGTGTGTAATACTGGTGGTGAGAAAATTATACTTGCAAATAGTCACAAACTAGCACTGCACCTTCCTCCCCACCAAAGCTATTTGAGCTGATGGATTTCGTCTAGAGGACGGTAATGGTCAGACAAATGTGTAAAGGACCAGACCCTTAGCCATAATCAGCAATTTTAAAGCTCGAGCTTCTGCTCTTCTTAGCAGAAGAATCAGGCCTTCTAATAAGGCATCTTTTTCTGGAATAGATATCATAAGTTTTGTTATTGAACAAAATTCCCATGGAGAACAGTAAGAGGATCTGCCTCAGGGGTGACCCATCTGCCTGACCCTGTGAGCAGTGTATTTCTTATATGATGAAAGACACAAGACCCACACCATCATTAGGGAACCAGAGGCATTTGAAAAGTGGGAGACAACAGGGCTCAAAGCTTCTGCAGAGCCTGCTCAGGTGTACTGGAGTCCTAGCATCGCTGGAGGAGTGGTGGCTCTGGGTCACCTAAAGCTGGGAATTGAGGTTGTACTGCAGCTTCTGCATCAGGAAGGTGTTGCCCCTACACAGAATTCCTGCTTGAACTGCTTGGAAACCACAGGCTGTGGCTGCCTCTGTTGTGATTTGCTGAAGCTTTAGAGAGTAGCTTTTTCCGCTGACCTTAGATCTATAGATCTCTCTGCCATTTCTGTTCTTTCTTTACTTATTGCCTTCATCGTATAAGAAATCTTATTTTTTCTTCTCATGCATGTGGGTGAAAACTCTGTGGATGAGACTTGGACACCTCTCTTCAAACAGAGCAGTGTTTTTTGATGGGGTTTTTAGATACTTCTGAAATGAGTGGAAGAGCTTAAGGCTGTTGAGCCTGAGTAAGATTTTGAAAGTCTGCTCTTTAAAGCTTTGTGATCCAGTTTATTTCCATCGTCAGTCCTAGCGCAGTTGCCAAGAGGGCTTGAAATTCAGGGGGAAGTTCCCTATGGTTCTTATGCTACTGTCATTATCTAATACCAGCCTTTATTGCTTTCCTCTGAATCTTGCTTACTTGATGAACTGCATGATTAGACCTATGTGGGCATCTTATATTTCATAACGAAACACACAAAGGGGGTAGAATTGAGCAATAATAAATATAGCTGAGCAAGATTTTAAATGGACAGCACATGTTATCTACTTTAGAGATTTGTGTTGTTCTGAGCCTTTGGCAGATGCACCAGAAACTATTGCAAGTTTGTGTACCCCACTGTGATACAGGGAAATAAGCTGGGAACATTTTTCTAATTGTACCAGTGCAGTAGTCAATAGTTGATATGTACATCTAATATTGAACTGGAAGAGAAAAACAGTTTTGTAACTTGTTCAGTAGGCACTTGATGCAAAGCACTCTTGAAATCTAAATGGAGATCAGCAGTTTTTGAGATGTGCCTGACCATATTGCGAATAGCTTACGTAAAATGTGGGTTTTTAAAAGCTGTTACCCAGCTGCAGAATAGAGTTTGTGAGTCTTGTTTATTCTCTATGTGGCTTTTCTGGCAAAGTGAAGAATTAGACTTGTATCTAAAGCCTCATTAATAAAGCATGGTTATATTATTATTTTATTATCTAATTGTCAGTAGATGCCAATAGTCAGGAAAAATTAATAACTATTTGGGAAAAAAAATCCAAGTCATGGGAGGTTCCGCATAAATATGAGGAAAAACTTCTTTACGGTGAGGGTGACCGAACACTGGAACAGGCTGCCCAGAGAGGTTGTGGAGTCTCCTTCTCTGGAGACATTCAAAACCCGCCTGGACGCGTTCCTGTGTGATATGGTCTAGGCAATCCTGCTCCGGCAGGGGGATTGGACTAGATGATCTTTCGAGGTCCCTTCCAATCCCTAACATTCTGTGATTCTGTGATACATTTTGAGCTCCAACTGAGGGTCCTGGATGTTCAGTGGAACAAAACAAAAAGCATCTCCTCAGATACACACTATCCCTCTTCACTTTGTCCTTCTCCTGCATCTCCCTTCCTTCCACAAAAGGAAAGAAGTAGCGATATTTTCTGTGAAAATGAAACATTTCCTTCAAGACTTTGTGAGACTTCTAGTTGATCAATGTGAAGACAGATGAACATTCATATGGCACCATTCCTGCTAAACTTGATGCATTTGGGTAGTTCTATTGATCTCTATGGGACTATTCCTGTGCTGTATTTTTCGTTCAGTACTTACCAGTTTGTTCACTTATAGTTTGGAAAGCTATTATAATTGCTACAGGAGAGTCAGAAGGGCAGAGGCAGTATCTGAAGCTAAGAAACAAGTCAACACAAATTCTTAAAAAGGCTTTTCAGAATAAATGTAGAAGACTGGAGCACCTATGGCTGTGCGTCTGCAGTGATGAGGGATTTAATTGGTGCTTTTCAAGCTTTTTACATTTCAATAATAGCAATAGTCGTGAGTGGATATTGCTGTGGTGTGACACAGGACACAACCAGTGCTAAACCTATCCCTGATATCACCATAGTGTAGGGCAGCACAGTTTTAACTTGCACCCCAGAATTCATCAAGCTGAAACAATTGTGGGGCTGCTCACAGGCTGTAAGTTCAGAGCACAGAAAAAGACATTTCAGTATATATAAAGATAATTCAACACAATCTGTCATCTAGGCTTTTCTGTTTATTAAAAGGAGAGTGCTGGGAATAATTATCTCCAAGTTTGGAGAAGCATAATGAAAAGTCTGAGCAAGATCTTCACTTTATTTAAACTTAAGTTATTTTTCTCTGCACTGCTGGTGATTTATCTAAAACACATCACCGCTCACTGGATTCTTGTGGATGAGAATAAAGTTGATAAACTTGTAGATTAGTGATTTTATATCTATAATGATGTATGCACGTGCACATAAACATATACAGACACCATTGAGACAAGTTTCATGCAGCTAGTTCTGCAAATAATCTGCATGGAGATTTCATTTCTCACTCTGCTATAGTTACCAGACTATGTCAGATTTGTCAGGTTGCTGTTTACTGATGAACACTTTGTTGTGACATCCAGATTTATAGTTCTGATCCTTTCATTTTCAAATGTTGCCCACAGCCAAACTAAAGACTAAGAAGCTACACAGCTGCTTATATTCAAATGTTTTGCTGGAGTGGAAAGCCTACCTTTCCTACCCTGTCTTAGAAAGATCCTGAAGCGTCGTAATGATGGCACTCGGCCACTTTCATGTTGCAAAAGGTATGCCATGCCACTGTGTATGTTGCTAACATTACAGTATTAAAATCATTTTGGCAAATCTCTGCCTCCTCTGTAATTAATTCTCTGTGAAGGTGTGGATTTACTGAGTTTCTGTCAGCTTCTTGTGTTGCAGTTGGAGGTGGTGGAGTGTGCCTCTGCCATGTGGTGTGATTGCAGCTACCCGGCTGCTCCAGTCAAATATGGACTGCATTTGCTCTTACCTAACATAAAATATAGCAATGTGCTTTTTGTGTCTCTCTCTTGAATCTCAACTCTTCAGCAGGAATTGAAAACAAGTCCTGCATCTGATTACCTCTTCCCCAATACCTGTACTCTGAGAGTGCCGTGGAAAGTTATGAGCAGGAGAGCCTTTGGGATAGTGAGGGGAGAGTTATGGATTTCGGGGACCAAAAGAAAAGGGAGCTCGGGGATAAACTTCCTCTCTGTGCCTCTGGCGAACATGAAAAATGTTGCACTCTTGCAGAAACATGGTTTTCTTTTTACCCATAACCTGTGGGTTATACATGTGATAACACTATATGTAATATTTCCAAATTGCATGTGCTTAGGTTAGTTGCAAAAGATCAAGGTAATAACAAGGCTCATGTGGAACTTGTTTATTTGAACCTGATATCATCAAGATGCTTACAGGACTTCATTAATGATGGGTGGCTGAATGACCCTGACTTCTGTGGATACCAAGGACTCAGTCCAGTTCTTGCGCTTTCTGCTGTGAATCTTGACAATAGGGATTACAGCTGGAACAGGTTATGAGGCTTTCTGTAATACAAGCCCTAGTCCTGTTAGAGTGATGTGGAGAGGACTTGCTTTTGTAAGACCCTTCTTGTACTTTTCCTTCAATTCAGTTCTTGAACGTGAGGTCACAGTCTGTTCCTCTGCATTTCACTCACTGACATGATCAATGCAATACCGAAAATTTTTGTTTCAATGGAGTTGCTTGTGTGATTCTTTACAAAATCAGGGCTCTAAAGTTTGGTTGCCTGTTCTCCAAAACTGGATTTTTTTGTTTCAAAGCAAGATAAATGAGTAGGTCCACAGATGCAGACCTGAATGATGCTGGAAAGACATTTACAACAAAGATGATTGTCAGGATCAAAACAACAAAAGGCTAAATTTAAATCTGCATTACTTTATTCAAGTGGGTTTTGAAATATTTACCAGCAGTTTTGAAATGTTGCCAACGGGCTGTTCAAAATAATAACAAACAATGATTTCTCACTTAGAGTTCATATAAATAATCACAAAAAGAAACCCCTCAACTTTCCAGCCTTTCATTTTTCCCCTCATGATACAAACCTACTATCTGCTTTGTCACCAATAACTGCATTTCCCCCCTTTATTCATTGTGCTGTTTCTCATTAATGATCTCTTGCTGGCTGCAGTCTTCTATTTTGAGAAAACGAAGAACTTTCAAGAGAATTGTTTTATTAAATGTATGTAAAAGTGTGGTAGGTCAGGTCTGTGGTACGCCACCCTTGACAGTCTTTCTTGACACTTCCCTATGCGTTAAAAATAGAATTACTTGGTATTGTGGTAAGGAATGAGTGAGAGGATGAAGAGAGGAACTTTTATGAGGTGAAGTCAGGGACATGCCTGCTCAACATGACAGAAAATAGATGCCCATTCTAGATGCTTCGTGTTATGGAAATGGTTGTCAAGGCTGTGAAGTGACTTAGCTATGGCAGACAGGCGACTTAGAGCCATTTCCAAAGTACCTTGAAGGCATTCCTTAAAAAAAAAAAATAAAAGATGATGATGGATTTTGAAGATTTTTTTTTTTCTTACCTGTTTGCTGCCAAAAGAGTTGTGTAGATCTTGGCTGATGGCCTGTAGCTCTCGAAGAGACTGAGAGTGCCTATTAGGAAGATCACACCAAGTGCATAGTTTAAGCTTGCATATTTATCTTTTTTTTTTTTTTTTGACGTGTCATACATCCTGTACTTCTGGAGTCTATCAAATACAATTACAATAATGTAAAATGGCCTTCTGTGTTTTGTTTCTTATGATCATTTATGTACATAAAACATATGTGACTCTGGTTGACCAACAGTGCTTGTGATTTACTTATTCCCTACAAAAACAGAGGAAAATATGACAGCCAGGCTCCCCCAAGAAGACTTTACTAAAGCCTTTTGAAATGCCTAGTCAGTAAGCACCCATCTGGGGGCTGGAGTATGCGTTTATTGGGTGAATCCTGAACCTCTAGGACTTGCTGATTGAACTAGTTCATTAAAATTTGGATGCACTCTCTGCATCAGGACTTTGGCTCCCTTTGGCCACTTTACATTTGTCTCTGTCTTATGACTCTCAAACAGTCTGCTCAGCCTGTCTGCTCTTGAACTTGCGTTGAGAAACTCTAGGTGGCATTGCCAAGTGTCCACTAACTCAAGGAAGTTATTTGGTTTTGATTGTCTCTATGACATGCTGTGAACATAGAAAAAGAAAATTGAGCTGGGATTTTGAGATACTTAGAAGTTTAAGGAAACACTCTGCAGATTTATTGAAACAATTTAGAAAAACAGCAGCTGCTGACAGTGTCCCTTTACTTGATACCACAATTGACAAAATCACATGCATTTAATTCAGGGTGTGATCTAAATGGGATTACAGGAGGTCACTCTGAGACTTTGTTTAGTTTCAGAACAGGGATCTCTGTTCTAGGGGTATTAACAATGTCCCGGTCAGTTCAGGTTGTATCTGTGAGGCTCACCTACCATCCTGCACAGAATAAAGAAGAGGGAAGAATTAGAGCAATTCCTTGTGCAAGGAAAGAAAGTTATCCACGAGGTGCCAAGAGACGAGCTGTTCAGAGCACATCTACCAGCTGTTGTTGAGATGATACAATAGAGAAGTGAATTGGGACAGGCGGTGACCCTGGCTTGGGTTTTAAATGGAATTTAGGCATTGTTTGAAAATTGCAAGGCCCAAGTGACTCCAGGGTCTGTCTGGTTTTGGAGCTGATTTATACTTCTGGGTGCAAAGAACATGTCTACACCATGCAAAAGGAGGTGGCAAAAAGATGTCTGAGTTAGCAGAGAAGGTGCTGGAAATGGAAAACTTGTAGCTGGATTAGTGTGGTGCTATAGCGAATGACGCAGGACCTGCTAAATTGCTGTACAGACGCAGCTGTGCGGGTCTTTGGGTGTAAATCGGTGGAGCTGGGCTGTGTGGAGGTCCCGCTTTGAGCTGGTGCAACCTCAGATGTTTTGAGCTGCAATGTGGCTATTGCTCTGGTTTTCCAAAATGTTTCTGAAAAATATTGTTCCTGTTCCTACATGGCTTAGACCTTGCAATACCATCAGAAGCAACTCTTGTGCATCTTATTAGCTGGGTCAAGTGATCTTTTCATTTGGGGAACTCAACCTTTTAACGTGTTGTTATCTTGGGGACCAAAATGAGTCAGAAAATATTTCTTAGCTGTGTAATTTTCTAAATAGTCCTTGTCATGGGGATTTTCTAACATTGTTCGCTTTTAAATGTAATCTGGCTGGTAGAGGCTATTCTATTCCAGGAATAAGTTACTCTCAAAAGACAGTGACTTAGTGTTTCCACCATTACCTTCGTATGGTGGAGGATAAAAGCTATATTTTCACCATAAAATGGGGAATTTTTTTTTTTCTCACATAAGAATATTGATCTTGAGATAACTAGCCCACTGTAAAACCAAAGCAAACCAGAAAATCATTCTTTTCCCTCTGCCAAAAAAAATCCCCTTCTATTCTTCCCCTCTTCCCCAGCAGTGTGATGACAGTTTATACGTCTGACTGTAATTATGCATACTGAGATAAAAATAAGCCACGCTTCTTCTCTGTTACTTATCTCAGTGTAAAATCCTATTTTGATATAACAAAAGATATATTTTACTGTTAATATTCTCTTCACTTACAGGAGAGCTTCTGGTCTTGCGGGGTGTGAGAGGGTGTTTTAGTGACTCTATATAAAGGGACATACTCAATACAGCAACATACAATTTTTGGGCAGCTATGGGATTGCCAACTAATGGGCAATCATATTGGCCTACAAAATAGCGTTTCCATCATTGAAGATCCCCGGAAGGCTGAATTCAACTGCAGTGATGTCAAAGCCCAGAATGACTCAATAAGGCCGAAGCAGCACATGGATGCAAACTGCTTTAGAAAGTAGTGCATGAAAATAGATGGCACCAGATGTTGATAGGAAGATGTAAGGAGATCCAAATGGGTAACTGCATGTGGAACCTACCTGAATGATACGCTCAGAGTATGTGCAAAGTGAGACTGGTGGGACTCTGGCTTTGGAGTTAATGGACCGCTTGAAGCAGATGATTGTGTGTGATTGGCTTTGCATGCAGAAGTAAATATGAATGAGAGGAAGGATGTTTAGATGGGAAATTGAGTTCACAGTCAAGCTTTATTGCTCACATGTAACCACTGTGCCTCAACTTCCCACTTACAGCATGGAACCAAGAGTGCCCCCCATCCCCCAGGTGAGGGTGAGAACAGATTTTACTCTGACAGGGCTTGTTAGAACAAGATCAAACCTTCTTTTAGATCAGTATTGTTATTATTTTACACAGCGTATTGCCCTCAGCCTTCACTTGTGCTCGTGAAATCTGTGTTGTTATTGCATTTGCCTCTGAAGTTTCATTTAAAATGTCTTCACAATTCAAAATGAAACTGTCAAATTTTTCCCCGTTTCACCTAGTTGTGACGTGAAACTGCACATTTCTCATGGCTCTTTAGATCACAAAGCTCTGCTTGAGGTTGGGCCCCAGTTGACTGAATAGTTATGCAAACATTAGCAGATTTTCCCTTGAGCTAAGTTTCACGTTTGCGATGAAACCTGAACTCAGGCAAATTTTGTGTGGTTTTCATTGCAAACATGTAGGCAATGCAAGAAAGCTGTGCGTTTTCCTGTCTGCCCTCTGGAATGATCTCATTTTTCATTTTTCTCAAGCCTCCTATGTTAATGCCATAGCAGAGTTGTCATGGATTTGCAGTTTAATATCTTCATGTTAGCCATTAGGTAGAGTGTTTGCTGTAATTTTGCAAGGCATTTTTAGTAATTTGGGCAATTAGAGTTCGACTGATGCTTTGCATATTAAGATTTTAGCCAAAGCATGAAAAAGTCTCCTTTTTCTTCTTGGCATAATCTGAAAACCCAAATGTACTTTTGTTTGTTTCTTTACAAGCATGTGTCATTTGAAACAGAAGGCCAGCTGATTAGTGTGAAAGTCTAGTCCCCTTCTGCCAGATTTTATATTTGGGCTGGAGTAGTGGGTGGCTGTTGTTTTTGTAGATTGGCAAGAAGTGTAATTACACAGAACCCTTCCACCCCCTTATGGCACACTTGGAGTGTTTAGTGCCATGCTTTTCAGTTCGCAGAAATCTGCCCTCCGTGCAGGAACCCTGCCAGCTCTGACCAGTGCTAATCGAACTTCTGCCACCAGCAATAATTATCAAGAGTTCTACCTCAAATTCCCCAGTTGTACAGTGTACGTAATATGCAAGGTCTAGGTCGTTCCTGCTTTTTTTTTTTCCATTGGAAAATGATTTTTGTTTTCTGCTCCATTTCAGTTCCTTTTTCAGCCAGTTAAGAAAAATTAATTGCTTATGCATATGAACAGCCTATGGGAAATCCTGCACCTTCCCCCCCACCTTCCCTCCCTCCATAAGCTCAAAAACGAGTACTTGTAAGCTAGTGCATGAGTTGGTAATTTTGATTTATTGAGCTGAGATACCTTTGCCTATGTGTTATTAGAGGCAAATTAGGAGTTCTTGTTGGTGCTAGTTTGCAACCCCAGTCACATAGCTTTGAACAGAAAACAGAGCAGCAAAGTTTGCAGCAGTCCCGAAGCTGCAGAAGCTGCGGCTGTTCTTGCCCTGTGCTCTGTCAAAGGCTCTCCCCATTCAACAGGGTTTGAAGAAAGCAGCGTGTGCCCTTAGTGACTTCCAGGCATCGTCTGATCTGTTAGCTTAGATTTCCAGTGGAAGTGATGCATTCACAGCGAAACACAGGCGTTCGCAATGAAGTGGGTAAGGTGCAGACAGTTTTCTTTTATGGGTCCTGCTGCGGTAAGGGAGTAACCTTGTGCAGAGTGATATGCTGGGAGGCTGAGATTACTGTCTGGCCCTTGTAAAACACTTAACTGAAATTACTGGTGAAGTACTATTTATCTAGCAGGACAGTTCATAGTGCATTAGTCTCTGAATTATTTTATCCCTTGCTAGCTAAGGATATATCATAAAAACACAGGAGCTGTGATTCTCCAAATCTGGCTGTTTGTGTCCTAGTACCCAGTGAGCAATGAATATCCAGTGCTTCCCAGCAAGAAAAACTCTTTATGAGCAACTCTTCATTGCACAATGCAGTGTAGAGGGTATAAATTAGACTTGGACTGTTGACGGGAATCAGTTTGTCTCCTGAAGCATAGTATTTAGAGACTTATTTAGATACAGAATGGCCCTATTCTTTTTATTTATAACAAACATAATATTATAACACTTAAATGTATTAAAGAGTTCTCATCCATTCAAGCCCGTGCACAGTAGCCTTCATTGGGGATTTTGTTGGTTATCCCTGTGCTCCCAGAGGCAGAAACGAGGCCATTTGGACTGGGAGCAAAACGAAGCTCACAGGGGGAGGTCCTTTACAAACTTACGGACGTTATTCTTGTTTTCTAATGCATAACAACCAAATACTGTTGTTTTGCTAGTATTATTTTGTTACCTCATCCCTCTTCCCCCCTTTTCCTCACACCTAAATGACCTTTCTCTGTCCACAGTCTTTCATGTGAATATGGATAGTCTTTGAGATGAACATCCGTCTGATGAAAGTAAAACAGAAGGCATCACAGTGACGAAGCTACAGGTTTAAAGTTACTTTAGAGCGTGCAACAAATAGATAAAACCATACAAATACATACATTTATGCTTGTTACAACTCTGTATGGATACGTGATTTTGTACACAAGCTTCTACCCAAACATTTGACACTGTACACTGGTTCATCAAACAGCAACAACCCCCTCCACCTCCTCACTCCCCGTATGTCTATGCAAGTGTTTAGGTGAATTAAATGGCGTGCAGTGTGAAGATAAGGGTTAGATGTAAGAAAATTATGTGAAACATTAATGGAAAATCTTGTTCATTGGTAGTCATGGAGAAAAGCACAGCAGGCAACCGTGTGCTACCTAGATACATGTAGAGCATGTACATACTTGGGCTGTAGCTGTTTAATGAGAACCTGATTATGCCTTTTTGTCCATCTGTCCTCCAGCTTGGCCATGCAGGCATGGAAGAAACTGTAACATGCAGAGGATGTCACTGCAAGCAATATAGTCTCTTAACCTTTGCTTCAAGTACAGAGCCTTGTTCTCTTGGAAAGGCTGCAGTTAGTGACAGCTAGTAGTATCGGAAAAACAAGGCTTTGGGATTTTTCAGGCTTTGCTTGGTCTGTTTGCTGTTCAGCTAATATTGTAATTTTTTACATTTTTAAAAAATTTTTTTAGCATATCTTCCCCGCCTTCCCTTTCTTTGTCTCAGAACTCTGAACCCTGCTTCCACTGCGTCACCTCCACAGCTTACACTAAACCTTTCACCATTTTCATTGCAATGGAAAAATTGGAATTGACACACAAGAAGTCTGTGTGATTCTTGTACCACACTTGGATTGTCTGCATACTGTGGCAGCATTCACTACTCTGCAACAGAGAAAGAAGCAGACTTTTATTGCTGTCATTTTACTCGCATTTTCATGAAGAAGCTAGAGATCTACAAACATGAGATAAAGTTCCTCTGTTAGAGCACATAATGCTTCCCTGCATTTATTCATACTAGCTTTGCAATTTGCTGTGAATTTTTAAAAAAGACTTGTGATTTTGAAATTTATATGTAGTCCCACACTTGTGTACACAAACTTGATCTGAAGTTCACATACCTCCACTGAATGATACAAACTGGACACAATTGCTGTCTGCAATTTTTCTCCTGTAACGTCTTTCTCCAGCTGCTTGAATACCGGGGGAACTTCAGCTCTGAATAGTTTGTTAATGTTTAATGGAGTTCAAAGATCTCTGGTGCAAAGATGCTTGCTTGCAGTGTACAGTTCTGTTTCTATTACAATTACAGGTGAAAGAGGTTCTAACACTTGGAGGATATTTATTGTTTCAGATTAGTATTACTAGCTCAGCTTACTTCGGGCTGATCAGATCACTTGCTTTCTATGAATCTCTTTTCCTGCCTCCCTACACCCACCGTTTGTTCCTATGTTTTTTTTATCTTTTTTTTCTTTTCATCTACACATGTTTTTTCTATTTCTTTGCTGCTTAAATCAGAATTTCCCCTGATTTAACATAGTAAACAAAACCAAGGACAACATGGAAAACATCTGAAAAGATTAATGCCAACTGCAATCATGTCAGCAGTGAAGTTTATATTTAGAGGGGAAGCGTGCTGGAGAAGGGTTGAAGAGTTCAGAGTGGGATTCAACCTGAGTGCTTGGATTGGAGTGAGGAAGGACTGACTGCTGCTAGGATTGAGCTGGCCTTCCCAGCTCAAGTACATAGGGTTGCTTTCAGTCTATTAGCAGAGCTTTTCCCTCTGCAGCCTTAGAAAAGCTGTTTGGAAAGAGAACGATGCACCAACACCCATCCTTTTGCTAAGAAGCTACAAGTTCAGACAAAAAGAGCTTTCGATGCTCTCTGTTCTTGCAAGTTATCCGGCATAAACCTGACTCTTAATTCTGTATTCTACTCAGTGGACCACAAGTCTCCGTACTTACCGTGAGTTTTACTGTCTTGAATCTTACATGCCCCTTTTCAATGTGTGTTGATCACTTACCCCAAAATTCGTGGCTTTATTCCTATAGTTTTCTTTCCATGGAGGGGACTATTTATGGATCGCCATGTTATAGATGAGGCATTGACGCTGACAGAGTGATCACAAAACAAAATTCCAGCAGAGCAAGAACGGAGCAAGCCTCTGAATTTTGATAGAAAAATAGCTGAAATTTTACCCTTTATGAGGTTTTGAACTCGACTATCATATCAGTATCCTTTGTTGCAATATTCCTCTACTTCTTGGTGATCATTTCAGGAGAAAAAAAAAATCCAAGGCTTTTTTCAAATGTTACACTGTGTCTGCTTCTTGCACAATAAGTACAAAAAGAAAGTTCTTTAAACACAGTTAAATGCACGCAGTGAAGCATTTATTAAAAGGGCTTATTTCCTACCTTTTTAAAATAAGAAATTCAATGAGATGTGTTGGCAAGGGAATGTTCTTTCCTCAGTATTGTTTGCACAAATATATTGTTGAAAAGGAAGATTAGAGGTTCCAGTGGAACTGGAAAACCTGAAATAATAGATTTGTAATATTATGATTCAGAAAGATAAGAAAATCATAGCTGCCTGTCTGTTATCACTGCAGCTAGTCTAGCATCTAGAAACCGGAAAAGAAAGCCATTACCTCAGATTTATTGGCTGAAGGAAGTGAAAACTTTCAAAAACTGACCTGGAAGCAGTATAATTAAGCATTTTTTAAATTATTATTTTAATTTTGCATTTTGGGAGACTGGGATGAGCAGGTCTTATGCCTGAATATTTGAGGAAAATAGTTGTCTTAATTGCATCAGTATGGTTTAATGGCAAAAGGCTTTATAACCACAGTGATATCTATTACCTCTTAAATAAGACTTCTAAAATTTCTGAAAATATTAAATCTGAGTGGTAGTGTATATATCACTGTCAGCCAGAAGAAATATCCCTTCCTGAAGTTTCCTAGCATTCCCTCTCCACACCCCCGCATCACCTCATATGGAGGCATCCTGCAGTGAAGGGGTTAAGAATGCACAAGGGTGAGTCTGGTAGCTGAATTTATCTTGGTAACCCAAGATCTTCATGAATGTGGAACACTGTTACTACCGCAGCTATTCTTGTATTGGCTTCCCCACCAAGTCCTGACATGCTTTCGTCCATGCCTGCTTCTTGAGTTTCACTCCAGGGGGAAGTTTGGGGGAGATCTGGTGACAAACAGGCCTCAATCCGTTGCATGCTTACTGAATCAAGTTGTTTATATTTTAAACACATCCTGCTTTTGTTATACTGGAACTTTTATTTCCTTGTACTTTACTGTACTCTTGTGTACTAATTAAGATTGCAAATTATTTGAGTTTCCGTTAGAAAGCAGAAAACAAGTATGAGCCTTGGATTTTTTTATTTATATAATCTAGCATTTAAACAAACAGACATCGGAAAACTGTTGCTCGTGCTCACAAGAGTACAGTGGATTGATGCATTTAGACATGGACTCCTTGTAGATGGCAAGTATAGAGCTGCATTATTGTAGGATCGTGTTGGAACGCTGAGCTTTTCCACTAAATTTGGCAGTTCCTGGCCATCCTGGTGATCTTCCAAAGGGCAATGAATGCTCCTCTGAAGACAGCAATTTCTTATCTTTATCATGTGAAAAAAAATACTAAGTTGTTCTATTTGCTGTGGATACCGGCTCATGCCAAAACCTGATTCAGAAGATGCTGTGGGCTTGGGAGACATTTAAATTGCATTTCTGCAAACTAACTGTCTCCCTTTCGTGTTCATTTTCCCACTAGAATCGTCTTATACATCGGGCTAAATCCTAGATCCAGATATGTCCACCAATACAGTGTTAAACTTCTCTGTCCAGCCAATCTGGCATGGGATATAGCTCTGCCTTCTCCTGGTGCTAGGAGATATGTGTTTTAATATTACTGCCAGAGTGAATATTGTATATGGGAATGTTGCATCGTATTTGCTTACCAGAGTGTTGTATTCAAACACAACTCAGCTAATGTCTAGAAGCACAGTGTTTATGAGGCAAATGAAGTATATTGCATATGCTCAGGCTGTTTTTCAGCTCTTCTTCCAAGCCCTGAAGTTCAGGAAGCAGTCAAACTGGAACAGTTTGTACTGGAATAATAAAATGAAATGTTGGGTTTATAGACTAAGCTAATATTTATCATTTGTGGGATTGGTATTGTAAGAGTGCTGTTGCTACTCTGATACCTGAAGCAGAATTTTGCTAAGTCATCTGAAGTCTTCTCTTGTAAGGGAAATTTAAGATAGACTTTAGATGAAACTCCCCTTTCATCCAGAATAAGAACATCCCCAGAATGAGGATGTTATGCTGTATTTTCTCTTAAGTCTCAGAAATTTATTAACTTCAGTAAAGGGCTTTGTAGGGAGAACAATCTTTGGGATTGACTGGATGAGTGGAGCAATGGAGGTAGTTACCATTGTTCTTGGTCCCTCTCCTAAAAAATGTCTGTGCACAAGTGTGTATGACTGTGGATCATGCTCCTTCTTGTGGGGGAATCTTTCTTTTTATACTTCTTGTCAAACATTCAGTTGTACAGAGTGATAGTTGGTCGCCATCTTATGTGTGCAAACCACTACATGTATATCTGTAAACTTGAATAAATACTTAGGAGAAACTATGCCTAAATAAAGAACTTGTAGCTAAATTATCTTTTAATTTAGCTGGAAGACTTTGCGTTAATCTGAAAAAGATATGAGTGTCAATATTTTCAAACTAAACTTTAATACCCAAAAAGAAGTGCTGAAATTCAGAGATATTGAATATCCATTTTTGAAAATGGATGATGGAAGTTTTCTGTCACAGGAAAAGCAAACAATAAGCTTAGAAGTCTAACTCTAGGCTCCTGGTTTTGACAATAATTCTAGATGCTCCCTTATCTCTAAAATTGGTTATCTATTCAGAAGGAAAGTTGTGAACTTGCATATGCTCTCATTCTGAGAAGTGCTTTGAGATTGGTGGGTATGAAGTGCTGGAGAGCTGTAGCATAGAATTATTCCAAATGAGCAGAACACTTTTTTGATCAGGAGACAATATTTTTAACCTGCTCCCTCAAAGCTGGAATGATGTTTGCTCAACTGCTAACATGATTGTGGTGAAAGATACAAATAACATAAAAAGGAAAAGCAAGTGCCTTGATGAGGTCGGTACTAAATTCATCCAACAATGTTACTATTATGAGGAGACTTCCTTTTTTGGGAGAAAGAAAATTCTATTCAGCACAACATCAGCAGAAGTTCCTTTCCTTCCCAATTCTGTGTGAGAAGAAACTTCACAGTTTACAAGGCTGTGGTCTTTTCAGTAAGCTGATACAAGCAATGCTGACTACATGCCTTGCCCAGCAGTATGTGGTCAAGTGTGTATTAATAAAGAAGAAAACTCTCAGTGGTTTGGCCCAAATGATTTTGGCTCTATAGGCACTCCTGTGCTGCATGTAGGAACGGGAATCGAAATACTTTGAAATCCTACTACAGTTGAGTGCAGTTTTAGACTACTAGACTACTGCGAAAGGTGAGAAAGGGAGCTCTCACTCTGCAGACAGACATCTCTTCTGATTTTTCAGCAACTTGATGTTGCTTGAGATCTACTATCAATAATAATGTCCTTCTAAGGGTAAAATTTGGCAGATTGAAAAAAGTCCATCAAGGGACAGATGGAGTGGGGGAATGCCTAAACTCCAGTGCATTTCTCAAGGGCAACCTAGGAGAGTGCCATTGATTTCCTTCTTTTGCATCTCTGTAAGTTTCTCCCATCTGAGAGCTCTTTGGTGGGATGTTGCTAGGAGTCTCAGCTCTGATTTGACGGCTTGCTCAGCTGGGATGAGTTGCTGAGGTGCCAAGTTCATGGATAATAATATGGATGTTAATGGTATAAATGCCAACTGATAGTATCAACAAGACTGAAAATGATTCCTCCTTCTGTTCCCTAGGATCAAAAGACTAGGGTAAAGAATATGTCACACCTGAGGTTTGTTCCTTTTCTTATAATTTAAAAATGAAGTATAATGAAGGCAAGAGTCCTTATTCAGTAAGATACTAGTGTGGTTAATGAATGGAAATGAAAGCTTCTCAAAGGACCTTTAGCTTTTTACCGTTGTTGAATCTGTTAGGCATGGAGGTCAAAAGAAGGGGTTGCTCACACTTGATTTGTCTAGATGGGCTTAACTCATGCTAAGGTCACAGGATCTGAGTGCAAAATTGTGGGGAGCTTGAGTGTAGTTATTGAAAGACATGCCCATCAAGGGACACCTTAAGGGGCTGGGCTCACCTCAGTGAGCAGGTGTGGGGGTTTCAGTGCTTCATCCCCTTTGAAATGAAAGTACTCTCAAGAGTCCTGCCCTGTGGCCTGATTTTCCCAGGTTGCAGACACCTGACAGCTGCCATTGTGGAGTTGTAAGAGTTTGCTTTAAATTTGAGTATTCATTGCTCTGGAACAGCACTTTCCTGCCTTACCTGGAAAAGGAGAGTGGCTTCCCTGTTCTGGAGACCATTAACAGCTTTGTCCTCCATCATCATGTATCTCTCAGTACGGGAGTGAATGTGAAACACAGGCTGTTAGGAACAGGAAATCAAAGGATGGACTGAAGTGGGGAATGGGAGTGAAGCATGGGAACAGAAATATGCACTGGGAGGATGGCCCATGGGCTGTTCAAGTCAGCGTTGTGAATATAGGCAGGGCAAAATCTTATTTGTGTATAAGTCACTGGGACAACTAGCACGTATTTAGTACATTGAGTTGGGTTAAGTCAGTTGTAGAATCACAGCTGCCTCACGGTATTTTCAAAGCCCTTTGTAACATGAAGGAGAAAGATGAACCTGTGTATTAAGTAAATTTGAGAACACTTGCTATGGTACCTGGTACTTCAGACTCTGCATTTACAGGGTGTGCTTTTCAGTAAGCTCATGTCACCTACCCTCCAAGTGCCAACTCCTTTAGAAAATTCACTGTATTAGAAAACAAAATCAAAAAACAACAGCCCCCCCTTCTCAAACAGTGAGCTCTGTAAAACATGAAAGCTATTTTGAAAAAGCTGACTACCGATCAATTTTCTCAAAAGCTCAGTATTTAAAAAGAATGTATCTGATTCATCTCAGCACTACAGACACATGTCCCACAGAGCCTGAGCTTAAGAGCAGTTGGACCAGATCTCCACGTGCTGTGAATCAGAGCGGATCTCCTGACATGAATGTAGTAGTGCCAACCTGTGGCATCTTAGGATTTGTGTAAAAGCAGGTCCCTTTAACAGAAAGCCAAAATCATGTTCTAATGCAGTAACTGCCTTTTGAACCTTAGCTAATTTTTGTGGTTTTTTTTTCCCTTTGTTAGCTCTTTTTGACCTCTTATGTGAACTTGGGTAATGGTGCTTGAGGAGAAGGGAAAAAAAATCTTTGAAAAGAGGAAAGTAAACCAAAACCATCTATTTTGAAATTATATGGAAGAGCTGACTTAATATTGCCGAATTCTTGTTTCAGAGCTGATGAACAATTTGTCCATAATTTTGTCTTTTCTTTCTTTCTTTATTTCTTTCAAAATCTTCTTTTATTATTGCAGTGTGTGAGATCACATAAATTGCTGTAAGCCTGTCCTTTGCTGAAATGTTACACTATGCTGTTCCTTCAAGAGATGCTGCTCAGACCCTGACACAGGACTCCTCTGCTTATGTACCCCTCTGCTTTTCTCCCCCAGCCTCCAAGCAGGTCCTTTTTACTCTCTTATGACATGTTTGCTATTGTGAAGTAGCAGAATCAGGTCCCAGTTGGCCAGTTAAGACCTTCTCAGGTGTAAAGTGGTGGAGTAACTACTACAATCTCTCTCTCTCTCTTTTCCCAGCCAGGGAAACAGGAGGGTCTGTGTTGGAAATGTTTCAGAGCCAACAGCAGTTATATAGTGCTCTGCTGGCTTTCAGCTGATGTACAGTTCTGGAGTGAAGGCAGCTACATGATGTTTGTTAAAATAGACCCTGTGGCTGGAGATGCACAAGTCCTTTCACGGCAGCAACTGAAACGGCTGAAGAGATTTAATATCTCTGCACCAAATGCAGAGACTAACCCCTACTGAAGGCTACAAACTTCTCTGTGTTGCCAGTTGTGTTTCTCTTGATACAATTCCCAATTACCTTTTTCAGTCAAAATGAGCTGCGTTGGCACAGACCAACATTTAAATTTCTTAAATTATCTGGGCTTTTGAATGAAAGAGACTAGGGATGACCAGTGAAGCAGCTCATCCAGCAGATCCGAGGAGGCAATAACCCTTGGCAGAAGGGCAGTGATGAGTAACTGGTGCTGGGTTAGAGCCTGTAGCCTCCGCAGCTGGCACTGTTGCGACTGGAGGGGGGTGGCTATGGACAGCCCAGTCTGTCCAGCTTCTGTCTGTGAGCTGGGGGCTTGTGTTCACTGCTGGATCCTTGCCTTTGCTGCCTGAGTAAGTCTAAGAGGGGATGCTGGATAACCATCTCTCTGCTCAGTGTGTTTACCAGGCTACACAAAACGCAGCAGTCCTTCCTCTTCCCTCAGAATAAACAACTTTTGTGGCACACCCTTAATGCGCTGCTGGCAACACCAAAACAGTGTGTGGCAACTTTTGCCACACTGCTGTGTGGGGCAAGGTAGAGCTGCAGATACCCTGTACCAAAAGTCCTCTTTCATACTGTTCCTAGGATCTCAGCCCTTTGCATTGTCACTTGGCTTCTCAGAGAGACGAGAAAATTATTTTTCCCCTCTTCCTCCTCGTCACGTATTTCGTAAGGTGCTATAAAAGCCCTCTCCTTCACCTGCTTTCATTCCCTCTCAAGAATGAAACTGCGCTTAAAGCTTCCTCTCTTCTCTGAACAGTCTTGAAATCTCTTCCTTTCGTTTGACAGCTGATTGTTAACCCTTCTTCTCACTAGTGAGCAGTTACTTCAGCAGTGTCCTCCTAGAAGTCTAAGGGACTATATGTCTGTAACTAGCTCTTCTCTGGCAGTACCAAAAGGATCTACAGTTTGAGCCTGTTCAAATGCTTACATCACTTGTTTTTGTGTTTTGCAGAGAACTACTGAAAGAATAAAAATAACCGGGGAGCTCTAATTTGCCATTCACTATTTGACATTTGCATTTCTGTTTCTATCATAAACCCAGGCCAACCAGGCTTAATCACATTCATGTTCGACTGCTACATCTCAAAGAAGCAGTGGTTGTCACACAGATGTTAATGGGAGATTTTCTGCAGCAGCCCTTAGCACAGGCAGAGGAGAATCTTCAGAATTTGGCCTGTTGATTCCTTCTGTTAGTAACAGCTTCCTGGGTTTCTCTTCAAAACTTCCAGCCTCATTTTCCATTTATTTAAACGAGAAATCCATCACTAAGCTTTGCAAACATTTTGACTAAAGCTGGTTACACTGATAGTTTTTCTCGCATGATTTTTGTACAGACTAATCTGTTCTCACTTGCTTGGGCTAGCATGATCCTCAGGAAGTGTGTTGCAGGTTGGGATCAGTGGACGTGCGTTGTACTTGCCCAGCTCAGTTCCCCTGCCCTAGAATGCCTCTCCCCTGTAGCCAGTCAGAACAAGACCCTATCTCCTGTGGGGAGCAGAAGTGTGAGCACAGCTACTGCTGTAAGGTCCCCTTGACAGCAAGAGTCCTCTTCACCCATGGTTGGTCTCTCTGCAGTCCATGGAGAACACACAGGACTGAGCAAAAGTCTTTGATCTTGCTTGTTTCTTAATCAAAAATAACAAGCAGCAAACCATGGTTGGACTGTCAGAATTTTGGTTTCAGTCTTGTTGCTTGAAATTTCACATAAGACACCCTCATTTCAAGTGAATTCATTAAAACATTATTGCACCCACGGCACTGATATCTTTTGGGTAGCATGGCAGATTTCGTCTACAAATAAAATTGAAAGATCTCCCTACCCCATATGCCAAAGGAATCATAGGATTCTTTCCAGGCCAGCATGAACCCTGAACTTCTCCAGACATTGTGTGGGACACACAATAGCTAGACGTAGACCCCTAATTATGGCACGTTGCAGGGTGTGCTTAGAAATTGATAGCAATATTTTTGAGTCTTTCAGGCTTTCTTGGAAAATGTATCTTGCTAACTGGATGTCTTTTAAGTAAGTTTTATTGGTCTCAGTACTACACATAACTGTGCTTTCAGGAACTGGAGCGAAAACCAGGATGCAAAAGGAAGTGAGTGCACTGATGGTATCCCTTAGTTAAAATAGCAGATGCATTATGCAGATCAGCTCTAAGAAGGGTAAACATGTGTCCAAGGTCACTGCTTCACCCTTGGCTGACTGAGGTCCTTAGGGGAATTTTGGTTTTGCCAGAGCGTATTTAGAGTCTCTGTGAGTTGCATATCATTTCCCAGGTGCCTCTTGTTTTCTAAAGTCCAGCTTGAGGCTCTGTGTTCCAAATTGCCTCTTTCATAATCAGCTTTGGCAGAGCGTGCTGCAGAAGTATTCTGTGTTTTCGTGGACCCTCCACACAGAAAAAAACTTGCGTTCCTGAAAAGAGACCGTAAATGAGAAGGACAGTAGTACAAGTATGGACATGCATTATCAAGTATTGACAAATTTCTACTGATTTCTGTTAAGATGATAAATACATCTGTAGAAGGTCAATAAAAGGAATAAACATCACATTTTTAGAAGGGAATCAGCTGTTGCACAATTTCAGCTTGTCTTGATTATGGATGAGAAGAATCTCACTATAGTTTCACAAACTGCCTTGAAGCATTGCAATGTTTTTTTTTCTTCCATCTCTTCCTATCTTTCTGAATAAGCTGCCTCCTGCCACCCCAGAATGGTCAGTGCCACCCCTTAATTTACAGTTAGGAATGCAGACACAAGGGAAGGCGAGAGGATGAAATATGGTGTCAAGTTTGTATCTTTTCACATTTCACACACTAAGGAGACAAGACCCTTTGGCCAGTTGCCATGGGGAATTTTCTTGCAGAACTAAATAACTCAGAACAGAAAGAACTCAGATTCATACTACCCCAGCTGCAGAATGTCATTAAGTCTCAAAGGATGCTATGTGCATTGTGTGAAAGGAATTTTGTAATCTGGCTATAACTGCAGTTGCAAAACTATGCTTGAGTTTAAAGCTTTATTTTAAACTTTTAATTATTGACTTGTTTCTTGTATGCTGTTTAAAGCACACATTGTCTTATAAATAGTTTCTATTTTTAAACCATAAAAAGGTTTAGATTGCATGTTTCAATAGCAGATGAGTGGTTGATTTTGTTTTGTTTTCTTGTTTTTTCCTGTGCCAACTGAACTCTAATCTCCATTTCTTAATTCACTTTTTAAGGATGCTTGAAAAGCGAATTAAATCTACTGAGGCACTCAAAATATAATGTAGATGGCTTTTTATTTTAAAGTGTCATTCATTACATGACTTTCTGACCCCAACAACCTTCCAAACTTATGTTTTTTTTGTTTTGTTTTGTGTTTTGTTTTGTTTTGTTTTTTCTTAAAATGTCTGAGAAGAGAAAGCACAGGCACCTCCCTTCCACTAGTAGTTAGCCAATTATTTTCCAGTCTGAGTTACATGAGTGTGGTATCCATGAAGCTGGTCCTGGTATACAGGGGAGGAGACTCACACTGTGGCTTCATAGTACCAGAGGACAAAATAGTGATTCCTTTGTTCTGGTGGGGTTTCTTGCAGTGCTAGTACCTCAGCTCAGATTGAAATGGGGAAGATGTATGCTTTTAGCACTGATTACAAATAAGCATTTGAAATAAAACCCGTTAGCTGAATAAAACAAATATCTGCTAGAAAAAGACATTTTTAAAGTTGCCATTTAGTCGATTTCTACATCTCTGGAGTAGCATACAATGGCACAACTCACATTACAGCTTTTCTTCAAGTATTTTCGTTGTCTCCGTGGCAGGAGGTGCAATGAATTGCTTGGAGAAAGGTTGACACCTGTGTAGCTGTGATCATTAAACCATGGGTTCATACAGTGCTTTGCATAAGTGCATCGAGCAGCCTGTGCAAGGATGTTCTAACTGAGGTGGTCTTTGAACCAACTGATTGCTAAGACTGTAGTGACTGTAGGGTGCCTGGATAGCGGCAGGGCAGGGGATGTGTCTGCCGACCAAAGCCCAGACACCTGTGCCCCCATGGCTCCCACAGACCTTCCTCTTGTCTTCCAGAGTGATAAGGGTTTGCTGCCAAGACTGCCCCAAACGTGTTGTGTCGGAGGAACTGAGGCTTGGATGCGTTACGTGCTCCCAATCTCATGTCCCTCACCTGTAATGACCTCTCTTTAGCAAAAATTTCAACCTAAGCTTTAAACTGCTTTGTACTTTGTGGTCAGAGGGCAAAATTCAGGCCAGAGCCTGCCAGCTACTAAGCATGACATGTGACACTCAGTGGCTCTGTCAAACTTCCCTGTAACCCAGAGAAAGAGGAGTTAGAAATAAAAATACCACCTGGGTGGGAGGGAGAGCACGTGTGTGTCTGTCATCGTCCATTAACTCCCCGAGCTGCAGTTTGGTGGAACGTGTACTGAGCTGTATGCCAGGAGACAGTACATCCTGCTCCCAGCTCTTTCCCCCGACTATTTTTGTGCTCTTCACAACTGTTATTAAGCAAGACCACAGAGTATTTTTACAGCATAAACAGAAGAAGTCTATCCTGCATTTTAGGGCTGTGATGTGTCAATAACCCATGCCGAGATATAAGTATATGTAATGTCTTTACATAATCTGAAGAATGTGCCTGGGATAAAAAAGAATTTGGATGCTGTTAATGTTTTGTTCAGTGTTTGATCAAACAGGTTAGCTCGTCATTGGATTCCATCTCCTCTCCCTGTTTCATTTAAAATGCTTCCTATAAAGTTTCTAAAGAGCTGCACTTCTGATAATAGAAGTGAAACTATGTTTTACTTTGGTTTTGGTGTGGCATGGATTGCATGGGACATCCTAGACTGGGCACGAAGCAATGCTACTCTGGGCTGTTCTGCCTAGACTAATAGAGCCAAGCAAATGCAAACCTCCTGACCTCAGCGTGGTGCGTCTGACTCTACTCCGGTCTCTGCTCTCTTGAGAGTCTCTGTGAAGTCATCTTTATTAAAGCTGACAAGCCAAAATATTTCTTCTGGATCTAATTGCTATTACTATAATACTGTACAAGAATACACTTGTAAAAATGACTAATTTTTAAGGACGCCTTTGCCCAAAATTTGAACCAGTGCTATATTTAAGTCACTGTCTGCTTGTTTTGCTTTCTGTAGAGCTTTATTCTTTATGCTTAAAATGCATAACTGTCTATATCACTGATTTCAGCAAGATTTGTTGAACTTTGAAGTTAGCAATTGCTATCCTGAGTTATTTCCTAGGCATAATTAAATGTTATAGCTGAATGAGAAGCCTCATATTCATTTTTGTATTCCATTTAAGCAACATTTTGGGGTTTGATGCCCGGTTTAGACCCTCTTGAAAACACTAACTTCATTTTCTACACTCAAAATTTTTATTTTTTTCTTTTACATTTCAACAGGGCGATTACGACCAGATGATATAGGTGGGACAGTGCAGTTTGTAACTTATGAAGGAGACAGCTGAAAACAAGAGAGGTTACACAGAGTGCATGCTCAGTAGTGTGCTCCTGAGGACAGACTTGGGGACTATAACCAGGTCTGCTCTGGAGTATTTCTGTGCCTGAATTTTGTGCTGTGGGTGTCACACTATGGAAATCTCTTTGCTGTTTAGATCTCTGTGGCTGATATATTGAAGATGGACTGCTGCCTCCTTTTGAGAATGCAAGGGTCCAATATCTCAAAATTTTTCAGTGTAAATCCAAGATGATAATCAGAGTAAGTGACAGGAAAATTTGACCTTTATTTTATTCCTCAATTTTTCCTTGATCTTAGGCCCTTTTGAGTCGTACTGTTATTTTGTCCTGGGGATTACCGTCAACTGAAGCCCAAGGTTTTGAGGAAGATGGGGGAAAAACAAGGAACTAAATAATGTCAGAGTTATTTGAGTATACTTTTAAAGCATGGAGTAAGCATTAAGAAAAAGGAAGTTAATGACCTATTTCTATGAGACGAGGCAGACCGTAGATTTTGAGGAGGGGAGCTGAAGTGCCCCATAGCAGACAAAGTCATTGCTGAAGAGCCCTGCTTCCCCTTTTGATATTCACTCATCCTCTTTTAAGAGATTTTTGTGGACTCTCAATCTGGCAGCTGATGCAGAGTTAAAACAAAGTTGAAACTTCCCCTCATGTTTATGTAGGATGAAATTTTAAAATGTCAGGGCTGCAGGGGAAGACAAGGCTGGATGAGAGCCCTTGGGATAGCCAGCCGTGGCTGGGGATGGCGGAGGTGGCCACTGTGCCTGCAGCACCGCTGGCCCCATGGGGCTGGGCTGGGGCGTTTCACTCATGTCATTCAAAGTGAGTCAGATCGCTGTTGTGTTTTTTCGGCTGATCTGCTTCAGCTGTTGAGTTGAGTATGTATGTGCAGATGAATGTGGAGCAAGTCAGGGAGCAACTGCAGTGTGGGTCAGCTGGCAGACCATGGGTGCAGTGTGAGCGGTGGGGCTAAAACTGGGCTGGGCAGCAGGTAGGGCTGGGAGCAGGGTGAGCAGCAAGTAGGACCAGGTGCAGGGTGAGCAGCAGGGTGTCTGTTTAGCCTCCCAAGTTTACACAAGTGCATGTGGATGGAGAAGTTGTGTCCAAAACCTTCAGGTTCCTCTTTGGCCCTTTCTGTGATATGGGACAAACCCTGCTTCTTGTCATGCCTTGGTTTTCTTCTCTAAGAGAGAAATACTCTTGAAGATGTACGAATGAAAGGATTGATCTATGCCCCACTCCCTCCGTGTGCAGCGGCACAGCTGGGAGCAAGGACTTCTTCCCCAGGAGGCAGACAGCTCTGCTCCATGCCCTCTCCACCGCTTACACAGCAGTAGGAACAGCAAACCTCAATCTCTGCTGCTTTCCTTCCAGGCCCACCCTTTTCTCTGCCTTGCAGCTGGAGCGAGCCTCAGCCCCTCAGCAGGAACCTGACCTGCAGCCTTGCCAGCCTCCACTCTTCTTCCCTCCATCAGCTGCCCAATGCCACTGCCAGGCTCCTGTCATTCTCACAGGGAGAATGAGTTATTTTGTCTTCCCTGAAGCAGCAGATTTGTGTTTTGCCTACACATCCGTAATGGTTTCTCTGGCTCTGCTCCTGTCCTGGGTGTGCTGCAGGACTCCCGCAATGGCCAGGATGAGGCTCCCCATGCAGTGTCAGCGCCATGGGTGGGCTGGAGGAGACGGGTCAGGGTGGAAATGAGGAGGGCTGCTTGTGCATTGCTAGGAAAGATCCTGACCATGGTGGGGTACAGGGTCTAAGCAGCCTGTAGGGAAAGTGTCATCTGCCAGAAGATCCTCTGTGCAGTCTCATGCTTACGGCAGTGCAATGCAGAGTCCAGAGTGTGGGGATGGGGTTTAACATTGACTTTTGCTGCCTTGGATTGGACTGTCTGTCCTTCACTCCTTGCAGTCTCTGCTGCCGGTTTTGGGTAGGATGCCTTGAAATAAGTGTTGTCAATAGAGAGGACATGTCTAATGCTATTACTGCATCATTAGATCCACTGAACGACAGTAGAGATTTACCTTCAGTTGAGAAAAGTCAATGCTAATTTTGGTAGTTCTTTTACTTATGTGTTAGCATTACTCAGAATATGTTTAGCTGAATGTCGTGACACTGTATTTTTACTTCCACCGGGTTTTCTCTTTCACAGATGTGAAACCTTTAGTTGTCCCTTTTGAGAAACGCCACTGGGTTATTCAGAGTTGTTAGATTACTGTTGTAAGTAAGGATTTTTGATGTGATGCCTCAACATGGATTTGACAACATCCAACGACCTTGGATTGTGTGTAACACTTATCACAAATGGCTCATTATGTTGGTTGGGAAGGAAAGTGTGGTGGTGTTGGCTTGCTTTTCCTGCACCCCAGGAATTAAAGGAACTGGAAATGGGCTGTATGGATTTTGTGTAACAAGTTCGTGTTTTAAACGTTTCTCTGTTTGTCTGGAATATGATCTACCAGTACTTTTGTTGTTGTTGCTGCTGTTGTTAAGCTACACGCAAGTGTTTCTTTATGAAGTGATATTCTTAAAAAAACCTCCGCTGATTTGAAAGATTTGGCTGAATTTTGTTTTCTCCTCTTTTTTTTTTTTTTAAACATCCCCCCTGCACCCCACCTTACTCCCTCTCCTCCATGTACCTCCTCTGCAGGGCAAAAGCAGATTATAGAAAATTTTTCTGTGATAATAGATCTAGAAGTGGCAAACGATGACAATGAAAGAACACAAATAGGATCTTTGATTAGGATTGCTCTGATGGCTTGTAATTTTTGTGTGCCCATCTTTACACAGATGCATTGTCCAGTAGGGTGCATTTTTTCGTTGTGCATGCTGGTCTCTTCAGTGCATGCCAGACCTCTGAATACGACCCTGGTTTTCACTCTGTAACAACATGCGAGTCCTAAGGAGATCAACTTTTAGGGAATGTTTTTGTTCCTTTTGACTATGGAGAAGTCAGTGTATTGCGTGAGTGCTTTTAACTCTTTACCCTGGCAGTGTGTCCCATGAGCAGCAGCCCGGGTGGCTCAGCCTCCCGCACAGCCTTACTGCCACAATGGGCAGGCATGGGCAGGGGGAAGGAGAGGAAGCTGGTCCCATTATCGGGATCTTATTAAGACTTTTGCTTTTTAAATTTCTGATGGTGTCAGCAGAAGGATTTTAAGTGAGTGTGCTGGCCTTTCTCGAGGCATTTATATAATTTCTTTCTGTAAAATGTAAAACCTACAAACTTGTCGTTGCTGTCGTAAGGGCTGCCTGTTGGAATATGGGGAGTGTTGGTTAGGGTGGCTAGAAGATCTGGCTTCCAAAAATATTTCTGAAGCTAGGGAGCCAAGTTTCGTCCTGGGCTACACCCATGTAACCTCATTCAACTACAGCATCAGTGCTGCAGGAGCGGGGAGCCTGCGAGCAGCAGGTCCGTATCAGTGGGGGATGGCAGAGTGGGGCAGAGGAGGCAGAGAGCCCAAAGCATCTTTTTCCTCAGCCACCCACTTTCCCAATGGGGCCGTGAGCTTTTTCCACCTCATCTTCCAAAAAATCGGGTGGTAAATGGGGCAATATTCCCGAGTAATATAATAAAAATACTGTGAAACGTGTGAGAGGTGTCCAGGTGATCTGGGCAGCGTCACTGACACGCTTTGGAGAATGAGCGTGCGGGGAATGAAAGCAGGGTGCTGGCTCTCTTAACAAGACTGAATTTGTTTTTCCATAGCCCTTTGAAATACTTCTGGGCAGAGGCTTTCAATTGTGATGTGCTTAGGAGGAAATTTAAAGCAACTTATGGTTAGGCTACATTAGAGGTTCGAACAGGAGTTGTATCAAATACCTGGAAGGAAAGTATGACTATTTTGGTCTGCAGGACAGCCTAGATTTCGCAGAGAAATGCCATTTCAAAGCTCTAAGGCAGACACAACAGTTTTCCTGAAATAATACCGGCAGTAATCCCCTCAAACATCCCTGTGTATTGGCTCATGCATGTTTTAAAATTCCTTCTCTGTTTTGTTATAAAAATTTGCATATTTCTCTCCCCTTCACCATATGAAAATCTTCTAAGAATTTTTTATGAGCTTTTGTAGACTTCAGAATAAGCTCTCCTTCCCCTCCCCTTCCTTACTTTCTAATCCAATTTAGTCAGATAGTTACTTCAAATCCCTCAGAGGCCTGTAGTTTGTTCATTCTCCCACAGTGCTGAGATTTCCCTCCAGCCCAGCTGGCAGGAGTTTTTAGAAATAACAATATCTCAGGAGGAAGGAGCTGAAGATTGAATGGGGTCTTTTGTCCAGATCTCTATGAAGCCAGATTAATTATGCATTGCAGAACACAGTTTAAAGCTCTGAATTAGGTCCTCATGGCAGTGAAAGGAGAGCACAGGCTTGAAAACTGAAAGAATTCCCATTTCCATCAGAGGGACAGACATATAATGACTGAGAGCAGGAAGAATTTTTGAAAATTTCAATTAAACAGTATTTTGTATTTACCACTCAGTAGCAGTTGTTTTAAACATTTACAAAAGTGATTCTTTGACATTTCATCACATGATCGCTCCATAGGTGGCTGGACTTTGAGGATTTTCAAGTCTTTTCTGTGTTACTAGGCTACTCTTGAAAGTACTTGTGCTTGGATGAATGAGAGTGGGGTTTTTTGGCCAGCACTTACCTGAATAGAGGTCTTTAAAACCTCAGCAGTACAATTAGCAGTCAGTCAGATGATACTGATGGTACAGGAAAAAAGCAAATGGTTTTCTCCTTTACTTCTGTGGATTTTCTAAAACTATCTGACCCAGTGTGATGTGCAATAACAACATTTTTCTTGGTTTCCTAATGCACTTTAATTCCAGTTTGAGGAAAGTAGAACTCTTTCACGGATAATAAGTGCATAATGTTATACAGCTGCCAAATAAAAGTTGTCCACAGGCATTTGTATTCATAAAGGCACTTTCTGTCAGGGTGGATGATTGTGGCAAACCACAATCATCAGGTAGAGGACTGGACCAAAAGAGGGATAAGTTTAAGGAAAAGGTTAGCTGTGAAACCTCTTACATTAAAGATCCTTAGTACTCTCAGATATGACCAAACTGGGATAGATGGAGTGTGAGCAAAATAAACTGATTATTTTTTTTTTTGTCATCTTCTTGAAATCCCATATATGGAATAACACTCTAAAATAACTATAGCATATTGAACTCTGCAGTTCAATTAACTTTAATTAAAAATTATCAACTGTAAACATCCAAAGAGAAAGCCAAATGCATACTTAGGAGGACAGCAGTGTTTTGGGGCTAAATAATTTACTGAATCACACTAGAAAATCTACAAGTAGGAACTTAGAGCAGAAGTCATTTGATTCGAATATTATGCAGGACAAGCATTTGTTACAGAGCAAACACATATTAAGTCATAGCACTCTTTTACGTTCAGCATTACGTGATGAACATAAGCATTGTCTCGTAGCTGCAATCTGTCCAGCTGTCTGTTGTACTATGAAAAAATAACAAGTTCCTTGTTACTAACCTGAGTACGACTGGAATGACTCTGGTAATATACACAAGGCTGACACAGCTCTGTGGGCAAAAGTCCCTCAGTTGTCCTGCTCCCAGGCACGCCAGTTCTGAGGGGTCTCTGAGCTAACTGTGGAAATTAATAATGTGTTTGGTCAACGTTTGCAGCACAAGGTTTGTCCTAGATTGTCTCCACGTTGCACCTCTGGAAGCACAAAGAATTCATTGAGAGCTGTGTTGCCCAAAAGCAATCGCTGCTGGCAAGGAGTGGAGGAATGGGCACCTTTGGCAATGGTCTCCTATGGTTTGCCCTAAAGAGGGCACAGCATCAGAGAAAACGTGGCTGTGTAACATCAGTTCCCAATTAGTGTGCAGTTATGGAGAAGCTACCTCCAAATGGCCTAATTTGGAGTCACCCTGTGTTGCTCTATTTATGGTGCCCGAATGGGGCTGGCTGAGAGGAAGCGAGACGTGCACTGTAACCTCTTGCTAAGGCACATCCAAGACCAGTTTACTGTGTACCTCTGCTTCTCTTTGCTTCTGCTTTGGGTGTGCTTTGCTCTCTTGCAACTAGAGGTGAAGAGCGTTGTTTTTCTTCTCTCTGTGCTTGTCCTGGAATGAACCAGCTGGAGTAATTAGTACTTCCCAAGCCTTTTCCAAAACTCAAATTAAAATAAGGTTTCTGAGATTTGAAAGAAATGCAAGTGCTTCCTATCGTCATTTAATTTGCAAGCATCTATGCCAGGGAAGGGTGGAAACAGCTCCCACTGACTTGAAGTGCTTGGTGAATAAAGGCTCCAGAGAAGTTGATGCCAGGGCTGGAAATATCAAGGTCAACAGGTCTGCAGCAGTGGTCTAGCTCTTAATATCTGCCTTCTGAACCTTCTCATCGGTAGGTTTTGGACCACACACCAACTCTGTCCAGGCAGTCTCTAGGAAACAAGAACAAAACTCAGGTTTCCCGGATAAAATGCAGAGCAACAGTAGGGCTCACCACAGTAGTTACAATGCTGTTCACAAGCGATCTTTTCCATGGCACTGATCTTGAAATAAAAGCAAAAAAAGTTGGTTTTAAGGTGAGACTACAGCTAGAGTTGTTCAGAGCCTTTCCCCACAAAACATCTTCTGTTAAAAAGCGGAACAGGATGAAACAAAGTGTACTGTAGTGTCAGCTTTGATCTGCCAATAGAGGCAAAAAAGGCTTGCTGGGGAAATGTGCTGTTTTTAAGGAAACCATTTTAATTGTCTGCTACACAGCCTGCCTTGCGCCAGTCTGCTTGGGGGCTGCCATAGTTAAGGACCTAGGAGCCTCTCTTGGAACTAGGAGGTCTCTGGGCTTCCAGGTCTGCACCAGTGAGTCTCCAGGCTTGGGCAGAGCTTTTTGGGGCCCCATGATAGACAGGCTCCCAGCCACTGGGCTGAGAGCAAAAGAAAGGACTTTACAGTCTTCCAGAAGCATGTGCTACTTGGTGAATCTCAGTTTGAAAGTCTGTACACGAGGGAAGCATTTCCATTAAAATAAAATACAAATAAATAAATTAATCCTTCTGCCTTGAACATATAGTTAATAAAGACAGCAAAGAGAATGAAGTTAATGCCAGGGCTGGGAGTATCATGTCAGCTTTTTACTTTTGGATGTCCATTATCTGAACATTTTGGACAATCCTGTCAAAAACATTCTAGTAATGATATGTATTTAACCTGTTTCCTCTTCAAACTTTAGTTCTTCCATTTGGAGAAGTTTTGCGTTTCTCCAGCAGAAGATCAGACACTTTTTAGGGTTCTTATAAATGTCACTTTAAAAGAGTAACTGTTCACTTTTGAAAATCCTGTCAATGTATTTTGAATTCCCATTGAAATATATTTCTGTCATTCTTCTCATTGTCCAAATAAAAAAAAAAAAAACAAACCTAAGTAGAAAAACCCCTCTAATCTCTGAAAGTGATCGTTTGTTTTTCCTCTTCTTTCTAAGTGGGCCTTGAAGTTATTTTCCTGAGCCCTATAGGGACAGTTTCACGTGACCTAAAAATGCCTAGCTTTGTCTAGTTTCACTATAAAATCCTGGACCTTCAACACTTGAAAATCCGATGTCTCCCTATATGTGGACGCAGGGGCTCAGCTGCAGTGTTCAGTTTTGGCCCAAATAACCCTCGTCTCTTAGCTGGAGTGTTTGCTTTCATGTCAAGAACTGTGCTGTTGCCACTCAGATCTTTCTTTTTTTTTTTTTTTTTTTTGTGCTGTGAGATTGTTACACATATTGCTCTTACTGGACTAGTTTAGTTTCTGAGTTCTGCATATGTGCAGTTGTAAAGAAATCAAATTATACAGCTGGAAACTGTGAGATCAGCCTTGTCTCTGCCCCGGCCTCCCATTAGCCGTGAAAACAAACACAGCTTTCTTCTCATGTCTGCCAGCAGGAAGGTGGGGGGAAGGCAGGCAGAGAGGCAGGGGAAAGTTTTTTCTTCAAAAAGGAAGAAGGTCAACTATTTTGGGAAACTGAAACCATTCAGCAATTAGAAGAATTCTTTTCTCTCTGCTTAGTGATTAGAGAAGTCTGAAGGCAAGCAGTAGTTGCTGCAAACAGTTGAGCTGTGCAGATGGACGAGAGGTAAATGCATCTCTTTGCCTTTGCAGAAACATGTCTTTGCAGAAGATGAAGTGGATAATGCAACGTATTTTGCTGTGCCAACAGTTAAACTATAACACAGAGTCTATAAATCTCCGCACTGGATAACTTGGTTGTTCAGGTACTGTTAGTCAGCTGATGTGCTGAAGGCAGGGACTGCATGACTGATTCCCACCCGCTGCTTCTGATGTCTCTGTGGGACTTACTGTGTTTCTTAAGGCTGCAACCACCTAGGACAGGGAACGAAACAAATCTTGGAGAAATTCTTACTTTCAAGATGCAAAACAATGAAAAATTGGAATTCCAACTGTAAAAAAAATAAATTCCAAAGCTGGAAGTTCCTTATTTGCCTGAAGAAACTACAGAATATCTGGTTAATTCAGCTTTGTTGTGGGGTCCTTGGGCTAGCCCTGCACCTCCTGCCAGGACTTCAGGTGTCTCTGCACTCTTCTGGCAAGCAGAGCCTCAAAGGAGTCCATACAAATATTTAGACATGTTCCTCATGACTCTCCCTTATGTGTTTGTGATGCCCTTAATTTCTTTAGGTTTCATTTCATGCTGATCAATAGAAAATTCTAGTACAGGGTTGGATCTGAAAAGTGTATTTTTGCAATGACCTGTTAAAGTCGTCTAGTCTTCTGTTCTGCTAATGGGTTTTCACGCAGTGAAGATTCCCTTGTATTTTTTAAGACATTATTCCAAAGCCTGATACTTTTTGTTCAAGAATTTTTTTTCTCAATAGATACATTACTTTTCTGTGTCTACAGTTGTAATTTGTTCCCTTTGTTCTCGGTGTTCACATTGCAAATACTACCAGACTGCTGTTTACAGCCCTTTCCCTGAGAGCTCTTAGATGTGCTATAAATGTGTTTTATCCAGAAAATTAAATAATTATCTATTACAAAACATTCCTCAACTCAGAAACTTCCTAGTTTTCATTATATGGTTCTGGTAATCTGATGCTGAACTGACTGTAGTGTTCCATGTAGGATCATACGGGAACTGTATAAAATTGGACCCTTAAAATGTCCAGTCTACACTATCTCAAGATGCATTTGTGCATACAAAGTTGTATTGATTTTTGCAGCCGTGTTGCAAGCTGTTGTATAATTCGCTGTCTGCAATTACTCCTAGGTGTCCTTTGTTCTTCATTCCTTTAGGTTTTTCATCTTATTGTGGACATACATGCGAATGTCTTCTTCCAAATGGATTCCACTGTTTGTGTAGTCTTCTAGTGGCCATGCCTCTTTTTTTGTTCAGTATCATCTGTGGAAAGCATGTTTCCACTTCTCCCACATCCTTTAGGAAGAACTATTGTACTGTAACACAGAACTAATATGGCTTTCTTTCTCTGCTTTCAGTGAGGGTTTAGCCAAAATACCTAGGAAAGATTTTCAAATCATGCTGTTCACTGTACCTATCTTGTGGTTGCCAGAAGTGTGTGCCTCAGTGTAGATGCGTCCTGGAAGACATCGTGAGTCCATGACACTAGTAGGGAGTTTGTAGCCTTTTCTTCGTCTTAACTGGAGCTCCTCCTGCAGCATTTGCTGTTTTCTCAGCCTCTGGAGCAACTGTTTCCTTTCTCCCTCTTGAAGATAAAATAATTCCTGCTCAAAATGTACTCTAATTGAGATTTGTGCTGCCTTCTCCATTTGCCTGCAATACTGTGCCTATTTACTGGCTTTACAGGCAGTGAACACTGTATTTGGAGAGGAACACACTGAGGAATGACCAGCAAGAGTCCTGAGAGTAAGATCCTTCCTTTGTGTTGGGTGTGCCAGCCTTCTCAGGCCATGTCTGCCATAGCCTTTTCTTCCCAAAATTCCTATTGTTATTACCAGCATTTCTGCTTCAGACATGGTGTTAAGCAGAAAAGTTCTGTGGCTGTTGATGATTTTATTACAGCATTTCCAACCTTTTCAGAGCAAGTTGTGACAACATTTGCATCATCGTTGTGTTAAAAGTTATTTTTACGTTTTATTATTTTCATTAAGTATTTAAAATATATACTATATTAGATAATATAAAAATTACAATACTTTAATATAATTAATTTAAATTAAAAAAGTTACATGTCTTCTGTAGCGTTTTGCTGCCAATAGTAGCATGGAATGGAGGAGAAAAAAAAGTATGTGGGAGATCTTATGTGTCCAGCATCTGGGATAGCTGTTTAATTTCTGTCAGGTCTTTTTGAGATCACATACCCTCGTTACAGATTGTTAAAATACTTTGAATGCTACAGGGGAAGAAGGAGGGGGAGATTTGGGCCAACAGTCAGATAGCTGTCTCAAGCCTTTCATCTGACAGTGCTTTTACCTCTCCTGTGCTGATCACAAGATCATTAGATTATCTTGGAAGACAATTAGTGACACTAGCTATAAAATTCTCTGTCACGTGTTGAGATTACTAGGCATTTGTCAGCTCCTACATCATTAGCTTAAATTGGCAGTTTGTTGGGATGCATAATTATTCCGCTTTGAGTTCATTCTCTTATTTTTTTGGATGGCTCTGTGATGGGACTGCCACTAGGCAGGAGTACTGCTGAAAGGTCTTAGAGAAGATCCAACCAAAGGTTAAAAAATGGCTGTTAGTATAATCTAAACCATTTATTCTTTCATTGCGCATCTTCTCTTCTCAGATATCATCCTATGAATGCAGTATGGCACATCAAAAAACCCCAGTAAACCCCTCCAACAAATATTTGATCACAGTAGGTGCATGATTCATGAGTAGTTGTTCTGCCAGCATGTGGACATGTTGGTTTTGTCCTGTTTATTATTAATTACTTGGAATTTTATAAACTTCTCTAATATTGCACTTTTTCAGTGTTTATTTTGGAGGTTACAGATTTTCCTTTATTTGAGATGCTATAAACAATGCAATTTGATGAATTACTATGCTGTAGGGACTGGTGTAGTTAATGTTTTTAATAGAAGTCACTGGCATGCATAAGTTGTTTCTCACTAATGGGTGTTGATTTAGTGTGGGTTTTCTCACCATGGCCTAGGAAAGTCCATGGTGTAAGTCTAAGATAGCCTGATCCAAAGTGGATGCCAATCAGTAAAGGTAAAATGCATTTCACCTACACTTAATGGTCTAAATTTGGCTTTAGAGGCACATGAGTCATTTACATTTTTCCTTTTTTTTTTTTTTTTTTTTTTTACCATTAATAGGAAAAGGACTGTGTCCAGAGAGTGATTCATCTGAACTATGTAAACCACCTAAAATTAGGACAAGATGATTGCTCTCTGGTAGTCCCTAATTTTCTCTTTTGAATAGTGTGCAGGAATCCTAGATGAGGTTTGGAGCAGGTACCCAACTTTTACCCAGGTAAAAGCAGATGGGATGAATCTTGCCAACAAAGAAAGCCATAGCATTCAAACAAATGTAAACTCTAGTACTTCAAGTACCTTCTCACACTCTAAAATGGAGTGAGAGTCAAAGAGGAAGGAACTGACACACACCACTGAAATGCTTTTTGGCACATGTTTCTGAGAAATATAGAGGGATTTAATGAAAGTATGGTCCTGAATAAAAAATGAGTTTTCTCTATTCAATGTAAGTACAAACACAACAGTGCATTATAATTCCTTGACTAGTTGCACAAAATTAATGTGATTAACTTGAAATGTAAAATGGGTCACAAAACTTGTGATGGTTTTGTATTGCTGCTTTCTGAGTGTGCAGAAGCTTCAGTTTAGAAGATGACATTCTAGTGATAGTCTTCTGTTTCAGAAAGCAGGAAAGAAACTTTACCAGGGAATGAGAGTTTGCCATGCTCTCTTCTGATGAAAATCTTTCGAGTGAGCCTTAACATGATGGTGTTGTGAAACTGAGTGGAGCAAACTGGTGAAAATAGCTATTTTCACTGCAGCGCTTTCCACGAGTCACCCAGCTTTCCTAAATCCATTGTGTACTTTGACTGTAAGGCAAGTAGCCGGTGTTTTCTGAAATTGAGGTTGGACCTTATGGACATGTTGTAATCATGTTTTGAAGATTAGATACTAAAATAAATTCTCTTCCTTCAGTAATGATTTTGAAAAATGTCCAGATTCCTATACCTTTATGACTGCTGCTGAAGTCAATGGTACCAGTCAGAAAGTGGTTTGTTGCAAAGGGTTTATTTCAGGACTGTTTTTTTTCACTCTGGTTTATATGGTCATAACGTACTTTCTTACTCATGTCAGCATCTAAGCTGGTTAATTTCTGTTTTCCATAGCAACGTATTAAAAGCACGGGTGGTCTCATTCTCTTTTCACTCTAGAATCAATACTGAAGTAACTTCTGTTTGGTAGTAGTGTCAACACCACTAGGCCCAGGTACATTATTAAATGCCTTGTTTAAATTCAGGCTAATTCAAGCATACCAGGCAAGTTTTCAAGTATTAGCTAACATTGTATTATAACTCTTGCAGCTAATCAACAATTTGTTCAAAACGTACTCCAGAACCGGTATTTAGGACTTGAAGAATTTGTTGGTGGTTTCCAGCATAAGCATTAACTGTGTTTGTGTGTTTTCTTTTGCCTTGCATAGCCAAGAAAATCTTTAGCAAATTGCTGTTTTGTGTAGATTCATAGGCAATTGGCATTATTTTACAAAGAATGTGCAACATAAGTGAGTCATTAAGATTTCAAAGTTTAATACGCTGGATAGAGAAAAGAAACCAAATTATATAAACCCTTGTAGCAATGAATATTTTATTTTGCTTATGTTGTGATATTCAATGACTGTAAGCCATACAAATCAGAATTTCTATTCTTTGCTTATGCAGCTGCTGCTTTTACATGTTTCATTCACAATGCATGAAGCAGCAAGCTGACACTTGCCAAGTTTTCTATTCATTTTTCTCAGAGCTCTAGCTGGGGATGACGTAGTCTATGAACCATGTTTGAATCTGTGAACTATGTTTGATTTCTGTAGGCATAGGTCCAACATAAGTATATCTCCGTGCTGTTTTGATCTGAAAAAATTCAAAGCATTTAAAAAAGAGGTTGGTACCATTAGGCCTATTTTGTAGTTATAAAAACCAAAGCAGGTCTTGTCTAGCCTTGTGCCTATGGTCAGTTAAGCAGTATTGCCTGGATTTCACCAGGAACTCATGGAAGTAAGACTCACGAGGTTTTGAAATGGTTGTAGATTTGAGGTCTGAGTGACTGTAAGCAGTTCTTGTTGTTGTATTTCATTTTAAGGTATTTCTTATAACTAGGAACTTGAACCTGCAGCATATGAGTTCTGTTGCTGATTCTCTCATTGACTTGGGAAGACGGTCAACATTTCTGTGCCTCAGGGAGGTATAAATTAATCTCTGTTAGCTTCACTGCAAGAATTAACTAATATTTGGAGCTGCTAAAATAAAGTGAAAAGAATCTTGATTAAAGCTTATCCTTCTGTGTTTTAGTAGTAGTGATTTTAAGGGTTCCTTTTATTGAAATAAAGGGTGGTTTTCCTCCATGTATATGGCTTGAGGCTTGTTAGACCACAAATTAATGGAACAGAAGTCCTTGTGACCTCTGTCTAAAACTAAGAATTGAAGACTGAATTAAGGATAAACAGTGCCTGACAACTTTCTATTCCATTCTTTCTGGGAATCACCACTTTTAACTCTAAAGGAAACTAGTAGGAACAATTAAACAAAATCTCTGAAATTTAAGATAAAACATTTGAAGAAAAAGTTCCTCATAAATTTAAGATAATTAACTTATTTAAAATTTAACTGTGTCTGAAAGAATAATAAAGCTTTCTGCTGCTGTTTCAGCAATAAGTTCTATATTCTTCATCTTTTAATCTCCTTTATTTCAACACATATGATGAAATACATTGAGATTTACATATGGATATTTTATCTGCCAATCTAATTGTGCTTTGAAGTTTTCTATCAGTACATTTTTCCAGTACCTTGTAAATCATTACTTTAATATTAGACACATCTTTCCCAGATATCCTTGCTCCAAGCATCTGTGTTGAAGTCTGCTGAAAGGAATGGGAAGCCTTTGGCTCAAAGAATGCGCTGTTTGTTAACTATATTCCCAACTACACTGGAAACAGAATTATAAGGAAGCACACTTTAATAGTCTTTAAAGTTCAAGCCTGTATTTTGATGAGATATTTGATAAGGGCATTTTATACTAATTCTGACTCTTACTGCAATTTTATTTTTTTAACTTTTATTTTTTCTATTTAAATTTTACCAAGGAAGCAGATTGCTGTTATTTACATGCTGAAATGTATTGACTAATACTTACACATTCATGTACTGGCATAAAAACTTTGAATATGGATTGAAAGAGAGAGCTGTCCTGCATGATTTCCTCTTTATGCACTCTAATTTAGATACCTTAAATAATTACATGCTCTTATCTATGTGCCTGATTGATTTTAATGATATCAAAGTGGCAGAGTGACTGCAAATGAAATTCCTCACTCAACAAGTCATCCAGTAATTATTTCTGTGAAAAGTTGCAGAATTTTCCTGAGAAGTGCCTCAAATGATTCCATCAGGAGTAAGCACATTTCTGTGAAGAAGATTGCTCTGAAATTTAGGTATTTACTCTCAAAATTGGGTCAGAAAAGCTATTCTGTCAATACTTCAGTGTGATGAATATACTTCTGATCGTAAATCCAGTGTTGCTTTTGCACTTACCAAAGAAATAAGGATTTTCCAAATGATGAGCAAGGAAGACCAACCGGTTTCAGAGGCACAGGAGGGGCAAAACTACATGCGTCCTTCTTTATTTTTCTTTTCCTCTGGCAAAAGCCAGTGAAGGGGTTTAGGGAAGAGAATAGTCTCCTTAGAAATGGTCAGAGATTGTTGTGATAGAGAGAAAGAGAAGAGATTGAGGGAAAGCACAAAGTGCTACCATTGGAGAGGGCTGAGACAGCTGAATCAGGGTGATACAGACTTTTCATTATCAGAAACAATTACTCCAGCAAGAACAGCATGGGACTTCATGAAATGTTTTTGAACTCGGATTCCTGATAGGAGCACATTACATAACTTGTGCTTTGTGAATGCTGGCAACCGGCAACCTACAGAAAGACACAGCCAGAAGCAATGCGCTCAGCTGCTTGCTTTTTGAAAAAAAAATATATCTGGGCCAAGCATTAAACAGACAAGCCTATCTTTACCCTTCCCCCTGTCCCCTCCATCAACAGAAGCCTGGTTTTCATCACAGATTAATAAACGAAACCTTCTATCGTTTTACTGTGCTTCCCACAGCCTTTTGGTAGGAGTTAACAATGCTCCGAGTCAACATTGCCATAGTGCTTGAAATGTCTTTGCATGTTTGTTCACTGGAAAGAGTTGTGGCGATGGGGTTAGAGAGAGGGGTTTAAACTGCTGGTGTGTACAACCTCAGAAACTTTGGGATGGTTTTGATTGCGTTTGGTTTGACAAAAATCTGTTGGGGAGTTGTCGCTATTGCTTTTGTCTTTTAGTTTTATACTAATAATTTTTTTTTTAAAAAAGAGACCATGTTATATATTCTGCTGTCTTCTGAAGTGATTATTTGTATCGTTTGCTGTTAAGGAAATGTGTCTAAGTGCTGAGGAATTCTAATTAAGCAGGCTCAGCTGGAGTGAATAGCTGGAGGATTTCACAATATTGTTCTAAAATTATTGGAAGGCCCAGGAGCCAGGGAAATTCTCGAATTTTGGGGTTTTACCATGGTGGGCATAGTCACTAAATCTTACTTATTTGTTTTCAAATAAATGGGTTTGTAGACCATGTTATTTCACAATCCCTGTGAGTGGTTGTTCCTCTTTTTTTTACTTTCTCTTCCATCTACCCTAAAAAAGATGCAATCTTAGACAAACGAGCAGAACCTCTTCCACATTTCTAAGAGAAGTGTTTATAGGACTAAATACCATAGAATTTCATTGGGTTTGGATGGGTTACTTATGAGAAAAAAATTGGTTTGTTGTCCTTGGAGGTAGAGACAATCCTGCTGAGCCCTTGAAGGGAACCACATTGTAGGTAATCGCTGAATTTGTGAAAATTTAGCAAAAAAAGCACGTTAAATTCTGCTGTAATATATCCTTTTCTGTGTAGTATGCTCATAAAAAAACAAGTTAAAACTTTTCTGTGTTGTATAACTCTTTAATTCTCTATTTATATGTTCAACACTTCTTGTTTTGCTTTCCAAGGGCCATCATTGCCTGCCTGCCTAATCAACTGTTGCTAACAAAAATGACAGTAACAAACCAGGGAGGAACAGCCTTCTCTGGCCCTTTGTTTTCACTCTGCTAGGTGAACACATGTGTTTTTCCCTTTGCCTTTTCTCTTTTCTCCTTTTCTCTTTGGGGAAAGGAAACTATTTGTATGCTGCACTAAGGAAAAGTGATTGAAAAGTGGAAGCCCATACTTTTTTCTTTAGCAAGCGGAGATCTGTTTTCAGTCTGATGTTTGGTGAAAGGAAGCTTCAGAGCTGCGGGCCAGCTGCCAGGAATGTCTGATTTCCTTTCCACCCACTCCTATGATCCTCCCTTTTGGCAGTGATTACCGATGACCACAGCTGTCATACTAGGTCATGGTAAGCTGTCAAGGAAGGTAGTACATGAGAAGTACAAGGCCCAGTCCTTGATCTGCACTGAAGAACAGGATCTTAAACTGAATCTGGTATCAGGCAGTGCGTGAGCACACCACAGCAAGCAGCTTTGGGCTGATGTCAGCTTGTCGTTCTGGTTTCTTGAGAAGGTGGGCAAGCAGGAGGTGCTTCTCTAGCCAACAGAAAGCTTCTTCACAACTTTTCCATAGCTAGTGACATCCTGAAGCATGAGGAGGGGTTGTAATTTAGTCAGAACGGATGGTTGTCTAGAATGGGTAAGTCCTTCCAGCCAGCTGAAACTAGAAATAACACTTTGGGTTGCTCTCACCCAGTAAGTATGTAATAATACAGGATAACTCCATAATCAATGATCAGAAGAGTAGCATTCGGGTGATTGTGCTGCATTCAGCACTCTACGGGTGACCGACTGTCAACATCATGGATGTGGCTGAAAATCACCACAGAACTGCAGACTTCAGAAAATGATGAATACTGTTGTCAGGGACATAACTTCTATAAATAGGACTTGCAATCTACATAAGGTAGTATTTTGTTAAGCTTCACATGTTCAGTGCCAAGTGCATAAATATCTTTGGAAGGGGTAGCATTTTACTATGTTTTATACTGTTATGCTGGCTTCATAATGCACTATTTGCTGTAGCATCTGTTCCTCTTTTAACAGTATATTAAATAACGTGACTAAAATCCATTAGGTGTTTGTTCTGTATGCCTTCCTCCAAAGGGGGAGGCATTTGCAATGGAGTGTTTGTTTTAAAAACTTATAAGAACAGGTTGCTTTCTGTTTCCCAGAGAAAAAAAGGGCAACACTTGGGGGACAGAAGGTCATAAATGCTGCAATTGTCCATTGTTTTTGTGGGAGTTTATTGCAGCTTTAGGCTGGCACAGCCAAGGAACTTGCCTTCAAAATAGCCTCAGGGTATGTGGATGTAGGTGATGCTGATTTCCTTTGGTTCTCATTTAAGATGACAGGATCTGATCCTTGTAGTCTTGCTCCAGTTGGAGGGGTGATCACCTTAGCAAGTCCCATCTGAACTTCATTTGGGACGATTTACTTCAGAACCGTAAACATGATTTCCGTTCTTTTGCTATTTGTTCTCACAAAACACCTATGATCTTGTAACAAATCTTACATAAAACTGAATTTGATTTTATTAAGCTATTACACAAGGTTCAGAGAAAACTCCAGGAACCCTCTGGACAAGAGCCGTTTCTTTACAGATTTCTCCTGGACAAACAAGGCAACTAATGACTACTTTCACAAGGCTGGGGAATCCACAGCTACAGCTAAGAGGGGTAAAAAAAATGTAATAAATAAACGAGTCTGTCCACAAACCTTTCCTCAGGAAACCAGCATGGGAAGCACAGGCATTCCAGCATGTTCTGCCAAAGAGAGACTTTCCAAAACAGCTGTAGAAATGGCTAGAGATTCCTTGAACGTCCATTTTAATAGCATTATAGCCTCAACTGTTTATATGTTAATCTCATTGTTTTCATGCTGTCAGCCGTATCTATTGCAATTATATAAAGTTTTAAACCCACTGAAGTAACCCTCAAGAGGGAGTGACAGACTTCAACAACAAACACTCTGCTGTCCATGAACCCAGCTACCTTCCAGCCTCCATTCATTCAGGTACAGTCGGTTTTGAGGCTGTGACAGAAGCTGTTGTTCAGTCTCCCTGTGGGATACCACATTTGCTTCATTTGTGCAGAAAGCTTTTCATAACTGTCCCATGTCTGGAGCACTCAGGAATGAATATGCTTCCTCTCTTTGAATAATGGCTGAACTCCCGGTGGAAGAAGAGGTATTTAAATAACCACGTTGCCATGTAGAGTATCTCGTGATTTCAATCCTCAGAGTCCCTGAGCTATCTGAGCACATATTTATAATCAGCCTGGTGAATGCTCTCTCTCGCTATTTATCAGCTGTGAGCCTGTATTTCCATTTCACAAGTGCAGCTCTACAACGTAAGGATATGGAATGTCTTGTCGTTAGCAGAATTTTTTTTTGTCTCCAAGAACAGAAAGTTCCCAACATAGGGCAAACCTTCTTTGTGTAATCTTATATACTTTCTTCTCTTTGCTTTGCTGTCTTGAACTGTGGAACATAATTGCTGAGACACGAAAGGATTTCTGTGTCTGGCCCTCTCCGCCACATTAGTGAGTTTAGCTCTAAATGTATTTGCAACTGGGAGGACCTGTGTCCATACTATTGAACTCTCCTACACGCAAAAACCCAAACTAGCTTTTGGGAGCAGCCTCTGACCTATACTAACTCCTGAGCTGTGGCTAGGAATTAGCTGTAACCTGGCACTCTCCCAAATGCTAGCTGACCCAGACTAAAACCATGTCAGGGCTGCTCCACTGCTTTAACAGGAAAGGCATTTGATGTTGCTTAATCTACCAGTATACGTGCAGCTCTTAGCTATATACAGACCTGCCTATACTGGTCAAAGGGAGGACTCAGGCCCCTTAAGTGAGACAGTCTGAAATTTCAGTTCAGATTGAGAGTTTGCAAGGCCATCTGCAGTCATAGTGGTTTCTGAGAGCCCAGAGACACAATTTTGCTGATAAATTCCTTAAGTAGCGCTGCCTTTATTCAGAAGCAATACCATTTTGGCAAGACTGAGTGTCCTAGCATGGTGAAAGCACCATCAGAAGTCACAAAACAGGCTTCCCTGATTTGACATCTCCTGAAGGGTCGGGTTTGGTAGGTCTGCTTGTGGTGACAGAGGCGGTTTGAGCAGAAAAGCGAGCAGCTGTGGCTGCTTCCATTCAGGCACATGAATAGGGCTGGTAGTGAAACACTGAGCTGTGTGTCAGAGCTCCCACCCAAACTTTCAAAGCCATATCCTTCACCTCAGATTAGAACAACTGAGGCTTACATGGGAGTACTCTGGGGTTTTCTGCTGAGTGGGGGATATGTGGATTTAGGATCCTAAGGGTGCTGCGGGTGTAGGGTCCTGGTTGCCTGTTTTCTGCAGAAGTCTTCTGTCCTCTGCACTACAGCTTAACATGAATGGTGATATTAACACTGGCTGCTTAAAACAGAAGAGTGGTCTTGATCTAGTCATCCTCGCCTAAAAGGATGTGTGAGGCCCCTGAATACAGGAGGGATTAGTGAGTAATTCCTATGATCAGCAGTGAATTTAAAGAAGCTCTGTGGTGTACAGAAATGAGGGATTTCAGACACACTTCTCCATTTGGCGTTTACTTCAGCAGCTTGGCCGACTGAGGCCTCTGGCTGCTGGGAATCCCATCGAAATGCATCTAAGTGCTTCATGATTGCACAGGAGTTGCTACCTGGGCTGAGACTGCACAGCCTGCTCCAGGAGCTGGGCCCCTGCAGCAGAAGTGAGCATAACATCATCATGTGAGAGTCCCACTGAAGATGCAAGCAGCATTGACCCAAGGAAATTGAAGGCAGATGTCCGGTGTTCTCAGGTAATGCCTTGGCAATGCAGCTGGCTGTCTGCTCAAGGGTAGATCACCTTGCTGTACATAAAAGTGGTGCTTTGAAGTGAAGATGTTCTTGTCTGTCTCAGCAGAACTTGTACGAGCAAACAAGGAATTTTCTGAAAAAATGCTGCAAAGAGACCTTCATGTTCTCCATCTGTCAACTCTGCATGAGAATTATCTACCACTTGCAACACTTCTCTGCATTTTACTTGTCTTGTCAGCTAGTCTTTCCCTTGTATTTGAGAAATATTTGCATCTCATATTTTCTAGCTGGGTGTCCGTCAAACAACTGCTTCAAGATAGACTTTGGACTAAGACTCCTGTGTTGGTCAAAGCTTATATATACTATTGATACCAGTAACTCCACAGGTTATCAGGGAATATTGAATGCCCACTTTTTGAAGGCTGCAAGTTGGCTTGTGTTGGATAATCAGAAATTAGATTCAATACTCACTTTTGAAAGCTTAGATATACAGTTGTAAAATAAATCTTCCTTCTTCCAGCACGTTATGTTATGTGCATGGTAAGGAAGGAGTGTTAATTAAAAACTGTGTATAAGAACAACATATTTTGCTAACAGAAACTGTTGTGAAATGTGGATTGACTCAGACATTTTATGATGTCCAAAAACATTAAAGAAAAATATTACTAAAAGTGCATAAAATTCTACTTGCTTGCTATCTAAATAGACATTCAACTGAAGTTAAATGGATATAAATTTCTGTTTAGGCCTGCTTCAGTAGTTTGACAGACACCTGGGGTAGGATGTGAACCAGATTTAACAGAAAACTGCTTAAAACTTTGTGGAGAAGAGCCTTCCACTAGGGTTAAGAACTGGATTAGAAATGACCAGATTTCTCACGAAGGAGATGTCAGCCATGATGTTTTATTCCTCTGAGTGCCCTCAAGAGACCAGGCAGATCTGGTCTGCGAGGAGTGCTGCTGACTCAGGCTGCTGCGGGAAGGCGTCCAAGGCCAGCCAAGGAAATCTCTGACCTTCACTTCACTGCTGACCATCACTTGGGTTTTCCTGCCTGGAAGAGAGGCGGTGGGCTGGGGTAGCTGGGGAGGAAACAGAGACCAGAACCATTGACCTCAATCTAAACACAATACAGAAAAAGACGATAAACTTCAGGAGGAAAACCACAGGAGCGATTTACCTAGGAGGAAGTGAGAATATTAAATTCTTTCAAGTAACTTCAGGAGGTGTAATAGAGGAAATCTATTGAAAACACACTTGGATATCTATTATATAACTCATATTTTACAAATTATTGAATCTGTGAATGCCATGGGATTATTGCAATTGTGCATTCATATTACTTTTCTGTGTCTGTAAAAGCAGAAAGATTATAAACTGTAACAAATTAATCCTAATTTATCTGTTCATCTGAATTACATTCAATGTGGCAAAATTGTAAGCCCACTTGTCCGGTGTTGACAAAGATTTTTAGTGTGGATCACAGTGACCTGTGATGAAGTTAGTCTCCTTGAAGGTCTGTTTTATCAATTTTACCTACTACTACTACTACTTCTTCTTCCTCACCCTCTTCTCTCCTCTTCCCTCTTCCGTATAGCCAAAAATATGTCGTGTTTAATACAGAGAAGAACTGTAGCTATACGAATTGCCAAAAACGTGATAAGATTTTGTTTTTTCCTTTTCCGCAGAGTTTGCACAAGTGTGTCACCTTGGCTTTAGATATTCACAAGACTTCTGCTCTTCATGCTTATCCTTACCAGAGGGTGAGAAGACCTTTTTGCAGTCAGGCCTCTTTTTAACAAAAATGGGTGAGCGGCTGGAAAGTCAGTTTGTAACAGTGGACAAGTTATAAATAGTAACTTACAGAATCACACTCTGAACAGAAATTCTTTGAGTTTATACAGTACTACATTGACACTGGTTTCCATGTACCAGAAGTGTGTATCATATCCTTATCATATCCTTAGGTTCTTAGACACAGAGATCAATTAACATACATAAAGGGTAATACTTATACTCTTAACTGCGTGTGGCTGACTAACAGCACCTACGCAAGTGGAGGGGACAGCGCACCAGAATTCAGGTCACTTAAAGGAATTGTGTCCTGTCAGATGATGAAGATTAAATAACGGAAAGTATTCTCTTTCTCTCCAGTCTCTTGAGTTTGATATTTTTATAACTCTTAACCCAGACTAAATATTCATGCATTTTGAACATGAAAAAATATAGAATTTCTGTCTTTTGTAAAGTGCACATTCATTAAAAAGGAACCCAGAAAACCATCTTTAGATTAATTCCTTCTATAAGAGACAAAAAGAACCAACTTATCATCCGCCCCCCAAGCTAAACCTTAACCGCACAATTCTGTAATGAAAGTGAAACTAAATTTTACTCCTTTCTCCTAATTGATGCCAGATTGCCAGATAATTACAATCCTTTTTGTATGTGTGCCTACGACATTGTGCTCATGTTCAGTGCTCTGAACGAAAATCCAGTAAAATTGCAATGTTGAAAGCAGTTCTTGTTTCAAGGAAAACAATAAGTTTTGTCAAGTCAACAGTTATGACTAAGTGTGCCTAGGTACAAGACACACTGATGATGTGTGTCCAGGTAGAACAACCACTGGTATGGTTGTAAGCCTCTTCATTTTGTGCCCAAAGCACCCTGAGAAAAAGTGTTTCCAGAATCTACCATATAGCATATGGGTAAAGGAAGAACATACTGACTTCTTACTATTGATGTGTCTCATCATTCCATACTTGTCACATCTTTTCTTTATCCTCTGTACTAATATTTTAAGTGACTGAACACATGGAAATACATCTTACCATATCAATATTTCCTTGACGTTAACAATGTCGAACAATGACATCGTAAAAGAGGGAACTGAGAACAGCTTTGAAAAAGAATCATTGCTAGGTTTAACTCTCTGTTGACTCGCCAAAAATGAAAGAGGGTTTAACATTTTGTTTATTGTTGTTTCATTGTGTGTCATTAAGGCTACATGATGTGTTTGGGCGACCTAGTTCTCATTCCCATAATTAAAAGCGTTCCTGAGTGCAGTACTTCTGGAAAAGCAATAGAATTAGATCAGTAGAGGAGATTTATGTGAACTACTCTCTCTCATACATTTTGTCTCCAATCCTCTTAATTTAGGAAGATCTAGATGTCACATGCGTAGGAATTTTGTAAGACGTGCTTTAGATTCAGGCTTATTATGGATTTAATTTCACTAGGCAGTTCACTGCCCTCCAAATGTCTAGAGTTGAGGTAGTGTGTAGGTGCCCAGCACGTTTGTAGAGTCTAATAAGTGGTTAAACCTAACTTTCTAAAAATGATCATGTCAAGTGTGGCGGTATGACCAATTTAAAAGTCTTTGAAAAGTTCTATATTTCTTCTTTAGAGAATATAAACTTATTTTTCACCTCTGTGAGTTATCTTGACTCTGAGTCCTCACGCAAATGAACACCAACTCGTAGGAATACTTCCGTAATTGCAGGGTGACATAATAAATAGGGGTGAGAAATTTCTAAAGCTGTTTGCATTCTGGTTCACAGGCCTGTAGTGTTACATTTTTCTTGTGCACTCTGATAGCCTTTGCTATCTAAGGGAGTCTGCATCAGCTAATGGCAGAATTAGCTGTAGCAGTGTGGCAGACCTGTGATTATATACTGTAGCTGGAGAATCATCATGGATACAACCCTGGACCTATACCTAATGATAGACCCAGTGTGCATGGCATCTCAGTGATGTGTGCTTGATCAGGAGGAAGGTGTGTTGTGGGTCTTTGGAAAGGTTGTGCTCCAAAAGGCCATGTGCCCTACAGTAGGATCTGGGTGGATATGGGGAGAACGTATGGTTGGGAGTCTGCCTTAAAAAAAACCCATTATACTAAAGGAAATTTTGTGTGCTGTCAGTTGGCATCTACTTACAGCAAGAAATGAGAAAGTAGAGCTGCATGCCAAGTCTCCTGGTCATCTTCTGTGTTTGCTTTTCACACTGTGCAGGTAGAAATATATAACCTTAATACGTAGTTTGTGTAGTGTGTATAGACTCAACCTGCTCTGTATTTCAAATGGTGAAAGAAGAACTGTGTTACAGGCAAATTCTGGAGAAGATAAAAGCAAAACAACAAAACGCGTGAGGAAAACCAGGCAAAGGATTTCACGTTACAGAGCTGAGAAGCTAAGGCTGACACACAGCTGGAGCAGTGGGCTGGGTACTGTGTGCATGACCAGTGCTTCCAGTGTTGTTTCATCCTTCTTAAATCCACTGGCACTGCTGAACAAACCGTGTAGAGTACACTCAGCTTTATTTTTGATTGTTATAACTTTCTTCCTTTGGATAATCTAAAATTAAATACTCTATGGATTCAGCTACAAAAGCTTGAATTGTAAATCCCTCCTAGCTGTGCATGTAAAAGAAGACTCCTTGTAAACTGAACGTCCCGCTGCCACAGAGCAGCCCTGGCACTTGCTGTGGGAAGTTTGGTCTGCTAATAGACCAGAGCAGGACAGGGAGAACATGGAGACTTATTGGAATACATATGAAAAGTGATGGCTTATAAAGGCTTACAATAAATAATAAATGCCCAAGGTGATATTCTTTCTAATGAAGATTTTAATGGTTTCTTTTCCCCAGTAGGGGACTCTCAGACTTCTTAATAGAAGCAGAGGATGAACTCCTTGTGCTGCGGCTGTCTCTCTCCATCACTTTTTGTTTTCTTCTTGCCTGTCCCTTATTTCTGGCTGCCACTGCTTCACTCTGCCTCCAGCTGTGAGGGCAAAGTTTACAGTGTCTTCAAAACCTGCTGTTTGTTTTCTTTGGTTGGGGTAAAACTTGATGAGGCACAAAGCAAAGCGCCTCCCCTGCCCACTGGAATGCCCTGGGCAGCAGGGAGAACATATCTGTGACTCAGCCCTGCTCCCTACACCAAGTATGGACTGGGAACAGAAGAACCAATGCTGCTTCTGCAGTAAAACACTGTTACAGGCTGTACTGGTGGCATGATGATCAGCTGGATAACTTTTTAAACTATCATCCAAGGCAAACTTCAGACATTTTTATGTGGAACCAATGTATCCACAGGGCATCCACACTCTCTACATAACTCATCTTTGTCTATAGATTCTTTGCTAGATGCAGGTTTCTTTCTTTTTTTTTTTCACATTTTTTTACCTAAAATTTCTAGAGGCACCCTGTATGATGGAAAACAACTTCATGTTCTGCCTTGCTGATCTACCAAATTCCATAATATCAGAAGATCTGAATAGTAGTTCTCTGTCAAAGTACTTTGTGTTAAAATTCAGTCCTGCTGGGAGATTATGCCTAGCCACCTTTAAATGGTTAAGAACTGTATTTTTAACTGCAGTTAGAATATTTCCTAAGGAACTTACAGTCTGGGACAGAGTCCAGATGTACATTTGAGATGGCTAAAATGGAAAGTCCTGATTTTTTTATTAGGCATGCCATTCAGAGTGCAAAATGAAGTGTGAGCAAAGAAAGCATGTTGGCATGGCAACAGCAAGTATAATTTAATGCAACAGGTTTTGATTCTGACCTGAGAAAGGAACTATTTGTCCTGAGAGTCAGTTTGTAGCACATTAAAGTTTTAAAAGATGGCAACTCATCTTCACTAAAGGCCAGCAACTGGAGAGATGGGTACCTCAGAGCTCTTTGGCCAACAAAAGAATCTAATTATTCTAATGGTTGTTGTTCTGGCATAGATGTGCAAAAAGGAATTGCTTCAATAATGCATCTGTTGCTCACATGATAAGCACCTGCAGGCAACCTCTTAAGCACAGGGCTTCTCTGTTATTTTTAATAAGGTATGTGATGTTTGCAGAACTGTAAGACATAATGAGACTAGGTACTTTGCAGAAAAATACACACAGTGTCTACTACCAAGATTAAAATTTAGGGTTTAGAAATTCCCATCTCTCAAATCTATGATGAATCCACAATTACGTCCCCACTACTTGTTACAACTATTCAACTGAAAAGACTGAGAGAAGAAACAAGTATGGGAAAGCAAGCTGTTTTCTAGATTAGTTTATTAAGGCTGGAACTAATGGCTGATAGCTTAAACTGCACATCTGTTGCCAGGTATTTGGTTTTGAAGGCCGTGCTCATTTTCCTTTCAAGATTAGCTGCTCTGGATTCCTGAGAGTGGAGCTGGCTGCACAAGCCACATTCAAAACATTTGACTCTCTAATTCCATCTGCTGCCACCTCATCTGTCTCCATGGGAAGAAGCAAATTTACAGGAGCAAAAGGAGGAATGAACTACTTGCCATTTTTTTGACTTACAGGAAGAAATAAGAAATTCTACAAATCTTAAGAGCAACTTTGATCTTCCAGGATTTGCAATTCGCCCTCTGGACTAAAGATGCTTGAAGGAGTTTGGCTAAGGGTAAGGTATAATCTTCCAGAATGAACAAAAGATTCTAGACATGACTCAGAGACTCACCATGGAGAGGCCTTGGGCCACGCCACTGGAAGGCAGGCAAAGCATAGGCATCTGTGCGCACTTTGTGACCTGAGGATCCTTGTATTGTTTTCACCTCGTCATTTGCAGGTGTCTGCATAGAACAGTGGGCAAAGAGATTTGTGCTTACTAACCACATATGCATTGAAGGCAATAAAATCTTCCACTGTGTAGGTGTCAAATGTTTTCTAGTCTTCTGACACACCATGCCATGCTCTCACCATAGCCAAATTTGAATAGCTCAAGGTATATGCAGAAACCGAAGTATAGCCTCGTTGTTGCTCCATGGTTTGTTGTTGTTCAAGACTCGTATGACCCATTCACAGCTCTTTCTCTAGTGGTAAAAATAATAATAAACCACACAAGACTTTGGTGCATTTCTGACACTGTGACTGCTGGCTCTATTTGGAATATTCATCCTAGTTAATATAGCCCTATCCTGGCCTACGTTAACAGTCCCTTTGTCTATACATTTAATATTTTCTTTCATTTAAAAATAAAGGTGCTTAAAATGTTCCAGTGTGGCTGAAAGCTTTCAACAGAGGTACACTTAAAATGCATATTATTTGGTTCATATCCTGTTGAAAGAAGGAAGAACATGAGGTGGGGCTGCAAGCAGTGAATTTCAATGTCTTTTGATGCAGCATGGGTCAAGTGCATGTCATGACCTGAAGTCTGTTGTATCCCTCTTTTATGTGGTGCTTTTCTGTTCTTGGTGAACTTTTTGACATTTTGTCCTGTTAATGAAATTTTTTTTTCAGAAGCATGCATATGTGAAAATTTGCTGTTTAATAATGTCACCTAGATTCTCTCCCATTGATCTTTCAATGGAAAGAGCCCCATTTCATCAGTCTCTTGGAAAGTTCTTTGCAGTTCTGATATTTTTCTGATTGCTGCATTTTTTTCTTGTTACAAGTATTTGCAATATAGCAGGAATCAGTAGTATCTATACTGGGATAATTCATCAATCACATGCACTGTAAATTGCTGCCCACTTAAAATTCATCAGGTAAACACTACCCTTGGCTTCATCACAGTGGGATGCAGCACAGGAATGCAGTGGCTTAACAATGCACGATGAAAATACTAAAAAGATAATATTCTTTCCTTCTATTTAAAGTATATAATGTAGCACTTCCTTTGGAGGAACTGAGAAGTAATTATCATCATACCACCATTTCCTCAGAGTGGCTAGATTAACAACAGGTTATAGGGGTCCAGATCCGGGGAATTTAGCCTTGTTACCATTTATAGTTTCTCTCTGTGTCCTATAATATGCTTTCCCATTAGCTAAAAGTGCCATTTCAGGAAATTGCCTTGAAGGGTCAGTTTGATGTGGGGTGGGGGTGAGAGAAGAAAGCTCTTGCGCTATTCCACTATAGCTGTAGACAGTTACTTAATAAGAAGCAGGTATGTGACTTTCTTATCTGTCAGTTCTTTTTCAGTTATCGTTCAGTAGGGTGGCATCTTCAGGAAGTTCACACAGGCCACTGCATCTCATCCTTTTACAGGCAGTCAGTAATAGGGTAAAAAGAGTGAAGGGACGGTAATAAATCACCTGGTTACAGTTTTCTAGTTTTGTTAGTTGCTAAATTTTATTAGACAGAGACTGGAATATTAGCCTTATTAATATTGATTAATCATAGCTACGTGGAAAGACATTTGCCTCTTATCCTCAGGACTGGTAACTGTCCTGAGATTATTTTCATTTTATGCCATTACTGTTCCTGACAGGACAACTCCTTCTGCTCTGAAATGGAGCAGTTAACAGTCCTGAAGGCCATGTGTAACTTGAACATTTCTTAAAGACCTCAGTAGTTTTGATTTGTGGTTTTAGAGATTTGCTGTCTCCTGTTCCATGTTATTGAATTTATAAATTCATACATGTCCAATAAAACAGTCCCGCAGGTAGACATGTTTAGTCTCAGACTCTAGCCTCAAGCATATTTTCTCTTACTCTGTTTTTGTTTTGTTTTGTTTTGTTTTTTACTTTTTCTGCTCCTGCAAATTCAGGAAGAAAATGTTATATTTTTACATAAAATACTTTTAATCCTGAATGAATGAGATTATTGGGCAAAAGAAATCTAGCAATTGAAACTCTGGATAAATTTGCAAGGAGAGAACCCCATAAATATCTAATTCCTTGCAGAGACATCATAAAGTAACACTAGAAGTGAAAGGCTAGCAAAGGCCTCATGTACTACCTATGAAAGCCAAGATTATTTTTTTTCACTTGAATTATTTGATGTAAATCTGGAATAACTCAATTTAAAATTAGATTACCTGAGAGAAAATGTATCCCTAAACAACCTGTGAAATTCTACTTTCCAACTTTTTTTAGAATACTTTCAAAAGTGAAGATGCTCTTCCAGCAATAAGTTTTGCACAGTCTTCTGTGAACAGGAAAATTCAGTAATGTTCTTGATCAAATAGAATTGATTACTGGAAAAACTGATCTACAAATTGATTTTTATTCTCATGTGACTCATTACAGAGAGTTCATTTTTATGGGCTTTTTTCCCCCATTAATTCAGACAAACACCACACCTAGACATAGAGTGGCTATGGTGACTGTCGTTAGGATTATTGGGGTTTTTGTTTCAATTGTTACATACAGAGTTGAAGCAAGAGTTCTTTGTTTCGGTATAATGTGCATTTGTATTTTATTTTGCATAAACTCTAATAATTCAACATCTTTATTTTCAAGGGTAATTCTGTTGGATTCTTACATCTGAATGCCTCCTGGTCTTCCACGTGACTTGACTTCAGATAAAAAGTGAGTCATCTAGTAGTAAATCTGGTCAGAGATGTTGTGTCACTTTGTTTTTCACTGGATTTTAATTTGACAGATGTGTATTTAGATAGCATGTATCATCTGACTGATGCACAAAACATGTATCCCTCCAAAAAGACTGTGTATTTTCTGCACCTTTTCCATCTCATTTATGCACACGTACAGATAGTGCTGGCTATTCAAAAAATAGCGATATGAAAATGATTATATTTTTTTTTGTAATCAGAACAGAGCATGACTGGAGCAAATCAAGAATGCTTCAAAGACTATGTGGCAGACCTCCTTGACAAGAGCAGGTGGTTGAAGAGTCAACAATATGACATAAGTGCTTTGAGTGTTATCTGAATGAGCATAATTGATTCACTACCACACGATATCCATATACTTTGTGGGGGCCTTTATTCCAATGAACACTGCATTGAGATATAAATCAGCATAGGGGGATGTTTCTACTAGTGCTGATCAATGAGATACGTCATTTATATGAGATGCATCATTCTCTACTTACTCGAGACCTCTTACAGATGCTGCCCCCTTTAACAGTGAATATTTGATGAATATGTTTTGATGAAAAAGAATTCAAAAGTCCTTTTGATTTTTGCATAAAATTCATTTGCATGGTATTGCATGCTGGTACTTGATTGTCAGTTGCATACTCGATGACAAGATCACCAAAATCTCTCAGAAGAAATTGTGCAATGAATGTCCTAAACATTCATAAGCAGCTAGAACACAGTATGGAGAGAATAGCTCATAATTTGTCAAACAAATTATGACAAAGCAAATTAACTTCCTGCTATGATGAGCTAACAGGTCCACAGATACAGGGGGTAGACTAAGTCTCCTGCTCCTACGTTACTTAAGTTTTGGTGCTCCCTTGAATGGTATTCTCATCAGAAAGCTAAGGAAATATAGTCTTGAGAGTAAATGCAAAGATGAACTAAAAGTGAAGCTCAGAGAATAATTACCTAATTTTATTGTTTAACTGAAATATACTGAGAAGTTTCTACAGGGAGTTGTTCTTGATTAATATTGTTAAATATTCTCATGAATGACTTGAATGAGGGAATAATATTATATGCGGTACATTTACATATGACAGGAGATGGGGGGATTCTGAACATGTGGAAAGCAGAATTAGAATCCCAAATGATCTTGACAAATTGGAGAGATCATCTGAAAAAAATAGGATTAAGTTCAATAGGGACAATTGCAAAGTGTTAGGCAGAAATAATCAATTATACAAATACAGGATGGGGTAACACAACAGACGGCAGTTCTCTGGAAAAGATCTGGGAATGAAAGTGAATCAAATTAAACACAAGTTGATGAATTATTAAAAAGCTAAGTGACCAGCTATTATGTATATGAAAACCAGAATGCAGCCTGCAGTAGTCTTCTAGTATTTTATACTGGTAAGGACTCAGCTTGGAGCACTGTAGCCAAGGAGAACTTGAAAAATTGGGGTTATTAAGCACTCAGAAAGAAGATGGAAGGGTAAGGGCAATCATTAAGATGTAAAAAAAACCCCTGTTGTAAAGAGGAAGGGAGTAATATGTCCTTTTTGTTCATGGCAGGCATAATAAGAAATAACAAGCTAAATTACACCAGCGGAGAGTCAGCATAGTTATTAGGAAGACCTTTCTAAACATAAACATAGCGAAGCCTGGGGAGGTGGTGAAGTCACCATCATTAAGAACATACATCTGTCACAAGTGACACAAGTATTGATTCTACCTTGAGGACAAACCAGGTGACCTTTTAAAGTCCTTTCCAGCTCTACTTCCTATAATTTTATATCAAGACAGGAATAGGTTTTGCAACTTTGCTTATCTCAAATAGCACCTAATTCCATGAGAAGATTTATTGAGTCACAGGAAAAATTCTTAGTCAACAAGAGGAACACTTATCCGTGTACAAGAACTATGTAGAACTATGTATTACAGGCGTGACTGTAATACATGGGAAAGGTTTATGTCGTAGGGGCAAAAGGGTTCTGGGACAGGAATTAGCAGGGCTCATTCGGAGAGCTTTAAACTAGATTCGAAGGGGGATGGGGTAGTAGCTGGGCTTGCACCACTGGGGCAACGCTCTAGTGTTGAGGTAGACCAGGAGGCCTCCCATCCCCCTGGGGTGAAATCGGTGTGCCCAGCTCGCTCCCTGAAATGCCTGTACACCAATGCACGCAGCATGGGGAATAAACAGGAGGAGTTGGAAATCCGTGTTCGGTCGGGGGGCTATGATCTAGTGGCAATTACAGAGACGTGGTGGGATGCCTCGCCTGACTGGAATGTGGTCATGGATGGCTATGTCCTGTTCAGGAAAGACAGGCCGCTAAGGAGAGGTGGTGGAGTTGCTCTTTATGTGAGTGGGCAGCTAGAATGTATTGAGTTCTATCCAGGGGCGGATCAGGAGCGAGTTGAGAGTTTGTGGGTGCGAATTAAGGGGCAGGCTGGCAGGGGTGATACTGTTGTGGGTGTCTATTACAGGCCACCGGATCAGGATGAGGAGGGTGATGAGGCCTTCTACAGGCAGCTGAGAGCAGTCTCGCAATTACAGGGCCTGGTTGTCATAGGGGATTTCAACTACCCTGATATTTGCTGGGAGGCCTACTCAGCCAGCCATCCTCAGTCCAGGAGGTTCCTCCAGTGCATTGATGATAACTTTCTGATGCAAATGGTGGATGAGCCAACTAGGAGAGGAGCGCTGCTGGATCTTATCCTCACTAACAATGAGGGTCTGGTTGAAGAGGTGAAGGTTGAGGGCAGCCTTGGTTGTAGTGACCATGAGATGGTAGAGTTCAGGATCTCATGTGGCAGGAACAGAATAGCTAGCAGAATAGCAACCCTGAACTTCAGGAGGGCCAACTTTGGCCTTTTCAAGCAATTGCTAGGGGAAATCCCATGGGACAGGGTACTAGAAGGTAAGGGGGCCCAAGATAGTTGGTTAGCATTCAAGGACTGCTTCTTCCGAGCTCAAGATCAGAGCATCCCAGCAGGTAGGAAGTCAAGGAAGGGTACCAGGAGACCTGCATGGTTAAACAGGGAACTGCTGGGCAAACTCAAGTGGAAGAAGAGGGTGTACAGATCGTGGAAGGAGGGGCTGGCCACTTGGGAGGAATACAAGTCTGTTTTCAGAGGATGTAGGGAGGCAACTAGGAAAGCTAAGGCCTCCTTGGAATTAAACCTTGCAAGAGAGGTCAAGGACAACAGAAAGGGCTTCTTCAAATACATTTCAGGTAAAGCCAACACTAGAGGCAATGTAGGCCCACTGATGAATGAGGTGGGGGTCCTGGAGACAGAGGATAAAAAGAAGGCGGAGTTACTGAATGCCTTCTTTGCCTCTGTCTATGCTGTTGGAGGCTGTCCTGAGGAGCCCCGGACCCCTGAGGCCCCAGAAGAAGTCAGGATAGAGGAGGAGTCTGTCTTGGTTGATGAGGGCTAGGTCAGGGACCAATTAAGCAACCTGGACGTCCATAAATCCATGGGCCCTGATGGGATGCACCCGCGGGTGCTGAGGGAGCTGGCGGAAGTCATTACTAGGCCCCTCTCCATCATCTTTACTAAGTCGTGGGCAACGGGAGAGGTGCCTGAGGACTGGAGGAAAGCGAATGTCACTCCAGTCTTCAAAAAGGGCAAGAAGGAGGACCCGGGTAACTATAGACCGGTCAGCCTCACCTCCATCCCTGGAAAGGTGATGGAACAACTTGTTCTTGATGCTGTCTCTAGGCACATCAAGGATAGGGGGATCATTAGGGGCACTCAGCATGGCTTCACCAAGGGGAAGTCATGCTCAACCAACTTGATAGCCTTTTATGAGGATGTAACCCGGTGGATAGATGATGCTAAAGCTGTGGATGTGGTCTATCTCGATTTCAGTAAAGCGTTTGACACAGTCTCCCACAGCATCCTCGCAGCTAAACTGAGGAAGTGTGGTCTGGATGATCGGGTAGTGAGGTGGATTGTGAACTGGCTGAAGGAAAGAAGCCAGAGAGTGGTGGTCAATGGGACAGAGTCCAGTTGGAGGCCTGTGTCTAGCGGAGTCCCTCAAGGGTCGGTACTGGGACCAGTTCTATTCAATATATTCATTAATGATTTGGATGAGGGATTAGAGTGCGCTGTCAGCAAGTTCGCTGATGACACAAAACTGGGAGGAGTGGCTGACACAATGGAAGGCTGCGCAGCCATTCAGAGGGACCTGGACAGGCTGGAGAGTTGGGCGGGGAGAAATTTAATGAAATATAACAAGGGCAAGTGTAGAGTCCTGCATCTGGGCAAGAACAACCCCATGTACCAGTACAAGTTGGGGGCAGACCTGTTGGAGACCAGCGTAGGGGAAAGGGACCTGGGGGTCCTAGTGGACAACAGGATGACCATGAGCCAGCAGTGTGCCCTTGTGGCCAAGAAGGCCAATGGCATCCTGGGGTGTATTAGAAGGGGTGTGGTCAGCAGGTCGAGAGAGGTTCTCCTCCCCCTCTACTCTGCCCTGGTGAGGCCGCATCTGGAGTATTGTGTCCAGTTCTGGGCCCCTCAGTTCAAGAAGGACAGGGAACTGCTAGAGAGAGTCCAGCGCAGAGCCACGAAGATGATTAAGGGAGTGGAACATCTCCCTTATGAGGAGAGGCTGAGGGAGCTGGGTCTCTTTAGCTTAGAGGAGACTGAGGGGTGACCTCATTAATGTTTATAAATATGTAAAGGGCAAGTGTCAAGAGGATGGAGCCAGGCTCTTCTCAGTGACGTCCCTTGACAGGACAAGGGGCAATGGGTGCAAGCTGGAACACAGGAGGTGAGGAAAAACTTCTTTACGGTGAGGGTGACCGAACACTGGAACGGGCTGCCCAGGGAGGTTGTGGAGTCTCCTTCTCTGGAGACATTCAAAACCCGCCTGGACGCGTTCCTGTGTGATATGGTCTAGGCAATCCTACCCCGGCAGGGGGATTGGACTAGATGATCTTTCGAGGTCCCTTCCAATCCCTAACGTTCTGTGATTCTGTGAAGAACTAGATTTAGTGAAGTTATTGCTTAGCATTCTTGCCATGTGTATTTTGTTAAACTTATATTGACTTATACCTGGAACTATTTTAAGATCAGTATTTCAGGTTAGCACAAGTATAATAAAATAAATTGGAACTTCTGAGACGATTTGATCTACTTAGGGAATAAGGGTGAGTATTCAGTAAAATTAATTCTTACTCAGTGACCCATGGAAAGTTTTGAGAAAAGAAAGGTGACCGACTCACACCACCTTTACATGTACTCTTGCTGTTTCAGGCTGCAGCTGTCTCAGGAGCCTGTGGCTGTAAAAGACCCACACAGAGCACTGCGTACTTTGGTACTGCGCACTACGTCCATGACCCGAACCTCAACATCGCTCCCAGCAGAATGGGAGTAATGAGTTGCATAAAGCCAGTGCACTGACTTTTTGTCACCTGGACTTTGTCTTCGGTTATTCCTTCAAGGCATCTTTTGTGCAATGCAAATGGGGTGATCAAGGGGCCAAGGAATGACCTGTATAAATTTCATCCCTGTGTCTATCTGAAGCTCTCTCTTTTGATAGGAACTTGATGTTCTGAAGCATTGCTTGAGCACTGCTCTCAGTCTTTCGTTTGTTTACGCTGGTGATGAAATGCTTAAAGGATGTATTGGTGTAGAAATATTTGCCCTATCCAAAAATATATATATATTTCTGAATATTTAGGGAAGCTTGTGAAACTCTTTGTACCTTTTTGCTCCTTGAAGTTTGTGGTAACTCTTTTGTATACTGCTTTCTTCCAGCTATATGCACCACATGGTACCAAATTACTGTAGCAGAGACTGGGAAACCTCAGTTTAGCAGGTCTGGTTTATGGTTATGCTAAAAATAGAGGTGAAACATGTAACTCATTTCAAGAACAATTTCTTCACTGAGATCACAGGATCATTAAAGCTGTCCAAACACTTAGGGTGAATGTCCAGATAGTCTGGATTTATTATTATTTTTTTGCAGGAAATCTGGAAGTGGGACAGCTTACTCACTGTAGATGATTCATATCTTTATGTCCTAGTTTGAAGTGTTTCACCACACCATGGTCACAACTCCAGAAGTGTCAGATGATCAACAGGCATCACTCCTGCCTGTAAGACTGATTGATTTTTCCACCTTTCTAGAGTTTTCACGACTTACTAACCTCTCCCCGCAAACCCAAACAGTTTAGATTCAAGAGCAAGCATTAGGAAACTGTTTACAAAATAATTAATATACTAAATTCCCCAATAGACAAAGCTCTTAAAGCCAGAGCTCTGGGGACTCAAGTGCAGAGATACTGTCTGTCTCATGGACTCTTAAAGCACTTTTCCATGTTCCCTTACAAAGGTTTTATCTTTTCCAGTTTTAAATCTTTTTGTCTAGACAGCAGTAAGTAACTGGCATACCTTTCTGTCAAGGATGGTATGGTTAAGTCTTTCAGATAAATATAGCTGGATATTTAAATACAAAAATAAATGTCTAAAGCTCTACTTATTAGGAGCATCTGTCTCGTGCTTGATGTGTACTTCTCAGAAATATTCTAATACCTACGGAGGCTATATTTAAGCAACCTTGTTTCTGCTTTGGTGATCACATGTCATGCGCTGCCTATATTGTTGATTTTGTTGCTAAGCCCTGCTGTGAGTTCTGGTTTCCAGTGTTTCAGGTTACATGTTTAAACCTGGCCTTCCAACTGTTCACACTATCCTGCGTCTCCCCATCTACTAAAGCTGATACTCCAGAGGCCCTCTCTTTCCACACCGGTCCACATTGGCATGAAAAATTGAGTGGAAGGAGGAGTTAGGATTACAGATTTTTTGTTTACGATAGTTGTTAACTTTCCACTTCAGAAATGTCACTAAGAGTAAGCCTTAGGAAGCACATATTGGGTGTATGTGGACAGCAGATCGGCCTCTGCCACCTTCGCACTTTCCCAGAGAATTGCGGCCATTAAGGAACAAAACCCAGAAAATATGATGAACCTGGCAAACATCAAATGTGAGAAACAAAAGAAGACTAGAGAGGAAAAATTCTACTTTAAAACTCTTTCCCATAAGCCTTTGATTTGACATTTTTCATTAGGACAGATAAGGAAAAATTTGATCTTATAGACACTGCTCTGCAGGATTATATTTAGGCACACTTACGTTACTGGAAGAGAGCTCCCTGCACACCTGTGAGGTTTCAAGTAACTTACAATATAAAGCGTCAGTGACTACCAATGGGACTTGGGCTATCCCAGTTAAATTGTGCACGTGATGACATATCAGTCAGCATGACAGGGCTTCATTTCTGCAAGTAGAAACCCTTCATGCACTGTGTTATGGAAATTACTGTTCTGTGCCAAGAAACTTTATGTTACTCCATCAGGCGCAACTCCATTCCTCTGACTCTCTGTGAATATTTTCTGTACGTGGCTATGGGTAGTTTGTGTTTCTTCATCGAAACAGCTCTAGAGTCTGTATAAATGTTTTGATGCATTGTAAATGTTTTGATGCATTGTAAATTTTTTTGGCAACATGTTATTACTCCTTTGATTAGAGAGGCCACCGTTGTTTGTTTTTATATTTAGAGCAAAGAAATGCAAACATCCTTACCATCAAGAAGGCTAGGTGGGGTAGTACTGAAGGTAGGTTGTTTTTAATCTCTGTACTGCCTGTATTCTAAGCTTATGTTTGTGTGTGCCTATTTTGCCCTCTGGTCCAGCAGAAGCTGCTGTTTTTCAGGATTCAATAAAACCTATTTTCTGAAGACTTGCTTTTGCGGGGTGAAGGGCAGAGGAGAGAAAAAAAGCCAAGCTGAACAAATCTATATGCTGAGGTTGACTTTACCTTAGAAAAGTTCCTTGGATTTTCATACCCCTGCACCAGTTCATTGATCTACATGCCAAAAAGAGGTGGTTGGTTTTGATGTACGGATTCTACATTGTTTAGGAGATTATAGTCTAATTCTCCTTCTGCTGTGACTAGTTAGGGCATGAACTGCAGTCATAATGATAGGCTCTCTGTTTCTGGATTTTAGCATGCCAGGCAAGGAAGTCACTTCAAAGTAAAGCTGAAACACGTGAAGAAGTTGTGGGGGAGAGAGCACTAGGAGGAGGAAATTAGATGGACCTTGTCTTATTAAAGAGTAGTATACACTGATGAATCAGTGAATTTAGGCACCACTAAAAAGGATAATACTGGGTGAAAATGATATCTGGCTTTTATTAATAGAGTTGGTGTGAAATAGCAAATGTAAGAAAAAGGTAACTTGGAAAAGGGATCCATTTTAATGGGAAAACGTTTTGTTGTTAATGATTGTTAGTAGTTGTATTGGAGTTGTGTTCAGGGTCTGCTTGGAGATGAGAGCACAGAGAGGAACCGCACTGCACTTTTCACTCTGCATGTGTCTAATAAAAGATTCCCTGTCTTCAGTGGTTCGCAGCTCCCACAGGGGTGGGATAAAGGGAGTTCCCGCTTACAGAGAGCATTGAGGGCAGGAGCTTAACTGCAAGACTTTGAAAATGTCCTTGAAATTACTTGGTAAAATGTCATTTATAAATGTGTAAAGCTGCTGTAGGCATTTTGGTTTCATTCAGATTTTTCTGTGTTTTTTTTTTTTTTTTTTTTCTCCCCTGTCTTCTCAAGGCTGGTCTGAGATCTTAAAAGGCACTATAGTTTAGACCTTTGAATTTTAATAACATTTGGCTATTTCTAATCTCTTACCTTCAGCCCACTCCATATACTATTACAGCACAAATGAAGTACAAGAAGCCCTTGGTTAGGACTCTGGATGTTTCTTTGTAACAGACAACTTACTTGCTATATTTTGCCTCTTTGTAGCCAAATATGATCCTCTTTCCTTTGGTATTTTCAACGATTTCCTTAATTATTTCTAGGACTAATTTTTGGGTTGTTGCTTGCTCGAGAATAGTCTATTGTGTGGTCTAATGAGAAAATCTGAGCACATTAGGCTTGATAGTACTTGCTTCTGTCTAAAATGTCATTGTGAGGGCTGAGTTTCTGACACAATATTTACAATTACAGACTCAAAAGTTTTATTCTGTGCATAAGATTCTTTGTCCTGGTTTCAGTCAGTAAATTTGCTCATTAGAACTTTTTTGTGTAACCACTTTTTGATCAAGACATCTGTGGGAAGTGACAGTGAAAAAGTGATAACTAAAGGAAAGGTTAACAAGTTAAACCAAATGTTAAACTTGAAAAGATTTCAATTTGTGAAGCATTAAAGCTGTCTTAGGTGTAAAATAATTTAGATCTTCATTCGCTGGTTCATCTTCTTTCTGGAAACACTTCGTTTTGGGGACTACACAGAGATTTTAATTTAGGTGTATGCCTCTGCCCTGTTGAATCAGCCCAGTGTTATTTTGTTCACCTTGAGATCTACTTCCTCTAATAGACGGAGGCCAAGATTGTTTTATAACTTGAATATTAATGTATATCAAGCAAGCCAGATTTCTTAGGGGAAGCTTGATTTAATCCGAAAGCCAAAACACTTCCAACTGGATACGCTTACATCCCAGCTGCACACACGCACATTCTTTACTCCCTGGCAGTGAAGAATACACGATGAAGCAAAAATTTCTCTGACATCGGCATTGTAGACCCCCATTCTTCTTCCTCTCCTTCTCTCCCCTACCCTTTAGTTTTGGATTCAGGGGTCAGTGAGGTTCAGTTTAGGTATTGAATTACAATGTTGTCACTATTTTGGAAAGGTAAATGCTGGCTGAAAACATGAAACCTTTTTTTTTCCGCCTGTTTTCACAGTAAGTATCCCCACAAGTAAAAATATATGGATGCGACTGCAGTGCCAAATTAAATGCTATCAAAAGCATGGCAGCTTTAAAATTGTAGAGGTATGTGAAAGACTGTTTAATCTTTTACCTATTGTATGTGATATAATAACATTGATACATGTTGAGCAGCCATTTGGGATTTTATATGTCAAACAGAGAGTCTGTGTATTTTGAAATTTAATCCTCGTGAAATATTCGACATCCTGAATGGAATAATTGACAGAGGGACACTAATTAGGGAGTTGTAATTCGGAAGGTTCTGATCGTGTAGGTTATACTGACATGTATATTGTCCCCCTGGTAACAGAGTTAATGGTGCTTAGACATGTGCATCAGGAAAAGAGAGCATACCCTTGGGAGCTCTAGAAATCAATCTCCTATGTAATGCCTTTTTTATAATGCTCTAGAAGGAATGGATTTACTCATTTTTCCATTTATTAAGCTGATCATACGTAAAATATTCTGGCTTTGGAAGAGTTTGACTCAGCTGGTGTTTTCATTCTTAAAAATCTGCAGTGAATAATATCTTCCCCTGAAATGGAGCTTTTCACCCGAAGTGCTTTGCAGCTCTCAGTGTTCACTTGAAATCTTGGGTAAATCTATTACATTCAGCTGAACTGAGTCCTGGTTACCTTAATGCAGGGATTATTTCATCAGCTCCTGAAATGCAAAACCTTCTGTGGCAAGGGAGAAAAGGCAGTCTTGTGACTGTGGTTTTGACCTAAAGGACATGCTCTCTCCAAGTATGATTTCATTCAGGTAGAGAGAGCAAGAGCTGTATTAAAAACCAAAAAGATCGGCCTTAGGCAGACAGGTGAGCTCAGTTTTTTCTCTCTTTTCCTCCTGGCTTTGTGATCATACTACACACATAATCAGACCATCTGATTTCCTCATCTTTGCTAGACTTTTCAAACTTTCTGCATGATTATAAGGCTTAAGTGAGGAGATACTTTTAAAGCACTCATTTGCTATATGATAAATGAATACAGAGAATTATTGGGTAATACTGCTTAAGGTGCCGTACTCTACCACTGTAGAAGACAGAAAAGCAAAGAACAGGCCAAAATCCAATTAAAATTGCTGGAATCTGGCAAAACGTAGTTACTAAATTAAAAACCACCTGGGGGATATTGACCTCATTCTTGAAAAATGTGTAAAGGGATTTTTAACTTTTTCAAAATGAAACATTTTTTATGTCTCCTTGTGTTCAACTTATCCAGAAGCTGGCTCTTTCTGCAGTACAGTGTGTCCTCTGATGTTCATGTTTGGATGTTGCTTCAGCAATGACTCAGAGTTCCAGCTATTGTTTCACTAACACCAGTTCCTGCCATGCTGGGGGTTTCCCCTCTCATCTCTTCCCAAATTATCAGCCAGATCCAACCCTCTTCTGTTCATAAAATCTGACGGGAGGCCCCAGTTTGGGCTACGTGGCTACAATATACTATTTATGCAATTCTAGCATTGCAGCTATCCTGCAGAAGAAATAATGGTTATTCATTTTCATATCTGTTGCGGGAACCCAAATGCTTTGTGGCATCAAGGAGAGGAACAGTCATTGCGATACAAAGCGGGCGGCAGCACTTTGCAAAGACTGCACTTCGGTAGAAGTACCTCCTGTAATCAGCGTATCTCGCAGCTCTGTGTGGCTTCTCTGCAGAAGAATCACACTGTCATTTCTGTAGTTCACTTGGGGGGAAAAAGAAGCAGATAGGCTTAAAAATGTTAAGAATTACCAGTGTACAAAGATCCATGCAAAGCTTTTCTATTTAAACAGAAATATGGACAGATATAGACAGTGTGTCTTGGAAGCAAGACATCGAGTGGATTGCTCTACTGCAGCTGTAAATTCAGACTGGGTGGTACCAAAAAGGGTTGAGGGTATCAACCTCATATGTCCTGTAGCACAAGGACATAGAAAATGGAAAAATGAACATGTGACATACAGTCTAAGCCAATTTTTAAAATGTGTCCATACCACCACAGCCTGGGCTGTGTTCCTGCTATCATTTGGTCTAACACTAAGAGACTTTACAAAACATGCCTTTCACAAAACTGAACTTCATCTTATGACAGCTCTCATCTGTGCAGCACACATGCCACTGTGACAGGAATGCTAATGCAAAGTTCTCTGATACACTTCATCTCATCAAGGCTAATGAGAATACCCATTACATGTGTTCAGAAGTGTCCTTGACTTACAGCAATGCCCACATCTCATATGGTTGCAATCATCCTTGTGTGTGGATATTTCCAGAAGATTTTTTGAAGTTTTTTTAAAACTTTTCATTTATGTTATTTATGGAAATACAGAAGAAATTATTAATTTGCCCTGTGTAGAGGCTTTTCTCTTAATTAACAATTTTCCGTATTCACGTTAACCCTACCTTTTTTCCTTCACCTCCATTTACAGTTATTTAATCACCTACAAATATGGATTATAATCTCTTCTGAGAAGCTACATGCCCTTTACTGCTCTGACAAGAACAGGCATTCTGAAGCGTCTTGAAATAATGGTACTCATCTTAAATCACATCTTTTTCATATGTCCTTAACCTTGTACTCCAGCAGCAGTCTAAATTCAGTTCATTCACTATTTACTGCTATCCTCAGAGATGAGCTAGGAGGGGGAATGAGCAGGTCTCTTAGCCTGAAAAGTTTCTTGGTATTTTGTTTCACTTGTGATGCTTCAGCATGAGACATACAGATTTCCATTTAAGTGCCTTTGCGGGCACTGTTGGTAAATTCTGACAGTAATAAATATGATTCTTCTGCTTGCGTCTTAAACTTTCTATAGCCTTTTTTGATTTTGTGCTGCTTCCAGTGCTGAGACCCTCAATATAACAGAAAACAATGCTTTATTAAAACAAGCTGCTGTATAAAATGTGTGCTTACTCAGCTGGAAGCTACTTGGCCATTTCTCCTGCTGCTCTCAAGTTCCAGAGCTGCAGATGGGGTTGGGTTAATGTAACATAACTTTCCCAAGAGCCTGCCGTAGGCCTTGACGTGTTTTCTGCTACATATCCTCATCTTCCAAATTAACCTGAAGACAAATGGGATCTGTTAATTTACCACTTCTCTGGGACAATGTATTTGGCTGTCATATTAGTGTCTGCTTTATATTTTGAGTAAACCTGAGTCCCTAAGGAGCTGGTTAGCTAAGACCAGAGAATATTCTATGTGCAAAAAAAAAATTCACAGAATCAATCACAGAATCACAGAATCAATCAGGCTGGAAGAGACCTCTGGGATCATCGAGTCCAACCATTGCCCTGACACCACCATGTCAACTAGACCACGGCACTAAGTGCCATGTCCAGTCTTTTCTTAAACACATCCAGAGATGGTGACTCCACCACCTCCCTAGGCAGCCCATTCCAATGTCTGATGACCCTTTCTGAGAAGAAATGCTTCCCAATGTCTAACCTGAACCTCCCCTGGCGAAGCTTGAGGCTATGTCCTCTTGTCCTATCACTAGTTGCCTGGGAGAAGAGGCCAACTCCCACCCCGCTACAACCTCCCTTCAGGTAGTTGTAGACTGCAATAAGGTCACCTCTGAGCCTCCTCTTCTCCAGGCTAAACAACCCCAGCTCCCTCAGCCGTTCCTCATAGGTCATACCCTCCAGACCCTTCACCAGCACCTTTATCGATAGCACACTTCAGCATGCAAGATAACAGAGAAAAAGTCAACAGAAAGAATTGAAGAATCTTGTAAAAGATGGCATGTGTGCCTGATCTTTGGTTCAGTCTCTTCCCCTCCTTCTCTGGGCATGTGACATTCTGTTGTGAATGTACAGAATCACAGAAAACCTGAACAACAATAGCAGCAGTGTGGAAATCAACCCATGTACCCACACTTATTGAGTGGTTCCAGAAGATGTGGGAAATTGTATTGATGGAAAAGCTGATTCATACAATTCTCCCTATCCCAAAAGTACAACAAACAAAACCACTCCTGTACACAAGTATATTTGGAATCTGACCACTGAATATGCCAGGTGCTAACAAACAATATTCTTGAGCATATTTTTATCAGGAAAACAAAATGCAATATTTGAGAATAAATCATGAAAAACAAAGCCCATAACAGTGTGCTGTGAGTAAATCAGTCTTTAACAGAGAGGACTGACAGTTGTTATGTTTCCTCTTCATTATTCCTTGAAGACAGACTGAAACAGTAATGGATGTGCAGCTTGTTGAACTGCTAGATCTGTAGATCCCTTCCCAAAGACAATGTTAGCTTCTCATTTCTGCCTTTCCCTCTCATTTTAATCTCATATGGGTTTGAAAGGGAGTAAGAGAAAGCCTTGATTGATAGGTAACTGTACCATTTAGGACAAACTGAAGCCATTTCAAAGAGATACAAAGCTTACAGATGAAAATATACACATAGTGTAGAGACTTCAGCTCAATATAGCTTCATTCAGCACTCCAAACTACGTTTTTACATTATGGCTGAAACTATCAATGAGTGAGTCCCTAATTCCCTGTGGTTGGCTGTATATCTGCCTAGTGTCTTTTATGGTAGCTGCTGTAAGACTGATCAACTAGTTGTTCCTCAGGAAGACCATAGCCTCCTCCCACCTGCTCTTTACATCCCTACCCATTCGGCTACAGGGCTAAGCAAGGGAAGGAAATGGTCTTGCACTACATATGTTTACATGATGCAGTACGGCATGTTAGAAATAAATGAACTGGTTTGCTGAGGGCTGAAGTTAACTAGGGGTCCTTGGTTAACTCTGACGAAAGCCACACTGGGTTCTCCATAGGTGAAGGGAGCAGGTGACAGGACCAGCTCAAAGTAGCAGTCTCTCTCCCAACCCAAAACTGGATTAAAGCAAGTGAATTTGAAAGAAATAATTTAAAAAGTAGAAACTGTACGAAAAGACTCCAGGTGTCCTTGTGTCTGTGGAAATATTAGGACAAGTTTGCTCTTCTCTCTGCATGAATATTGATCAACAAGCTGCTTTCTTTAATCAGCAATGGCAATGGTGATGAGGTGATGAGGTGATGGTAATTTTTTTTTTTACTGCACGTCTTTAATGAGATAAACCCTTAGCACTATCATGACTGTTGAAAGGTGTCAGTAACAGCAACATCAAGAGTGATGGAAACCAGCACCATTGTACGTTTTTGGTAATGTGGGGAGCAGATGTAACTTTCAACTTTTTAGTCGTTATTTTAGACACCATATTAATAATAATAAAAAAAAAAACAGTTAAAACCTTAATGTTCAGTGAGATAAAAACACAGCTATGGATGACATGGTTTGGGCTGGATTATAGAAGGAAGTTGAAGAATGCAGCTTCAACTCCAGGGTCTAATAGGCTGTGAAAGAACAAGATGTGAAAAATATGCACAAACAACACATGTGACAAATGCCTTTGAGAAAGTTTTCCTCCTCCTCTTTTCCATTTCATCTGGAATGAAAAGAGAGTCAAACAGCCAATTCTGTTGTGTTCACATTTGGTAACTGTTTACACTTTCTGGTTAATTACTTTCTATAGTTTAATGGAAAGAAAACCTCAAATACCTTGTTTTAAAAGCTTACATTTGCCGTACCAAAAACTCACAAAGCTGTACCTTTCAGTCCAAAATAGGATCTTTCAGAGATTTGAAGAAAAAAGAGCAAACAGCAAAATAGATTCTAAAATGCTGCTCGTACTGAGACAACATTAGATAGGAAATGAAAGTTTAACAGTTCAAATAGGAAATATTTCTTCAGCTTTTGAGGCAAGACAGAGTTGCTCAGGAAGTGTGGCATTTTGCCAGAGCAGGGAGCCTCCAGGAACTGAAACAGAACTATCTGGTGACCCTTCACTGCCTTAGACCAGCTGTTAGAGGGATGGCAAGCACTGGTGTGTGCACTGCTACGTGAAAGAGAAGAAACAAGAGCACATGGAAATTGTCACAACAGCATTAGGTTGGGAATGTGTACCTTTGCTGATGGGAATGTAATGTTTTTAGGGTTTTTTTCCCGTAATGTTCTTTTATAGGCTATACTATACTGATACTTTTTTTTTTCTGTAATTCCACCTGTATTTGTTCATTTTCCTGCAAAATACTGTGTCATTCTTTATGTGGTCACAGAGAGTGAATATTGCAGTGGATGGGATCTGTCCTTTAAAACTACTTAAGAAGTTTAAAGGCATGCTCTGGGGAATTGGTTTCTCCCTGTCCACCCTAACTAGTGGAGAACTTAAAGTAAGGAAGAATCACAAATGGTAGTTGTAGTGTTTTGGGGATCCTAATGCTGTTCACCCAGACAGGGTAACTTCTCATTCCCAACTGGATCTGCTCTGCAAAGAGATCTGAACTTAGTGATAGGGACCAAGTGCGTAGTGATTCAGCTGACTAATTGTTGGATACCTGCTCTCCATACCAGCTGAGTTGGAGAGAAGGCATTTGGGCTCTCCCTGCCTGTGCTACACACAGTCCATGGGCTGCAGGAAGCCTGTGAAGCAATGTGTTGGCTTGCTGGGCAGCCCAGGATCATCCTGGGACGTTTCCTGCCTTACTGAACACCGCTCAATGTACTTTTGCCTCTGTATTGCTGGGCCAGCCAAAAAAAAAAATTCAAATGTAGATAAGAGGAAGGGGAAGTTGAAGGCAGGCATCCTGTGGTATTGCAGATAGGTTCACAGTGCACATGAGGTTGGGGATACTTCAGCTGGAGTAAAAAAGGAAGAGCCAAATGTTCAGTGGAGGACACACGCTTGTTTAACTTGCACAGTGCTGACACACAGTGGAGGTCTCCACAGTACCCTTTTTGAAGTTCACTCCAGTGCCCAGCAGGAAAAGAAAGCAGCATTTTGAGTACAGAGGAGGCACTTAGCAGCCCTAGAAGGAGCAGCAGCTGTTGAAACAGCTACAGGGAGGGCTAACCAGAAAACACTGAAAGCTGAGGTCAAATAGATGAGAACTGAACAAAGAATTAGCAGGAGACAAACAAAAGGATGCAGCCCAAAGGGTTGTCTTGAATGGAGTTCTCTCTTAATCCAGTGACCTGAGTTTGGTGCAAGAATGGGAAGTTTTCCTAAAACATTATTAGCCCTGAATGGGTATCTGATTCCAGTTTCTTCGTTTTCACTGAGGTATGCTCACTTATACCACTGAGGGATCCTGTTTTCAACATACTTTTAGATCTAGAAAGTTATAACTATCCATCCTGTCATATAATTATCTTTTAGGAGGGGAAGGGGCAAATCCACTACAAGTAATTGTTAAACATTACTTACCCGTATTGCCTGCATAAGAATTACACAGCATGGCTTTTTTTGAGACTCTTCTCACCTGTATGGGCATGATGCTGCTAGCTTAAATGGATTTCCTCCTGTTTTGAAACAAGTCATGTGAGAGGATACTCCTAATGTTCTTGTCCAAATTGATAGTGCTACATCCTACCCTGGGAGTCACGAGAATTTGCTGTATTCTTCAAAGATATGTATTTGCAATTAGTCATCCATATGAGGGGACTGTTTAAGACAAGCCTTTCCCCCAAAGCAGTTAATTCTTCCAAATGAAAATAATCAGATAATGAGTTCATTTCCGATTTCACATTCAATGCCAAACATTTTTGGGTAAACAAGATATGCTGGCAGAGCTCCGCTCTCATTGTATGTTTTTTATTAACTGGGAAACAGACAGTTGATTCTTATCCTCTCTATCAGCTCAAATAAATTACACATATTTTAGACTGAAAGACTTGTGCAAACTGGCTGGCTGGTTTCAATGTGGGAGCCCATCAGCCGGTCTGTGTAAACTGCAACCAGGCCCTGCTAGCAAGAAGTGAAAACCTCCAAAGACCCAGCTTGGGAATCTCCCACTTGATGGAAAATTTTACCACAGTAACTCATTTCTGCAGCATGAAAATAAGTAAGGCAGCAGAGAATCTATCTGTGGCAACTTTACCAAATCAGACAGGCCCAGTATCTGAACTGCTGTGCCATTTCTGTCAACAGCCCCTTGGTAGCATGAGGAAGCCCCTGACCAGCATGGGTGCTCGTGCATGGCTCCATGCTGCTCATGAGCCAATGTAGGCGTCAGCTGTTCACGATGCACAGGGTAGCAGATACTGCTAGGTATTTTGGGGTTGTGTTTTAAAGAGGTTGTGGAGGAAGGTGAGAATATAACAAAGTATGTGACCAATAAAAGTGTTAAATACTGTTTCACCTCCCTGGAGCTCAGCTTTGGTCATTGGACTTGCTGTGGTTTTACAGACCTACCAAGGGGAACAGAATCTGGCCCTGAGTCTGGGGCCCCTGAAGCTTTCAAATTAATACTTCTTTCCAGGCAGAAGAAGTTGAGAAGGGAGAAATTGAAAAGATTTATTTGGAAGTGGTATTTATGATATATGCTATGTCAAAAGCATTTAAAGAAGTGTTTTCTTTAAATGTCCCAAATTTTAGCAAGAGGTCAAAGTATTCCCAATAGTTTCTAATTTTGAACATTGTAGATTAAAATTCAGATTGATGTCTAACGTCTCTTGTACAAATAACATTCTTCTTATCTATGCACAAAGAACTCCAATATGTCATGAAGAGACCAGTCATTCATAAACAAAGCAAAGCTGTCTTCCCTGTTGATCCTTTATATTAGCTTAGTGCTTAGGTTGATGGTGCTAGCTCCTGTCCAAACTGAGAACGTAAAAACAATCTCTGTACTAAAAAGCTAAAGAGCTCACAGTCTAAACATACAACAAAGAGTCAGGAGATGGAGACAGACAAGAGGAGGGAGTACAAACGCAGCGATATTGATCAGCACAGCCTAAGCGCAGCAGTAATCACACTGCAATTAAGGTTTTAAATGGATATTGCAGAAAAGGAGCATTTCAAGGAAAGATTTGAAATAGAGCAATGCGGTTATTTTTATAGATGTTTATCTTTTTTTTCAAAAATAGCGAGAAGCAGTGTCAGAGAAAACAGTTTGTCTGAATCCAGGCTGTGTTTTTAGGAAGTCATAATTGACCCCTGAAGTCTCAGATTCAGATGTTGAAAAAAAAAAGAGCAAAAGAGCAGTAGAGTTTATTGAGATGATGATTTTTTCTGATGTACAAAATAATACCCATGACAATGGAGGGTGTAACAGAGCTATACAGGTGCAGCTGGAGGAAGACTTTGGCTCTGCAAACTCTAGAAAAATCCCAGCTCTGGCAACTTCACTTTTTAGCTTCTGAGGACCAGTTGAACAGAAGTTGCCTGCGTTTTTGCAGGGGTATGGAACAGAAGGAGTCTGGTGTCCACAAAATAAAGATGATTAACATTGTGATTTCTGGGAAAAATAGTATTTGCAGCATGGGCTCCAGATAGGAGAAGCTGGGGTATTAGTAACATGTGACTGGAGACAGTCTCAGCAGTCCAGCTCTTGCTGTAGAGAGAATAAAGCAATGTCTTGAGAGAATTGGTCCTTTCCAATCCTCTCCTTAGAGGGGGAGAACTGCAAATATTTTTCTTTTTGCTGTCATGCTGAGGATGAAGACACCATTTGGATTTTCCTAACCCAGAGTTTAACTTTCAGATGACAGAAATACAACAGTTCACAAGAACGTAGTCTCAGCCCTCACACATGTGCTAGTTAACACTTTCATGGCTGAGTTAAATGCTCAGAAATTCTAAGCTGCTTAAAAAAGAATCTGGCAAATTACAACCACCCACTCAAAAAAAAAAACCCCAACAATAAATAAATATATGTGTATCTGCTCTTTCCTTTTTAAAGACCGTCTGAGATTATTTTCTTTTTCAGTAAAAGCCTGATTTGGAAGGTTATTGTCTAGAGGCTGTATTTGCATAACAGCAAAAAGGGTCAACCTGCATTGTCCAGCATTGAGGAAAAAATAACCTTCGTAGAAAAGGAGGGTAATTTGCCCTGTTGTGCTGAAGGAACGAGACATTCTTGAGGAAAAAATTGCTGGCATAGGTCTACTGCAGGGGAGAAGCAGTGTTGTACTGTGAGTGTGGTTTCACTAGGAGAACAGTTAACAAATTGGGTATGTGCTCTGCTTTTCTGTTCCCAGGAGGTGATGGTCCCTGGCAGATTGATAGTGACAGTTGTTTGTTGCAGTGCTTCAAAGTTGCTCCAGCCGCTTCAAGCCGTATACCTAGTGGTTGGGTTTAAAGAAGTTTGAATTTGGTTAGATGTCTACCAGTTTTCCATATGAGCAATGATCGGCTCTGGGCCTGATATATCCTTAATCAAAAGGTGCCTTCTGTCTCCTCCTCTGAAATTTCTGTTTCACACTTGTTGTTTCAGAACTTGTTTTGTGTTCTGTTTGTCTCCATTTACAGCAAATTTTGTACTATGTGGTTTTTCAGGGAAAAAAAGCCTGTGGTGAGGGAACATTCAGAAAAACACCCAGCTTCTCTGCAGGGTCCTTTGAGGAACTCTACTGTAAGAAAATAAAAATGTTATACTTGAGTGGGGTGATATTTTTCTAATGGGTCTTAATGCTTTACTATCTGGTTTGCCAGTCCATTTCAGCTGGGAAGGTATATTTGATACGAGCATCCTACTTCATCAGATAGGATGGTCACAGCACGGTATAACATTCCGTTGACTTCTGTGCCCCTAGAATCCCTCTAGAATATATGTATAAGAATATATATATAAGAATTTTTAGTAGGAATACCTGGTTTAGAGTAGTCCCCTGCCCACTCCAAGGTCTGCCACAGAGCGAATCTGTTGCTGCCTGGATTAAACCAAGAGGGGCCCTGCCTCCAGGAGAAATGGCTCAGGACCATGGCTGCAACCTCCAACTGAAACGTGTAGCACTGGTTTGTCCTTCAAGTGTGAAGCCAATAAGGACTCCCTACCACAGTTTTTGAACATATTTCCAAGTATGGCAGGGCACATAATAGGACTTTTGGCATGTATTATAGTGTGCTCAACAACTCCACTCTCTGATCCAAACATGCCCACCAAAAATAACTTCAGTGAACAGCTTTTATTTTAATTATTCCAGTATGGGACTCATGAAGTTTTGCCAACAGTCTGGTTTGTAAAGCTTTTTGTATCTCAGCACAGAAACCCATAGTGTGTAGTTAATCCCCCACTAGGATTTTCCTGATCCAGTCACAGGTCTATCCTGCAACCTCATCTTTCTTTACATATCATGTGCTCTTAATGCTCACCCCATCAGCTCCTTGAAATCTTGCCCTTTCTTGGCTCCTGTGACTGTTCTTTCCCAGCTTTCCCCTCTAATTTTCTGTTTTCTCTTTCAGCTCCACATTTAGTGGTTGTTGTTGGTTATTTGGTGGTTCCTCCGCAGTTCTGATCTCTTCAGGGCTCTCAGTGAGATCTGTATGTGGGCTCTCCCCTTTATGCTCTCTGTCCAACCTACCATGGGGTATAACAACTGGACAACTACATTTTTGCCAGTGACTTGCAAATCTGCCTTTTCCTATCTGATCTGCTTCCTTTCATCACTGAGTCTTTCAGTTTGTTTCCCCTCCTCTCCCTCTTTTCCTATCTCCTTCCCTTCCTCCATGTGTCATAAATCATAAAGCAAACATTAGAAAAGGATGTCCCTGTGGTTGGGTGGGATGAGCTGCTGAGTTCTTCAGAACACTTCCAGACCTTGAGTGGGTTGACTATGGTCGTTCCTCTCTATTCTCTATGTTGGACTATTTATCTAACCCTTCTTTCATCAAACTCTAATTTGCTTTGTGGGGAAGCATGTGCAATTTGGGACATGGCAATGGTGCAGTATTTAAGGAAGTACTTACTGTTAATTTGTAAATAGCCTCAGATAGTGAATAAATTGTCCCTTTAAGAAAACTAAATGTGAAAGGCAAAAATAAAAAAGAGTTTATATAAAGTTCAGTTTAGGTTAAGTTCATTTCCTTAGGTTCATCTCCTAAGCATGCCAAAAGAAATAGCTTTGGAAGGAAGAGGAGGAACTTTCCAGAGCAGGATAACCTGTAGCCTGATAGTTTTTAGCACAGGTGTGGATAATATGGGTCCAGATCCCTTCATGCCTGGAGGGAACTGAGCCCAAATCTGTGGTCTGAGGGAGTGCTCCAGTTGTAGGGTGATTGCGTAAAACAGGCCTCCAGCAACAGCACCCACTTCTCTTGCTGTTTTGGTGGAGGAGGTTTGGATAGCAGTGGAGAAGGGTGGAGATTCCTGCCTCGAGATAGGCGACTAAATTTCAGAGAGGCTTAAGGTAATTCCAATATCCTCCTCATTTCCTAATGGCTAATTTGGGCAGCAGCTGCTCAGCCCTCTGTTTGGGGCGTCTATATTTTCCACTTCCCAAAGCTCTGGATCCCAGCATGCAAGCACACTCCCAGCAGTCAGGAGCTGCGGTTTTCGGCACTGTGGGGCCTAAACACTGCTTGTGTTCAGAACAAAATATTTGTCTGTATTTATAATGTAAGCACTGTGTTAGAGATGTATTAACAGATGGCACGTGAAAGTTATACGAATGCTGCATATAAATGTCTTATTGTCCATATTGTGATTCTGTGATATTGTTATTGTTAGTAGCACTTATCAAGGTAACCAAGCACAAGACCCTGTAGAGCTAAGGCTCCTCCACCAAAACAGTAAATTATGAAGCAAAACTAGGGGAGTGTCTTTGCACCAGCTAAGGACAGATAAGACATACAGTTTTGTGAGAATCCCTTTGCATTCAAGATATTTTCAAACTACTGCTTACTAGCATGCTGCTCTGTGTTTGACTAAACCTGAAATGCCACATCTAATACTGGTATTTTCATTTTGTCTCACATTTGGACTGTACTCTGGTTCTGCTACCTTAAGTTTCTGTGCGTATGCAGTGGGGAGTATAAAATGGAGGATTTTCAAAGGTCTGAAGGTCCTTCAGTGTCAAATTACTTTTGAAATTCTGCTTTAGCATTTCCATAAGGCCCTCAAATATTCTTGGCAATTTACAATAGTCCTTATCCCATAGCATTTAAAATACATTTCAGATGTGCTGAGAATAATAAAGCTAAAAACAGGTAGAAAAATGAATTAAATAATCCAGGCCATAGTTAGAAGATCAGTGATTATTCAGGTATCCACTATTTTATTTTTAAGGCTTAAATGGAAGGACACATCACTTTTAATTATTTTTTATTGGCTCGTTGATTGTGACAGTGTAAGAAATGTTTCTAGAGGTCAGATTTGAGTTAGAGTAGGGTTTCACATGAAATCTGAGTGCTTTTGAGAGAAAGAATTGCAAACACTAGACTTCATTATCTAGTACAAATATCGGAAACAAAATGGTTCATTGATCTCCTCATTAGTTTCTTTTTTCCAAATACACCGATACATTTGCCCATCTGTGATTAAAAGTATAGATAACGAAAAAACTTTTGCCCTATGGTAAGTGTAAATAAAACAGAACAAAAAGCTTTGCTTTATAGTAAGCAGAGGGATGCTGCAGTGTTTGAGCAAGTATCATTCAGCGGCTCTTTTTTAAAAAATAATCTGAAATAATGAAAAAACTGCTACTTTAAAAAATTTAAACTTTTAAAAACCAACAACTTCAGATTATGTAGATTTGGTGCCTACTCACTGGAAAGTCACCAAATCTCACTTGTTTTGCTTGGGCCTCACTCAAACATAACTGGCCTCAAGCTAGTAAGCAAGCCAGCAAATGTCCTGGCTTGTAAAGAAATCTGATCCAGCTCTGTAAACTGAACCCAGCCTAAGAGCTGTGGTGAGGGGAACATATGGAAAATTAATGACAGATAATAGAATGGTGGGACAGCCTTAAATACAAAATAAGATTGTTATTAAGTTTATGCAACAATTTCAGCTAATGGTCTTTTTTGAGTTAAGAAAGTCACAGAGTAGCTGAGTGTTGCTTTTGACTCTGCCAGCACCTAAGCTCTAGAAATGGCTGCTGTGTTGCTCTTGCCCCTCTGCAGCTTGATATTCCCCATTGCACATTCTTAATTGATACCTGTAGCAGAATTGCTTTATAAGCTGGTTCAGCTGCAACAGCACTCTGGGAAGTACAGCAATTCTGGTCCCACCTGTTTAAATAAATGGGAGCCTCAGGAAGAGGAGTGGATTGGAATTTGCTTGGGCTCAAACAGGGTATAACAGCAAAAGCTAGGCTGAGAACTGCAAGTCTGGCCAAGCACAGGAGGTAAGGGCAGTGTGTGTGTGTTTTCTTTTTTTCCTCTGTGGACCTCCAGGAATTTTGCAAAGATAAGCTTCCCGTGGTATGATGTCACAGATGGGGAAACAGTCCTAGGGAACTCATAGTTGCACAGCCCCTCTCTGGTGGAGGGAGTGGGTTTCATGATGGAAAGGAAAGAATAATTTTAAGGAAAGTGTATGTATTCCTAGAATGCTCAAATCATGTATTTATTTGGCTGATGGCCTGGGACGTTCGCCCAGGGTAGTCATTGAAATGTGGCACCATACAGTACTTATTTTGTACCAAGAGAAAAGTGATATTTTTCCTCTTATCCCTCTATTTTTGTTTTATTGAAGACCAGTTAAATACTAATATTCTTCCTGTCTGGACCCTAAAATGTCTCTCCCTCCTCCCCTGTTGTTTCTGAAGAATTACCTCTTCACAGTGGAGGAGCATCAAGCTGCCTTTATTGATGAATAACTCAGTTGTGTCCTCATTCCTTATCACCACATCCAGCCCTCTGCATCTTTAACAGATCATGCAGTGCAGGGGTGGCCCAGGTGATTTCTGTGTGGTAAGTTGATGCCTCTTGTGCTGAAGAAGGTTTCCTGTACATTTGAGGAAAAACAGCAAGGACTGTATAGAAGGAGAACGGCAGGCAGTGGTCTCCATCTCTTTATTGCTAAATAACATACTACGGCTGCTGTATTTTTGTCTTTGTCTCCTGATGAGTAACCTAGCAGGAAGAGCACAGCTTATGCTCTTGTGGTTGTAGCCTCTCTGCAGAAGAAAACTCTTCTCCTTTCTTTTATAATCTGAAATGAGGACTGTATGCTGTGATCCTTGCAAAACCATTCCCCTTTCCAGGGAATATCTGATAAGAATAGCTCAGCATTTAAAGTATTCCCCAATCCTTGCTCACACTTGCAGTATGGAGTATTGCACACCCTGTTATCAAGTAAAAAGTAAAGTGTCAACTGAAATGGAGTGGCAGCAAAAAGTGTTTCATACATGGCTGCGACAGAAGAGCAGAGCCTCGCCCTGCTGAAGAGTAGCAGTATTACCAAACACATCTCAGGCTGGATGGATGCACATGAGCAAATGTTGAGGTTGATTTGCCCACTCAGAGACTCTTTAAGGCCAAAAGTTGGGCAGTTTTCTTGGTAGTTTGGATGTTTGTGGTTTTGTGTTTTTTGTGTGGTTTTTTTTTTGTTTTGTTTTGTTTTTTTTTTTAAAAAAAACCCTCTTGTTGTGCCATTCAACAAACTCTTTTTTCTTGAACCTGTTGCCTCTGTTCCAACACAGTGGCTTACGGGCCTTCCCAGAAGAGCCTTGAGGAGGCTCTGGAGAGGACCAGGCTCGCCCCAGACTCCTGCAGAGCAGGCACTGAGAGTCTCTGATGTCAGCTCTAAGCTTCCCTCCATGGCTGCTTGACTGAGAGAAGAAATGGACTTTCCAGTAAAAGCTTTTCAGGTGCCTGACTGCATCTTTAGAGCAGTTTAAAAAAATATGCGGTGATCAGGGTGTCAGCAAACTGGTGAATTCTGTACCTTACATTAAATAGGTGATCATAGTAGATCATCATAAGGATTCATGCTAACTATAAAAATTGATGTCTATAAAACGAAAAAAAATGCTGAGTTGTATAGGAAAAATGCATATGTTATACACAAACACATAAATACAGATTATGTATACGTATACATAGTGGTAGTAGTAATACCAGTAGTGCAGCAGAAAGCCTTTAACTATGTGCGGGGGGGTGGGAGTGATTTAGCAAACAGAATTTTTTTTCTTGAGAAGTAACTTTTAACCCACTTCACATGGCTCAAACACTGGGAATTGGTATCAGTGGGGAAGGAAAGGAATAAGAAATGTTTAGAAATACCAATGTTTCCAAACATAAATATTTCCGTTCCTGGTTTGATAAATCTGTTTAAATCCTTTCAGGTTCCTGTGGAGGAGTAAAACAGCCTAAAGGTAAGACTTATGATGTCAAAGAGTGTTTTCTGTGACCTTGGCAAACCTATGAAATGACCGAGAGACGTGATGGCTCCAGAGGGCACAGTACATGTTTTGCTTTCCTAATGTCTAGAAGATTCAGTACATCTGAAATACAGAAAAAAAATTTCATGCAGGGCAGTGGAGATGTCCTACTGACAAGAGGGAGCTGTATTCTTTTCTCATCACCTCATAAACAGTGGGGTTCTGACTGAGGATGTTAGGTAATGCTTGCCATATACAGAACTCAAAGGGGGTATTACTTTCATTGTATAACCCTTTGAGATCTGAGGCAGTATTGTTTAACAAAGCATATTGTTTTTCCCTCTTGCTTTTACTGAGCTTTGATGCTGATTTTTAGAACTTGACAGCTGTGTTTAGACTTGTCTTACATCTCTTCTACAGAGTGGGGGGAAATATAGACGTATGGGGCAGCAGGCAACATAAACTGTGTGGAGGGGATGGGTGAGGGTGGAAGAGAGGCAAGATTTGCCTTGGGAAATTGTGAGATAGGTCCCCAATGATAAGCTTCTAGCCATCCTCCTCTTGTGAGACCCCATAGAACTGAATGGGGTGCTGGTCCTTTATGCCCTATCCAGGAGAACTGTGTGCCTTGGAAAGAGACTCATTGATACTTAACACCATTGTAGAAAGGTGTGAAGTGTGGCTAGGCACTATGCTTCAGAAGGATTCCTATCTTTGCTTGGGATTGTGATCCAAAAGACCTTAAGAGACCCACAGGACTGCTTAACCTTCCCTATAGTGCTCTTCATTGTGACAGTATTTAGGTATGAGTATTTCGTGTGGCAAAATAATTAGGATGAAACAATATCTATTATGAATAGACTCTGAAAAAGGTCAGAACTTGTTACAGCTATTGTAATAAATGAAATGAAAATAAACTTTTAATCATTACTTTCAAATTCCTCACATCAAAGTAAAGTTAGTTCTTGTAGAATATTAACCTGATAACCTGTTTAAGTTCATCCTTCATGGCATAGAGAGAGATGTAAAGAGTTCATATTTGTTCAATAGCTGAGTTTTTCAGATGGCCCATCTTTGAATAATTATGAATACCTTGTTCAGTACCTGAAAACTGTGACGTTCCACCATCTCTACAGATACTTATTCAAGACATTCTCCTCTGGTATCTGTAATGGGACTGCACACATGGAACCAGGGATTGGAGACAAAATAGGAAAAGAGAAGGAATCAAGGGACATTCAAAACTCTAATAAAATAGAAGTCAGGCACTACCCTGTTCAAGGTCTGAATAGCTCTTTTCTCTTCACTGTTCTATCTAATGATAGAAGACTCAAGAATATTAATTCTTCTCAACTTCTGTAAAATACTATGCAAAGAAGGGCTCTTAATGAATTGTGTGTCACAATATTGTTTGTTTGTGTTTGTTTTTTCTTTGGAAAAATGACATTTCCATGGTGTTTGATTAAGTCATAGCCCTCTCAGAAGACCTCTCCTGAGTTTCAGCAAGATTATATCTAAAGGAAGATGCAAAACCCCAGGTCCCTTTACATGTTTCTCTCTGTGCTGTTTACATACATTCTTGTTTCCAAGCTGGAGTAAAGCTTATGAGCATAGAGCCTTTGTAGCAACTTCTCTGTAGGAATGCCACCTCCCCAGACCGTGAGCATTTCTGTTCTGTAAATACACTTCCCCCACTCTGATATGGGATGTCCTCACCTTTGTTTTCTCACCTTCTTTTCAGAATTTGCCTTTGGCAGCTGAGGGATGGGGCATGACGAGCAATCCTTGCCACCCATTGCACGCGCTTTGAATTATTTTTTAACTGGGTATCAGAAACAAGGATAATTTAATGGCTACCACTGTTAACCATTTCACAACTGATCTGTTTCGCAGGAATGTAAAATCAGTATACTTCTAAGCCAATATAACATTGTCTGTCACTGGTTAGTATCATTTGTGTCCTCTATGAATGGAAATTAGAAGTTCATAGGCCTTATTTGGGCACTGAGCACAGAACCTGAATTTATTCTCATAGAACAAAATGTACTACAGGATTACCACTTCTAACCTAAGATGTCAAACAAGTATCCCCATAACTCAGCCCCCAAGTTTGGGTTATCTTAGAGCAAGTTCTTCAAGTATTTGGCAATGATTTAGAGTCAGACCCAAATTTCATCGCTTGCAGTGTTCTTCAGTTCCAAACCACTGTGTCTGGTAGAAATAGCTGGAATGTGGAGTATTGTATTTAAAAACAAAGCAAAACAATCCTTAATAGCCACTCTATCATTTAGCTAAACAAAATCCCTACCCACACCATCCTGGAAGCAGGGAGTGCTGAGAATGGGAGAAATGGTGGGGAAAAATATATTGAAGTAAAACTGTGTATACAGTAACTAGAATTAATCATTTTGAGGTTTGGAACAAAGATGAAAATATAAATTAAACAAAACTGCCTTTATCCCATAAAACACTTAATGCCAGTTGCAGAATTCAGAGGGTCCAGTGTTTTTTTCCAAAGAAAATTGTATGAAAGGCCAGGAAGCCACTTCTGCTTGGTTACCCTTACACTGAGGATCAAAGCAGAAAGGTATCTCATTTCCATGTATAACTTTGAAGTATTTTATAAAGAAAGTCAGAAAATGGGTCTTAAGAGTAGCTCTTACTAGGCTGCCTTGCATTAGAGGAACGAGTAAGAAAACTATAATGTCTCTGCTGGAAAATGTACCAATACTGCATTGCACAGCAAACTTCTTCAGCTGTCTCTTATAATTTTTGGTTTGTAAAGACCAAGAAAGAGTGGGACAGGTTTTTTATTGCCTTGGGATAATTTTTTTTTTTCCTCTGCTCTCATAAACCTTCCATATGCTTCTACATCCATGTCTTGTTTTCTATTTCAGTGAAGGTTTTTATTTGGAGTCTCATAAAATTCTAATTTATTGCAGCTTCTTTTTATAAAATGGAGACGGGAGGAGGGAAATATTGAGATCGCATGTGCAAGGCAGTCCCAAGGAATGCATTTGTGAATTTAAAGCATTGGTCAGTTTATCAGCCCCCACTTCAGTTATTGGCAAATACTTTTCCTTGTTCTCTAACCTAGGATCTTGTATTCTTACTGTTTGTATAGAAAGGCTGACTATCTAAGTGTACTAATATACGCTTGTTTTTGGGAGTATGGAGTTCAAATCTGAAGTTCTAACACTGTTAAATAGGTCATAGTGATGTGTAATGTATATATTGAGAGATGATGGTGAGAACCTGCCCTCCCAATGTGCCACGTCTGGCACTACTGGGTAATAACTTCTCATGCATTTTTGTGCATTACGGTCCTTAAATTCTACTTAAATCAGGAACAGGAATGTCAACTTATTGAGTAGCTGCTGGTTTTGCCAGCATAAAGGAGTGCATTTCTGGTACAGGGAAAAGCATACTCTTTCCTCTTGTAGGGCAGAAGCCAGAACAGAAACTCCCAAGATGCCAAGCCAACATACCAAAATCAACCTTAAGAAAGGTCTGAGGAATATCCAAGAGCACAGTGAACTTCCAGATCTTCCTTCTTCCTGTGGACTCTTGTTCCTCCTACATGCAAAGGGACATCAAGGGACAGCCTGGCGGGGAACAGAGCACTGGATGTGCTTGAATGTACACGGGCTCACGCATCACTTCTTTTGCATTTTTACATTTGCTCTTTACTACAAATTCATATCCCTCTGCCTAAATAACAAAGTCTATTTTACAGTCAGCCAACTGTCTGCATCCACAGCAGAGTGAGGGGGGAATCAGGTGCAAGAGTCTCCCATCTATATGGTATGCGTCTGTAGCAGTCAGTTCTCACTGGCATGTCGTGGACTGACTTCCATCAGTGCACACCAGTTGTTGAATAGTCGTAACAAATACCCTCCAAGATAGCAGTGTTATATCCCTCAGGAAGACACTGGTGACAGATGGCCCTTTCCTAGGTCGGGAGCAGAGGGTTTGCCTCTGGGGGAACAGGAATACTTCCAGGCTCACCTGTGATACCTCCTCCTGCTCTGTTCAGAATTGGATGAGACCAATTCCTGTTCTGATCCAGAAAATCGGAACAAGACCAGAAATCTTGTTTTAGAGCAAGATTTCTACACAAGGGAATAAAATATATTTCCTATGCACTGCCACATAGTTATTTTTCTTTTCCCTTCTCCAGTGCTAAGTTGACCAACTTAAATCAAAACCTCGTACTTCAAATAGTGAAGAATCTGAGCACTAATGTGTTACTGTGGTTTGAAGTTTCGAGTAGCTGAAAATTCAAGTGGTCACTGACTTCAGGAGAATGAGCACATCCTGTTCAACAAAGAACCACATCACTTTTACATAATGACATGATGCACTGAAATCACCTGTAAAAACAAATGTCCAGAGTTAATGGTATATTGCACCAGCATAACCTATATGGAAGGTATCATCAGGCAAAATGACAAGTTTAAGAATTTTGTGCAAACAACATGTATGCTTTTGTGTATGTTATATATTTAATAGATATGTAAACATACATGTACACACACGTGCAGGTATACTCTGAATATATTCATCTTTGTGAACCACTTCCCACTCTATATATGTTATTGTATACGTTAAGGTATGTCAGTAATGCAACACTCAAGTTGTTTAAAAGTTTAGAGGGAAGACCTTCCTGGGAAATGTTCATAGGAGTGGGTCAGCCTGAGCACTGAAAGAGAAATCTGAGTCCCGCAGCACATTTGAAATCTGTTCTTGCAGAAGCTGTAAGGAAATTTGAGAGAAACTCTGCTCTAGAGACACTGCTGGGCACTGGACTTTTTTTTTCCCTCTAAATAAAACATATAATAAGCTTTTAACTGCCTTTTCTCCATAATAGCTACTTAACCCTATTCACTAATGTTAAGGAAAAAAAAAAGAAAATTCCAAGCAAAATTCCTATTCAGAGTAAAAAATATAAATTAAGACGAAGTGCGCAACGCACACCCTTTTCTTTTCTTCCTGTTTTGTTTGGTGTTTTCTAGCTCTGCTTTTCAGACAGCTGAATGGGGGCTGGGAAAGTGTTTACAATATTTTCACATGATTGAGATGGCAGAGTTCTTGCACTCTGTGAAAGGCCTTCTGTTTTCAGATGGCATTGAAAGTTTGCCGTCTTTCCAGACAAAAGGAAGAGAGCCCATTGCCAGCAGATGAGTAATGGGCATGGCTTCTGCACAATACCTCCTATCCAGTCCTAAATCTACATGGTGTTCTTAGGCTTCCCGGCTTCTCCAAAGCAACCTTTGTCTCTGCTCTGGGAGACCAAAACTGCTCGTTGGGCAAGTGGGGATGCAGCCAAGAGGGGAAGGCTCTCTGACAACAGTTGCTCAGTGCTCACTGCCCAGTATCTGCCTTCTTACTATGCTACTATAATAGTTGGAAACCCATCAACAATTGGGCATCTTCTATACAAATATGTTGTAGACCATCTGTATAGTTTTCGGTTCCAGAAGATTCCAGTAACTCACTAAGTTTTAATACTTTTTTTTTTTTTTCTTTCCTTGTTAATCTGATGGGCTGCCCTGAGATAAGTGATTAAAGCAAAAGCCTGCCATAATTACTTTGGAGCTAAAACTGCAGAGAATTTGCCAATTTCTGTATTTGTTTTCTTACAAGCAACTTGAAGCAGGCATTTTCCATTGCTAATAATTTTTAGGTTCTATTAAGTCTTTTTTTTTTGTCAGAAAAAATATTTTGGTGAAAATGATTGCTAACATATTCTTTCAAAATATTAGAATAGACAATTCTAAAGTTTTTCCAGAGAATTTGTGCACTTGGCGTTACTGAGACCAGTAGGTAATTTTTTTCTTGTTTCTCTTATAAAATTTCCTAGAGCTTGTCTGTTTGGAATTTATCTATATGCATATATGTAAATGTAGACTACATATGTGTGGGTCTTGTGTGTGTGTGCATGTGAGCATGTCTTTCTGTCTACCTGTCTAAAAGAACTTGCATTTCACTTTCACATACTTTAGAATGCACTAAAAAGAGCTTTCTAAGAATTAACTAAGTGTTCATTAACTACACTTAATTTTGACTCTGTGCTCAGCTAAAAATTTTGAGTATTAAATTCTTATTCTTTCATGCTAATTTGATGTTGCACAGACACTGATTTATTGTTGTCGGGAAAACAGAAGCAAAGACGTAAGAGACGCTGAATTTCTTAAGGGTTGGTTGTAGCTGGTATCAGCAATTTACTGATTAACGTGTAGTAACCTGTAGTGCTGACAGTCTTGGGTACACAAGCAATGCATTAAGGTTATTAGCAAAACTATTTTCTAAATTACCTGAGTAGAGCTTTCAAGGTAACTAATTCTATTCTTTGGACTATTTTTTTTTCTTTTTTTTGAGGAGTTAACTGTTTAAAACAGCATTAAAATAATCTGGCTTCATTTCCTCTGCTGAAAGAGCAAGTCAGCTGAAACTTGGACTTTTTTGCTGAAAGGGGGGAAAAAAAAAAGGTAGTTTTTCTTTTAAAGAGCATGACCATACACATTCCGCTCTGGTGCCTTTAAAGGGGACTTCCCTGTTTTAAATGCCCTCGAGCACAGAAATACCAACACCTCTTAATTGTTTAATATATTACAGCCTAAAACATTTACAGAAGTGCTTTCCAAGTATTTCACTGTTCCAGGTGCTTGGTCCTGCACCTCCTAAAATAATAGGCTATTTCCCCTCAGTTTTCATGTGCTTGGTGCCACAATGAGACATGTGCTCTGTATCAAGGGAAGGGGAAGTGAGGGAAGTAAGTGGGACTGCCTGACATTGGCGCTTGCACTTGCAGCGTACACAGACTTCTCTGTCTTGCGTCACATAGCTTGTAAAGAATGAGAAAATAACGTGGCTTGTACTTGGACTGTAAGATCCAAGGAGAAAAATACCATATTGTTAAGCATTTGAATGTCACTCTGCACAAAGACTGCGTCCTCTGAGCAGCATCACAATAATAATAATAATTCTAGTAATCAGCAGTGCTGAACGTACACCAGTCCATGATACAGCCATCTTGCAGGCATCTTAAAGCCATGCTCCAAACTGTATTTGTTGTTGTGTGGAGGTGACGTGAAGCTGAAGTCTGAGGAAGAAAATTTATTCTGAAAAAACCATGACACCTTATTTTGATTCAGTGGGGGCAAAGTAAGATAAAACAATTTGCTTGGCCTATACTTAGCTAATCTAATTTTCAACTTGTTTAGCCAAAATGAACTGAAACTCTTCCCTGCTCCAGAAATAAATCCCTTAATATAGAACATTTAATGGCTCCCTGGGCTTCCATGAGACTCTACCCTGATATAACAGGATCCGAGATACTCTGTCAATCTTATTGTCGCATCGTACCTCTGCTAAGTCTCGGATGCCTCCTGCTCACATGCTGCACAGGTTGGATATCCACACGCCACGAGCATGGGTAACCTGAACACACTATGATTCAGTGCATGGGCACTGAGTGAAACCAGGCGGTCAAAGGGACTTTGTCTGGAAATACCTGTTCGGAAAGTCTCCCTTCTCTTTCTTGAAAATCCTCCCTACTGTGCAAATGCAAGTGAATGTAGATTGTTTAAAGAGCTGGGGTTTCAAGACCTTCTCCTAATAAGTCCCTGTGAGGGAGCAGCAGCTGGACACAGTTTCCAGTAAGGAGCTGGAGGGAGGGTGGCTCTGGCTGGCCCGAGGGAGGAGATAATGCAAAGTTAAACAGTTCTGTGAGAGTGGAGGACTGAGTCTTTCCATGGCTGCAGTTTCAATCATGCACTTCCTTGCTAAGTTGCCTGCCATCCCTTTGAACCCACGTCTCCCATGTGACAAAGCAGTGATCTGGCTACTGAGCCACTAGACTAATATTGTTCTTTTAATCTCGCAAAAATGTGTTATAAAGGAGTTTGATTCACATGAGAAATTAAGTATAAGATCTGTCCTGGTAACGACATTATACCATGAATGCTCTCTTTCTGCTGGCTGCAAGAATAGGTGGCTCAAGGGTGAAAGAGTGGCATTTACATTTAAATACACCTATTGGAATCACACAAACAGCAGGCTAAAACTACTGCTCCCTCTCTGAATTCTTTTAGAGTTTGCTGCTTTTTTTTACACAGCAGCATCTTTTTTTTTTTTTTTTTTTACATAATCAAAAATGGGAAACGAGATCCTTAAGATCCCATAAAATAAAACAAAGAAGGTCTTTGTGCCAGCAGGATAAATGGATGAACCTTTACAAACCAATTATTTCACATTTCATCTGTATGTGCCACTCAGGAGGTGAAATCCAGATATGAACCGGAGCTTTCTCTGCTGTTACATTAACTGGTAGTGCTGGCTGGGTGTAATGCTGTTTACATTTCCCAGAGAAAGTGAAATGCACTTTTTCTTTTTTGCTTCTGCCAAACCCAGATTAACCCCATGATAAAACAGAGAGCTCCTTAGCACCTGGAGAAAACAGAAACTGCAACAGGGTGGAAAGAGCACTTGATGCCAGGGTGGCCTGGCAGCTAGGGTGCAAGCTCAGTGAAACCCTTGAAATGCACCCGCTTGACCCAGGCCAAGGCTTCTTCCCTTTCCTCTCTGCCATCTTCCTCCCCTCCACGCAGCGACAGAGGCTTATGGGCTGGAGTTGCAAAAGCTCTAGGATTGCCTTTGCTCTTTGGGACCTCTGGTTGCAAAAACATTTTTTGATGTATCTTTTATCATGATTTTCCACCACTGAAACAAGGACCAAAACCAAACAGCATGAATAAACGCCTTAAAATTACAATGTAGCTGGAAATCAGAAATCAGGAGCTGCATTCTGAACAATTTTTGTACACACTCCCCAATTTGTATTAAATTACCATATAACATACAGCTAATAACACTAATCATTAAATATGTTCCAGATGCCTCTGAACAGTGAAGAACTTAAAATCCAGATTTGGATATGGCAGTTTCTTAACACCTAGTTAATATTTTTTCTTTTGAATATGTATGTAAAACCGCTACCTTAATACATAACCTTGGATAGTGGTGAATCCTAAGGCATTTTTTACAAATTTAATGAAATGAAATGGACTTTAGAATCTCTAAGTGGAGTGAAATGATCAGATCTTCAAAATGCATGTAACGAAAGAAGCAGCGAAGGAATCTATATCTCCATGTTCAGTAGCCATCTATGAGGTTTTTTTTAAGAGTATATCTCATTGTATTTTGTTTCGTTTTTTAACAGTTTTGGCTTTTACAACATTGTATGGCTGTATGAAACAAAACAGTGTGTCTCTTAGTCTTCCTAGTCTAGCATGTCTTAGTCTTCTTAGCATGTCTTCCTAGCTTTTATGTTGTATGAAATGCTGAATAATTGTTTCCCACATACTTTCTTCATTTTTTTCATAATTTTCTGTTAACTACTCATCAGTCATCTTTTTTTCCAAACTGAGGAATCCTCTGTGGCCTAAACTCTCCTTGAGAAGCTTTTCTAGACATCAGATAAGCCTTGTTGCACCCTGTTGTAGCTCTCCTCCTTCTGCTATACCCTTGTGGAGGTGAGAGGATCACTCAGTATTCACCATGAGCTGATGAAACAGCAGAATGACATCCTCTGTGATGTTCTCCCTTCCCTTCCATAGGGCTCCTGACATCCTGTGTGCTGTCTAACTGCTACTGAGCATTAGGATGAAGTTTTCATGGAGTTTAAAGGTCCATTCTAAGGAGGAGTTATTTGCCTGGCCCATGGATACATAGGGCCCCATTACCTGAATGCAGAGGATTTTATGTCCTCTGCAGAGCCGTTTGGACAACCTAAATTGCATACCTGTGTTTTGATCCTACAGTGCGATGAAGATGCCTCAGTGCCCCTGAGGGAGAAGTCCCTTCCAGCCAGCCAACAGTCAATATTACGCACCTCAGCCCACTGAGAATTTAGGTAAAAATTATCTTCTGATGAACAAAACATCAGATAAAGCTCATTTTAAAAAAGTGGAGGGGATGTTAAGTGCTCTGATGTTCTGGTTCCTGGCCTCAGTTTCCTGTTTTCAATAATAGTGTAACACAAAATATCAAGTTATTCCCAAGAGGAAGAACCAGAGTCTATCTACTACCCCTATCTGGTAGGTAAGTCGTCTCTCTTGTTTCCCTGGTGGATACTTAAGTGTTTCTGGGAAAATGTCATGGGAACTTCCAGGTCAAAGAAGGAAGCCTGTAGTTGTTTTGAGTTCTTATATCACTAGACTGTGTGGGCAGAAGATGGTCCAAGTTGCTGTTTGAGGTTAGAATCAGACACCTCCATTCCAATTCAGGCAATGTTATTGGATATGTGCCAAGAAGTTTATGCTAAAAATTTAGTATCGCTACATTATATCAAGCATAGCTCAACTACAATCAAATACTCATTTCCTAGCTTGAGGCTCTCGTTTCACACTCTGAATGAATAAAATACAGCCTGACCAAACAGAGGTTGTGAGACAAGTGCAAGCTCTACTTAGAGGTTAACAACCTGATTTCTCTCTCATACCAGTTTTACGGTCATTTAGCTCCATTGACTTTGGTGGAATGAGGCCTGATTTACAGCATTGCTTCAGAGCAGGTTTGAAGCTGTGTTATACAATAGCAATGCTGATGCCAGGTCTTTGGGAGTAAAGTGTGTTTGCATTGTACATGCCACAGTACTATCAGTTCTGAGGTCCTAAAGAAAATATTTATCAATTTTTCATCCATAGAGAAGAGATTTTCAAGAAATTATTTAGGTTTCTCATTTGCTCCCTTACTTTTATGATTTAATATCAGTTATGGTTTTTTTTTCAGTGACTTGTCATTTACCAAGGTAATCCTGGGTTTTCAATTCAAATATATAGATTAGAGGTTTACAGAGTCCATATTTGTGTGTATTTTTGGTTAGAACAGACACCCTCAATTTGAAATTAAATCACAAAAGTGCTGTAAAATTTAAAAACAAAAACCCAACAATAAAACAGCTAAAATTAGTTATTTTAGAAACTACATGGAAATTAGTTTACCTCCTGTTACCTCTCCCAAGTGTGATTTTAAGTTCTCACACAACAGATTACCATTTCTTCAGTCTGACGTGTACCACCATAGGAGGTCTCTTGTGCTGCTTCTAAGCTCATATTGACTTCCTAGTGTAGAGCAGATAGGAGAAAATATCTGAGTGAATTCAACTGAGCAAGGCATGAGGATCTGTGAGCTTGACCCATGGTGATGTGAAATATTTTTACTGTGGGAAAGCTAAGCAAGCCAAACATGACAAACTTGTAATCCACTTCACTGCTAGGTAGACACAACTAGGCCTGCTGGAGCTCTCCTTTAGGAACCTTAGCTCACGTGCACTGAGGATGTGGAAAAGCACATGTGCTTTTGATGTCTTTCTGGTGTATCTCTTAAATTGCCAGATCTTACCTTTCACAGTCTTTAGCAGCTGATCTGTCACGGGGATCTTATCTTCTTTGTCAGACAGTCCTTATCTTCTTATCCAGTGCAATGGCCATGTTCTTTGGAGTCAAGATCAGCTAGCCCTCTCCCTTCTCTTTCCCCTTAAAATAAGCTGAAGTGGAGCAGAAGCAACAGGAGTGCAGTGCAGAGGTGAAAAGAAAGATTTTTCTCCCCAAGAGATGTCATTGTTTCTCGGTTCCCAGCCGCAGAAACTTTAAACTAATGATCTTTCCAGAACATGTAGGCCAGCGGAGCCCAAGACTCATGTTCATGTTGTGATGATTAAATATTGTGTTATGAGTATTTCTAGCAGGGACGTTTTGCAACATCATATTAAGGATAATAATAGATAAAACCATACTCCCTCGTCTCCCCAAAAATCATCCTCCACCATGGTTATTTATCTGATGGATCGTGGGGGCTTCAAGGCCTTTACATATGTCAGGGCTAGTGCAAGACAGACTGCTGAAGGAACCAGGTGGCTGTGATGTCACCTCTCTACTTCTCTTCCTTCTCCCCCCAAAAATCCTGACTTTAGGGAGAGAACAGAAATTTTTTCTTATGTGCCTGGCTTGCTGGGATAGAGCCACATAGTTGTGGTCTATTTGCTCAACATTAGCTGTGCTGCCCAAGTGTGAAAGAAAGCATGGAGGGTAGATTTTCCCTGACTTCTGTGGGATCTGGAGCAGATCCATGAGGAATGCTACTGTTTTCAGCACTTCCCTTGCTCTGCCTAAGACCAGGCACGCTGAGATATGAATGTTGTTGCAGCTGCCACATACTATATATAAGCCACATGTTGATGATTATTGCTTTAAACGAAAAGGTCTTTGTGTAAAATGCTTGTTTTCTTCCATTGAGAACCTACCATTTTTTTCTACAATGCTTAAAATAAGAGCTTCTATTTTTAATGTTTTTAACAATGTACCTGGAATTTACATAATATCACAGTTTGTATTTACAAAAAAGACTATCCAGATGTATAGTTATTGTGCAGACAGCTTTATAGTAACAGAGAACCAACCCCTAATTAATTGAAACAAATTGACCTATTTATTCTTCAATTGTTTTTATCATTTTATGTTGTGATTTGTTTATTACTTTTAGGTGTGCTTCAGTCCGCTCCCCAAATAGCAGTACCTTTCTTAAATGCAACACAGTTCATTATATTTTAATGAGAGCTGCCTGGTCAAATCACATTACTCCTGTCACCCTACTGAATGCCATGTCACACTGCCAATGTTTGGACTGAGAGCTGATTGCTGGCTTCAGCAAGACTGGAAAGGAAAGGAAGACCTGGACACACTGACTACATTTAAATTATTAAATCAAATTAGTCAGAGACTTTTCCTGGAGGCTAACTGGCATGAAAGAGCTTGCATTCACACAACTAAACTCTCTTACCCTCCAAATCACAGTGGCCACATCCAAAATACCTATTGGAGATGGTCCCTGACCCAGGTTAATACCTAAGTTGTGCTTTGGCATTGTCTGGAAGAGCACAAGCAGCCTTGGGCCAAGACTGTGCCAGGGACCAATTTTAGTAGTATGGACAGTTTCAGGCCCATGCCTTGTTGGTCCTGTTTAGTTTATCTTGTGTCAGAGTGAAACCTCAGCAACACTGCCAAGAGTCAACAGAAAACCCCTATTGGCCTCCGTGACCAGAAGCCACTGAAAAGTATAATCATTAGTTTGTTCACTTCCTTCACATTTGGATTCTTTTTTCTCTCGTTCTGTTTTCTACCAAATGAGTACTGGAGTGAACATTTAAAAAATCTCATAGAGCAATAAAATCGGGTTGTTGTCTGCTCAAAACTTGTTGTTCATTTTGAGCTACCGAGAGGTTTATCACACAAGCTGACGTTCTGGAAAAGCAAGCTTCAGCTCACTTCCATGATAGAGGATCTCCTATGGCTTTGAGGAAGTAGCTAAGATTTTCTATGACTCAGTACCCCATTTGGATAAAAGGGTAAAAAGCTGTGAGGTGTTGAGATACAAACACACCAGGTGCTCGAGGTCACATAAGCACGCTAAACTGATGCGGACATAAAACTCCCTTTGATTTCTGTGGCAACTTTTTTCACATGTCTGGGAAGGGAATTTATTTTAAACCCTGCAAAATGGATGCGAGTGTGTTCACCCCTATATCAAGACCTTTTCACAGTCAGAGCACTGGGGGTGGGTTTGGATAAGCCTGAAGTGTCCCATAGTGTGAGATTGTTCAGGGAGATGATGCTCTGTGTTTCTAGGGCTAACTCTGTGCACCTGGTACCCCAGCTAACCCATGTGACACTGTCCTTCACAGTACTATGTTATACTTCTGCCTGCAGCAATATAAATAAGAATCAGGCAATTCATGCTATAATCTTTTTCTCTATTCTAAAGATTAATGGCAGTGAAGGCCAAGTTGGTTTAAAAAGCTCATCATACAAAATGATTATATTAGGCCATGCTGTATTACTGAGATTACAGAAAATGACCTACATGTATTGAATTAAACCATGATTGTCCAATGATCTCAGCAGCAGCAGCAGAATTGGGACATTTTAATCATTGCCTTATCAGTTTGGTAGGTAACTACTATACTGAATTGCTGCTCGAAATGAAAAACTGTATTGTTTTATCCAGAAGGTTTCTGGTTTCTAACACTAGCCTTTACTTTTCTTAGAGCTCAGACATATGATTGAATTACTGAAGCTGACAAGTACTGATTTCAACGCTATTTAAGCTAACACATTTCTTGCCTCAGGTTTGCTACAGGCTGAGAGTATGCTGTTAATTAATGCGGTCATTTGATGTGCAGCACCTTGCTGGACTTTGAGAATTTGATTGTGTGCTTTCACTCAATGTTCCTTTTAGGTTAAAAAGCCTCTTTGTTTCTTAATTGACTTATTCATGGATCAGTCTCATAAAAGAGGCTATGGAGCCTGACATGTACATAGTCATACCTGGCCTGGGCTGTGTGAATCTTATTTAATGAAAATGTTAATAAGAAAAGAATAGAGTTGTTGCACAGAATGATCTACATAGAAACTGGTCATTTTTTTCTGAGCTGGACTTTGAAAAGCAGGAAGTATGCCAAAGCAGAGCAGGAACTTTTAACCTAATCTACCTTTGGCTCCTTTTCCCTTCCCTTTCCGTGTTGCCTCTCAAGCCTGAACCACTCTCCCATGGATGCTTGCATGTGGCAGTGGCTCTACTCAGACCAACAGAGATCATTGTATCAGTTAAGGTTTGCAAGGCCCTAGTGTGTTTATTTTTGCAGTCTGATCTTGAGAGAAGCCGAGGAGGGCTTGCATCTACTTCCCACTGACAACAGCAGTGTTGAAAGTGCTCGGTGCATTCCAGGGCAAAGCCTGGAAGGCTGCGGGTTAAAGAGCTGCTAACGCTTCTCTGGAAGTACATGCAGATTCCTTTGGTCTTCACTGGGGAAAAGCCTGGCTCTCCATTATAAAAAAAAAAAACAACAAAACAAAACAAAAGAAAACACCACGAAAAACCCAACACAATAGTTGTAGTGGCCCAATTAAAACATAAAAAACCCCAGCCTCAGCCCAAGCACTCAGTTTGGGGGTCTTCTTGAATTAGACAGAGGCTTGAAGCTTAACCAAGGGAGCAGTATCTCCATGGCCTTTCATGGGCAGAAGTGTGCAGGCTCTGCCCATGTATGAGTGGCCTGTGGTGTGTGAGGATGTAGCCCAGTGGCCCAAGATGGTGTTCCCTGCCTGCTAGCAGAGGATATCACCACAGGCTTGATGCTTATTCACACTGAATAGGCTCTGAGCTGTGCTATGCAACCATCACCCCAGACCCTCTTTAGCTTTTTTAAAGCTGGATCCTTTCAGCTTATACTCTCTCTCTAACAATTTTCTCTTTTTTTTTTCCTCTCTACTTCCACAACTGAATGTGCTTTGCCAAACTCCCCACTCCACCATCTATCCACCCCATATGTTTATATTTTGCTATTGCTGAGGCACGTTGTACTGACCTGCCTGGACAGAGCTCCTTTATCACAGAGATAAACATGATGTCCCCCTCACATAGAGTTTCTATCATGTGTGACCTTTCATCTTGAACTGCCATGACCTTTTTTTTATTAATGCTGTACTGTGCTGCTTGCAGAAGCCAAGAAAGAAAATCTTTTGTTTCTAGAGAGAATACTGCTAAAGGACATGATACGGTCTTGTTTTTAATCCAGCTAATTAAAATCTGCATGTGCAGTGTAACTGAGAACGCAGCCTTCGCCCACCACTTTCCCACAGGCAGGGAATAAAGGCCTTTAGTGCAGCAGCAGCTAGCCACCCTTGGATAACAGAGAACAGAGCCCACAATTCATCTCAGCTTTCCTTATCATATCCGCAGAGGGCTTTCCCTTCCCTCCCCCTTTCTCTCTGTGGAATCACTTACTGTAGCTATCCGCCTCTATACATCACTTCAGAACGTAATCAAGTTAAAAATATGTTAGCTCTCGTTTATCTATGCTCCAGCGTGCTCTGAATATAATTCATTTCCAGTATGAAAAAGAAGAGAACGAAAAAAAAGAAGAAGAGAAAGGAAAGGAAAAGAGAAAGAAAAGGAAAAAAGAGAAAGAAAAAGAAAGAAAAAGTGTCTATTTCTAATGAAATGTCAAACCTATTTACATTAAGACTGTTCTGCCAAGAACTAGCTGGATAACACAGTTTAGCAGTTCACACTTTCATACGTTCATTATGTAGGCTTTTTGGATTTGCTGGCTGGTTGTGGTTATTACTAAGGCTGCCTTTTGTGTGTGTGTGTCAGGGAGAGGGTGCCATGGAATTTTTTTGTGAAACGTTTCCTTGGTTAGTTTTTCACTTGTTGCTTTTTGTTGGGTAACTGAAGTGGGGGAAGGAGGAGGAGAAGGAGGGTGGCCGGGTGGGAAGAAACAGTGAGGGCAGAATGGGAAACATTAAAACTGAGCCTCCACCTGTTTTCTCTTTCTTCAAGTCATGTTTCCTATGATGATGATGAGGTCAACAGGGAGCATAAAAATGTGCCAGGAGATTCAAAACTTGGAAGGAGATTGTACAACATGAGTAGAAAATACATTTCAGTGTATGCAAAGAAGCCCTCCCCCCACCAGTTCCCCCAGTAAATCACACAAACAGGCTTTCTGTGGGCATTCCCTGGTAACCCGCACAAAGGGCTGTTCAAACAGCTGTGCCTTCAGCTAAACACCATCCACAGGCTGCTGCAGAAAATGCCCGTTTTTGTGCGTTAACTTCCCCAAATCAAATTCAGCGAAATATACTTACAATTGTTAAAGGAAGGGATTTTGAGTCCTGAATAAATATGCAACATCTCGGGAAATGATTCACTTTATTTCTCTGTAATGAATTATTCATATGTAAGTTGTACTCAGGGAATGATTAAAGAGCTATGAAAAAGTGGTGTTTTGAAATCTAATAAAGCTTATTAGGTGACACCAGTCTAACCAAAGCACCTAACATTACATTTTTGTAGTACCTAAGTAGTTTAAAAACAGGGAACAGAACGATTAAAAGAGATCAGAAGTGCTGTGCTGCCTATATATTAAAAGATGTTGTGTTGATCAAGTACAATAGTGTTTTTCATCTTGGTTATCTTATGCTGACCTCTACAAGCATGAATAGAGAGATCTGTACATTTTTCTGCTTTTAGTGCCTATGGAAGGATAACATTAAATAAGAAATAGCTATTAGTATACTTATGTAATGATGACATATTATATTTATAAAACACATCACGAAATGATAGCAAATATAAATTTTTATGTACTCTGGAATTAGTGTCTAATCAGTAGAACAGTGATAGCCAAGGAGATATTTATCTGTATTTTAGCAATTTAAGATTTTTTTTATATATATTTTGAGGAATATGTTCAATAATTGCTCTTTGATAGTGACATCTGCTTTGACACAGTAAAAAGGTTGCTAATATCAAATTACGTATTTCTTATAAAATGAGTTTTTGTATTGCATAAGCAATATAAGATTTATGAAACTTTGTGTATTCCTTTTAAGTGTGCTACTCCTAATAAATATGGCATTTTTTTTTATTGTTACTTAGCAGCCTTCCTTAAGCATTAAAATTAATTTGCATTGTGGGGGGGACACTTATAATTTTTATGGGCAGATGTGACATTAAATAAGGTCCTGTAATTCCATGTAACTAGTAACATAAATTAGGGTGGTGATTATTATTTTTGTCACTAATAACTGTTGTTGTAGAGCCCTTCTTATGCAGAGGGCACATAACAAGACCTGAAAATCGACCACATTGCTATGTTAGTCACAGATGACAAGCAGCATGGCATAAATTCCCTCTCAAAGTTACTGAAGGATGCTGAACATCAGGGCATGCTAAAGGTCAGTCTTAATAATGGGGCACAATTCTAGATCCCCACCGTGAATATTTAATGTATTGGGAATCAGGATGCCCTCAGTGAGTCCCTAAATCACTGTATGCACTCAAAACTGCATCTAAAAATTTTAGCTTGTGATAGGACCCAAAAGTGTTTAGGAGGTTGTTCTCAATACACTTAATGAAAAGGGGATCAAAATGACATTCTTTAGTCCTGCACGTGGGACCTGAACTTGCACTTCTGGTGGTACCATGGAAAATAAGACTGTGACAAGAGGGCATACCTGAATTTTTGTATCAAATAATTTTCAGAGTTTTCAATTTCCATTTCAAAAGTTTATTTCAAAGTTTTCAAATTTTTGTAGTTTGTATCTCTACTTTTTATGTTACTATTAATCTTCTGCACAGCAGATATATACTGATCTGCCAGAATTAAGAGCAAATTCTACATTAAGTGAAAGTTAGGAAAACTCAAGAGGCTGACATTTCAAAGATGGCAGTTATTTAAAATGTTCAGCTATGGCTGCAGAAAGATTCCTTTAAAATGACCATTCTTCTTTCCTATACCAACCTCATATCAAAGCAAGTTCTTAAATCAGTGCCAAAAGAAGTGAAAAGAATAATTGTGATTAAATTTCTTTTGATGCTGGAAATTCCTCTCACAATCCAATTCTCAGATTTCACTGCATCCCTTCCAAACAAAAGCTGTCTAGCCCGATTGTGCAAGAATGTTTTATAAGGCTATGAAACGAAGGGTCAGTTAATGGCTCCCTTTCTACAAACGATGAAGGCCGTGGCAGTAATGCTTCATCCGAACTGATGATTCAGGGGGACAGTAGGAGGCAGCTGCTGAATTGCAAACAGAAACATGAGTCACCCTCTCTCTGACTCTTAAATTAAAAAAAAACCCAAACAAAACCAAAACAATAATATGATTAGAAATTACTTTCCCTACCCTCAGAGTAGAGGAAGAGAGTGGCAGCTCATCTGTTCTTGCAAAATAACTAGGTAAGTTTATTACTGGTGGTAAATGGTGTAGCCACATAGCTCTGGAAACAGAAGAGTAAGGCTGACCCAATAATCACGCCAAAGTCAGGTTTTACCTACTGAGAATAATTCTGTGTGAATAAAAACCGAGTTGGGAGCTTGGGATTTAGCCTACTGCTAGCATAGTAGTAATAACAATAATGCTAATAAGTAGTTATTAGTAATGGGAACACAGGGACAGCACTTGTCAGTTATAAATAATTAGTTATCAGAAATGGGAAGCCTGTGGTAGCAGTGGGACCCCAGGGCTGGTTGCCCTTGCGGGTACCTGGCAAATGGAGTGCGATGGGAACACCACCGTGTCTCCTCACTGCGTCAGGCTGAGCGCGAGGTGTAAACTACCGAAACGGAACAGGGGTAACTGCTTATTCATGGCACTGTAAAGCCTTCTTTCTACTCATTTATCCCCAGTCTGTCAGTAAGGACCCAATTTCTCTCTGGGACATGGTTAAGTCCAGAAGGAGCAGGGTGAGCTCCCATTCAGTTCAGCGTGAAACTGAAAATGCAGTGCTTCCAAGCACTTTTTCTGCACCTGTATTAAAAAGCTCTAAATCCCATTAAAAAAAACCCTGAAATCTGTTTTACCGAATTTGAGCCTGATGCTGTTGCTACTCACATTGGTTGGATCAGCATGCCTACCTACACCAACACCCAGGTTTTCAGCTTTCCCTGCAGGAAATAAAGTCCTGGACTGTATCTTCTACTAACATCAGGAAGACAGTTTTGGATGGGAAGGGTATCCAAAGCTTAGTTTTCTGGAACTGTGCCCACTAACAACTAGCCAGAGTTTGGACCTCTCAATCTGTTCATTGCCTGTGAGGATGGCAGTATTATTACGTTTAACATCAATGTAATAATCCAAAGAAAAGCAAAATAAGGTTTTGCGCATTTTCTGGTACCAAGGGATTATGATTTACTGCTGTTATTTAGAAATACATACATACATATATGTAGCCTTTTTAATTCTCTTAAAAGACATGGGAACTGGATTACATCTGAGCAAGCTAGCTAAACGATTATTAATGTAGCTAAAATAATTCACAATTCATCCCACTTTTATGACCATTTTGTATAGTAAAGTTTGATTCATTTCTCTCAGACAGACAAGTACTATGCATATGCACGGCCCAACACTTCTACCTTGCTCCCTGTCATTGCAGGAGGATTAGGATAATCTTCACATCTGCACCAGGTCAGGTAAGACATTGGTAGCAGCAGCCACTGCAACACTTTTTGGATTCCAAAGAGCTAAAATGTGGTAGATACATCTCTGACACCTTTAACATATTGGGAAAAATGAAATATCTGTGAAAGATTCAGTTCAAAATTTAGCCAGGATCAGATCTGGCATAATTGTTTTTCAGAGGTAAACATGTGAGTGCTTAGAAGGAAATACTCCTGAACACATACATGTAGCTGTTGAAGTTTACCTCTGAGGACACCTTTGGGAAACACTGAAACAACCCACAGGTACAAGGCATGCATAAGGCCTACAAGCTCTTTACCAGGTAGAAAAGCCATTCTGTGGCAGCTAAGGATGCGGTGAAACAAAAAAGACTGAGTTTGACAGAGCACACTTATACACTTTCCGAATGAAGTTAACTAAAAGGTCAAGAGAATAATCTGAGTGATAAATAATGTAGTGAGACACACACTAAAAGTCGTTTTCAGATGTGCTTCCAATCAGCTTCTTGTTTTGAGAACACATCATTTCAACCTTATTTTTTGCACCTGCAAGGTAGTTACCTGGATTAGCCTAATACTTAACATGTGCCCTGTCCTTTCATTCTCCTTCCTCCTAGGGCTGCATGTGCTGACATCTTGTCTTGGTGCTTAGAGCTTGGGTTCAGGGTGCTGCATGCTTTGCTTATGCATTACAATGTTCACCTTCCTACTTCCTTGGCTTTGCTTCCAGAAATCTATCAACAAACCTCTTAATCTTTTTTTTTCATCATCTGCCATTTTTTCTTCTGTAAAATGATACCTGTCATGTCTTGAAGCTCAGTAACTGTCCTTTATATAAACTTGCAAATTATTCTCAAAATTCTTTGAGCTTAGTTTAACGCCTTTCTCTGAATTAGCTACTTTCTTTTAATTTCTGGTTACAATATTTTCCTCATCTTCTATCTCAAATGCTTTGCTTCAGAAAGTAGGATTTTTAATTTCTAACTTTGTTCTCGCTTGTATTTCAAAGTGCTCAAAGCTTTCTGATCCCACTTATCACATCCCTTGCCTTAGACATGCTTTTTCAGAGACTCAGCTTCTCACACCATCTATTTTCTAAGAGTTTTTTATTTCAGTGATTATTATCCCAATGGAAGGAGTTTCTGTCTCTTCCATTTGAATCTGGTAGGTAATCTAACAAAATTTAGGGGGCATTTGTGTCAATTGTGAGTCTAGGATTTCATTTCTTTCTTCTTTTTCCAACAGCCAAGATCATCATTTGTTTCTATAGTGAAGATGAAAAGTATGAGCCATTCAAGATAAACTGAGGTTCTGGAGGGACCATAGTCTTAAAAGCAGTGAATCTAGGAGGCAAATGTAAACTTTCTTAGCATGATGACACATAATACACTCCTGTGAAGTTATTAAAAAATGAGCAGTGCTAATTAGTCATGCTTTGAACTTAGTATATGCGTTGACTTTTCAACTCCGACCTTAACTTTAATTAGCTGGCAAAATGCTATTAATATAGTCTTTTAAAAATTAAAAAAAAATTCTTTATATGTTGCCTTGATGAAAATCATAACATTAATTTAAGCAGTTGTAAAACTCTTCCTTCCATTTTTAAGTATTTACTCCTGGGATGAATCCTGCTGAAGTCCCTGGGAGCAAGGGAGTAAACCACCTGGCCTGCAAGCTGGGAGACTTGCTACTTTCATTCTTAGCATAGCTCTGTCTTGCCTGGTATCCTTCTTTGTCTCTGTCAGGTTCATTATGAAAATAAATTATCCTTTGTCAGTATGTTGTTGGTAGATTTAAAGAATTCTTAGCAGATTAGTGAGACACAGGTTTTCTCTGCAGAAATCCTGCTGATTAGACTCTGTGGCATACTGAACATCCAGCTGTTTTATTATTTTTCTTTTAATGACCAGTTCAAAGTAATGCCCTGAATAACCTATACAGACTCTTCTAAATAAAGGTACAGTGCTTGCTACCTTCAGTCTTCTGGAACAGTTGTTTATTTCACGCAGTCTAAGATTTTAGTTTGTTCATGACTTGCTTGTCTTGTCGGTCTGGTAAATTTTTTTTCTTTCATATATTGGCAATTTGAAATCTTGGATAGCTGCTCCTCTTTATTACAAACCAAACAAAAATAATCCAACAAGAAAGTTTGAGATTAGTAATCTCTTGATGTTCTGAGCAAAGAAAACTGATGCAGGAAAATAATTTAGCTCTCCAATTAAAGGCCTCAGCTTTTCTAATTGCTGTCTTTAGGCCTTTCTGATCTAACGCAGTCACTGGCTTGTGTGAGCCTTTTACTTCTGAAGGACTTACTGATTTTTTTTTCACTAGCTCTCAGCTTCTGATAAACCCTCCAATTCATGCCCTGGCTTCCTGTTTCTGATATGCAGAACACATGTCAGAACAACTGGCCTAACTAGAGATGAAATATAGTGAGAAAAACTGTAAGATGTAAGAAAGGAGAAGTACAAGCACGAATACAGTATGAGCTTTAGGATGTTAAAATTGAGATTCTAGAGATTCAGTTGTCATGTAAATGAATCTGAGGTTTTTTGTTGTTGTTAATGTAAAATACTTTGGGTTGTAAAAGATTCAATGAATGCATGGCTGTTTCTCATTAGTAGTGGCTGTCACTAAAATGAATATGTTGCTGAGTGTTCAGTTTCTGGGAAATGTGGTTGAAACATGAGCAGCTCTCTCGACGCAGAGCTCCGAGTCAGATGTTTTCAGAGGGGATGTTCTCCATTAAGTAATGACAGAGAACCATACGGAACACATTACAAATCGAAATACTGATTGATGAAGTGCCTGTGGTCAGCTTTCTACAGAAATGAGAATTTTGAACGTATTATCACATCAGCATGGAACTGATCTCACGTACAATCGCATTCTGTTTTCATTTCTTTTTTGCTTCACAGTCTCACATGTGCTGTTCCAGATCACATTTATAGCGAGCAGAACCTCAGACTGAAGGAAATAAAGCATCAAGTTTGAGCTCTGATGTTTCATTGATTTAGCCCAGTTCACAGAAGCTCAATAAGTCTGAGTTTGTTCACACAGCTGGTAAGCTATAAACTCTTTCTCCCTGTAGCAAAGTTCTCCCCTCCTTCCCAAGAGCTGGGAGAGGGGACTCAGAGATTGCTGGAGCATGCCAGTGTTGGGGAGGGAGAAGTGGGGTCACCTGGTAAGGCAGGGTGCATCCCGTGCAGGTTTGAATTTATCAGACTAAAAGCTCCACTTTGGCTTCCCAAAAGTAGATGCTTTCCTTTTCCCACTTAGCTCATTTACAGGGGTTCAGTGAGGAAAATCAACTGGTTCACACTGACTTCAGGGCAAGACTGCTTGATTTGTTTGCATTCAAGTTACTTATTACTCTAGCTTCAAGTTCAGGTTTGTTTCAGATACAGTGACCTCTTCTGTGTTACACAGAAAGTAAACAGGGCTGGTCATACAAAATGTGTATAGCTATTCACTGTGTGCACAGATTGCAAGTGAATGCATGCCTGAGTCACAGCACATTTAAAGAAAAGTATATAGTCAAATGGTAAATTCAGAAACTTGGGTCAAAGTATCTAGCTCTCTTTTTTGCCAAACAATTCTTAAATGGTGCTTTGGTAAAAGCCTGCGCAGGAATGGACTTAGACACATATTTAGCACAGTGTTACAAACACTTGAGTATTTCTGTTTCTGAGATCCCAGCATGAGATTATTATAGTGCTAAGGCACATCAGGTGTGAGAGCCAAGTCTTGCTTATGCCTTCACTAATGGAAACTCACTCAAGTCAATAGAGTTGCTTGGTTTATATTAGCACAGCTGAGGACACAGTTTGGCCCAGGACCTAAAAATTTGAACATAAAGGGAAGTAAAATCAAATGTCTACTAATGCCTAGACATGCGAACAGTGGACTGGGTGTAAAATTAAAAACAAGGAGAAAGAAATATCAGGCATTCATGTAAAGTCTGTGGATAAATTTTAGGGTCTAATTTCTCATAACCATTGATTACAGACAATCAGGACGTGATTATTCAGAATTGTTAAGAATGCACAATCCCTTGCTAAATTGTCTTAAAACTAAATCTTTGAGGCTTACAGCAAAAATTGTAACAATCTCCTAGCCTTGTTAAATACATGTGAGGTTTTTGTGCTTTTTAAAAGAATTAGCCATGGCAAACTGTTTTCCAGGGATCTGATTTCTGCCCTTCAGACTCCTACAGATGTTCTCGAAGATGCAGAACAAATGTACTTGCTGATAAGCAATTTGTTAGTTTTCACTTTGTGTTTACTCATGGCAGAAATCTGTATTGGTATGTATGCAAACAATGGTTTTTAAGTGTTTCATTAATTCAAAGGATAAATAAATGTAGAATAAAATGAGGAAAGTTGCAAGCGGCTATTCAGGGATATCAGATTTTAAGCTGTAACCTTCATAATTTTTTCAATGTTCTTCCTCTGTTATTAAAAATATAATGCAGGTATTATAATGATAGCAATGATCAGTAATTTGCTGAGATTCTACTACCTTTCAGATATTTAAGCCATGAAATACTAAAGTCTTTTCGATAGTGATGGTTAGTCATTGGCAACAGATACAGACTTTTAATGGGGCTGAAGGGCTTCATAGCAGAAGGAATGCTGAAAGAGCTGCAACTATCATTCAGATCACCTTCCTCATGTACAATCTTCATACCATACAAGAACACCCTACCCATCTTCATGGCTCTTCATACCAGAGCCATGAGTTCTGCTCTCAGAAAAGACTGCTGCAATTGTACTTTTGGTACAGTCCAGAAATACAAGTTTGGGCTTAGTTGTGGTACGGATCAGGAAGGACTTACTGAGCCAGTTCTGGAACAAGCCTCAGATCTCATGTAATCCTACTAGTCTTGGAGGATCAAATACTCCAGAGTCCTCACCGAAAGTGCTACCCCAGCCTAAGATGTGCAATAGGAGCGATCCTTATCTGGACAGGAGAGCAGCTCAGATAAGGAGAGGGAAATGCTGATGGCATTTTCTCAAATATTGTGTGAATCTCAGGGAGAAATGTCAGTGTGGGACATTCTCATAGTACACCGTTTGGCCTGGGATAGATGATTGAGGCTTTGGTGCCAGAAAGATTAGTACTGGACTAATAGTACTAGCATAGGCGTACAACCACATTTCTGACAGGGTAGCCAGAAGATAGGTTTTGTGACTTCTAGACTTGTTCTGCTATGGCATGAAGCAAGGGTGTGGTTCCCTGGCTCTTAAAGCTTCTCCAAGCCAGGGCAGAGCAGGCTTACTGTCCTGCAAAACCCTGGCTGTGCATTTGAGCTGCTCTCCTGAGCTGGAGCTGTCACTGATGTGAATGTGTGGCGAAAATGTTGAGAGCTGCAAAGAGAGATCAGTCAAATCAGTTATCTGTAGGCTGAGGCCACCTCTTTTCTTTCCAGCACTAGGCACCCTAAAACTGATAGACTATATCAAAGAAGTTTTCCCATTCATCAGATAAAATAAGGAAATTCCTTTTTCTCACTCCACTGAACGTTTCTAAGCTTCTAGTAGGACCTGAATCAGGGAATTAAGAATCTAGATATTATTGAATTTATATTCTACAGGACTCAGTTTGTTCTTGTACATATGAAGATACGAGCATTTTTTTTATTAGATAAAAATGCTCAGACAGCATTATATGTATTGCTATAGCTGTTGTTACGCTTTTCCACAAGTATGGTTATAGAGATAAAGGCTTGCCAATATAATCAGCATTATTACAGAATCCTATTTCCTTTCGTTATTGTATCTTCAGATGGATTTGTTCGATTCCGTTCCTTTGAGGAGGATTGCTTTATCTTTTAACTTGCCAATTCTTATACATTTCATCAGCCTTAAAAATAGTATTTTCAAAATGCTCAAGTAACTTAAGACTCTCTCTTTTCCAGTTGTGATCTGGTGCTTACATGTGGGCCTGGAAATGCTATTACCTGCCAAAATTGTAGTGAAACTGGTGTGAAATAGACATCTAAGACTTCTGACACTCTTGGTCTCCTATAGAAGATCTGGCACTAGTACAACCATTTAGGTTACTGGTATGTGTTTTTATTGGAAAACATCCCAGTACGACCACATTTACAGATATAAAGACATCCTATATTGTTGCTTCCCTATACTGCTATTTCCTTTCTAGATTGAAATAGGTGATACTACTAAGAATACCAGTATAACTGCATCAGTATTAAATGCTGTATTAACTATGTCTGACATCTTGCTGAAAGTGGTGACATAGGCTCCTAAGTGCTAGTCTGTTTTGAAACCAAGATTTAAGGTCTAATTCCACAAAACTTCACTCTCTTTTTAGATTGGGGATTTTTGTCTGTTTGGCTCTCTTGAAAGTTTTTACAGTTAGGTTTATGCTGCCAAATCAGATCAGGATTCAGACTTTGGGTATTATTACTTCTGTCTCATAATAATGATGCAAAGATTAAGAACAGTGTGAGTGAAGGATGAGGCTCAGAGCTTTTGGAGCAGAACTAGCTCTCACCAGAGATAAGTCCATGTGAATGTTGCACTTCTTTTATGGGGTTTATTTTTGAGCTTCCTTAGGATTTGAGGCAGTCATCTGAGAACGAAACAGCATAGCTGCCTAAAAGTAAACAAATGCTTTTAGATGTGGTGGGCAGATCAGATTGGATATGAGTTCTAAGGATGTACAAAATTAAGTCAGCTTTATTTAGCAACAGAACAGTTACTGCACAGTGGTAGCACCACACGTGACTCGTCCCCAATGTTGCAACATCATTAACCAGAGAGATTGGACACAGAGATGACTGTTCTTGGCCTTGCTGAGAATACCACTAAGATGTCTAACCACTGCCAGTCATGCTGTTTCTCAGCTCACGTGTTAGTCATATACAGGAAAAAAAAAAAAAAAGAGCAAAATTCTGTTGTTCCCTACTAAGTCACACTGAGTAGCACCTAAGTATCACAGCTGCTGGATTTCCATAGGCCACTCCAGGGCTCCTCCCATCAGAACACCACAGCTGGGTGATCACATCTGGCCATCAGGGAGCAACTTGGGTCTACTGATTCAACAGGAAAACTGGTTCGGACTCAAGCTTCCCTATGATTGTCACAGTCGCAGTGTCACCCAGTCTGTATCGTGTATTGATCTGCAGTCTCTGTCTTATTAGAATATTTATTATGTAACATTAATCATTACTTTTTTTTCAGAGTGCCATGAAGTTTCCACCACCTTTTGCTTTTCTGGTATGGTGTGGGACACCCACTTCCCCCAAAACCCACCTTTTTTTTTTCTGCCAGTCTCATGTGTATTGTGCAAAACCCCCTTTGCTAGACGGGCAAACAGTTGTTGCAAAGCCCCATCAGGCATTGTACAGTTTTGCTTCTTTCTGTTCCTCTGATTTTGCACTGAATTGTCCAATTACTGGAAAGCACCACAGACAAAAGGAGAACATAAAACAAAGGTAGATGCTGTTTCTTTTTGTCAGGGCGACTCAGCTCCCAAGAGAACTGAAACAAGAGGGCCCTTCTAAGTCCCACAGCAAGAGCACGTTTTTCTGAAAATGCGCTCTCATTCTCTCTTGCTCTTGCATACTTTAAAGCATACATCTGACACAAATTAATCTGCAGGGATTTTAGTCATTTCCCATCCACTGCTGGGGCAAATTAGACTTGCTGATGTTGTTTTGGCCTAACCCTGAATCAGCATGAAAGGAATGGCCCAGAGAGAGAGAGAGGGAGCATGTTCTTCTTGGCTCTTCTTCCATGTATGCTCTGGCCTGCTCAATAAAAAAGAGCTCAATTGGCCTGAAAGGTACTGGGAGATTGAAACCCCCTCTGTAGTACCTTAAAGAACCAAAATTACTTAATTAATGTGGAGGCCATTATGTGCGGTTACCATATGAATGAGTAAGTGGACTGCCTGAGTTACAGAGCAGGAAAAAGGAGAGGATATCTGAGGTCAGCCTTGTCAGGGTAAAGGAATCCTAAACAATGAGGGCATTGGTTTAAGATTTGAGGAAGAATTTGAAAAAGAGCCCTGAGAGTGAAATTAAATGAAGCACAGGAGAGTATTAGTGGAGATTAGCAGTGCTGTGAAGGAACCCAGAGCAGACTGCCAATCGCCCTTGAGCGCAGGCAGCTTTAACTGGCTGCTGCAGACAGGAATTAGGCTGTACGCTGCTGGAGTTTGACTGAAAAATATTTTCTTAAGCAACGTTAAAGAGTTTCTCTTCCACACCCCCTCTCTTTCATTGACTTCGGAAAGTGAACATGCCCCTTTCAGATGCTTTTTTTTATTGCCAGGCAGACTTATGAGAGAAGTAGAAAAAACAGAGTCAAGATTTTAAAAGCACTCTGGCACTCTCAGTGTAAATCTGAGATTTGCTTAGTAGCAGAGAGTTGCCATCGTGAATGTACTGCTTCAGATGAGAGAAGGACAAAACCTAGTGAAACTAATGAAATTAGTGGCTGTGTTTGTAGTTGAAGTTGGTGAAGAAACAGATGAGATGTATTGCTCACATATAGAATGAAAAGGATGGATACTGGTTTAGTGAAAACTAGATGATTTTTCCTAAATATGAATGCTTACAATGATCTAAATTTTTCAGAGTTCTTTGAGGCTATTTCAAGATTTTTCTCACTGGAGTTTATCTTATTAGCCATAATTTCCTGAAAGCAGTACCTGCGATAGAACAAGCATCCATAGCACATAAACCAGCTGAAGGCAGTAATATTTTGGAAGATGTTTGCTACTGTATTTATTTTCTTGGCTTTGGTTTTATGTGCTGTCTTTTTGAAACAGTACTCACTCACATGTTCTGGAGTAACAATCCTGACTGCTAGATATCAGTTCCTACCACTTACTTTTCCTACCAGCTATAAACAGAATTGTTGCTAAAAGCGAGGGGAGAGAAAATGAATCATCTCTCTGAAAATACTTTTATTGTGCGTAAGTTTTCCAGGACACAATGGACTAGATCTTGAGTAACATTTGCAAAGCTATCCACAGAATCCCAAGGTGAGACCTGCCAGAGCCTGTAGGAAGTCAGGGATCATGTTTAGACTGTGTCCTTCAGTTGTAACTAATGATCCTGATTGACTGTATAGATTGGTAGTGCCTAACAGCTTTGGAGAGTGGTCATTCAGTGCTTTGGTGTTAAATGCTGCTGTACCGTGATCCCCAATAGCTGGTTGTATGAACATAATCTTAGGTATCCATCTTTGGAAGGCTGCATTATATCCTTCTCTACATCTTTATTCCTAAAGAGTGTAGGTAATCTTGTATTTTACAACTCTAAGTCTCAGTCACTGGAGCTTAGCTTTCCAAGACAGCTCCTGCGTGCTCCTGAGGTGCCAAGGGGACCTGTGTGCCTAAACTGCCTCTGAGGGATGGACTGAAATGGTTAAGCCGCCTTGTGAAGAGGCATACGTAAAGCTTCACTGGTTTATGTCCCTGAAACTTTTAGGTGCTTCTGGGAAGGAGGTGGAGCTCTGACTGTTAATAATCCTAACAGTTTTCAAGTAACACCAAAACTGGAGTCTGGCTGGTATTTTAAGTTGGGGTGAATTAGTGGAATCCACACAAATGGTGCTTCATTGCATGAACTGCGTTTCAGAAGCAGATTGGATGACATTTTCCAGTGTTCCCTCTGCAGCAATTGTTTCGTTTCTCTGCAAAAGAACAATTTAAGTAATTGAATTTTCCCCTCAGGATAGGAAAAAATTACCTCCCTCCTAGCCCTTTCTTTTTTATTTTCCCTTCTATTAATTTAATTGAAACCAAAATTGTTTGAAATGTTAAATACCATTGGAGGCCTCCCATTACTAAGGCTAGAGCTGTGTGGGAAATACTTTTCTAACCTGCAAAACTTTTGTGTTTTCCTAAACATTCCTGTTCTGCTCCGAGATAAAACCAACCCCCTTTAAAGGCAGGAGTACACGTGCTTGTGTTTATGCATGGCTGTTAGCATTATGAGAGTGGTATGTAACCCCCCAGAAGTTTCAAATTCAAAATACCTCCTCTTTTTTCCAAACCAAAGAAAAGAAAAAATCGCCAAAAAAAAAAAAAAGGTGAATTGTTCCATGATTTCATTCTCTACCCAGAGCTTGAGCAGGCTTGCTAACAGGGCCCTGCCTTTCAGCTGAGTGCTCTGCAGATTAATATGAAGGCTACCAGAAGTCTGAAATGAGTAGGAACCAACACAGAGCATGGCCCCACAAGTACTTAGCCAGACTGCCTTCAAAACATACCTTGCAGCCTGGCTGAGCAGGAATTAAATTCCCTTTGAAAAAAGCAATGTTGCTTTAGGAGACTTGTGACTTGCTAGTCACCAGCTCTATAGTTGTCATGCAGGACTTCATGGGTAGTTTTCCAAGCTAGACCTGACTAACGTGTTCCACCTGGTCTAATGGAGTGCGTATAAGTGACTTAAGCTGGACTTTGCAGTGAAGCAGAGGAGGTGTGTTCAGGCAGTCAGCTGCAGGCCCAGCTGGGAGGCAGTACTACCTGTTGTGCCACAGATGAGGCAAGTTCGTGATGGCACATGGATTTGGACACAGCAGAAACAGGACAGCAAGCCCTCCAGACAAAACCCCTGACCAAACCTGTTGTGCATTTCTGCATTTTTTTTCACATAAAAAAGAAAATCACACCATGTAAATGAGAAACAAAGATGAAGCTAGTGGGTTTTTTTTTTGCTGAACCCTAAAACTAAAAAAGCTGACAGAGGAATTGCATACCCTCTAAACAGTCTGCATTGCTTCTGGTAACAATAACATATGTAATGCTCCTGCTAATTCTGAATTGACCGTGGAGTTACTCAATATATCCTCCTGCACTGCAGTGCTGATTGCTCAACATAGGGCCTAAATAGAGTTTGCAGCTGAGTGTGACTTTTTGTTAATGTAATGTATAATGACCAAATTTTGCCAAATATTAATCTAATCAGCACTGAAGGACCTATTTAGTTAAGAATGCTTTTTCTACTAAACATGTTGCAGGCAATATATTCCTGAACCATAAGCTCTGTTTCTCCATTCCCATCTAAATAAAATGCAGTAACTTTTTATTGAAAGATTTTTGTGTTACTTCAAACAGACTTTAACCCTGACACTGTTTCTTAATGAAATCTAATTACAGAAATGTGATTTCATTTTAAGAGGCTTTTCTCTGTACTTGCCAGTTCATAGCAATTAGAAATCCTTTGCCTTAGAGCTCACATAGAAGAGGAACTCTTATTACTTAAACTTTCAAGTCGTCTTTTTCATGTGTGAACCACAAATATATTAATTTTCAATGATTCACAAATTAAGCTAATAAAAACAAAGGCAGGGAGGCTGGTAGCTTCATACTTTCTAAGAGTTTGGGAAGGTTTTTTTTTATTTTAAAAAACAGAAAAACAGCTGAAGTCTCAAGAAAAAAAGAGCGATACATGAGATCACAAACTATGTAGTTCTTTTAAAGGATTCTGAATAACTCATCCATTATTAAGATTCCTTTTAATGACTGGTGCTCCTTCTAATTGGTTAAACTACTTAAGGAAGTATTTCAGTGCAATCATTAGCATAGAAAGCCTGATTGTTTATGCCTTTTGATCATTGATGCTATCAGGGAAGAAGTTGGATTTTAATATTCTTGAGATGGATGAGTGGAGTTCTGACTGCCGTCCAGGCTTCTTGGTTGTAATATTATATGCCGAAGATCCTTAAGTTGCATATAGATATCATCTTATTTCCTCTGATGAAATGTTTTCATAATAAATGCCCTTTTTGTACTATTTATTATATGCTCACTATCCAGTGAGCTCCTTGGGAATCAAATAACTTAGAAGTAAGGGGGAGAGAACACATTCTCCTTTTTGTAGGCTGTATGGACTATATTGTGCCCTGGAGATAAATACTAGCTTTGGGATTTTTAATGAAGTATCTGACTTTCTATGGTTCAGTGTGAGTAGCTGTAGAGGCTAAATCATCTGCCATCTGCATTTCATCTGTTCATATTTGACCTAGGTCAACAAGGCCTACCAAAGTAGGGATATAGAAGTATTTATGCAAAGAAATATATTAGCTAGTTTTGGTTTGGCAAGTTTATAAGCATGTTCTTTTGCTCTGAAAATTGAGAAGGAATCCTCTCAGGTGAAGCTTTTCTACAATATTTCTAGTGCTTCCAGCCTTGAGATACTGTTGCCTTACTGGGTTTTACTTTTGGTTCTTTCAGATCAGCCCAGAGGCAAGATGCATGCCTTGAAGAATGTCAAATTAAAAGCTGGCTGTTCCGAGGACATATTGAAAGTACTGAAAATAATCCATGGCATTTGTCATGGCCTAAATTCATTCTTAGTGTTAGCAGGTACCCTAACAGTGCTTGGTCCTTAGTGACACCTGGTAGTAGAAATCACAGGATTAGCATCTTTAGCCTAAATTTCTTAGAAACTGTAATTGTACTGTCAGGGATATGTAGTTGTACCTTTTCTGGACTGAAACCAGTGAGAACTTCATACTGAAGAAATCCATCACGGGTGCACAGGTGAAGCTGAAATTCTGATCTAGAGAGGAACTGTACCAGTTGTACAGTCCTGCTGCCTCGGAGAGTCGCCAACAGTAAAGCTGATTTTAAAAAGTCTGTCAAAGCTAGGGTGAAAACATTCTTTGTTAGGTAGGTAGATAGGGGCATTTTATGTTAATCTGCTTCAGAGTGAGGCTAGAAAGTTTTTAAAAACACACTTGTTACTGAATTCAAAACTGTTTTGTGAATCGTTAGCTCACATTGTGCTCAGTGGTAGGCTCCATTATTTGGGCTGACTTTCAAAATGCTGACGGGAGCACAGCCACCTAAGTAGAGCTGAGTGAATAATGAAACAGCGACTAATTTCTCTGATACATTTTTGTTAGGTTCAGGATGTTTGCAAGGAAATTGATTTTTGAGGGGGGGGGGGGGGGGGGGGGGTGGTGTTTTACACTGATGAGCAACTACCAAGTCCTGGAAATAAAAGCTGTGCTGCCTGGCTGCTCTGTGCCTACACGTGCGCACACGCAGCTCTGGCACGCAGGCTGGCAGATGCAAACGAAAACTTCAGTTCTAGAAAGCCACGTCTGCCACTCTCCCCCTCCTCCAAACCCTGCTTTCTGCTGATATGTTTGCCAGTAAAACCCAACCCTGTGAACATTTGCAGACACCTGTTGTAAAAACAGGCCAGGCACAGCAACATTCAAAGAGTAATAAAAAAATATTAAGAGTCACAGAAAATAGGTGAGTTTTGGTTTGTTTCCCCCGAGGCCTTAGGCTGTCCCCTTAGGAGTATTTCACTGGCAAGGAAAATAATTTAGTTATCATGACTGCTGTTATGGGTTGCTGAATGTTTGATTTAGGCAAAACTTACAAATTTGATTCCTTATTTCTGCTTACACAGACTGTATGATCTTTTTCAGAGAATCCTTTTTTAAAAGGTCTTTGAATAGTTGTGAACTTAATTGTATCAAAAACTTCAGGCACAGTCATTCTGTTTCCAGTCATGGCCATTGCAATTTAGACCATAAAGGAAAAGAAACCTGAGGAGGGAGGCTGTTTCAGAATGAAAGGTGTGATGGCTGCCCCCTCTCAGCTATTTAGTCAGAAGTCTTGTTTAACACTATCCCGAGTTACAGGAATTCTGCATTTAGCAGCCTGTTGTCCCCCTACCATGTATGCAGAAAGCTCCTGTCAGCAATCATGGGGAAGAAGAGACAGTTTCATGAGATGAGTGGGAGGTTATCCATAATTGTAAATGTATTATACTAGCATTTTATTTCAAACCCTTCTGCTCACGTGCATGAATCATTCAATACACTACATGACTCTCTGACTTGTGAACTTATGTAGCAGGAAGAAATTCCTAGCTTGGGGAAGTGTCTATGGTATCAATTAGTATAAAGTTCCTATGTTCATCAGAACAAAAGATAATGCTTAACTTGCTGACTGCTCAGGCCCCTGATTCTGTAATGTACAGAAAAATAGATCCACACACTGCACACTTAGCAGAGAGGGATTAAAGTTGAGTATCTAAAGCGTTTGGGCAATTCTCTCTGGTCTCAGATGAATCAGTTACCACTAGTATAGGAATAAATAGGTTTTTTAATATAATGAGAAAATGCTAGAAATCTCTACTACACCTTGAAAAGGCATTTGTGTGCCTGAAAGTTTTCTTCTGACTATACCAACTGATGTAAAAAGTTTTTCTCTCTCACCATGCAAACGTGCCTCAGAGGTTTCACAGGTTATCACTCATTTCCAAATTCTCCTTTTGGAGCAGAGTATACTTCTCTGTATTTCAGCACTGGAAAGCCTCAGTTTTGAGTGGGATCCATAATTAACACTACTACAACTAAATGTCAACAGCTTTCTCTGCAAGGGAACCCAAAGAGTCTTGAGTTCTCAATCCCTGTGCCTAAATTAAGGGCCAACATTAATTCAGATCAAAACTGAACATGGTTATCTTACACTCATCAGTGAATTCCAAACAGTAACAGCTCTCCATTCCTTTCCTGGGTAACCTTATATATAACTTTCCTGTTTATTAATCATTCCTCCCAAAAGCGTAAGAGGAAGAATTTAAACAGAGTTCTTCAGAATAAACCCTGGGCTTCTACACAGTCTGAAGCATGACAGCTTCAAATGATGAGAAATGTTTGCTGTTTTTGTGGCCTGAGCTTAAAGAGCATATACCTGCCCAGTTTACTTATAAAAAAGCAGGTTAGGCTGCAGTTGTGTTACCTGGAAGAAACGTAATGGTCTGAAAACATGCAAAGTTTGTCCTGCCCGTAAAGCGCTTGTCCTAAAGCAGCAGATCAGGCATCTTAAAAGGCAATATGTGAATTTTGTGAATTTGATAGGTTTCTTTGTTTAATTAAAGGAAATTATTTAGCTAAATTGCAACTTTTCTGGCTGATAGAGCTGCAGCTATCACACAAGAATTTCTGCATAATGGTTATTTTAAGTAGGTGTTGAATTATATTGTGTTCTTGTTTCAGCTTAGGAGATTTCTATTTTGAAGGAATGATTAGACAGTGGTTACATTCTATACCATTTTATTTATTACCACTTTAAAACTTAATTGAATTTTTGTAGTCTCATAGGAATTATCACGGTGATTTACGCTGCTTTATATTCTGTAACTAGTAACAGACACTGGTCCCCATCTCCCTTTTGTGCTCTGAGCACTTGGTATGTGATGCTTTTTTAGCTGGCTTGGTTTTGTGCTGTCCTGAACAAATATTTCTGCAGTTTCCTATCACTGGATTTAACACCATCAGTGTAGCACCTGACACTGTTTTGACTTGCTAAGGACCACTATCAAGGCTTAGAGTCCCTGGCTATTTTGCTCTCACAGCTTATTAGGCCATTTTTGTAATATGGGTCTTGGAAACTAGTCTGGAACCATCAGCTTCTTTTCAGACACTTTTGAGTGGTCCCAGAGATGAGCTGGCACAAGCAATCACACCGTGAAATAGAAAATCAGTCCAGAAGGTGCATTTGACAAACTAGTATTTTAAAAAATTCTCCTTTTACCCTGTCCAACTGCCTGGTCACATCTGTTTGAATATGTCCTTGTAATCTAATGAAACTGATAGATTGAATGTTTCCAATGAATAACTCAAACCCCTCTGAATTCCCCAGCTCTTTACTTTCCCCACAAATTTCCAGATGTTTTAAAGAAATAGATTTACCCCATTGTATTGTTTAGCAGTCCAGATTCACCAATCCCGAGCTGAAACGTTTATGTTTTAGGAGGACTGCAACTGTTGAAAGTACATGATCAGTCTTTTAAGTGAGCACCCTTGTTTCATTCAGGATGGAGATTAAATTTGGGACTATATTTTGAGTTACATTTGAGGTGTAAAAATTAACAGAGAAAGTTGGGAGCCTGGTTAATATCACAGTTTCTGAAGGGTCTGTATCAGGATCTTTTTGAACAAGTCACTGCTAAAATGACCATGTTCATTGCCCTTTTGTTATAGCTTTTCCATGTCTTTAAGTGCAATAAGAATAGGTGACAGTTGCATTTCATTTTGTATTGCATTTCCACATCTCATAAAACCTGCCATTATCTGCTTCCCTTAAAAGATGTGCAGAAGAATCCCATGTCTCCTTTCCAGTCTGTTTACATACTTATAGATATGCTTCATCACCAAACACTATTTTCTGTTTACAGATTCAAGGTATACAACACAATGCACAATGCTACCAAGAGTTCCAAATTACATATGGTACTAATTACCTATAAAGAAGCTAATTACATGGCTAGAGTTGCTTGTTGCTGCTTGTGCAAGTTCACAAAGCACAGAACCTCCTTTATCTATACCTCGATGCTACAGCTGTCAATCTACTGAGGTTTGATGATTCAGAAGCAACTTTTCCTTGGGTCAAAACAGGTCACTCAAGTATCCTCAGAGATTTAAGCTGTGGCTTTTTTATATCCCGCCTCAGCTATGTTTCTGATTCTAGGTTCAGACTCGCAGCCTCCCTTTGTTTTCCTTATTAGACCACCGAAGTTGCAAAACACTGGTGGAAAATATACGTGAGAGAACCACGTTTTTCATCTAATTTTATTGCAGTCACTGAGATTGTCTTGGCACTAGTGCATTTCATTAGAATTTTGGATAGTTTCTGTTACTAAAATAATGGAGTGATACGAGGGGAACAAAGATGAAAGTGTTTTCAACAGGATATCTTGATGAGGCTGAAAAAAAAAATTACACAAGTTTTCAGGTGATAATTGTCCATTTTGTTTTCTAACCAGCACTTAGCTAGGTTACTATCTGGAATCTGAATATCACAACACTTAAAGTGAGACAACAAACTGCAGGAATGTCCAGATCGAAGTGCAAAAGCAAATATATACCTCTGTGCGTACCTCCTTGATCTCAACGCTACAGAATCTAAACATCTTAATATTATCTAAAAACGCCATGCTCTTCCAAAGTTAACTCCAAAGTTGGAAACACTGCAAAGGAATGAATTGCAGAAAATTCTTGCCTTGTACTGTCATTGCAGTCCTGTACCTTGAAAACTTTGAGCATCTCTCAGATACACTTTGCCTCATGGGGATGAAACTCTGATACACTGCTTACTTCTATAGAAGAGAGGGCAGATCTAAAGCAAGGATAATTGCAGTGAGCAATATTTTCTTCAAAAGAACAGTGGCACTTTTGGTGGAAACTAAGCAGCGTGAAAAGAGGTAGTCGGTTGGAGAGACACGTGTAAAAGAGTGTAAAATACTTCTTGTATTTGTTCAGCCTATGTTCAGGTTAATCTCCCTAAGCAATGAAATGCATGTATGTAACATTTGTGTGAGTATGGACTCACTGTACAGCATGTGTAGTATGGTCAAGTAAGTCATCCCTGTGTTCTGGCAACTGATTATCAGAGACTGCTTTAAAAACTGAGGATCTGGGCCCTCAACTTAATGACCCCACAGGAGAAGGCAGGATTACCTAAATGAGGTTTGAATAAATAACAAGTAAATGTGCTAGATAGACTAGGGGCCGTCAATGATCCAACTCCTTTCTCCGAAAAAAAAAAGCCAGCATCATTGTGTTAGCGTTAGAACATCCTTCTGTGATTGAAAACATTTGTAAGGCGGTGCCAGCATGTTGCTGTTTGCATCCAAACAATAATCAAGATCTCACACAGTGATGATTTGTTGTCAGCTATTTTTCCTGCACTAAACAAGTCTGACACTAACAGCCCACAAGATAATTAACTCAAGTATCGAGCATGGGAATCTACACTATAGCTATCAGCAGAATATCCGCAGAACTGAAATAACCAGCGAATAGGACTGGTGCTCCAGGGAGATGAAGAGTGTCTCCTTGAGGTAGAAAAGAAGAAAGATGAATGTTGATAAACAGGATTTCCGGTCCCCTCTCCCCCTGGCCCAAAGAAATTTCTCTATCTTTTCTTTTTAAACAAAACCTTGAAAGAAAATTTTCTGTATTCACTGAGCTGAGTCCTTCAGAATGAATATTCGTTACTTGTCCTTTTAATTCCTTATTACTTTCTCTCTCTCTTTTCAACCTTTCTGGTTTACCTTTAACCTGTTCTTAACACATAGAACTGGGTTCTGGCATCAGTTTGCTCTTAATATCTGCCCAGGTTCCTTGATGAGACAAGATTTTGGGATGCTTTGCCATTCAAACACTTTTTGTTGCTCCCTCAGAGTACTGTTGGCATCATTTGCTCATGGGGCAATCAGAATTCAGAAATAGCAAAAGTTTTAGAAATTCAGCACTGTTGCTAAAGCGCCAGAGTAGGCTGGAAGAGTTGAGCTGTCCAAGACAAAAAGGTACAAGAACAAACTGAATGAAAAGGACATTAATATTTTGATACCTTGTCAAGGTATCAAATATTTCAATTTTTTTTTTCTATATATCTTACAGAATTAGAAGAACACTCATCTGGTTTTCTATCACTTCCACTGAACTCAAGCAAAGCTATGAATTCTCAGTCTCTTTAACAGTAGGGCCTGAGTTGTCTTCTAAGCATGGAAAAGTGCTGCAATAGTGTCCTCTTGCCACTGTAACACTGAAAGTGAACTTATCTTTTTTTTTTTTTTTTTAAAAAAAAAGAAGACATGATCATGTGCCTCATGAGCAAGGAATATATATAGACAGTTCTATATAGAAAACCTAGTTTAGTAGGCATAGGCAGGTCCCAGGAGAGCTAATGGAAACATATTTTTTAATTAAAGCAAATTAGATCCCTTCTGAGCAGAGAGGCAAGAGCTGTTGGGTCCATACCCATTAAGGAATTTAAGCATTTGGCTCACAGGGTCATATTTACACGCCAAAACTAAATACTTATGAGCACTATTTGGTAGAGATTTTCTTTACTCAGTAAGAGGTTCTTGAGAATCACAGGTCAGCCAGAAAATATTCAGAAGAAAGGGCTGCTTCTAAAAACTTGCCACTTTGCTAAGTGTGCCTCTGCAGTCAGGTGTTTCTCACTGAAGTTGCGGTGCAGCAATCTGTTCCCATCTATCCTTTGTATAGCAGATATTGGAACAGAGTAAGAGTTCAAAAAGACATTTCTTACCTTCCTAGACAGAAGAGTTAGAGGTGACTCATTCTGTTAAAACTGGATTTCTTGTGTAGAAAGGGAATACAAGATTCATTAACTCCCAAGAGAGTACAAACAGAGCCATAATGACTCCTCAGCCCTGCAAGGAAAGTACTTCCTTTGAGCAAGAGAAGCCTGAATAGCTGTTTAAATCAGTAACGAGCATATCCATGACTGTAATATCATTGGCTAGATTAAGAATTCTGTTTTGGGGCTTGGACCACTCCTCAGTTATTAAGGAGGGAGTCTACACTGTCATTTGAAAGCACTGTTACGTCAAACAACATGACAACTTGCTGTTGAACTAACTCCAGTATCAATAATGTAACTGCAGCAGCATTAAACTAATCTCAAGATCTGAGCGTATGTTGCTGAAATCAGTGCTGCAGTGGGCTAGAAGGGAAGAGAGTTATTCCCCCCTTTGCCTACTCTTGAGCTCTTAAACCGCCCTGAGTGGCCTGGTATTGATAGCCCTCAGAAATCTGGCGCTAAACTCTATCTTTTGTGTCTGACCCGGTTTTCCTTCAAGGGAAGCTGGATGTAAATAGTTATGTTAAGTTGCACCTTTCGCAAGTCAGAAGTAGATGTGAGGCTGGCTTTACCCATTCGCCCTGTTCAGATTCAAAATTACTTCAGCTTCTTGGCCAATTTCAAACAATGACTGAACAAAGAAAGGAAAAAATACCCAAAACCAAAACAAACCATCATAAACTTGAACTCTTCTTGTCTTGCCACTGTTTAATTGGGGGTTGACATGAAAATGTAGTTGTACATCTGTGGCAGTGTTAAATTACATTTATTAAGAAATAACTTTTGCAGCAATGTGGATGCTTTCTTCTGCTCACATTCACACTGAGCTATAAGGTTTCAATACAGCATTCCTTTCTGGGTTGCTGCTGTGCAATCTGAGCATTAATCATCAAGTGAATTTCTGCTTCTGCTGGGCCTTCCATGGTATTTTGATTTTTGTTTTTTTTTTTTTTATTTCCCAAGCATTGCTTTCATCCTGCCTTGGGTCATTTACTATTATGCAGTTAATCCACTCTAGCAGAGTGGCAAATGAGACTGGCACCAAAGGTATGCCTGCTGCTGATTCCCAGCATTTTTTAATGTCATAATTGCACCAGAGGACAATGAGAAAATTAAGTTCATCCTTGTAACATAGTATGTCTGTGAGCTCTATGGAAAGTGATCATGAATAAGTCCGCATCAGGTACAAGTCATATCTGAATTAAATGAAAGGAAGTTAGTTTATGTGGAGTCTGTCAGTTGCATGTGTCAAATCTGAAATGATCACGTTCAACAAAGCCTGGCATGCTGTTATATTTTTGTAGGTATTTTTGGTTAGAGGATAACTTGTGAAAACAACAAAAAGAAATATTGTGTGCAACAGTGATTTTAGAAGGTCCCATGGTTCCCATTTGCCATTCCTTGCTCTTTCCCTTGTACATGGCATAGCCTACGCATTTAAAAGTTCCTGACTAGATTCTGCAAATCCATGTATAAGACAAGCAAAAGCCTCTCCTATAGCTGCAAGTGTCCTAAAACTTAGAGGCACAAACTCCTCTGAAAGAGATACCGCCCGGTTTCAGACCAACCACATTTGGTAACTATTTCGGCTATTAAAGATCTATTAAAGCCTCCAGAGAAATGTCTTTAGGAATTGCACATCCTGATTGCAGTGTGGACATAATGTGAGTCAGTCATGAGACATCCTGCGTGTATTATGAAGCTACACAAGGATCCAGATCAGTATGCACATCAGGGTAGTAAGCACAATCATACCTTAATGCATGTCTGTGCCTAGAGACGTGTTGTGAACTGTCTTCAATAAGACCCCACCAATATTTTTACAGCTTACGTTCTCTATCAGGCTGCTGAATGTTTTAGTAAAGTTTTTTTAAGATGACATAAGCATTTTGCAAACAAAGTGCCACATACTTAATAGTTTAACACTAAGTAAGGCAAGATGAGGGCATGTCAGTAAGAAAGACCTTCCCTTTTTTTTTTTATTTAAAGTTGATTCCTGTCACAAGGTGTAATCTGGTACTTTGCTCAAAGCATAATTTTGTCAGATTCCCCTCAATTTCCAGGCAAAGATACTCTAAGATATGCTGTTAACTTCATCCAGAGAGAGGGAAACACAATTGGTGAGAGCAAGGATGAAGCAGCAGAACTGTCCTGTGAACTTATGACTGTCATTGTACTTATTGTGTGTCATCATTGTACATACATGAGTACTGCATTATAGTAATTCCCAGACTTAAGAGATCAGGTTCCAATGTATATCAACATCTTTTACATCTCTACACTCAGGTTTCTGCAAATGCAGGACTCCAGATAGATGAGCTGAATCAATTAGTGAAAAAATGAAGCAAATGCTAATTCAAGAGTTCCCGTATTCTGCAGTTACAGCACATGGACAAATGGAAATGCCCCTGTCTTGTTAACTTGATTGTGAGTAGTGCTTATAAATGTTTTAACCATGGTTCCCCAAAAGGAGCAGAATGCGTAGTTCTCAGTGTTAACTGCTCCTCGAGGGAAAATGACTGTGCTGAGCAAAAGCAGTGTTGGTATGGCCCAAGGAGTGAGACGTGTTGCAGCCTCAGCACCAGCTTTGCATACAGGAAAGTCAGTGGGAGTGCAAGCACTTTAAATATAGGAAAAATCTAATTGCAAGTAATCATGCGATTACTTACAATTACTTAATATAGCTCGGAAATTAAAAATTAAAAATATTTTGCATTCAGGCACTGATACATAACTTTGGCATAAGGATGTACTTTTGGCAGAAGTATACTGTAAACACATAGTAAATGGAAAGCCACTGCCTTAAGGAGCTATCAGTATTGGGTTTATTACGAGATGCAATCAGAGAAGGAAACAAACAAATGGATAGGAGCTGAAACAGAGGAGGATGCGGGAAAAATAGTGCAAGCACGCTTTTTCACAGACATGCTGTGTGCATAGTATCACAGTGAGCAAGGGGGCCCTGGGAATCTCTTGCTTCATGTCATGGCTTATTTAGGCACAACTCCCATAAACTTCAGAAAGAGTTTTGTCTTAAACAGAACCAAGGAGGAGAAATTGGGGCTTGTCACAAAATGATGATCGGGTATGTACAAATGAATTGATATGCTTCCCACTCTGCTGGCTTAGTGTTGCAAAGAAAAACAAAGCTTGGGAGGAACAGAAAAGCAGCTTTTTATAATTATGGATCTTTTTGAGTTAGCCTGAGCCCTCCTCTTTCCTTCCTTTACCTTCCACTTCTCCTCCCAAAATAATAACACATTTTGCCAATAATTTTGAGGAAGTCTCAGTGGGCCAGATGGAATTTGGAGAGAGGGATCTAATGGAGTTTCATTTAATTCTTCTTTCTCCTGCTTTTTCCCCCTCCCTCAATTTTGTACTTGCTATTTCTTTCTTTGGCTTATTGCATGACACGGAGGTGGTGAGGCAAAAATAGAAGTTAATGGCACTACCACTGTTTGTTTCTATTAACGTTTACATGTGAAATGAAGGCATTTTGGAAGAGAACCAGACTGGCCAGTAAAACCTTTCACCCTCGCAAACCGTACATTTGGTTTGACTTTGGCTTAGATCCCAGAACTTGTCACAAGTTTTATTATAAAGCTGTAGTTCAGCTAGAGTTTTGTTAGCTTTATTACAACAGCTCCCCTCCTCCCCCCGCCCAAAAAAAAAAAAAGAAAGAAAGAAAAGAAAAAGAAAGCAAGCAAGAAATGCTTTTGTTCATTCTGAACACTTTTCAAATTCTGGAGAAAATATACTAGAAAAAGCAATTAGCCAGATAACTGGTCAGCATCAATCATCTGAAAATAAATGAAGTTTATCTAAAATTTACAAAAATTATACATCACCTCCTCAAAATAATCCAAGAGTGACTAATCATATAAACAATAAGGCAGCCACCAACACTCAAGCATGTTACAACTTCTGAGAAAACACAGGCCTAACACTGCCAAAGAAGAGTCTACAGATCAACTAGAGAATGATATGGACATCTGGAGGGAAGATGCATGCTACACTTCAAGAGGAGATTTTTTTTTTTAATACGCTTTCCCAAAAGGGTAATTTAGTTCTGCATGAGTTCACTCAGGAAATATATAAGGAAAAAAAGAAGAGGAGGAAAAGGAATGTGTTGCACAATACACAATTATAAAACTATTGGCCTCATCCTGCTTTCATGCATCCTGTGTCTCTCATGCACAGAACCCCCTGGTTCAGGACCAAGTACCTGTGAGAGCAGTGTAGGATTTACACAGTGGTAATGGGATTTAAGGAGACTGCTTTATACAATAATCATTCATGAATTTTTAAACCTATTACTGTAGATTTAACAATTATCAAGAGGATATGTAGAACTGCACTGAAAGACCAGTTAGTTGGAATCTGAAACATGGTCTTGTAGGTAAGGAACTACTTTGAGACACAGAAGATCTAAGTGTGACTCTTGCTCCTGTCAGTCAATTCCCATGTGATCCTTGAGTAAGTGACTTACACTACCTGTATTTCAATTCCCTGTTGAGGAAATGGTGACCCGAAATTCTTATTTGAGTCTAGTTTAGACTAGTCTAAAAAGTTTAGATTGATCTTCTAGTGTAGAAATTTTTACTCTTTTAAAACATCTTGGATGAGGAACAGTTAATTTGCTATGAGGCATTGATTTTGATTGGAATTTATAAAAACCAAGTTCTTTAACAGTATTTGATTCCCCAAAAATGCAAACAGGCACATCAACTCTTTTTTTTTCATGATATTTTGGTGTCTATTTCCAACAGATATAATTACAACCCTGCACTTTTCAATGTAGCACTGCACTGATGGTGATTCCTTATTCTCCCATTGGAAAATACAAACTCACAAAATCTTGAAGTTCCCTGAGAACCTACTGAATTGAGTCCTGTGTCTCCTTCAGTAGTTGCTGCCCAGGGCTATCTGGAACTAGGGTACTCAGGAAGCAAGATTACTTGAAAATCTTTCTTCTCATGCAAAGTGTTTAATGTTTGGAAATGAGCAGTATTTTTTGTGAGGGAAGGAAATGCATTTTCTTGTTGCTAGTCTTGGAAAGCAAGTAGATTTGGCTCGCCAGCAGTTAAGCCTGGCTCCCATGCCAAGGCCATGGTTGGTAATGGCTGCAGGCTGCTTTGGTACTGTCTGAATCCTCCCTGTGGATCTGGGCTGAAAGCTTCACCTTGCTGGGACCAAAGACGGGCCTGGTAGAATCATTGTCATCACTGGTGAGTAAATCACTGCCAGAACTTGTCCTCCACTCCTTCCTGGAGAACAACATTGTCTGGTGCTGCTTTGCTATGGGTCATCTAAAGGAAAGTTGGCCACTCCACTATACTAGTGCATTAGTGACGTCCATCAGCGAACTACCGAAGTGAGAATTTGTGTAGCAGATGAAGGTTGTATGCAAATGATCATTAGTTTTAGTCAAGTAGGAAAATCAGTTATGTAAGAAGTGCCATGTAATACATTGCTTCTGAATTTCACTTTACAAGCAATGTGTGCAACTGTCGAGAAGTCTTTGGTAAATGTTGATTTGAAAATTTTAATCTGCTGATTGGGAATTCTCAAACTATACTTGAATGTTTGCTTGAATTACAAGTAAAGAATATAAGGATAAAATTATGAACGACTTGCATCTATCAATAAGAGGAAATAAAAGTGCAGGATGAAAGTAAGGGCCCACTGCTGTATGGTATAGCATGTATTCTGTGAACTGTTGAGGATGAGATTGTTTTAACAGTCAGCGGGAGTCGGAGCCTCAATACCTCTAAAAAAGCTGTCTCTCTATGCTTTTCATTCTTATTGCTTTCTTTGAGGGGGAGGGAGGTTTGAAGGTCACAGAATCAGGTCGTTTGCTTAACCAGAACCAGATGATTAATTACTTTTTTAGGGATTTTTTTCCTCTGAAAATTTTATCCCAGAAAAGCACGAGGACACACAAAGTCTGTGGTTGAAAGAAAATTATATTAGGATTAGAGAAATATTGTACGTCACAGTTCTATGGGAAGTAGCTTTTCATTGTTTAGCATAAGAAAAAAATACTAACATGTCAGGCTGCACAGCTGGGGTTTGTGCTGTGTAATAAGATCCACATAAAGGAGTTTTATAACAAACCTTTACATATTGTACCCAAGCTGAAGTACATATATTGGAAAGCCTGAGATTGAAAAGAAATCAGTTAGCACAATTAACATTCAAACTAGATTAACTGTCATTTTAGCTTAAAAAAATCTCTCACTCCATTCTTTCGTGCTCCCCCCTCCAAAAATTTGGAACTCATCACGGGAAATATCACCTCAAAAATCTTTTTCTGCTTTCTATTATTTAAACGAGAGACGTATGTACTTGTTTGAGCAAAATAAGAATGAATCTAATTTTTTTCTTAAATCAGAAACAGATCCAGATGAGGATTTCAAAATTATGAGAACACTTTTTTATTTAGATTTCTGTGCATTTAAGTGGTATGTTCTAGGGAAAATGCTGATTATTGTCAAATGTTGAAGACTTCGTCGCAAAGCCCATTGAAACCACTGGGAAAACTGCAAACAATTTTGGTGTGCTTTGAATCAGGCCCTTTCTGGAACAGTCCCTGAACATAACATGTGGGAGGGCTGAAACATATCTCGTTAAGCTGCTCCAAAGGCTCTGTTTGTCGTGGCAAACTGACAGGTTTGAGCACTGTCGCACAGTCTGTTTCCTTCTTTGCACTTTGTTTGTCCCAGTTTTGGCCTGGGCTGACCAGCTTCTCCCAGTTAATGACCAAACACCGTTTGTGTGACTAATGTGGACCTAAGGCTCTTCACGAGAGGTAGCATGGATGTGGTAACTGGATTTAGGTACAAAGAGGAGGGTTGGTTGTGTGAGTCCAGACCATGCTAATGCCATTCATCCTCAGAGCCAGAGAGTGGATCTGGACAGGCCAAAGTTTGAGCAGAAGGGAGGCCCCTGTCAACTCTTATCCAAAAATCAGTTTTTTCAATGAAGTCACTCTGTTTTCAGCTGGGTTTACTCTGGAACACTATTTTTATAGTTTTTCATTTCCCCTAAGCTTGTTCAGCATGTGAGTTGATCACAGCAACAAATCGGTATGGAGGGTGCTAAATAATACTGCAACGGACAGAATTATAAAAACTTCATGCTGTCTTTTGCAGGTCCTCTTCTGTGTGTACAAAAACCCATACATGAGTACGTTTCCAGGAGCCAGCCACACTGAGCCTGTGTGAGGAAACACAAAGGGGCTGGTGCCATACCAGGCGTTTGCTCTCCAGAGCATGGCTGACCTTGGTTGAACGCTGCTTTGCAGCCTACCATCCAGGCTGGGAGAGAGGGGATGAGCAGCAGTGTGGTGTCCTCCAGGCTGAGTTGCTCCACAACTCCCTTAGAAGAAAGCAAATCCTCAGCTACTTTTCTTCTGGACTGCTTTCTGGTGGTTTTGTCTTTCCCTTCCTCAGCAGCAGGAGCTGGTTGAGCCCAGTACTTCTAAAAGCCCCATTCTTCATGAGTGCCACTGAATGGGCTTTTCACAAGGTAAAGTTTGACCTAGGTCTTTTGATATTCTGAAAGGAATCCATTTTACAATGAGTGGCATTACATTAACAGGACAATTCTGTTCTCTCACTGGAGTGAGATCAGAATTGAGGTTTCTGCAATTCTTCTGTCCACTGTAGCTTTGATATAACACAATCCCCTGATGTTTTTGGTGCTGATACATAACTGTATTTATATGTTGTGCTCTTACATTCTTGGTACTAACCGAGGAAGCAGAACAGTAACATTCTCTTGTCAATACAAGCACTGCCCTGGGAGTTGACTAATTAACATAAAACTCAGCCCTGCAGGAACATTTCCAGGTTCATTTTTTGCTGCCTCAGCAAACTATAGGGTTTGGGCTGTTAACTACTTTCAGATGCTCTGTCTTTCAAGAAAGAAATAAAGAACATCCACATTGCTTTAGGCAAGTTAATGATTCTACAGAACACTTACCTTTTTTTTACCATATGCTTCATGGCAGATTAAAATCCTAAAGGAGCTAAGGATTATATACCATGTATAGTCCTTTGGCAGAAAAACATGTATTCTGAACTAAAAGTGAATGGCTGAATGTGACATTTATATTCATTGTTTTTCCAGAACTGCATACTGAGGATCTTTGATTTTACTCAAAATAATCCCAAAGCAGAAGTTTTGTAGGTGCTTTGATTTCTCAGGGTCTCTTAAGGTTATGACAAGCAGTTCACACTGGCTACTGAGAAAACTAGAGAGACTTGCATAACCACTTCTGTAAAATTAGAAGGAAATCTGGCCTAACTTGGCAAAGAGATGTGCCTAAAATTTTGAGAAACTCAGAATTCTTGGGTTTTGTGTGTTTATATATGTGCTTGTGTGAATTAATTACTTTTCATTCACATTCTTTTCCTTGGACCACAAAACAAGTTTCTTGTCTGCAGGAAAAATATGAGAGAAAAGAGAAAGAAATTCAAATGAAATGAAATGCGAATCTCACAGGTAAAGAAAAGCTCATTGTTTTTATTTATTTTCTCTAGATCTGGATGTTATAGCAAATTGCTCTCCTCCTTGTACTGCTTGTTACAATTAATTATTAATATTAATCTATTACTAATGGACATGTCTTCCCATTGCTGCTATTTATAAATGAACAAAATCACATTTTGCAATTCATAGAAATCAACTGTAGAAAGTAACAATAAAATTATTTCCTATCAGAGGGTTGAAAACTGATAGGTCCTGACGTGCTACATCTAAAAGGGCTCAGAAGTTAGATTTGAATGAGCACAAATACTTTCAAAGTGTTTTGTAAGAACAGAGAAATAAGCGTATGTGCAAAGTGCAAGTTTGAGAAAGCCGACGCCACGGCACATGCAGATACATGCAATATTCATAGTCCTGTTTTGTACACACATTTGCTTGTTGGTGCATGAATACACTTATTTTTTGAGTGCACTTCAGGCATGATTATCAGAAGACCATGTGTGTATATATAACTGCGTGTGCCTATCATCAGCACAAGTTATTAAAGTTGCCCAAACCGATCTGATTCTGGTGTGTAAGCTTCACAAACTTTACGTGTTTGGAAGAAAATTTTCCCTGATGTATATCTGCCTGCACTTTTTTGGCTGCAAATTTCAAACATCATAGTTCAACATTTACTTAAAAAGGAAGAAAAAAACCTAAGAAAACACACACTGTTTCGCTCTTAATCAGACATCCTGGAAAGCTTTAATTTGTGTCGCTGTGGCTTTTAGGTTCCAGAATAGCAAACTGGATTGAGAGGAATTTTGAACTGAACCAGGAGAACTTAAAGAAATCGTGAATGTGAGGGGAAAGTGAAATCTGATGTGGAGCCAGCAGGTAGCCAGGACTATCTGGGCAAGGTGACTTGTGAGAGATGAGTGACCACAGGATGAGGACTCAGAGGCAGGGACAAGGAAAGATTGCTACAGCAGTATTTTGAAGAGGATGAGGCAGCAAGTGTCAGTCTTGGGGTGTTCAGAAAAAAAAAACAGCCTTTGTGACCCTCTAGCACTTGGAATGGCACCAAGTGTCTGAAAGTCACTGACAAGATCTTCATTTCCTCTGATCCCCATCCACACGAGCACTGGCAATTTACTACCGCCATCATCTACTATGACAACTGTCGTGCCAGTCACAGAGATCTGTGGGATGGTTTCAGTGTTTCCAGCACTGCCGATTCTGGGAGTCAGCAAATGCAAAGATGCCAAAAATATGCTGATGAAATCTTAGCGTTCTTCTTTATTTCCATTAAATACTGCTGTCATGATCAGTATAATAACTTTTCATTAGTTTAGTCTACCTTTACTCTCTTGAAAATCTTAAATAAAACCTGTGCCTAGCTTTCCTTAACTTTTCCCTGGAGACTTTTCCCTGCATGCAGCAAGTGGCTATCTGTCATATATCTACAGTGTGCTAAAACAGAGGGAACACAGAATTTTGCCTTTATTTTCAGGAAGTGTCAAAAGTATTAATAGCATAAATTTGGCTAGCTAGCTAAAATTCTCACACTACAATCTTGTGCATCAGCATTTTTTTTTTTACCACAGATGGTCATTTATGTAACACTGTTGGAAATTGTGGCTGTGTTCCACAGCAACAGGAAAATGGGATACATCTGCACTGTGTGGGGAAAAATACAAATGAACTAGAAGCTATGCAAACATTTAAATTACAGGGAAATGGGACTGCGATAAGCCCTGGACTGCATGAGCAGGAAGAGAGTGTCAGCCTCACCCATGCCTTGAAAAAATGGTCACATTTATGGGCTACTCTATTGTACTGAGTGGAAGTTTGTTTATGCGGGACCTTCCTTCCCTCAGGACTTCCTCTGGGAGGAAATGTCGTCACTATTCAGTAGGGGTCAATTGTTATGCATTCAAAACTCAAACATAAAATAGGATCCCTGAACGCAACCAAGTGGAAAGGAATAAATAAGATTTCTCCATTTACATATTTAGAAACATTTACAACAACTATTCTTGCTCACCAATACTTTCAGAGAGCTGAGAAAAATCAAATAGGTTTTGAGTACGTAGAATAATAGTTTTACAGGTACCCCACTCACTACTCAGTTTTTGATGAATCCCAACACTTTTGTCAGGTCTGTTACTTCTCTATGGGAATATGTTTTAAATGGAAGAAGGTTACAAAGTCCGCAGCTGTAAAACCAGGGTTGTGCTCCTATGGGACTACTTGGCTAAGTCTGGTCCATGTTTTGGACCAAAGTGCTGTGGATCTGAAGTGCTCTGGATGAGCATTTTGTCTGAGGCTGTATTTGCAGCTTAGATGTTCCTTGAGTTTTATTTTTTCTCATGGTAAAACAGGAATATTGTTTGAGATAAAAGAGCTAGTATTAGTGTTGTTTTCCCTTTGCTATTGTCATTGTGCTTTTAATCAAATGAAATGACTATGTGTGACACTTGTGGGTGGGGAATACACTGAGCTCTTGGGGTGACAGAATGGTAGAAGGGCTGAAGTTGGAAGAAGCCTCTGCAGATCACCTCATCCAACCCCTTGCTCAGGCAGCAGCAGCTAGAGCAGGTTGCCCAGCACAGTGTCCAGCTGGGTTTTGAGTGTTTCTAAAGGGTGGAGACTCCACAGTCTCTCTCGGCAACCTGCTCCAGTGTTTGGTCACCCTCACAGTAAAAAAGTATGTTTCTTATGTTTAAATGGAATTTTCTGTATTTCAGTTTGTGCCCATTGTCTGTGTGCTTTTGTCAAGCTCACAGTAACTGTGCTGTTCCGACACCAACCATACTGGAAAGGTGCTGGGCACCAACTGGGCAAAGGCACAATTGAAAATTTTTGCTCACTGGTCACAAGAGGTGGTTAGTAAACTTGTCCGTCTTAGGTGAGTAGATTTGGTTTCCAGGTATGCACTGACTCACACTTCTGTATTTATTTTGCATTAGGCTGTGGGACACCTGAAAGCAAAGGAATGTGGGGAACTGGGCAGGGTCCACAGCAGTCTGCAGTGCACATTTGTGTCCAGAAGAGGCATCACAACTGTGACCAATGTTGAAGTCTCTTGATGGCCTGTCTCTTGAAGTTTCAGCGTCCATGAAGTCTTCTTCCCTATTGCATGGTCTATACTAAAACTAAGTCGCCTATCCTCTCTCAGACAATTTTGTCTAAGGGTGTGGTAAAACAATCAAGAGGGCAGGAACATGTCATTTAGTCTTTCCAGTGGAGAACTTAAGAATTCTCCTCCAAGAACAATATATAAAATAAAGCACAACACAACATTACAAACTGGTGTCAACCTGATTAAAGCTCTTAGACAAAGCACCATAGTCTACAAGCTGATTTTATCCCGACTAGAGACCTGGTCCAACATATTTAAGCCAATTCCTCCCTCCTTCTTCCCTTTCTCTGCCTCTTTCTCTCCCTCCCTGCCTCCCACACACACATGCAGGGATTACCCAGGTTTTCAGCCTCTCACTGAAGGAATAAGTGGAAGGGCTTTCATTTTGCACATGTACATGTAACTTTTCACAGAATCACAGAATCACAGAATCACAGATTTCGGCCAGGCCTTGCAGTCCTTGCAGCCCGGGCTCTGGGCTGTGTCCAGGCCACCAGCCCCTTGCATCAGATCTGAAAGAATGTCGCCTGTGAGGCAGAAATTCCCACATGAGAAAGCGCCTCTGTGTTGCACAACAAAGGCCTCCACATTGTCTCCCTGTTAAGGGGGTGTTAAAATGCGCATATGTTGCCAGGGCTATTGCTTATGAGGGTCCGTTTAGGAAGCGGTGGTTTTTCCCGGCCGCTGACTGCTCTGAATCCCACTCATATTAGCACATTAGCACACATGCGGGCCTTCTTGTCAGATTAGCTACAGTTGTCACAGATTAGTTCACCCTGTGAAGGAGCCGCAAAGGTACTTTTGACCATTCATTCAAAAGAGCCAGAAAGGTTTTTCCCTTGTCTTCAACCATCAGAGTGCAAAAATTAAAGGGAAAGTCTCTCTGTCTCTCTCTCATTTTGGTAACAAGGTAACTAAAGGATAGGCATTAGGGTAGACTATACAGACAGACATTAATGGATACCTAATATTCATCAATGAAATATTTATTTAACTCCTTAAAAACATTTATGTGTTTTCTCTCCTCACCAATGTCAATAGTCTTTTGAGAAATAACATTTCTGAAGCTCAAAGTTGCTTTTTTAATGATTTGCTTCTCCTTTTTTTTCCCCTCTCCTTTTTTATTACAGCTAATTTACAGTGTGGTTCAATGATGGCTATTTTGCGGATTGGGGGTGGCGGAGAGGAAAAGACTTGCCAGTAGGTTGTTACCTTATTTATTTAACCCATCTTGCTCCTTAAAAGGTTGTGATAGCTGATAAAATAAACAATGACTCAAAATACCTTCGGCATGACTTGCAGTCTACACAGACATTAAGACTGAGCCTAGAGAAGACATAACACCTTGGAAGTGTAGTGACAGCAGAGATTTGAACAGTCATCTCTGAAAGAACTTGGTGGTAGAGGAGGCTGAGAAACTTACAAAAACATATAGCTGAAATTGCTGGTTAGCATTCACACCTTTGGTGCACACACGAGAAAAAAGGGAAGGAAACTGTGGTGAGGAAGGAATGCAGCAATTCCTTACACCTCAGTGCTTTCTAGGGGAGGTGTTCCACATCCTCGCTGCCAGGTGCTCAGTTTGAGCTTATCCATGAGCCAGAGAAGAAGAATCAGAGGGCAGTGTTGGTGCCTTTAATGCCCTCTGCAAATTAGCTGTGCTGCCTGCGTATGGGAGACAGAGGGGACAAACCAAGACAAAAACACTATTCCAGGACCAGCATTCCCTTTGTCATACAGGTGGCCTGTGAGAGTAGACCTGCAATCTCCACTCATTGGTCCAGTGCAGAATATTTTCTCTAGGAAATGAAGAAGAAATCAAAAACTGAACTGTGATTCTTTTCTGATTGCAGGTAACCAAACTGCATTATCATTAGTAGGACTTCAATTAGTAACTCTTCATTCAGCATCTCCCACAAATACTGGAGCGCAATCTTAGCAATTTTGTTTACCAGTCTGTTTCTCTGCACAGCCTTAAACCTGGCTTGTTCAATGTGCTCTGTTTGTAAATGGTAGAAAGTACAATAGATCGTTTGTAAGGTCACTAGCGCATTAACAGAGGCTGGAGTTTCGGTGCTTCTGAGCAAACAGCCTGACTATGTGTTCTCAAGTGCATGCAATCAGACTCTTCTAAGAGTACAACTTTAGTCTCAGAGCATGAACTTTTTAGTTCTGGAATCATATCTGACAGTGAAACCCTAAAATACTCCCAGCCTAGTTCTGAATCACTGTATAGATCCTGTTGAAATGCAACAATATCTCTATTACAGTAATTTTTTTTATTTTATTGTTTTCAAAACAGTGTCACATCTATAAGAGAGGGCTGTGAAGGATGTGGCAAAACCATCCCTTAGAGCCCTATGTCAAGAAAAAGTACGTCACTGATGATGCTTCCCAGCTCTAAGTTACAAGCAACTTCAATTTATGATCAAGATAGTGAGGCGAGAGCAGTGACAGCAAAGCGGGGTGTATGTGGGAGAAACCAAGCAGTTGCACCCTGCTTTTGCTTTAAGTGGTTGCATCTGATTAGTTGATGAAAACAGTCTCCATGCTATAAAGTTACCAGAAGGGTTCTTTGTGACATCTGTTTCTTCTTTTGTCAGATAGGATGGTAAAACCTTACATTATTAATTTCCTGTGCTGTTTTCTGATAAAAAGCATCAGTGTTTATATTTTTATATTTCCACATGCACCTAGTTCAGTATGGTCATTTTAAAATTTCGTTTTAGATATATATATACACATATATATATATATATGGTGTTAACTGATTTGTTGCAGTTTTGGATTTTTCTTTTGAAAGGGTGTGATATGAAAAGTAGCAGTGAAAGTAGGGTTGTAGTTCTCAAATTGACTGTTTTCCTATCAATCTAGAAATTGTTTTCTGTGTTTCTGTGAAAAACAGTTTTTCAGTCCTGCACTGACACCTTTCAAATGCACCCCCTGTGAGCCTATGATGTAGCTTATGCACTGACTTCAGTCATTAATCTGAATTTAGCAAGGCTGTTTTGTTGATGATCCTTCTATCTTTATCCCAAAGCGAGAAAATAGTTGCAGAGCTAAAGGCCTAAACTCACAGTAATTAAATCTCTTTTTCTTCCTTAAATAAGCACATAGGAGTCTGGGTCAGAGTATGAATCTTCTGTTTCCATTAGTTATTGTTACCACATTGTCCCAAGTGTCACCTGTCTTGCCAGTGTGAGTAAAGAGTCCCAGTCCAAGAGACCCCGTTGAATGTGAAAATGCTGATTTTCACACAATCCTCTTCACTTAATGAAGTTAAGTGAGTGTTGTCCGCAGCAACGCATTTTGGTGCTGAGGATGTAAATTAGAGTATTTTCCAGAACACTGATTCAAATCCAAACAGTAATCTTCCATGCCCCAAAGCAAAATTTAACCTCAGTCTACTAAATGGTTGATTTTTATCTAAATGTTCAAACAGTCTATCTTGCTTGCCTTGGGCAAAAGAGACTAGAATTGAGACCTGTGGGATTTTATGCTTTGATTCATGTAACTGAGTCCCTGGCAGCTAACCCTGCATCTCATTTCTCTTACTTCATTATGGCTTTCTCCCCTTCCACAATCCCAGGCAGTGTGACAGTCTGATCTGTGAGCCACCAATGCAGGCATGACATATAGCATGCGGGGTCAGAAAACAGTGGGGAGGCAATGCCATTGGGGATGGAGATGGAGAGATGCTGCCTGCTGTGATCCGTGCTTGGAGAAAGAGCAAGGCTAGAGACCATGCTCCCTGGCAGGAGCTGAGCATCTCTGCCTCTCTCCCCCGGCCCTGTCACCTACCCGCTTGCTTTTGTCACCTCAAGCAGTCTGGCACAGTGGGAGAGAAGCAACTTGACATGTCTGCGTGACACACACCTTTGACCCTTCTTCAGTTCCTTGATGCAACTTGTAGAAGAAACTTCTTGGATGTGGCCATTTTATGACCTAGTCGAAAGCAACAGACAATTTTGTTTGAAATATCCATGAATTTTTAAAAACTCATTTCTATCAAAATATCGACAACACATTATTGAATTTTTTGAGTTGCCCTTACTTGTTTCAACAAGCATCTCCTTATTTTAACACACTGGATTAAACTCAGGCTTCATCAAACATGAATAGTAAATCAATTATTTTAAATACAGGAGTGCTGCTTCACTTACAACGAGTCTTTCCCATGCTGATGAACTCCCGCAAGTTCCATGGCTGCTGACCTGGTCTGGGGAGCCTTGTTCTCATTGATAATGTTGCTTATTGTGAGAATACTGGCTACGCAAATCCTGATGCTTGGTGTGCAGATTAGCATTCCAATACTCAAGCGCTCTGTAAGGGTGTGCAGGGCTGGTATGCTGGCTCTCAAAACACAATGGGAATTATGGAGATGTGTCTCTGAGCCAACAATTATTTCCATGTGCGTGCTAAATCAGTGCAGGGAGGGAAGACTTTCCTCTTGTTTAGTCTCTATCACTGTCTTTGGTGCTGTACTGCATTTTAATATCAACATCCCCCCCTCCCCACTACCTCAACCCAGCCCTGTCAGATATTTGCCTGGCTTTCATTAAAACACTAGTGCATGAATGGCTGTAAAATCACAGGGCTGGATGGCATCTTTGCTGAAGCTGGAATCTTTGGTAAATAACTTGCTGCACTTTTGGAAGTGCTAAAAGTAACTAAGCACCTAATGAATGAGTACCTGAACAATAGAGTTAGTCAAACTACTCCCACTATTGTTTTTTGCTAATAGAAGTAAATAAATAGTAAATTTTTTTTCAACCACTATGTATTGTTGGCAGCTCAGACTCCGTCATGTGTAAGTAGGTTCACAGGGCTAAAGAATATCATACTGGTGTATAGTGCCCTGTCTAGCTATCAAAAGCAACAGGTCTGTAGGCAGACTTTGGCTTTTCCTTCTGTCAGAACAGGCTGGGCTACAAAAATAACAGTATAAGAGCAACAGCTGGCTTAGTCACATAATGCTCTGCTATATAGTCTGGACTTCTTGTTTTCATTTCACTTTCTTTTGTTTTAGAGACAAAAAAAGAAGCCCTCAGGGGAAAAGACTTCCAAGTTTATTGCTTGACCAAAGTTAGATGACTCCAACATCAGCAGCCTTTATTAACAGGAGCTTTAACATTTCTTTCTCTGAATGTAACCTTGACACTGATATCTCTGTTCGGCCACACAACCAGTACGAAACAGGCCCTGGTGCAGGGCAGCAGGCTTTCTCACAGGGCTTTTCCGGCTGTTGTAGTGTCATCTGCCATGGCCTATCCCTAGGGTTAATAGATAAATCCCTCTGTACTGTCATAAACATTCTAGACTCTGCCCTTAGACTGCCCAATTATCACTCTGCCTTCTATTGTAGGAAATGGTTTGAGACCACCAAACTGTTCCTCACATGGAAGCAACAAGTATTTGCCATCACCAGCTCTACTATAATTTGAAATCTGTGGCCTGTATGAGGGCACATGGAAGCAACAAGTATTTGCCATCGTCAGCTCTACTATAATTTGAATTCTGTGGCTTCTGTCAGGGACTGATGAAGCTACGCTAACGATGGGAAAGGGGAAGAGCTGGCCTGTGCAAAGGCAGCTCCTCTGTCAAGTGACAAGTGGTCCTACTTACCCCACTCCTGCTACACTGAACTGTGCTAGTTGAGGGCAGACTAGTTACTGAGCCAGCTGCATCAGCCATCTAAGTTCAGTGCACTGTTCTTACAGAAAAGAAACAGTGATCTCCAGATTGGCCATATCAATACGTGAAGCGAGATAAAGCCGTAGTGAAGAAAACACTCCCTGCACATACAGAACAACTTAAAAATTATTGCTGTAAAGGACACTTCTTATTTAATAGTAATTATACTGTATTGCTCTTGCTAAAAGGACCAATTCTATTGCTTCAGTCCTTTGATGGAAGATCACATAAAAGAAGAATGAAATGAAGAATAACACTAGAAATTTTATCCAAGCTGCCTGTAATACTGTATATTGGTGATGGACGACTAAATATTTTTGAGTCTTCATACCATTATGCAGCTCAGCAGAGTGTGATACACTGTCTTCTTTCTTTTGCTTTTTATGCTGAGCTATATGAACAGCCAACTGAGTTCCTGAAGCAGCAAGTTAAATATTTTGGCTATAAGGTCACTTCTGTTATCACATATGGTGTTGCAAGGAAATTTCCAACTTAGTTTCAAAATAGCTTTGGCAGAACATAAGATTCAAGCCAAGAAAACCTCCTTCTCCTTTTCCCAGCTTCTGTCAACACCCGATCAAGGGTCAGCAACCTAAACTCGGCTCATATGTAGTTGGCTAGCTCTTTTTTTTTTTTTATTTCTCCAGGGACAAAAGCAGACTTCATCGCTAAGATAATGGCCCTCCCTTCCTGCAGTGATTGAGGTCTAGAAACCCTCTTCTTAGGTGCATTGCATAATTCAGATTTTTTGCTTTCTGTACTTGGGTTAGGCATGCAGCATATATTTCAGTTAAAACAAACACTTCTCCCAACATGTCTGGCTTGTTCTTTTGACACAGTTTCTTGAACAGGATTTTACTTGCCAGCTAGCTGTCAAAAGGTTGGAGAAAAGATAAAACTTTATTTGGATAAGATGCACTGTGTTAGATACTTATAGTAGAGCTTACCTTTTGTAATAACCAGTTTATGTTTTTGTCATACTATATCTAATGTGTTCTGCTATAAATATGTCCTTATAGGTTTTTTGTGTGTCTGAGTCTGTGTCAAAAATAGAAACAGGGATATAAATTGTGTTCTCTGTCCTATTTCCTGCCTTTGAAGAATCTTTATAGACTGAAGGATCAGTAATATTCAGGAACAGGTATATGCAGGACAGGTACCAATCGTTGCCCCTATGGATTTGGTCACTGACAAACATCAAATAAGTCTTCATGCAAGATCACAGATCAAGCTCTTCTTCCCCACTCAGCAGGCAGCTGAATTTGGATACAAATACTGGATCCATGAGCCTTGAAGTTTCCCTGCGTCTCATCAGGCTCAAACAACTTTCTCTGGCCTTTCACAGACTTCTTGAAGTTCTACGTTTTTTTTCTTCCCTAGACTTTAGTCATGCTAACTGTTTAAGGTGTTCTTATTTAGAGAGACAGCTGTTCATTGATTTTCAGGTTTTCTCTTCTCTGATACCAACCAGCTGATTAATTTTACTCTGACACCTTCAATAAAGCAGCAGCTTCATCAGATATATGATTCAAATGATTTCATAGAGTATCTACTTTTCATTCACAACTGCTCCATCACTCAACTAGAGGGTCATAGAGCCAGAACTTAGTTTTCAGAGAAACAGTATCAAAGTGATCAAGAGGAGCCCTGAATTTTCTAATTCGACATTTTACTGATATTGCAGGATAAAGAGCACCATGTTCTTGTCCTTGCTGGGTTCTGTAAAAAACAACTCTATATACAAACTGAAGTGCAGAAGCTGAACATTGAATAAAAGTGAACTGCAACTAGCTGGGATAGTGGAGGAAGTTTAGGAAGAGAAAGGCTAGAAGGTGTTGGGAAAGATAATAGGTAGTGGCAGAGATAACTTATAAAGCATTTTCTTTTTAAAAACAGAAAGCAAAACATACAAAAGAAAAAAAAGAAGGATTGTAGTAGAGATGGTTGCTATAGTGAGAGCAATCTTACAACCTAATGTGTGAGTGCTCTCAAAAGACTGGATGTTCCAGTTCAGTGAAGCAAGATGGCCCCCTGCAGTATTGTTAGCCCCCTCACAAAGAAATTTTGCTTCTAATCTAGGAACATCATTGTACAAAATACTAACAGATCTGCTGTGGTTTACCATTAGTTTCACTCAAAACACAAGGTAAACATTCTTTACTTTAAAACATCAGTCAAAATTAGAAATCCTCAGTTACAAACTTTGTTCCTATGCTTCCGAATGTCTCCTGCACAGTTCTGATGTGAGACTGAAACAAAATTGGGTTTAGGCTACCACCTCTGAACCCCCAGGGAACAAAAATACTCTCTCAAACTCGTGTGGTAAAGATTGCAATAAGGTGATAGTAAAGACTGAAAAGAAAGTCTTGCTGGAGTTGTGAAACCAGGAGAGAAGTAAAACTTCTTCATGAATGAGAAGGTAAACCAGAAAAAAAAGCACTGTGCTCTGCATGCATTCAGAATAGGAACTTTGACGTGTATTGTCTGCATGAAAAGCTTTTTATTTCTCCCATCCTATTACATTTCCTTGACAGTAGTGAGAATGGGATAGCACATTTTTTTGAAAAGAAAAAAAGTTTTTCTAATATATTCGTATTTTGGCAACATTTGGGGCTTTCAGGTTATCAAATTCTTTTCACTGATGCAGCAACTCACTATAAGTTATGTGCTTTGTAACAACACAACAATTTCATGTTTTAGAACTTATACATATCGTGGAGTTCTAAATGTATAATTAATATACATCTCTAACCTTTGTCTGATAATATGCAGCAAAACGCAGAATTTACTGTTTATTTAGTAGTTATGCAGGGATAGGCAGTTAGCTTCCCTCTGAAGTACACGAGACTTCTCTGACTGGCATCTGCAACTTAAAGCGTCCATCCAGGTCACTTATTGCAAAACCTAGGCAAGGAGAGGAGGACCAGCTAAAAATGGACTCAAATATTTTCTTAGCAATTAAATACAACAGTTTAAAAGGTTCATGAAGTCAAATAAATTTCTTTCCCAGTCCTGTTTCCTCTCCTCCCTCTCCCTGCTTTGTATACCTCTGTGATTTCTATCACTATTATTTGCAAGGCAGCAGGACTATGCCCAGTGCTTGACAGAGCGATGTGCCAGACGACCAGAAGTAAAAGCATTAGAAAAGAAGGCTGTCTCATAATATTTCTAATTCACACTTTAGCTTGTTCCCATCAGATTCCCAACCTAACGCAGAAAATCAAAAATGGACTTGGGAAGTTTGAATGAGCGCAAATTTTAATAAAAATTAATTTCCTGTCTACCTTCCAATCCTGAACTTAACACATCACTCACAGAAACCCATCCAAGCTCTAAAGAATCAGTGTTGTGAGGTCTGTGTGGCCTTCTACAGACTGCTTTGGTGTGGGAGCTTGGATTGTTTTTGACCCTGTGACACTGAATGGCCAAGAGCTTCCATGCAAGCACAATGGTGCTGTTAGTGCCCATTACTAAAAGCCTTCTTGTTTCTTTCAACTGCTCACAGGCCTCCTAAACAATGAAAGAAATCCATACATCATTAATAAGGAGATTTAATTTAAATTCTGCTCTAAGAGAATTCTCAGATACCCTCCTCGTTTATTTTTTTTTTTTAAGTGAAAATTGCTGAAGTCTGATGTAAGGCAGAATCTTAATGCAGAGAAGTGTTGGGCCTTATTTAGGAATGCCTGGAAACTAATGGGAATTGTAGTCATGGAGCAAATGGGAAAGCAGTACTGTGACACCAGTGAGCAGCTCCCATGGAATGAAAGCTTGCTGACCATGGGGATATGTCAGCTAGTGAAAAAAAGTCTCTGAGCCCTCCCTTAAAATGATCTCTTTTGACTTGAGGAATTTTACAACTTTTACATTTCTAGTGATGGCAACTTTATTTTTATTGGGACTACATGTATTCAGGATTTCTAACAGCCATTTATCACTCAAAATGGGCTAGTTTTCACTAGAAAAGGGAATTGCCAAATTCCGACAGAAAGTTGATGTGAAAGAAAATGGAACGGGATAGCCCATATTCACCTTCATAGTGAAAGGTCATTAATATACCCATCAATACTTTACTTCTGATTGTGAACACTTGACATGGTTAAAAATCAGTCAATACAAAAGAATCAGGGTTATTTGTCACATGAAAATAGTGTGAGTTAACTTTGCCTCAGCTCTATCTCTACTATCTTCAGTGGAATTAATTGCGTGAGGAATGAATGCTGATCAGGAATTTCAAAAGGTTTTATTCTCCTGTCACTTTGAATTTGAAACTATTCTTTCGTTTTGATGTTTTTTTAGGAACATAAATAACAACAGAAGATGTCAGAGAAACCTCTGAGTTGGACTATGTTGCGTGAGAGATGGTTGTTTTATATTGCTGAGATCTATCCATCTGCCAGAGTAAGGCCAGAAACAACTAATGCTGCCTTCAGTGTAGATATATGCATCAACTTTAAATGTTTAAAACAGATTCCAGTGCATATGAAATCCAGAATGAGCCAACATACTCATGATTAGGTGGAGAACAACTATTGTATCAAGGTCATTCTTCACAGGTTTCCATAACCATGCTCAATTCCTCATTGAGAGTGTTTTGGTAACATAGCAGATGTCTATGTGTCTATTCATCTATGTATTTATCTATGTGTGCACAAACCCTCCCCCACAAATATATAAAAATATATTTAGAGAGAGTGAAAACCTGGAAGATAAATTCTTCTTCTCATGCCATTAAATCTAATTGAATGTCTTTGAATTAAATAGTTATTCTATAGTAACACTAGAATAATTCAGAGCAGAGTTTGGATTTTGATAGAAAATGTTGTTATATAACAGATAGAAATTTTGTTATGTAAACTGAATTCTCACTTTGAATGCACTCCTCATACAGCTCATGAATAATTCTTTTTAAGTTAGGTGAATCAAACTGGCTCATAAAAAGGTTATATATATATATATATATGTGTAAAAAATATATATAATTCTAAATATATATATATATAAAATTTTGGAGATATATATTATAGATATCTCTCCAAATCTGCTCTCTATGTGTGTTATGGCTTCCAATGAAGGTAGCTGCAAAAAAATTCCAAAGATCTCTCTAAGGAACATTCAGTGATTCTTTTACCTCAGGCCCCCTAATCTCTGTAAACCTGAGCAGGGTCTTATCAAAGATCTCACATTCAGTTTAAAGATTCTTAAATTCTTTTGCAGCTATTCCTAACATGACTTGAGGGAGACACAACCTCGGGCCTCTGTGGAAACCTTTCTGTTTTGAGGGGAATCTGAAGCTAGTCTGTATGTCAGGTTTTCACACTATATTTAGCAAGTACATGATTGCTTTACAGAGCAGTGAAACATGATTTCTTTGCCATAAATATTTAGGCAGCAATACCAAACATCAGCTTGAAACAGGAAATGAAGGATACTTTTTTGATTTAATCTGTTTCGGAAATTTAGGATACGAAAAAGTAATATGTTTCTGAGGATGAAATGAGTCTTTGGAATTCGGGTATGTCTGCATTAGAATTTCCGTGTGGGTCAGGACTGTGCTTACAAAGTGAATCTCTTGCTTGTCCCCAGCTACCACATGTTGGTTCACATCAGAGATAGCACAAACTGGATTCTTTTAGGATGTCATTAAGCCAGAAGATACAAACATAATATGCTCCAAACCACCAACTAGCAAATCAGTTCACACTGAAATATTCCTTTGAATGTGTAAATAAGTTCATGTCGAGCATGTACAAGTCCTTGCTATGTTTGTTTTCACAAATATTTGAGCAACTGAGCCTCATTAGCTAGAGCAGTACCAGAGCCTCGATCACAAAGTCACTTGAATGAATATGCATGAAATCACCATTAGTTTTGCATTTAGGGTAATTATTCTGCACACATATTTAACCAGGAAATGGACAGCAAAGAAGCCATGCAACTCATTCCCTTGAGCTCAAGTGAGAAAGATATTTCAGGCTTGATTTTCTACTGCTTGAATCTTGCATGTTTCTGCGAAATGAGTGTGAAACATTATCCATTCTGTTTTGAAAATATTTCACAACAATGAATAATGCTGTTTCAGTAAGTAGTTACATTATTGATCTGTCTGTATCTAATTCTTGCTTATGCTTAGAATGTAAACTTTTGAGAACAGAGACATACCATACTGGTACTATGCTGAGCAGAGTAGGATCTTATTCAATGTCTGGAATTGCTATGCACTCTTGCAGTGTTACAGTATAGTTATGCAATGTTCAAGATGCTGGAGACTCAGTCATCTCATATTTAGAAGCTTGTAAATTGTAGAGGATATATGTAATCAAAGTATATGTTAACATAAGAGCCGAGAGAATACTGATCACTATGTTGTACAAAGGCAGTCACAGATACTCATCCCATGAGCAGAAAGAAAGGCAACACTTACAGAATAAGACAGGAATTAGGAATTACTACCTATGCTCTAGTAAATGCATATAAGGGACAACATTATGATCATGTCATACCATGACCGAAAATGGAGATTGTAGTATGGGAAACATTATTTCTGCTCCCTCCCTTCCTCCTCTCCTTCTCCACCCCCACTCTTTTGTTCTTTGCCATTCAGTGTTTTGGTTCAAGTTAATTAAAGATTCCTGCTGCAGCCTCCTGGAGTGAAATTCTGGCAGTATGCCCAGTGCCGCCATAGTCACGTGTAAGCAGCCCCTCCAGTGAGCTCCATAATGTTTCTAAGAAACTATACAAAGAGGAAGAAAGAAACTGAATCCAGATGGAATGGGAAATCAGATATTTCTTCTATTTGTGCTGAAATCTGTGAAGGCTGCCCCATAGGTTGAAAGAGAAGGCAATTCACATACTCCACAGTCTCAGGGAAAAGCATGTTTTCTCCCCCACCCCTCCGCTCTTCATTGAAGATGAATCTGGGAGAAAGCTTACAGTGAGATGCAAACTCAGTAATGAAAAACATGTTTTCCCAACTCTGCTTTACTCTGCTAGCTATAGAAAGGTGTAGGATAGACCTGTCAGGAGAACACAAATAACGAAACAAAAGAATCAAAAGAGTGACTCAAGCAGACAAAGACTCTTCCTAATGACAGGGTTAGAAGAGAATTTGACATCCAAACCAACATTTTGACACACAATTCATAGTGAAAAGAGAACTAAAGGCATTTTTAAATGCCCAACAAGAGAGTAAACATGTCTAACACACTAAGCAATAACCACATCCTGACCTGCTTATTGTTAAAAGGCACATTAAAAAGATTACAAAAGTGTATAGTACATAGTCATTTCTTGGATCTCACATGCATAACAAAAATCAGGAATATCCTTGGAGAATCAAAGATGTGCTGTATTTTGTGCTTGTGAGTCTTTGTCAGCTTCAGTGCTTGGTTCTTAAAACATGACAGTACACTTCACAGAATCACAGAATCACAGAATCACAGGATCAACCAGGTTGGAAGAGACCTCAGGGATCATCGAGTCCAACCGTTGCCCTTACACCACCCTGTCGACTAGACCATGGCACTAAGTGCCGTGTCCAGTCTTTTCTTAAACACATCCAGAGATGGTGACTCCACCACCTTCCTGGGCAGCCCATTCCAATGTCTAATAACCCTTTCTGAAAAGAAATTCTTCCTGATGTCCAACCTGAACCTCCCCTGGCGAAGCTTGAGGCTGTGTCCTCTTGTCCTATCGCTAGTTGCCCGGGAGAAGAGGTCAACTCCCACTTCACTACAACCTCCCTTCAGGTAGTGGTAGACGGCAATAAGGTCACCTCGGAGCCTCCTCTTCTCCAGGCTAAACAACCCCAGCTCCCTCAGCCGTTCCTCATAGGTCAGACCCTCCAGACCCTTCACCAGCTTGGTCACCCTCCTCTGGACTCGCTCCAACACCTCAACATCTTTCTTGAAGTGCGGGGCCCAGAGCTGAACACAGTACTCAAGATGTGGCCTCACCAGTGCCGAGTAGAGAGGGACGATCACTTCCCTAGACCGGCTGGCTACATTATTCCTAATAGAGGCCAGGATGCCATTGGCCTTCTTGGCCATCTGGGCACACTGCTGGCTCATGTTTAGCCGGCTGGCGATCAGCACCCCCAGGTCTCTTTCCACCGGGCCGCTTTCTAACCACTCTTCCCCCAGCCTGTAGAGCTGCATGGGGTTGTTGTGGCCGAAGTGTAAGACCCGGCACTTGTTCTTGTTGAACCTCATGCCGTTGGTCTCGGCCCATCTAACTAACCTGTCCAAATCCTTCTGAAGGACCTTCCTACCCTCCAGCAGATCGACACTGCCACCCAGCTTGGTGTCATCTGCAAATTTACTGAGGGTGCACTCAATCCCTACGTCTAGATCATCTATAAAGATATTGAACAGCACCGGCCCCAGAACTGAGCCCTGGGGAACACCACTAGTGACGGGCCGCCAGCTGGACTTTGCCCCATTCACCACCACTCTCTGGGCTCAGCCATCCAGCCAGTTTTTAACCCATTTAAGAGTCCACCCATCCAAGCCCCGGGCAGCCAGTTTGTCCAGGAGGATGCTGGACAAATTGGTAATTACTGAAGAATTTCAAGTAATTCTGCTGTGGATTAATGACAGTGTCATTAGAAATCAGAACTGTGGATATTTGCAGGTGTATTTTATATATAAATTACTGTTTGCTTTGTGGCAGATTCTGTGCTCACTAGGGCTATTCTGGAATTTGGTGGGGGAAAGGAATAAATCGTGAAAATATCTGCAGTATTGCTTGGTTTCTCTATGCATTTCATTTTTCTGTCAGCACCATGTGAATTTATTGCTCTCTGATGGCCTGTCTAGTTTTTCAGGATTTTGGTTGCTTGGGGCTGGGAGGTGTTATATGAAGATTAAACTTTGGCCAGGGCAATTAAAGAAAAGAAGTCTTAAACTTATCTGCTGATTTCTATGTCAAAGGACTAGCTTTTAATTTTAAAATATCAGGGCAGAGTGATTGCTTGGCAGAGAGAACAAGCTGTTTTCACACAGTAGATGACTATTTGAGATGCAGACTTGGGGCAGAGGTTATGATTCAAGGTAGCAGAGTTTTAGCTGATGGTTTAGAGCAATACTTCAGGTGAAATGAACCTGATAATTGCAGTGCAGATTTCCCCAAATAGCAGGTTGACTGGAATAGCTCTGGCTCCCTGTGACTAATTGGATGTTTTGTTACTATTTTTTTTTTAAAGCAACAAAAATGGTCCAAAAACCTGTCCAGGTGAAAGGGGCAATAGATGTATGCTGATATGGGTATGTGTGTTTCTTGCCCTTTCAAACCTTTGAAGCCAGGCTGGGGTCAAATTACTCAAGCAGAACAGCTCTGTTGACAAACATGTGGTCTTCAAAAAACAATCGCAGTATGAGAGGTACCACTAATTTAAAATAACAGAGGGGGAGGTGAAAAAACGAAAAAAAAAAAAAAGAGAGGGAAAACCAGCACCATACTACATGAAATCCAACCCAACTGCCACCTTCCCTGCTAGCCTCCTTTTGTGAGTCTGCCTTCCCTGCCGCGTGAATCGGCCATGGTTGGGGTTAAATGGGTAGCTTTTGTCTCCTCACAATGGCCAAGAGTGACAGGTTGAGCTAAATGATTTACTGGTGGAGATGATTTGAAGGACAGAGCCTGGCAGCCTTGGGAACACACACACAAGAAAAGGACAGTAGCGAATCAGCCTCTCCTCCCCCTCCTGCTTTCATGGTTTTGACTGAAAGATCACAGAGTGAGACTCTAACAGACACAAGGAACATTGAGAAGCGATTTTTATTACTTATCCATGGCAGCCTTGCTTTGCTGAGAACAAACCTGAGGTTAATTAACCTTTACTTTCTTTTTTTCTTCAAACATTGTTGTTTTTCTTATTGGGGATGCTAGCCCGTAAGTTGGCAGGGTCACATGCCATGGGCAAAGGGAAAGTCTGTGTGAGACTTCAGCGCAAGAAAGCTCAACAAACCCATCCCTAGCCAAAACAAAGCTTTCCACACAGAAATGTGATGCAGTGGGGCAGCAGTGAAGGCAGCTGCTCGGAGCAGAGCCGTCACAGCTGTTGTCAATTGGAATGTGCTAGAAACAGTGCTCCCCCACCCTGTTAAACTGCCCTGGCGGTGATGGTACCAAGCTCTAATATGGATCCCAGATTGTTTCCTGAACACTGTTTGATCTGGCTGTGTGGGCAGGAATGAACCGGTTTATCAGGATGTGGGGCATATCGGAGCACTGGCACGCTGCGTTTTTGCCCATCTCCTCATGAGCAGGCCAGGCACGTGGCGACAAGATGGCAGACTGGCCGTAGGCCCTCAGCTCCAGCTCAGGGGAAGGCAGTTCCGAGCCTCCTCTCTGCCTGCAAGGTGGGGAGCAGGGTGGCTCGAGAAACCAGCTGGCAGAGCCCCTAACATGGCTGTGGCTGGCAGGGAAGGGGCATGGCAGAGAGCAGCTGGGAAATGCCCATCGGCCATCATGCCCACCTCCACCTTGCTGGAGTGCCTGCCGGGTCCCGTGTGTGGCCGGCTGGTGCAGCAGCCCCGAGCGCCATCCTCAGGGAGCTCGCCCTCCTTTGTGCACCCATGATCCTGCTGGCTCAGTGGGACCAGGTGTGGGACAAGAGATACTTGCTGTCCAAGGCAGCAGGCAGAATGGGGCCTGGCCTCTAAAGGGGAGCAGGAGATGGCAACCCTGTGGCCTCTCAGTAAATATATTGTGATGCTTTCTTCAGAAGCTGCCCCTCTGAACATTTGCGAGGAAAAGTGAAAACTTTTCTTAACAGGAAAAGGACTTTTTCAGACAGGTGTTGTGAATAAGTCTGAAAAAAACCCAGAAGGCAGGCTGTAGAAGATACTAAGGTTGGGTTTATGGATAAATTAGAACTCATAAGAGCCCTATTACTCGAAAGAGGCAATGGTCTCTTTCTATTCCACATTTCTTTTGTGAGCTGTTCCTCAAGTGCAATGGAGTAATACACTGTCACAAGTTATAACCTGCAACTGTCATGTCATTGGTTCTGAGAAACAGACAGCAACAACAAAAATTCTTCAAGTAATTTTTTTAGTGCCTAACATCTAATGACATCCAAAATGCTGTGAATCGCATCCCGTGAATGTGCAGCAAAGCTTTATTCTGATATGTTCAGCTAACTTCAAAAAAAGTCAGTCAACAAATATCTCAGATGTCTTAACAAGTTAGGGAAGAACTTTGAACAGTAATTCCAGTGTGTGCTATAACACATAGCTTTTTCCTGCCTTGCTTTTAATCATATTCTCATTTTTTATAGTAATTTTAATGAAATCTTGTAGTTATTCAAAAGAAAAAACATAAACATGTGAACACGATGGCAAAGCAGCATTTCCTATGAGCAAGTTTGAAAGACATGACTTGATTTAATGGAAACTGAAAGGATCTATAAAATGGCAACTTTAGAGAACAGAAGTGTTTACTGATAGTTAATCTGTTGTACTGTAGAGTTGCAGTACTGTAGAGTTGCAGTATGCTGTCACATGATACATTTCTAATGGCCTCTTGAATGCTCAG